>NC_047085.1:52231349-53571349 GCF_902459505.1 Geotrypetes seraphini
AAAGATACATTTTGATCACTAAATTTAAAATAAAATCATTTTTCCTACCTTGTCTGGTGATTTCAAGAGTCTCTGGTTGCACTTTCTTCTTCTGACTGTGCATCCAATCTTTCTTCCCTTCTTTTAGCCTGTATGCTTCCTCTCCTCCTGACCTCATTTCCCCCCCCCAATGTTTTCTTCCTCTCTCCCTGCCCTCTCTTTCTTTCTCTCTTCATGCCCCCTTTCTTTTTTTCTGTTTCTCTTCTTTCCTTCTGTCTCCCTGCCTGCCCTCTTTCTCCCTCCCTTCCCTCCCCCAAGCCACTGCCACTTCCATCGGATAACAGGCCGCCAGCCAAGCTCTCCCTGCTTCGGGCCCACCAGCATTCCTTTCCCCGACGTCAATTCTGCCGTCGGAGAGGAAGTTCCGCTGGCCAGAACTTCCTCTCCGACGGCAGAATTGACGTCGGGGAGAGGAAGGCTGATCGGCCCAAGATCGAACTATTGGGAGAAATGCTGTCGGGTCCTGCCTTTGAGGAAACAAAAAGTAGGCAGGACCTGGCAGCAAGAAGAGCAAATCGCAAACTTCACTGACCTGTCTCCCGCTTTAGCCCGCGAACGGGGCTCTAACATGTGCGTGCCGGCTTCCCTCCTCCTCCCCCCCCCCCCGACATAACTTCCGGTTTCAGTGGGAAGAGAAGGGAAGCCGGTACAAGCACACGTTAGCCCCTGGAGCATAAGTTCTTCAAGCCGGTTTTTTTTTAATGTTGAGCAGCGGCGACAGCAGCAGAATTCAGGAGCGGGCTAGTCAGGAGGGGAAAAAACGAGAAGGGAAGGGAACCCGCTCTGCGATCGACTGGGGTCGCCTGAGCGAGCGGCCTGTCGATCGCGATCGACGTATTGGACACCCTTGTTGTACATAGTCTGCAGTTTTTGTTTGTTTTTCCTGGTTTGGTGATTTCACTGCAGATTTGGTTGGATCCCTTTTTGTTGCTCACTAGCTCATCCACCAGATTACTTAATAGACTTGTTTGATGCTTTACTAGGCTTTCCCATACCAAGGTATGTACTTTTTCATTCTGATTTTTTTTTTTTTTTAATTCTTTATTTTCATTTTATAGTATTGACATAATATTAGTCAAAACAAGAAAATAATACAACTCAGTTCAAACATTAAAATGAGACAATAGGTAATAATGAAAATATACAATTGAGATACAAGAACAAAACAAAATTTTTATTTCTCATACGGCAAAAACATTAGACCCAAATATGAATTTTTACTGATTTGTATCATTAGACCTCAATTAAGGGGGGAGAAAGCTTTACAATGGCTGAAATCTTTATCAAATAATACAAAGAAGATAAAAGATGGTAGCAGGAGAGAACAAAAACCAAAAACCTTATACTTGAGCAGGTTGAGACTGAAATTCTCTCAAGAATTTTAAGTTTGCTCTTTAGCAGAAATAAATTTTATCAACTGCTGAGGTTCAAAGAAAATAAATCTATTCCCTTGATAGTTCATTACACATTTACAGGGGAATCTGAGTACAAACGTCGCACCTAACTGCAGAACCCTTGGTCTCAAAATAAGAAATTGTTTTCTTCTCTTTTGGGTTATTCGTGACAAATCGGGATACATTCTCACTATTTTAGTCATAAATGGTACATCTTTAAACTTAAAAAACAATTTAAGCATCCATTCCCTGTCCGCATCGATGGCAAATTGTACAAGTAGCGTAGCAGTTGCCGGTATCTCTTCACCTGACCTCTCAAGGAAATTTGTCAAATCCAAACTATCAGCAGTCAAATTCTGCTGGTTTGGTTTTTGAGCAGATACTCTGGTTGGTAAATAATATATTTTAGTGAGAGGCGGATAGGAGGTTTCGGGAACTTTCAAGACTTCTTTCAAATACTTTTTAAATGTATCCTGTGCTGAAATAAGTGGTAGTTTTGGAAAGTTAATAATCCGAAGATTACTTCGTCTAGTCATATTTTCCAACATTTCCACCTTAAAGTTAAGGTTTCCACTATCTTTTACCCAGATAAAAGCCTGGGACTCTACTGTTTTTATTCTAGTTTCATGTCCATCCACTTTATTTTCAACGCTGGATATCCTATTTTTCATTTCCAAATTTTCAGACACAACAGAGGTATAACGTGTAGTAAGTTGCTGCATTTGAGTTCCCAAAGAGATTTGCAAACTAGATATTGCTTCCCAGATTGTCTCCATATTGAAAACCTTGGGCCTCTGCATTGGTATCAGTTCAGCACCCAGATCCTCTGATGAAAAAGTACCTGGAACTTGAGCAGGCGATGAAGTCAGTGTCAGGAAATCCTGAGGCAATTTCTGTTCCCACTCCTCCGAATGCTCTGATAGTAGATTTAGCTTCACCTCTCCTGCTGAGCCGACTTCCGATCTCAGCAGGTCAGGAGAGGGAACACCCCGGGACATTCTCTCCACCGTCGGCTGGTCAAACGCCCCCGAACAACTCGGAGGACTTCGATCTTCTATCAACTGGTCAAACGCCCCCGGACGACTCGGAGGACTTCGCTCTTCCGGGGTTAATGATGTTGCCTCGAGAGAGAGCTGTAACGCTTCAGCAGGCATGTCTCTCCCAGCCGAGAAAACCTCCAGCTGTGTTGGCGTCCCTCGCTGAAGAAAAGCGTCCATCGGGCCCGATTCTGCTGACGAAGATTCACTGGGAAAAACCCGCAATTTAGATTTGCGTTTCACCATAGCAAAGGTAAAAGCAGCCCAGGAACTTCCTTGACGTCTAACTCCAGCCACCCGCGGCCATCTTCCTTAAGCCACTCCCCCCCCTCCAGTCGGTATTACTGACTGACTTTAGTGCCTTCATTCTGATTTTTGGTGGGGTGGGAGGGGTTTGGTGAGCAATGGAGGAGTTTGTAGGGGTTCATGCCTTAATGCATACAGTGATAATCTGGTCAGTTTGGTTACCTTTGTGGCACTTAGAAGCTTCTAAAACAGGTCTAGCTCAGAACATCTAAGTTCCATCCAGGACATCTTGGAAAAGGTTTGATTATCGTTGCAAGATGTCCAACTTAAGCACTCCCAAAGCCTGCCCAAAATAAACCCATAGCACGCCTCCCAGCACTCCCCCCTGGAACTCTGGACACACAGTGGGAGAAACATCTTGCTAGTCATCCAGGAAAAGAGTTTTGATTATCGGCACTTGCATGTCCTGACGATCAGGACGTTCAAGTGCTGACTTAGGCATTTTGGGGGACATTTTAGTTTTTTGATTATGAGTCACATAGGCTATATTTACTGAATAGCAAAATTTAAGATGAAATGATCCATTGTTTGCATGATGAGGGGTCAGGTAACCTGGATTCAAGTGCATGGAGAACCATGCCAGCTATGAGCTTTATCTGTTAGGGCAGAGCATAGAAAGCATGTCCTGCTTAGCTGTCAGGGTGAGCAGTGAGGGTGGTAAAAAAATTCATCCATTTTATATAGTTCAGTTTATTTATTTATTTTTATATGCCTATTTAATATTTTCTTAAATAAAGCTGCAGCCTAAGGGGCTCATAATAATAATAATAAAAGTCTAAAAAGTGGCCTAAATAGGTACTTGGACGATCAAAAAGCCTGATCGTCTAAGTACCTATAACCAAAGCTGGTTTTAGACGTACAGTGGTGCCTCACACAACGAACTTAATTGGTTCCAGGAGCAAGTTTGTTATGCGAAAAGTTCGTTATATGAAACGCGTTTTCCCATAACAATACATGTTAAAAAAAATAATTCGTTCTGTAGCATAAAATATGCTAAGATGACATAAAAAAAGATAAATTTTTTGTTATTATTTTTATTTAGATACATCTAAAAACATAATTGTTTTTTAAAACAACACACATTTTTTAAATTTAAAGACAGACTAAGTAGAGCCTAATTTTACAGTGAGAGAGGGCAGAGTCTCAGCGGCAAAAACTGGGACTTAACTGTTCATTTTTTTTTTTCTAGCATTGGGGAAGCGGCGAGAGTAGCTCCGCCCCCCCCAACGCATCAGCAGTAGGCGCCGGGCCCCTGCGAGCCGACGGTCCGCCACTGCACAGGGAGCCAGGCGGAGAGAGGGCAGTTAAGCGCAGTGCCTGCGCGGAAGGATGCAGCTCGGGCGACTTCGTTGTGTGAAACGAAGTTCGTTGTAGGAAGCAAGACATGAAGTTTGTTGTGCGCAGCGTTCGCTGTGCGAGGCGTTCGCTATGCGAGGCACCACTGTATCTAAAACCAGCTTAGGTCTTTCCCCTCCCTCTAAACACATAGAGCGAAAAGAGGTGTTTTTAGAGGAGGGGAAAGGGCGGGAGGTGGGCTGACCTAGACCTAGGCATACAGCAGGAATAACCAAAGATTTTGACAGGTTGCCTAGTCGGCACTTATACATTTTGTCTTAGACCAAGTCAAAACAGGTATAAGTGCCAAAAAAGGGCCCACTGAGCTGATGGCAGCTGCCGCGATCAGCTCAGCGGCCTGGCAACCTACCCACTCCCCACCCTCCACAGTAACAATTGCGGCAGGAGAGATGGCTCATCTCCCCTGCCGCAATGGCGATCACCCAACTACCTGAACTGCTGTGACCAGCGGTAGGAGAGATACCCAATCTCTCCTGCCGCAGTTTGTGGCAGTTCAGGTAGAGGAGTGGTCACATCGTGGCAGGGGAGATAGCCAGTCTCTCCTGCCATGATAACAATCCCGAAGTGCCGTCAACTGTGGCACTTTGGATCGTTATTGCGGTAGGAGAGATAGCCAATCTCTCCTGCCATGATGCATCACCCCCTTCGACAAGATCGGGCAGGAGGGAGCCCAAGCCCTCCTGCCCAGGAGACCCCCACCCCACCAACTACGATCGGGCCAGGATGGAGCCCAAGCCCTCCAGGCCCGGTGACCCCCCCAGTGCCCGACAGCAATCAAGCCAGGAGGGAGCCCAAGCCCGGCGAATATGATTGGGCCAGAAGAGAGCTCAAGCCCTCCTGGCCCGGTGACACCCACCCCGGCCGAGAACAATCATGCCAGGAGAGAGCCTAAGCCCTCCTGGCCCAGCGACCCCTGCCCCGATCAACTACGATCGGGGCAGGAGGGAGCCCAAGCCCTCCTGCCCATGTGACCCCCCTACACCCCACCCCCACTAAGATATGGGCAGGAGGGATCCCAGGCCCTCCTGCCCTCGATGTACCCCCCTCCCATGATCGACCCCCCCTGAACCCCCTATTGGCCCCAACCCGCGAACCTGTGAGACCCCCTGCCGACTCCTCGACCCCCCATCCCCAATCCCCCTCCCCGTACCTGTAAACATAGTTGGCTGGATGGACAGGTCCTAAGCCCATCCGTCCAGCAAGTCCACCATCCCTTGAATGGCAGGCCTTAGGGCCTGATTGGCCCAGGTAGCTCAAACCCTGCCCACATGTGGGGCCTGAGGCATCTGGGCCAACTGGAATTGTCCCAGTAGCCTTAGGCCCATCCTGTTGTCGGGGTGTCAACAATCGCCAGGCCAGAAGGGCTTGGGCTCCCTCCTGGTCCGATCGTTGCTGGGGTAGGGGGGATTCTGTAACCAGTGTTCTTTTTGACAGACACCGGAACAGAATCCAGCTTTTAGGCGAAGGATTGGCCCCTCCTTCACCTAAAAGCCCTTGTTTTGGGTGTTTGGGACTTAGGCTTTTTTAGGTTGATTATATGGTGCAAGTTTAAACGTAGTGGCGGTCTAGGCGTTTAAACAGCTGAACGTAGAGGCAGGCCTTTATTTTTAAAAAACTCCTTTGGGACTTTTTTTTTTTTTTGAGAATGGACATTTTCCTTGCTTCTACTTTCAGTGTTTAGGGCCTTAGGCCAAAAGGAGACTTAGATGTTTTTTTTTTATTATGCCCCTCCACGTTTATTACCAAACACTGTGTTGATTTTTTATATTGGTATTTGTAAGTTTAACAGACCACGCATATGGGAGAGGAAGGTTGATATACAAACAAGGTGAGACAATCGCACCTCTGATGAGCAGACTGGTTGGGTCATTTGGCCTTTGCCATCATGTTTATATGTTTCTAAGTTATTAGACCCTTTTTCTGAATGACCTGACTGTTATTGTAGCAAAAGGAGTTCCTAACAAGTACTGAGATAAGGAATGTGAAAATTTATAGAACTAGGACTTTTTGGCTTCTTATTCTTTGTTACGTCTCTGAATATTTCTATAACTATTCTTGCATTCTTGTTGAAACTATAATAAATAGAAATAAAAAACAAAGAAAAGAAAATATGAGGGCCCGCTGAAAAGTTTTCAGCCCAACCAACAAAGTTGGGGCAGTATCCACAATGGGCTTTACAACTTAGTCCAGTGATTTTCCTCTTTTTTTGTTCTCTCAGAAAATTACGGCACAAAAAAGTGAAAAATCGCTGGACTAAGGGGTCCTTTCACTAAGGCGTGCTAGCCATTTTAGCACACACTAAATATTAGCGCATGCTATATGCTAATTCGTCCATTATAGGGCTCCTTTTACAAAGCTGCGATAGCGGTTTTAGCGAGAGTTTAGTGTGCGCTGAATTGCCAAGCGCGCTAGACTTTAATGCCAGCATTGAGCTGGTGTTAGTTCTAGCCGCGTAGTGCGGGTTTAGCGCACACTAAAAACGCTATTGCAGCTTAGTAAAAGGAGCCCATAGTCTATGAACGTGTTTGTGTTTAGAGCGTGCTAAAACAGCTAGCGCGCCTTAGTAGAAGGACCCCTAAGTGTTTAACCCTTGATGGAGACTGCCCCAACTTTGTTGGGTTGAGAACTTTTCAACAGCCCCTCATAAGATGATACTGACAAACAATACATAGTCTGATTAGATTACGAAGGTTCTTCGAACCTTATCTTCCATTATTGTTGGTCCAATAGAAGGGTGTCATCTTATTTTCTTTTCTTTGTATTTGTTTTATTTCTATTTATTATCTTTAAAAGTGGCTAACCCAGCTACCATACTACTTTTATCCATTCATTGAGAGTGTAAAGTGTCTTGTGTAGATCAATGAAATAAACTTACACCGGGTTTTACTAAACAGCGCTAAGGGTTTTAGCGCAGGCCTACATGGTGAATACTCTGACGCTCATAGGAATTCCTATGAGCATTAGAGCATTTACCTTGCCATCCCATGCTAAAATCCTCTAGTGCCGTTTATTAAAAGCAGCCCTTAGTAAAGTCTGAATTGTATTTTTTAGACAACAGAATGTGAAAACGTACACAGGCTGAAGATCTTTACAAGGCACCGTATTTACCTATTTGTATTTCTTAATGTTCTGTTCTGTGCATCAAAGTGGACAAGCATGAAAATATTTTATTCTCCATTTTCCACATTTTTGGGTACCCTCCTTTAGACACCATGACCTGGCAAAAAACCTGAAGGGTTTCATCCCAGAAGTATACCCTCACTCCAACATTTTACCACGGTAATGAGAACTTTCTTTAGTATATCTCTTGCCCCGTCTTCTATTAAATTGCGCCAGCAGTTTTTAGCGCAGAGAGCTGCGCTGAATGGCCCGCGCTGCTCCCGACGCTCATAGGAACTCTATGAGCATCGGGAGCAGCGCGAGCCATTCACCACGGCTCCCCGCACTAGAAAACTGCTAGCGCAGTTTAATAGAAGAGGCCCTTAGTCTCAGTGGTATATTTAGAATCAAATTGATGTGATTATGACAATGTAATGCTTCTGCATTGTTCTGAGAAGACCTTGATCATCAGCCTCAACCATGGTCTTTTAATAAATGCCCTATACAAAACATATACAGTGGTGCCTCACACAACGAACTTAATTCGTTCCAGGAGCAAGTTTGTTATGCGAAAAGTTCGTTGTGTGAAACGCGTTTTCCCATAAGAATACATGTAAAACAAAATAATTCGTTCTGCAGCCCTGTTTTCCCATAAGAATACATGTAAAACAAAATAATTCGTTCTGCAGCCCTACATTTCCCTCCCTCCACCTCACCTTATATGCAGAGTTTGCCAGCTTTCTTTTTCACCCAGCCGCACGCTTTCAAAAAGCTGTGCACGCGCAGCTGCTGAAGTTGATCAATGTTCTCCTCTCCTGCAACTTCCGGTTTCCGGTTGCGTCAGAGGAGAAGATTGAACAACAGAGCATGCGCGCATGTGCTGCTCTTTGAAAGTGTGTGGCTGGCCGAAAAAGAAAGCCGGAAAACTCGGCATCTAAGGTGAGGTGGAGGGAGATGATGGAACACTGCATTCAGACAGGAGGGTGCTGCTGTTCCCGGCTCACATTAGGAAGCGGCGAGAGTAGTTCCGCCCCCCCCCCCCCCCCCGGGCCCCTCGGGCGACTTCGTTGTGTGAAACGAAGTTCGTTATAGAGAGCAAGACAAAAAGTTCGTTATGCGCAGCGTTCGCTGTGCGAGGCGTCCGTTATGCGAGGCACCACTGTAGTATGAACATAAGCATATGCACACTGCACAAATCTGAATTTTGTGTGATGTATTTGAAACAAGAAATAGACCTCTTATAGGTTTGTTTGTTTTTTTAATTTAGGCTAGATATTACACTGGATAGCCAGGAAGTTACAAAGTTGCAGTGGAAAGTCTTATCGCTGAAAAGATAGACTGATAATGATCACTAAAAGGATGCCTTGATTAGGCAGAAGCTGAAGGTCGTGCTACTGCAGACATCATGGCTAGACATCTGCCTTTCGCTCAATAATAACTACAATCAGTTTCTCAGTAATAACTATGATCAGATGCAAAAGGCTGTACTAATTAGGGAACCTTAGCAGCTAGAATAGGTTTGCCACTCAAACGGAGAGAAATGCTAAGAGAGATTGCTGCACTCTCCCGTTATGTGAGACTCTAATTAACAGTATACTTTCCAGAGAAAGGCTGAAGGTGCTGCTGCTTTTAAGAAACCCTGCTAAAGATTCTGCGATGAGGCTGATAAAGACGATAGATGTACATGACTAAAGCCAGAGAATTGAAAATCTTTCTCCCAGGTAAAACGTTATTGGATTTTTATTAGATTAGGTTTAAGGATAGAAAACTTTCTACAAGAATCCTATATTTTTCCAGAGCTAGCATCTGGTAACTTTGATTTGGGTTATTCATTCCAATGTGCATCACTTTGCATTGGTTCACACTAAATTTCATCTTCCATTTGTTTGCCCGGTCTTCCAATTTCCTAGGTCTGCCTGCAATTTTTCACTACCTGCATCATGCATTTTAACAACTTTGAACAGTTTAGTGTCATCTGAAAATGTAATCACCTAATTCATCGTTCCAGTTTCCAGATCATTTATAAATAAGTTAAATAGCACTGGTCCCAGTACAGATCCTTGCAGCACTCACTCCATTGAGAAAAATGGTTATATAACCCTATCCAGTAGAATTCCGCATTCAGGCCCTGATTCTCCAAAAGTGCGTCCCGATTTTAGGCAGCTGTAGACGTCCTACAGCTGTCTAATCAGCCAATCGGGATGCACGTTTTTTAAAAAAAAATGCTCCCCAGGCAGGCCTGAAGGCGCCTCCGGGAGCCTAGGGAGACCCGCAAGATGCCTAAGCTCGCCTACAGGCCTTAGGCGAACTTAGGCGGCCCTACGTGTCTCCCTAGTAGAGGAAGAGATGCTTAAAATGTAGGCCAGCAAAATGCTGGTCTACATTGTAAGTAGACGCGGCCGCTATACTGATCGCGGCAAGGGATCTCCCTGCTGCAATAAAGTATAGCGGCCATGGCCGCCTGTCCCATCACCGACAGGAGGATGCCTAACTCCTCCTGTCGGAACCCCGAACCCCCGAACCCCCTCCCCCCCAAACTCGTAATTGCCGACAGGAGGATGCCCAACTCCTCCTGTCGGAACCCCGGAACCCCCTCCCCCCCCCCGATCTCGTAATCGCCGACAGGAGGATGCCCAACTCCTCCTGTCGGAACCCCGGAACCCCCTCCCCCCCCAAACTCGTAATCGCCGACAGGAGGATGCCCAACTCCTCCTGTCGGAACCCCGGAACCCCCTCCCCCCCAAACTCGTAATCGCCGACAGGAGGATGCCCAACTCCTCCTGCCGGAAAGCCCAACGACCCCCCCACCCCAACTAATCTCCCTCCCCCAACTAACCTTTCAATGTTGGTCAGCTGGACGGGTCTTGCTGCCGTCCAGCCGACGGGTCTGCCTCATGGAAATGAGACGGCACGCCCCTTCCCGGCCCATCCCCGCTAAATCTAAGGCCTGATTGGCCCAGGCTGTAGAAGCCTGGACCAATCAGGCCTTAGGCATAGCGGGTCCGCCCATCCCCACTAATCCTAAAGTTTTTATTTATTTTTTTCATGAGAGTTGGTCAATCAAGCTATCAAAAAATCTTTTTCTTCTTCTTTTTTTTTTTTATTATTATTATTATTATTTTTAATTTATAATTTATTTTTTTCATGGAAGTTGGTCAATCAATCTATTAAAATTATTTTATAATTTTTATTGTTTTTTATTTTTTTTTCCCCATGGAAGTTGGTCAATCAATCTATTAAAAAAAAAATTTTTATATACAAAATTTGATACATTTTATTCCTTTTCTATTAACTCTTTTTTTTTAATTAATTTTTAATTTTTAATTTTTTTTTCTTTTTTTCTTTTCCCTCCTTTTTCATTAAAGCTAATCAATCTAACAGTCTAACAGTCATTTTTTATATACAAAATTTGTTGTAGTAACCCATAATTAAATCAAAATGTTTGTTTAGTGAAGTTGGCAGAGGTTGAAAAATAAAGGAGTCTATGTGTGGTATAAATCTTTTCGTAAAAACAGGAGATAAATATCTTATATGAAATTTCTCTATGTAACTATAACCAAAATTTTCAAATAGCAGTATACAATAATCCTGGCATGTAATAAAAGAAATATTAGAGTATCTGAGGTAAAGAATATCAAGTCTTGCATTAAGAAAAAGAAAGATCATCTCTCATTAAGGCAAAAAATTAGTCAATTTAGTTAAAGGTGCTAAGAAAAAAGAAAATAAAATTTCCTTAATCAGTCATAGGCATACAATAATCATTGTATGCTTCCTCTAGTCATTCTCTAGTCCCCATCATTCATCCCCCATTTTCAAAAATAGGAGTGAATCAGCGTAAAAGAAACACATGCACATACCTTCAGTGATCAACAACTGACACATAGGAATCATAGTATATGTGAGAGTGTCAAAGGCAAAGAGATGGAACCCTGAGATAAATAATTGGGATGAAATTTCATTAGGTGACTATCAAACAAGCACTAGTGCATATAGCAATTAACATATGTTTCATAATGAACGTGAAATTATTTGAAGTGAAGAAAATAAAAATCCAGGAATAATAAGGACTAGAGATTCCAGGTGGAAGTGCTGTGTAAGTATGATAATCAGATATAAATGTAGAACAACCATTGTGTACCTGAGAGTGACAAGAAGACAGTAGTCAAGAGTGACGTATAAATATAAAGACAGAAAGTAAGGATTAAATCAGAGTAGATGTGAATATATGGAGTGGACTAGTTCTATAATTATAGCACTGCAAGAAAGAGTAAGGAAAGGGAGATGAAGAAGAGTCAATAAACAGCGATACACAATCATGGGTCAACAAAAAAGCCTTGGAATAAGTGAGAAGAGACAGTAAAGTAGGAAGTGGAATAACAAAGATATGTATACAAGAAGAAAAGAAAATTTAAAAAGTGCAGGTATATGGAAAAGAGAAATGAAACCGGCAGACATTAACCCATTCAGTAAATCACAGTGAAAAGTAACATGTAGGCAGTAAAGTAAGTCCCAACAATAAAATGGCAGGGGCAGGAGTCATTCGTAAAGCAGTGTGGAGGTTGACTGAGTCCGGCTGCCAAGTCAGTGAAGAAGAAAGGTAAACATCGGAAAGTTAGGTGAATAGTGGGTCTCCTGTCGTGATGAAGATAGATATAGAGTCTGTATCAATGTAAAATAGATCAGAGAGAAGGGTTATTATGATCTCCTTTGGCAGGTAGGGTGAAGAAAATAGGAAACATTAAGCCGCAGATTCGAGAAAGAGACTCAGGTAGATGACATTCCTTGCGATTGCAGATTATCCAGAAATGACTGAAGGAGTTCAGGTGACTCGAAGTGCCTTGTTGAGTTGTTGAGAGTCACGATCATTCGGGCCGGGTACTGTAATCCATAACGAGCCCCCATGGATTTCAGCCGTGCACGGAGGTCTAGAAAGGACTTCCGTTTCCGCGCCATGGTCTTGGCAAGGTCGGGAACAATTATGAATTTCTTGTCAGCGTAAGTTAAATTTTTTTGTGTTTTGGCAGCAGTCAAAATCTGGAGAGCTTGAGGATATCGTAACAATTTAGCCACAATCGGCCTCGGCCTTGTAAATCCCGGTTTCGGTGAAGATGGCGTTCTGTGAGCCCGCTCAAACTGAAGCGGGAGATCTGTGGTGATGTTTTACAACTTCAGCAGAGAGTCAGTAAGAAATTTAATTAGATCCGATCCTTCAGAATTCTCCTGTAATCCGATTATTCTGATATTATTACGGCGATTACGATTACAGAGATCCTCCAAGTCTTGATCCATTTTTTTAAAACACTGTTGTACTTGGGTTTAAATTGCGCAAAGGAAAGCGCCGCCATGTCGGCTCTGTTTTCTAGAGAGTTGACACGTGCCGTGCAGGCAGCAAAGGAAGCGGTGAGAGAGTTTATTTCAGCTTTCATTTCGCATGTAATATCGTATTGCTTGGTAATAAGCTCTTTAAGAGCCCGAAGCTCATCTAAAACTGCATCGGATGAAGTTTGCAGGGACTTACTAGTTGACGGTTTCTCCGGCGAGGGAGGATCGTGCTTGGTGCGCTTAGATCCGGTGGATTGAGTCGGAGAGGTCTCAGTTTTATTAGATTTATTAGCGGACATCTCATACGTTGTTAGAGACAAAGTTTGCCAGAAAAAAGCAACTTTAAAAGCTTGCTCCGAGTCGATGATTTGGTGCGTTTAGAGGAGAAAGGAGATTATGCGGCCATCTTGCTTCCTGGCTCAACAGCGCCCCCTTTGGACGTTTTTCTCTTTCGATTATGAGCCCCTTAGGCTATAAGTGGTATATAAATACTTAAAAAAAAAAAAAAAAAAATCTACCAGCACTTAAGTTAAGGTACCATTTATAGAATATGAGGTACCTAATCAAAATTAAAATACGTCTAAAACCCCGTCTAAATCGGCACTTGGACGATCAAAAAGACAGGTTGTCCAAGTGCCAATAACTGAAATGGGTTTTAAAAGTATCTAAAAACAGCTTAGGCCTTTTCAGTGCTGCTATACACCCAGAGTGAAAAGGGACATTTTTGAAGGAGTGGTTAGGACGGGAGGTAGGCAGGATGTGGACCGATCTAGACTTAGTCATCTTGCAATGATAATCAAAAGTTCAACAAGACTTCCTAGATGGAACTTATAAAAGGGAGTTATGGTGAGATGTTTATGTGGAACCATTTTTGTGAAGTTCACAGCAGTACCCTGTAAGGTGCCTCACTACTCTGTTGCCATGTCTGGGTGTCCAGTCCATCACTTCGGTGGTCCCTCCCACATCCAAAAGGTCTTGTTCTAGACCTTTTTGACTTGGACGATTTTTGGTATGAGAATGTGGTATAAAGATCGACAACTTAGCAGTCTGGACGATAAAATAGCTCGGCGTACAAGTAGACGATTCTTGAAAAGAAATATTTTGAACGTATTTTTCGAGAATGGACTTTGGATGTTTCTGACTGGGCGACTAGCGACTTAGGCCCAAAATTGACTTAGATGTTTTTCTTGATTATGCCATTCCACGGCCCTAAGTGTTCACTGTTATGTCATTTTGAACAATCTAACTTCCCTCAAAGGCAATGGAAAATAATTAAGTTTTCAATGCAGTCTTAAAAAGGGCACATTTGGACTTTATTTGAAGGGACAAGGGGAGTAAATTCCACTCAAGAGTTCCACACAAGATATTGCTGAGTATTTTCTTGCTTCCAATGCAGTAATGTGATGGAGGAAGAATAGATATGTAATTGATGAATTGGTAGCATGAAATGTTGCTACTCCTTGGGTTTTGGCCAGGTACTAGGGACTTGGAGAACGGGCTACTGGGCTTGATGGACCATTGGTCTGACCCAGTATGGCTGTTCTTATGCACTTATGTGTACCAATTATAGGACAATCAATCTATTGTAACATGATGAGGTTGGCTCTGAGGCACTGTGGAATGAGGCATTATGACATTACAATCTCAGCTCTGGAATGTTGCTCTCATTGGGGTTCTGGAATCTTGCTATTCTTTGAGATGTTGGAATGTTGCTACTCCTTGGGTTTTTGCCAGGTACAATGGGCCTGGATTGGCCACCATGAGAATGGGCTACTGGGCTTGATGGACCATTGGTCTGACCCAATAAGGCTATTCTTATGTTCTTATGAATAGATGTGAGAGGGAGCCAAGGGATCAGAAAGATAAGAAAGTGTTATGTATTAAAAACAGTACCTTAAAGTGAATCCTGGATGCCATTGAAAGCCAGGGTAATCTGATCATATCTTTTGTTTTCTGTGAAAATTCCCACAGCAGCACTCTGTACCAGTCGGAGTCTATGAATGTGAGCATGATTCAGGCTGTAGTATAATGAACTGTAACAATTAATATGATTAAGCACTAAAGCAAAAGCTAATACTTTTATGTTGTGTATAGAAAAGTAGGGTTACACTGAGTGTACAGTAGTTGCCAGATTGTAAAATAGGTTGATTTGACAGCAGCAGAAATCTGTGAAGTAAATGTCAAGAAGGAATCAGTCCTATATTCTCAAGATTGTAATATAGTCAGAAAGTAGAATATGAATATTTCAAATGCATAGCAGAGAATCCAGAAGAGGAAGGCATTTACAACCCACACTGCTCTGAACTTTGATGGATTAAGTTTCACGCCACGACAGATAAGCCAGGAAATGATAGAATCAAGAGTCATAGTTGAGTCTACAAGGTCAGGATTGGGGTTCTTATCAGCAAAAACATAGCAATTAAGATCAAGATTATGGGTCATTGCTGGCAAGAAGGAGAGAAAGGCATTACAAAGGGTTGGGCCCAGCCTGGGGAACTCCAAAGGGAAAATAATTTGAAGCAGATGTGGAAGAAGAAATTTGAATAATCTAGGAATTATTCTGAGGATTTATAGAAAAACATGGTAGGATTAAGCTCCTCATATCTAGGGCATGGAGGCAGTTTAGTTATCAATTGATCAGCTTATTCTTGTACCCCTCAAGCATGATCGAAATAGACTCAAAACTTTCAGGAAACACGCTACTGCATTGTGGCATAATTATGTGTCGAGCAGTGAATGCGCTGAAGTGTCTCTCACATTCAGCTGAAGATGCTGGAAATAGAATGTTGCAACGGAGACCCCCCACCACTTCAGCGATTCAAAGTGAAGTTAAGGTGGATTCGCTTCTCTCTTGTAATCTCTCATTTCATTATCAATGCTCTATTCCAGTGTGTACCTGGATACTTGGCTTATGTTACTGGTACTATGGGCTGGATTCTGTATAGGATGCCCGGTCTCCTATGAGATGGTCCTTAGGTGTCTGGGCCAATCAAGGTTTTAGGCCCCTCCCTAGTGTAACCCACATGCACCGGGAAGGGGAAGGCCCACCATTCTGTGGAGGTGGGCCTGCCGGCTGGAGGGAGTAAACATCCCTCCGGCTGGTCAATGAAAAAATAGGTACTGGTGGGGTCCGGGTGGGCTTGGGGGGGAGTGAGGGGGCCATGCCTTCAGGGGACAGGGCATCCCTACTGCTAGTGGCCTTTGGGTGGTGGGTGGGTTTCCGGTAGGAGAGACTGGGAATCCCTCTTACCGGGGGATATCTCAGGGAGGGGTGGCGGCAGGAGGAATTGGACATCCCTTCTGCTGGGGGATGTATCGGGGTGGTGGCCCCAGGAGCAATTCAGCACTCCTCCTGCCATGGAGATGCCTAGGTCCACCTAAGTTTGCGTAACGCCACTTCTGGGTGAAACCACACCCATGCCTAGCCTTGGGTGAGCTTAGGCGGTCCTACATGCCTCCCTAGGCTCATGAAAATGCCTATAATGTAGTCTGCCTGGCTCGGGGTGTTTTTTAAAAAAAAATGTGCATCCTTATTGGCTGGTTAGACAGTGGTAGAACACCTACCGCCACCTACAATCGGGACACCATGTATAGAATTTCCCCCTATATGTATACAATATACATAAGGGAGGAAAATTCCATAAAAAGCACCTAAAGTTAGATACCTAAATAAATAGATACCTAAAGTTGGCTACCTAACTTACCTCCCTTTTACTAAAGAGCAGCGTGGTTTTTAGCGTCAGTCACGGGGATAACAGCTCCAACGCTCATAGAATTCCTGTGAGCATAGGAGCTGTTAATACTGTAACCAGCGCTAAAAACTGTGCTACGCTTTTGTAAAAGGAGGGGCTAATTAGTAAACTGACTTCAATAATGAGCTTTAACAAGCTCATAATTGAAAAAAATATTTAATTGGGAGATAAGTGCCTATATTCTTATGTGGTGACCTTCATCATTGGCTGTTCTGCATTCACCAACTGTTGAACCACTAGTTGTAATAACCTCAATATATCATTTAACCGTTGTCTGCAGTTCTTATTTTAGTCAGTAATATTATTGTGCACTTATCTTTGCATCCGCCAAAACCTGGGAGCCAGATCCGACATGTTTCGTGCTATGGCGCTTTATCAAGGGTCTCCCGAGGTAGCTGCTGTCATCCGACTCCAACTGTAAGCTTAAAAAACTGTAAGCTTAAAAAACTAAAAAAAGAACTGCAGACAACGGTTAAATGATATATTGAGGTCATTACAACTAGTGGTTCAACAATTGGTGAATGCAGAACAGCCAATGATAAAGGTCACCACATAATTTCTTCCCGCAGTTGGAAAATGAAACAGCGGTAGAGTGGTGGGACTGAGGTGTTCTCATTTATCCACTTGTAAATATGTGAAAAAAATTTACTATCCAGTCCTATATTGTTACAAAATTACTGTATTTTTGGATGGATATTAAGGGCAAGATACAATAACCATAGTAAGTTTTTTTTTTTTTAATTCTTCCCACTCCTGTCCAAACTTTACTGGCTCCCAGTTCATAGAAAACATAGAAAAAAAGCGGCAGAAAAGGGCTATAGCCCATCAAGTCTGCCCATTCCAAGTACACCCCCCCCCCCCCATGAATTTACTCCCTTAAAGATCCCACGTGAGTATCCCATTTTTTCTTAAAATCTGTCACGCTGCTGGCCATTATCACCTGGAGTGGGAGTCTGTTCCAATGATCCACAACTCTTTCAGTGAAGAAGTACTTCCTGGAGTCGCCATGAAACTTCCCTCCCCTGATTTTCAGCGGATGCCCTCTGGTGGTTGAGGGTCCCATGAGCCAGAAGATATCATCTTCTGACTCAATGCGTCCCGTGATGTACTTATACGTTTCAATCATATCTCCCCGTTCTCTTCTTTCCTCAAGTGAGTACAGCCACAATTTCTTTAGTCTTTCTTCATACGTGAGATCCTTGAGCCCCATGACCATCCTGGTGGCCGTTCGCTGAACCGACTCGATCCTCAGCACGTCCTTTCGGTAGTGTGGTCTCCAAAACCGAACACAGTACTCCAAGTGAGGCCTCACCATGGCTCTGTACAACGGCATCATAACTTCAGGTCTCCTGCTGACGAAACTTCTGCGGATACACCCCATCATTTGTCTTGCCCTGGAGGAAGCCTTCTCCACTTGATTGGCAACCTTCATGTCCTCGCTAATGATCACCCCCTAGTTCGCATTCCGCCATGGTCCTAACCAAGGTCTCACCATTTAGTACATAAGTTCTAAGCGGGTTTCTTTTGCCCAGGTGCATTATCTTGCATTTTTTAGCATTGAAGCCTAGCTGCCAAGTATTTGACCATTGTTCCAGTAGCAGTAGGTCGTGTGTCATATTATCAGGTAATAAGCATCTGCCTACTATGTTGCAAAGATTGGCGTCGTCGGCAAACAGTGATACCCTTCCTCTAAGTCCTTGTGTCATATCTCTTATGAATAAGTTGAATAGAATCGGGCCCAGGACCGATCCCTGCGGCACTCCACTGATCACGTCCGATGCTTTGGATTGGGTACCGTTCACCACCACCTTCTGAAGTCTACCGCTCAGCCAATCCCCAACCCATGTAGTTAGAGTGTCTCCTAATCCTATCGATTTCAGCTTGTTCAGTAATCTTCGATGAGGGACGCTATCAAATGCTTTACTGAAGTCCAAATATACCATGTCCAGTGACTCTCCGGCGTCCAGTTGTCTAGTAACCCAGTCTAAAAATCTAATCAGATTAGATTGGCAGGATCTACCCCTGGTGAACCCGGGTGAACCCGGGTGTGGATCATGCAGTTTTTCTTCGTCTAGGATTGTGTCAATATTCTGTTTGATCAGTGTTTCCATGAGTTTACACACTATAGACGTGAGACTCACTGGTCTGTAGTTTGCTGTCTCTGTCCTGCAGCCCTTTTTGTGGAGTGGGATTACATTGGCGGTTTTCCAGTCCAAGGGGACCCTTCCTGTGCTTAGGGAAAGATTGAAAAGAACAGATAATGGTTCTGCCAGGACTTCCCTTAACTCCCTGAGCATTCTGGGGTGTAGGTTATCCGGTCCCATGGCTTTGTTTACTTTGAGTCTTGATAGTTCGTTGTAGACACTACTGGGCGTAAATTCGAAATCTTGAAACGGGTCTTTCCGGTTATCTCCCATCTGCAGCTGTGGACCAGCACCCGGCGCTTCACGGGTGAACACTGAACAGAAGTATTGGTTTAGTAATTCTGCCTTCTCAGAGTCTGATTCTGCAAAGTTACCATCCGATTGCTTCAGGCGTACTATCCCATCTTTGTTTCTTTTTCTGTCACTAATATAGCTGAAGAAAGATTTATCCCCTTTCTTAATTTTCCGTGCTAGCTCTTCCTCCATTCGGAGTTTGGCCTCTCTGACTGCTGTTTTGACAGCTTTAGATCTGTCTAGATAGTCCTCTTTTGCCCCCTCTCTGCCTAAATGTTTGTAGGCGATAAATGCGTCTTTTTTCTGTTTAACTAGGTCTGAAATTTCTTTACTGAACCATTGGGGTCTTTTGTTTCTCCTGCGTTTACTTACTGTCTTTATGTATCGGTCTGTTGCTTCGTGTAGTATGAACTTCAGAGATGACCACATATCCTCCACATTGTCAGTTTTTGCTTGTTTATGTAGCTCCTGATGGACGAAATCTCCTATGCGGTTGAAGTCTGTGCCTCTAAAGTTGAGAACCCTTGTTGTGGTGTTTGTTTTTGGGAATCCTTTCTTGAGGTTGAGCCATACCATATTATGGTCGCTGGATGCCAGTGTTTCTCCTACTGAGACTTCTGTGACGCTATCTCCGTTGGTGAGAACTAGGTCTAGTAAAGCCTTGTCCCTGGTGGGCTCCAATACCAATTGCTTGAGACGTGCACCCTTTATGGAGTTTAATATTCTTTTGCTGCTACCCATAGTTCCAATCTGCATCTGGCATGTTGAAGTCTCCTAGCATTACTGAGTCCCCGCGCAGTGTGATATTCTCTATGTCCTCGATTAATTCCATGTCTTTGTCCTCCTGTTGCCTGGGAGATCTATATATCACACCAAGGTATAGGCATTTTTCATTCCCTCTGGCCAGATTCACCCAGAGGGATTCCCCGGTGTATTTAACATCTGTGATTCTTGTGGTTTTGATGCTTTCTTACAAGTTTATTAGTGCATTTGATTGATCGCCTATTAAAATTACTAAGCGATGTACATAATCTAATAAAATTATTAAAAGGAGGCTAACATTTAACAATATTGTTACATATTTTACAAACATGAGTCGGGAGGAAAGAGAATAGCGTATAGTGTATAGCGCTACTTCTCCTCCCAATATACCCACTCGGTCGCAACGAAGTAGGTTGTACCCTGGTATAACCATATTCCACCCATGCGATTCCGTGAACCAGGTTTCGAATATCGCTATCAAGTCAAGATCGGCGTTAGTTATCTCAGTTTCTAATTCTAGAATTTTATTGCCCAAGCTGTGCGCATTAACATACATAGCCCTCCATATCTGTGAAGAGTTTACTTTATGAGTTAGTGTGGCTCCTAAATTATCAGTGATATTTCTCCCTGAATTATTGTGGATATCATTGGTACTTACCTTAGACTTGGTAGTGTGAGTGCGACTTGCCTCCTCAGGGTGGTTTCACTCCAGAGTCCTCTTTAAATGTGCCTGTTTAGCTTTCAAGATCCTACATGGCATCCTCCCTCCCGTTATCCCACTCTTCTGGAACTCCTCTAACCCTAATTCCACTAGATCCTCCCAAAAACTGAAACTATCATTCCTCTCTGCAAAAGGAATATCCCTCCCCTTTAGAACCACAGAACTCTGGAACAACCTCACATCCCCGCTCAGAATTTCAAGCTCCCTCCAATCCTTGCGCAAACACCTGAAAACTTGGCTCTTTTCAAAAATCTAACACTTCCGGCTCTTTGGTACCCTGTCCCTCTTTATCTTCCTAGCTCCTTTCCTATAACCCTTCATTGTAGCTCCTTTTCAACCTAACCCTGTAAACCGTGCCAAACTCTACGCTTGTGGAGATGGTGCGGTATACAAACCTAAGGTTTAGTTTAGTTTAGTTTTAGTTTCATTTTCAAACTTACAATAAGTGTGATAAAATGTTCAAACAAATTAACAATATCTATATCACTTAATAATCATCAATGGTAATAGTGATAAATACTTAACTCACCCCTCCCCCCCTTACCTATCAAATAATCAATACTTATACAATACATAACTATAAAATTCTCTCCCCCCCCCCTTTCCCTCACAATTGAACTTGTAAATTTAAGGGAAAAGAAAATTTAATCTAATCAGTACAAGACTTTGTTAATGGCTCCCAAACATCTTGAAATTTCTTGAAACTATCCCGCTGTATTGCCAGAAATCTCTCCATTTTATATATATGACATAAGGAATTCCACCAAAAATTATAATTTAATCTACTCCAGTTTTTCCAATTATACGTAATTTGTTGAATAGCAACACCAGTCATTATGAGTAATAATTTGTTATTGTTTGTAGAAATCTGACTTTTTGCTCTCATTGCCATACCAAATAGCACAGTATCATATGATAATGTCACTGGGTTATCTAATAAACAATTAATTTGGTCCCAAATTGATTTCCAGAAATTCATAATAAATGGACAATAGAATAAGTTAGGCATCACTCAGCATGATTCTGTAATGGGCGCCTAAGTGTGATTGACATGCAATGGGCGTTAGGTGTCAGTTACAGAATCTGATCAAAGATGCACAAGCATAACAATATTTATCAAACACTTAGAAAAAGTCTATTTTTTCTTCAGTCTTTGCAAATCAAAACAAAAGTGACTGAAAATTATTATGGTACCTTGTGTCTGAACTTCTATATCATGCAAATAGATCAGCTTCTTGCATAGAGGTTCCAGTCATGCGCTAAAGTTGACATCTGCAACATATTCTGCAGAAGCCACGGTCGCTTCAGTAACATCGGAAACTGAGTCAGTCGATTCAATAGCTAGCATGTGAAGGGAGGACTTCACTGGCTCAAAGAACCCTTGGCAATCCTTTAGGTTTTTCGCAAAACTAAATCCTCACAAAGTTGGATCGAGATATGCTGCCACAAAGTGCAGCACGGCCAAATGACTTTAGTATTTGTCAGTTGATCATAGAAATTCTTTTTTCATCAAACTAATCACATCACTGTTGGAATGCTGCAGTTGCCAAGCTTTGTGAAGAGTATAATAAGCTGGCAATGAATTTTGCAAAGTGGAAATATTGGCATTTTCAAGAATATCGAATAACGGAGGGAAAACGTCCATGAAGGACACCACATCCTTATAAAGGTCGCTATCAATTCAGGAAATCATGTGTTCCTTTTTTCTGTCCCTCAGCAGCAGAATCAGCACATCATGACTGTACAAAATTGATGAAAACATGTTGTGCAAGCCACACCATGGCCTTGCTTCTCCCCCATGTTTAAGGCTTTTTGGCAAGTTGGACTATATCCCTAATGCCTGGTTTGTGTATTTGACCAATTCATGGGAATGCCAGCTGGCATATGTCGGGGTTCATGGACATGACTTTCTTCTAGTCAATCAATCCTTTAGAGCAGTGTATCGCAAACTGTGTGCCGCGGCACATTAGTGTGCTTTTTGATATTTTAAGTGTGCCGAGGCTCACAGTGCAGGAAGAGAGGATCCGGTGCCTGTGTCAGTTGGCTTCTACCGTTGCTGGGACTCCTGCCTTCCTCGTCTCCGTGCCCCCCTGGACCAGCAGCAGCAGCTCTGTGTGCTTTTAACTTTGACACACAGCTGCCACTAGCAGTAGTTTAGCCTGGTTTCATCAGGCAACCTCGGGCCTTTGCTAAGCTGGCCCGCATCATATAATCGAAGCAGGCCAGCCTAGCAAAGGCCCTGATGAAACTGGGCTAAATTACTGCTAGCAGCAGCTGTGTGCCGAAGTTAAAAGTACACAGTGAGCTGCTGCTAGCAGTGGCAGGAGAGGTATTGCTGGACAGAGAAGGGAAAAGAGGTACTGCTGAACATGAGGAGCAGGGAAGGGGGAAATAGTACTGCTAGACAGGAGGGAAGAGGAAAGGGAGAAGTGGTAATGCTGGACAGGCAGGAGGGAAGGGAGAAGGGTTACTGCTGGACATGGGGAGCAGGGAAGGGGTACTGCTAGACAGGGGGAAAGGTAAAAGGAAGGGAGAAGAGGTGCAGCTGGACCTGGCAGAAAGGGAGGGAAAGGAAAGGTGCTACACACTGGAGAGGAGGATGAGATGATGCATGGGGAGAGAGCATGTTGGGTTGCGGGGTGGGAAGGAGGGATGCCATTCGAGGAAAGAGGCAAGGACAGAGAGAGAAAGCGTGCAGGAGGGAGAAAATGTTGGACTCATGGAGAGGGCAAGATGGATGGGGAGGATAGAAAGGAGGGAAAGAGATATGTTACACTCTGGGGAAAGGGGAGAGGGCAGAGAGTGAAAAGTTGGACTCATGGAGGAAGATAGATAGAGAGGTTGGTTGGGGGAAGGAAGGAGGACCAGAGGAGAAGCATGCAGGAGGAAGAGAGAAAAAATGTTGGACTGGTGGAAAAGAGGGAGAAATGTTGGACTGGGAGGGGGTCCAGAAAGGAGGAAGGGAAGGGAGAGAGACTGCAGGGGGCCAAAAGGAAGAAGGGAAAGAGAAATGTTACACTGGGAGGGGGGAGGAGAGATGACTAAAGGAAGTGAGAGATATCAGACCAGGGAATAGAAGGGAAGGAGGGGAGTCTGGTAGCGCTATAGAAATAATAATAGTAGTACTGTAGTAAAGAAAGATGCCAGATTATGGGAATGAGAGGAGAGAGATGCCAGACTTGGAAGGGGGGAAAGGAAGGGTCCTGGGCCCTGGGGGGGGGGGGGGAGGAGTGAAGGAGAGAGATGTCAGACCACGGAAATAGGGAGGGAAGGAGAGAGAGAGAGTAGATTTTGAGAAGAAAGCAGAAAAATTGAAAAATTGAATGTTAAATTAATGTTAAAAATGGATGCAAGGCAGAAAGTGAAGACGGAGAGAAAAACATCAATGGATAAGAAGGCCTTGGAAACATAGTTAAAAGCACAGAAAAATAAAGTCACCAGAGAACAAAGGTAGGGAAAATGATTTTATATATAGTGATTGAAATGGTCAGTTTTGGAGAATTTATATCTGCTGTGTATATTGTGTTTACAGTAAAACCTTGGATTGCAAGTAACTTGGTTTGCAAGTGTTTTTGCAAGACAAGCAAAACATTTTATTAAATTTTAACTTGATATACAAGCAATGTCTTGCAATATGAGTACATATAGTATACATGCGCCACATCATCACAACTGAGCCGATGGTGGTTCTCTGATGCTGCAGTAGTGTAGTGACTGTTCTAAATGAGCGAGGTCTTGCAATACAAGTACGTATAGTATTTTGTATTAAAGTGTTTTGGTTGTGAAACAAATTGTCTGAGTTTCCATTATTTTTATGTGGAAATTTGTTTTGATATACGAATGCTTTGGATTACAAACATACTTCTGGAACAAATTATGCTCGCAAACCAAGGTTTTACTGTATATGAAAAATGAATGGAAAAAAATTATATTACAATTAGTAAAGGGGGTGGGATCTGGGGAAGATCTTAGGTAGGTCTAGGGTGGAGTTTGAAAGGTCTGTGGTTGGGGGTACTCAGTTGATATTTGTTTTTGTTTTTAGTTGGAATCTGTTTATTGGTATTATAAAACAATAAGCAGCAACAGAACATCAACAAAAATGAATACTTTTACAGTGTTCCCGCTAAGCTGCGCTGGGGTGCGCTGGCGCACAAAATATTACCTCGCAGCGCACAAGTTTCTCGTCACAGCGCACACAGTGTAGAGCACAGTTCTTCAACCGCCGGTCCGCAAACAAAATCTTGCCGGTCCGCGAAGGATTCGGTCCCCGCCGCAACGAAAGGCCGGCGTCAGCTGACTTGCAACTTCCTGTTGCAGTCGCTGTGCCGGGACTCCTGCCTTCGCCGGGACTCCTGCCTTCCACCGCGTTTGCCTCCTGCCTTGTCTCCGCACCTCCAGACCAGCAGCGGCAGCTGTGTATGCTTTTAACTTCGGCACAGAGCTGCCCCTAATCAATAGTTTAGCGCGGTTTCATAAGGCAGCCTCGGGGCCTTTGCTAGGCCGGCCCACATCGCATCATCGAAGCGGGCCGGCTATCAAAGGCCCCGAGGCTGCCTCATGAAACCGCGCTAAACTATTGATTAGGGGCAGCTCTGTGCCGAAGTTAAAAGCATACAGAGCTGCCGCTGCTGGTCTGAACTCTTGGGCCGCTGAAGGAGGGCAAAAAGCAGCTGTCCTGGAGGTTTCCCTTCCTCTCGCCTTTACAGGTTCCTTTTTTCCACCTTTTTTTTTTTTCCTTCAAACGGCAACGGGCCCCAGCATCGACATCAATCAAGTAAGTTCCACTGTCAATCAAGCGGTTCTGCTCGGCCAAAGCTTCCCCTGTGACATGAGCCACCCTCAGGGGAAAGAAAGTGACCCACAAAGGTGAGGGGAAGGGGGCAGATGATGGAAGTTGGGGGGGGGAGAGAGAGAGAGAGAGAGAAGGGGCAGATGATGGAATGGAGGAGATGAGAGAGAGAGAGAAGGGGACAGATGATGGAAGTGAGAAGAAGGGAGAGAGAGCAGAAGGCAGATGGATGTCAGTTGAGAAGGGAGAGCAGATGCTGAATGGAAGTGGGGAAAGAACACATACTGGATGGAAGGAGGAGATAAATAAAGGGGGAAGAAAATAGTAAGATAATGGAGGGGTGAGGGAAAGGGGTGACAAGCTGTGTGTAGACACAGGGAAAAGAGGGAAACGGGACTAAATAGTAAGAAAGAATTTAATTTAGATGGAGGCAGAAAATAGAGAAGGAAGACCAGAGAAGAAAAGGGAAGAGAGAGCAGAGAATGATCAGATCTGAGTGGAGGAAATGAGAAGAGAGATATGCTAAAAACCACAGGGGGGAGGGAAGGATAGAGATGCCAGACCATGAGGGGAACAGAAGGAAGATGATGGATGCTAGACCAAATTGGGGGGTGGGGGGGGGGCAGGAGGAGAGATGGCAGGGAAAGACAGACAGTGAATGGAAGGGGCAGATGCTGGACTGAAGAGACAGAGAAGGTTATCATGCTGCTGTACCGGGCCATGGTACGCCCTCACCTGGAGTACTGCGTCCAGCACTGGTACTTTAAGAAGGACACGGTACTACTCGAAAGGATCCAGAGAAGAGCAACTAAAATGGTTAAGGGGCTGGAGGAGTTGCCGTACAGCGAAAGATTAGAGAAACTGGGCCTCTTCTCCCTTGAGCAGAGGAGATTGAGAGGGGACATGATAGAAACATTCAAGGTACTGAAGGGAATAGACTTAGTAGCTAAGGCAGGGAGAACGAGAGGGCACTCTCTAAAGTTGAAAGGGGATAGATTCCATACAAACGTAAGGAAGTTCTGTGGTAGAAAGCAACATATTTATTTGGCTCATAACTTGCTGGCGCCCGATATTTTTAGCTCACAGTGAAAAAAGTTTGCTCACAACACCCGCCCGCTTAGAGGGAACACTGGAAGCAACATCTCCATAAAGTTCCATAATCAAATGTGTTATGCAATGAGCATAAATACAATCAATGATAGTATGTGCTATAACTGTACTCTATTTAATACACAAGTAAAACATTATAGTCTTTCCGCATTATCAAGTCTATAGGTATTTCCCTCAGAAGCAGTGGAGAGTTGCACGGGGACAGAAATCCCACCCATCCCCGCCCGTCCCCGCCAGGATCCTCTCCGTCCCCACCCGTCCCCGTCAGGATCCTCTCCGTCCCCACCCATCCCCGCAAGTAATTACCTCCATCCCCACCCATCCGCCAAAAAGCAGCAATTACTTCTGACAGGATCATCAATTCCACAGTTTCTTTTGTGTTTGCGCTGCTGTTTTCCTTGTGGAATCTCTTTGGTGGAACCCTTTTTTTGTTTTCTGTCCAGGTAATTCACTTATAAACCCCCTCTTTTACTAAGGCTGACGTGTCCATTATATTATATGGACGAACCCTGCTTCCAAAGCCTTCCAGCCCCGTGGGAGTCCCGTGGGCCAGAGGGGGGTCCCCATGGGAGTCCCGTGGGTTAGGGGGGGATTCCTGCCGGACTCCCGCGGGACCTGCGGGATTTCCGCGATCCCCATTCCCGTGCAGACCTCTAAGATGCAGTTATAAAAATCAGTAGTGTATCAGAGTAATTGCCAGTGAAAGCACTCAAAGATTAACACCCACAATAAATTTGCACAGGTTCCCATAAGCTATTAAATTTCATTTTTTCTGTGAATGCTTTTCAGATTTAAAAGCTAGGCACACTATGTTCCACCACATGTTGGAGTCAACATTAGAAAGGGCTTTCCATGAGGATAGAACATTCTTGATCGCCAAATACAGGAGGATTCGGAGTAGTTTAGAATTGTTGTCATCCATTTGTAAGGAAGACTCAACTCCAAATTCTCCTGTAATTAAGATTGTCAAGTTTAGTTCCTCTTTAATATCTAGTATAGTACATATTGTTTTCCATACCGATTTCCAGTATGTTTACAATAGTTCACAGTTGTAAAGCATATGTGAGAGAGATCCTAAAGCTTTCTTGCAGGACCAGCATCTATCTGATTGATCTGCACTAATTTTGGCTAATTTTTCAGAGTCCAATGGGCATGAGGTAGGACGTGGATTGCAAAAGCAACGCAGACTTCAAAGTTTTAAATGCCTTTAACCATAAAGTATTCCAACAATTAGTTTTTATCTGTCAAATTGAAATCCTCACTCCAAGCCATTTCAGTTGACTCAGAGTTAGTTAAGGAAAAAAGTTGTATTACTTTATACCATCTAGAGCAGGGGTGCCCATACGTTTTTGACTCGCGAGCTACTTTTAAAATGACCAAGTCAAAATGATCTACCAACAATAAAATTTTAAAAAAACACAACGCACACTGTATGCATAGAATTGTTAATTATCATTCCTATTCCGGGGTTTTTTCAAAGAGGTCAAAGCAGATGACTCTATGCACTGTCACTTCAGTAACAACCATACAAAAATAACAAATACCCACCCCCCTCCCTTTTTACTAAACTACAATAGCAGTTTTTAGCGCAGGGAGCTGCACTGAATGCCCAGCGCTGCTCTCGACGCACATAGATTGTGAGCCTTCGGGACAGTAAGGGAATTTTTCAAGTACCTTTCTTATTTCTAATCTTAATGTATATTTTCTGTAAACCGCTTAGAACCTAACGGATGTAGCGGTATATAAGAAATAAATTACATTACAAATAAATTACATTACATAGGCTCCCTGCACTAAAAACCATTATTGCGGTTTAGTAAAATGGGAACCATATTGTAAAATATAGACAGAAGATATAAATTCAGACACATTTTGATCACTAAATTTAAAATAAAATCATTTTTCCTACCTTGTCTGGTGATTTCATGAGTCTCTGGTTGCACTTTCTTCTTCTGACTGTGCATCCAATCTTTCTTTCAGCCTGTATGTTTCCTCTCCTCCACACCTCATTCCCTCCCCCAACTTTTTATTCCTCTCTCCCTGACCTTTCTTTCTTTCTTTCTTCATGCCCCCTTTCTTTTTTTCTGTTTCTCTTCTTTCCTTCTGTCTCCCTGCCTGCCCCCTTTCTTTCTTTCTCCCTGCCCTTCCCCAAGCCACTGCCACTGCCACTGCCGCTGCCATCAGGGAACAGGAGCCAAAATGCCACCAATGGATAACAGGCTCCAAAGCCAATGCCGACGCCACCCCATGCTCTTCCTGCTTCGGGCCGACCAGCATTTCTCTCCCCGACGTCAATTCTGCCATCGGAAAGGAAGTTCCGCCCAGCCAGGCAGCGATTGGCTGGCCCGAACTTCCTCTCCGACAGCAGAAATGACGTCAGGAAGAGGAAGACTGATCGGCCCAATAGATCGCCAAGGCAAAGTGAGTCCTGGGTGATCGACTCACTTTGCTTTGGCGAGCTACCGATCGATCGCGATCGACCTATTGGGCACCTCTGATCTAGAGGCTATGGGGCTCATAATCGAAAGAGAAAAACATCCAAAAACCGGCCTAAGTCGGCATTTGGACGAACATTTCTCAAAAACATCCAAGCGACGATAATAAAACCGGGTTTTGGACGTATTTCTAAACGACCTAGGCATTCATAGTGCCGCTCAACGTCCAAAGCTAAATGGGGCATTTTGGGAGGCATGTCAAAGGCGTGAGTTGGGCAGGACGTGGGCCGGCTTAGACTTAGTCGTACAGCATGTATAACCAAAAGTTTAACAAAAGAGCCTAGACGGAACTTGGACGTTGTGACTTAGACCATGTAAAACATGACCTAAGTCACAAACACCCACCTAAACTCACCAGATAAGCACTGCAAACACATAACACAGACCCCCACACACTACCCCAGTGATCACCAACCATCCCCTCCACCCCCATAAAAATTTTATTCACAATTTTAAATTTCAGCCTCCAGACCATCATCAGCTGTTTTTTACTTTGGACGACTTGTGAGATGGACGTAAACGGACTTAGACGTCCCTTTCGATTATGCCTCTCTATACCTTTACCATTTTGAAATTTGTTGCAATACATCAGAATGTCTGGTTGGAGATCCATTGAAGATAAGTCTGGATAAGTTTTCTGTAGTCAATACCTTAGTTGAACAGGAATAGCACATAATTCCTTTATTTCGTTAAATGTCAGCCATTTGTTATGTATACTTAGATGTTGTATATTCCATATTCCACACTTTTGCCAGGCAGCCCAGTTAATGGTAGCACCTTGGATTTTAATATTTTCATTCATCCATACAGGTGTGGAGCTCATTGTGTTCCATTCCACATGTACCATCTTATCAAGTGTTAATATCAAGTTGATATTTGTTAGACTTCCCTGCTGGCATGCCCTACTGGCATTTCAGGGCCTATCTGGAGGGTCTCTGCGCATGCGTGGTTGTCAGCATGATGATGTCATCACTGCGACATCAACGCACTTCTGGCTGGCACTTCTGGGTGGCCACTACCTTTAGTGTGCCCCGGCTCAAAAAAGTTTGAGAGACACTGCTTTAGAGGATTCATTGGCGATTACACCCTGAGACAGCATGGATTTGTGAAACGTTGGCCATCGTTCGTGCTCTGATCCTCGGCACAAGATAAGTAGTCTTTTCACTTTTATCTTGTTTACTCCTATATTGCATTGCACAGAGCTAAAGGAGGTTTTTTTTTTTTAAATGCCAATGGGGTACTGGTCGGTCTTGCCTTGAGCCGCTGTGGCGGCTGATAAGCACTATTTTTCTCTCTGATTGTTTGATCTCTTTTCTCAACCTATACAATCTTTAGTCTTTAGTTTCTTCCTATTTTGTAATCTTATATTATATATATTCTCGCTGATTCTACATCTTGGTTTCTTAATTTTAGAGGACTTGAGTTAAAGTTAAGCTATATATATATTCCCTTGTTAAGATAGCAGAAAAAATTCTGTTTTGTATTGTATTTTGCATTATATTTTATTTTCGGCTTAACCTTACCTTTCTGTACAAGTGGATACTTGATATGTTATTGAAAAATGAAAATAAAATAATTAGAAATTTTTAAAAAGCACTATTTTTCTGAGGCTTTTTTCTTCCTTTTTAAGTTTGAATTAACTCGTACATGCTGTGATTTTTGGGTACTGGTTGCAGTGAAGTTCACATCTAGCACACTGTGTTTGGTGAAAGCCTTATTAGATATTTATTGCTTGATTTTCACTTAACTGTATTTTGGGCTATACAGTATATCAATATTTTGTTTTCTTTCTTTAAGTCAGGATTCGTCTGATTTTTGTTTCAGATCTGAAGCCTAGCATTCTTGAACTGGACATATTTATTACTGATTCTGTTTATGATAGTACTGTAATGAAAAAATATTTTATAACAAACAGAATGGGGGAAAATCCTCTACTATGGAAGGTTAATGCAGAATGTAATTGTAAATTCTATCAGTGAGCAGCACTTGATTAAATATAATGAAGATAATTTATCAATGTAGGGAAAATCATCTCTATGACAAATTGCCCATCATTCCTTTATGTCTTATTTCAGCAGAAAATTAGAATCACAAATAGGATATATCATCCAAAAGCATCACATTTAACTATGTCATTCAATAAATGTATTTACAGATAATTCAGCTGATTTGCTGACTGTTCCTATCACTAGGTTCTTTTTAGGTTAATAAGCTTCAGTTTTGTGAAATAATTCCCCATGTCAAATGCATTCAAAATAAGATGCAACAATTGAAACTGTTGAAAAATACAGTAGCATCTTACGAGGGGCTGCTGAAAAGCTCTCAGCTCAACCAAGAAGAGAATGATGTGGAGCCATGAAACTTAAAAAGCTATTCCACACTATTGCACTAAATGAAAAATAAACTTGATATGAGAATAACATAGAGAAGATTTAAAAAAGTTAAATGCTAGCAGAAAAATACATTCCTTGCTTGATTTAAGAGTCTTCCAATTTTTCCCAATATAGGCAATAATGTAACATTTTTGCTTAATAAAATAATCTAAGGATAAAACATTAGGCCTAGATTCTGTAACCAGTGCCATTGTTGGTAGCCGCCAATCATGATTCAATCATGCAGTGTCACCGGATACAGAATCATGCCTCTGGCAAAGGTAGGCACCAGAAATGTAGGCCAGAGTTTCCCAGTCCTACATTTTCAGTGCCTACCTTTGATGTGAATCATAATTTTGTAGGTGCTTTAGTCTACCTAATGCCACTTCTGACATTAGCCACACCCAAAATGTCATTAGACAGCCTAAAGCACATTTGATGGTGTGATTATGGTGCTGATTTTTTAGGCATCAGTAAGCGCCTTGAAATTCAATTAAAAACATCACTTAAATGGCATTTTTTACTAAGGGTGGGAACCTACCAGCACCTAAAAAATTGGCGCAAGTTAGAGAATCCAGACCTAGGGACTAAGGGAAGGCCTGCCTGTTTGATTCTCTGCCACAATGATCCACAAGAAGTTTCTGAAGGCCATGAGCTTATATATAGAATGGACGAGTAAGGGGGAAAATAGAATTACATGTTAGAGAAGAGCCAAGTTTTCAGTTACTTGCGGAATAGTTGAAGAGAGCCCAGGTTCCACAATGGGATAGTAAGGTTGTTCCAGAGACCTGTGATTTTGAAGAGAAGAGATTTTCCCAGTTTACCTGCATAGAAAATACTGCATAGAGAGGGGAAGTATAGTTTATATCTTTGGGCGGGTCTGGTGGAGTCAGGACTTGAGGAGTTAAAGGATAGTGGGATTAGGGGAGGAAGGATGCCGTGAATGACCTTAAAAGCCAGGCAGGAGCATTTGAAATGGATTCTGGAAATCACTGGGAGCCAGTGAAGATTGGACAGGAGTGGGGAAACATGGTCAGATTTGCGTTTTGCAAAGATCAACTTGGCTGCGGTATTCTGGATAAGCTGGAGTCTTTGAAGACTTTTTTTGTTAAAGGCTAACATATTTGCCTTAGCCATTGGTTTATTTGTTCCATTTTTCCATTTATAATATGTAATTCTATTTTCCCCCTTACTCTTCCATTCTATATATAAGCTCATGTAAATCTTTTCCTTTCTCTTCTTATATTTTAAGTTCTTGTAAACCGTGCCAAGCTCTACTTCCGTGGAGAGGATGCAGTATATAAACTAAAGGTTTAGTTTAGTTTAATGTTGATAAGACCCAAACTATTTTCCCCTGGAAAGGTCAGACACTACAGGTACCAATTAAAATTGATAACACTCCCCTACAACAAGTCACAAGCATCAAAATTCTTGGGGTAATCCCAGATTACAAACTAACATATCAAGATCATCTAAGTCAAACAGTAAAAAACTGCTTCTACAAATTGTGCATGATCAGGTCATTAGCAAAAGTACTAGATCCGCCAGCACTAAACATATTTATTCACTCTCTTATTATTTCAAGACTTGATAACATTAGCATTCACACTTCGTCACCTGTCACCAACAGCATGACTCGCCCACAACTGAATAATCACATCAATCATAATTAGTGGAAGAACATTTTGGCCACAGGTTTACTGCATGTCTTAACTTCATCTCAAAATTACAATACAATCCACATCAAAACAACCACAAACACTCAATGTGGTTTTCACATCCCCAGGAAGCTATTCGGTGATGAAACTAGCTCCATTTAATTTTGGAATACTGTATAATATCATCTCACAATCTCAATACAATATATCAAAAGAGCAGAAAACTCCCAATGTGGATTCCCCCCTCCCCCCTGGGGGAGCTATTTGGTGATGAAACTAGCTCCTGTAACATCTAAACATGACCCACGGTAATACCAGGCCATGCCTCCCCTCGCATCAGTGTTGCCTGTAAGTGTTACATTTAATTATTTATTAAAGGCTGATGTCCCAACCGCCACTGGATCCAATACCACCTTTTACGCCCCCCTTTCAGCTGCAACCCCACCCCAAAGCTCAAAAATTGCCCATTCCCAACCCCAAAAGTCTGTCACAGCAAAAACACAACCTATGGGAGGGAGGGTGGGATAATTTTTTACCTAGCCCTACCCTACCCTTCACTGTTTTCCTCACACTGTCCCTCAAAACCACCAAAAGACATGACCAATCACAAAGCCACATCTCCCCTAATCTCCTCTTTTACTTCAACCAATCACATGTGCATTCAAGTCTCCTTTAACCCTTTATCTCCTCCTTCCCAATCACCTACAATCCATATTCCTCTGACCCTCAGCACCTGACTCTAGCCTGTTTTATGTTACCCAACCCCCGCTCCCCAATTATTCCTCAAAGGTGACTAGGCACAGCCAATGTTATAGTCCACCAGCTCACTCTGGTGTCTTGTTTATTGTAATTCTCTGTTAAAAGGCATTTCTCAAAAACAAATAAGGAGACTAACTTATCCAAAATACAGCAATAAAAATCATAACAAACTCAAAAAAGTATGACCATGTTACTCCGCTACTAAAAAATGTTCACTGGTTACCAATACTCCATCGTATCTCCTATAAAATTGCTCTGTTGTCATTCAAGATCCATCAAGCCAATAGTCCTACTTTCCTAGATAAGCTATTGATTCCATACACTTCATCCAGAACTCTGAGGTCATCTGACCAAAATCTTTTTTCCGTACCATCTCTAAAAGTTATTGGCACGAGAGGAGCAGAAATTTTTTCAGTAACAGCGTCACAGTTATGGAATTCATTGCCCGGATATATCAGAGGAGAAACAATACTTGCCAAGTTTAAAAGTTTTCTGAAAACGTTTCTTTTAAAGATGCTTTCAAAAATTAGAGTTCCTAAGCTGATAGCATTTCTGAGGGCTCTCGGTTTTTAAAGCTTCTGCTGCTGCTTTCCATCTCCTTCCTACTATGTGAAACCTCAATGCTGTAGTCTGTTTTACATTTAAATTTTACTGCATTCTAAACTTTTACTAAGTTATTAGGTATTAATCACATTCTTTCTTTAAAATTCTTTATTTCTATTTACATCAAATTTTTAAAAGAAAAATAACTTCTTGTTACAGAAATACAGTAGACTAATATTAATATAAATCAAAAATATAGAAGTGGAATAATTTTACATCTTTCCTTAGACATTACATTACATTACATTACAGATTTCTATTCCGCCATTACCTTTCGGTTCAAAGTGGATTACAAAAAGAGTTATGGAAGAAGGGTTACAACGTTAGATCAGAGAAGGTTTCCAAGAGAGGAAAAAGTAGGATCTGGGGTTAGGGAGGGGATGGTAAGAGGGGGGTTAAGCTTTATCATGGTATTAAGCTTTATTAAGGGATTTCTTGAAGAGTATAGTTTTTATTTCCTTTCTGAACATCTTGTAGTCTGGGGTTGTTGTCAATAGGTTGGAGACTTGGTTGTCTATCTTCGCTGCCTGAGTGGCCAGTAGTCCGTTGTATAGTTTTTTCCGTTTTACTTCTTTGATTGGGGGGTAAGTGAATGGGGTGTGTGTTTTTCTATGCCTGGTAGAGGTGGTTTGGATGAGGCGGTCATTTAGGTAGGTTGAGCTGTCTCCATTTATAGTTTTAAATAGTATACAGTAGAATTTAAATTGTATTCTTTCCTGGATTGGAAGCCAATGAGAATTCATGAATGCCTCAGTAATGTGATCATGTTTTTTCAATGAATAGACGAGTCTCAGAGATTTATTCTGAATTGTCTGTAGTTGTTTAATCAGTATTGCAGGGCAGGGGAGGTAGAGGATGTTGCAATAGTCTAGGATACTTAAGATTAGAAATTGTACTAGGAGCTGAAATTGTGTTTTCGAAGAATTTTGGGACTTGTCTAAGGTTTCTCATAACTGCGAAAGATTTCTGTATTGTTTTGTTAATTTGTGGTTGCATGGTGCAGCCTCTGTCAATAGTCATACCTAGAAGTTTTAGGGTGGTTTGCAAAGGGTAGTTGATAGAGTTGATTTCTAAGTTGGTTATGGTTGGGATTTTGTTATTTTCTAGGAGGATGAATTTAGTTTTGTCTGGGTTGAGTTTCAGTTTGTGGTCTTCCATCCAAGTCGTAACTGTAGCTAGAGTTCTGTGTAGTATGTCTGACATTAAGAGCATTGGTTGGTCGAAAGGAATGAGGATGGTGATGTCATCAGCATAGCTATAAGAGGTTAGGCCTTGTTTGTTCAGGTAAACGCCAAGAGAGGCCGTATAAAGGTTGAAGAGAGTAGGGGACAGTGGGGACCCTTGTGGAACGCCGCAGGGGTTGGACGAAGGTTTGGATTTTTTTTTGTCTGATTTTACTTTGTATGTTCTGGATTTTAAGAAACCTTCAAACCATGAGTATATTTTATCTGAGATGCCTATTGAGTCCAAGATTTGCAGTAGGATGTTATGGTCTACCAGGTCAAATGCCGCCGTCAGGTCCAACTGTATGAGCAGCATTTTTTTTCCAATGCTGAGGTGTTGTCTTGCTGTGTCGATAAGGGAGCCTAGTAGTGTCTCTGTGCTGAAGTTAGTTCTGAAACCGGATTGCGTGGGATGGAGTAAGTTATCGTCCTCGAGATAGTTGGTGAGGAATTTGGCTACTAATCCTTCTGTTAGTTTGATATATAGAGGTATTGAGGCTATTGGTCTGTAGTTGGATGAGAGGTCTGTTGGTCCTTTTGGGTCTTTTAAGATTGGGGTGATAATGATTTTGCTGAGGTCATTCGGGAAAATGCCATCTGTGAGCATGGTTTGTATCCAGTGTAGGAGTAAGGTGCGGAACTTAGTGCTCGCTGATGACAGGAGATATGGCGGGCAGTGGTTGAGTTCACATGATGCGTGGCTGTACTTATTGTAGAGTTTGTTGAATTCGGTCCAATGTATCTTAGGGAATTGGGACCAAGATCTGTCTGCAGCACAAGATTCATTTTCTGTGGGGAGTATTGTGACTTCGAGTAGGTGGGTTGAGTTACTAATGAGAGTAGCTCTGGTGTTTGTAATTTTATTCTTGAAGTGTTCAGCTAGGAGGGAGGCTAAAGGGGAGGAGTTATTGTTAGTGGTCAAATAGGGTATGGTGTTAGTTAGATCTTTTAATATTTGGAATAGTTTTTTGGTGTCTTGGGTTTCCGTACCTATTAGGTTGGTGTAATGTTTTTTTCTCTTTTCTTTTAATAGAAGTTTGTATTGTTTGTTAATTTTTTTCCAGGCGTTTTTCGTTTGATCTTGGTTGGTTTTTCTCCATTTTCTTTCCAGACCTCTACATTGTCTCTTGAGTAGGATTAATTCTTCATCGAACCATTGGTCTGATCGTCTGCATGTTCTGGTTTTGGTTCGAAGTGGGGCTTGTTCATCAAGGATGTTGTTACTCAAATAGCCCCAATGTGAAATGAAGTCTTTGGGGTTATCTTCTTGGATTGTTTCATCTACTTTTGACCAGAAAATGGCAGGCCCGATGCGTTTGCGTGATGTGTAGGTTACTATTTTGGATATTGGTTTGGATTTGTTTTTGGTCCAGATGATGTTGAAGGTGTAAGTGTAGTGGTCTGACCAGAGGGATGGGGACCAGGTTCCATTAGATGTTTGAATTTCTGAAGTAGATGTTTGATGGGTCATGAAGGCTGCAATGTCCAGTTGGTGTCCTTTCTCATGAGTAGTTTGTGGGTTTAAAATTTGGAAGGATAGGGCATTGAGGAAAGAAAGTAGATTGTCTACTGGCTTGGATGAATGGTCTTCAAGATGAAGGTTTAGGTCTCCTAGGATAAGATTGTGTGCTGCTGTAAGTGAGTTTTGGTATATGAAGTTTTCAAATTCGGATCTAACCATGGCCCAGTTTCCCGGTGTTATATAACAGAGCATGCAGTTTAGTGAGTTTTTCAGTGCGGTGGAAGAGATTTTACATGCTAAAAGGTCCATGTAAGGGGTGGAAGTTTTTTCCAATATGTTTAAGGTTAGGGAGTCTTTGAGTAAGATCGCTAATCCACCTCCTCTTTTTTTCTCTCTGCAGGTCACTGTAATTTTGTATCCTTGAAGGCAGACTTCTGTAATTCTTGGGTCTGTGTCCGATGTTAGCCATGTTTCTGTGAGGAAGAGGCAGTCTAGGTTTTCATTTTTTATCCAGGTTTTTATAAGTTCTGTTTTTGGACCTAGGGCTCTGACGTTTAAGTAGGCACAGTTAAGGGTGGTGGTTTCTGTTTGGTGGTTGTGAATCGTTTTAGGGTAGATGAGTGAATTTGGGTTATGGTGCGGTTTGGTCTTGGGTTGTGTTGCTCTTCTTCCCCATGCTGGTGTTATGGGGTGTTGAACGCTTGTTTGGTGGTTGGAGTTTCTGTCTATTGGAACTCTCCGGTTAGGGTGAAGGGTTTTAATTGTAATTGAGCTAGTGGGAATGTTGGGTAGGTTGTTTGCTTCTACCTTACAGCTGGATATGAGAAGGATTATCAATAGAATAATCTGGGTGTTTGTTTGTGGAATTAGCTTCATTATGGAGGTGGGGCTGCTGGTAGAGGCAGTGTAGTTTCCAGTGGTTAGGTTGTTGGTTGTGTTTAGTGTCTGGGTAGGAGAGTGGGTTGTGGAGAGAGGTGTTGAGGACCGGCGAGAAGATAAAAGAAACTAAAACCGGCAAAATCAAACTTTTAAACTGTTGGGGAGATCCCGCTGAACCTTCCAACTGGCTCAGCGGTGCACCGTCAGGAAGGAAGGGGGCGGAGTTCGCTCCCACACCCAGAGTATGCCTTACTCTGCTCCCACTCTGCCCCGAGTGCTCCCGGTTCGTGGGGGGAGGTGTTGAGGTCCGTCGAGAGGTAAAAGAAACTGAAACCGGCAAAAACAAACTTTTAAACTGTTGGGGAGATCCCGCTGAGCCTTCCAGCTGGCTCAGCGGTGCACCGTCGGGAGGGGAGGGGGCGGAGTTCGCTCCCACACCCAGAGTGTGCCTTACTCTGCTCCCGCTCTGCCCTGAGTTAGACCACAGTTAACGGGGGAGTACAGCCTAAATACTATGAGAGAATAAATTCAGCTAGCATAAAAAATAATAAGTAAGGCTTAACACTAATTCACAGATTGCTACTATTTATTCATTGCACCTCTGCATACTTCATCAAGCTATCTTCTTCAGCTCCAGAAAGGATTTTAACTGGTCTGGTAAAAAAAACCATATACTTAATTTGGGTGTACTTTATAATGCATTTACAAAGGTATGCCAGAAGGAAAGATGTCTTAAAGACAAAAACTGTTTCCTTCTTTCTTGGGTGATTTTTGTCACCTCTGGGTATGCCCATATTCTTTTACCATAAAACAAATTTTTAGAAAATCTAAAGTATAATTTCATAAATGCATCCATGTCCTGTTGAAAAACAAAAGATATCAGTAATGTTGCTCTCAACGTTGACTCAGAGATAGATTCTTCAAGTATAACAGATATGTTCTTTAAATCAACCTGTGAAGGTTGAGCAGATTGAAGATATTCCTCTTCCATAGCCTCCTGCGATATTTTAATAGTTGATGGAAGATAATATATTTTATTCAAAGGGGGAGTAAATTCTGAAGAGTAGCCAAGGATTTCTATCACATATTTTTAAAACATATCATATGGTAGAATTCCAGGAGGTTTAGGAAAATTCAATATTCTCATATTCAGTCTGCGATTATAATTTTCTATATTTTCTAGCCTCCGTTGCAAGAAAGTACTGTCTTTTATTGCAGTGTTCTTATAATCATTTAATGATTGTACATCAGTTTGCAACTTCTTAAGTGAGTTTTAGTAACATTGTCCAACTTGGCTCTAAGAGCCTTTACCTCCTCTGCTGTCTTTGTTGTGGCAACATCCAGTTTCTGGAGCGTCTTGAAGATAGCTGACAGTGTCCTCCTTGGAGAAGAATGACTCTCCTAAGCTGCATCGGCAGAAGCTTATCTGCCTCGGAACCTCTCTCTGCGGGAGCGTTGGGTGCAACTTCGGTCTTCCTTCCTTCCACTTCCTGGGCAGCAGCGTCGGCTGGACAAAGAGGCGGGACAACCGGTGCCGGCGAGAGTGAGATCTCCTGCCCCAGCGAGAATGAGTTCTCTCCACTTGTTCTCGCAGCGGGGCTTAACTCGCCCTATCTCGAGCAAATTGCTGGGAAGGTCTGCTCCAATGTTCGCTGAACCAAGGCAGGCAAGGGTGTTGAGGAGGTAGGCACCCTCACAGTACCTTTTCTTTTCGAGCAGGAAATTCCTCCAGCGATGGGAGCGTTCTCAACGTTTCCCTCTTAGCGCCGTCATCTTGGCCACTCCCTCTATTAATCACATTCTACCCATAATAACATATAATAAGTAAATATTTTAACAGTTGATGGAAGATAATATATTTTATTCTGAAGAATAGCCAAGGTGGGTGATAATAGCATTTTATTTGTACTCTTGATGATTATTAAGTGATATATTTATGATTAATTTGTTTTAATATATGGATACACTTATTGTATGTTTAAAAATGAATAAAGAATTTAAAAAAAAATCACATTCTAACTGCACACTAAATAATTTTTTGTTTTTTTTTGAGGGAGAGTCTCAGAGGCAGACAGAGAACTTTCCTGTGCTAACCAATTACAATATATTAACTGGTTAACATACAAATAACACACAAGCTCTTACCACCTATGAAATAGGAAGCGGTAAGTGCTCCTGTGGTAATTTTTTAAATGGCCAGGTGCTAATGTTAACATTAATACATGGCCATTGTATGGCATTTAATGTTAGAAAAATAGAAAATTGGGGGTTTTAGGGTCATAATCATAATAGTCATAGCATGCAGGAAAGACATGCTTTAGAGCATACTAGGGCCAATTTTTACTACAGCTTAGTAAAGAGACCCCAAAATTGATTTTGATGGAAATTATTTCATTATTAATCTAATATATTTTTAAAAAGGCAAGCTTTGGGGGTTATTAATAGTTTTACTTGAGTAATTATTTTGTAAGTGATCGTAAAACTCATAAAATGTCTGATTTTAACAGCCTAATGGAGGTATCTTTCTTATCCACATACTTTGTTCTCTTTTACAGTAACTAATTTTTATTTTTCACACACAGATTGTATCCACTTTCTATAAACCCCTTGTTTTGCATCCAGTTTTGAGTTCAGCCAGACTGGCCTACTTCAAAATTACATTATTCAATTGTGGTTTTCTACCATTTCACAATGCATAAGTACATAAGTACATAAGTACATAAGTAGTCGCCTCCGCCGGGGCAGACCAGAGGTCCATCCAGCCCAGCGGTCCGCTCACGCGGCGGCCCATCAGGCATATTGCCTGGTCAGCGGTCCCTGACTAATTTTATTACCTACCTCTACACTTATCTCTAAACCTTCCACTGCTCTTATCTGTACCCCTCAATCCCTTTGTCTTCCAGGAACCTATCCAGGTCATCCTTGAAACCCTGTACTGTGCTATTTCTTATCACGGCCTCCGGAAGGGTGTTCCATGTGTCCACCACCCTCTGTGTGAAAAAGTACTTCCTTGCGTTTGTTTTAAACCTGTCCCCCTTCAATTTCATCGAGTGACCCCTTGTTCTTGTGGTTTCTTTCAAATTGAAAAATCTGTCTTTGTCAACCTTTTCGATGCCCCTTTTCGAAGGTCTCTATCATATCTCCTCTGAGTCTCCGTTTTTCCAGGGAGAACAGCCCCAGCTTCTTCAGTCTGTCAGTGTATGTAAGGTTCTCCATACCCTTAATCAGTTTAGTTGCTCTTCTCTGGACGCCCTCAAGCATTGCCATGTCCTTTTTGAGGTACGGTGACCAGTACTGTACACAGTACTCCAGATGCGGGCGCACCATAGCCCGGTACAGTGGCATGATGACTTCCTTCGTTCTGGTCGAGATACCCTTCTTAATGATACCTAACATTTGGTTTGCTTTCCTCGAGGCTGTGGCGCATTGTGCCGACGCCTTCAATGTCGTGTCTACCATCACTCCCAAGTCTCTTTCCAGATTACTGACCCCTAGCATTGATCCCCCCATTTTGTAAGTGAACATCGGGTTCCTTCTCCCTATATGCATGACCTTGCATTTCCCTACATTGAAGCTCATTTGCCACTTTTTCGCCCATTCTTCCAATGTCGTAAGATCCCTTTGGAGATTCTCGCAGTCAACCGTGGTTTCAACCTTGCTGAATAGTTTGGTGTCATCTGCGAATTTGATGACCTCGCATTTTGTTCCCGCCTCCAGGTCGTCAATGAATATGTTAAACAGGAGCGGTCCCAGCACCTATCCTTGAGGAACCCCGCTCGTGACCCCTTGCCAGTCCGAGTAATGGCCCTTTACACCAACCCTCTGCTTCCTGTCTGCCAGCCAGTTTTTGATCCATCGGTGGACCTCCCCGTGCACCCCATGATTCCATAGCTTCCTGAGCAACCGCTCATGTGGTACCTTATCGAAGGCTTTCTGGAAGTCTAGGTAAATTATGTCTATGGGTTCACCTTTGTCCACCTGGTTATTTACCCCCTCAAAGAAGTACAGCAAGTTTGTAAGGCACGACCTACCCTTGCAGAACCCATGCTGGCTCGACCTTAGCTGTCCATTTTTTTCGATATGGTCACAGATGCTGTCCTTAATCAGTGCCTCCATCATCTTTCCCGGGACCGATGTGAGGCTTACCGGCCTATAGTTTCCCGGGTCGCCCCTCGAACCCTTCTTGAAGATGGGCGTGACATTAGCTATTTTCCAGTCCTCCGGGATCTCTCCAGTTTTTAGGGATAGGTTGCATATTTGCTGAAGTGTCTCTGCTATTTCATTCCTTAATTCCTTGAGCACCCTTGGGTGAATGCCGTCCGGACCTGGCGACTTGTCGCTCTTTAGCTTGTCTATCTGCCTGAGGACATCCTCCTGGCTCACCTCTAATTGGACCAGCTTGCTATCTTGATCTCCATTTTCTATTTCCTCTGGTTCCGGAATGTTGGATGTGTCCTCCCTCGTGAACACCGACGTAAAGAAGTCATTTAACTTGTCAGCTATTTCTTTTTCCTCCCTCACTACTCCCTTTCTATCCCCATCATCCAAGGGCCCCACTTCCTCCCTCGCTGGTTGCTTTCCCTTTACGTACCTGAAGAATGATTTGAAATTTTTTGCCTCTCCCGCTAGTCTCTCTTCATATTCCCTCTTTGCTCTCCTAACCACTCGGTGGCACTCCTTCTGGCTTTCCTTGTGTTCCTTTTGGTTGGCCTGCGTTTGATCCTGTTTCCATTTTTTGAACGATGCTTTCTTGTTACTGATCGCCTTTTTTACAGCTGCCGTTATCCATGCTGGGTTCTTTATTCAATTTTTCTTGCACTCTTTTCTGAACCTGGGGACGTACAGGTTCTGTGCTTCGTGCACCGTACGCTTGAGCAGGGTCCAGGCGCTTTCTACGGACTCTACCTTCCTTGTGCTGCCGTTGAGTTTCTTCCCCACCATTTTCCTCATTGCATCATAATTCCCTTTTCTGAAGTTGAGCGCTGTTGTTGTGGTTCTTTTCACCCTGGATGATCCCAGTTCTAGTCTGCACTGGATCATGTTGTGATCGCTGTTCCCCAGTGGGTCTAATACCGCTACTTCCTTTGCAGGTCCCCCCAGTCCACTGAAGATTAGATCAAGAGTAGCTTCTCTTCGTGTAGGTTCCATGACCAGCTGTTCCAGGAAGCAGTCCCTCGTGGCTTCCAGGAATTTGGTCTCTCTCTCGCAACTTGAGTGCCCGATACTCCAGTCTATCCCAGGGTAGTTGAAGTCCCCCATCACCACCACACTTCCATTCTTGCATACCTGCCGCAGTTCCGTCTCCAGGTCCCGGTCGATTTCTTCCGATTGGCCAGGCGGACGATAGTATAGACCCAATTTGATGTCTGCTCCAGATCCTCCTGGTAGCTTAACCCATATTGATTCCAAGCCTTCCGACCTTACTGCTGTTTCCATTTTGGTTGAGGGTATGGAGTCTTTTATGTATAGCGCTATTCCTCCACCCTTCTTGTGTGTCCTGTCTCTCCTGTAAAGTTTGTACCCTGGTATGACCACATCCCATTTATTGTCATCAGCCCACCACGTTTCTGTGATTCCAATTATGTCCAGGGCTTTTTGACTGGCTATAATTTCCAGCTCTCCCATTTTGGCCCTGAGGCTCCTCGCATTTGTGTAGAGGCAATATAGGTCCTGATTTGTCCTGATTTCTATACATTTCTTCAAAGGATTTCAGCAGTTTGTCAAAGAAAGAGATAGAAGATATTTAAAAAAAAGAAAAAGAAAAAATAACATTATAAACATAGTGTGAGCTCCAATTTTTGTGTATGAATCTGATTTGTATATACTTTTTCAGCTTGGGAACTAAGAAGTAGAGCAGTGAATTATCCATTCAGTTTCTGAAAGTACAGTATCCACTTTAAAATGCTGGTGTCATTTAAAAAAGGATTATGTTCTCTAAGATCTAATATTTTGATTAGATTAATGGAATAAAATGAAATCCCATGTAGGCTTAAATATCTCACAAGACAGAATTACACTTTTTCCAGCTTAATTAGAGCAGTGTCAAATACTGCAACCTGCTGTTCTTACAGTTCCACATTAATATACTTTCAGGAAAATTCATGTGGAGAATGTGAACTATCAGTGATATCGTTCTGTACCCATACTGATAATCTGTTTCAAAACCATCTACACTAGAAGGTATTTCAGTGGATTTAGTAGTTAATTTTAAGAATCCTTAAGAGTTCACATGATGTCGAGCCACTGAGCAGACATCTGTTGAGTGAGCTCCTGCACCTCATTTCCAATATCACTTTATACCCCTCCACAATTAGAGGGAAATAATAAAAAAAACGTCTAAGTCCCTTTTTGGCCTAACGCCTTAAACGTTGAAAGCAGAAGCAGGGAAAGTGTCCATAACCAAAACAAACGTCCTTGTTTTGATAATGGCCTGCCTCTACCTTCAGCTGTTTAAACGCCCATCTACAAGTACACCCTCACGACGTCTATACTTATACCCCATAATGAACCAAAAAACGCATAAGCCCAAAACATCCAACACAAGGGCTTTTAGGCGAAGGAGGAGCCAGTCCTTCACCTAAAAGCTGGATTTTGTAACCGGTGTCTGTCAAAAACAACACCGGTTAATCCACACCAAACCCCCCCCACACACACACACACATACAACATCGGTGCAGGAGGGAGCCTAAGCCCCCCTGCCCCGGGCACCCATGGCATCCCCTGACGACATCGGGGCAAGAGGGAGCCCAAGCCCTCTTGCCCCAGCGATCGTGCCCCCCACCCCCGCTGAGTACAATCGAGCCAGGAGGGAGCCCAAACCCTCCTGGCCCCGGTGACCCCCTCGAGTATGATCGGGTCAGAAGGGAGCCCGACCCCCCCCCCCCGAGTACGATCGGGCCATGTGCTTAAGGCCCTGCCCACAGGAGGAGCCTAAGGCTCCCGGGCTTATTCTGATTGACCCAGGCGCCTCAGGCTCCACCTGTGGGCAGGGTTTCAGCTGCCTGAGCCAATCCGGCCCCATTCTGGAGCTGGCTGGCCTGCCGGACGGGCGGGCTTGGCACCCATCTGTCTGGCCAACTTTGAAGGTACGGGGAAGGGTGGGTGGGGATGGGGGTCGTGGGGTCAGCCGGGGGGTCGAGGGTTGGCGGGGTGGTGATCGGGGGTTCAGGGGCAGTCGTTGGGAGGAGGGGGATTGTGTCGAGGGCAGGAGGGCCTGGTATCCCTCCTGCCTTTATTGTAGTGGAGGGTGGGGGGGTAGGGGGTTGCCGGGGCCAGGAGGGCTTGGGCTCCCTCCTGGCCCGATCATATTCAGCATTGGGGGCACGATCGCTGGGGCAAGAGGGCTTGGGCTCCCTCTTGCCCCGATATCGTCGGGGGTGCCGCGGGTGCCCGGGGCAGGAGGGCTTGGGCTCCTTCTTGCCCCAATGTTGTGTGTGTGTGGGGGGGGGAATGTATTGCGGCAGGAGAAATGCCTTATCTCCCCTACCGCGATGCCATCACTCCTCTACCTGAACTGCATCTCTCTGCATAGGGCATCTCTCCTGCTGCGGATCGCGGCAGTTCGGGTAGAGGAGTGATGGCATTACGGTAGGGGAGATGAGGCTTCTCTCCTGCCGCGATGCTTGCGGTGGAGGGGTAGGCAGGTTACTGGGGCTGCTGAGCTGATCGCAGCAGCCACGATCAGCTCAGCGGCCCCTTTTTCGGCACTTAGACCTGGTTTGACTTCGTGTAAGTCAAAAAGGTATAAGTGCCGACTAGGCAACCTGCCTACGGTTTTGGCTATATCTGCTGCACGCCTAGGTGTAGGTTGGCCCACCTCTCGCCCACTGCCTGCCCTTTCCCCTCCTCTAAACACGCCTCTTTTCTCTTTGTGCATTTAGAGGCAGAGGAAAGGCCTAAGCTGCTTTTAGATACGTCTAAAAACCAGCTTTGGTTATGGGTACTTGGACGATCAGGCTTTTTGATCTTCCATGTAGCCATTTAGGACACTTTTTAGACATTTGGGTTTTTTTTTATTATGAACCCCATAGTGTTTAAATTTGAGCGACACGGATCCATGGTGATTTTAGGACTTAGATGTCAGTTTTGAGTCTGGTAAACTTGTCAGATGGCCAGATTGTCTCACTGAGATAAAGATCAAGTCCTCAAGGGTGAACAGAAAATGGCGGATGAAGACACTACTGGGCTACATTCTATTAGTTTGGTGTGGGTAGCCAAAGTTGTGCAGGAGGTGAGAGTTACTTGGTTGGCCCATTAAATCCTAAACTCCAGTCCATTACCGACAAATAGATATTGTGAACACTCGTCTGGAAACACTACATGTGGATCTTGATACATACCAGCAATGTCTCTCAAATCTGGAAGACCGTGTGCAGCACCAGGATGACAACAAATGATACCTCCAGACTATAATAGCAGAACTTAAGGCAAAAGTGGATGATTTAGAGAATCATTCTCATCGAGGTAATCTTCGTCTGATTGGGTTACCAGAGACCATCAAAGACAATGAACTGAGAACATTTTTAGATTCCTGGCTGATGCGGTCATTAAAACTTCAGTTACCCAATGGCCCCTTGCAAATTGAGCGAGCTCAAAGGTTGAGCTCGGTGGGAGCACCAGGTTCGAAAGCATGTAAAGTTATTTTGAAACTACTCAACTCTGCTCATAAACTGGATATTCTTTGTGTCTTGTGGGTTTCTGTCCACTTACTTATAACAACAATAGAATACTTTGTTTTCAAGACTATTCTTCAGTGGTAATGGCCAAAAGGAAGGAGGTTGCTACTGCCTGCTCATTGCTGTATCAAAAGAAAGTACAATTTGCACTATTGTATCCTGTGCGGCTCAGAGTCTGACATGAAGGGAAAACCCAATTTCTTAATTTGGCTGAAGAAGCCTTTACAATTTACACAGAAGGTATCCATGCAGGAGTTGCTAACATGATTTGCTTCTCACCGTGGTTCTAATGGAACTTTGATGTCACATTGACAGGTTTGGTGACCATGGGCAGACTAGATGGGCCATTTGGCCTTTATCTGTCATCATGTTTCTATGTTTCTATGGTATATATTAGACTGCAAGTGTGCTATAGCTTAGCATGTTCAAGCCTAATGGGATATGTGCAAGGGAGCGCTGGCTCCTGTAAGTAGACTAAATCATCATTTTGATGCAGCTGAACAGTTGTAGTGTATTCCTTGGACAATTCTGAGAAGATACACGCCAATTTGTGGAACCAGCAATTTCCAGATTCTAGCTTTCCTGGCATAATGACTTTTAGTGTGTATGCGGTATGATTGTGAATGACTATTTTTGTATATGCTGTGACCAGGTGTTAGGCTTGGCTACAGTAATCTAGCCTGATTTGTCTGGTACATGAGCCAGACCGAGCGGATTTAAGGAGTTGGCAGAGAGTAGGGTTTGGAAGTTAAAAGTTGCAAACACTTCTGTAGTCAAAATAAACTGTGTTTTATTGGAGCAAATGTTGGCTTTGTCACAGCTCAAAATTATATCTTAGAACTGAACCCTTCTCCAAATATTTAAGTCCCCCCCCAAAAAAACAATGTTAGTGCACTGCACTGGTTTCACTATTCTTAGCACAACCAAAATAACATATAGGCATTGGAACGGGGGAGGCCACAGGGTCGCGAGTCACGAGAATTCGCAGGAGCCATTCAAAGAAGCTGCTGAGCGCTAAATAGGAGTGCCAAAGCGCGCTCATGCTCATTGCTGCTCAGCGGCAGAAGAAACCAGCCACAACCAGCTGGGTTAGCAGTGGGACAAGAGCTGGAAAGATCGCTCCTGCCAGCTGCACCTCTGGACCACTAGGCCAGAGGAGGTAGGAGGATGGGGCAGAGTGCAGAGTGAGCCAGGCAAGGGGGCTTGGTGCAGAGTCTGGTGGGGGAAGGGGTGCAGAGTCTTGATGGGGGAGGGGATGCAGAGTCTGATGGAGGCTGGGTGCAGAGCTTGACAGGAAAGTGAAGGAAGGGGGCTGTGTGCAGAACCTGACAAGGAGAGGCTGGGTGCAGGGGGTAGGGAGTTGGGAAGGCAGGGAGGACAGATGTTTAGGGGCTTGGGAAAGACAGATACTGCAAATACTGGGAGAGGGTTGGGAAGGACAAATGCTTGGGCTGTGGGTGGGGGTTAGGAAAGGAGGAAAACAGAGATGCTGCACAGGTGGAGTAGTGGAAAGGGAGAGAAAGAAATGCTGCTGGTGGGGGAGGGAAAAGGAACAGAGATTTATTGGACATAGGTGTGTGGCATGAGAGGGAAAGAGAGATGATGTATATAGGGAAAGGAAAAAAAGAGGGAGAATTGATGGGCATGATAGTGGTGGAGAGGAGGGAGGAAGAAATGTTACACTGGGAGGGAGGAAAGATGACCCAAAGAAGAGAGAGATGTCAAACCACTGGAATGGGAAGAAGACATCAATTAATCCTCCTTCCTAAGATGCCATTCCATATATTCATTCATTTAAAAATTATAATTCTATTTTAACTTACCTTACTTAAAATTAGACTTTCCCATCAGTATCTACTGCTGGCGATCCAAAGATGGCCGCGGCATACCCACCAATCGTTTAAATACATACCCCTCCCCTGACATCACAGCACCTAGCAACCACTCACATAAACTAAAAGTTAAAAACCATCACTGTCAACAATCCACCTGCGCCATCCAGTCTGAGGTTTCATTTAGTCCATTAGGGGCCATCATTTGTAGTTCAAACATCCATCTAAGCTCCCTCAAGTTTAGCGTGTGCTCTATGTTACCTCTCTCCCACCCAACAGTGATAACATCTAAGACTTCTCCATTTTAGGTCAGTAAGTTTATGATTGCATACTCTCCAATGATGAACCAGAGGAGACACTTCACTGCGAGTATTAACTCTGGATTTATGCTCCATTAATCTTACTTTAATAGCCCGAGTAGTGCATGCTATATATAATTTTGGGTAGGGATACTGAATAAGATATATTAGGTGATCAGAATTACAATTCATATGATATCTAGCAGTGTATACACTACCCGATACAGGGTGTGCCCAGCTCTCCCCTGCCATAGTAAATGGACACCACTGGCACCACTGGGTAGATGGCAACCTATAATTCAGGCCTCTATATCCCTAAAGATATAGTGACCCATGCATTGCCCTATAATCTTACCTCGTTGGTAGGAGCAGACTGGGTTCTCATGTAAAGTAGGGATAGCCAGTTGGACAATATGCCAATGGTTTAGCACAATATGGGCAATTTCCTGGGCATGAGTGGAGTAATGTTGGACAAATGCCACTGTTTCTGTAGTTATGGTACTCTCACTTGGCTTTGAATGTAATAACAGTTCTCTTTGGGCATATTTAGACCTCTTATATGCTTTCCGTACTACATCATAGGGATAGCCTCACTGATAAAATCGATGTTTCATATCCCTTGCTTGAAGCCTGAATTCATCCAAAGAATGGCATAGCCTTCGCAGCCGTAAAAACTGGCTAATTGGGAGACTTCATTTTAATCCCCTCGGAATGGAATCGTAATAAGCTATTTCAGTCAGTATCTTTACGGTAGATGGTGACCATGAATGAGGAGAAATACATTTATAAGAATGATCAATTTAAGAATATGAAGATGTGGAAAAGATTTCTGGATGACATCTTCTGCATGTGGTCGTCCACTATGGATGAATTACTGCAATTTGTGGAGTGGTTGAACCAATTGGACAGGAATATACAGTTCACAGCGACCATTCATCAGCAAAAAATTACATTTCTGGATCTGAAAATTATGAAAATGCGAGGGAAAGTAATAACCACCATCTACCGTAAAGATACTGACCAGAATAGCTTATTATGTACGTTCTGGTTCAGCAGGAACTTGTCTAACTTTGTCTTGAATCCCTGGAGGGTGTTGTCCCCTATGACAGACTCCGGAAGAGCGTTCCAGTTTTCTATCACTCTCTGGGTGAAGAAGAACTTCCTTACGTTCATACGTAATCTATCCCCTTCCAATTTTGGAGAGTGCCCTCTCATTCTCCCTACCTCGGAGAGGGTGAACAACCTGTCCTTATCTACTAAGTCTATTCCCTTCAGTACCTTGAATGTTTCAATCATGTCCCCTCTCAATCTCCTCTGTTCGAGGGAGAAAAGGCCCAGTTTCTCTAATCTTTCACTATATGGCAACTTCTCCAGCCCCTTAACCATTTTAGTCACTCTTCTCTGGACCCTTTCGAGTAGTACCTTGTCCTTCTTCATGTACGGTGACCAGTGCTGGATGCAGTACTCCAGGTGAGGGCACACCATGGCCTGGTACAATGACATGATAATCTTCTCCGATCTATTTGTGATCCCCTACTTTATCATTCCTAGCATTCTGTTCGCCCTTTTTGCTGCCACAGTGCATTGTGCAGACAGTTTCATCAACTTGTCGATCAGAACTCCCAAGTCTATTTCCTGGGAGGTCTCTCTAATTACCGCCCCGGACATCCTGTATTCATGCATGAGATTTTTGTTACCTACATGCATCACTTTACACTTATCCACATTGAACCTCATTTACCATGTCGATGCCCATTTCTCCAGCTTAATTATGACACGTTGCAGATCTTCACAATCCCCCTGTGTTTTCACTACTCTAAATAACTTTGTATCGTCCGCAAATTTAATCACCTCACTCGTCGTACCAATGTCCAGATCTCTTTATAAAGATGTTGAAGAGCACGGGTCCAGGCACTGAGCCCTGCGGCACCCCACTAGTTATGCTCTTCCAGTTTGAGTATTGTCCATTTAGCCCCACTCTCTGTTTCCTAAGCTCCAGCCAATTTTTAATCCACGTTAGTATTTCACCCTTGATTCCATGGCTCGCAATTTTCCGAAGTAGTTGTTCATGCGGAACCTTGTCGAATACCTTCTGAAAATCCAGATATACAATGTCGACCGGGTTGCCCTTGTCTATCTGCCTGTTTACTCCCTCGAAGAAGTGCAGCAAGTTCGTCAAACAAGATCTGCCTTTGCTGAAACCGTACTGGATCTGCTTTTGCTGAAACTGTCTCAGGAGTAATATATGGAAATACTTTAAATGGAAAAAGTGCTGAATGCATAGAATAGCTTCCTGGTGGAAGTGGTGGAAACAACGACAGTCCGCCTTATTTTCAGTCTAAAAAAATGGGAGCATATCTCCCCCTTCTATCAAAAGCTTCATTGGCTGCCATTCGAATCCAGAGTATCATTTAAGTTCCCTTGCATCTGCTTTAAAGCAGTGTTAGGTATGCTTCCAGGTTATCTCACCCTTCATTTTACCTTGAGTCACTCCAATAAGAGCTCCTGAAGAGTACACCTGTTCACATATCCTTCAATAAAACTCTGTCACTATAAAAGGTTCCTTGAGAGAACCTTTTCTTTTCGGTCGGCCAAAATGAGTACATGGCTTGCAGAAGCTTCCTACTATCTAGACTTTAGAAAACAGATAAAAACATATCTATTTAACAGGCTAGGATCTTAATGTTGTTTTTTAATCCATTTTTTATCTTTTAAACTGTTTGTACTTCTCAATATAGTTAATATTTTATTATGTAGGACTTTTAGAAGTTTTTAATCTGATGTATGCATTTGTATTGTTTATATTGCATTGCATGTACTGTGTTTGATTGTTGTAAACTGCCTAGAACTTTCAGGTATGGCGGTATAAAAAAATAAATTATTATTATTATTATATCTGAATTCAAGAAAGTGTGGGACAGGCACTTGGGATCTCTTACAGACTGAACGAAATAGTAGATGGTATGGATGGGCAGATTAGATGGACTATTTGGTCTTTATTTTATTAATAATTTATATTTCACAACTCTATGTGGATTACAAATTATTCAGGTACTCAAGCATTATTCCCTAACTGTTCCAGGAGGCTCCTACTCTATCTAATGTACCTGGGGCAATGGGAATTAAGTGACTTGCCCAGGGTCACAAGGAGCAGTGTGAGATTTGAGCCCACAACCTCAGGGTGCTGAGGCTGTAGCTCTAACCACTGCACCACACACTCTACCATTATGTGTTTCTCTTTCTAGTATTGTCATCTTTTGCTCATTCTATCTTGACTTTAGGAAAAGCTTAATTCCTAAAAGCTACTCGGAAATATATTGGTTTTTCATAAATGTATAATATTATCATTTTTTTTGTTATTTATTTTTATACTTTCATGAGGACTAACATATCATAACGATCAAAATGGCACAATACCTGTCCAAAAAGAGACAAGTTCATCAGGTTTGGCATGCAGGAGGAGGATGTGAACATCTCGGTCGAGTTCGAAAAGCAGAGACACTGGATCTGGGGCTTCCGGTGTGTTGGCAAGGATCGGATGATACCTGGTGAAATTTGGCGGCCTAGCAGTGAAGTCATCTCAATCTGGACTTTAATCCGACTGTTCTGATTTATATTTTCACTTTTTTTCCAGTTTATGTTTTATTGTTAATTTCATTCATTGATTTGCCCCTTGTTTTGTTTTATTTTTAACATTTAAATTTCTCCAAAATTCTATTGCTCAACGGTTCCCCCTTTCTGCAGCTATTCCTATCTCTCTTCTTTTCTACCTTTCAAAGTCCTTAGATCAATGTAGTCTTGTTAGAATGTTTATTTTCTTATTTTTTCTTCTATTTCTATTTCTTACTTTTATTACTCAAATAATTGTTATTTTTCCAGGTACTTCAGTTAGATTGTGAGCCTTCGGGACAGTAAGGGAATTTCTAAGTACCTATTCTTTATTTATTTATCTTATTTTTATTGTATCCTTTAATGTATATTTCTCTGTAAACCTATATTACTTATAATTTTAATGCACACTATTGTCTATTTTCTGTAAACCGCTTAGAATCCTAACGGAGTTTAGCGGTATATAAGAAATAAATTACATTACATTACATTACATATGGCAAGCATACCGCTTTCTACAGGAGAAATCTGTCAGGGCCATGCTTTCCAATGTTTCATAAGAAATAGATTCCTCAGTCCCTGTGCAACCAAGCTTTAATCACTGCTTTTCTATTTTGGGAGTAAGTATGATAATAATGATGTGGTGTCTCCTTCTCCTAATGATAATGATACTGAATCTAATCCACCTGTCAGAAAATACGATATCAAGTTGAACAACAAAGCGGCGGAACGTTGTCTGGAGGAAAGGCAACCGGTAATCTCAGAACATATAAGAAAAATGTTCCTCTGAGTGCCTCTGCCTAGGAATTGCTCAGTAGCAGCACACTGCTTATGCACTAGAGTTTGAGGCAACATTATAAACCATACAAATGTTGCTAGACAGATAAAAGTTAATTAAAAAAGCAAATGCAATAATAATTGCAAAGAAACCTGAATAAATATACGAAGGCGGAGAGAGGGAAAGGAGGTAATCTCTCATTGTTTCTTTACTTCTGTGGCTTTTCAGGGCAGGGACTGTGTCATCCTTCCATGTTTCCCCTCCTATTTCCTCCAGCTTCTGTAGCACCATGCTATAAAATATCTGTAATTGAAAGAAAATAAAAAATCAATTATGGTGACCCATTCTTTTCAGGTATACTTTATTTCAATGTCTTTCCCTGTTCTGTTTTCCTTCCCTTTCTTCTTCCCCTTCTTCATTGCCTCTCTCCTAACCTTCAAATTCATTTAAAGGTGTTTTTTTTTTTCCTAAAGATATAGAAACATGATGGCAGATAAAGGCCAAATGGCCCATCCAGTCTGCCCATCCGCAGTAACCATTATCTCTTCCTCTCTCTAAGATATCCCATGTAACTATCCCAGGCATTCTTGAATTCAGACACAGGCCCTCTTTTACTAAGGTGCGCTAACCGATTAGCGTGCACTAATCGAATTAGCACGCGCTAAGCGCTAACATGTGCATGTTAGTCTATGAACACGTTAGCGCTTAACGTGCACTAATTCAATTAGTATGCGCTAATCAGTTAGCACACCTTAGTAAAAGAGGGGGACAGTCTTTATCTCCACTACCTCTTCCGGGAGACTGTTCCACGCATCTACCACCCTTTCTGTAAAAGGTATTTCCTTAGATTACTCCTGAGCTTATCGCCTCTCAACTTCATCCTATGCCCTCTCCAGAGCTTCCTTTCAAATGAAATATGGATAAGAGTATATAGCACAGTAAGCTGTTAACCTAAATAATGTAGGTACAGAATCCCCATTTATTTTTTCTTTATTTGGACTAACAAAATTTGAAAGAAAAAAAAAAAAGCATTGTTTAGCAACATGATGAAATTATTCTGAGGCTGGGAAGACAAATTGGTAAATGCGTTGATGTGCGATGTACTAGTAACATTTGCATTTTTTTCACATGAAGTACATGTTTTCAAAGACACTTCATAAAAGCACACTTTGCAGTAGTAAACTTTTGTGTGGGTTGCTTCATGAAACTTTATATTTACCATTAACAAATTGCTAAGAAGTGGCTTATCAATGGTAAAATTTGTAAAAATGAGAATGCAAAGAAGGTTTTGCAGGCCTAATTTTAGATTTTAAAACCTCTACATCTCAGGAGGCATAGTCATTTTTCCCAAGCTGATGGGAAAAAAATGTAACAGTGATGACCAAATTTAACAGAACCAACACAGAAGATTGGGGCTCCTCTTTCCTTGGAGCCTCTAATCCTAAGTAGCCAGAGAGCCCAAAGGTCTTCCACCCCAATGTAGGAAATAGAATTCTTTATGATTCCCCCACTGGAGTAAGACTAACCCCTTAAAGTTATCTGAGGGTTAGCTGAGCCCCTCCCGCTGGAACCCGACTCACTCCAAGAAATCTGGAGAACAAATGGGGCAGAAATGATCCCCAACAGTTACTTCTACAACTTATGGCGCCATTTGAGGCCTAGTAGGAGTCTTGCAGTACAACCTCTGAGAATCTGACTGACAAAAAAGGGCACATGTCAGAAGTGGGCAAAAATGGCCAACATAAGTGTGGACCCCTTGTTGGTAGAGTGATATAACTACCTCTAGATTTAAGTTGGTCCAAATGTCATGGTACCTAGCAGGGTTCCCAAATAATTCCACACAACCAAGGGATTCAACAAGAAAAGGATAAGATTTATTAGATAACAATAAGAGAAGAGTGGGTAAACTCTTCAAATAGGTACTAATTGGTGCAATTAGATAATGCAAAATGTTAATACTGTAGAGTAAATTACAGAGGCAAAAGGATGTTATAGGTTATCCCTCTGAATTGGCAACAGTTCAATGGCCTGATTAACTTCTATAATCTGCAATCAGTTTGACACGCTTACTACCACTTCGAATACTCAAGTCTGAGAAGTGTCGTTTGCATAAATGAGGCCAACTGTAGTAAATAGGTGTGCACACAATGTTACAAGTCTAAGAAAGTCTCTGGAAACGTTGCAGCTGTCATGCATTGGGTACCATGATCCTTGGTGTCCATGTCCTCATCTGCCCTGGAGTCAGCTCGTTGGCTCAGGAACTCTGGCTCACCTACTACACTAGCTGAAAACAAACCAATAAAAGACAACCCTAATCTAAAAAAAAAAAAAAAAAAGGATCTGACAGAAGAAAGGGGGATAACTAGATGCAAAGAAAAAAAAAAAGAAAATGAAACAAGGCTTTCCTATCTATCCCTCCCCTACAGCAATGGCTTCTGTGCTCACATTCAGGCAGACTCTTCCCACCCATCCTAGACTCACTGTAATCACTGACTGACTACTTCTAACCCCCAAAGTTAGGCTCTGAGACAGGTCTTCGTAGGCAGGCTCCAAGTACAGTTCTTGGAGGGCAGGGCTACATTCAGTTTGCAGGAGCAGACACCTCTAGTTAAAGTTTTCCGGGGAGAGGGGTGAGGCTGTTTGGGGCTCACTTGCACCTTCTTTTCTCCTTACGTGGTTCTTCGCTCTTCCCCCAGCATCTCGCTTTCTCTCTCCTGTAGCGTGGGGCTTCTGCAGCCAGGTCCTTCCCCTCTTGTGCAGCTCTGTCTTTATGCAGATCTTTATCTCTCTCTTCTCCTCCTCTCATGCAAGTCTCTCCTCAAGTCCCCTCTTCCAACCAGGCTCTCCCACTTCAGTGTCCCCTAGGGCTCACCTCTTCTGGCAGGATCCCTGCAACCAGTCGGTCTCTCAACAATTCCCCTCTTCCTGCAGCCTGCAGCTCTGCTCTGGTCCAGGTTTGTCTATATTTCCTCTTCCTTCGGTCAGCCTGCTTCTCCTTCACTCCTGCAACATGGCTTCTCACTGCCCTGCTTCCTGGTCCCTTCTTCCCATTCTCCCTTGGGGTTCTTCTCCTCTCTGGTGTCCATTTGGTGCAGATTATTGTTGCTAGGCAGGGGCTCTCCTTCTTTCTTCAATTTGTTCAATTTTTGCACCAGTCTAAGTGATTGCTGTCTGTTGTCTCCTCTCCCATTGGCCCCCTCTTCTGGCAGGCTAGCCTTGTTCCCTGATTGGCCAGCTCCTCCTTCAACACTGCCTTTTTTTCTGCTGAGCCCCTGATTGGCCCAGCACTCTCAGCTCTCCCCTGGACTCCTGTGTTCCCTTATTTACATAAGTATAACAGATATTGGTCAAATACAGGAATTATGATTTTGAATACAAACCATAGAACATCTGAGTGACATAAAAAATATAATACATGATATAAAAATTCCAAAATAATCTATATAAAAGAAAGATGAGACCTTTTTATTGTACTAACAAAGGGGCTCTTTTTTCTAAAAAGCAATAACAAGCAATAACACAACATTTTACTATGTGCTAAGCTCAGATATAATGCATCACTTTGTGTTTTTTTTAACATATTTTATTGCAGGTTGTATGCTAATGTTGTTATTACTGCTAGTTACCAGCATAAAATTAAGGTAGAAACACAACACATTTCTTTTTTAGGGGGTGTATCTTGCTTCCACACTAACTCTGCATTAGCAAGTTAGCACATGTTAAGTATAATATACTAGCTGGTTAATGTTTCCATTTGCACTCTTCAACCATGCCCAAATATATATATATATATATATATATATACACTATATATATATATATATATATATATATATATATATAATCATTATTTAAGAAATTTGTAATATATTTTACAAGACAACTTGAATATCAAAGATGGAAATGATTAATACATTTCTTGTAGGAGCCAAATACATACATTAAATGAAATGAATATAGCGGAAAAAAACAAATCATCCATCAAGTTAAAACAAGAAGAAAAAAAGAATATAGAAATTACTTATACAAATCTCTCTCAAGTCCTCAAAAGAGAGGGGAAAGCAAGGCACAATTCCAAGAAATAAAAATTAATCAACTCTACTTTAGAATGGAATTACTAAAGGTTATAAATTTACGGAGTAGATGAAAAAGGTTCAGTTTCTTGTGGATGAGAGGCAAGAAGCATTCTAGAGTCCAAAAAAGAACTAAGATGTTGAGGCTAAAAAAACCCAAACCATACTTCACTGATTGTAATTTAATAACACATTTGCAAGGAAAATTGAGCCAAAATACACCTCCTAATTCCATAACTTTAGGACGTAACTTCAGGAAAGCCTGATGTCGTCTCTGGGTTTGTCTGACAATACCAGGAAAAACTGCAACTCTATGATTCAAAAAAAGTTCTAGACGATGATGAAAAAACATTTTCAATAACCAATCTCTGTCAGATTGTAACGCTAAATCTACTATCAATGTAACAGTTGGTACCCCTAAATTTTCATTCATCAGTATTTGAGTTAAGTTTAAATCATTAAAAACTGTTGCTGATCCTTCTGCGATTGGTTGTTCCATAGATTTTTTTTATATAAGGTTGTAAATAATAAATCTTTGAAACTGGAGGATAAGATTGCTCAGGAATCTTCAATATTTCCGTCAGATACTGTTTAAACATTATAAGTGGTGCTAAAGAAGGAGGCTTAGAAAAATTAATAAATCGCAAGGTTTTTAATCTCTGTTTGCATCCTTTCCCCCAAACCTAGTCAATAGTCCCATGGCCAGATCACTTTCTCCTAGAATTCTGCTTAAACCAAACTGACATAGACCTGAACTCCAAAGCCACCAAAGACACAAGACTAGTCTGCAAGAAAACAAGACCTGATTTCTTCTGGAACATGGTCTCAAAATCTCTCCCTCCCTCCTACGAATAACATTGCCTCAATGATAACCAAGTAGAACAAAATCATAGCCAAAACCCTAGATACCATAATCTCCCTCCACCCATGCATAATAAAATCAAACTGAACTTCACCCTGGTTTACGGAGTCTTTAAGACTAGACAAATAACTATGCAGACGTCTAGAGAGGAAATGGAGGAAAAGCAAGACACCAGAACACAGAACACAATGGAGAGCAGCCATAAATAAATATAAAGATAATATATCTGAAACCAAGAAAAACTACTATGCCAGTAAACTAGGAAGCAACACAACTGATAGCAAAAAAACTATTTTGCCTGGTACAACTGACATCCCCTCCAAACCAAGAATCTGCAACCTACTCTAATAAAATCTCAGCCCCAAAACTAGCAGATTTCTTCCTCAACAAAGTCAAATTGGTCCAATCGGAAGTTGCAAAGACAACAAACACTTCCCAACACAACTCTATGGAATACATTGAACCGATAAAAGCAGACCAAATCTGGACTTCATTCACTAACCTTTCCATCCCTGATACCAATAAACTAATACCAAAGCTAGCCTTAGGAAGCAGCCCCCTAGACAACTGTCCTCCATACCTTCTTTCAGCAGCTCTGCATCATATCATTAACTGGCTCACCAACCTGCTAAATAGTTCCCTGAACCAAGGGTACCTACCCAAAGAAATGGGTAAAATACCCCCCTATAATGAAAACAGCCCAAGCAGACCTCTCCAAAGCATCTAATCACAGACCGATTGTTGGCATTCTGATCCTCATTAAAATCCTTGAGTCCCATGTCAGTAAGCAGCTAGCCTCATATATAGAGCAACATTCCTGCCTTCATACATCTCAATATGGCTTACGAAAAAAGCACAGCACCGAGCTCCTCCTCATCACTCTAATCACTAAAATCAAACAGTTGCTAAGCTCGAGTAATCAGGCAATATTACTCCAATTTGATATCTCTACAGCCTTCAACTCAGTGGACCACCAACTACTCCTAACCAAACTCACAGAAATTGGAATTACATTACATTTGTGACTTCTATTCCGCTTGTACCTTGCAGTTCTAGGCGGATTACAAAGAAGATAGCTGGACATTTCCAGGAGATTTGCAATTTAGGGGGCTGTATACATGGATGATACTTTGAAGAGAAGAAGGAAGCTAACTGGATATTTCCAGGAAAATTACAGTTTAGGAATTAGGATTACAAAGAAGCTAACTGGACATTTTCAGGAGATTTGCAATTTAAGGAGCTGTATACATGGTGATACTTTGGAGAGAAAAAAATTACAAGAGAGGATGAGACTTTGATGGGGGATTTACAAGGGAGGGGAAAGGACAAGGGGAAGAGTTAAGATATCTGGATAAATTTTTTGAATAGCAGGGTTTTGATTCCTTTTCAAAATGATTTGAAGTCGCTCGTTGTTGTCAGCAAGTTGGAGATGGAGTGGTCAAGTTTCGCTGCCTGCGTCGCTAGTAGGTTGTCAAACATCTTCTTGTGCTGAGTACCTTTAAATGGGGGGTAAGTAAATAGGGTCTGAGTTCTTCTTTGTCTAGTAGTAAGGTTCTGATTTAGGCGGTTGTTTAGGTAAGTGGGGGCAGTGCCATTTATAGCTTTGAATAATAGACAGTATAGTTTGAATTGAATTTGTGCTTGTATTGGTAACCAGTCTGAGTCTAGGTACGCAGTGGTGATGTGGTTATATTTACTTAGCGAGTAGATCAATCTGAGAGCTGTGTTTTGTACAGTCTGTAGTTGTTTTATCATGTATGCAGGGCATGGTAGATAGAGGATGTTGCAATAGTCCACTAGACCTAGGAGTAGGGATTGGACTATGAGCCTATATTGCTCTATGTCAAAGAATTTTCTTATTTTTCATAGATTTCTCATGGTTAAAAATGCTTTCTGGGTAGTCTTGTTAATTTGGACCTGCATTGTGCAGCATCTATCTATCATCACTCCTAGGAGTTTAAGATCAGACTGTATAGGGTATTTGGTGGCATTAATTTCTAATTCTGAAATGGAGGGGTTTTGGGCCTTTTTGAGCAAAAGAAATTTTGTTTTGTCTGAGTTTAGTTTCAGTTTGTGGTCTATCATCCATTTATCCACTGCTTCTAGTGGGTTTTTTTTCAGTTTTTCTGTTGAGGTGGGATCTGGAGAATCAATGGGGAGGAGTATGGTGATGTCATCTGCGTAGCTGAAAGATGTTACATTTAGGTTATCTAGAGTGGTCCCAAGGTAGGATATAAAGAGGTTGAAGAGTGTAGGCGACAGTGGTGACCCTTGTGGAACTCCACAGGGGTTAGACCATGGTTCTGCTTTAAGATCATTTGATTTTACTCTGTAAGTTATTGATTTAAGAAATCCTTGGAACTGGTTGTATACCCTGCCTGAGATCCCTATGGCTTCAAGGATCTGTAGTAGTATGGAGTGGTCAACCAGGTCGAATGCAGCAGAGAGATCGAGTTGGATTAACAGCATCCTTCTGCCTTTGCTAAGGTGCTGTTGGGCTGTGGCTAGTAGGGTTGCTAGTAGTGACTCTGTGCTATGGTTGGATCTGAACCCTGATTGTGAGGGATGAAGTAGGTTATGATCTTCCAGGTAGTTAGTGAGGTATTGAGCAACTAGTCCTTCTATTAGTTTAACATAGATTGGTATTGAAGCAATGGGTCTGTAGTTGGAGGGGATATCTATTGGGCCTTTATGATCTTTAACAATTGGGGTGATTATGATCTCTCCTAGGTCCTGTGGGAATAGACCTTCCGTGAGTGTGGTTTTTATCCATTGCACAAGGCTAGCTCTAAATTTGGGGGAGGCATTTGTTATCAGATATGTGGAACAGTTGTTCAGGTCGCATGATGCTTGACTGTATTTTTTGTAGAGTCGGTTCATGTCAGTCCAGTTTGTAGAGTCGATTGGAAGTCAGTCCAGTTTCTGTCAGCTGCTATGGCTTTTCCTATTGTAGGGTTTGTTATATCTCATCAAGATGGGTGCGTGTGTTGATGAAAGTGGTCCTGATCTTAGTAATCTTGTTTTTGAAGTGGTCTGTAAGTTGGGTTGCTGTTGGTGGATGGTTTCCTTGTGTGGCTAGGAAAGGTTTGGTATCAGTGAGGTTTTTTTACTAGTTTGAATAGTTTTTTTGTGTCTAGGGCCTCCATGTCGACCAGTTTGGAGTAGTAAGCTTTTCGTTTTTCCTTGAGTTTGACCTTAAATTGTTTTATTAGGCTTCTCCATGCTATTTTAGTGTGTTCTTGGTTCTTTTTTTTCCAGTCTCTTTCCAGTTGTGTGCAATGCTTTTGGAGATGGAGAAGTTTGGTGTCAAACCATTTGTCAGACGGTCTGCAGATTCTGTATTTTGATAACAGGGACTGTACTGAAATGGTTTGATGACTTCCTACAAAATTGCGAATACATGGTCAAAAAGCAAGACGTATACTCCTTGGAAGGCATTCGGTGGTGTCTCACAAGGCTCCCCATTATCTCCAATCCTATTCAATTTATTAATGAGCTCACTGGGACACATCAAAATGGAAGACGAAACTGTACTATTTTATGCCGATGACATCCTTCTCCTCATCCCTATAACCAATAACCATCCTAATATTGCCGAAAAAAATCACAAACAATATAGATAAAATCCAAACCTTGGCAACGAACAACAAGTTGAAACTGAACGCCTCCAAGACCAAAGCCATTGGTTTCCGCACCACACAACATAATGTCATATCTAACGTTACTCTTTCATCAGGCATCACTCTCACAATGGAAAAATCCACCAAGGTACTAGGCTGCATCTTAGATGACACTCTCACAATGGAATCTCAAATCTCTAACCTTCAGAAAAAGACCATCTACACCTGGGATCTCAAAGTCCCTCCTTGAGGGCCACAATCCAGTCGGGTTTTCAGGATTTCCCCAATGAATATGCATTGAAAGCAGTGCATGCACATAGATCTCATGCATATTCATTGGGGAAATCTTGAAAACCTGACTGGATTGTGGCCCTCAAGGAGGGACTTTGAGATCCCTGATCTACACTATGCATCAACTGCGACTCACAAGACCATACTTCCACCCACATCACTTTGCTCTGATTGTTCAGATGATGATCTTACCTCAACTGGACTATTGCAACTCCGCCTACCATGGCATCAACACCACTCTTATCCACAAGCTGTAGCTCATCCAGAACACAAATTAAATCTACAAATTAAAGAAATATAACTCAATCACAACCTTCATCATGCAACTACACTGGCTCCCAATATCATCCCGAATAATTTTTAAAATATTGTGTAACCTACACCAGATTCTAAACGGAAACTCAGCAGCCCCTTTCATCCAATTATTCTCTACGGTCGACATCAAAAAGAATCCTTAACAGAATCCAACTAAACCTGCAATCTACAAAATACCTCCACTACAAGTGAATTTTCCACTCTGTGCTAACTTATCTAGTTATTAAAACCTGGAATGACCTACCAGAATAAATCAGGAAAGAGTCAAACTACACCACATTCAGAAAAAAATCTGAAGACCCACCTCTTTGACAATTAACTGTTTCAGCTTCTATATAGCACCCCCTACTTCTAGGTCCCTTCTCTTACTTCTCCATGCCCCTGTCCACTACTAGTTTCCCAATTCCTCTTTGATCTGTCACCTTGAGCTTGTATAGGTTTGTGCGACTCACAAATGGAAGATTAAATTAGATTAAATTTTAAATTTTCCTATGCAGCAAACTATTTTCTTTAATCAAAGCCTCTTGCCTCTCTTTAAACTAAACTAAACTAAACTAAACCTTAGGTTTGTATACCGCACCATCTCCGCGTGCGCAGAGCTCGGCACGGTTTACAGAGTTTGAAAGGAAAGGAACTACAAAGAAAGGATATAGGAGAGGGACTGGGGAGATAGAGGGGGACAGGATACTAGAGCACGGGAGGTGATTAGATTTTTGAAAAGAGCCAAGTTTTCAAGTGTTTGCGGAAGGATTGGAAGGAGCTAGAATTTCTGAGCGGGGATGAAAGATTGTTCCAGAGTTCTATGGTTCTAAAGGGGAGGGATGTTCCAAGTTTTCCTGCGCGGGATATACCTTTTATAGAAGGGAAAGCCTCAAAATTTCTGATTTATTTTATGTTTCCATTACCTCTCAAGTTTGTTGCTTATTTTCAAAATCCATTTAATTTTACCTGAAGAGAACTGGACTTGAGTCATTACAGTGGATAATTTCTGAGAAAAGGAAGCGTCCAAAGTAATATGTGATGGTTTAGTAGGCAATAAGACTTACTCAACTGCAATAAAGTTTCTCTTTGAATGGATTCAGCCTGCTTTCCTTGATTTCTCTCCGCTTCACTGAGCAGCCCGAAAGGAGTGCTAACCTCAGCTCCCTGCATTGTCATTCTCAGTGGTCGATTGCTCTGGTCTATCCCTGCAGCCTGAGTTAGGGAAAAGCCTCAGGAAAATCTCTAAGCAAGGCTGCTGGCATCATCAGAGTTCTCCTAACATTGAGGTTCAAAGAGATGTTAGCTTCAAGCAGAGGGCAGTTCTCCTTTCTTCGCTTGCTCCTGCTGCGAAGACGCCACTCCTGATAACAAGACCGGAAACACAAATCGATCCATAGGTACCACCAACACAGTAACAGGAGCTGCAGGGCAAGCTCTTATTTTTCCCCTTCGTTTAAGCATAGGTTAAAGAGAAATGTTGGCTCTTAGGATATAAAAGATTAAGGAGGGACCAGAGCAACTCACATCTTGCTCCCAAAATATATATACCGGTATATATTTTTAAAATCAGTAACATGCAGGTTGACAAACACTAACAGGCAAATTACCGTAAAATATGATATGCTTGTTTGCAAATACTGTATTAATCATGAGTTAAGGGCTTAAAGCTCTTTAGTAAAAGAGCTTCTGAATACCTTAGAGGGGAATTTATCAAGATGTAAAAGAAGGGCTGATTTATCAAGGGAGTCACCAATCTGCAGTATTTTGTTTTCTCTGCTTCTATGAAAGAATAACATTGTAAGTCACCTCACAAGCAGCATTATTCTATTGACTTAGGAGCATCAGGCCATCAACCCTATAGCCCAGTGGTCTCAAATTCAAACCCTTTGCAGGGCAAAAATTTTGGATTTGTAAGTACTTGGAGGCCCTCAGAAAAAAATAGTCAATGTCTTATTAAAGAAATGACAATTTTGCATGAGGTAAAACTCTATAGTTTACAAACCTTTCCTTTTGGCTAAGTCTTAATAATAATATTATAATTTATAGCCAAAGAGACATGATCAAGAAACTATTTTATTTTACTTTTGTGATTATGATAAACATACCGAGGACCTCAAAATAGTACCTGGTGGGCTGCATGTGGCCCCCGGGCCGCGAGTTTGAGACCACTGCTATAGCCTGATACTCCATAGCCACATAATATCATGGTGACCAGAATGTCCTCCTTCCCAAGCTGTTCCAAATTAACCTGCCCATAGCATCACATCAACCAGACCACCTCCAAACTATGGGCCTCTACTTAGTAACCACCGTGCACCAAATCTGAAGTCCTCATCCCCTAACCAAAGACCTGACTAGGGATCATATTTCTGTATAAGGGCATAGATTCTGGGAGACTACCCCTAGAGGTTGAAAGTGCCATTTTGGATGATGGCACTTATATGGGCAGAAGCAACAGGGTATAAAACCAAGAATTTGAGTAAGGTAGAAGGAGAGGGGGTGGTAGGAGGAGGTGCCTGGAGGGAGGATTACTGTTTTGGAGTACCTTCTATAGATGGAAGGGTATATCCAGGTGAGGGGTTGGAAACTAGGGGCCCCTGGGATTGACAAGGTCAGGTTGGGGCAGTATTATGGGATAGGGGCTTTGATTTTGGGGGGTTCAAAAGGAGCTTGTAGCTGATTGGTGGTCCAATGTTCTCAGGCAGTAAAATAACCCTTGTTTCTAACTGGGGTTATTTTACCAGCTATAACACGGCTTGTACAGTGACCTATCTAATGCTGTTTCACCTAGAGCCTTTTAATATGCATTAAGGACCTCTTTTACAAAGACGCGTAGCAATCGCCTGCAGCAAATATACTGAAGCCCATTCAATGGCTTTGTAAAAAGAACCTAAGGAACAAATGGCATTGCTTGACAATTATCCACCTAAGTCTTTCTCCTCCTTTATGTTACTTTTATTTTTATCCTTTCTATCTTTCTTTTGATGAAAGGCATTCTTTTCCTTTAATTGTTTTTATGTAAACCGCATTGATGTTAAAACAAAATACAGTCTATAAATACCAATTAAACATATAGGAATTTTATATAGTGTTATTGCAATGCTATCATTCTTTCTATCTAATAACTCAGTAATAGTTATCCCAACTCACCAAAGCAGTTTAAAACAGATCTTCAGACAGCCAGTTTGAGTGTATTACTCAAAATTTCCAGCTCAAATCCTCATTGATCCGTTATTGATTTTATATCTGTTTGCTCAATACTTATTTGATGCAACTTTAACTACTGATTCAGTGCAGATTCATTCTGTGACTCATATCCGAAATGTATTACTCATTTTATTCAACTTATCTTTTGAGTTCAAATATTTTTATTAGTTTTATAAAATAAATAAACAAAAGTGTGCAAACATTAATACAAATAATTGAAACAAATATTAACTGCATGAGACAGTCCAGTTGTAGAGACCATAAGTAATATATAGGAAAAGAGTAATGATTATAAGACAATGCAACTAGTATCTCATGTCAAACATATACGATAGGCCAATACATACAATTTCAGTATAGAATATGCATATGAAGCATGGAAGAGAATTTCCAATGAGCATCACTGAATGGCTTACATAAACTAAGAAGAAGTGACTCAATATATAATTGTGTATAAGTTGATCACTTTTCTGGACATGAATTCAGGTTTAACTTTCTTCCTCAGGGTTGAGGTGTTTATCATAACCATTTAATTTTCATATCATATGCTCACTTTTGAAGACATTTATACAAAATGGCATTAGGCTCTTTACAAGTGATTTGCTTGCAAGAACAATCTAGCACCAAAGCAGACTGCAATAAGACATACAGATCATGACTGAACATAACAGCCCATATTCTGAAAGTGGCACCAAAGTTGGCAGGCGCTTGAAAAAGTGGTTCCGGTCGTGTGTGTCACACTGATTATGGTACTATTATCAGAATCATGGCCTGCATTAAATGTAGGTTCCAGAAATGTAGACCAGGATTTTACAGGCCTACATTTCCAGCACCTTCCTTCGACCTTCAAAGAAGAGTGACCAAGATGATAAAAGGGATGGAACTCCTCTCATATGAGGAAAGACTAAAAAGGTTAGGGCTCTTCAGCTTGGAAAAGAGACGGCTGAGAGGATATATGATTAAGTCTATATAAAATTGTATTTATTTTAAATATTTCTATACTCTTTAAAACTGAGTGGAGCAGAACAGGTACAAGTGGATTGATTTTTCATGTCGACAAAAATTACAAAGACTAGGGGACACTAGATGAAGTTACAGAGAGATACTTTTAAAAACAATAGGAGGAAATATTTTTTTTACTCAGAGAATAAAGCTCTGAACACGTTGCCAGAGGTTGTGGTAAAAGCGGATAACATAGCTGGTTTTAAGAAAGGTTTGGACAATTTCCTGGAGGAACAGTCCATAGACAGTTATTGAGAAGGTCATGGGGGAAGCTTCTGCTTGCCCTGGATCGGTAGCATGGAATATTGCTACTCCTTGGGTTTTGGCCAGGTACTAGTGACCTGGATTGGCTACCATGAGAATGGGCTACTGAGCTTGATGGACCATTGGTCCGACCCAGTAAGGCTATTCTTATGTTCTATGTTCTTAGAGTCACGCTTAGTGGTGTTGAACGTCAACCCCATCCATAAGCACACCTCTTTTGACATTCGGTGCAGCTAAGTATCTGCTTAGACATGATTCTGGTGCTGTGTTTTGTAGGTTCCTCGTAGCACCTACTTTTTTTTCTTTTAATTGGTTTTTAATGGTGCGATCAATTACCACGGCATTAATAGCCAATTAAAACAATTAATCTAGGTGCCGGTAGAATGCTTTCCAGTGTCTTCCTAACAGCATCAGTTTTAGAATCCAGGCCAACATATATAAAACAAATAAAAGATCCTCTGCTTAAATTTTGCTTATTTGTGCACAATAATGCAGAGTTATTCCAGCAAAAGGTTGCCCTAATTTTAGAGACACTATTATTTAGCTGCCCTAAAAACTGGCCCGTGGTATTAGTAGCTCAGGGCTTTCCCACACACAGAGACATCATTTAGCATGGCTGTAAAATCACTGCATTTCCCATTTCTTCAATTTTTTTGTAGCGCCGGCAGACGTGCTGAATGCTCTGCGCTGCTCCGACAGTCAGCATTCAGCACGCTGGCTGGCACTAAAAATCTCTTGGTGGTTTTATAAAAGGCGAGTTAATGGCCATTTGCTAATTTCCCCGTTAGCACATGACCATTAGCATTGGAGCACTTACTGCTACCTATTTTCTTGGTGGTAAGGGCTCCAGCACTAATCACACGCTAATCGGTTGGTAGATGGCAATGTAGCTGTGTTAACCAATTAGTGCAGAACTTGCTTACTCTCTGCTACCAAACATGCTCCCAGTGCTAAAAAATAAAACCAATTTTTTAACAGGTATTTTTTAGCACTAGGAAGTGTAATCTGATCCAAAAATTTCTGAATTTTAACCTGTGGTAAGCACACATTACTGCAGCTTAGTAAAATGGCACCTTTATATGTTGAAGTTAGCCAGGCACCAGACTGAATACACTACCAGGCTCATAATCAAAAAAATGCAGATGTCCCGAAAAACATCCTAAATTGGCACTTGGACATCCTAATCGGCAGGACGTCCAAGTGCCAATATTTAAACTGTCTTTCTGTACATCTAGCGAGGTGTTCCAGCCTCTGTACATTCAGAGCATGAGATGGGCGTGGTGGAGGTGTGTTATGGGGCGGGCTTTGGGTGGACTCAAGGGCAGGTTAGACATAGACGTCTTGCAGCAATAGTCAAATATTTTGCAAGACATTATAGACGGAACTTATATGTTTGGAACTAGACCTGTTTTAGAAGGGTCCAAGTGCCACAACGGTGCCCAAATTGATAAGATGACACTGCATGCATTAAAGTAAAACACCCCCACACTCCCCAGTGCTCACTGACCCCCTTCCACCACACAAAAATGAGAACAAAATGGTACATACTGTCTCTAAAACAGTAGCATCTGTTATGGAGAAGTCAAGTAGAACTGCACACAGATGTCTTAAGTAGCCTAGTGGGTGAACCATAGAGAGAAGGACCCAGGCTCATAAGATACTCTAACCACTATATTTATGGCAGAACATGTGAGCCCATCCAAATCCTACTATACTGCCATATAAGTGCCACCTGCATCTATAAGTGCTACTAGGGTGGTACACAGGAGGATATAGTAGGTTTAGGGTGAATTTCGGGGGCTCACCCTAAATTATAAGGGGGTTATGGTGAGATATACCGCTGGCTCCCTTTATGTGAAGTTCACAGCAATGCCCTCTAAGGCGTCCCATTGCTCTGTCACGATGTCTATGCGACCAGTCCATTACTATGCTGGCCCCACCCATGTGCAAATGGTCAGGATTAGAACTTTTTCAACCTAGACGTTTTTCTGATAGAAAATGGGGTATAAAGTTTGATGTCCTGGTGGCCAAGATGAATAAGTAGATTTTCAAATATATATATATATATATATATATATATATATATATATGTATATATAGGCATCCAGCAGTTTGCCATTTGAATATGGCCATTTTTGTACCTCTAACTTAGGCTTTTTTTCCCCCCAAAAAAAATGCCCTTCCACATAATAATTGTTATTTTGTTCTTGGGTAATAAGTATTCTTTCTTAACTGTCTATGCCACAAAAGTATAGAAAATGGCTATCACTCACCTCAAACTTTGCTTCTGTGCCCAGGACATTGATACTTTGAAGTTGACCTTTTTTGCAGATTGATTACAAGCTCAGCAAAGTTAGGGGCCCTTTTACTAAGGTGTGATAGGGTATTACCACATGGCAGACAATACCACTGCTCGGTTCAACCCATGAATATAAGCAGCTCAGAAGTCACTCCCCGCTATGAAATGAATTATTGTACTGCATACTATTAGGACACACAATTTAAAGAACTATGCAATAGGTTTTACTATTGATGAAAAACCCTGAAACAAATAATAATTATTGATGTATTATGCCACAGACTCATGACAACAATCCCAGGCACTCAAAAGATCTAAACAACCTATCAAAATCTATGTCTTAGTTTACTACATCATACCACAAAACAATTACTTTATAGATCACACATGGGGAGTCTCAGATTACCACCACCAGCCTGATACAGTGCCGCGTGGACTCATGACAACATGCACAGTAAGGAACCTACCCCATGATGCATCATGGCAGTGTACAGGGGTGGTCTGCTGTTGCCTTCTCCTGTGTAGTGTGTGGTTCTACTATGCTGCAGCTGCAGCTGCTGCCGCCCCTTGGCTTACAACACTGGGTGTTCCCAGACGGTCTCCCATCCAGGTACTAGCCAGATCTGATCCTACTTAGCTTTTGATAGGAAGAGAAAGCCTACTCAGGGTAACCAGGACATAAGCAACATTAGCATTATTATTATAACCCAAAAATCCCATCAACTGTATAGGCAATTAACAAAATGAACATTTTTGCCTGTGCGTTCAATAATAATATTTATCTGGTTAATTTTAAGGCTACTTTTTGGATGAACTAGATTTTTACCTGGTAATTTGGTATTCCAATGATTAATATCATTGCTGACCTGCAAAATTTAACTGCATCGTGTGTACACCCCTACCATTACTTCTTTATATCATGCTTAATTTTATGTAGTCTGTGATTTACCTAGATAAAATTTTGCTGTCCTGCACACAGTTTCCTCTAGTCTAAGCTGTCCTCTAACTGCTTTGCTGCCTGTGAGGGGTAATGTTTCAATATTATGTTTTCAGTTGCTAGAAAGAGGCAGGTTCCCTGGAGTCCTGCAGATTAGAGAATGACATGGGGACAAATTTTTTTCCCGTCCCTACAAGAACTCAATTTCCCTGCCCCGTCCCAATGAGTTTTGTCCCTGTCCCATTCCTGTATGCTCTGGCTTAACCACACAAGCCTCGGACACTTATGATTTTAAAGTGTTTGAGGCTTGTGTAGATGAGGACAGAGCTTGCAGGAATAGGGCAGGGACAGGAAAAGAACTCGCGGGGGACAGGGAACAATTTGTCCCCCGTGTCATTCTCTACTGCAGATTTTGCCTGTTTCTCACTATTGAAAATGTAAGTAGAAAGAAAACTAGAGAGCCCCGCAAAAAGCCGCCAATGCAGTAAAACAAAATGGGAAACACCAGACAGATAAATTGGATAAAATAAATTCAGCTCCTTATTATAAAATTATAAACAAGGACTTGACATAGGCCATGATTTGGCAGAAGTCCTCAACATGAGTCTAAGGTGATTCAATGTGTGTTCAACCATCTATGCAAATAAAAAGAGCTGTACACCAGCAAATGCTATGAAATTGTGGTGAAAAAGAGAACAGCGATCGCCACAATTTAACAGCATTTGCTGGTGTACAGCTCTTTTTATTTGCATAAATGGTTGAATGCACATTGAATCACCTTAGACTCATCCATTTGTCTGTTCCTCACTTTTGAAAATGTAGTGATAAAACAGCAGTACTGTAAGTGGAGGACTTCTGCTGAGCTTAGAGGCAACAGTGCCAAAGGCATGATAGGCGAGGTAATTTAAAAACATAAGAATAGCCATACTGGGCCAGATCCATGGTCCATCAAGCCCAGTAGCCCGTTCTCACGGAGGCCAATCCAGGTCCCTAGTACCTGGCCAAAACCCAAGGAGTAGCAAAAATTCCATGCTACCGTGCCAGATCAATCAATATTAACAAAACCCAAAACAATTAGGACATATACTATCAATTATAGAAAAAAGTCCCAATAGTGTCACTGAGAGACAAAGTGTGGGGAGCAGCATCGGAGCTAACAAATAACCAAGAAAAAACTTAAAATTAATAATTCATGTGATATTAGGATCTCAGTGTGGATTGTGAAATCAAATGAAATGATGACTCGTTCAATATTACAATCCGTGTGAGGGCACCCACCCAACACACCACACCATCATAGAAACCTCATTGTGTGATCATCAATGATACAGTGCAAAAAGTGTAATGATACAAGCGTTACTCAAAATAATAATATTAATAGCTCCAAAGCTGCCCCATCACAATCAGTCAAACAGAGGAACTGCACAAACATGAAAAAATCACTTATCTTAATCAGGGCTCAATGCAAGATGCCAAAACTCCCAGAGTAAGGTGGGACAAACAAGCCCGACAGGAACTGCATGTGGCAAAAGAAAGGAAGGCTGCTTCAAAATAAAGGGTTCAACTGAGCTTCAGTTTTGGAGAATTATCCTTCATCAGGAAACATTAAATTTGCAAGCACAAAAGTACAGCATCAGGATGCAGGGAGAAGTACCCGGCAGAAGGTAGATGAGAGGCTAAACTGAGTGTGTACTTAAAGAACAAGTAGCCGGAAAGACGTCACTAAATGAAGGTCAAAATTCAAATAAAGAAATCCCTTGAAAGTAAAGAAAGGGCTCATAATATTGGACAAGCCCTGCAGGAGTAAGAATTTAGAAAGTGGGGGGTGGTGGGAATTTAGGTAGTGGGAAAGTATAATATGAAGGGTTAAAGAAAGTTGGAGGTATGTGGTAGAAAGGAAAATGATTGGGTCGGAAAGGAATAGTATGTACTGTATGGGTTGATTGCTGGAAGTGATTGTGAGTGGTGGATTTGGGCGGGATATTGTGTGGAGTTGGTGTGTGGGAGGTTGGGATGTGAGGAGGGTGGATGGGAAAAGGGGAGCGTTGGGTTATTGGAGGGATAGAGAGGGTAGTCGGTGGGTTTAATTCCCTCCCATTCCTCCGGTGGAGCTGGTTTACTTGGGTTTAGGGTGGAGAGGGGGAGGTCACTGTTGGGTGTGATTGTTTTGGGTTTTGGGTTGTTCTTTCAATGGATAGTTGTGTTATATGGGCGGGTTTGTATGGGGGGTTGGCAGTCGCAGCTTGACGGAAAATGGGGTAGGGTTCCTTCCAGGCGGCCATGGATTGTGGGGAAATAAGTACAATATATGATAATGTTGTATGCTGTGTGCGGCACCACCACAGACAGGTGAGGCCGGGCGACACTGCAGGTCTTGCAAATGAATACTTGGAATGGAATATAATGTAGTGGGATGTTGGGAAAAAGCAGCTAGGTCGGGACCGACTAGCTGTTGGGAATGAAAATTGAAGGCCGCCTAGGAAGTGAGGGATATGCTAATGAATATGATTTGCATAGTTATTTGAGTATTTCAATGAATAAAGCTGCGGCCAAATTTCTGCCATAAAAATTATGTTTAAGTGTTTCATTTATGTTCAAGTGTTGGAGTTGTTTGAATGCAGGGTGCAAGTTCCAAATATTATGGTTTTCCACTCAATATTTTCATTGAGACCGTGCCAGGGTAAGCAGTGGCTTCCCCCATGTCTTTCTCAAAAACAGACTATGCACTTTTCCTCCAGGAACTTGTCCAAACCTTTCTTAAAACCAGCTACGCTATCCGCTCTTACCACAACCTCTGCCAATGCGTTCCAGAGCTTAACTATTCTCTGAGTGGAAAAAAAACTTCCTCCTAGTGGTTTTAAAAGTATTTTTCTGTAACTTCATTGCATGTCCCCTAGTCTCCAGATGACATTTTCATTTAGATTTTGCTAACACTTTACTTCAATAATTTGGCTGAATGCCAAGTTCTTTACTATATCTATGACAGATGGTTTTGAAGTGAAAACCTAGGAATGTGCATGGATGCTAATTGAAAATCTCAGTTGGAGTATTCTTGATTTATAAAGAATACAAGGAAAGTGGAAAAAATGCAACTGTGGATCGGCAAATATATTATTTCCCTTTATTCTTTAGATCTAAGCTTTTCTGCCTGATTTGTTATTGTCAACAAAATGAGCTTATGTGATTTTAATATATCAGTAGCGTTCACAATGGATTCTTCCCATCCCAAAATTGAAGTGTTTTTGTTGATCAAAATATAGGGCTCCTTTTACGAAGCTATGTTAGCGGTTTTATCGCACACACCGGATTAGCGTGCACTATAGCGCACGCTAGTCAAAAATCTACCGCCTGCTGCAAAGGAGGCGGTAGCGGCTAGCGCGCGTGGCAATTTAGCATGCGCTATTCTGCGTGTTAAGGCCCTAGCGCACCTTCGTAAAAGGAGCCCATAATGTTAATTGCTATGAAATTATTATACAATAGAAAGCAGAATATACAGTAAATCAATTAAATAATGTATTTGTGAGGGGCTGCTGAAAAGTTCTCAGACCAACCAAGAAGAGAATTTATTTATTTATTTTAAAATTTTCTGTCCCACTTATATACTAAGGGGCAGCACTGCTCCGCCCCTCCCTTACAGCAGCGGGAGCTTCGGGTCCCTAAAAGAAGCCTCCGAACGGCGTGCAGCCTTTTTGCTGCCCTCCACAATCAAGCATCCAGTCTCCAGCAAGGCGAGGTGCGTGCGAGCACTGCTCCGCCCCTCCCTTACAGCAGCGGGAGCTTCGGGTCCCTAAAAGAAGCCTCCGAACGGCGTGCAGCCGTTCGGCGTGCAGCCGTTCTTCGTGAGGCGCCTCTCCAGCCCATTGCGTGACCATCGAAAATCTTCCTGCTTGTGCAGGACCGATCCGGGCGGATCTGCCCGCTACAGCACTTGACCCTGCCATCAGCCCTTGAGGGCCGCCGAAAAGACTCTCCTTCCCCAGTGACTTTTACAAATCAGAGGAAAAAGGAAGCTATCCTCCTTCTTGTTCCCCTCCCCCTTCCCTGTTCTAAGTTCCTCTTGCCTCCTCCCACTCTGAAATTTATTAGACAAATTGTCAGTCCTAATTCGCATCCATTACCAGGTTCCTGCCCAATCCCTTCACGGTAATAGTTAAACGCTTTACTGTACTGTACTCCTTCCTAGCTTATTGCCTATGCGCACCCTTTGTTACTCTGCTTGATACTATACTGTTCAACCGCCAAATCTGTATCTCAGTTACTTCATTGTATTTCATTGTATATCATTGAAAACTGTATATCATTGTATATCATTGTATATCATTGTATATCATTGAAAACTGTTAGATGCTAAACTCTCTCTCCGCCCCCCGCTCCCCACTAGCTCATCTAAGCCCCTGCCCTGGCAGCCCTCCCTCACTAAATCCTTCTGATTAAGTCCCCCCTGCAAATGACCCTGCATGGAAATTCTTACGGTTCTCCTTGCTCAGGTCCCACAGGAAAATAGTTCCAGACGCTAATTCGCATCCCTCGCTGGGATTTGGGTTTAATGCGCACTCCCTCCTGCGTTGTCCTCTAATCGCTTAGTTCCATCTCCGATAATCGTTTAAAAAAAAAAAAAAAAAAAAAAAAAAAAAAAAAACCTGACACCATTTCACACCTTGCTCCTGTTTTATTGCCTCTATTTGATTCCGTGCTGTCCTTCTGCTCAATCTACCTCCTAGTCATTAAAGTAGTACCCAAACTTCTCCCCAATTGACGCTAAGCCTCGCCCTGCTTAGCAAACTGTTCACACACGATCCAAACAAGCCCTGCCTCCCAGCTTAAAAGGCTCCCCAAGTCACACCATGAAGCCTCCCTTCTGGCTCCTTTTTCTCCTTCTCTGCTCCTCTCTTAAGATCACCCTCTGCTTGAAACCTCCCTCCCCCAATCTACCAGACTCCCCAAATGTCACAAATATCTGCCCCGGCCTCAAAATCCCCACGTTGATGCGTACCAGAAGTCACTCCTACAAACAAAAACCCCGCAAAGCCAGCCTCGCCTCTTTAAAGCCTGTGCCCCCCGCCAACCTTCCCAACCATGCCCCTGACTCTCTAACCCCAGTCCCGACACTTTACTGCAATGCCAGATCCGTATGTAACAAGACCCAAATTTTGAAAGACCTTCTCGCAGATTCTGATCCTGGATTCTTCTGCATCACAGAGTCCTGGATCGCTAAAGACGATCTATTTACACAGAATGAGCTATGCCCCCAGGGCTACCAAGGCCTCTTTTCCCCTAGATTAAACCGAAAAGGAGGCGGCCTGGCACTCCTCTACAAATCTTTCTTTGATGTTCAGCTTCTCGAAAAAGGCAGCCACCGCTCACTAGAATACATGTTAACCTCAGTCAATGATGAGCTCCATCTACACCCACTGGGCATATTATTACTATATCGCCCGCCCATCCCCTGGAGCAATTCCTCCGAACTTGTCTTCGAGACCATATCTAACGCGTTCCTTAAGTTCCAAAGATTACTGATCATCGGAGATATCAATCTCCATCTTGACGACACCACCAGCAAAGATGCATCTGAATTCAATAACTTCCTCACCTCTCTTGGCTTCTCCCCCCCTGCCCCCTCTCCAACCCATGAAAAAGGCCACACACTAGACCTCATCAGCTTCCTCGATCTTACGGCTTACAAAACTTCAACCGACGACACCCGTTGGGACCACGTTCCCTGGTCCGACCACTTCTTAGGAACCTTCTGTCTCCCCATTTTCATGTCACACCTTGGAACCTCACCCCATACCTCTAAGACCATCACTTTCCGCAAGAAAATTTCAAGTGACCAGTTCTGGTCCAAATTTCTCGACGATCTCTCAACCAATCCTAAGCCTACAGATTCAGTAACAAATTGGCACAACTGGATTACTCTCTCAGAATCCACCTACCACTCTCTCGCCCCGCTTTCCACCAAAACCATCTCCTACTCCCGTAAGGCTCCCTGGTACCTCCCATACCACAGGGTACTAAAGCAAAAATGTCGATCCCTAGAACGCATTTGGAAAAAATCTAAAGCCCCCACAGACAGACAAACCTGGAGAGTCAACATTAAGTCCTACAACAATACACTCAAAAAAGCTAGAAAAAACTATTATGGCGACAAGATCTCCAGATCAAACAACCAGAATAGTATGCTGTTCAATATCTGGCGCTCCTTAACTCCTAACAACAACCCTTCCATACTTACCCCCTCCCCACCAGCCGACCTACTAGCAAACTTCTTCAATGGAAAGGTCACCTCCTTAAGAAGCTCCTTCCCTCCCGCAGTCTCCTACAACTCTCTGGTGTCCGCCACCCCCAATCCTTCTCTACTTGTTCCCACCCCTGTCCCAGTCAACAGATCCTGGACTGCCTTTGAGCAAGTATCTGAATCGCAGGTCCTCAAGCTCTGCCTGAAACTGAAATCCTGTAACTGCACCTTGGACCCATTCCCATCCTATCTATTTGAGAAAATTCCCGCACAAGCCATCTCATCCCTCACCAAACTCATAAATTCCGCCCTATTATCGGGCCTCTTCTCCCCAGAAATGGGACACATTGCATTGACCCCCCTCCTGAAAAAAGCAGACCTAGATCCCTCCATTCCATCCAGTTATCGCCCAATAGCAAACATCCCTCTCCTAACCAAATTGCTTGAGTCCATCGTCTCCTCCCAACTCTCATCCCACCTGGAAAGATTCTCTATTCTCCTACCATACCAATACGGCTTCAGACCCAACTTCAGTACTGAATCCCTCCTGGCCTCCCTAATCTCGAAGACTCAACAACTTCACTCTCACAAAAAATTTGCCGTTCTCCTTCAATTCGACCTCTCTGCTGCCTTTGACGTTGTCCATCACGACATTCTAATCTTCAAACTCTCTGAGATAGGCATCAGCTCCACAGTCCTTGACTGGTTCTCGAACTTCTTACGTTCCCGCTCTTACACCGTTACCAAGAATGGCACCTCATCCTCCCCATGGAAACCGACATGTGGAGTCCCACAAGGCTCCCCCCTATCTCCTATCCTCTTCAACATTTATATGTCCTCCCTGAATCTTCTCCACCTATCCCCCTCAGAAACACTTTACACTTACGCCGACGATATCCTGGTCCTCCTCGAGACCGACGCGAACCTCACCAATCTCGCAGCAAACATCTCCTCATGCATAACCAACCTCCAATCCTGGGCTCTCACTGTACAAATGAAACTGAATGAGTCCAAAACTAAACTACTCTGGCTCGGCCCTAAACTTGACCAACTACCCACCTCCATCCCATTGCCCACAGGCTCCTCTCTACAGCTGGAGTTCTCTAGCAAAGTTCTGGGCATCACCATAGACTCCTCACTATCCTTCAACGACCACCTCAACTCCCTGATAAAAAAATGCTTCTGCAGCCTTCACATGCTGAGGAAAGTGAGATCCTGCTTCCACCAAAAACACTTTGCCGTCCTCGTTCAATCCATCATCCTCTCCAGATTAGATTATTGCAATTCAATTTACCTAAGCTTAACAAAGAAAAGCCTCCATAGACTCCAACTAATCCAGAACACCGCGGCTAAGCTTATCTTCTCAAAAAGTAAATTTGACCATGTCTCACCGCTCCTGTCCAAGCTCCACTGGCTTCCTGTAATCTCCAGGGTCCACTTTAAATGCGCCTGCCTAACCTTCAAGATCCTCCATGGCATCCTCCCTCCTCTCATTCCTCTATCCTGGAATTCTTCAAATCCAATTTCCACTAGGTCCACACAAAAACTAAAATTATCCTACCCCTCCTTAAAAGGCATCTCCCTCGTTGGTAAACTTGGGTCCTCCCTCCCCTTCAGAATCGCTCAGCTCTGGAATAGTCTCTCTTCCCCTCTCCGCAACTTGAGCTCCCTTCCACTATTCCGCAAACATCTGAAGACCTGGCTCTTCTCCAAAATGTAACCCCGTCCCCTTCCTGGTACTCTTACACCTAACCCTCTTCTGATTACTTTATAATTCCATTGGAGTTCCGTTCATACCCAAACCATGTAAACCGTGTCGAGCTCCACTTGTGGAGATGATGCGGTATATAAACCCAAGATTTAGTTTAGTTTAGTTTAGTTTAAGGGGCTCATAACAAAAAAAACCCAAATGTCTAAAAGCCCACCTAAATCGGTACTTGGACGATCAAAAAGACAGGTCGTCCAAGTACCGATAATCAAACATGGTTTTAGACATATCTAAAACCAGCCTAGGCCTTTTCCCTGCCTCTGTGCGCCCAGAGCGAAAAGGGGCATTTTTGGAGTAGTGGATAAGGCGGGAGGTGGATGGGGTGTGGGCATAATTGAAAACTTTGACAGGTTGCCTAGACGGAACTTATATGTTTTCACTTAGACCAAGTCAAAACAGGTATAAGTTCCAGATCAGGCCGCTGAGATTTCTAAGTACCGTATTTGACGGCGTATAAGATGACTTTTTAGTACCTTAAAATCCTCCCCAAAGTCGGGGGTCGTCTTATACGCCGGGTACAGTTTACATGCCCTTACTTGCGGGGCTGGATGTACTCAGTGGCGCGGCTCTTCTTCTCCCTACCTTCTCTGCTTGCAGCACAGAGCCGAACGGAAGTCTTCCCGACGTCAGCGCTGACGTCGGAGGGGAGGGAGGGCTTAAACAAAGCTTAAACAAAGCCCTCCCTCCCTCCGACGTCAGCGCTGACGTCGGGAAGACTTCCGTTCGGCTCTGTGCTGCAGGCATGGCAGGTAAGGAGAAGGAGAGTAGCCTCGCGGTTCGAGGGGCGGCCGCCCCGCCCCGGTTGCAGCACAGCCGGCCAGGTTCCCTTACTTTTGTGGCACTTCCCCGACCGACTGATAACAGCCCGGGTCCGACAATCCTCCCTGCCCTGTAGCCGCGAATCTAAATACCTTCTTACAGCAGCTGTAAGAAGGTAATTTAGATTCGCGGTTAAGGGCAGGGAGGTTTGTCGGACCGGGGCTGTTGTCGGTCGGTCGGGGAAGTGCCACAAAAGTAAGGGAACCTGGCCGGCTGTGCTGCACCCGGGGCGGTAGAGAAGGTGTGCGGAAGAAGGGGTCGTCTTATACGGCGAGTATAACACAAAACTCTATTTTTTAACTGAAAGTTGGGGGGTCGTCTTATACGCCCAGTCGTCCTATACGCCGGCAAATACGGTATATATTCTGTCATTTTGTACTTTATAATAGCCTCTACCATTTTACCTGGCACCGATGTCAGACTCACTCGTCTATAATTTTCTGGATCACCTCTGGAACCCTTTTAAAACATCGGTGTCACATTAGCCATCCTCCAGTCTTCCAGTATTATGCTGGATTTTAGAGAAAAATTACAAATTGCTAACAATAGCTCTGCAAGTTCATTTTTCAATTCTATCAGCACTCTGGGGTGTACAGTATACTATCTAGTCCAGGTGATTTTCTACTGTTCAGATTGTTAAATGGACCCATTATATCTTCCAGTGTTACAGAGATTTTTTTTTTAGTTTATCTGATTTATCTGAATGTAATACCATTTCTGGCACTGGTAACTCCCCACGTCTTACTTGGTAAAGACGAAGCAAATAATTAATTTAATCTCTCTACTATGGCCTTGTCTTCCCTTTGGTCATCTAGCAGTCCAGACAATTCTCTTCCCAGTTAGGTTAGAGCTACAGCCTCAGCACCCTGAGGTTGAGGGTTTGAATCTTGCACTGCTCCTTGTAACCCTGGGCAAACTCACTTAATCACCATCGCCCCAGGTACATTAGATAGAGTGGGAGCCCGCTGGGACAGTTAGGGAATAATGCTTGAGTACCTGAATAATTTGTAATCTGCATAGAGTTGTAGGATATGTGGAATATAAATTATTAAAGAAGAAGAGAAAAAAGAATATCTTCCTTTACCTCACTCGTTAACCATGCTGGTTGCTGTTTTGTCTTCCTTCCTCCTTTTTTAATATGTAGAATATATCTAGTCTGGTCTTCCAGGATGGTATTTTTGAATAACATCCATGCCTGATGTCAAATTTTGTCCTTTGCAACTGCTCCTTCAAGTTTCTTTTTTATCATTCTTCTCATGCTATCATAGTCTCCTTTTTTTAAAGTAAAAGGTTGTTGTATTGGATTTCCTGTGTGAACTTATTTAAGGGATTATATCAAATCTGATCATGTTATGGTCACTGTTATCAAGCGGCCCCAGTACCTAAACTAAACTAAACTAAGCCTTAAGTTTATATACCGCAACATCTCCATGGAAGTGGAGCTCGACATGGTACCAATACCTTCAGCACCAATTCATGTGCTCCAATAAGAACTAGGGCTGGAATTGCTTTGCCTCTTGTCGGTTCCTAAACCAGCCGCTCCATAAAGCAGTCCTTGATTTCATTAAGGAATTTTATCTCCCTAGCATGCCCTGATGTTACATTTACTTAATTAATATCAGGATATTTGAAATCACCCATTATTATTGTGTTACCCAATTTGTTTGCCTACCTAATTTCTGATAACATTTTAGAATCTGTCCATTCATCCTGGTCAAGGGGACAGTAGTGTACTCCTATCACTACCCTTTTCCCCTTTACACATGGAATTTCTACCCATAGGGATTCCAAGGTGTGTTTCTGCTCTTGTAGTATTTTCAATCCATTTGATTCAAGGATCTCCTTAACATATAATGCTATGCCCCCACCAATTCGATCCACCCTATTATGGCAATATACTAGTAATTTGTATGCTGGTATGACAGTGTCCCACTGGTTATCTTCCTTCCACCATGTCTCAGAACAGAAGGCAGACTGTCATAACATAACATAAATCTTTATTTGGGTCGTTCTGTTTGGGGCAAAAAAAAAATCATCTAGGAGAGCAAGAGATCAGAGATCTTTGAGATCATAAGAATTTTAAGCCCTCTTTTACCAAGCAGCAGTAGAGGTTTCTACCACAGCCTGGAAAGCTAAATGCTTCAATACTGCTCTGACGCTCATAGGAATTCTATCAGCATCAGAGCAGTGTTGAAACATTTAGCACGCCTGGCCATGCAGTGAAAACATTCAGCATTAAATTAATCTACTAGCTTGTTTTATCTACAGGTTTTAGACACTTCCAGAAATTAAGAAACTTGTAGGAATTAAAGGTTTCTTCCTAACAGAGATTGTGGAGATGGACTGTTAACAATGTTGATGATGTGTGGACTTTTTTTTCTGACCTGGGATTAGTGTGTGCCCTCTTGACTATAGAGGCTTTGCCTCTTCAAGAGGTGCACTGTGTACACTGAGGTCCTTTTCTCCACATTATTGAGGTTGTTTGTGCAGGTTCATTCCCATGTCTTCTGAACAGAGTAGTGTGTTTTATATGTGTATTGATTTTAATTACCACAACATTGACTGGTTAAATGTTATATCAGGAACTGCTAGGGAGGTAAAATTCCTAGCCATCATAAATGACTGCTTCTTGGAGCAACTGGTCCAAGAACTGACAAAAGGAGGAACTATTTTAGATTTGGTCCTTAGTGAATTGCAAGGCATAGTACTGTTAGCTGTGCTGGGTTCACTGGGAAACAGTGATCATAACATGATCAAATTTGAGCTGATACCTGGAACGATGTTACAAAAAAAAATATGCTGTAGAGGCATTTAATTTTATAAATTAAAAGGGTAATAAGGGTGATAAAATGAGGAAAATGGTTAAAAAGAAGCTAAAAGGATCAGTTGCAAGGGTTAGGACTATGAACCAGATGTGAATGTTACTTAAAAATACAATCGTGGAAGCCCAGAACAGATATATTCCACATATTATCAAAGGTGGAAACAAGAGCCAGCAAAGTTAAAAGGTGAAGTGAAAGAGGCTATTAGAGCCCAAAAAAACATCTTTTAAAGAATAGAAAAAGGATCCAAATGAAGAAAATAAGAAGAGACACAAGCACTAGCAAGTTAGATGCAAAGCATTGATAAAGAAAACTAAGAAAGAATATGAAGATAAACTTGCCAAAAAGGTAAAAACTCATAATAATTTTTTTAGGTACATCATAAGCAGAAAACCTGTGAGGGAATTCATGGGACCATTGGATGATCAAGAAGTAAAAGGGGCACTCAGGGAGGATAAGGCCATAGTGGAGAGACTGAATGAATTCCTTGCTTTGGTCTTTATGAAAGAAGATGTAAGAGATCTACCTGAACCAGAAATGATTTTCAAGGGTGATGATGTGGAGGAACTGAAAGAAATCTCTGTGAATCTGGAAGATGTACTAAGCCAAATTGACAAGTTAAAAAGTGATAAATCCCAGGATACTAAAATAACTGAAACATGAAATTGCTGATCTGCTATTAGTGATCTGTAACCTGTCACTAAAATCGTCTGTAGTACCTGAAGATTGGAAGGTGGCCGATGCTACACCGATTTTTAAAAAGGGTTCCAGAGGCGATCCGGGAAATTATGGACTGGTAAACCTGACTTCAGTGATGGGCAAAATAGTGGAAACAATTATAAAAAATAAAATTATGAAACATGTAGATAAATATAATTTAATGAGAGATTCAGCATGGGTTCAGCCAAGGGAGATCTTGCCTCACCAAATTGCTTGACTTCTTTGAATGTGTGAATAAACGTGTGGATAGAGGTGAGCTGGTTGATGTAGTGTATCTAGAATTTCAGAAAGATTTTGACAAAGTTCCTCCTGAGAGGCTCCTGAGAAAATGAAAGCATCATAGGAAAGGTGGCAATGTTCAGGATTTGAATGTTTCAAGCACGTGGACATCCATTTTGGCCTTTTGAGACATCCAAATGCCTTGAAAATAAGTATCATTGTGTAATAAAGCTGTAGGGTTCATCATTAAAAAGAAAGAAAAGAAGGTGTCTGTGCTATATTGCCTTTGCTGTATTGTATAGAAGGAAACAATAGTATGTCAATTCTAAATGTTGAAAAGCTATTTTGTCATCTAAATAAAAAGTAACATACAGATACTGAACGTCTTACAGCTGAAAAAGTAGCTATTAGTTCCCATAGCAGCTTGACCAGCTGAGATAACACAGCAACCCAGCTTGATATGAACCACAAAGCGCTCAACAGGAAATATTCTCCTGCTGCTTCTTAAGTGAATCTAAACAATAGGACGTCATTCTATTTCTAGTTTCCATGATGAGTTGATAGAATTGTGGCTTTGTGGTTTTTCTTTGTTTTTAAATCCAAATAAGGACAGTGAAATGGTATTTTCATGCTTATAAATCTGTTTAACACGATTAAAACAGAGCAGCTTTAACCTTTTATTTTCTTTTGTTTGTAGTACATTTATTTTCATTTGTTTACTATATAATTATACACTTTCATTTTCTTGGATCTTAGGTATAACTATAAAAATTTGCTGGCCAATATTCAGTCAGCAGCAGTCAGTGTGGTTTGGTTTTGTTTTTTAAATAATTGAGTTAGTGTTTTGTTTTATGCTGAACACTGTGAGATGAATTAGGCCCCGATATTCAGTGCCACCACCTATCTGGGTACAGACTCTAAATTTCCAGGTCCTGGTCAGGCACTGGTTGTACCTGGAATACAAGTGGGTAGGTGAGATGTTCAACATACTACACAATCAAATGAATATCATTTTGTTTTGTTTTATTTATTTACTAGCTGATGCCCCGGTGTTGCATGGGTATTTAATTATAGCAATAACACTGTAAATGGATTCAAATAAAGATACTTTATAGTGGTGAATGAAATTATTTTTTTACAGCTTTATGAAAAGTACAATATTCAAATTATAATGTGAAATATTTGACAAAATGAATACAATACAACAAACACAAAACTTGATTAGAAACAACATATTTAGTTTCACCTCCAGGAGCAAGAACATATAAATTCTTGGGTGAAGAGACCCCAGAACATATCACCCCAGGTAGTGAGGGATCTGCATACCAAGTTTCGTTCAAATCGGTCAAGCCGTTTTTGATGTACTGTGAGAATGGCAGCTGTTTACATTTTTTGCATTGAAATGAATGGGTGAAATCTGATTTTCTGTTTGTAGCTCCGCCCACGTGTGCAGGTGGGCCGCGAGACCCCAGAACATATCACCCCAGGTAGTGAGGGATCTGCATACCAAGTTTCGTTCAAAGCGGTCAAGCCGTTTTTGAATTACTGAGAGAATGGCAGCTTTTTACTTTTTTTCCATTGACATGATTGGGTGAAATCTGATGTTCAGTTTGTAGCTCCGCCCACGTGTGCAGGTGGGCCGCGAGACCCCCAGAACATATCACCCCAGGTAGTTGGAATTACTGTGAGAATGGCAGCTTTTTACATTTTTTCCATTGACATGAATGGGTGAAATCTGATTTTCTGTTTGTAGCTCCGCCCACGTGTGCAGGTGGGCCGCGAGACCCCCAGAACATATCACCCCAGGTAGTGAGGGATCTGCATACCAAGTTTCGTTCAAATCGGTCAAGCCGTTTTTGCGTGATCGTGGCACATACACACACACACACATACATACACACATACATACCTCCGATTTTATATATATATAGATTAACTTCTGATACTCCCTTCATCCCTCTATCCTACAAGAGAATTACTCACTCCCCATAAGAACTTTTCATCCAGTGGTGTCTCTAGACAAAAATATTTGGTGTGGTAAAAGGGAGGTCACTTAGGTATGGAAGGAGGAAGTCAAGGGGCCATTTTCACACATCATAATAATATGACACACCATGGAGCTCATTTAAAAAAAAAAAATCCAAATAATGACATAACATGAAGATTAATGGATATCTAGCCTCAAAACGTCCAAATCATATAATCAACACACACAAAAAAAACGTGTCTCACACCACTAGTTACTCAAATCATGACATGTTAAAAATGGGTGTTCCACGGGCAAGGCATAGGTGTGACAAGGGCAGCGTTAGAAGATGTGTTTCCTGCCACCATAATGGATAGCAAAGTGATTTATTTGGGTGTCTAGAAAAGCACCTAGGTTTAGACCTGCTTTAAAAGCAAATAAGACAATGAACAAATTGTCTTTTGGCCCACTAGAGATTCATTTGTATTGGAGATCAAGAAACAAGTGTTTGCCTGAATTAATGGAGAGCTGCCGAGTGCTGAGTTACTTCTCTGCGTTCCTGTCTGAAACTTCACAATAACTAGCCCTGCATCTCTGCCTGCCACTCTCTGACCCCACACTTGTCAGAAACCCAGCCCTCCCTCCTTCCTCCACCTCTCCTGTTTGCCGTATCTCACCCACAGTTCTGTAATTTGTCCTGTCCCACTCAGTCACCATGTTCTGTGTGGTTGCTTTCTGTGTGTGTCTGCACTGTGTGCTGTGAGCTAAAGAGTGAGTACTGATTGCTGCAGCTGTGTGTGCAGGTGCGAGGAGATTAAGTGAGTCTGCTGTGTCCCACTCAGTCACCATGTTCTGTGTGGTTGCTTTCTGTGTGTGTCTGCACTGTGTGCTGTGAGCTAAAGAGTGAGTACTGATTGCTGCAGCTGTGTGTGCAGGTGCGAGGAGATTAAGTGAGTCTGAGGACTGTGTGCCATTTGAGAGTGATTACCTGGGTGCCCTCTGCGGATGATGGATGTACTTAATGTACTCATTCATGGTGGGGAAGCTATGCTGTAAGCAGAAAAGAGTGGTAAGGATGGGCCTTGCAGGAGTTATTCCTTCCCTCCTCCCCCCTCTTCCCCCCTGATAGTGTTCATGCTCCACTCCTGCTTCTTGGATCTTACACATCAAGAATGCATCAGTAGATAGCACTTTGACAGATCTGCTTTACAGGACCTCTTTGAGCAGCTCAAAAATCTCTTCCAGGCCCATATTCAAAGGAAAAATTTCATCCCCGTGCACCTCAAGGTCACTGCCTCCCTCACATTCCTGGCCACCAGTACCTTCTAGTCAGTCCTAGCAGCCAACATAGGCCTCACCCAGACCGCCCTGTCCAACTGCCACACCCAGTTCCTCCAAGCCTTTCTCACCAACACATAGGGTTACTATATTTGTGAAGACAAAAAAGAGGACACATGGCCCCTGCCCTCCCCATCCTTCCATCCAGTATCTCCCCTCTACCACTTTTTCATCCAGGGTCTCCTTTTTCTCTCCCATCCTTCCATTTTGTATGACCCCCGTCTCTCTCCCTATCCTTCCATCCAATGTCTACCTGTTCTCTCTACTCTTCGAGACAGTTGTTCTCATCGCATGGCAACTCAGAGCAGAAATCAGGACCCAGAGTCCTGCAGGTGAGCACAGCCACAACCCCAAACAGAGGCAGGGATGAGGGGGCTGATAATCCTCCAACATTAGGGGGTAAGGCAGTAATAGATGCATAAGGAAAAGTGGAGACGTGATTGTTGGGTGTGTATCCTGTCCTCCCCAGAAATGACAAGAACAAATCAAGATTAAGTATGTATAAGTAGCATCATATCATACCTTATGCTATGATTTTATCTTGTTTGATAGACTGGATGGACCGTACATGTCTTTATTTGCTGTCATCTACTATGTTTCTATATTGTGAGCCACTAGGGACAGAGAAAGTTCTTGCATATAATATATATGTATACTGTTTTGATTGTGTTACAGAAAGTCAGTATATCAAAATCAATTACCTTTACCCTTTACTGCCTATTATCTAAATACACTTCTCCCTCCGTATCTGCGGGGCTTAGGTGCAGAGCTGGACTGTGAAGTGTGAAAAACTGTGAATAACTTTTCAGCCGGCTGTGACCCACCCCACCTCCCTCCTGCATTCCCGGAACCTTACCTGGTGGTCTAACAGTGAAGCGGGGTAGGAGCGCAGAGCTGTCACCAAAATGGCTGCCGTGAGTTCCCGTTGTAGTCTCGAGACTACAACGGGAACTCACGACAGCCATTTTGGTGATGGCTCTGCATGGGACAGGAGCATAGGAACATCGCTCCTGCCCTGCTTCACTGCTAGATCACCAGGTAAGATTCCAGGGAGGCTCAGACGGCTAAAAAATAGCCCAAAAAAGGAAATTATTTCTTAAAAAAAAAAAAAAAATCGTGAATAACCGAATCCGCAGACACTGAAACCGCGGATTTGGAGGGAGAAGTGTAGTACCACTTGCTGTCTTGATAACATTGCTGAATGACTAGCCCTCTCTTTTACTATGGTGCGCTAACCAATTAGCACACACTAATCAAATTAGCATGTGCTAAACACTAATGCGTTCATAGACTAACATGCATGTGTTAGCATTTAGCGCACCTTAGTAAAAGAGGGCCTAGATTTTACTAAAAATAAAAAATAAAAAAATTACCTATCCAAACCAGCAGCCAAGCCTCTAAAACTCCTTTTTTTCCCTCAGCGATTCTTTGTTATCATTTCCAGAGGTTATTAAAATATACTGACATGTTTTTTGAGGGGTTAGATTTGTACTCACTTGCCTTATGTGAGAGATTCTTGGCCAGGTTTTTCAGGAACCCTGTCCATTCACCCAATCAGCATACATAAACCACTTTAGAAAGTGCAACAAAATGTTTATTGAGACATCCACCTGAGTCTATTCCCTCATAGGCTCAGGAAAGACAAAGATATGCTTTTAACTTTTATATCTTGTGTCTAGTGCAGTAGCCTGTACACTTTTAGTCTAGCAACCTCAACGTTTGGTCAATTTCCCCAGTTCTCTCAGGTTTAAAGCACCATAAGTCTGGTTCCTACTTCATTTGTTAAATAGTCCAAACATAAGAACATTTAAGAGAAAGAAACCCCTTTTCTCCAATAACAGTCTCAACTTACTTCAGCTCAGCTGCCATATCCCAAACACAGGACAGTCACCTTTAAACAAGCAGGTTCAGTTTACAGAGGTCTTGGATTAGAGACTCACCTCTCTAGTATTTTCCTGGATGGGTTCTCAGCTAGCTTTCTCACTCCACTCCTCCCCAGGGCTTGATTGCAGTCACAGCTAGGGAAGGTTTTTCTCCTTTGGGATCCTTGCACTGTTGGACCTCCTTGAATGATTCTCCGCTGTGGCAAATAAACACCTCCCTGCTGAGTCCCGTTCCATGACTCAGCAGGGTTACCTTGTTATGGTGGCTCAGCACTGAGCTGTAAAGCCCAGTGCAGTCTTGGACATATAGCCCACTCAGTCTTGGGCTAGCAGCCCCTGCTGTATGGAGGTGGAATGGTAGCGTTAGTGGAAGATAACCCCTTATTCTTCCACACCTTAGAAATAAAAAAATGAGTCAGTTTGTAATTCAAGTGGTAGAGGTGTTCAAATTCAACTTTTATTTTCTGCCTTATCTCCAACTGATATAATCCAGTACGGGGGGAAATCATCAATGTGTGATACTGTTAAGACAGGTTATTTTACCACAAGTTGTGCTATTTTAGCACAAATTCTCATTGGATAAAATGGAACCCTGCGCCAAAATAGCATAACTTGTGGTAAAATAACCCATCTTAAATGTAGCACACTTTGATGAATTCCCTCCTCAGTGTTGTTATAATGATAACACACTTATTATACCATATTTTTCACTCCATAAGATGCACTTTTTCCCCCCCATAAGTGAGTGGAAATGTCTGTGCATCTTATCAAATTTTCACTCCCATACCTTATTAAATCCCCCCCCCCCACACACACACACACACATCATACCTTTTAAAATCCCCCTTAAATCCTGATGGTCCAGTGGTGTATCGGCAGGAGCGAGATTTCCATGCTCTTGCCCCTCTCTCACTGGATGGCTGCCTCATTATCTGGGGGCAAGCGGCACACAAGGCAGGAGCAAACTTTTCACTCTCCAGCCTGGGCACACGCCGCTCCCTGAATGGCTGCAATCAGTTCTCGTGGGATTCGCCACTGGCCCCCAGAAAATGAGGCAGCCATCCAGTGAGGGAGGGGCAGGAGCGCGGAAAGCTCACTCCTGCCGATACACCGCTGGACCACCAGGATTTAAGGGAGTTTTAAAAAGGTACGAGGGGGGAATTAAAAAAGGTAAGGGGAGATTTAAAAAGGTACGGGTGGATTTAAAAAGGTTCAAGTAGGTGTAAAAATGTGTTAGTCAGCTGGGACAGATCCCTCCTGTCCCGGCCTACCACTAGACCACCAGAGGGGGAACAAGGTACAGGGCAGGTTGGTGGTACAGGGCACAGAGCCTGGCAGGGAGGGGGGATAGGGTGCAGAGCCTGGCAAGGAGTGAGGGGGATGGGTAGAGAGCCTGGTATATTTTATGAAATATATTAGTACACCATTTGGCTCAGAATATTTTTTTTTGTTTGTTTTCCTCCTCTAAACCTAGGTGCGTCTTATAGTCAGGTGTGTCTTATAGTGTGAAAAACACGGTAATTTATTTTTATTGTTGCTTTAAATTATGTTACTTTTTTAAGTATACATGTGCTAGTTTTTGGGAGCATCCTTTATAAATCACCATTACATAAACTATGCAATGTAGCTGATCTAAAATTCCTTCATATAACATTTAGCCAGAATCTTATTTTAAATGTGGTATATATTTCATCTTATTCTATTTTGATTATGCTGTTTTATTTAATTAATGAATTGCTCCTTTTACGAAGCAGCATTAGACTTTTTTATCGCTGGCCATGAGTAGTATTAGCTCCGATGTTCTTAGAAATAGATATGGGGACAAATTAATATGATACTGGAAACATCGATTCCATTGTCCTACGATGTGGTCATATGTGGGACATTGCTGATAGTAAAAAATCCATTAGACAGGTATAAAAGCAGACTTCTTATAATTATGACAGCGACTGGCATGCAAATGATCACCAGAAATTGGAAAAACTGGGATAGGCTAAACTTTTCCTTTTGGTGGGAAACTTTGTGTCAATGTTACAGATATGAAAAAATGAATACGGAAATATTGGGACATAATAAAATATTTAAAGCAACATGGGGTCCGTTAATGGAATTTGTTAAATCTGATTAATTGTTCCTACTTGATTTTCACACACATCCAGGGAGGGGGTAGGGAGGGGGGGAATATATTTTGAATTGTTATTTGATTGGAGGTAGTAGGAGGGAGGGGAGAATATATATTTGTATTATTATTTGATTGAATGTAAATGCAGTTCATTGTATTTCTTGTTTGTAAAATTTTTTGCACTTTGTACTCGAATTGAAAATCAATAAAGAATTATATATATAAAGAATGCAGCAGTACTCGGAGCATTCTAAATATCTATATATATTTTTGTGAGTCCTATGCTAATCTTTCCATTAGCATGCAGGACTTGCATTATAGTTAATATCAGGAGGCACCACAAGGTTAAAGCCACAAACTACAATAATTTGATTCTAATGCAATTAGTTCAAGACACAGGGTTGCTAATTGAAAAAAAAATAAAAAAATAGATTACTAGAATGAATAGATAAGATATGGATTGGGTAAAATAACATAAGACCCATGACACATCTATTATAAAGCAGCTGGGATCCTTTGAAGCTGGCAGAATTATGGGTTGCTTTATTGCATGAAATCAGAAGGAGAAGCTCAGCTTCTCGAAATTCATTATTAGCTGCAGAGTGAACATTTATAAATACAGCCACGAACATCAGATTAGCAAAACATTGGCATGATAAACATGCTTTTAAGAAAATAAGGGCAACTGAAAGAGGAGGGTGATTATGAATACATATTTTAAATGAAAGAGATCAGAGAATCAGAGAATTAAAGAGACCTCCAGGATTTGAAGGTAAATTAGGAATGAAACTATTGTCACAATAATAACTTTTTTAATTTGTGTATTTATGTTCATGTTTATGAATTACACCTCTGTTATGCAGCCTGAGGTGATCTGCATAGCAAATAATTAATATCCATTTATAAACTAAAATACAATTTATATAAGCAGCTCTGGTACATCAATAACATTGAAAGGAAGATACAATTTGAAACAAATAAACAAAAAATCCCTCATACAAAAAATGCCTTCAATCTAATGACAGTGTCACTTTATATATTTTACATTTTCTATATTCTAGGTGATTTTCATTTTAGTTAAGCCTACCTCAGGCACTAAAATATTCAGTTTGACAACTCCAATTATATCTTAGATTTTGAAAATACAAATGGGCTGACCGCGCACATGATGTGCAGTGATATACCACAAGTCGCATTAGGGCCAAAATATGACATGCAAAGCTGCAGCCCAATGCTTCTGGGCTGCAGCCTGAGGAAGGAAGGGGAGAAAACCCTGGGCAGGAAGCGCAGGTGAAGACCCCTTAGATTCCCCAATATAGCAGAAACAGGCCAACACAGTTAAAGATTTAAAATGGATGCTGAGAGACTAAAATGGTTGAAAAACATACTCTGACCAGAAGCTGTCAGCTCTACAAAGGCTGTCAGCACCAGAAGGCACACTTCTGCTTTTTCAGAGAAGAGCAAGGTCAAACCAAAGGCAAAGCTGGCAATTCTTGTGAAAAAGCAACCCTCTGCCCAAGTCAGGATGGCCAGCAGTTAAAAGCACCACAAGAAAAGGGAGGTGAAACTTAAGAAAATTAACCACAGAGCTAAAAGCTGTTAGGCCCAGGTGTTCAAAAGAGGAACATGGTATATTAACAGGATATTTATGGGGTAATAGAATAGACCTAGAGAAAAGGGCTTGACACACAATATCACTCAGAAATGTTAACCAATCAATAGATTAATAAGTGAGAAAATGGATATGATTAACCAATGAAAATGTGAAATGTAACATGCACCAACGTGGGCCAGAGCTGTCAGAACCATATAAAAGAAAGCTCCTTGAACCATGGTTTCAGAACTCATTGGAAATTCTCCATTAGAGAATGACACGGTGACAAAATTTATCACCGTTCCCGTCCCCACGGATAACTGCGGAAAACCATCTTCATGTCATTCTTTAAGGAGAGAGGGAAGAATCAGAGTATGAATGGCCACAACCACTGACCCTCAAGCTTTGCTTTGAAGAATGCTGGTGTAGAAGGACTGAGGTTGAAATAGACACTAAAAAATGGCATGGGATTATTTCCCGCGATTATCCGTGGGGACGGGAACGTTGATGAATTTTGTCACCGTGTTATTCTCTATTATCCATCAGTCTGGCCAGCTCTATTACTCTGTATGCTGTATGATTCATTCATATAAGCTATTGCTGATTTATTATTAAATTGATAGTACTCAAACCAGCATAAAGAGTGTCGAGTGGTGTGTCAGTGGAGGCCGAATCAGCCGGCTCTTCAAGCCTAAATTCCTTATATGGAAAATATGGCCCCTAGTGGTAGTCTCATGAGATGGCCACTAGGGGTACCATTTTATTAGCAGTGCTAGAGAGGCCAGGAGTGATGGGGAGTCACTCCTGGCTACCCACGGACTCAATTGGAACCCTCCTGGACTACAGTTATATATCAGGGAGGTTCAGGAGGCAGGAGGGCTCTGTGTGGACTTCTTGAGGGGGCTCTACAGATAGTGATGCTCCTTGAGATGACTTTCAGAGGTCTCAAAGGTGTGTAAAGGACTAAGTTATTCTTTAAGTACTTTAGGCCATTTTTCCTGTTTGCCATGTCCACCTTGAATGTTTCAAGATTAGCATAAAGGACATGGACTTTGAGAGACATCTTACAGTCTATTTTACTGTAATTCTTCACCAAATTCTCAACCAATTCCACATAGTTTTTGGCCTTGTGATTGCCTAGGTTGCCCTAAACCACTGCAACAAAGTTCTTCCAAGCCACTTTCTCCTTCCTAGTTAGCTTAAGAATATAAGAATTGCCATACTGGGACAGACTGAAGGTCCCTCAAGCCCAGTATCCTGTTTCCAACAGTAGCCAACCCATGTCTCAAGTACCTAGCTAGATCTCAAGTAGTAAAACAGATTTTATGCTGATTTCCCCAAGCCATCTCAATAATGGCCTATGGATTTTTCTTTTAGGAAATTTCCAAACCTTTTTTAAACCCCACTAAGCTAATTGATTTCACCACATTCTCTGGCAATGAATTCCAGAATTTAATAACACATTGGGAGAAGAAATATTTTCTTCAGTTTGTTTTAAATCTACTACTTAGTAGCTTAATTGCATGTCCCCTAGTCCTAGTATTTTGGGAAAGAATAAACAAGCAATTTACATCTACCCTTTCCACTCCACTCATTATTTTATAGACTTCTATCATTTCACCCCTGATCTATCTCTTCTGCACATTGAAGAGCCCTAGCTGCTTTAGCCTTTCCTTATAGGGAAGTCATCCCATACCTTTTATAATTTTTATCACCCTTCTCTGTACCTTTTCTAATTCCGCTATATCTTTTTTGAGATATGGCGACCAGAACTGCATATAGTATTCGAGGTGCGGCCGTAACAAGGGCATTATAACATTTTCATCTTTGCTTTCCATTCCTTTCCTGATAATTCCTAACATTCTGTTTGCTTTATTAGCAGCCACCACAAATTGAGCTGAGGGTTTCAACGTATCCTCAACAATGACACATAGAAAGTTTCGAATAAACAAAGATCCTTTTTCTGGGCAGTGACTCAATGCACAGACCCAGCATCACATTGCTATAGTTTGTGTTCCTCTTTTCCACATGCATCACTTTGCACTTGCTCACATTAAACGTCATCTGCTAATTTAATGCCCAGTCTTCCAGTCTTACAAGGTCCTCTTGCAATTTTTCACCATCCTCTTGCGATTTAACAACTTTGAGCAACTTTGTGTCATTAGCAAATTTAAATATCTCTAGATCATTAGTAAATATGTTAAAAAGCAGTGTTTTCAGCACAGGCCCCTATGAAACCCCACTATTTACCCTTGGAAAATTCCTTGCACTCCAGGATCTTCTTTATCTGTGGTCCCACAAAGACACCAGCTTTGACCTTTGCCTCAAACAGATTAGGGAAGATGTCTTAAAGGTATTTGAAGGCTGCCAACTCCTTATCTAGAGCTCTTACAAATTATTTCATTAGGCCTAATTTGATGTGAAGTGGTGGCATCAGCACCTTCCTTGGAACCCCAGTGGTTCCCATTTGACATTGTTTTTCCCCACAGAGAACTCAGTCTGCTGTGGCCAGTCCTGTCATTGGTAGTGTGTCTTTGTGTCCCTGCTGTCCCAAAGGCAGATAGAGAAACTTGGTAAAACTGCCTTGGGGACTCATTAGGAATGCAACCATTTTGAAGTCTCTGATGACCTCCCAACCGTACTAATTATACTTCAAGGTGTCTAGTAAAGGTCTTGATGCTGTTGTAATCCTCTTTGAGATGCATTGAGTGAGCCAGTGGAAGAGATAGGTACTTGTTCCCATTATGAAACAGCATGGCTTTGATGCTCCTGAATGAACTGTCAATGAAGAAACACCACTCTTGTGGGTTACAAGTGATTCCAATTGCTTCAAACAGACTGGTCACATTGTAGCAGAAGCAGAGCCCATCTTGAAGGATGAAGGATGGAAAAAGCTTTATGGCACTTCCTCTGATCTGTAACTTGCATACTTTCATCCAACAGGTTCTACTGCTTGTGCCTAGATGTCAAAATCTCATCAAGATCTTTTATCAAGTCATTGAGGTCTTTTTGGTTTGGATAGTGGTATACAGTGGCCTTAGCACGCCCTTACAAGGGTCTTTCCTGTGCAACAAGGCCATTATGGTCATTGCGCTAATTTTCCCATTTGTGTGTGTGTTCATTAAAAAAGATTAGAGTATAAGTCCTTACTGCCACCTATTTTTGTAAGGACTCACATTCTAATTACATGCTAATCAGTTAGCATATGGCAATGTGGCTGCACTAACTGATTAGCGCAAACATATCCATTCTCTGCCTCCAAACTTAACCTTCTGTAAAAATACTTGTAAAGAAAATATTTTAGTATGTGTTTTGTATACATATATTGAAACATTACTGTGGTATGCCATTTTAAGTTGCAGTATGTTTATTGATCACTTGATATCCTGTCAATGCAATAGGTCATAGCGGCTTACAATTTATATATAAAGGGGTCCTTTTACTAAGGCATGCTAGTGCATCTTAGTGCATGCAAAAAATTAGCACGCGCTAAAAGCTAACATGTGCTAACGCATCCATTATATCCTATAGACAAGTTAGGATACGCTAGCATTTAGCCTTAGTAAAAGGACCCCAAAATGCAAAGAAAGGAATGCCAAAAACCAAAAGTAAAGATGGCTGTTTGTGCATATATGTTTGTATGTGAAGACCTATGATATTTATGTATAAAGTGGTTATATATGGGGTGGAAATGAGTTGATGGATGTGCATGAGGGATTGTAAAGTCACAGGCTTGAAGGGTGTAGTGGTATGTTTGAGGGAATTGGTTTATACAATAAAGGTATGAAGAACAGTTTAGGGGGGTGTTGGGGGGTAAGGATAAATATAAAATCGTATCTATTTGGAATTTAGAATATTGTATAAAAAATATATGCACCTATTTTGACTTCTCTGAGTTCAGTCACATAATTAATTGAACCAGTTGATATGATTTCAAAAGGCTCATCTGGTACCTACTTTGTAAAACAATCAGTCTGATAAAAGTCAGCATATATCCTCTCTGTTCTTTGGTGATTTGATAAAGATGTCTGTTCCTGATGCTGGGCTGAAGGTAAATTACACTGCCAGGTGTTTGGCTGTTACTCATTCCATTCTAGCAGTCAACGCTAGATGAATCAAAAATCTGTCTCAAGAATATTGGTTTCTTAACTGATTACTTCTTCCCTACTCCTATGTCTTTGTGATGGGTTATCATAAAACTTTGAAATAAGAAACTCATTCAAAGAGTGTGGCTGCTGGCTTTATTTATTTGCCAGCTTTTTCTAGTTCTCTCTATAATCAGTAGTTTTGTAAAACTTTTCTTGATTCAATTATTTATTTCTTTGCTTATTTATAATATACTTACAGACCCCAACACTGATCGATTATCATCGTATGCAGCATATATAAGTACTCCAAAAAGAAAAATAAAGAGGAGCCGGAGCAAATTCCACAAACACAACACTTATATCCTTCAGTTCAAACGCTGAAGCTAAAGCTCAAAGCTGAACTATTTTATACCTAAAGCATACAGTTGAAGCACATATGTAGGGGAATTTGCATCAGAAACTAACGGGCAGTCATTGCTACAGAGCTAGGAAGGAGAACCTGAATTCCTCATTGATTAACCTTCAATCTTCTATCATAGGCAACCCCACTGTGCCAACTATAACGATAAAGCGATTAAATATTAATCTAATAAAGTGCAAGCCACACTTATCTGTTGCTTCATGGCAGATAGGCTTGATAATGTGGTACAGGCACTAGAGAAAACTTCCTCTCCAAACAGCCAACGAAGGCCTACGTTTCATGATTGCAAAATCATTTCTTCAGGGCTTTGCAGTTTGCTAATGCTGAGAGTCTCAACAGATAAGTGTGGCTTGCACTTTGTTAGATTAATATTTAATCACTTTACCAGTGTAGTTGGCACAGTGGGGTTGCCTATGATAGAAGATTGAAGGTTAACCAATGAGGAATTCGGGTTCTCCTTCCTAGCTCTGGAGCAATGACTGCCCAGTAGCTTTTGAGGCAAATTCCCCTGCATATGTGCTTCAACTGTATGCTTTAGGTATAAAATAGTTAATTTCCTATCTATGGGGAAAATCGCAATAGTCTTCTGTGATAATGTCTTAACGCTTGATAATATTAATCACAGTTCTAAATAAAATAAACACTTATTTATATGTGAAAACTCAGACCCTGAATCCATAAATTAGTGATCACACCAACAAAGGTTCAACGGGGAACCATCATGGTTTTCACTGTCCCCTGTTACCATCCATATTCACTTTGATAATAATGAAAAACACTTATCTGTTTTGGATGGTACAGACGCTGCAAAAGAACCTCTGTGGCGTGTAAAGTGTCTCGTGCTAATTAAAAGCAATTTGTGTGTACATTGGTGTTCACTCCATATTAATGGCCCTGTCTCCCCGACTCGAGTTTCAAGTCTTCTTCAGGGAAGGACACTAGTGATACAAACAATCAAAAATAACAATTAAAACTCATTTCAGTGATACTCTTATGATACGTAATATCTAAAGCCTATTTATGAAGGCCCAAGAGATCTATACTCTCATTCCTAATAATTCCTAAGTATCATTAAATCTATGAACTAAATACCTGTTAAAGGCTCAATACATCAGATGGACATCGAAAACGGGAATGACTGTTGCAACACGAAAACCCATAAACTGCACTGTTTAAATCCCCGTCACACCGGAACTAGTGGAGCCCCGACCTTTAGCTTCAGCGTTTGAACTGGAGGATTTAAGTGTTGTGTTTGTGCATATATAGGTACATACATAATAATCATAAAAATTAAACAAAAAACACATTTTTGCAACAACATTTAAAAAGTCTCTAGAAAACATTTCCAACAATCAAAAGGTAATTGTTTTTGGAACTGCAACAAATTATCTTCAGCAGTACAAAAGCTTCAGACAGCAAACTCCACAGCCTTGGCTAGATGCCAATCTAGCTGCTTTTACACCCCTTTTACTAAGCCACGATAGAGGTTTTTACCATGGCCCGGGGTGCTAAATGCGCTGACACATAAAATTCCTATGTGCATTGGAGCAGCATTAGAACATTTAGCACCCCAAGCTGAGGTAAAACACTCCATCGCAGCTTAGTAAAAGAGGGCCTTACTTCCCCCCCCCCACTCCCCCTTTTTATGAAGCCTTATTAGGATTTTTTTTTTTCATAGGCTAGGCAGTAAAAGCAAAAACAAAAACCAAACTGCAGACTCCTATGTACGAGATGCAGGCAATGTTTATTATACCAAATATTTTATTTTATGCAGTTAAAAATACCACCTTATAACAAATCATGGAACCTGACACGGTCCGTGTTTCGGAAAACACTCCTTCCTCAGAGGTCCATGGTTGCTAAGGTATAAAATAAACCACAATGAAAGGTATAAAACAACCGCCTGTATGGTATCCTTCTCCACTTAAAATGTGCGACACAAAACTAGTAAAGCTCCAGTGTATGAGAGGTGGCACTTTTACTGCTACGGCCTGCAATAAAATACCCTAATGCGGCTTCATAAAAGTGTGTGTGTGTTGGGTGGGGGGCAATTAGTGAGGCAATCAGCAATTGATGTGTATCTTTAGAGCATAGTGCCCGAAAAATTTGATACTGATTCAATAATTCCTGAATATATTCTGCATTCACCTTTGAAGAGCAATTAAACCATTCCATATTATACCTATTTAGCAATAAACAAGCAATAGAGACTCTCAGCAAAGAAAAAAACTACAACAAATATATATCCCACCCAGCCCCACCCCCTTTACAAACCTATACTAGCGACTGCTGCGGTAGTTATACCGAAGCCCATAGGGATTTAAAGGACTTCGGGGCTTTTGCTGCACGGCAGTCACTAGCTTGGCTTTTTAAAAGAGGGGGTATATTTGTTGTAAATATAAATATAGATTATTTATTGCAATACATTTCTCACTACCTTGATATGTACTCCCTAGTCAATTGGCTAAATTTTCATTCAAATGCACATATTTTTGTACAAACCTTTCCTAGGAGTAGAAGAGTAATCTAGGGGTTAGAGTAGCTGACTAAGAACCAGGGATCCCAATAAAATATATCACAGAGAACTAAAACTCTAATTATTCAAAAAATTATTATAAAAAAACTAAAAATACATAAGTGCTTAAAGTGCTCAGCCCAAAGCACCAATGTGCTCAAGGGTATGAGCATCGATAGCTACGGGACCATCATCACACCTCATAAGTCCCACACCGCCAAGAGATATTGGTATTCAAAAGCATACAACACACGTATGGAACTTATCTGGATGATGTAAGTTGGAAAATCCAAGCTGAATACTGCCAGGCGGTGTTGAGTTGCTGCAACCTGATGATCAACCCTCCAGTGTGATGTGATTAAATAAAAAATAAGCTTTCCCAGTAGCTTTCCCAGTAGGGGTTAATGCTACTGGGAAAGCTTATTTTTTTATTTAATCACACAGGGGGTCAATCATCATGTTGCAGCAACTCAACACCGCCTGGCAGTATACAGCTTACATCATCCAGATAAGTTCCATGCGTGTGTTGTATGCTTTTGAATACCAATATCTTTTGGCGGTGTGGGACTCATGAGGTGCGAGGATGGTCCCGTAGTTACCGATGCTCGTACCCTTGAGCACATTGGTGGTTTGGTCTGAGCACTGTAAGCACTCATGTATTTTTAGTTTATATGTTTTTGAATAATTAGAATTTTAGTTCTCTGTGATATATTTTATTGGGAAATTTTCAGACACAGAGGCGTTAAATTTGGTATACTCCCATATTTATTGATAGTTTAAGAACCAGGGATGCCAGCCTTCAAATCTTACTGTTTCTGTCTTAGGTAGAACAAGTTGGCAAGTTACCCAGATATAGAAGGGAGATTTTAGGTCAGTCCTGGATTTCTAACAATTTCACCCTGATGTAGTATGGAACCTGTGGCATTGGTCTCAATGGGTATAATTAGCGACTACAAATACAAAACTGCTTTAGGATGTAAGTTTAAAACCAAGGTTTCGCAGTTCTGAACTCTCCCATACCTCAGATATAGATCTTATATTGCACTTCTTTAAAAGTGGTAGGCACCAGACGTTATGACATGTTTTCAATTGTGGCCCCCCCAAACTTGGAACTCTCTACCACAATAAATAAGAGATGAAAAGGAACTCAGCCTCTTTAAAAATAAATTAAAAACTTTCCTTTTTAAAGATGCTTTTTATTCTCTAAAACAAATGCTTTTCAAATAGTGTAGGTTAGTCATCCCTCCTTATGTCTTTTCCTTGAATGTTCCCTTTCTTCTTTTCAAAATATTTATTATGTAACTTTTCCCCTTTTATCATTTTGTGTCCTTGTTTCGTCTGTTTACGAGTCTATTTTTTACCTTTTATATAATATTATTTGTATGTTTTTTAATATGTTTATATATCTTATTGTAAATCGCTTAGTAAAGTATGGATAGGCGATTCATCAAATTAATAAAATAAACATAAACAAGGGGTTAATATTCAGCTGGGTGTGGTCAATCAGGCTTCTAAAAAACCTCTGTGCCCGTGGTCCTGTCTCCCAGGCTCTAGCGCTGGCTCACTGGCTGCCCTTAACCAAACACTGTGTCTTCAAGGGCCTGATGCTAGTATTCAAATTCTTGCATGACATGGTGCCGGGCTATGTGATGACTTAGCTTCCTCCATATGTTCTGAGCCTGTCCCTTCACTCCCAGGATGAAATAAGCCTCAAAATGCCCCCTGGTCATGCCCTTCAACTGCAAACCGCCAAACAACGTTCCTACTCCCACTTCATGCCGAGCCACTGGAATTGTCCCCACAGATCAGATCCCTTGAAGAACTCCTTAACTTTAGGAAAGCAATTAAAAAAAAACAAAAAAAAAACCTCTTCATCTAACCTCCCTGCCCCTGACTGATGGATCACAAAGAAATGTATATTGGTTCCAGAACCCAGTATGTGTCACGTAAGGAAAACTTGTAAATTTGTATTGTAAAATCTTGCACTGAAACTTTGGCAAATCCAACCTGTAAACTGTCTATTTGTGTCAGTTAGCATAAAACGTGTACTGGAAAACTTGCCCTGTAAGGATAACTATGGTAAATTGTAACCAGTAAACTGTATATTATGTATTATAAGTATCAGACCCCTAGTATGTGTCAAGTTAGGATAATAACTTATAAGGTAAACTTGTGGCCTCTTTTACAAAGTCGCGCTAACAGCCCCGAAACCCATAGAGATTTAAAGGGCTTCGGGGCCGTTGCCACTCGGCTTTGTAAAAGAGGCCATTGGGTTTTTGGGGTTTTTTTAAAAATTCATTTATTTGTTACATTTACATAACAAAAACACAAGTATATCAAGTTCAAACATAGCATATAAATGCTCATCAAATAAAGTCAAAGGCAATAATTTATCAATGATCAAGTCCACATTCTTGTAAGGTAAACTTGTACCTGAAATTATGGCAAATCCAGAGTAAATCATAACCTGTTAACTTTATAGTATGTATGTTTAACCTGTAACCCGTTTTGAGTTCTTTGGGGACAATGGTACCTCAAGAAAGACATGGCAGTACTTGAGGGGGTCCAGAGAAGAGCGACTAAACTGATAAAAGGTATGGAAAATTTTCATACGCTGACAGGGTGAAAATGCTGGGGCTGTTCTCCCTAGAGAAGACATGATAGAAACCTTCAAAATCCTGATGGGCATAGAGAAGGTAGATAGGGACAGATTCTTCAGACTGTGGGGAACCACAAGTACTAGGGATCACTTGGAGAAATTAAAAGGGGACAGGTTTAGAACAAATGCTAGGAAGTTCTTTTTTACCCAGAGGGTGGTGGACACATGGAACGCGCTTCCGGAGGTTGTGATAGATCAGAGCACAGTACAGGGGTTCAAGGAAGGTTTAGATAGGTTCCTAAAGGATAAGGGGATTGAGGGGTACAGATAGAAGCAGAGGTAGGTTTTAGAAATGGTCAGGAACCACTTCACAGGTCATAGACCTGATGGGCCGCCGCGGGAGCGGACCGCTGGGCACGATGGACCTCTGGTCTGACCCAGTGGAGGCAACTTCTTATGTTCTTATGTTCTTAATGGGATAAAAATATGAATTAAATAAATAAATACCCAGATATTCAGTGGCATAGATAGGCATTGAATATCCTCCCTATTGGCAGCGCCAGAAAACTGTCCAGATAGAGGTGGTATTCAGTGTTGTAGCCACATAGTTAACCAGGAAATTAGGGCTGCCATTTGTGTTATCCAATACGCTCAGTCAGCTAGGTGAGCACATGCACCGAAATATATTTGTGCCTGCATAATTCCCAGCTCTGCCAAGACTCCGTCCATAGACTGCCCCAACCGTAACTAATCAGTGCCTCAGTGGTCGGGGCAGATATTCAATGGCATCATCTAGTTAATTAACACTGGATATCTGTTCCCAACCTGCTCACCATGATTTAACGCCCTAGTTAAATCACGTTTGAATATTAACCTCTAAGTCTTTGACAAGGAAATGACTACTATATCTCTTCTCCTGAACTGAGATATGAAAAGGCAAGTAATTAAATCTAAAGTCTGTGACATTTTTTGAGAACAGATTTCTGTTCTCAGTTGGCCATATCTGAACATCTTCTTGTAATAGAGCCTTACTTTGCCAATACATAGCAATTTGCATATTTGTATTGACAATGTTCTTTACTTTTAAACATGTTGTAAGTCTTCCACGTTCAAAGAACATTGTTTTCTAATAGAACTGAATAACTACTGGCATTCATATTGAAAATTCAGTTCTTCCTATGAGAAGACATATTTCTTTGTTTAGACAAGAAAGCAGAACATTCTGTGACAGGAATATCACCATACAAATCACTGTCAAGTCTCCTTTCTGACAATTTTATGGTAAGAGACTTTACAATCTAAATTACTAGAAAAGAATTGCCATCTAGCAAATCAGATCAGGATATTCTCTGCTCAGAGTTGGACTGACTCACCCACAATGTTTTTGATCTCTGAAGAACCACTATTCCAATAAATCAACTGAATAGAAACACTTGTGAATACAGAAGTTTCAGAAATATTTGCAAAGGAAAAGATACCCAGCATATCATGAAAAGCTATTTGATGACCCCTGAGAGTCACCATATAAGCTTCATTAAATTTTATATGTTTGTGAATAGCCATACACTCAAATCCACTTCTATCAGCCCAAATTATTTTTAATTTCATTCATTGTTTTGCCCCTTGTTTTGTTTTTATTTTATTATTTAAATTTCCCCAGAATTCTATTGTTTAACGGTTCCTCCCTTCTACATCTATCCCTATCTCCCCTATTTTTTTCAACCTTTCAAAGTTCTTTAGATCATTGTTGTCTTATTAGAATGTTTATTTTCTTTTTCTTTTTTTCTCTCATCTATCTCTATTTTATTTCTTCATTACTCTACTAATTGTCATTTTTCCAGGTACTTTAGTTAGATTGTGAGCCTTCGGGACAGTAAGGGAATTTCTAAGTACCTATTTTACTTATAATTTTAATGCACCCTATTGTCTATTTTCTGTAAACCGCTTAGAATCCTAACGGAGTTTAGCGGTATATAAGAAATAAATTACATTACATTACATTACAAATACCCCACAATACACATTTACTTATATGTAAGGTTCATGTTGGAACACTGCACTTGCTGTGAAATTCCTTTTTTTGTGGGGTTCTAACTGTGATAATATAGCAAAATGCATAACCTTGGCACTCATTATATCTAAGCATGCCCATCGCCTCACAAAATGACGCTTGACACAGCTTTAATGGAAAAATGTCTTGGCTGTAGCTCTTTATTAAATGTTATAACAATACAACTTCATGGCAACCTTACAAACATGTAATTCCAACCCTAACCAGATGGCCTTTTTCATGCCCTAGATCCTTTTACTACCAGGCTAGTTGGTGATGAACTAGGCCAATAACCACTCTGTAGAATCCTTTCATTATTTCACAGTGAGAACTGTGGTGATTCCAGTTCCCCATGTCAACTCGATGCACTATCACCCCCGAGCTTAGGAAATGCACATAAATCTTGTACTGAATTTGCCCTCTACTTTCTCCTTCTTATTTTTGCCATCTGGTTTGTGCCCCTTAATCCCCACAAAGCTGCCACACAAAACCCCCTTTTCCCTTCCTACCCCACTCCTGCCCCTACCCACTCCTCATTTGCTTCTACTATCAAGAACCACACTTTGCCTTGGGAATGGGGGAACGCTGGCCCTGTTTGCTCGCTCCTTGCCACCTTATCACCGCTTCCTTCATTGACCCACTTCTCCTTCCCACAGTTTTTGCCATGTGAAGTTTTCACTCATGCTAGTCCAGATAAGTATTCTTTAGTGTTATTTTATCATTTCAGGACACTTTGGAGATGATATACAGAAGCATCTGAAAAAATATCATTTGCATACTCATTGTTGAGAGATAATAGCTGTGCATATATATTGTATACTCATTGTTGAGAGATGCTAGTTGCACATTCACTGTATACAGGAGAGTTAAGGATATTATTAGACATGACTTTAGAAACTCATAGATATTAAGAGTGTCATCATAAGTGTGATATAAATTAACAGTACCAAGGCCAACAGTGGTTGGTAAGCTTGGTACTAGTCACTGATGACTCTCCTAGTTTTTGAAGAGACAATTACTGTTCAGGTGTTAATTGGAGCATAGCTTTTGAACCCCGAGAATGATTCATGTGTTGTTTGGCACCTAGATCTTGGCATTTGGAAAAAGGAATGGTGGTATTCTATAACTCTACAAATTTTTTGAATGCCCTGGCCACATCCCTTTTGAGTTGCATGATAGGGGATCTGGGTACATTGGGTTATAAAATAGTGTGCAAAATCTAATTAATAGTAATTAACTGCAACAATAAATGTATTGCAAGCTAATGGCTTGTTCGCTAATTAATTTGTTTGCATCTTCGATCTGCTCACAAATCTCTGTGTCCAAATTTGGGTACCATATATCAAATTGGGGGATATATTTAGACACTACCCACACAAACAACCATTTACCCTGTATCTCACATCATTGTTAAACAATTTGAAAGATTTCTAAAATAATTACTCAACCAAGTTGCATTACTCAAGCAAGAAGGAAAAAACTGACATTAATATTTAAAACTTGAAACCACCTTTTCAATAATTGGGATACAGATCAATATTTTCAGGGCTTATCAGGTAGTCAACATTTCTAACCAAAGGTCAAAAAAATCCTTTACAGATCAGTTTGGGGTCCTTGTACTAAAGTTTAGTGCATGCAATAAGGTCTGTATTGTCTAAATGGTGCCTTAACTTAGGTGCCTAAGTTAAGTCCAAAATGTCATTTAAAATGGTACTTAAAATAAATGTCAAGATGCTTACCTGTGCTTTAAAAAAACGGTGCTAGAATTGCGCCTCTGGAGGTGAGTACCAGTGCCTAACTCCATTGTAGGCTTAGCTAACACCGGCATTAGGCACTGGTGGGCATCTCTGGAAGTACGATTCACAACAAAGGTATGCGCCGGAAATGTGGAAAATCCTGGCCTACATTTTTGGTGCCTACCTTTGTTGGAGGTTCAGTTCTGTAAATGGTGCTGTTGCATGATTGACACATGAACGTGGCCGCTTTTAAGGCAGTTGTCAATAATGCCGCCATTTATAGAATCAGGGCCTAAAATGCCTCATGGCCCATAAGTATAAAATAGCAGTGCAGTATTTAGCACACGCTAATTCCATTGGTGCACATTAAGCTTTAGTAAAAGGACTCCTTAGTGCCTATATATTCAATATAAAATCACACTAAACATCCACATATTATTTAAATATTCAAACCCTCATGGCATCCATCAATCCTGTGTGAACATGTTCCACTACTGAAGTTCCTAATTAGCTTAAAGCCTATCTAGTCACTACTTTAATTTTTTTTTCAGATGTTAGCACATTTCTTATTAGCAGACCCCCTAATAATAACACTTTAATCAGTCACATAAAAAAATCACTGATCAAGGCCTAAAGTGTTGAACTATAAAGAAGAAAACCTAAGTTTAGACTGCATCAAAAATTGCTATGAGCATCAATATCATCATAGAAACATAGAAAATGACCGCAGAAAAAGGCCACGGCCCATCAAGTCTGCCCACTCTAATGACCCACCCCCCTAACTTCTTCCACTAAGAGATCCCACATGCCTATCCCATTTTTTCTTAAAATCTGGCACACTGCTGGTCTCAACTACCTGCAGTGGAAGATCATTCCAATGATCAACCACCCTTTCGGTGAAGAAATACTTCCTGGTGTCGCCATGAAATTTCCTGCCCCTGATTTTCAGCGGGTGCCCTCTTGTGGCCGTAGGTCCTTTAAGAAAAAAGATATCATCTTCCACCTTGATTTGGCCCTTGATATATTTGTACAACTAGATATAACAGGGGATTCAATCAAATAAATCAAAATGTATACAAGGACGTATTGAAATCAGATTTTAGTAGCTGGACCTCATTCACACCACATTAACAAAGACTTTGTAACCACACACCATCAATGAGACAACGTATGAAAAAATAATATATATATAAGACAACGGAGAAAAATGAACCTCAATTGTGAGAGGCCAGGACTACACAAGTACCTGAGCCAACTCACATCATCACGGGTTCATAAAAAAACTCCGTGTACATTTAAATAATTCTCATTCATACGTTTTTTCAAAAACTATTTTTCTTTTTCAAACTTTTTATGTGTGAGCAAAGTCAACAATATTAACAATCTATTTTTCAGTGTGAACTGAAACCAAACTGACCAAAAAATTAACGAGGGCAACAGCTCAACTTCACAGGTGTAAATAGTTGTAGAGGCATGAAAATTATAACAGCAACAAGAGGAGAAAACGTTCACTCATCTGAAAAAACAAGATGGTTCTAAAGATTCCTCAGTTCGTGTCCCAACAGAAAAGTCTTTCTGTTTCTCCTAAAAGGCTACTTCAGGGGAGTATTGCATTGTCCAGAAGATTTCACGCTTCTCCCAACAACATCACTATAAAGCTGGCTCCTCTCCAAATGGACCATAGAAGTTTCATAGAAGTTTCATCAGCCGAAAGCCTGAAGTCATAATGCCGTTGTACAGATCCATGGACCATTTGGAGAGGAGCCAGCTTTATAGTGATGTTGTTGGGAGAAGCGTGAAATCTTCTGGACAATGCAATACTCCCCTGAAGTAGCCTTTTAGGAGAAACAGAAAGACTTTTCTGTTGGGACACGAACTGAGGAATCTTTAGAACCATCTTGTTTTTTCAGATGAGTGAACGTTTTCTCCTCTTGTTGCTGTTATAATTTTCATGCCTCTACAACTATTTACACCTGTGAAGTTGAGCTGTTGCCCTCGTTAATTTTTTGGTCAGTTTGGTTTCGGTTCACACTGAAAAATAGATTGTTAATATTGTTGACTTTGCTCACACATAAAAAGTTTGAAAAAGAAAAATAGTTTTTGAAAAAACGTATGAATGAGAATTATTTAAATGTACACGGAGTTTTTTTATGAACCCGTGATGATGTGAGTTGGCTCAGGTACTTGTGTAGTCCTGGCCTCTCACAATTGAGGTTCATTTTTCTCCGTTGTCTTATATATATATTATTTTTTCATACGTTGTCTCATTGATGGTGTGTGGTTACAAAGTCTTTGTTAATGTGGTGTGAATGAGGTCCAGCTACTAAAATCTGATTTCAATACGTCCTTGATATATTTGAACATCTCAATCATGTCTCCCCTCTCTCTGCATTCCTCGAGTGAGTATAGTTACAATTTACTCAGCCGTTCCTCATACGGGAGATCCTTGAGTCCTGAGACCATCCTGGTGGCCATTCGCTGAACCTATTCAGCTCTCAGCACATCTTTTTGGTAATGTGGCCTCTATAATTGCACACAATATTCGAGATCTCACCATGGATCTGTACAACGGCATTATGACTTCAGGCTTTCGGCTGATGAAACTTCTATGGATACAACCCATCATTTATCTAGCCTTGGATGAAGCTTTCTCCACTTGATTGGCAGTTGGCAATATAGAAATGTCACAATTCACATAAAAACTTAAGTGGTCTTTTACTAAACTACAGGAAAAAGAGGCCTTAAAGCTTCCTTACATGGGTCATTCCTGCGCTCTACAGCCATTTTTCCTGCAGGCGTAAAATTAACTATTCTTTGATTTTCCCCATTAATGACTACAGCTTATTTTCACATTAGTGCGTGGCCATTAGAATGTAAGCCCCTAACACTATTATATAGGCAGTAAGGTTCACACACTAACCAAAAAAGGACAAAACCGAAGAAAATTGGAAAGAGCACAGGAAGCAACAAAAATAATGTCACCGAGTGGTCAGAAAAGCAAAGAAAGAATATGAAGAGAGACTAGCCAAGGAAGCACAAAATTTTAAACTGTTCTTCTGATATGTGAAAGGAAAACAGACGGTGAAGGAGGAGGTGGGACCTCAGGATGAGGGCAACAGGAAGGGAGTAGTGAAGGAGGAAAAGGAGGTGGCAGACAGACTAAACATGTTCTTCTCGTCGGTCTTTACAAGAGAAGACACATCCAACGTGCCAGAACCGGAAAAAATCTTCAAGGGGATCAAGAGGGAAAATTATCATGCATGGAGGTAAGCCTCGAAGATGTACTCAAACAGATAGATAGATTAAAAACTGACAAATCTCCGGGCCCAGACGGAATCCACCTAAGAATACTGAAAGAGCTCAGAGACGAAACAACGGAGTTACTGCGGCAGATTTGTAACCTATCCTTGAGAACAGGGGTAATCGCGGAGGACTGGAGGATAGCGAATGTTACACCTATCTTCAAAAAGGGATCGAGAGGCGACCCAGGGAACTACAGGCCAGTGAGCTTAACCTCAGTTCCGGGAAAGATGGCCGAATCATTAATCAAGGAAAGTATCAATGAGCATTTAGAAAAAAATAATCTGATGAGAACAAGCCAGCATGGTTTCTGTAAAGGAAGATCATGCCAAACAAACCTACTGCATTTCTTTGAGGGGATAAGTGAACAATTGGACAAAGGGGATCCCCATAGACATCGTATATCTGGATTTCCAAAAAGCCTTCGACAAGGTACCTCATGAGCGCCTACTAAGAAAACTGTGGAGCCACGGGGTGGTAGGGGACGTGCACAGATGGATCAGGAACTGGCTGGTGGACAGGAAACAGAGGATAGGAGTTAAGGGATACTACTCTGACTGGAAAGGGGCCACAAGTGGTGTCCCACAGGGGTCAGTGTTGGGATCGCTACTGTTTAATATATTCATAAACGACCTGGAAACAGGGACGAAGTACGAAGTTATAAAATTCGCAGATGACACAAAACTCTCCGGTAGGGTCAGAACCATGGAGGAATGCAAAGAACTACAAAGATACCTCAACAAACTGAATGAGTGGGCAAAAAGATGGCAGATGAACTTCAACGTAGAGAAATGTAAAGTCTTGCATATAGGGAAAGGGAACCCGATGTACAGCTATACGATGGGAGGGAGGATACTGGGGGAAGGCAACCTAGAAAAAGACTTGGGGTATTGGTGGATAAAACAATGAAGCTGGTGGCGCAATGTGCAGCGGCCTCAAAGAAAGCAAATAAAATGTTGGGCATTATCAAAAAGGGTATCACTACCAGAACGAAGGAAGTTATTCTAAAAGTGTATCGGGCGATGGTGCGCCCGCATCTGGAGTAATGCATCCAATACTGTTCGCCGTAACTTAAGAAGGATATGGTGATACTCGAGAGGATCCAGAGAAGAGCGACAAGAATGATAAAAAGCATGGAAAACCTTTCGTATGCTGAAAGGCTGGAGAAGCTGGGGCTCTTTACCCTGGAAAAGCGGAGACTTAGAGGCAACATGATAGAGACTTATAAAATCATGAAAGGCATAGAGAAGGTGGAGAGGGACAGATTCTTCAGAATAGTGGGGACAACAAAAACAAGATGGCATTCAGAAAAATTGAAAGGAGACAGATTCAAAACGAATGCTAGGAAGTTCTTCTTTACTCAGAGGGTGGTGGACACCTGGAATGCACTCCCAGTGGAGGTGATAGGGCAGAGTACAATAGTGGGTTTCAAAAAGGGATTGGATGACTTCCTGAAGGAGAATGGGATTGAAGAGTACAGATAGAGGGTAACTATACAGGATAGTAAATGAATAGGGAATAACAATTTAGGTGAAGGATCACTTGCTGGTCATGGACCTGGGGGGCCGCCGCAGGAGCGGACTGCTGGGCACCATGGACCCCTGGTCTGACCCGGCAGAGGCAATGCTTATGTTCTTATGTTTATGTTCTTATGACAATGTAGCTGTGCTGACTAGCGCAGAGCATGCCTACCCTCCACTACCAGAACAGCTCAAGTGATAAAAAATAATTTTTATTCTTTAGCGATTGGGTAGCATGTGTTGATGGCCAAATTACCGCAGGGTGCCTAAGCACACCTCTTAATAAAACAATTATAGCTGCAGTAAGCACACATTTGTGATTATCACAGCTTAGTAAAAGGATCCCTTAGTTTTTCGATGATGAGACACTTTGAGGGGCATTTTTCAATAAGATGACTAAGGACTCCTTTTATCATGGTGCGGTAGGCGGTTAACGCGCGGAATACTGCGCGTTCAACTGCCTGCTGCACTAGTCGCTAACGTCTCCATTGACGAGGCATTAGTTTTTTGGCTTGCCGTGGGGGTTAGCGCGTGATGAAATGTCCGATGCGCTAGCCCCCGTAACGCGCCTTGATAAAAGGAGCCCTAAGTCTGAATTTGGACGTTTTGGGAAAGATGTCCAGAAATTCAGTAGATTTAATGTTCATTTTTGAAACCGCAAGACGTCTACTGTATATTTATTTTCTAAAAATGACCTATCTTTGGAATTTGTACCAAGATTTTTCTGGACAAAGAATCTGGATTTATCTGGATGTATCTAAGATAACACAGAATCGCAGAAAAGAATTTCTTTCTATTTGTAAAGAAACAAAGGAACTGGGGGCATCTTATTTGTTAGCATACCCTGTAAATGTTTGATTCGTTACCTTGGGACTAAGTACACTTTCTTTTTACCATCACAATTGAGAGCCTTTTTTGACCTTAAAAAGATCTCTGGAGATTAGATGTGATCAGCTGGATTTAAGAATTATGGGGTTGTTAAGCATAGTCAGCTTTCCGCTAATCAGTTTTCTTTTCTTTTTGCCATGAATCTAATGGATCTTCTTGGTAATTTGTGTCTAAGAAAGACAATAAGCTGTATACCACTAATGATGTTTTTCTTTTCCTTCTTAACATTTTGTGTTCTGTGTTTCTGAAACAAGTGTACCACTTGCAAAGTATTATAAATCAATTAAAAGTTTAATAATAACAAAAAAATGACCTATCTAGATGTTTTGGCCCTTATTCCGTCTATCTTTTTGGACCATTTTCGAATATGAACATGTTCAAATGAAATATGCAGAAAAACTAGCCATTAGGACATTCAAGCAACCAGCATTCTTAGCATGCTGGCCACACAGAAAGCTGAGCGGAGCAGAGCACAGGAGGTACTTTAGGAGGTAATGCAATGAGCAACACATTAAAAAGTCCTAAGTAGACATGTCACTGTAACCTGCTTATATTGTATGGTGAGCCCTCTAAAACCTACCCAAAACCTACCGTACCCACCTGTTCACCACAACAATAGCCATTATGCCTTCAGGTGTCATCTTTATGTAGCTACAGTAGGTTTTGGGTAGGTTTTGGAGGGCTCACTATTGCCTTAGCATTTTTGCCAAGTTGTGATTTGTAATACTATAGAAAATAGAAACAAGATGACAGATAAAGGCCAAATGACCCATCTAGTCTGCCTATCTGCAGTTACCATTATCTCTTTCTCTCTCTGAGAGATCCCATGTGCCTATCCCACATCTTCTTGAATTCAGACACAATCTCTGACTTCACCACTTCTTCCGGGAGACTGTTCCATGCATCTACCACCCTTTCTGTAAAAATGTACTTCCTTTGATTACTCCGGAGACTATCACCTCTTAACTTCATCCTATGCTCTCTCATTCCAGAGCTTCATTTCAGTTGAAAGAGACTCACCTCATGCACATTTACGTCATGTAGATATTTAAAAGGCTCTATCATATCTCCCATCTCCCGCCTTTCCTCTAAAGCAATGTTCTTCAACCGCTGGTCCACAGGAAATTTCTGCCGGTCCCTGCAGGGCCGGCGAGATTGATGAAGTTCAATTTCCTGCCGGTCTGCACAGGGCCGGCAAGATCGACGAGATATTTTTAGCTGGTCCGCGCTGGGCAGGAGAGATCATGGGGAACCTCCGACAGTAGCTTTCTCCCCTCTGCTGCTCTCCTTTACTTCCCAGCGCAGCGATTCACGAAGGCAGCCTCGGGGCTTTTGCTGAGTTGTGGCTGCCTCTGATGATGCAACTTCCTCTTTCCTCAGAGGTGGCGCAACCCAACAAAGGACCCGAGGCTGCCTTCCTGAATCGCTGCGCTGGGAAGTAAGAAGAGCTGCTGGGAGGGGAGAAAACCACTATCAGAGTCTGGGAAGCTGCTGGGCAAGGGAAAAAAAAGGGACAGCTGCTACTGGACCTGAAGGGAAGCTGCTGGGCAAAGAAAAAAAGGGACAGCTGCAACTGGAGAGGGAGAAGGAGAGATGCTGCTGGGAGTAGAGGATGGAAAGGAATCTGGGAAGCTGCTGGACAAGAGAAAAGAGGGACAGCTGCTACTGGAGAGGGAGAAGGAGAGATGCTGCTGGGAGTAGAGGAGGGATAGGAATCTGGGAAGCTGCTTGATAAGAGAAAAGAGGGACAGCTGCTACTGGAGAGGGAGAAGGAGAGATGCTGCTGGGAGGGGAGGAGGGAAAGAAATCTGGAAAGCTGCTGGGCAAGGGAAAAAAGGGACATCTGCTACTGGAGAGGGAGAAGGAGAGATGCTGCTGGGAGGGGAGGAAGGGAAGAGTTACTGCTGGACAGGAGGAGGAGGGAAGGGAGAAGGAAATAGCTGGCAGGGAGATTAGAATAGGGGAAGGGGAGAGACAGGCATGAGAAAGTAGAGAGATTGATGATGGGAAAGGGTCAGCAGAGAAATAAGCAGAGGGACAACGATGCTAGATCTGGTATAGGAGAGATAAAAATGAAGAGAGCAGTGAAGCTGGAATGAATCATGTAAAAAGGAGAGAGGGGGCACAAGCTGGATGGAAAGGGGAGAGCGGCATAGAAAGAAGACAGATACCATATGGAAGGGGGAAAGAGCAGACAGTGGATGGAAAGGGCAGATGCTGGATTGAAGAGACAGAGAGGGCAGATGCTGGAAGGAAGAGAGTGAAAAGAAGATGAAAGCAGAAACCAGAGATGACAAAAGGTAGAAAAAAATAATTTTATTTCTATTTTGTGATTAGAATATATTAGATTTGAAATATGTATATCCTGCTAGAGCTGGTGTTAGACATAATTGGGGACTGCAAAGCCCAGGCAGTGCTTCTTTAGCTTCCAGCTGGTTTAGGGTGCTCTCTGACCAGGGGGCAGTTGCCCTAGTTGCATTCCCCTAACACTATTCCTGTCATGTGTGACTGCAGTATTCTGTTAGCATGATATTTCTGTGTAGCATTCAGTAATAATTTGGCTTGTTCAGTTTTCTTCATAGTAGAGGGGATATATGTGAAGGGGAGGGGAGACAGGGGGTTTTGTTGATCCTTGCTCTGTATTATTTGTATTTATAAAATGACAATTGTAAAGAATATTGTTTCTTTTTATACTTTAATAAAATATATTCAATATAAAATCATAACTGAGGCTTGTACAGATGGGATCAGATGATTTGTATGGACCGAGCTCGCGGAGATGGGGCGGAAACGGGGTTTTAAAATTTTAGTCCTAGTACAGTAGTTTGCCGGTCCACAAAATAATTATTTTATTTCTGCCGGTCCACGGGTGTAAAAAGGTTGAAAAACACTGCTCTAAAGTATACATATTGAGATCTTTAAGTCTGTCCCTATTCACCTTATGATGAAGACCACATACCATTTTAGCAACCTTCCTCTGGACTGACTCCATCCTTTTTATATCTTTTTGAAGATGTGGTCTCCAGAATTGTACACAATCTTCTAGATGAGGTCTCACCAAAGTCTTATACAGGGGCAACAACACCTCCTTTTTCCTACTGGCCATACCTCTCCCTATGCAACCTAGCAACCTTCTAGTTTTCACCTTTTCAACCTGTTTGGTCACCTTAAGATCATCACATACATTAATAACATAACATCGTACTTCTTGACTGGATAACCATAAGTTCTACGTGGTTTACAAAAGATTATAATCTAAAGACAATTTTGACAATAACAGAAAAATTATTTGACCAAGAAGAGTTTTCAATTATGTTCTGAAATCTATATATATATATTTTTAATTCTTTATTATTTTAACCTTTTTGACAAAAACAAAGAAATAATACAATACCAGTTTTAACATCTTTCAAGAAGTACAAGTACATAAGGAAAACATCCTTTCAAAAATTCAGAAATAAACCATGGAAGCAAATATACCAGATTATATAATTAGTCCTCAATATAAGAGGCTAAAGCTGTGAATTTAACTGAAATATTTCACTTGTTAATATATACAAAAGAAAATAAAGATGTGGCCAGGTGGGCTCTAAAACTTTACTTCATTGAGATGATACTGGAGTAGGAGATCTCACGAAGTTACTACACTATACGCTCTTTGGCAGAAATAAACTTTGACAACTGTTGAGGTTAAAAAAAGCCATATCTATTCCCTTGATAGACCATCACACATTTACAGGGGTATCTCAGAATGAACGTCATACCCAACCACAAGGCCTGGGGTCTTAAAATAAGAAACTGTTTTCTTCTCTTTTGGGTAGATCGTGACACATTTGGATACATTCTCGCTATTTTTGACATAAATGGAATATCTTTGTATTTAAAAAAACAGCTTAAGCATCCATTCCCTGTCCGAATCAATAGCAAATTGTACAAGCAGCGTAGCAGTTCCTGGTGCCTCATTATCTGATCTCTCTAGGAAATTTGTTAAATCCAAACTATCAGCAGATAAATTCTGCTGGTTTGGATTTTGAGCCTTAACTCTACTTGGTAAATAGTAAATTTTTGAGAGAGGCGGATAAGAGGACTTGGGAACTTTCAAAATTTCACACAAATATTTCTTAAATGTATTATGCGCTGGTATAAGTGGTAACTTTGGAAAATTTATAATCCGAAGATTACATCTCCTAGTCATGTTCTCCAATAATTCTACTTTGAAATTAAGATTCCCATAGCCTTAACCCAAGTTAAGGCCTGGGATTCTACAGTTTTTACTCTAGTCTCATGTCCATCCACTTTATTTTCCAGGCTCTAGATAGTTTATTTTTTAAATCCAAATTTTCTGAAACAACTGTAGTATAATGTGCTGTAAGTTTCTGCATTTGATTCCCCAAAGTTAGATATTGCATCCCAAAGTGTTTCCATATTAAAGACCCTGGGGCTTTGCATGGGTACAAGCTCTAATCCAAGACCCTCTGGTGGAGACAAAGTACCTGTAACCTCAACAGGAACAGTATTCAACTTAAGGAAATCTTCGGGGATCTGCTACTTCAATTCCTCGAGTGCTCCAATGGCTATCTTGGCTTCTCTGCCGCCCTCCCTCCCCCCGAAGAGTCGACCACCGCACTCTGTTGGTCAGGAAAGAGAACACTCAGGGGCATTTCCTCCTTCAACTTCTCTAATGCCCAAGGGCGAATCAGAGGACTCCGCACCTCCGGAGATAGAGATGTGCCCTCGAGAGACAGTGCCGATGCTTCAACTTGCATGCCTCTCACAGCCGAGGAAAGCTCCAGACCATTTGTTTGAGCACCACACTCGAGAAAGGTGTCCATCGGGCCCCCTGACACCAAAGGTTCCTCTGGGAAAACCCGGGGTTTAGATTTGCGCTTTACCATCAAAACGGTAAGAAAAAGTTATTCCCCAGCAAGTCCGTGGCGTCTCAGCTCAAGCTACCAGCCATTATCTTGGTTAAGCTCCACCTCCTACTTGGGGTTCTGAAATATTTATAAGAACAAGTTCCAAGCAATATCAATCGAAATTCTCTATCATGGAAAGCTGCTTGGAATGCTAAAATGTGGTCAAGAAATTTCTTGCTTTTACATCCCTGTACTGACAGGAAGGTAAACAGGGCATGGGATCTTCTACTATATTTATACGATGCTAAAGAAAATCTATTAGACATGTAAAATGGAGTAGTACCATACATAACCTTATAGCAAAAGCAACCAAGCTTGAACAAAACACGAGCTTCCATTGGAAGCCAATGCAGCTCACAGTACAATGGAGTTATATGGTCATATTTTTTAAGACACAGCCAAATCCCACTCTTCTGTCGTGTACAAAAATTATTCACCCCCTAAACTGTACCGTTCCTTTGGGGTTTTGCAGGCCAAATACATGACCTTGCATTTCTTAGCATTAAATTTTAGCTGCCAAATTTCAGACCATTCTTCAAGCTTCGCTAGGTCTTTCTTCATGTCATGTCATTCACACCATACTATTTCTCACCATATCATGTTTGTCATATTATGTTTTACCATGTTTGGTTAACTATCCCCCTCCTTTACAAAGCCACACCAGTGTTTTTAGCACCAGCTGCCACGGTAACAGCTCCAATACTTATAGATTTCCTATAAGCGTCTGAACTGTTACCACCATGGCCAGCACCAAAAATGCTAGTGTGGCTTTGTAAACGAGGGGATATGTTTTGCAGACAATGTTTGCCATGCTATCTCCTACTATACTATGTCTGAGAGTGTGGCGCAGGGATTGGAACTGAGGTTGTGGGTTCTGACACGCGCTGTTCATCGCTTAGATATTTGATAGGCAGTATATCAAATTTTTTATAAACTTGAAACTTGTGACCCTGGACAGGTAACTTAGTCCCCCAATGCCCCAGATATATTAGAGAGATTGTGAGCCTACCAGGACAGATAGGGAAAAATTCTTGAATACCTGAATTAATTCATGTAAACCATTCTGAGCTCACCTAGGAGAACGGTATAGAAAATGAAATAAATAAGTCAATACATATAGACAATATTAGCAGTGCATGCTCTTTTCTTTTCAGTAGCAATAGTTATGCATCAGTATTTTGCTGAATGCAAAACATCTTTGAACCAACTACTAATATTCCCAAATACAACTAATTACAGTAGTAAAGTTTGTTGTCACAAGAGAATGAAGTGATATAGCAAAATCTGAATAGGCCAAAAACAAACATAATTGCTGCAGAGACCATAAAGGGAGGGGGCAGAAGAGAACAGAAGATATCTACTATTCATTCTATACATCAAGAATGTATATATAGCATTGGTAATATTGTATTGGGAAGAATAATACTTTGAACTTATAAATTATTCACTCACAGCTCTATGACTGTTGGATACTGAATTGAAATTCATTTCTGTCCATGTGAAATGATTATAATGATCCTCTTATAAAGGATATTATTTTAAAAAAGTCAAAAGTACAAATAAGAAATGTGCCTGCCTTTCTACAATCCAGGGATTTGCAGGATCTGAGTTAACTTTTTTGTTGTTTGTTGGCTGGTTTTGGGGGGGGGGGTTTTAACCACAGGCATATCATGCCAAATCAATTTGATTGATTTTCTTTGACTAGGTAACCATGGAATCAGATCAAGAGCATGCACTGGATGTGGTCTACTTGGATTTCCACAAAGCCTTTTGATACTATTCCTCATAGGAAGCTCATAAATAAGCTGAGCAGCCTGAAGTTAGGATTCAAAATCATTAAAAGTATGTGATTGACTAACAAATGACATACTGTTGTGGTATATAGAATTCATCTGGAGGAAAGACGGGCTAGTAAGGAAGTTACCTCAAGGATCAGTCCTGGAACCAATTCTGTTCACTATCATTGTGAGAGGTATTGCCAAAGAGTTATCAGGACAATTTTGCCTTTTTGTGAATGGCACAAAGATTTTCTACAGAATGGGCTCCCCAGAGGAAACAGACGATATGGGAAGGGATCTACCAAAAACGGACAGAATGATCTAATGTTTGATAGTAAATATTTAATGTGAAGATGTGCAGAGTGGAATCAGAATCCAAAGGAGCTGTATGTAAAAGGGGGTAAAAGGGTGATATATACAGACCAGGAAAAAGACCTTGGAGTAATAGTATCTGAGGATTTCAAAGATGGGGAAAAAAGATAACAAGGCAATGACTAAGTCCAGAAAGTGGTCCCAATGTCCACTTTCTGCAGTGACCAGAAAACTCCCACTTCACTCTATCAAGTTCCATCTCAGTATCTACTGCCAGAAACCTAGGCTTTGAATTAATGTTACAAAGTTCTCCAATTTAAGTTTAGCAACTTGTGTCTGTTATCATTCACTTGGCTCCCACAGAATAACTCCTTGCTGATCTTCATGCACAAAATCAGATCAGCAGCCTTTAGAAGAACCCCTCTCAGAAAAGTAAATTTACCTAATATCTTGACCTTGGGATTTGGGTGTCTCCCTACTAATCTAGTGGTCACAGACAGGAGTGGTTTCCTTTTGCTCCCATACTACCTTTGCCCAAGATTCAAAATGATGAAGATGACACATGATTGAAGGGGCAATCCTTGATGGAAAAGGAAAGGAGATGGGATTTGATATACCACCTTTTGTGGTTACATCAAAGCAGTTTACATAATACGAGGGGCCCCTGAAAAGTTCAAATCCCACACTGTTCCTTGTGACCCTGGGCATGTCACTTAATGCCCCAGGTACACTAGAGAGACTGTGAGCCTGCCGGGACAGAGAGGGAAAAATGCTTGAGTACCTAAATAATTTGTAATCTGCATGGAATTGTAGGATATGTGAAATAAAATACTTTGTGCTTTTTTCAAAAAATATAACCTATCTTTTGTTCTTCTTGTCATTTATCAAGGGACCAGCAACTGATATGGTTCATGTTTCATGGTCTCTGCCTCAGTGAATTGGTTCCCTGAAAAAAAACTCCTATCAATAATAATAAAACCCTTACCGTACATGTGCAGTTGACACGCCGTGATCACTGCCTCCATGATCTGTAGCTCTGTGGCAAAGACATGGTACAGTACTACAGCGTACAGCGCATGTGCGGCGTGCATGCGCGAGGCCTGTGGCAGTTTGCAGTGTGTGCGACGCTTTCCTCACATTCCTCCAGGCTGCCGGGATGCCTCTTCTTCCATCTCTGATACCAGCTGACTTCCTGCCACTGCCACTGCTGGGACACCTATTCTTCTCACTCCCGGACCAGCAGCGGCAGCAGCCATGGTCTCCTCAAGCAGCCGCGGAACATTTACTAGGCCGGCCCACTTCGATATTGTGAGTCGGGCAGACCTAGCAAAAGGCCCGAAGCTGCACGGCCTAGCAGATGCTGGACAGGGGGAGCAGGTAAGGAAAAAAATTTACTACAATGCTACTGCTACTCAGGGGGAGCAGGAAGGTTGCTGCTGGACAAGGGAGAGGTAAAAGGAAGGGAGAAGGGCTGCTGCTGGACAGGGGGAGCAGGGAAGGGGTGCTGCTGGACAGGGGAGAGGCACAAGGAAGGGAGAAGGGCTGCTGCTGGACAGGGGGAGCAGGCAAGGTGTGGTGGTGGACAGCCGAGGAGAGAGACAGAAAGGAAGAAAGAAATACAGACAGACAGCAGCCAAGGAGAGAGAGAGACAGAAAGCAGCCAAGGAGAGAGAAAGAGAAAGATTTTGGGTTTCAAAATGGGATTGGACGAGTTCCTGAAGGAAAAGGGGATTGAGGGGTACAATTAGAGGGTTACTGTACAGTACAAAATGCTTTAGAGTAATAGATCACTTACAGGTCATTGACCTACGGGGCCGCCATGGGAGCAGACTGCTGGGCATGATGGACCTATGGTCTGACTCGGCAGAGGCAATGCTTATGTTCTTATGAAAGACAGACAGACACATCTATTCTAGTACCTGTTAATGTAACGGGCTTAAAGACTAGTGTTAAATAAAATCATTTAACTATTTGAATAGGCACTTTATCCCATATGATGCCTGCCTAACTTTTGATTGCTGCTGCTATCCTTACTTCAGTGCTCAGTGGCGTACCAAGGGGGGGGCGGGGGGGCGGTCCGCCCCGGGTACCAAGCCCTGAGGGGGTGCTCCCGGTCCGGTCCAGTTACCCCCCCCCTGCGCCGGGTGTCGCGTCTGGAAACAGCCTGCAGCAAGATCGCGATGCCAGAGATCTTTGCCTGCTTCGACTGTTTCCTCCGCCACGGTCCTGCCCCTCCTCTGATGTCAGAGGAGGGGCGGGACCGCGGCGGAGGAAACAGCCGAAGCAGGCAAAAATCTCTGGCATCGCGCGATCTTGTTGCAGGCTGTTTCCCCAGGGCAGTAGCGTACCAAGGGGGGCGAGGGGGAGGTCCATCCCGGGTGCCGCCTTAGGGGGGGGGTGCACAGCTGGCCCGGTCCCTATCGCGCTCCTACCCTCCCAGCGAAAGCAGCATCGGCGCCATTATCGAAAAAGGTAATGGCGCCAGGCCTTGGAGCACCAAGGCAGACCGCTTCTCCCCCCTCCCAACCGAAACCCCGCTGACCATCCTATCTCTCTCCCCCCCCCCCAAGTGAACCTTTCTGACCCTCCCAGCGAAAGCAGCAAACCTCCCTCCAGTAGCGTCGGCTTTATCCTCCCTCTGCCGCATCACTGATGACGTCATCAGTAACGCGGCAGAGGGAGGAGAAAGCCGCGAAGGAGGTTTGCTGCTCTCGCTGGGAAGGTCGGAAAGGTTCACGGGGGGGGGGGAGATAGGAGGGTCAGCGGGGGTTCGGCTGGGAGGGGGGAGAAGCGGACTGCCTCGGTGCTCCATTACCTTCTTCGGGCAGCAGCAGCGTTTACAATTCGCTGCTGTTGCCGGCTTCAGGCCTTGTTCTCTGCCGGGTCCTGCCTACTTCCAGTTTTCATGAAGACAGGACCCGACAGAGAGGAAGGCCTGAAGCGGGCAACATCAGTGAATTGTGAATGCTGCTGCTGCCCGATGAAGTTCAGGACATCGGGGAAGGAGCAGGGAGAAATCGGCTGCTGGCTTGGGGGTGAGGGTAGGGAAAGAATCGTGGAAGTGGAGAAATCAGCACGATGGCTTTGTGCAGGCTAGGGGGAGAGAGAAAGAAAGGAAAAAATAAAGAGGGGGGGGCCAGGGGGAGAGAGAAAGAAAGGCAGAAAGAAAGAGGGGGACCAAGGGGAGAGAAAGAAAGGCAGAAATAAAGAGGGGGTCAAGGGGGAGAGAAAGAAAGGCAGAAAGAAAGAGGAGGGCCAGGGGGAGAGAGAAAGAAAGGCAGAAAGAAAGAGGGGGACCAAGGGGAGAGAAAGAAAGGCAGAAATAAAGAGGGGGGTCAAGGGGGAGAGAAAGAAAGGCAGAAAGAAAGAGGGGGGCCAGGAGGAGAGAGAAAGAAAGGCAGAAATAAAGAGGGGAGCCAGGGGGAGAGAGAAAGAAGAAGGATCAGAAGAAGGACCAGAGACTCATGAAATCAACAGACAAAAAAGTAGGAAAAATGATTTTATTTTCAACATAGTGATCAAAATGTGTCTGTTTTGAAAATTTATATCTGCTGTCTATATTTTGCACTATGGCCCCCTTTTACTAAACCGCAATAGAGTTTTTTAGCGCAGGGAGCCTATGAGCGTCGAGAGCAGCGTGGGGCATTCAGCGCAGCTCCCTACGCTAAAAACCGCTATCGCAGTTTAGTAAAAAGGGAGGGGGAATATTTGTCTATTTTTGTATAGTTGTTACTGAGGTGACATTGCATAAAGTCATCTGCCTTGACCTCTTTGAAAACCCGCGGAATATAAATGATAATTAACATTTTCTCTGCGTACAGCGTGCTTTGTGTTTTTAAAATTTTATTGTTGGTAGATCATTTTGACTTGGCCACAAAGGTAAGGGGGAGGGAGGGAGGGGAACTGCTGAAAGACATCTAATAATCCTTGCAGGCTTGACTGCAGGGAATTATTTTTGTAAAATCATGTTTTGTTATGTGACTGGCATTATCTAGACTTTAATTTCTATGAATGAATAGAATGAAAATGATATAAAATTACTTGCTTGTTTTTATGTGCGTGCGCTGAAGGAAAGTGGAGAGAGAGTGGGCTGAGGATGCTGAAGGGAAATGGGGAAGAGAGTGGGGAGAAGACGCTGATTTATAAATTGACAATTGTACAGAATATTGTTTCTTTTTATACTTTAATATAAACAATTCAAGGCTTGTGTGGATGGAATCAGGTGGTTTGCGGGGATGGGGACCGAGCTTACGGGGATTAGTCCAATAAAATTGTATTTTTTTATATCTCATTATTTGTTTTATTTTTATTTGTTAATTTATAAAGTGGTGATTGTTATGTATCAGTTTTTTCAAATTTACATCTACTGTCTTTATATTTTGCACTGTATTAGAGGACATGTGTTACTGTTTTTTGTGGTGTTGCATTGTATCCAGGGTCTGGTTTCTTGGAGGATCAGTTTAACTTTTGTCTACATATTTCTATTTTTAGTTTGTGATTATTCCATTTTGGGCGAGGGTGTATCTCTGTTCTGTGTGTATGAAAAAGACATAGTTTTCAGTTGGCATTGACTACAGGACCAATTGACTGTGCGGGATCTGGCTTGTTTAGTTTTACAATGTATGTGTTGGTGTTCTAGTGCTCACTGCAGTGTTTAAGATGCAGCCTTTTCCTAGGTACACTCTTGTGATGCGATATATAGATTGGTACTAAAAATCATATTTTTCATATAGATGGGGGGGGGTGTCAAAAAATGATGGGCCCTGGGTGCCACATACCCTAAGTACGCCACTGCCTGCAACTACTCCATATGTACTTCTAATGTCATGACAATTTAGACATAATTTATGTTTTGTTATGTTTGGAATAATGGTTACATATATGAGGTTCAATAAAAGAAAATTTTCACTGCCTGTTTCTATTCTGACCATTTATTCCATTTCATGGTTATTGCAAAAAAAAAAAAAAAAAAATTTTTACATGGGGGGGGGGGGGGGGTGTCAAAAAATGATGGGCCCCGGGTGCCACATACCCTAGGTACGCCACTGTCAGTGCTTCACTGCAGTTGGTTGAACGGTTATATTGCCAACTCACATGATTCTACCAGCCAATAGAATAACACCAAAAACTAACGCGTCGGGCCATTTTTGCTGCATTAGGCATGTGTTATTGCCTAATGTAGCTTAATAAAAGGACTTTTAAGCTTGGCATCATACAATGATAGGCTATTTAACCACTTTAGTAGCTGCTCTCTTATGCAAATCTAATCTGATTTATATCCAGATCACAATTGTCTCATTTTTCTACTAGACAAATCCTCTATTAATACAGTATACCCAGGCATTTTTTTTGACCCTTTATGATCATCAGATATAATCACTTTCAGGTCCTATACTTCTTACAGGAACAATAGAACCTCACCTCCCTGTATCATGCTACTCTGATTTTTATAGACAAATGCTGAACTTTTAAAACTTAGCTGCCATACTTTGATCATTCTATAGTGTCCCTGGATCCCTCCTCATTTTTTTTCATACCTTCTAAAATGTCCTCCCTGTTGCAGATTTTGATGCCATCTACATAAGGTAAACATTTTGTGAAAGACCCTCAGCAATGTCACAAACATATGATTGTTGATGATAAGACACACAGGCCCAGACTCTATAAAGTGTGTCCCGATTGTAGGCAGCTGTAGGCATCCTACAGCTGTCTAATCAGCCAATCGGGATACACGTTTAAAAAAAAAAATGCTCCCCAGGTAGGCTGCCTATATTGAAGGCACCTCCAGGAGCCTAGAGAGGCCCACAAGACCGCTTAAGCTCACCTAAGACTAGGCAATAGCCTTAGGCAAACCTAGGGATCCCTAAACGTCTCCCTAGTAGAGCGGGAGACGCTTACAATATAGGCCAGCAAAATGCCTACATTGTACATTGTAAGTAGACGTGGCCGCTATACTTATTGCGACAAGGGATCTCCCTGCCGCAATAGGTATGGCGGCCATGGCTGCCTATCCCCCCCCCCCCCGATTATCGCCGGCAGGTAGGTGCCCAACCTCTCTGTAAGGATGGTTGCTGACACTCTCCTGCCAGAAGGCTGCCTACCCCCGATCGCCGGCAGGAGAGTACCCAACCCCTCCTGCCGAAAGGCCGCCCAACCCCCCCCCCCCCCCGATCGTGCCCAACTCCTTCTACTGGAAGAAGACCCCCAACCCCCAGCAGAAGAGTGCCCAACCCATCCTGTCAGAGGACACCCCCCTCCATCCCCCCCCCACTAACCACTAACACCCCCCTCCGGACCCCACCACCACAACTAACACCCCTATAAGATGCCCCTCTGCAGTTTTTAGCTGCGGCTGGCACATTAAATGTTCTGTGCTGCTCCTGACACTCATTGGAACTCCATGAGCGTTGGAGCAGTGTGGAGCATTCAGCGTGCTGGTTGGTGCAATAAACCACTTTTGCAGTTTTTTAAAAGGGGGGTAAGTTAGGATTTATTAAACTCTCATTATTCAAGTATTGCAATTTAATAATCCAAGCCAATTTACGATAGATTAGTAAATAGATCCCAAACTCACCCCCCTCCCCCCTTTATGAAGCCACCCTAGGCTTTTTTTCACCAGCCGTGGCTGTAAAAGCTCTGACTCTCATAGAACTCCTATGAACATTGGAGCTAACACTGCTGCGGCGAGCAATAAAAAAAAAAAAAAAAGCCTAATGCAGCTTCAAAAAAGGTGGCCTAAGAATTAGAAAAGCAAATCTCATTCATTTAGCTTTATTTCTGGGAATAAAACATCTAGCCACAGAAGAATAAAAGCCAATCTACCTGAATTTTATTTTAGATAATCATTTATTCCCATGACTAGATTCTTCCTATTCTTTTATCATATTTTCATCCAGCAGACAGTGCAATGTTCCCACTGTGTGTGATAGTAGAAAAGATAAATACTGTACACTGAGCACAGGCTGTGCATGTTGGTGCGAAGATGTCATTAGAATGCTTGTGGGATACGGGGGATGCTCCTCTGGGAAATTTTAGAACAAAGAAAATCATTTTAACACATTTTGCTACATCTCCAGAATAACAATTTTTTTAAAAAATGATCCCCCTCCCCACCCCCACCCTTTACAAAGCCACGCTAGTGCGGTAACTGCCCTGAACCCCCAAGAGCAGGGGTGTCAAGTCCCTCCTCGAGGGCCACAATCCAGTTGGGTTTTCAGGATTTCCCCAATGAATATACATTAGATCTATTAGCATACAATGAAAGCAGTGCATGTAAATGGATCTCATGCATATTCATTGGGGAAATCCTGAAAACCCGACTGGATTGCAGCCCTCGAGGAGGGACTTTGACACCCCTGCCCTAGAGATTTAAAGGGTTTCAGATCTTTTGCCACACAACAGCCACTAGTGTAGCTTTGTAAAAGAGAAGGTATATTTGCTTTTACAAAATCATAGTAGGGGTTTCTACCCCAGGCCAACGAGGTAAATGCTCCAATGCTCATAGAAATTCTATAAGCGGTGGAGCATTTATCTCGCTGGCCAGCGGTAGAAACCTCTACCACAGCTTTGTAAAAGCCAGCGTTGGTTTTTTAAACCCCCCCCCCCCTTTTACAAAACTGTAATACGGTTTTTAGCGCCAGCTGTGGCAGTAACAGCTCTGACATTCATAGAATTCCTATCAGCATTAGAGCTGTTACCGCCATGGCCAGCGCTAAAATCCACGCTACTGTTTTATATTAAAAAAAAGGGGGTAAATAATCTGAAAATATTTAACTGACCTTCCTTTAGCAGGTTGTTAGTAATCTGACCTGCCTTTCTAAGACATGCAGCCTCCATGTGAGGAGCACGCCTCAAGCAGATGGTACTAGAACCCACCAGGGATCAGGCAATCCTGGACCTATTACTCACCAACGGAGACAGTGTCACAGATGTATCGGTGGGAGAAACCTTGGCCTCCAGCGACCACAACATGGTGTGGTTCCACCTCAAGAAAGGGACCACTAGGTCAAATACATCAACTAAGGTCCTAAATTATAAAGGAACTAACTTTCAGGGCATGGGGGACTATGTCTTCAAAGCGCTGCAAAAGCAAAGCACAACGGACAGTGTAGAGGTGCTATAGTCGGCTCTGAATTCTACTCTGCAAGAAGCAACCAACATATACATAAAAACCATGAGCAAACGACACAGAAAAAATAGACCACAGTGGTTCTCTGCGGAGATCTCAGAACTAGTAAAGCAAAAGAAAAAAGCTTTCGTAACCTACAAACAATCACAACGACCGGAATCTAAAGAAACCTACCTAGCGAAATCTAGAAAAGTTAAAACGACAGTCAGAGAGGCCAAACTCCGGATGGAAGAAAACATAGCTAGGCAGGTTAAAAAAGGACATAAATCCTTTTTTAAATACGTTAGTGACAGGAAGAAGAACACAAGCGATATTGGGCGCCTAAAGAAACCTGACGGTAACTTTGCAGATTCGGACGCAGACAAAGCAGAACTACTCAATAATTGCTTCTGCTCAGTCCTCACCTGCGAAGCACCAGGATCCGGACCTCAGCTACAGACAAAGGGGAGCTCAGAGGACCCATTCCGAGACATGGAATTTACAGCGAGCAATGTCTACCACGAGCTATCAAAATTAAAGGTAAACAAAGCTATGGGCCCAGATAATCTACACCCCAGAGTACTTCGAAAATTGAGAGATTTTCAATCTTTCCCTGAGCAAGGGAAAAGTTCCCTTGAACTGGAAAACTGCCAACATTATTCCGCTCCACAAAAAGGGATGCTGGTCAGAGGCTGAAAATTACAGACCAGTGAGTCTCACATCAATAGTGAGTAAACTCATGGAAACATTGATTAAAAACATACTGGACACTATTCTGGACGACGAAAGATTAAGGGATCTCCACCAGCATGGCTTTATGAAGGGAAGGTCTTGTCAATCCAATCTGATAAGCTTCTTTGACTGGGTAACAAAAAAACTGGACGGGGGAGAGTCCCTGGACATCGTGTATTTGGATTTCAGTAAGGCTTTTGATAGTGTCCCACACCATAGGTTATTGAACAAGATGAACGCGATAGGACTAGGAGAAACACTGGCTACATGGGTAGAAGACTGGCTTAGCGGCAGACTTCAAAGGGTAATGATAAACAGTATTCCATCAAAAACGTCGAGAGTGACCAATGGTGTGCCACAGGGCTCGGTCTTGGGCCCGATGCTATTTAATATCTTTGTAAGGGATCTAACTCAGGGACTTTGAGGCAAAATTACATTATTTGCCGATGATGCTAAACTATGCAACGTTGTGGGCAAGGCAACAGAACCTGACAGCACAACCAGGCCCAACACTATGGAGCAGGACCTACTTTTACTAGAACAATGGTTCAGTACTTGGCAACTAAAGTTTCATGCCAAAAAATGTAAGGTAATGCATTTTGGTAGTGGAAATCCATGCAGAACATACACCTTGAACGGTGAGAACTTAACAAGAACTGATGCAGAAAGGGACTTGGGAAGATATGAAAGCTGCCAATCAGGTGTAACATAAATATAGTCACTTTTATATGGAGAGATATATTAATTACTACACTGTGATACTGTGTTTAAACAAATACCTTCTATAATCACAGCTCAACTTGCAATAATATTATATTTAATTAAATATTGTGAAAACCTCAGACCCAAAACCCGTGACTGGTGATAACACCAAACTGGGGTTCATTGGGGGACCATCATCGTTTTTCACTGTCCCCTTACCATCCAACTAGATATTGCATGAAAATCCAGATTGAAAAAACTTATCTGTAGATCGGATGGTGTGATCCCAATAATGATCCTCAGCGGTGAATAAATTATCTCGTGCTTATAGTGTGCAAAATTTTATCAAGGTAGCCCGTCCACCACTCTACACAGAAAAACATCAGACCGAAATGCACTCTTACAATATCAGAGTTTCCACCCTCGTCCGTTGAGAAACAGTATACTGGTTGGACAATTTCTCCGGATAAAAAGGATATGTTCCTCAGAGGAGGACTTTGATATTCAGGCTTCCATCATGTATAACAATTTTCTGGAGAGAGGTTATCCACATAAAATCATTAAGAGGGCATGGAAAAGGGCTAAAAATTGCCATCGCCCATGGGTTATGACAACTAACAGTAAGAGCTACAAACAGAAAATCAGTTTTCACCCATTCATGTCAATGGAAAGGATGTAAAAAGCTGCCATTCTCACAGTAATTCCAACTATAAAACACTTTCAATGACACTATAACCACTAGGGACATCGTTTCTATTCTACCACGGACACCATACATATAGAGTTTGTATGTTCTAACTGTGTTTGTAACTGTTTCCTTCATGCACCCCAGTTCATAATGTTATTACATTACATGAGTACTCACATATGCTGAACTAGGAACACAGGTTCCATTCTGAACCGGGAAAAAACTGCATGGAGTTTCTTTTCAACCTGAGTTTCCACATATTGAGTTGTTTAAATCAATACTGAAACTTTTGGATGCCACTTATTCCAACAGATCTTCCTTTTCAGTTTAAGAGATTGCAAATTCCAGTGAGACTTGCATTCTCTATCACAATCAACAAATCACAGGGACTGACTATTACATACTGTGGAGTGGATTTAAGATCCCCCTGTTTTTCCCATGGACAACTCTATGTTGTTGCTCAAGGGTGGGTTCACCCATGAATTTATATGTTCTTGCTCCTGGAGGTGAAACTAAAAATGTTGTTTATAATCAAGTTTTGCGTTAGTTGTATTGTATTCATTTTGTCAAATATTTCACTTTATAATTTGAATATTGTACTTTTTATAAAGCTGTTAAAAAATAATTTCATTCACCACTATAAAGTATCTTTATTTGAATCCTTTTACAGTGTTATTGCTATAATTAAATACCCGTGCAAGGCTGCCTCTTCAAAAAATTCCTTGACCGATCACTAGCATTCCAAGCATTACCGCCTCATGTAACACCGCCATCTATAACGCCACTGTATCGAGCTTATAGCAAATGAAACTACTCTGAACATATAACCTAGCTGCCAAAATAACTTCACCGTATATTTATTGTCTAGAATGTAAAGGTAACTTGACCGAATATGTATCGTCTAAAATTGTAAATGTAACATTAACGAAATTGTAACTTCACTGTAAATGTACAGTCTCTTCATCTGTTAACCGCATAGAACTTCCATGGTAATGCGGTATACAAGAATAAAGTTATTATTATTATTATTATTAAAAAGAAACCAAGTACTGGTCTAAGAGACATTTGGAGCATTGAGATTAAGCATCAAATTTCTGCATCTCAATGGCCACAAATTTGGACTTGGAGGATGAGGTGTACAGTGTCGGCATCTATGAGACAAACATGTTTTTTTCTGTTACATAGAGCATTATTGGACCCCTGTTCGGTTACAAAAATTGGATAGCTCTAAGTCTAATAGATGTTGGCACTGTCATCTCGAAGCAGGGACTTTAGATCATTTATTATTATATTGTCCATTTATTATGACCTTTTGGAAATCAATTTGGGACCAAATTAATTGTTTATTAGACAATCCAGTGGCATTGTCATATGATACTATGCTGTTTGGTATGGCAATGAGAGCAAAGAGTCAAATTTCTTCAAATAATAACAAATTATTGCTTAAATTGACTGGGGTTGCCATTCAACAAATTGAGTATAATTGGAAAAACTGGTGTAGATTAAATTATAATTTCTGGTGGAATTCCTTATGTCATATTTATAAAATGAAAAGATTTATTGCAATACAGCGAGGTTGTTTTAGGAAATTTCAAGATGTGTGGGAGCCATTATCAAAATATTGTACTGATTAGATGACATTTTTTCCCTTAAATTTACAGATTCAATTATGAGGGGGGAGGGGGGTAATTTTATGATTACATATTGTACAAGGTATTGATTTTGTGATAGGAAGGGGTGCGAAGGGTGGGCGATAAGAATATATCATTTGTACTATTGATGATTATTAAGTGATATACTTATTGTTAATCTGTTTAAACATATTGACACACTTATTGTAAGATTGAAAATGAATAAAGAATTTTTAAAAAAGAAAATATCCATATGGAGAACAACTCAACATATGTCTCATGAATATATATTTCATACATGCTCAGTCTATTATGCATATTTTAATATTTAAATAAAAATAAAAGTGTAGTGAAGAACATATTAAAAATGTACCTCAGTGAAAGTTTAAAAGTAATTGCCTAATACAATACTTTTTTGAGTAAAAAGTAAAAGTACTGCAACTACAATGAATGCAATTATTGTTAATGTTTTTATTCCAACAACTTTATAGCTATATAATTCAATTCAATGTGCTTTTAGTAAAACTACATTTTTTAAAAACGACTATCACTCATGTGAGTGCACTTGTGAGTCATTAATCCAGCACAACTAAAAGGGTGTTCAAGAAATGCTCTGCCAGGAAGAGGAATGTTCAGTCTGATAAAAAAGTTCCTTCAGATCAGGTCAGGCTGCAATATTACTTGAGTGCAGGTTTTGATCAAGGGAATTTCTGAAATACTTGATAAAGTATCCTTTACTTTAAGAAAGACATTGTTATTGTCATTATCATTTGCACGAGAAGTAATGATTTCTAATTCATTATGCCTCAGATACTATAAATGGCACCTTTGTTGGTGACCATCTAAAAAATGGTCACCAATTGCATGCCATTGTACAGGTCATTGATGAGGCCCCACTTGGAGTATAGTATTCAGTTTTGGAGACCATATCTGGCAAAGGATATAAGAAGACTTGGAGCAGTCCACAGGAAGGCAACAAAAATGGTTTGCACCAAAATACATAAGAGGAGAGACTGGAAGCCCTGAATACATACACCCTGAAGCAGTGTATCGAAAACTGTGTGCCGTGACACACCAGTGTGCCTCCTGAGATTTCTGGTGTGCTACAACACACTGGTGAGGAGGAGAGTCATCCATGCCAGCTGCCTGCCTACAGGACATGCCTCTTATGGCGACAGGCACATACTGTAGGAAGTCAGCCAGCGCAGCTAACTCTCCTCCTGGCCAGCATCTCTCTTCTCCTTGCACCTCCTGGATCCCTGTAATGGTGGGGTCACGGCCATACGGGCCTCTGCGCATGCATTGACACAATGATGTCACGCATGCACGTGATGTTATCGCATCAACTTCCGGGTGCCATCCGGCCGGGGCATTGGTTTTAGTGTGCTGCCAGCCGGAAAAGTTTGTGAGACACTGCCCTAGAGGAAAGGAGGTACAAGGGATTTATGATTCAGATGTTCAAATACTTGAAAAGTATTAACCTAGAACAGTGATCAGCAAACCACAGCTCTTTAGCCACTTGAGTATGGCTCGTGGCTCAGCTAGCTAGAGCAGGGGTGCCCAACCTGTTTCCCTTCCACGTAAAGAGGATGATGAAGCGCCAGGCCGACCAACTTTCGCCACCCGAAGTCAATTCTGATGCCAGAGAGGAAGTTCCGGGCCAACCAGGCAGCGATTGATGCAAGGAATGTGCTCCTGAGGGAGATGGTGGAGAGGGAAATTGTGACAGAGTTTAAAAAAGCATGGGATGAACATAGAGGATCTCTAATTAGAAAATAACAGGTATTTGATGGATAGGATGGTTTAGATGGGCTGGAATGAGCTTTGACGGAGACTCCAGCAGATCAAACCTAAGCACACTACTGAGCAGAACTCTGGGTTTCTGGCCCAAAAATATCTAAGAAAAAGGACTATTTAAATTAAATTATTAATTTAATTTATAGAGCATGTATAGTTGGGCAGACTGGATGGACCATTTGGGCCTTTATCTGCCGTCATATACTCTGTTACTATTTTATTATATCAATTGTACGACAGCACTGTTTATAGAATCATGGTTGCATCATGGAAAGGCACTGTATACTGTATGCTGTCTGAAACTCACTATACAGCTACAGTGTTGTTCTCAGATTTTTGATCTGAAAGCAAGGATGCCTTTGAGTTTCCAAGCACTGTAAGAGGCTCCTATTCAGCCAATCCTTACTTATATCATCTTACTAGCTGATGCCCCGGCGTTGCACGGGTATTTAATTATAGCAATAACACTGTAAATGGATTTAAATAAAGATACTTTATAGTGGTGAATGAAATAATTTTGTTACAGCTTTATAAAAAGTAAAATATTCAAAGTATAATGTGAAATATTTGACAAAATGAATACAATTCAACTAACACAAAAATTGATTATAAACAACATTTTTAGTTTCACCTCCAGGAGCAAGAACATATACATTCTTGGGTGAACCCACCCTTCCCACGTGTGCAGGTGGGCCGCGAGACCCCCAGAACATATCACTCCAGGTAGTGAGGGATCTGCATACCAAGTTTCGTTCAAATCGGTCCCACAGCTTCTTACATTTTTTCCATTGACTTGAATGGGTGAAATCTGATTTTCTGTTTGTAGCTCCGCCCACGTGTGCAGGTGGGCCGTGAGACCCCCAGAACATATCACCCCAGGTAGTGACGGATCTGCATACCAAATTTCATTCAAATCGGTCCCACAGCTTCTTACATTTTTTCCATTGACTTGAATGGGCGAAATCTGATTTTCTGTTTGTAGCTCCGCCCACGTGTGCAGGTGGGTCGCGAGACCCCCAGAACATATCACTCCCGGTAGTGAGGGATCTGCATACCAATTTTCGTTCAAATCGGTCCCACAGCTTTTTACATTTTTTCCATTGACTTGAATGGGTGAAATCAGATTTTCTGTTTGTAGCTCCGCCCACGTGTGCATGTGGGCCGCAAGACCCCCAGAACATATCACCCCAGGTAGTGAGGGATCTGCATACCAATTTTCGTTCAAATCGGTCCCACAGCTTTTTACATTTTTTCCATTGACATGAATGGGTGAAATCCAATTTTCTGTTTGTAGCTCCGCCCACGTGTGCAGGAGGGCCGCGAGACCCCCAGAAAATATCACCCCAGGTAGTGAGGGATCTGCATACCAAGTTTCATTCAAATCGGTCAAGCCGTTTGTGAATTACTGTGAGAATGGCAGCTTTTTACATTTTTTCCATTGACATGAATGGGTGAAATCTGATTTTCTGTTTGTAGCTCCGCCCACATGTTCTTTCCTCTTCATTCTTTTTCTTTCTCAGGTACTCATTGGTTTTCCTTTCTCACTTCTGCTTCTGTCAGGGAGCCCTGCTTCCTATTGTCTTTTTCTTTTCTTTTACTTTTCTATGGGGGGAACATCACTAGGGGTCAGCAACCTGGAGAGAGACCTGGGAGTGATGGTAGATGAAACACTGAAGGCATCAGCACAATGCGCCACGGCCTCAAGGAAAGCAAACAGAATGTTGGGTATCATTAAGAAGGGTATTACAACCAGGACGAAAGAAGTCATCATGCCGCTATATCGTGCAATGGTGCGGCCGCACCTGGAGTACTGCGTCCAGTACTGGTCGCCGTACCTCAAGAAAGACATGGCGGTACTTGAGGGAGTACAAAGAAGAGCAACTAGACTGATAAAAGGAATGGAAAAACTTCCATATACCGAAAGATTGAAGCAGTTGGGACTTTTCTCCCTGGAGAAGCGAAGACTTAGAGGAGACATGATAGAAACCTTCAAGATCCTGAAGGGCATAGAAAAAGTAGACAGGGACAGATTTTTCAAATTAAGGGGCGCCACAAGTACAAGGGGGCACTCGGAGAAATTGAAAGGGGACAGGTTTAGAACAAACGCTAGGAAGTTCTTTTTCACTCAGAGGGTGGTGGATACGTGGAACGCGCTTCCAGAGGCTGTTGTAGACAAGAAAACATTAAATGGTTTCAAAGAAGGTTTGGATAGATTCCTAGAAGAAAAAGGGATTGAGGGGTATAGATAGGTATAGACCATAGCTCAGGAAATGGGCCTGATGGGCTGCCGCGGGAGCGGACCGCTGAGCAGGATGGACCTAGGGTCTGCCTCAGCGGAGGCAACTTCTTATGTTCTTATGTTCTTATGTATAGTGCGCTATTCTTCGATTTTATCTCTTTATACACTTTTCTAGTCTCGGCTGACCACACAGGTCTGAGGGGGTGAGGGGTTGGGATGTTTGGGTTTTAGTCTATGTATTCTGTTCTCTGTTTGCTCTGTTTCTTGTTGGGGATGGGTTTGTTGAGGGTCATTGTAAACTCCTGTATTGGGCATGTAATGACATCTTGACATCTGTATTTTGCTGCATTGTTGACATGTATTTGTAGCCTACCCTGATTGGGCGGGTGTCCTTACTTTGCGGATGTGTTTTTGCTTTTTCTTGTTACTGTATGCTGTTGGTTTTGCCTAATAAATAAATATTATACTAAAAAAAAAAAAAGAGACCAAACTTGCTCTAGAATCTTTACAGTGTTTATCCTCGTCTTAATCTTCTTCCCCACCATGCGTCTCATCCCTTCGTAATTCCCTTTTCGGAAGTTTAGCACCGTGGCTGTAGTTCTGGACTGATGGTTTGCCCGTTTTTAGGTTGAAGCGGATTATATTGTGATCGCTGTTTCCCAGCGTCCCTTCTACTTCTACACCCTGATGCTTGGAATGTGTCTTGGGACATATACTTCTTAGCTTTCTTACGAGGCTCACTTGTTGATATTGGAATCGATGAAGAGGGGGTAGAATGTATTGTCGCAGTCATCAGTATAGGTGTCAATGCTGGTATTGAGCGAAATAGAGCATTAGTGCTGGAGTCTCTAATCATAGTTAATGCAGTTGAAGGTGAATAAAAAAGTTTCTCAAATTTCAACATTCTGGCTTTAAACAACCTCTTCTGTAGGTGAGAGCAGAGTATGCAAGAAATATCCCTTCTCTTCAACTGCCAACTCAAGACTCCGTCCCTTCTACCTTGCTGTGCCGTATGCTTGGAACAAGCTGCCTGAAACTCGTCTCTGGTAGTGTTCAAGGCCCAGCTAAAAGCCCACCTCTTCGCAAGTGCTTTCGACTCTTAACTCCTCTCACCTTGGGTTCTGCATCCCAAACCCTATATGTCATGTCTGTCTGTCCAAGTTAGGTTGTAAGCTCTTCTGAGCAGGGACCGTCTATTAAATGTCAAAATGTACAGTACTGCATACACCTTTCAGTGCTATATAAGTGATAAATAGTAGTACTCCAATGATCACGTTCTAGGCACTGGACACACCAGTTATGTGGATCTTTACCTGATATGGTCCTGTGGCATTGAAGGGCAAATTCTATAAGAAGCGCCCAAAAGTTAGGCGCCTAATTAGGCACTGTTTAGCGCGATTCAAGTAAAATTGGGTGCTCTGTAATGAATCTCCCAAGAAATAAGCCAGCTCTAGAGACAACTAAAAGTTAGGTGCCTAGCTGAGCGCTTAAGCATGCTTAAGAGCAGTGATTCTGCAACAAGGCACCTAACATGTAGCCACGCCCACACCTAACATGCGTGAAGGAGCATAATAAAAAAAAAGTCTAAGTCCCCTTTTGGCCTAAGGCCTTAAACATTGAAAGTAGAAGCAGGGAAAATGTCCATTATCAAAAAAAACGACCAAAAGGAGGTTTTTTTTTTTATAATGGACTGCCTCTACGTTCAGCTGTTTAAATGCCCAGACCACCACTACGTCTAAACTTATACCCTATAATTAACCTAAAAAAAGCCTAAGCCCAAAACGTCCAAAACAAGGGCTTTTAGGCGAAGGAGGAGCCAGTCCTTCACTTAAAAGCTGGATTCTGTAACCAGTGTCTGTCAAAAACAACACCAGTTACAGAATCCACACCCCCCCCCAACGATTGGGCCAGGAGAGAGCCCAAGCCCTCCTGGCCCCGCTGACAATGATCGGGGCAAGAGGGAGCCCAAGCTCTCTTGCCCCACGATCCCCAATTCCCCCGAGTCTGATGGGGCCAGGAAGGAGCCCAAGCCCTCCTGGACCTGCGCTTTCCAACCCCCCTCCGCCCCCCACGATCCGGCCAGGAGGGAGCTCAAACCCTCCTGGCCACGCGACCCCCCACCCCCTACAAGATCGGGCAGGAGGGAGCCCAACCCCTCCTGCCCAGGTGGACCCCCTACCCCCCACCCCCACTAAAATACAGGCAGGAGGGATTCCAGGCCCTCCTGCCCTCGAATCGACTTCCCCCACAACCCCCCCCCGAACCTCTGATCAGCCCTCCCGCCAACCCGCGACCCCCCGGCCGACCCCACGATACCCCCACTCCCAATCCCACCCCAATACCTTGAAAACATTGGCCGGACAGAAGGGTGCCAAGCCCTCCCATCTGGCAGGCCATCCGGCTCCGGAATGGGGCAGGATTGGCCCAGGTGGCTCAAACCTTGCCCACAGGTGGGGCCTGAGGTGCCTGGGCCAACCACAATAGGCCCGGGAGCCTTAGGCTCCTCCTGTGGGCAGGGCCTTAAGCACATGGGCCGGGTTGGTCACAAGAACTGACAGCAGCTATTCAGGGAGCAGCACAGGACCAGGTAAGACTACAAAAAGCTCACGCCTGCCTTGGGCGCCGCTCTGCTGTAAGAGATGGCAGCCATCCAGCGATGGAGGGGCAGGAACGCAGAAAGCTCCTGCTGATACAGTGCTGGACCAACGGAAGTAAAAAAAAAAAAAGGAACTGGGGGGAGCTGCCTACCACTAGACCTACCCGGGAGGGAAGGGCTGCCTACCACTAGACCTACCTTGAACCCTGTCCCGGACTACCACTAGACAACCAAATGGGGGACAGGGTACAGGGCAGGGCAGTAGGCAGAATTTTTTCCTTGTTTTTTCTTCCTGTTCAGGGGGGTGCGTCCTATAGAACAAAAAATTATGGTATTTTGTACCAAAGTTTGACATGCTTAGAGAAACTCTAAGAAAAACTTCTCAGCTCTGCATAAAACTTAACACTCACGGTCCCGTAAGCTGACATTGGGCAGGAAAGCACCTGCACATGCACGGTGCAGGCAGTCTGTGAGTTTTAAAATAAGAGTACATTTTTTGGCTATCTGTGCCAGGTTCCATGGATGACATCACCTACATCACCTGCCTGCTTGTCTTCAGATAACAGTGGTTTTTATTCTCTCCTTTCCTTTCATCATGAATAGTATTCCTTTCCTGTTATTTTTAACTTGTACACCACTGTGGTTTTACTTGAAGGGCAGTATGGTAAAATTATGTAATTACCTGTTAATTTTCTTTCCTTTAGAAGCAGCAGATGAATCCAGATACAAGTGGGAATAGTTCACATCGACCAGCAGGTGGAGATAGAGAATCTGATTAACAGTTGGCCTTATAGCCTGGTATTCCTTCTGTCCATTCAGTTGTGCTCCTTGCCCAAGCATCTAGAAACAAGAGAATGAGCATCCACAAAAAAAACTTCTTTCCAGTAGCTAATGTACAATCCATCAACTACAGAATACAACTACCAACAATAACTCACTGAAAAAATGCCACCTAAATCCGCGACAGGCATTTCACCGAAAGGGTGGGGCTCTGGATTCATCTGCTGCTTCTAAAGGAAAGAAAATTAACAGGTAATTACATAATTTTACCTTCCTTAGCATAGCAGCAGATGAATCCAGATACAAGTGGGATGTAGCAAAGCAAAACTCAAACCAGGTGGGAAGCCAATGCCGCCTCCGCTATTACTGAAGCGCCAAAACTAGCCTCCATACGGGCAGCCACGTCCAATCGGTAATGCTTCGAGAAGGTATTTCCAGAAGACCAAGTAGTCGCCCGGCAAATTTCCTCCAAGGAAATACCCCCGGACTCCGCCCAAGACGTAGCCAATGCTCTAGTCGAATGAGCACGAAGCTGCTCTGGTACCTGCTTCCCGGTTAACAAATAAGCCGAAGCAATCGTCTCTTTAACCCATTGAGCGATGGAAGCTTTAGACGCGGCCATACCCTTATTTTTTCCCGCGAACAACACGAATAGGTGATCTGATCTACGAAAGTCGTTAGTCACCCCTAAATAATGAAGAATCATCCGGCGAACATCCAGGAGACGCAACGACGAGAATTGCTCTCCCCAATCCCCCCGCCGAAAGGCCGGGAGGAATAAACATTGGTTCACATGAAAGGAAGAAACCACCTTAGGCAGGAAGGACGGCACCGTTCGAATAGATACTCCAGCATCCGAAATACGCAAAAACGGATCCCTGCAAGATAGTGCCTGCAATTCGGACACCCGTCTTGCAGAAGCCATAGCCACCAAAAACACCGTTTTCAATGTGACATCCTTCAGCGTAGCCGTAGACAAAGGCTCAAACGGTGCCGCCCGCAGCCTTCCAAGGACAAGCTTAAGACTCCACGAGGGACAGGATCGCTTCACAGGAGGCCGGATATGGTGAACCCCCTTGAGGAATTGGACCACGTCGGGCTGCGATGTGAGCACCAAACGAGAAACCCGGCCCCTGTAACAAGCAATGGCTGCCACCTGAACCTTCAGAGAATTATAGGCCAACCCTTTAGTTACACCCTCTTGCAGAAAAGAAAGAATAGCCGGCAAAGACGCCCAGAAGGGCAAAACACCCTGCCTCCCACACCACGATTCAAAAACTTTCCATATTCTAGCATAGGAGGCCGACGTAGAAATCTTCTTTGCTTGAAGAAGAGTGGATATAACCTGCTCCGAATAGCCCCTACTCCTCAGCCGCGCCCGTTCAATAGCCAGGCCGTAAGACCAAAGTGGGACGGATTTTCTATGGATATTGGACCCTGAGTTAGTAAGTCTTGAGTCACCTGAAACTTTAACCGATCGCCTGCGTATAGGTGCATCAGATCTGCGTACCACGGCCAACGCGGCCAATCTGGAGCTACCAGGATCACCCTCCCCTGAAAGAGAGCGATGCGTTGTAATACTCGACCTATCATCGGCCAGGGAGGAAATATGTACAGAAGGGAATTCGGAGGCCAAGTGAGGGTTAACGCGTCCACCCCCTCCGAGTTCTGTTCCTTGCGTCTGCTGAAGAACCGAGGTAGCTTTGTATTGCGAGACGAGGCCATGAGATCTATTTCCGGAAGTCCCCATCTTAGGACCAGCAGATCGAACGCCTGAGCGGACAGCTCCCATTCTCCTGGATCGAGAAGATTTCTGCTGAGGAAGTCCGCCTGAACGTTTTCGTGACCCGCAATGTACGCCGCCGAGAGGAGAGGAACATGCATCTCTGCTCATCGAAACAGCACCATTGCCTCTTCGGCTAACTGAGTACTCCGGGTACCTCCCTGACGATTGATATATGCTACCGCCGTGACGCTGTCCGAAAAGACCCTGGTCGGACGGTCCTGAATCATGGACTGAAATGCCAGAAGCGCAAGCCTGATAGCCCTCAACTCCAGCATATTGATCGACCACTGGGCCTCCTCTGAGGACCAAATCCCCTGTACCGACGATTGTAGGCACTGAGCCCCCCAGCCCAGAAGACTGGCATCTGTCGTAACCACGACCCAATCCGGCGTCGCTAGCGGCATGCCCCGGAATAGATTGAACTCGTTGAGCCACCACTGCATGCTGTGAGCCGCCTGAGGAGTCCACTGGAGACGCCGATCGTAGTCCTGAGATGTCGGGGACCACCGGGAAAGGAGAGACATCTGCAATGGCCTCATGTGGAACCGAGCCCAGGGTACCACCTCCAAAGCCACCACCATCGAGCCCAGAACCTGTACATAATCCCATACCCGAGGTCTGGGTGACTCGAGAAGTAGACGAATTTGAGACTGTAACTTCTCTCCCCGATCTCGGGGCAGAAACACCTTCCCCAGACAAGTATCGAACCTTACCCCCAGATGAACCAATGACTGGGACGGGGACAGAGAACTCTTGGGAAAGTTGATGATCCACCCCAAAGACTGAAGGAGAGATATCACTCTGTGAGTCACCGACAAACTTTCCTGCCTGGAAGAGGCGCGGATCAACCAGTCGTTTAAGTAAGGGTGTACTCGAATTCCCTCTTTGCGTAGAAATGCTGCCACTACCACCATCACCTTTGAAAAAGTGCGAGGAGCTGTTGCTAGACCAAAGGGCATCGCCCGAAATTGATAATGCTGGCCTAGGATCGCAAACCGCAAAAACCGCTGATGCGGGGGCTATATCGGAATATGAAGGTACGCCTCCTTGAGATCGAGGGAAGTTAGGAACTCCCCCGGCCTCACTGCCGCAATAACTGAGCGAACTGTCTCCATACGGAAATGGCGAACACTGAGAAATTCGTTGACTCTTTTGAGATCCAGCACCGGTCTGAACGACCCCCCTTTTTTTTGGGTACAATGAAGTAAATGGAATATCTGCCGAGGCCCACCTCTTCCAGTGGCACCGGCACCACCGCCCCAAGATCCAGAAGCACCTGAAGAGTCCGTCGGACCGAGTCTCCCCTGGCCGCCCCATTGCACAGGGATACCAAGAAAGAATCGGCGACGGGAGAGGATAACTCTAACTTGTAACCATCTTGAATAATGTCTAACACCCACCGATCCGACGTAATCTTGGCCCACTCCGCAAAAAAAGCCGACAGCCGCCCCCCTAAGGGAGTGGCGGAGTGAGCCAAGACCCCGTCATTGTGTAGTGCGACTAGCTGGGGCACGGGCTGGCTGAGCTGATGGAGGTTTTGCTGTGCGAAAGGAACTTTTCTGGGAAAACCTAGGTCTCGAAGAAGGGAAGGAATCATACGTGGACCGGAAAACAGGTTTACTTGTCCTATATCTCTTAACATCCCTGAAACGCTGTCTGGAAGCGGAGGACTTCAACGGGGGCCTAGGCCTGTCTTCCGGCAACCGCTGGGTTTTGGTATCCCCAAAATCCTTCACCAATCTATCTAAATCTTCCCCAAACAGCCAACGTCCTTTAAAAGGGAGTTTAACGAGCCGAAGCTTGGACGCCGCATCTGCCGCCCAATTACGGAGCCATAAGGATCTGCGGGAAACAACCAACAGAGACATCTGCTTTGCAGAAGCGCGAATAATATCATATAAGGCATCTGCTAAATACGCCAGACCAGACTCCAAATCCGCCAGTTCCGATGGGACAGAACCCCCTGCCTCCATCAAATTATCAGTCATCAACTGAGACCACTGCAGACATGCCCGTGCCGCATATGAACTACAAATCGCGGCTTGTAACGTGACCGCAGCCACTTCAAATGACATCTTCAGAGAAGATTCAATCTTTCTATCCTGAGTATCCTTCAGCGCAACTCCCCCTTCCACCGGCAAGGTAGTCTTTTTGGTAACTGCGGCCACCAGTGCGTCAACCCTGGGTAACTGAAATTTCTCCAGTTCGTTTGGGGCAACAGGATACAAAAGCCGCATGGCTTTTGCCACCCTTAGACTGGCCTCCGGCGTGTCCCATTGCGCCGTGATAAGTTCCTGCATAGCTTCATGCACTGGGAAGGACCTAGGTGGCCTTCGCGTCCCTGCCATAAGGGGGTTTGCGGACCCAGAAACTGCAGCATCTACCTGCGAGATATTTAACCCCTGCAACGCCTTAGAAATTAAAGAAGAAAGTTCTTCCCTATGAAACAGACGGAGAGCAGAAGGATCATCTACTTCTCTACCCGGGGGATCAGCCGATTCCAAGTCCAACACCTCACTTTCTCTAGTGACTCAGGAAGGGATAAAGGGGAGACTGAACTAGGATCCCCTTCGTCCGCGGCCACGAGTCTGCGCTTCTTCGCAACCTGCGACTTCACCGGAGAAACCGCCTGAACCGCAGCCGCACCAGAAGTATTGATATAAATATTAGTAGTGGAAGTAGATGGAACAGGCAGCAACGGAAAACTCCAAGGCACCGGCTGATCAGGCTGGGAGGACTGCAACATAAAAGCCCGGTGCATCAGCATAACAAACTCTGGGGAAAACGAATTCAGCCCGAATCCTGCCGACCCTGGCTGTTCGGGGCAGTGGAGCGGAACCGCGGCTCCTCCCGGCGCACCTGACGCTACTACAGCCGCTGACTTCCCCTCCTCCGCTGAAGTAGGTTGAAGTACGGCCGACTCGACCGCGAGGGAAGGGGAAGTCAATCGCGCCTCCCCAATGCAGGAAATGGTCAAGTCACCCGCTTGTACCAACGAAGCCTCTGCTGGTGTATCTGAACACCCGGCCGAGCACAGCCCCGACAGTGCCCTGCGCTTCCCACAGCGCGAACACCGCTTCGCAGCCTCTGCCATTTAGCTCCCTCTGTGGTTTTTCTTTTTTTTTTTTCAAACTGAAACAGCCCGTCAAAATCGCCTTCGAGTCCCCCAAAGAAAAGAAACCGGCACTCGTTCGGTGTACAGGACGAGGCAGGGGAAACTAAATGCCACCACTAAAGTACAGAGAAACCAGAAAATGTACTCACCAAAACACTGAAACAGTAGCAGAAGACGCAAAGTTATGGCTGGCAGTTGTAACTGAAAGCTGACCAAAAAGGTACAGCACAGCAAAGGCAGGCTCCGTGTTTTTTGTTTTTTTTTTAAACTGGAAAGAAGAAATCGCAGAGCCCAACTAACCCCTCAATCTACCGGAGGGGAGGGTGGAGAAGGGACCCGGGAGGGCCCAGGTGTAGCTCCTACAGCCGGCACCGCTCAGCCAGGCACCCCTGTCTGTCTGAAGAGAGCTAGTCTCAACAGAAGACTAAAACTGTAAATAAATTCACCCGGCACAGCCAGAATCCAGGAGCTAGAGTGCTAGCTCGAACCCCTGCTGGGAGATAGAGCAAACAACTGAATGGACAGAAGGAATACCAGGCTATAAGGCCAACTGTTAATCAGTTTCTCTATCTCCACCTGCTGGTCGATGTGAGCTATTCCCACTTGTATCTGGATTCATCTGCTGCTATGCTAAGGAAATCACATTTTAATAAACTAAACTAAATTTTAATGAGTGCCAATTAACATCATTAATTGATTGTTAGCACCCTATTATTGAAAATTAAGGGATTGTCACTAAATTGTGTTGCACATGCATTTTGAGTGCATGCCCAAATTTTTGATATATAATTCTAGGCGTTATATATAGAATCTTGGGGATAGCATGTGGTTAATGTGTGAAAACAGGCTAACAGAGCTGTGTAAGTTATTTTGCAGTAGTTTGTCTCTTATTTTGTGGAAAACTGTGCATTAATGAATTTATCATAATTTGTCACAGGGGGCATTGCATGGGCAGGGAATGGGTATGAAAACATTATCCAGTCAGTGCATTATACTCACTTTGCACTAGCTGGCTAAAATGACTAACACACATTTCATGTGTTTATTGAAGTGATTTAACCTCTGGATAATTTACTACTTGTTTATCTCTATGGAAACAGCTTGAATCAGCATTTTGATCATATTTGTAACAGTCTGTGGAATAGGCCTGTTTTTGAAAACAATGCTGTATTTAAGATTAATTTAATATTTTTAAAAATTTCTAATTCTTTTTTTTGTTTCTTTGTGGAACTTTAATGAATGGAGATGCTCAGAATCTGATCATGTGACCTCAGCTCTCACTAGCTCTTAAGTTACTATGGAAACCTGACTAGGCTTGATCAACAACAGATTATAGCCAGAAAGGGAGAAAACAGTGAATAGTTGACTTTATTTTTCTGGTATATCATGCTGAACTTCTATATTTTGAGCTTTTTTACTCATACTTTAAATTTTTTATGGTCAATTTTAACCAGACTGGGTTCAAGACATTCTTTAACCTGAGTATGTATTTTAACAGTCCTGACATAAAATAACATAGCTGTAATGGTGCAAGTAGGATTCAGCTTTTTGGTCCTGGAAACACACATCAAAGGCTCCTTTTACGAAGCCACGTTAGTGGTTTAATGCACATAATAGCGCGTGCTAAACCGCCAGATGCGCTAGCCGCTACCACCTCCTCTTGAGCAGACGGTAGTTTTTCGGCCAACGAGGGGGTTAGCGCATGATGAAAAGTCATGCGTGTTAAACCCGCTAACGCGCCTTCTTAAAAGGAGCCCCAAGACATGACCAGCAATAGTACAGAAAGTTCTTTATTGGCTTTAAACAAAACACTCCCAGAATCCTTTTGCTTCACAGGATTGAGCACATAGAAAACAGTCTCTTGATTTGAGGGAAAAAAAAAGTCCTGAACTGAGCCTGGAGTTGGTACTTCCATGTCCCCAAACACAGCTGCAAAAAGCCATCTTCCAAACAGATAGAAAGGCCTGTTCTTAGATCTTAGAACAGGGCTTACATGTAGTTAGTGCAAAGAATTGGCTTACCTCAGCCAAGCAGAGTGTCTGGATGTTGGAAGTCAATGAATATTTTAGGGTCACTTCATCCTACTCCCCTGAGCCTCTCTAATCTAGTTCTGATCCTGCCTTATATACTTCCTGGCAGCTGTTTCCCTGACTCCTCCTGTCCATGTAACTTCCTCCTAGAGGAAAAATTCTGTCCCCCGTCACTGCCACATCCCCGGCCCACCATCCCCTTCACCGCCCCATCCCCGCCTTCCCCTTTACCGTCCCGTCCCCGCAGCATCCATACATGCCTTAGTACTGCAATATTTAGCTTATTCCTTCCTTATAAATCAAAGTTCTGGCTGCTGAACTAGAGAAAGAGATGTTCAGCTGGCAGGGCTTTGTTTATAAATTTTTACCAAGACAACTAATATTCTACTTTATCCTAAAGCAAAAAAAAAAAAAAAGGAAATAAATAGAAATTTTTTTTCTACCTTTGTTGTCTGTTTTCTCTTTTCCTCATCTTCTCATTCAATTCCTTCCATCCACTGTCTGTCTTCTCTCAGTGTCTTCCATTTGCTCTGTTACTGTGCCTCTCCCTTCCCCCCCTCCCCCCCAATTGGTCTGGCACCCATCTTCTTCCCTCCGCTCCCCCCATAGTCTAGCATCTCTGTCTTCTCCCCACTATGTCTTCCCCATTTCCCAGCGTCTTGTCCCCACTCTCTCTTCCCCATTTCCCAGTGTTTTCTCCTCACTCTCTCTTCCCCATTTCCCAGCGTCTTCTCCCTACTCTCTCTCTTTCCCATTTCCCAGCATCTTCTCCCTACTCTCTCTTCCCCATTTCCCAGCGTCTTCTCCCCACTCTCTCTTCCCTAGTTCCCTTCAGGCTGCTTCAGCGTCTTCTCCTCTCCATCCCCCCACTCTCAGCACCCTTCGCGCGGTCCAGCAATTCCCTCCTGCCGGCCAGCCATGTATCTCCCTCCCTCTCTTCCCCTTACCTTCTCTTCATGGCGATTTCTATAAGGCTATGCCTTGTATTGCAACCGGAGCCTTGAAGTCGCGATGCGTTGGCTGCTGGAAAAGTCTCCTCCGATGCAACTGGAAACAGGAAGTTGCATCAGAGGAGACTTTTCCAGCAGCCACATGCGACGCGACTTCAAGACTCCGGCTGCAATACAACGCATAGCCTTATAGAAATCGCCACAAAGAGAAGGTAAGGGAAAGAGAGGGAGGGAGATGCCAGCGGCCGGCCAGCGGCGGGAGAGAGGGGGCTGCTGGACCACACAGTCGTTCACCGTGCGTGCTCACTTCTTTAACTGTGGAAACCATACCATTCACTGCTCCATGGGGTGGTGAATGACCTTGTCACCGTACTCGTGGTGAACTTTTTTTTGTTACCGTTTTGGCGGGTTACCCGCAGCTAGCCACGGGTAACAACCACCGTGTCATTCTCTACTAATTATCTTAAGGTGGTTTTGACAATGTGGGGGAGTATCCAGCAGGGGGAGTGATAGTGTCCTATAACATAAAACTATTCCTATCCCATATTACCTTTCAGTACAATGCGGGTAACATAGCAAAGTGAACTGTACATAAGCAGTGAATTACAATAAATTACAAAACCACACTCATCCCCTTTTATAAAACCAAAGTGCGGTTTTTAGCACCGGCCACAGTGTCAGAGCTGTTACTGCTGCGACCAGGGGGGTTAGTCATTAATAACAGTATCAAAACAACAATATCAATATCATTATTCAATTCAGGAAAGCACTGAAAACTCACCTTTTTTCCTAAGTGCATTGACCAATTCCCATGCAGTTCCCTGCATGATATCTTCCTTGCAATTTCTTTGCAATATCTATGTCTCTGTAGCAATTCTAATATTGTGTAAATCACAATGATTTCCAGCTGACATTTGCAGGATACAAAAGTTTGTATGGTATGGTATTATTCTAAAAATTTCTTAAACAAATAAGTTGCATATTTTTTATGTGTTCTGCCCTGTACTGAAGGATATCCCCAAATAAGTGAAATTATGTAATGAATGCTGGGAATTATTAAAAGAGAAAAATCTGCTAGATATCCTGGAGCTTGAGCATCGAACACCTTGTAACTTAAGCAACCAAATTTAAAAAAATCCTTGCTTCAAATGGAAGCCAATATACTTTGCAGTAATAAGGGGTTATATGGTCAAATTTTCTTAAATGAAAAATCAAGCATGCTGCTGTATTCTGGATTAAATGAAGTCTGTTTAATTAGACTATATTTTAATATGTTTTGGACTATATTTTAATATGTTTTGGTACCTCAGTTTATCTGTTTAGTACACAATTTTAAAGGTATCTGTTTGTATTACCTGATCCACAATCTCTTTGAATACCCCTCCCCCTTTTATAAAACCATAGTGTGTTTTCTAGCGCCGACCGTGGTAATAACAGCTCCAACACTCATAGGAATTCTCTAAAAACTGCAATACGTTTTTGTAAAAAATAAAAAAAAAGGGGGTGGGTGAAAATTACTAGTTTACCAGTCCACAATTCAGTTGCATATGTATTTTAATGATATCTAAGTTTTATCAAATGGAATTGTATTTAAATCTGTTGTCACTAATATTCTATTTATATGTTGGTACCCTATAATTGTTTTATTGAATCTTTAAGCTTGCTTATATTTTACGTAAAGTATGTTTATGTATTTATTTATTTAAATTATTTATGCTGCTCATTAATTTTAGATTTGAATGTGAAATTTATATATGCATTTTGTTTATAACACTATAGGCTCCTGTTGCAGCCTTTTTAGATGAAACTTGGTCACCTCAGACATAGTTTTTACCCTTTTAGCTGCTATTGATGCTAATAAATTGTTTCAACTTTCAGTTTGTGTTTCATGTCCTCTGTGTACACTGGTCTACTTACCTTCCTAAACACACAGTTATTGGAGGAGCACTTAGCACATTCTAAATAAGAGACTGGAACTGCTTCTGCATTTATTGTGATCAGATACCACATGCTAATAGGAACATTAACATATGACCTGAATAAAAAAAAATAATATAAATGCCTCCACTAATTGCTACATTAGATTTTTAGCTAACATACAAGGGAGGTTCAATAATTTTTTGATCTCAGTAGGAAAGAAAAGAGTTTTCAAAAACATTTTGTTTTATTTTTCAATATAGTCCCCCAAAAGCTCCATACACTTCATCCACTTTTCCTGCAATGACGTTAACTCCTTTGAAAATACTTCTTAGAAGAACTGTTTGACCTTCCAATCAGGTGTCATGGCTTCCTTAATTTGTCTTCATCACTTGACAACTGCTATCCATGGAGAGATTTCTTCAAAACCTGGAACTGGAAATAATCCAATGGATCCAGTTCAGGATTGTAGGGTGGATGTGGCTGCTGAAATCCACATTCTTGGATGGAAGCCTGTGATTGTCGTGATGTGTGCACATGTGCATTGTCGTGAAGAAGCAGCTTGCCTGCTGTGAGAGTTTCCCTTGTCTTTTCTCCTTGATTGACTCCAGCAAAGCGATCATTCTGTTGGCGTAACTCTCCCCGGTTATGGTTTTCTTGTGAAGCATGAACTTCAGAAGCAAAAGTCCTTCATCTCAGAAGACAGTTGCCATGACTTTGCCTGCAGAAATTTCTGTCTTTAACTTTTTTGAGATAGGGGATGACTTGTGCTTCCATTGCATTTACTCCATTTTGGACTCAGGATCTCTGTGATAGACGAAAGTTTCATCTTCAGTCACCAAATGATTTTTTAAAAATCACTTGGTCTTCACAGAGCATCTCCAAGTTCTCCTGACATCACTGGAGCTTCATAGCCTTTTGACATAGTGTCAGCATTCTTGGAACCTATCTTGCACTAAGCTCGGACAAACTCAACTTTTCATTAATTATTTTCCAAACCATATCTGCCGAGAAGCCCATTTCTTCAGCTATTCGGGAAACCTTAATTCACCTGTCTGACAAAATTAAATACTCAACGTTCTTGCACATTTCTGTGTAAGTTGCTACCACAAACCATCCAATGTGAGGGTCATCTTCAATGAACTTTCTACCCCTCTTAAACTGCTTGCTCCATAATTTTACTTTGTAGGATGATAGGGCAAACTCACTATAAACTGCAGGCATGCATTCATGGATCTCCTTTGGCTTTTTTCCTTTTGCGAGAAATTTTATCACTGAATGGTGCTCCAAATTTAGCAGTTTCTTACTTGATTCACACGAGGACTCTCCTAACATCCTGTCTCTTAGAATGTTAGACTTGCACTGACCACAACTGTGAATGAGTAACCTTGAGACATGTTACAATGTACACAGACTTGTTTCAACACACTTGCTACTTTCTTTCATGCTCAGGTAGATAAATTATTGAACACACCTTGTATGGTATAATCCTACCTTAAGCAATGTTAACTGTAAACTTTAAAACATAGAAACACAATAGAAACATGATGTCATATAAAGGCCATATGACCCATCCAGTCTGCCTATTCTCAGCATCCACTATCTCCTCCTCTCCCTAAGAGGGCCCAAAAGAAATACAGCTGATAGTATCTCTCTGTAATTAAGTTCAAAATAAGTTAAAAAATATATATATATTGTGTAGTTAAAGTGAAGTTTGGTTATTATTTGCCCGGAAATCTTTTATGCCTATGAAGTGATCAAACCTGAGTCTCAGGTTCTCAAGTTAATCAAGGGTGAATCAAAAATGAAAGGCAATGTTAAATTACACAATAACCAGATCAGAGCTTGCAAAATGCAACATATGTATTCGTACATTGTCTGTTGGATAATTCGTCCATACACAGTGCAGCACTCGGCTTTTACTCATGTGGCAGCTACAAGGTCAGAAACATGGATGCTCCATTGTAAGATTGCACCATCAAAGAACAATGTGTAGTAGTGTGGTTTCTTTGGGCAGAGAGAGTGAACCCTGTGTAAATTCACCATTGGATATTGACTCAGTATGGACATAGCACCATGAATCAACAAATAGTTTATGAGTGGGTACAAAGGTTTAAAGCGGGAAGAACAGGTGAAACTGATGAAGGTCATTCTGGTCAATATCAAACACACAAGAGCACATTGACAGAGCAGATGCCTTGATTAGAGAAGACTGACAAATAACGGTGTCTCAGTTGGCTGCAAATTTGGATATCAGCTATGGATCTACATTTGCTTAATGAATGATGACATGGGCTACAAGAAAATCTGTGCACGATGGGCTCCCAACAACTTACTGATCTGCACAAGCAATAGAGTGTGGAGGTTACAATCCAGTTCCTGAGACGGTATGAAGAAGATCCACATATTCTGGAAAGAATTGTCACTGGCAACGAAACATGGGTGCAAGATAAATCATGATTAAGTAAAGAAAGCGATGCTCACCTGGCTTCGAGAACAGCTGAAAAACTTCTTCTCTGCAGGAATGCAGAAGCTAGTTGAACGATACAACAAATGTGTCATCTTGCATGGGGACTATGTGGAAAAGTGATATATTCAATTCCTCACAGTTACTTCTTTTAAAGCCGTTAAATGTATTTTGCCTTTACTTTTTGATTTATCCTCATATGTATGGTGACCGGGGGTTTGAGGCTTTTTCCTCTTTCCATTTATTTACAGGTTAACACAATAACACAGTAAATGAGTTCAGATAAAGGACCTGTATGGTCCATCCAATTTGACCAACAAACATCTTGGCCAAAGCCACATCTACTATTCCATTCAGGTCATATTTATGATTAAATAACTGGTTGACATTTTGCCATGCCAGTCACATATAGGCAGTTAAATATGATGCAGGCTTATAAAAATATATGATAAAAACCAAAAGTATTGCTAACATTATTTAATTTTTAATTAAAATTTTTTAATTATTTAATTAATTATTTAATAGCTATCCTCTTCTTAACCTCTAATTTCTTATTATGTCCTTCCCTCATTTATTGAATTACCTATAAACCGTGTCGAGCTCTATCTTTATGGAAATGATGCGGTATACAAACTTAAGGTTTAGTTTAGTTTAATTTGCTAATTCATCATTAAAATATCTTCCCCTCTCCCTTGCACCCTCACTCATTGTACATGATAACAGTGATATACAATACAGAGACTTGGGGCTCTTTTTACAAAGGTGCGCTAGCGGTTTTAGCGCGCACACTAGCCAATACCGCCTCCTTTTAAGCGGGCGGTGATTGTCTGGCTAGCGCACGCTATAGCGCGCGCTAATCTTGTGCGTGTGCTAAAAACTCTAGCGCACCTTAGTAAAAGGATCCCTTGATCTTTATCTGTTTTTGGCATTTGCATGTCACAGACTGTAGAAGTCTTTCCAGTTTTGATCTTAGTTCCCAAATACTCTGGCCAATATAACATCTCAACAGCCATGTTATGCATCCATCCACTTTCTATTTAGACATCCCATGTGTTTAGCCAATGCATTTTTTAATTCCCTCACTATTTTGTCTCTACCACATCTACCAAAAGGGCGTTCCAGATATTCACTACATGCTTATGAACAAATATTTCCTGATATTACTGCTAAGTCTACCACCATGGAACCTCAATTCATATACAGTGGAACCTTGGTTTACGAGCATAATTCGTTCCAGAAGCATGCTCGTAAACCAAATTGCTCGTATATCAAAGCAAGTTTCCCCATAGGAAGTAAGGGAAACTGCTTTGATTGGTTCCACCTCCTCCTCCCCTCCACGAGGCTACCGGCGCTGCTCCATTCTCCCCCCCTTGAGGAATCTGACGCTGTTCCAAACCCCTCCCCGCGATTCAGCTTGCCCCCCCCTCGCTCGCGTTGTCCCCCCTTCCACCGCGATCCTACTTTACCCCCTCCCGAGCAGTCAGTGACACCCTTTACCCGACTTGGCACCAGTGCCGGTGCCCAAAAATCCTCCTTCTTCTGGCACGGCTGGGCGGTGCGTCGGAGATCCTCCTTCTTCTGGGCTGGGCTGGGCTGGACTGGCTTTGAGCATTTGCGCATGCTCAAAGCCTTCTGATCTCGCTTTCTCCGAGATTGAGAGCGAGACCAGAAGGCTTTGAGCATGCGCAAATGCTCAAAACTAGTCCAGCCCAGCCCAGACCAGAAGAAGGAGGATCTCCGACGCACCGCCCAGCCCAGGCCACGCCAGAAGAGGGAGGATCTTCGGGCACCGGCACTGGTGCCAAGTCGGGTAAAGGGTGTCATTGACTGCTCGGGGGGGGGGGGGGAAGTAGGATCGCGGGGGGGGGGGGGGGCAATGCAAATGGGGGGGATGCCAGATCGCTGGGGGGGATGCCGGATCGCCGGGGGGGGGTGCTCGTATAGCGAGGCAAGCTCGGTTTACGAGGCACCAAGTTTGCGAATGTTTTGCTCATCTTGCAAAACACTCGCAAACTGGTGCACTCGTAATTGAGGTACCACTGTACTCTACTTAAAGTGTGTTCTATTATATTTTGGGGAGCTGTTCTGTGAAGGTTTTAGTTTTCAATATATTGTACAAATGTAAATAATGTATTTCTCCTAAGTGTCTCACATCTCTTGGGAAAATATATAGAAATTAAACTTTCAATGAATAACCTTTGGGTAATATTTTTATTTATGAATAGCAGTTTGCTGTTATTCTATTATCTTTTTGTTTCAATGCACTACTCAGATTCAAATATTTAAACACATACACACATACAAAACAACTTCAACATAATGGAAAGTGTTTAGGAATACTTTTATAATTCCTCCCTAAATAATTGTACTTTAACCATAATGTATTAGGGAGCCAGAAATGAACAATTATTTTTATGGGAACATTTGTACTTTTCTTTAGCTTTGTCATGTGGTTTGCTATAATCAGTATCTTAAATCACAGCCAAATTCCAATGGGCTATTGAAATCTGTGGCACTTTGCACTGATTGATGTAGTATAGCAGGGAGCATAAGTATTGCAGAAAATGCTATTCCACCGTTCAAAGCGGTAGAAAAATTGCTGTTTAATAATTCAACAGTGAAATGAAAATAATGTGAAGAAGATTAGCCACACTCTTTTATTGGATGGCATTCACAACAATGTTCTCATTCTCTGGCTAGAGTTTTACATTGATTTTTTTAATCAACTACTTTGAATTAAAATCTGTGTTTTCTCTCCTGCATCACCAATCTCTTTTTAACATTAGTTTTTATAGAAAGGTATTTTCCACAGGTTCCCATTTGCTTTCATTTCATTCTGTCTCCAACAGCTTGTAAAATATTGAGATATCTATCTCTGAAAGCATCTACAAGGTACATGCAAAAAATCTCATTTCAGAAAATATTTCATAGATCAAGTGCATAATCTGAAACATTACTTTAATAACTAAAAATAATATAAATGGAAAGACCAAAAAATATTATTTAATGTTAAAGAAATAGTTTCTAGTGAGCATTACCTCTCATTTCTTACCACTCTACTTATGAGGGGCTGCTGGAAAGTCCTCAGTCCAACCAAGAAGAGAATGATGTAGAGTTATGAAACTTACAAGTTATTCCACACTTTTCTCGACACTTTTCATTTCAGTGAGGCAAATACATCTAGCAAATGGGCACATATACAGGGAAACCAAGCCATTGTGACATCACCGACGAGGTTGGTTCTTAGGCATTGGTGGAATGAGGCATTATGATATCACAATATGAGGGTCTGCTGAAAAGTTCTCAGCCCAACCAAGAACAGAATGACATGGAGCCATGAAACTTACAAGTTATTCCACACTTTTCTTGACACTTTTCATTTCACTATAGGTGGGACTGGCCAGATCATCTGCTCTGTTGCCTTGCCTTGGAAGGTAGGGATTTATTTTTCTTCACAGTAAAGTTGGGATCTGGAGTTCTTCTCCGGATCCAGCTTTGTTAAGAATCAATCTGCTTGGGACTGTTCAGAGGCAGGCCAACACAGGATCAGGAGGATACCTCCAGGTTCAACTTTTATATGAAGAAAAAATATCCCAACAATTAAAAAAAAAAAAAAAAATCAAGTGAAAATTAGTAAATAAGCAAACAAGCAGGTAAATAAATAAATGGAGGCATGGGCAGGAGCAAGGATGGGGAGGGGGTAGGGCTAGAGGGCCCAGTGTACTTGTGCATAGGGCCCTCTGAAGAATTAATCCTGGCCTGCCTATTCCCTCAGAAAGAGAGCAGCTGTCTTCAGAAGAGAGCAGCATGTCTTAGAGTGAGACACTGTAGATCCAGTTTACAATAACGGTGGTGGAGCTGATAAGAGAAACCTATACTAACCAAACCAATAAGACCTCAATGACTTGATCAGAGATACTGGTCTCATGAAGTCCAATGCCGAGCTTTTGAGACCTAGGTTCAAACAATGGAACATTAGATAAAAGTATGCAAGTCACAGATCACAGGTAGCATCACCAAGCTTTTCCCACCTTCTTCACACATCAAGATGCGTGACCAGTCTGACTGAGGCAAATGGAATCTCCTGTAACCTGGAAAAATGGTCTCAGTATTTATATTTCACACGTGCAAGTGGTTATTTATGTGAAGTGGAGTTTTTTTGCCATATGAAGCATAACTGAGGCTTTTTCTCCACTTCTTTTCTTTTTTTTCTCCATTTGTGGCTGAGTGAATAAAATGTGTATGTGCTGGTGAGGCCTTGAAGTGTCTTAGAGTTCCCGGTTTGTTCCATATAGGGTATTGATTGAGTTGGAAAAAAGTGTCTGTACGTGCCCTTTTCCTGAGTTGAGTGTGTAGTTGTATGAAAATTTACACCAGGTTAATAAAAGAACACACTGCTCCTTGTGGCCCTAGGTCACTTAATCTCCCATTGTGAGTGTAAGTCCATTGGGACAGACAGGGAAAAGTGCTTGAGTACCTGAATGTAAACCATTTATTTATTCAATTTTATATAATGTTCTCCCAGGGGAGCTCAGAACAGTTTACATGGATTTTATTCAGGTACTCAAGCATGTTTCCCTCTATCCCAGTGGGCTCACAATCTATCTAATATACCTGGGACAATGGGGAATCTGGCGACCTCCCCAGGGTCACAAGGAGCAGTATGAGTTGGAATCTACAGCCCGTAGTTCTAACCACTGTGCCACATTTGCAGATCTAACCACTTTGGCTATAAGTGATTTATTTATTTTTAGTATTTTTATATTAGAAAAGTAAATATTGTTATACATAAAGATATCCTTTTCTGATAGTGATCATTCTGGAAAATGTAATTTTTGACCAAAATTTGTTCATTAGATAAAAACTGTTATAATAAACTTAACCTCTTAAACAAAGAGGGGCATAATACAAAAAAAAAACATCTAAGTCCCCTTTTGGCCTAGGCCCTGAGGCCCTGATTCTGTAAAGTGCGCCTAACTTTAGGCATGCTTTAGACGTCAGATTTAAGTGGATAATGAGTGGTTTAAGGGTCTAAACAAGCGTCAGTTAGGCGTTATTTGAACAAAGACGTGAGATAGACGCAGGTTTAGGGAAAAGTCGCATCTAAGTTTGTAGATGTGGGCGTAACAGAGGCATAACCTGGGTGTGGTTAAGGATAGGCACCACGTAGATGCGTCTAAACATCGTGGAAAATATAGGCGAAGGAAAAGCTGGTCTAAGTATAGTTTTTGCTTCATTTCAATGCAATTTCAGCTTTCATAGCCAGAGACTTCCTATAGACGCAAGTTAGGCATGCTTTCCGCTTCTGCAATGGTATTTCCTATAGTGAGTTCAAATATGGTTTTTTTTCTTCTTTCTCCCTCCTAATAGATTGAATAAGCCACCATATCAATAGAGCACATCAATATAAACATATTGCATGGAAAACATATTACTTTTCTGCTCAAACAATAATATGATTTACTTATTACACCATCTTTGGCTTTCCTTCTTAAAAAGAACCCCCTTTTTTCTCAACAAACAGTGCTGCAATCAGCTTTTTGAAAGCATAGAAAAAACATGAAAAACATATTGCACACATTACTTCATTTCTCAGCGCTTAAAAAGAGAAAAACCAGATACAGACCTTAACATGCATTTTCCCTCATTGCAAAATGGAGCTCTTCAGCTTCACAAAGCTGACCTCATTGTGAGATCATCAAGCTGCACCTTCAAGGTAGTATGCCACAATTAAAAGACACACTGGGTGTTGAACTCACAACCTCTGTATAACCAGCGCAGGATTTTATCCCATAGAGATACATCAGCTTCTACTCAGATGGATCTCACTGCCCTTTCATATCATCTGATTAGCTATCATATCACAATCACCACAAAGAAAGCATTTCTGGCTCACCAGGTTAATGCGCCTTGTTGCACCTCATCCATATCAAACTTCCTGGTTCAAATCCTACCTTCACTCATTTTAACAGCTTCCTATTAGCTATCATAAGAGGGTCTAGATGGTGGACTTTGCCATTTTTATCAGCACATTTCCCTTTCCAGGCAAACTTATTTTCTCCTTCTCATGGCTAGGACATCCTAAGCTGTCATGGGAGGAAACTTCTCCTCTGACATAAAGATGCCATTTGTTAATGCACCTTGTTGTACCTTGTCCATCTTCTGAAGCTCCCGGTTCAAATCCCACCCTCACCTTCATGCATTCTAACAGCTCTCATAAGTGGTGGATTTTGCTGTTTTTCATCAGGCACAGGTGAATCAAATGCATTCATCTTCTCTCTGCTACAAGCCATTGTGGTAGGAATGGATTTCCTTCTATGCAATATCCGCACAGGGCAACAGGTAGAAGAGTTTACTTAAACTTCAGAGGGCTTGGACAATTGAAGGAAGGTACATGTTTTTGAGATTTACCTTAGAGACATTCCTGTTGGTATATTCAGCTTGGCTGGTTGTGGTTTCATGCATCAGGCGTGTGTGTTGGGGTGGGGGAGGGGGTTTAGGATGAGAGAGTACAGGCTGCTTTAGACATCTGAGAATTGCTGCTGATCATTTTAAAGATCAACTCAAATATGTTTAAGCAAAGGAATGGCCAAAAAGTTAGAAGGTTTTCTGGTAGAAAAATGAATATCAAATATTTGCTAACTGCACTCAAGACTTGAACCCCTGAAGTATGGAAGATAAAATCAGCACCTTAAGACATAGAGCTATAGAGGGAACTTTGTTTATAATTTGGTAACAGAGCCTCTACAGACTAAGCAGAAGACAAATGGCTTCTAGTAAAAGCTTTGAGAAGGGAAGGAATTGATTAAAAGTCAGTACAAGTGTGTTTGCCCAAACCACACCTAAAGCACACCCAATCAGATTTGAAAGTTTTCTGGTGGGAAGTCCAAACGGTGCCTATGGCGCCAGACGCTACTTAGGCATGCTTAGTATAAGAAGGTCCATCAGAGCAGTGTTTTCTCTTTTAGGACTCCTATTCTGTGTTATTGCTTATGCTGATTTCTGAGACTTTACTTTTTTTTTATTATCTTTTAACCTTTTCATTCCTATATCTGTCACAACTCTCTCCATTTCATAGAACCATTAGCAGCTATAGTAATTTGCAATTTTGATGTTTGTCTAACCTTTTTCATCTTTCCAGGAACAAATCTAGGTAAGAATGATATATTGCTAGATACTTAGGTGTCTTTATTAGATAAAAGCTCAGGCAGAACTAATTTCTTCTTTGGGACTCCCATTCTGTGTTATTGCTTATGGTGATTCTCCATTAACTTTTTCTCCCCCTGATATCTGCCACAACTCTCTCCATTCCACAGGGTCATTAGCAGGTCTGAGAATTAGTGTTGATAAAAATTGGCTCCAGGAGTCTTGTCTGAAAAAAACCCATGCTGTTTGAAACTTTAGTGCCAGCAAAATGGATATACAGATTGCATGAATATGTGGAACATATGATGTTGGGAAGATGGAAGCAATGCTTTTCCTCATTTAGATAAAGGTAAATCTTTTTAGAGTCATAATTGCTAGGTATCCTTATTATAAAAAAAGGAACAGTGTTTTTTTTTCTTCTATTCATTCTAGCTGTTATTCTGAGATTGTGCTGCATTTTATTTTTGCCAAATATGCCTTAACCTTTTTCTCCGATTTCTGGTTCCCAGAGTGGCTAATGGCTCCCCTTGTGTTTCCCAGAGGCCAGAGAAGGTGTGTTCAAACTAGGTTCAGCACAACAGCTTGTACCTGGCCTAAGCTCAAATCCCAAAACTGAAAGAGTAGGTGAGAATGATATACTGCAACCTTTATTTGCCCTTGTGATGAATTAACTACATTTTCAGAATACTAACATGTTTCACACTTTTTTCCTTCAGTTATAGAAGATTTTCTGAGAAAACAGTCAATTGGTGAGTTTTAGACTCTTTACAAAGGTGCGCTATATCCACGCATGCGCTAACTACTAATGCATGCATAGGATAACATGCACGCATTGAGTTTTACCATGCGCTGAAGCAGCACCGTTTAGGCGCCATTAGTGTGTGCTAAAGGTTAACACGTGCATGTTATCCTATGGATGCATTAGTAGTTAGCGCATGCGTGGATTTAGCACATCTTTGAAAAAGACAGCCTAAAACTCACCAATTAACTCTTAATTTGTCTCAATCCATCTTCCTTTTTCTTCAGCCTGCCTTCTCCTACCAGGAGCAGATTCTGGGACCTTAACAATTCTACCACAGTAACAACTTGGACCTAGGAGTGGCTTACTCTGCATACCTGTTATCCATCTCATCAAACTGCAGTTGCCTGATACTACACTTGCATGCTGCTTTCCTGGACTGTGCAATAAAAAATCTTATACCATTTTTCACCTTGTGCTTATTTATATTGATTAGCAGCCGGGCATTAGTATTTCCTTAATAAGCACCACTTCAGCTATTTGGTCACATTGACCTTTGTCTTATCTAGTGTTCCATGAGGCCCAGGCTGCAAAGGAGAGAAGTGGGGAGGCCCTTAGGGGTGGCAAAAATGGTAGCTGGCATGTCTCCTACCTCACAGCTGGCAACCAGCATAATATTTGAGAACATGAGATTAGATGAGAGAATGAACAAGGTGCAACCAGGTGCCTTAATTTGGTGGCTTCTTTCAGTCAAGGGAAAAATTTCCTACCCTGACAGCTTGAGACATGCTGAACTGCATCCAATTTGGCATGCTTTGGGTGATCCGTTATGGAGCTGCAAGCACGCCGATGCTACTGCCCAAATGACGCCTAAATAGAACAATATAATCCAATTACAATTGCTATGATTTTATGGCTGGTTCTGTAGCACAACAGTTAGAATGAAGCTTGGGGTGTGAGCCTGGTCTGAGTTTGACTCCCTCATGTCCTTCAGCTGACAAAATAATCATTTTAATAAAAATGGCAAGCTACAGACCAATTACATCTAATTTTCATCTCAAACAGCACATTAGCAGTACTAGAAACAATCTATTCCAAAAGTTGAGTTTGCATATGACAAAAACAGCAGTATTTGAATCTATGTCACATTTATTGAACCCTACTTGAGATTCTGGCTTTTGGGATAATGAAAGCAATGCTTTAAACCAATGAGCTACTGTGAGATGATAGCTAAGCAGATTTTACCTTAGCAGAGCACTAAGCTATGATATGACAGGGGAGTCAGAGAAACTAGAGTGAAAGGTAGTGTAGCTCAATGAGTAAAAGTGCTGTACTTCTCTTCCAGAGGTTGTGAGTTCAACTCCTGGCCTGTCTTTTATTTGTGACATTCTATCTTGCAGGTGCACTTTGATGATGTCACAATGAGGTCATCATTGTGCAGCTGCATACCTCCATTTGCAATGAACTAGAAGCCACATTCAGGTCTGTTCTGTGTTTTATTCTGTTTTTAAGCTTGGCCAATTGAAGTTATGGGCTTTCTGTTTGCTTTGAAGAATGAGCTGATTATAGCAATGTTTCATGAGAAAGAGAGTGTTATTTAGAGCAAGGAATCGCTTCTAAAAGCTTCTCTCAAATAACGTCTGTGAGATACCCAGAGAAAGCTGATTGGATGACATAGGCTGCCTAAATAGCATGTATCATACTAAAGCTTTTCTGGAGCTTAAACCACGTCCATCTGAAGCCTATACGATGCTCAAAGTCCTCTGCTTTACACTTCTTATAGGAGCTAATGATACCATCTACTATAATAAAACCCTAAGTGCGCATGCGCACTCCTACTTGCGTGTTCCGTTTTCCGTGATCAGTAGGTCTCCAGCAGGAAGGAGTTCGCATGCGCGCTTAGGGTTCTGTTTTCCGTGCTGTTGTTCAGTCTGGCTTCCCTGCTCGCCTTGCCGTAGTGTATTTTTAAGTTGAAAGACGCGGCTGCGGCTCCTCTCAAGATCCCCACCAGCGTCAGAAATCCAACGCAGGCAGGGATAGTGAGAGGAGCTTCCACCACGTCTTTCAACTTAAAAATACACTACAGCAAGGCATGCAGGGAGCAGGCCAGACCGAAGCTTCAAAAATCCCAAGGCTTTATAAAGGTGAGCAAATCCACTGTCCAACACAGGGCTCCGTTTTGAAGCTATGGCTCTCATTGAACTGCCAGTTGGCCGGCTCCCTTGCCGGAGTTAATTATCAGGCGGGGATCGTTAGAGGAGCCACCGGGGCACCTTTAAACTTAAAAATAATTCCGTCAAGAGAGCCGGACAGACCGCGGGAAGAGAAGGGGGGATGGAGAAATCCTGCTGCTGCACAGGGAAATGGAGGGGGAGGGAATGCTGCTTCGGTTTATGCACAGGGAAGTGGGGGAGGGAAAAAATGCTGCTGCACAGGGAAATGGAAGAGGAGGGAATGCTGCTTTGGCTTCTGCACAAGGAAGTGGGGGAGAGGGAAAAAATGCTGCTGCACAGGGAAATTGAGGGATAGGGAATGCTGCGGCTGCTGCACAGGGAAGTGGGGAGGGAGACAGAAAGAAAGGAAGAAATACACAGGGGCAGGGAGAGAGACAGAAAGACAGACAGACAAAGGGGGCCATGGAGAGAGACAGACAGAAAGAAAGACAGCAGTAGGGAGAGAGACAAAAAGAAAAAGACAGGGGTAGGGAGAGAGACAGAAAGCAAGAAAGACAGACAGACATATATTCTAGCACCCGTTAATATAACAGGCTTAAAGATTAGTTGCTATATAAGTTTCTGTGTAGCACAGGAGTGAAGCTTCCCCCCTTCCATGCTGATGTTTCCAGTTCAACTCCCACTCAGTACCTCTCAGTTAAATAGTAATCTTATACTTATCCTTTTAAACATGGCATAATTTATGTCTTTTTTTTTGTTTTTATTTTGTTGAAGTATACAATTCTGAAATAATGAAGAAAAAGGATATAACAGAGCAGTGAGATCTACCTTGTTCTGTCTCCTAGCAGAATTAACTGCCATTCACTACCTTTAATGAGTAGTATAATCAAATCAGAATTGCTACTATTGTATGGCTCACTGTCTAGCACAGCGGATTAGAGTGAAGGTTAGCATGTAAGCATGTCACATTTTTTTAGTATGCATACTGATGTTCCTAGATCAACTCCCACTGAAACTAATATATTGTAAATATCCTTTTAAACATGGTATACTGTGTTTTTATTATCCTTTTAATGATGGTATACTTTGGGTTTATTATGTTAAAGCTTACAGTCCTGAAATAATGATAACAAATCAGTAAAAAAACATTTTTATATATAACATCGTAGGGACGTCTATCTGACGTCTATATGAGGAAAAAGTGGATTTTTGAAAACGGAAATCGGACGTCTATCCAACGCCTAAGTAACGCTGATTGGCACTTGCACCACAATGACGTCTAAAGCACGCCTAAAACTTAAATTTATGGAATCGGGGCCTAAATGCTGAAAGTAGAAGCAGGGAAAATGTCCATTCTCAAAAAATAAACACTTCCACAATAGTCAGATGACCACTGTCTGAGAGTGTATAAAATTCAAAGTGCAGGTGTAACCATCCATTCTCAATGGAGGAAAAAGCTTCGGACAAGGGCCCTCCCATCTCCACAATGGTGGAATAAAGGTGGTAGAGCGTTCACCTCACTGGCTCAAAAAACCTCCTTGGACTAAAAGGACACTACACTGTTTTAAAGTGTAAAAAATGAAAAAACACCTTATCAACTTAACTTGGATGATCAGTACCGATCATCTAAGTTAAGTTGATAAGGTGTTTTTTCATCTATCACCCAGTACATTCATTTTTTACACTTTAAAACAGTGTCCTTTTAGTCCAAGGAGGTGTTTTGAGTCAGTGAGGTGAACGCTCTACCACCTTTATTCCACCATTGTGGAGGTGGGAGGGCCCTTGTCTGAGGCTTTTTCCTCCAGTGAGAACGGATGGATACACCTGCACTTTGAATTTTATACACTCTCAGACAATGTATATCTGACTTTTGTGGAAGTGTTAATTTATTACATTTGGTTTTCAACAGTATCTGAGTTGTTTGGCATTCTCAAAAAAAAAAAAACTATCCAAAAGCAATTTTTTTTTTTTTTTATAATGGCCTGCCTCTACATTCAGCTGTTTAAACGCCCCGACCACAACTACGTCTACACTAACAACATATAATCAACCAAAAAAGAGCCTAAGTCCCAAACACCCAACACAAGAGCTTTTTGGCGAAGGAGGAGCCAGTCCTTCGCCTAAAAGCTGGATTCTGTAATCGGTGTCTGTCAAAAAGAACACCGGTTACAGAATCCACACACCCCAGCAACGATCACGGCAGGAGAGATAGCCAATCTCTCCTGCTGCGATCCACCCCACCCCACCCCACTCCAATCGGATCGGCAGGAAGGAGCCCAAGCCCTCCTGCCTAAACAACCCCCCACCCTCCCCAACATGACCGGGGCAGGAGGGAGCCCAAGCTCTCCTACCCCAGTGAACCCAGGCCTTCCTGCCCCGATGCAGCGCCCCCACCCTGATCATATTGATCATATCAGGGGGGGGTGTTTGGGCAGGAGGTCTTGCGCTCCCATCTGCTCTGGTCGTGTCGGGGAGGGTGGGGGGTTGTTTGGGCAGGAGGGCTTGGGATACCTCCTGCCCCGATCACTGCTAGGGGGGTGGATCATGGCAGGAGAGATGGCTCATCTCTCCTGCCGCGATTGTAGTTGCCCACTCCCCAGAACAGCGGGGGTAGGCAGGTTGCTGGGGCCGCTGAGCTGATCGCGACAACCACAATCAGCTCAGTGGCTTCTTTTTCGGCACTTATACCTGTTTTGACTTGGTCTAAGTCAAAACGTATAAGTGCCGACTAGGCAACCTGCCTAAACATTTGGTTATAACTGCTGTACGGCTATGTCTAGGTCGGCCCATTCTCCCTCCCGCCCTTTCCCCGCCTCTAAAAACGCCTCTTTTCGCTCTATGCGTTTAGAGGCAGGGAAAGGCCTAAACTGGTTTTAGACATTTAAAACCAGCTTTGGTTATGGGTACTTGGACAATCAGGCTTTTTAATAGTCCAAGTACCCATTTAGGCCACTTTTTAGACTGTTTTTGTTTTGATTATGAGCCCCTAAGCTTACTGAGAAAGGGATATGTTGCTCCTATTTAAAATGTATTGTAGGGCATTGCTCACTTTCGCTGGGTTTTATGAAACCGCAGAAGAGCTTCTTACCGCAGGCCAGTGAGGTAAATGCTCCAACGCTCATACGAATTGAATGAACATCAGAGCATTTACCTCGCCTGCCCGCGATAAGAAGCTCTTCCGCGGTATAGTAAAAGGAGCCCTTTATTATGTATATAAATGGTAGTGTAGAGTAAATGAATCAGTAATAAAAGAGCACGTGGTATGGAAAATGTTAACAATAATTATAAATCTCTTTTTGCACATAAATTGTTTTGAAGACAAAGAGCACTCCATGATCACAGGCACTGGTAGCGCATTTGGAATTTCAATTGCACATGTTAAAAATGAGTACTTCCAGTATTTATTCAGATTCAAGATAAAATCACATACTTCAATTAAGCTGAAATGAGTTTGTCAGTTCTTTCTTATACCATTACCAGCATAATGGATAAATACCCAAGCAGTTTCCGTCTCCTAGTGCAATGAACACCATTAACAAACTACAATGACACATAATTATGACTCTAACAATGCCTACTGTTATAAATAGTGATTTTCACTTACTTATGGTTTCCTGAGATAAGCAGACATTTCATGAGTTCTAATTCCAGCCAGCATGTCAACTTTCAGAAGAACTGGTACAGTGCTTTTCAAGACAGATGACAAAAAGTATTAAATCCTTCAGCCAAGAAAAAAAAAAAAGGACATAAATTATTGTATGCTATTTAAATGTAGATCAATGTACAACATTTGGTGCCTGAGAAATTTAGGTTTACCAATTTTTTTCAAGAGTTGGCATGTTCAATTATTAAATCTCACACATCATTTTATTTTCCTTAAAATGTCTGTTTACTAAACTATGGGTCCATTTTACAAAGCCGTGGTAGCACTTCTCCTGTTGCAAATGCGCCTAAGCTCGTTCAAGTCATATGGGCTTCAGTACATGCAATGGGACAAGTGCTATCGCGGCTTTGTAAAAGAGGCCCTATGGTATTATTTAACCCAGAAATTATTACATATTCAAGTTTCAAGTTTATTAGGTTTTTATATACCACCTAGCAAGGTTATCTAAGCGGTTTTACAATCAGGTACTCAAACATTTTCCCTATCTGTAATGTACCTGGGGCTTTGGAGAACCAAGTGACTTGCCCATGGTCACAAGGAGCAGCGCGTGAAAGTTAACAAGATGGAATAGGTGGGGATCAGCACTTGCGGTTAATGAGGGGGTTGTTATTACCTTAAGTGCAAAAACAGTGCAGCTCAGTTCATGAAAGCCTAAGAGCTGGGTTCACTAAAAGATAATTTCACATTGGGATTAACATACTGTAATGTAGGATGCAGCAAACACAAAACTAATGCTGCATCAAGAAAGTGTGCTCCCAGTATTATTTACTGCAGGTCATCTATATAATAAAACCGTAGGCGGCGCATGCGCAGTCTTATCGGCGTGCTTCCATGATCCGTATGTCCGTGGCCGCCAAGACTGCAGCATGCCCCGCTCTTACTACGGCCCCACTGCCCTACACTCTCCAGAAGGACTGGACTGTACGAGTCCCCAGCAGAAGTGCGTCGGCTCGAGCCACTTCTCAATGCCCCAGACGTTAACACCAGCCAGAGAGCAAGAGGAGCGCCTGCGATCCACTGTCACGTGAGCCCTGCATTTGACACATAGGAAGTGTGCATGCGCGGCTTACGATTCTTTGAAAGACGCGGCGGTGGCTAATCTCACGATCCCCGCCTGCGTTGGACTTCCGACGCAGGCGGGGATCATGAGAGGAGCCACCGCCGCATCTTTCAACTAAAAAAAAAACAAAAAACCAAGGCGGATGTCGGCCCGATGGCTGGAGTTCACCGCTGAGTCCGGTGAGGAGTGCTTCCCTCAACAGGAACCGTCGGGTCTAATTCAAATACTCCCAGCAGGTCGGGAGGGGGCGGAGCAGGCTCGCACGCCTGGCGCGGACCGGACAGGAACTAGATTCCCTGCAGGAGCCATCCTGTTGGCTGGAGATCACCGGACTGGACAGGGGGAGCAGGTAAGGGGGTGCTGCAGTACAGGAGGAGCGGGGAAGAGGTGATTCTGGACAGGGGGGGGAGGTAACAGGAAGGGAGGCCTACTGCTGGATAGGGGAAGCAGGGAAGAGGTACTGCTAGACCGGGAGGGGGGGGGGGAGGATAAAAGGAAGGGAGAAGGGCTCCTGCAAAGGAGAATAGCTACTGCTGGATATGGGGAGCTGGAAATGGGGTGATGCTGAACAGGGGGAGATAAAAGGAAAAGGGCTACTGCTATATAGGGGGAGCAGGGAATGGGTGGGGGTGCTGCTGGACAGGGAGGAGGTAAAAGTAAGGGAGAAGGGCTGCTAGCACCCGTTAATGTAACGGGCTAAACAACTAGTACATTAATATTAAGATTGATATGCAGTGCCTGCTGCAAATTAACATGGAAACACTTAGGACTAGATTCTGTAATTGGCGCCCAAAAAAGATAGTGCTTAAAGGCGCCTATTGCATGTCTGTCACACGTAGGTGCCCATTACAGAATCATACTTAGTGGCACCTAACTTAAAACTTAGGTGCTTGAAACATAGGCCAGGGTTTAAAGGCTTACATTATAGGCACCTAAGTCCTTTAGAGAATTGCACTTAGTGGTGCCTAAATCTTTCTTCTCCCTTAAATACACCTACTTTGGTGTTAGGTGTCGCTAGGCACATGTGATAGGCGTGATTCTACAAAAGATAGGCAGCTAAGAGGATAGGCGCCTATCTCCCAATTAATTTTTTTTTTTTTTCATTTATAAGCTTCTTAAAGCACATAATTGAAGCCAATTTACGAGTTAAGTTAGGAGCCTATCTTTAGGTGCCTCTTATAGAATTTCCTCTTTAGTAATAAATGATCTCACATTAACTCTGCGTTAGTCAGTTAGGCTCAAATTCTGTAAATAGTGCCCTAAGTTAGGTGGTCTAACGTAAGGCTTCTTTTACTAAATGGCGGTAGAGGCTCCTACCGTGGGCCATTGTTAAATTAAGTAGAATCAAATAAGATGATTAACAACTTTTTAGCGATAATAAAAAACAACGATACCAGTTTCTGTCATTGGGTACGTCAAGACGTTAATAGTCTATAAGAAGGCGGTTGTGAGAACTAGCATTCGTAAAGCAAAATTAAAATTAAAATCAATATATGAGTAAGAGATCAACTCTTCATAATGAATGACAAAAGCGATAAAAACTTTAAAATTCCAAATAATTCCAAATATACAAAAAGATTTAAATTAATTAAAAGCGGGAGGTATTGATGTATTGATGCCATTGCGTTTACTGCTTTACGTTAGCATAAAGTACACCTTTACAAAATAAAATATGAATCAATGACGACCTAATGCAGCTAAAAAAAACACCAGCAAAAAACCCGTTAAACCACGGTTTCCGTAGCAACTTCACTATAGACTTCTGAGAAAAGCCACCAAGTAAAATTAAAAGTAGTAATATAGTTTTTAAACCGTTTTTAGAATGAATCATTTTGTGAAAGCAGAAAGTAAATGGGAAAAACGGGACTGCTGGGCATGATGGGTCTCTGGTCTGACCCAGCAGAGGCACTGCTTATGTTCTATAGAAGACGATAACTACACGCCATTATAGAAGCATTAGTCAAAGATTTTTCTTTCCTCCAATCTAATCAGGGGGTATCTTTTTCCGACAGAATTCATCAGTAAGGTTAATAGTGAACTAAGAAGCAGACTATAATGATCTCCTGAAGAAGCTCCAAGGGGAGTGAAATGGAGATGCTCCGTTGAGCATTGAACAAGAGCATTGAGCAATATTATCAACAACCATATTTTGAATTATTATTTTTCTTATGTCTGGGGATGAAAACTACTGACAGACATAACAACCAACTATGGCAAAAAGCTAAGCATATGGTGATAAGTTAAAACATTATACTGCTATTAATTTTTACATCAAAAATTTTATGCAATGAATGATAAAATTACTTAATAAGGTTATATTAATTTATAAAGAACACATAAGACTGGGTGAGGCCGGACCGGATTGTGCCAGAGACCTGGCCTGGATCACACAAACCTCAGTTGAGTGGAAAATGGTATTTGGGTAGTTGGGGTAAGTAACAATAAAAGGGTTCGAAACACCAAACTGTCCAATTTGACTTTTATTCTGCTTCTTAGAAATTCAGTGCTCACTTTTCAAAATGATAAAGCTCAATTCAGTGCAACAGCCACAGGGAAAACAAAATCAAAATATCTTCCTGTTACATTGCAGTTCATACAGTTCCAAAAACACACAGTTCAAAATAATGCCTAAAGACTGCTGCCTTGTAAGCTCTCTAACTCTGATGCAATTCCTTGGAGTGAACCACTAACACAAGCACCCCAAGGCATAGGATCCATTCCTTTCCCTTCAGATTAGGATTTTCCAGATCCCCTCCCAAAATCCCAATCAGATGATAGGCCTTCAGAGAGTTATTCTTAAACATAAATGTCTGTTCTTCCTGCAGGCATTATTCCAAGCGAATTTACTAAAGTGCATTCAGGGATATAAAGTATATAGACTCAAGGCCAGAAAAGGCTATGTTGAGTACAAAAAGAACTGGTCTATTATGGTTTAATAACCTATGAAGGGTGATCAAAAAAATTATTAAAAAAGCTCAGAGATTTGAAACTCCAAAAGGAAGGTTGTGAGACCTCCCTTGAGAGAAGAGTTTACCTTCCAGTCATAGTCCTTTTAAAAAAATTTTGATCACTCCTTCAAAGGAATATGTAAAAATCCACTATTAAAAGCTTCAAAAAATGTCCAAACAGGATACTGCCTTAAAATTTTTGCAAATGTCACTGCACCTATTGAGCATGGGGCATTGACGCCATTTGTGAAAGCTTCAGATTTGAAAATAATTCTACATGCAAAATGACACCAGCGCAAGGTTTTAAAATTATAACCAGGATTTATTGAATTATTGGTTCTATTTTCCCATTATTAGATCAAAAGAACAGCATAATTGCTTACGTTGCGCTCATGGGAGATCATCATCGTGGCCAAAGACTGGCCTTCTCACAATGGTCTCGTCTTTCTATCTCATTACAGTCTATTATATAACTTTTGGTTTAGTGACATCATCAAGTTTGACAACCAATAACATTTCTCTGGGTGGTCTTAAAGTTTAGACAAAGAAACATTCCTCCATGTTTAAAAGTTATACAAAGTTTTCAGAAAATTACTTTTGATTTCTGAATTAACATTATAACATTCAAGAGAATCTATAATTATTAACATGGTGCTGATAAATTCTCAGCCCTTCCATGCTGACAAGTTCTGAGTCTTAAAGGAAAAAAACTCCTAAGCTGACAGATTCAAATTGCATGGCCTTACACAGAAATCTTACTCAGGAGAAAAAAGGGGGGGTTAAATCCCCCTCTCCTCTCCCTGAAGCGTGGGCTTCCAATGCCCCCCTTCTCCCTATTCTTGAGACTGACTTTAATCACTTCCAGATGTTATGCTCAAGATTTTTTTCTTAGTGTTTCTGCTTATAAACCATTTATATTTCCACAATCATATCACCACATATTACATTCAGGGGCCCCAAACATTCATAATTTCATTCATATCTTGGCCATTCATACTTCATACATTTTATATCTCAGTTTGGAATATGGAATCTAATATGCTTTTCCTAACTAGCCTGAGCACATCTGTTAACAATTAGAACCACGAGGCTAAAGGCGGGAAGCTGAACAAAGAACAGAAACTATTCACTGGCACAAGATGGTGGCCTAAGACAGGACAGTCATAGTACATACAAAAGAACCTAAACTGGACTCCATGTAATCATGTAATCATGATTTCCACCATGATTTAGCTCAACAGCAAAGTACACAAGAAAACACCATTCTTTCCCTTATATTAATCTTTAGTGTGTTTTTTTTCTTCTGGCCTTAGCTACATTATATTTAAATGTTTTATTCACCTGTTTTTCCGTACGCTTCTATTTGGGCGCGGTCCTTAACTAACACAGATGTTTGTCTAACTAGAATTACCCAGAATCATACGAAAAACTGGCGCTACAAAAATACTGCACTATCATGCTTCTGACCTCAATATCGTCCCATAAACAGCACGCTAGCCACGACGAGCCACGATTCACTATGGCAGTTTCTAAAGAAATTTACTTAGCTTATAAGCAGGATTCAAGGGGGCCCAACGCGGCCCCGTTTCGATCCCTGCTTCAGAGGACCCGATTATAGACGCTCTAAACAGATTCCTATGAAGAATTTCATGCTGGAAAAAGTTTGCCTTCTGTGACATGCAGCTGAAGATTCGCTGATGAAACAATGGTAGAGGTGACTTCTAAATCTCCAAACCGTGATCAAAAATTTTTTAAAAGGACTATGACTGGAAGGTAAACTCTTCTCTCAAGGGAGTTCTCACAACCTTCCTTTTGGAGTTTCAAATCTCTGAGCTTTTTTTAATAATTTTTTTGATCACCCTTCATAGGTTATTAAACCATAATAGGCCAGTTCTTTTTGTATTCGGCATTATTCCAAGAATAGTTTCCTCATTGCATCAATTCAAAATATAAAACACAAAAATTGCAATCTGCCTGCATGCCTCTGCATGGCTGCTCTTAGCTCAGCTGCCATGTCATACAAACATTTATAGTGTAGCACTGTCTCAAACTCTTTCCTAAGATGTAGGCAACAGCTCTCCTTGCTCTGTAAGCCCTCCTTTAAACAGGCTTTATCACAATTCCATATCTTCTGAACTGGGCAACTCTGTAAATTCAGTTTCCATTTCATCAGAGCTTAATTCCTCAGTCATTTCAGTTTCATTCATATCAACAGCATTAGAGTCAACAGAAGCCTCATCACTGATTACCTGTTCAGCATGTGAATATGGTGCATGTTGCCTTCTTGCCTTTGGCTGGAGAGATCTGTCCTCTTCAGAAACCTGGAAAACTCTGAGAGCTTGTGGTTGCCCTGTTCTTTGGTTGCACTGTGTTGATTATTCCTAGCAGCAGCTGTGCTACTAGACTTTCCTACCCTAGCACTCTGGAGCATTCTATACTGGTTAGAACCAGTTTCAGCTAGGCTAGTAGCAGAAACTGTTCCAGTCCTGGAATTTGATTTAGCCTGTCTGTTGCGTAGTGGGATTTGTAGTCTTTTCCCTTTGCCAGTGGCGTACCAAGGGGGGGCGGTGCGCCCTGGGTGCCAGCCCTGAGGGGGTGCTCCCGGCCTTGCTGTTCAGTCCCCCCCCCCCCACCCCCGAAGGACCGCTCGCCCCACTGACCTTCCTGCACCACCTGTGAAGCAGCCCGCAGCAGGATTGCGACGTCAGCGATCCCTGAGCTGCTTGGGCGCTGCTTCCTGCGCCGCGGTCCCGCCCCTCCTCTGACGTCAGAGGAGGGGCGGGACGCGGCGCAGGAAGCAGCGCCCAAGCAGCACAGGGATCACTGACGTCGCGATCCTGCTGCGGCTGCTTCATAGGTGGTGCGGGGAGGCCAGGGGGGCGAGCGGTCCTTCGGGATGGGTCGGGGCAACAGGCCTTCAGGGTGGGGCGGGCGGGCAGGCAGGCAGGCTTTCAAGGGGGAGGGGGGTGACAGGCAGGCAGGCCTTCGGGGGGGTGTGCAGACCTTCAAGGAGGAGGGACAGGCCTTCAAGGGGGGGACAGGCCTACAAGGGGGTGGGACAGGCCTACGGGGGGGTGCAGGCCTTCGGGGGGGTGTAGGCCTTTGGGAGGGTGCAGACCTTCAAAGGGGGGGACAGGCCTTCAAGGGGGGGAAGGCAGGCAGGCCTTCAAGGGGGGGGCAGGCTTTCGGGGGGACAGGCCTTCGGGGGGGTGCAGGCCTTCGGGAGGGTGCAGACCTTCAAGGGGGTGCAGGCCTTCAAGGGGGGTGCAGGCCTTCGAGGGGGTGCAGGCCTTCGGGGGGGTGCAGGCCTTCGGGGGGTGCAGGCCTTCAAGGGGGGGACAAGTCTTCAAGGGGGGGACAGGCAGGCAGGCCTTCAAGGGGGACAGGCCTACAAGGGGGGGGACAAGCTACAAGGGGTGGGACAGGACTTCAAGGGGGGGGTGCAGGCCTTCGGGGGGGTGCAGACCTTCAAGGGGGGGACAGGCCTTCAAGGGAGGGACAGGCAGGCAGGCCTTTTAGGGGGTCAGGCCTACAAGGGGGGGAGACAAGCTACAAGGGGGTGGGACAGGCCTACAAGGGGGGGAGACAAGCTACAAGGGGGTGGGACAGGCCTTCAAGGGGGGTGCAGGCCTTTGGGGGGGTGCAGACCTTCAAATGGGGTGGAGGCCTTCAAGGGGGGGATAGGCAGGCTGGCCTTCAAGGGGGGGCAGGTCTTCAAGGGGGGACAGGCAGACCTTTAAGGAGGGACAGGCCTTTGGGGGGGACCCTGGTTTAGAAGTACACGGAGGGAAGGGGGTGTTCAAAGAGACGTGCATATGCCAAACTTTGGGGGGGGGGAAGAAATAATGGGTCTGAAAATAGAGGAGAGGGAGAGAGATGATGGACCATGGGATTTAGGGAGAGAAGGAACAGAAAGGGAGAGAAATTGAACACAAGGGATGGTGTGGAGGAGGGATAGAGATACTGGATAGGAGGGTAATTAGGAAAAGAAAGGGAGAGATGGTGGACTCTGGGGTGGTGGGGAAGGAGGGAGAGATGCCGGATGAAAGGGTAGTTAAGAAAAGGTGGATCTGTGGAGGGAGATGAATAAAAGGAAAGATACCAGACTTCCTGGGAAGGGAAGGGAAATGGAAAGGGAGGACAGAGTTGGCAGATGGATGGTTAGCATGCAGAAAGAAGGAGACCCTGGCAAGCAAGTTATCAGAAGAAAACCAGAGCCTTGGACCAACAAGATTTGAAATATAACCAGACAACAAAAGGTAGAAAAATTAATTTTATTTTCTGTTTTGTGATTATAATATGTCAGATTTGAAATGTGTATCCTGCCAGAGCTGGTGTTGGACTGCAAACGTGAGCTAGGATTTAACAGAGAGAGGAAAAGTCATTTTTGTTTCTTTATTTTATTTACACCACAGCGCTAGTGTGGTTAGGAGAAGCCAAAGGGGGTGAAAAAGTTATAAAACCCACCAGGAGTTTTGAAAAAAATCACCCAACTGGGCAGGAAAATCGAATTGAAAAACCAATTCAATAAGCTGAATCGAATCAAAATTTTTTTCCCTGAATCTGGCAGCATTAGTTTGCACTACTGTCTTAGACTTTAGGACCTGGGATTGGGGAGAGATGGCATCCTCAGTACTTTATAATGCAAGTGAAACGAGGATTTGGTCAGACCTTTGAAGGGTCTGCAGAAAAAAAATATTGTATAGGCCGGGGACATGAGACAGCAGGAAATGGGAACTTTTCTTCCTTCTATTTTTGTGAATGGAAAGGCTGAGGATGTCAGAGAGTTAAAATATGTGCTTTATAAGAAAATATAATAATGTGTTTTATAAAGTTTATAGCATAGCTGGCCTACCCAGTGTTCCTAGTAGTGATGGTGGCAGCGTATCAATGTGTTGAGAGGAAGAGGTGGTCTGGGAAATTCTGCTGAACAAACTCCGGGCCCATTTCCACCCCCCAGTTAGTCCACTCCACTCAACTGGTTCACACACTGAGTGGGTCTTTGGGTGTTGTTTTGGAATCTCTTCCAGTGGTTTATCAGTATCTCCTTCTGGTCCAAGGAAGGAAACTTTGTTATCCTTAGCATTGACTTACAGAATATGTTTGTAACAGCGCTGCTTGTGTGGCATTAGGCTATGTAGTGATCGAAAGAAAAACACAGACCTTTGAACATTTTTGCACTATATGGTGGGTGTATGAGGAGATTCACATTTCCTGTACAGCTAAGTCCATGTGAAGTTACCTTGTGCTGTATTTGACATCTAGCAAGGTCTCTGTTTGAAAGGAAAGATCTAAACTTAAAAATGAAGTGGCCAGAAGTTATGGTAAAAGCAGATAGTGTAGCTGGTTTTAAGAAAGATTTGGACAAATTCCTGGAGGAAAAGTCCATAATCTGTTATTAAGACATGGGAGAAGTGTCTGCTTGCCCTGGATCGGTAGCATGGAATGTTGCTACTCTTTGGGTTTTGACCAGGTATTAGTGTCCTGGATTGGCTACCATGAGAATGGGCTACTGGGCATGATGGACCATTGGTCTGACCCAGTTAGGCTATTCTTGTTATGTTCTCATCTGTAGGGGCCTTTGTTTCACTTCTTATTTTAATGTATTTTTTTTCTGGGAACTTATCAGTGTTTTTTATAATGGGAACAAAAATGGAAGAGAATTAATGTGTGTGGGATGAGGGGGTAACTAATTTCTTCAGCTAAATAATTCAATCCACTTCAAACAGACATAGGAGAACTCACGCACCATTCACACACCCTCCAACCAAAAACGTCAAAAGAAAAAAAAAAACTGTTCGACAACCTCCTAGCCATTCGAGCTGCAACACTCGACCCCCAACTCTACAACCAATTGACATCGACCACAGACTGCAAAACCTTCAAAAAGAAATAAAAACCCTTCTATTCAAAAAACACATAAAACCGAACTAACACAATCAGAACTGTCCCAAGCATCACCTGCAACTACTCCATATGTACTTCTGATATCATGACAATTCAGACATAATTTATGTTATGTTATGTTTGGAATATAAGAAAATTTTCACTGCCTGTTTCTATTCTGACCATTTATTCCGTTTCATGGTCATTACAAAAAATGTGGCCCCGGGTGCCACATGCCCTAGGTACGCCACTGCCCTTTGCCAGTCATTGTCCTAATAGGAAAGGATAAACAGGTCTTTGCAGTGTCAACCTTTGCTTGTAGTTTATTGTTTAAGGGAAGTTTCTTTCCATGCAAGGTTTTAGGTGTGGTTTTCGGGATAGATGCTGGCAGGGCCGGATTAGTGGGTAGGCCCAGTAGGCACATGCCTAGGGCCCAAAATAGTCAGGGGGGCCTCCTGAAGGGCGATTTATCATGCCAATTTTTTTTTCAGATGGCATCGACGACGACAACAACTACAGCAACACCGGCACTCCCCCCATAATCAATGGCAACACAGCTGGCTCTGCTCCAGGAAGGTCCCACGATGACTGCATCTGATAGTCCATCCCCCTCTGATATCACTTACTTCTTCCGAAAGACACAGTCATTGCGGAGAGCTGGCCGCGTTGCCGTTGATGCCGGGGGAAGGCCGCATTGCCATCCGTCGATGCTGGGGGGAGGAGGGCCGGAAGACTGGCATTGTTGTTGTTGTCATTGATTCCGGGGTGGGGGGCCCATTGCTGTTGCCATGGGGGGGCCCATCACTGTTGCTATTGCTGTGTGGGGAGGATGGTGGGGGGAAAGAAAAGGGGCAGATGCTGATGGAATTGCTGTGCAGGGAAAGGGGAGAGAGACATAAGAGGGAAGGATACTGGATAGAATTGGGTTGTTGGGAAAGAAAAGGGACAGATGCTGATGGAATTGGTATACAGGTAAAGGGGAGAGAGACATAAGGAGGAATGATACTGGAGGGAATTGGGTTGGAGGAAAAGAAAGGGGGCTGATGCTGATGAAAGGGGTGGGGAATAGAGAGGAGAGAGTGAAATGCCAGACGATAGGGGTGTGGGAGAAGGAAGGGAAGAAGAGGAGAGAAGAAAGATGCCAGACCATTGGAGGGAATTGAAGAAGATGGATACCAGACCAATGGGGGTGAAGGGAAAGATGGAAGGGGGAGACATACAGGTTTTGGAAGTGGCATAGAAGGACAGAAGATGCCATATAGAAGGTGCAGACAGTGGATGAAAGGAAGAGAGTGACAAGAAAAAGAGGAAAGCAGAAACCAGAGAAGACAAAGCTAGAAAAAAAAAATTATATTTATTTATTTTTTTTGCTTTAGGGGACATGCATTGCTGTTTCTGTGGTGTTGCATTGTATGCAGAGTCCAGCTTCATGGTGGTTCAATTAAGCTTTCTCTACGTACAGTGCTCCCCCGTGAATTTGCGGTCCACGGTTCGTGGTCCCGGTCATTCATGGTATTTTCTGATGGCGAAAGGGAGGCAGGAGAGGGAAGCCGGAACGCCGGTGAGTGAAGGAAATCACTCGCGGTATGCTCCGACCGCCTCTTCCTGTACTAAAGTTGGGCCTCACCAATCAGGAGCTCCGTGTCAAAGCAGTTCCTGATTGGTGAGGCCCGACTTTAGTAGAGGAAGAGGCAGTCGGAGCATACAGCGAGTGATTTCCTTCACTCGCCGGTGCTCCGGCTGCCCTCTCCTGCCTCTCCAGCTGCCCTCTCCTGCCTCTCCAGCTGCCCTCTCCTGTCTCCCTTGCCTAAAAACCGTATTCGCTTTGTCACCATTTGGGCTTCCGCCGAGAGCCTTAGGCAACCTGGCAGTGACATATGCCTTAAATACAGGCGTGAGCCCCCTTTGAAGTAGGGGAACCTAGAACAGCCTGTGTGTGTTCTTTTATAGAAAATCCATTAGTCAGAATGGCTGCAATGAAAATTATAAGCTTTATTAAGCCACTGGACTCAGCAACCCAATGCAATCCCAGTTCCACCAGTGGCATGAACTTTATAAACTAGCAAAGAATTCTTCAAAACAAAATATAATTCAATCTGCTCTGGGCTTTATCAAATGCAACACAGTCCTAGCATTTCTCTTCACCAGAGTCTTATAATTGTGTAGGCTATCTGCAAAGTCCAAAGTCCTTTCAGCTTTAATAATGTCCTGCTGGAAATGGCTAGCTGGAAAACACGCACAAGCCAAAAATGGAAGTCTTCTAGTCAAAGTTTTATCAAAACTTCTAAAGCATGCAGGGCTAATTGCCTTTCACAGGTTGCTGTAGCAATTAGATAACAGCTGTAAGCATTCATAGAGGTTTGGGAACAAGGAACCAGAGCAATTCCAAGGCTGATTTTTTGCCCAGCGTTTGTTTCAGCTAAGCTAAGGTTTGTACAGAAAAAAACATATAGGCTCTGGTGCTTTACTCAGCCAGTTATTTAGGAGGCAAACTTTGCAATCTCCAGTATTACAGCCTCTGCCATAACTCTTTCCCCACTTATCAGAGAGAGAGACAAGAAACAGTAAGGTAAAAGAATCTTCCCTTTTGGACGAACAGTTCTCAGGCTATCTCCATTTGTTCTGGCTGGCTTTCAAACGGAGCACTGCTTTCCTCAATCACCATAGGCTCAGGAATATAGGATTCTGAAGGAGAATTCACAACTTGTTCCTCCTTCATGTCTCAATCAGACTCAGCAAGCTGCTCTAGCTGCTTCCCGGCAAGCTCAGCCTCCTGCTGGGCTTCTGCCTCGAGGTCTCTCCTGGTTCCTTCCTCCTTCCTCCCTAGCTCTCTACAGAGCCTCGTTTTAAGCTGAGGGAAGAAACCACTCCCCCTCTGACTGTGGGGGGGGGGAAGGGCTTTCCTTCCCTCTGCTTGTACCGTTTCTCTCAGGGAAAACTGCTTGTCTGCCTTCTGCTTCCCAGGCACTGGATAATGAGAGAGCAGAGATTTTTGCTTTTGCTTAGACACTAACTTAGGTAAAGCAAAGCTTTCTTGTTCTGTCTCCATCTTCCTCACTGCTTACAGGGTAGTCAGCTGAATTAAAGTCCTGTGCACTGACCTGGTCAGCCCTTCTGCACTGGGGTTTGTATGTTTTACTATATTTCCCTGTGATAAACCTCGGGGATGCAGTAGGTTTGTCACAGCGGTTGGGCAAATATTGGGGTAGTACTGTATTTCTATTTTATCCGCCCTTTTACAAACTGTAGAACATTTTTTATCACTGGTTGTGGTGGTAACAGCTCTGATGCTCAGAATTCTAAGAGCATCTGAGCTGTTACCACCGTTGCTAAAAACTATACTACAGTTTTGTAAAAGGGGGAAAGGTTAATTTGTGATTACATATTCCATACTAGGCAAAGGTGTTTTCTGTGTTCTGTTTGTATGAAAGATATGGTTTTTTATTAGAGTTGACTAGCCTTGTTTGGCAAAATGCATTGGGCATGGTTTTTGGGAGCACCTTGAATAAACCTGATTTGAATCTCCTTATTGTTTTTCAATCTTCTTTTGTTTCATTTTGGATTCTTTGGTGGACTGCTTGCCTTGTTGTTTCGTTATAATTTAACATACATGGAGTGGAACATACTAGAGGAGTTACAGATTTGGTTGTTTATACATACATATGGGTTACAGTTGGTTGACGTAGAATGAGGCAGTTGAGAGGCGTTGTAAACTTGGTTATTAATATAGACATATTTTGGATATATTTGAACACTTTCATATATAAGAACATAAGAATTGCCACTGCTGAGTCAGACCAGTGTTCCATCATGCCTAGCAGTCCGCTCACGCGGCGGCCCTCTGGTCTAAGACCAGCACCCTAACTGAGACTAGCCCTACCAGCACACGTTCTTGTTCAGCAGAAACTTGTCTAACTTTGTCTTGAATCCTTGGAGGGTATAGAAAGGGTTCAGAGTTAAAGTCCTGGGTAAGTAGGTGGGAAGGGAACGAAGAGGATTTGTTCAGAGATGTTTGGGGGTTGCATAGAAGAAAAACTGTGCACTGGTATGCTAATCTTTGTTTGTTTTGAATTAAAGAAAATAAATACAAGTGGAAATAAAGAAGTAAATAAGAATACAGAAAAATGATGGCAGGGAATGGGCAGGATGTGGGCGGGGCAGGGCCAGGGGGGCCTAGTGTATTTGTGTGCCTAGGGGCCTTCGAAGAATTAATCCTGCCCTGGATGTTGAAGAAACTTGTGTTACCCCCCTGTCTTTAACCTCAGCTTTTTGGCACTGCAGGGATTCTTTTGAATTCACAGGGCTCTCCTTGTTACAATTTGTAACCTGTTCAGAGCTCCTATGAGAGGACAGGTGGTGCTATGATGATTTTTGATTATACAATGCACATTTATTTTTTAGCCGCTGTACCGGGCCATGGTGCGACCTCACCTGGAGTACTGCGTACAGCACTAGTCGCCATACATGAAGAAAGACACGGTACTACTCGAGAGGGTCCAGAGAAGGGCGACAAAGATGGTTATGGGGTTGGAGGAGCTGCCGTATAGCGAAAGATTAGAGAAACTGGGCCTCTTCTCCCTCGAACAGAGGAGATTGAGAGGGGACATGATCGAAACATTCAAGGTACTGAAGGGAATAGACTTAGTAGATAAGGACAGGTTGTTCATCCTCTCCAGGAAGGGAGAACGAGAGAGCACTCTTTAAAGTTGAAAGGGGATAGATTCCGTACAAACGTAAGGAAGTTCTTCTTCACCCAGAGAGTGATGGAAAACTGGAACGCTCTCCCGGAGGCTGTCGTAGGGGAAAACACCTTCCAGGGATTCAAGAATAAGTTAGACAAGTTCCTACTGAACAAGGACGTACACTGGTAGGGCTAGTCTCAATTAGGGTACTTGTCTTTGACCAAAAGGGCCGCCGCATGAGCAGACTGCTGGGCATGATGGACCACTGATCTGACCCAGCAGCGGCAACTCTTATGTTCTTAGCTGTTTTATTTTAGATAAATCTTCTTATTATTTACTGTATATATATATCACTTTGTGTGAAGATCTAGAGTTATATTCAATCATATTTTCTCCTAAGAATTGTTTCTACTTGATACAGTTTTAAATGTCAGTTTTTGCATATCTAAAGTGTGAATAGGACTTCTTAAACAATTGTCATAGTGCAGGCAGCAGCATGTATTTATTTCATTTAGGCCTGCTGTTAGGTTTCAGTGATACAAATCACATCTGCATGTTTAAATGATAGCATATTATCAATCAAGTTTTCTCCCCTACCTCCCTCACAAGACAAGGGTATTTAGACAAACTAGTAGCTTTCACTTTGGTATACCCCAATGGCATGCATTATATATTGTTCAATTTACAAAGGTTTTCTTTGAGAACTGGTGGAGGATACATGATGTTCCAGAAGACTGAACAAAGGTGAATTCTGTGTTTGATGTATCCCTTGAGGATTTGGAATGTCTATATCAACAAATGTTTATTTACCCAAAGCAACAGCTCTGTAAAAAGGGATAGCCAGTAGACAGGAGCAATGGTTCATAAGACATTTATTATGGTTTAAAAAAAAAAAAAATCTTGGATATCTATGAGAAAAATCTAGCATGTGCAAACTCATTACCTCTGTTATAGTCAATGCTCACAAAATAATATTCATTCATAAAACATACATATTATCTACTGTATATATATTTACTCATGCTTTAGGCTGCATTATATCTGATTCAGAATACTTTTAATTTTTGAAACCCTCATTATTATCAGTATTTCTTGGAACTTTCATTTTTTTTCTACTTATTCTTAAAGCAAAGATATAAAATAAAGCGTCATATACTGGGTTCCTGACTTATTAGAACAATGGAAGAACCCTCCTGTTATGTAAAATCTGTGGGTCCTTTATATTAAAATATGTTAAGAAATTAGCTTTGTGTGTATTAGCACTAGAATTTTTTTTTTTGCAAGGTAAGCTCATTTTTAACATGCCCCTAAAATAGAGCTTTATTAATTTAGGTCCCACATTAATGTTTTCTATTAGAGTATAAGACCTGCAAAAATATTCATAATAGGAGGCATTAAGGCCCATATTCTTTAAACAGCACCTTAGCTTAGATGCTAGTAGGTGCTCTCCCGGCACCTAAGCTAAGTTCAAAACACCACCTAAAAAAATGGCACTGGTGGTGCTTTACAGTTCCTAACTCCACTGTAGGTCTGACTATCGCCAGACGTGGCATTAGGTGCTGTAAAGCACTTACATAGGCGCATAGGCAGTGGAACACTTTTTTGTTTGGGGGGGGCCCAAAAGCTTCACCCTAGGCCCCGTCCCAGACCTGCCCAAGCTCCTCCCCAGACCTCACCTCCCAAATAATAGTTTTAATTGTAAACACCATTTCTTCCATTCATTTTTTATATATACACACAATATAATCTTATAATAATACACAATGGTAACCACAAAATTAAACTACACAAAGTGCTTTTTTTCCCCCCTCCCCACCACTGCACAGCATTTCTTCCTCTCTTCTACACCCCCATGTGCAATGTCTTCCTCTCTATCACTGTGCACCATCTCTCTCTCTCATTCCCTCCCTTGCTGCAAAGAGAGTGGGGAAAGAGGGAGAGGGAGAGATGGATCCAGGGTGCCTCTCTCCCACCCCCTCTACTGCCACATCCAATGTTTCTCCCTCTCTTATTCCCTGGACTGTGTGCAGCATCTTTTGCCCCTGCCTACCAGCCCCATGTCTAATATTTCTGCTTTTATCACCCCTCTCCAGCTTCATGCCACATCTTTTCCTCCATTCCCTCCACCACCACATCCAACATTTCTCCCTCTTATCTCTCTCTATCTCACTCCTCTCCCATCACCATGTTCAATAATTCTCCTCTTTCTTCCTTTCCCCATGTACACCATCTCTTTCCCTCTCACTCACACCCATGCTTAACAATTCTCCCTTTCTATTCCCTCCCCCACCTCAGCATCTCTTTCCTTCCATCCTATGTCCCAAGTTCATGCCCCCTCCCCTTCCTTCTGTGTCCCACGTTAGTGTTCTCTCCCTCTTTTCTAGCATGTCCCAAGTTTGTACCCCCTCTCTCCATTCTGTGTCCCAAATTCATACCCCTCCCTCATTTGTCCTAAGTTCACGCTCCCTTCCTTCCTTGTCTCAATGTGCCCCTCCCTCCTGTGTCCCAACATGTCCCTCTCCCTCCCTCCTGTGACCCAATGTAACATAGTAACAGCAAAAGCAGGAAGACCCAAGTTTCCACAGGAAATGAAGAACAAATCCAAACAAACAAAACTGTGGAAACACAATGCTCTCGAAACTTGGAGATATTTTATTCAAAATTTTCTTGATAAAAGTACACACAGCAATGAAAACTGCTATAAAAACTCATATAAAAAGTCAGTCCAGATTGTTTTATAGAAGGACCCAACACGGGTCGTGTTTTCGCTAAACAGGCCTCCTTCAGGGACAGAATGAAAAACAAAACAAAGCTGAATTGTGCATAGAGCAATTTTATTTGTAAGGTCTCAGATTTGCGATTCCAATTATACTGAGACCAGGTTTTGAAATAACTTCTATCCTAGGGTATGGATTGCAAAATGTATGTGTTAGACTAAATATGTGTAATTATTAAGAACTAGCTGATGCCCCGGCGTTGCACGGGTATTTAATTATAGCAATAACACAGTAAATGGATTCAAATAAAGATACTTTATAGTGGTGAATGAAATTATTTTTTTACAGCTATATGAAAAGTACAATATTCAAATTATAATGTGAAATATTTGACAAAATGAATACAATACAACAAACACAAAACTTGATTAGAAACAACATATTTAGTTTCACCTCCAGGAGCAAGAACATATAAATTCTTGGGTGAAGAGACCCCCAGAACATATCACCCCAGGTAGTGAGGGATCTGCATACCAAGTTTCGTTCAAATCGGTCAAGCCGTTTTTGATGTACTATGAGAATGGCAGCTGTTTACATTTTTTGCATTGACATGAATGGGTGAAATCTGATTTTCTGTTTGTAGCTCCGGCCACATGTGCAGGTGGGCTGCGAGACCCCCAGAACATATCACCCCAGGTAGTGAGGGATCTGCATACCAAGTTTTGTTCAAAGCGGTCAAGCCGTTTTTGAATTAATGAGAGAATGGCAGCTTTTTACTTTTTTCCATTGACATGAATGGGTGAAATCTGATGTTCCGTTTGTAGCTCCGCTCACGTGTGCAGGTGGGCCACGAGACCCCCAGAACATATCACCCTAAGTAGTGAGGGATCTGCATACCAAGGTTCGTTCAAATCGGTCAAGCCGTTTTTGAATTACTGTGAGAATGGCAGCTTTTTACATTTTTTCCATTGACATGAATGGGTGAAATCTGATGTTCTGTTTGTAGCTCCGCCCACGTGTGCAGGTGGGCCGCGAGACCCCCAGAACATATCACCACAGGTAGTGAGGGATCTGCATACTATGTTTCGTTCAAATCGGTCAAGCCGTTTTTAAATTACTGTGAGAATGGCAGCTTTTTACATTTTTTCCATTGACATGAATGGGTGAAATCTGATGTTCTTTTTGTAGCTCCGCCCATGTGTGCAGGTGGGCCGCGAGACCCCCAGAACATATCACCCCAGGTAGTGAGGGATCTGCATACCAAGTTTCGTTCAAATCGGTCAAGCCGTTTTTGAATTACAGTGAGAATGGCAGCTTTTTACATTTTTTCCATTGACATAAATGGGTGAAATCTGATTTACTGTTTGTAGCTCCGCCCACGTGTGCAGGTGGGCCGCGAGACCCCCAGAACATATCACCCCAGGTAGTGAGGGATCTGTATACCAAGTTTCGTTCAAATCGGTCAAGCCGTTTTTGAATTACTGTGAGAATGGCAGCTTTTTACATTTTTTCCATTGACATGAATGGGTGAAATCTGATGTTCTTTTTGTAGCTCCGCCCATGTGTGCAGGTGGGCCGCGAGACCCCCAGAACATATCACCCCAGGTAGTGAGGGATCTGCATACCAAGGTTTGTTCAAATCGATCAAGCCGTTTTTGAATTACTGTGAGAATGGCAGCTTTTTACTTTTTTTCCATTGACATGAATGGGAGAAATCTGATGTTCTGTTTGTAGCTCTGCCCACGTGTGCAGGTGGGCCGCGAGACCCCCAGAACATATCACCGCAGGTAGTTGGAATTACTGTGAGAATGGCAGCTTTTTACATTTTTTCCATTGACATGAATGGGTGAAATCTGATTTTCTGTTTGTAGCTCCGCCCACGTGTGCAGGTGGGCCGCGAGACCCCCAGAACATATCACCCCAGGTAGTGAGGGATCTGCATACCAAGTTTCGTTCAAATCGGTCAAGCCATTTTTGCGTGATCGCGGCACATACACATACACACACATACATACATACATACATACATACCTCCGATTTTATATATATAGATGAATGGTGTCCAAAAGATGTGAGCTACAGAAGGGGAGTCATGTGTGATAGTGGAGAACCAATGTGAGCCAAGGAACTGAGAGACCCCATGGTGTCCATGTAAACAGTGAATACTTAATTGAGAAGGAAAAATGCCATGATCAGTGGAAAAACTTATCAGTGGAAGATTATGAACAGTGAAATAACTGAATACATACCATGCTGGACCAAACCAGTCTTTAACGGATGTGGATAAGGATAAAAATAAAAATAAAATCCTATAACACATGTATACAAAAAAAAATAATTAATTGACCAAAAAAGGTCAAAAAGCACACTAATTTGTGTTGCTGTGAAGGACCAAGGTGTATAACAAGAATAAAACATGAACCAGAGTAAAAGAACAGGACTAGCAAGCTAATTAAAACTGGTGGCCAAAGCGCCAATCATATTTTATGCAAGCCTCAAAGTAGAGGAATGGGGAAAAGTCCGACTGTCCAAGATACTGCAAAATCTAAGGAGGGCATGATAAAACTGTGACCAACTAGCTAAAGGCACGCTGCCTGAGCTAAAGGGGCAAACCATGCTATAAGAAGCAAGACTAAGAGGAGCCATGCATCACTAAAACAAGCTACCCAATATGCCAGTGCAAAAAAAACCTATAGATTAAACATGACCACCGGGATTCCACATTGTGAGACCTGGGAGGACACTAAGCTGTACTAGAAAACATAAAAACACTAAGGGCTCCTTCTACTAAGCTGCGATAGCGTTTATAGCGCACACAAGATTTTAGCGCGCACTAAACCCGCGCTACGTGGCTAGAACTAGTGCCAGCTCAATACTGGCATTAAGGTCTAGCACGCGGGGCAATTCAGCATGCGCTAAGCGTGTGCTAAAACCGCTATCGCAGCTTAGTAAAAAGGAGCCCTAAAAGAGCTTACGAAATTGAAGTTAAGCAAATCAATAAAAACAGAGAGTACATCAAGAGCTTACTCAAGACTAAGTATGGAAAGAACCAAATTATGATTAAAAAAAAAAAATAGACTTGGTCCTGGTGAATAATCAGAAACACGGAATAATGAAGGACTTGTCAACCGTAAGGCAAACGGGGCAAACACAGTTGGACTCCTGGTGCAAACAAAAAATGACATAAGCAGGACTTCAAGATCTAAAATGAAGCATTAAAGCTCAACCGGTACTTACCAAATGCAGAAAAGTTTTTCTGAGCACGAAGTGCAGTGTTGGGCATAGTACCAGGGTAAGAAAAACATCTTTGCCTGCATCTACTCCTTCCCTCCACCCACCCACCGTGTTTAATGTCTTAGAAAAGCGCTGACCCCTGCGTCTTCTCTCCATTGCAGCCCGCCGTAGCGGAAGCAGGAAGTTGTCAGAGAGGGCGGGCCGCAGTGGAGAGAAAACGCGGGGACCAGCAGCAGGGCGGTGCAGCGCTTTTATAAGAAGTTAAACATGGTGGGCGGGTGAGTAGGCAGGAGGAAGAGTAGATGCAGGTGAAGATAAAGGGTTCAAATAAAAGAACTGTCTTCTCATTCAAATTGGTAACCAAACTTCAGGATTGCAACCGTCACGTTTGAAAGTCACTCAGAGGTATAGAGTTCTTCAAGAAGAGAGTAGCGCCCTCTAGTGATGAACCAAAGTATATTTTTCAGTCGTTGCAACTTTATTAGTTCTGGTTACGCTCCAAGTTTGATTACAAAAGTAAATAAATAAATGTTTTTACAGTCTTTCAAACACTTGTATGAAAATACTTTGTTTTTTCTTATCTTTACAAATCTTTTCAAATGAACATCGCTCTGTGAGAAAATTGAGAGCAGCTTGATAATTCAGTTTATAACAGGTTCGGGGTCTCTACGTGGCCCCGTTTTGATTCCTTCTTCAGGAGACCCTATTGTATGTAAATTGAAAAACCTTTTCAATGCTGATAGAATGCTTCAAGTTTGCGATGTGGTAACATCGTCAAAAGAACGCTGTCGGTGCTGTGAATTTAAACTGTCAGAGAAAACATAGCATCAGCTGTCTGGTTTAAAAGAGTACAGGGGGAGGAGTACAGGTGAAGATAAAGGGGCACGTTAGAGAGTAGCGATCAGCAGGCACGCTGGACAGTAGCAAGCTCCCAGCCGCGCAAGAAGTGGGGGCTTCCCCCTACTGGATCACCCACAGAACGGTCAATTTTGAGGGAGGCCATGGCCCCTGTGCCCCCCCCCCCCCATTCCGATGCCTATGCATAGGTGTCATTCACATCAAAGGTAGGCACCAGAAAATCCTGACCTACATTCCGACGTCTACCTTTGCTGGAGGTGCAAATCTCTACATGGCACCGTCGCATGATTAACATGCAATTGGTGGCTGTGACAACAGCACAGTTTAGACCAGGGGTGTCCAAACTTTTGGCTTTCCTGGGCCGCATTAGCCCCCCAAAAAAATGTTTCTGGGGCCGCGCAAACGCTGCAGCAAGACAGAGGAGGGAGCCGGCAAGACGGTAAACACCCGGAGGCAGCAGAGGAAAACACGCCATCGCCCTTAACCGGGGCTGCACAAAATACTTCATGGTGTCCGCATGCGGCTCTTGGGCCCCAGGTTGGACACCCCTGGTTTAGACAATATGAGCCTAAGCGCTTCTGTATTAAGTTTGTATTATATGATTAGTGTGCGCTAATGCGAATGCACAAGTTGGCTAATACTTGCATGTTTCCTTCTAGGAGCAGAGAGGGCCGACTTGGGCATTTCAGCATAGGCTCACAAATAAGTTTAACAAGCTTGTTAAGAAGGTTGATATTATATGAGACTTGCAAATTCTTGTATCAATGTCTTTCCAGTGCATCAGAAGTCCACCATAACCACAATATAATATTGCTTGTTAACCTATTAGATTCTGTAGTCCAACTTGTTAAGAATACTTTTTACTTTGAAATTTAAAAGTAGCTTTACAAGCTGCACTTTTTCTTTTTTTACCTTTACTTGAGTAATTTTGGGGTAAAACTTTCTACTTTTACTTCACTACTTTTGAAGTCAGTATTTTTGTTTTATACTTTTAAAAAGTAATGACCCTATCTCTGCCAGTCAGTCACTTTAAGGTCTATTCATTTAAGGCATTCATTTTATTAGTAATCTATGTGGAACCATGTCAAAAGGTTTGATAAAATCTAAATACACTACATTTAACTCTGTCCCTCAATCCAATTGTCTGGTCACCAGGCAAAGAAATTAATTAGATTTCTCTGACAAGATCTGCTTCTAGTGAAATCATGTTGCCTTAGGCCCTGCAATCAATTGGATTCAAAAAAACTCACTCTGTTTTAAATGCATTTCCATTAATTTATTTACCAGAGAAAACAGTCTTACTGGCCTGTAGTTTCCAGTCTTCTCCATACTTCTGCTTATTTATTTATATTTGACTTGTATCATTTTTATCCGTGTCTCAAGGTACAGTAGATATCTCCCAATCCCTAAAGAGCTCATAATCCAAATAATCAATAATCATCCATCAGTGGTGAGCATTTTGCTCACTGTCGACAGTGTTAATCTTGGATATTCAATGCCGGGACATGTTTGAGCTTCAGCTTTGAATATCTGGTTATTTTTAAGCCAGCTAACACATAGCTGCTTAAAAGTCGATATTCATTAGTTAATTGGTCACTGGTTACTGCATAAAAATAAGACAGGCCAAGAAAGACTTGTGCTCAATATTCCAAGAAGTTGCACACAACATCCAGGGAGGGGGATGCACCCAACATCCAGTGATGTTCTCTCCCACATTCAAAGACTCATATATGCCCTGCATTCAGAGAAGGCATGAGCTCTACATCCAGAGATGGGGCTGTCCACCACATTCTGTTCTACTGTGTTCTACTTTTATACCACATTCTATCCTAGAATTAAGTCCCAAATTGGTTTACAACTTTAACAGGAACACACATTAGCTAAATTGCAAAACAGTACAATAGAATAGAAGAAGTAATTCAGGGCAGAGATCTGCCAAAATAACGTGACTTTAGGATATATCAAAACAGAACATAAGAATCAATAATTCTAATCTTAGTTGAGAAAACATTCCAAAATAGCTGCAGCTTCAAAAGAAAAAGACATTCAGAGCTCCAGCTATGCTCTAGTCATGCTCCATATTCCAAGATTGATTCTTGCACTACATCTCAATATATAGCACTATATATTGAGATGGATTTGTGCTCTTCACCCACAGATGGAGCCATGCTCTACATTCAGAGATGTTCTAGACTTCGAGAGGAGTTGTGTCCTACAGTGAGAGATGTAGCTGTGCTCAACATGCAAAGATGGAGCAGCTCCTACATCCAGAGATGGAGTTGTGCCCAACATCAGGGGCTTAGCGAGGGTAAGATGTGCCCGGGTGGGTGGTGCCCCTCCCCGCCCTCTTCTCCACTCCCCCGCTCCTTCCCCCCCCCTTGTGCACACACGTGTCCCTTCCCCTGCACCTCTTTTCATTTTCCCAGCGTGTGCAACATCACCAACTTGCTGCCTGTGTCGATGTTGACTCTCCCTCTGATGTCATTTCCTAGGCCTGGGACCTGGAGGCGACATCAGAGGAAGAGCTGATGCTGGTGCAAGCAGAAGGGCTGCAGTTGCTGCTCAAGCTGACGCAGAGCTAGACGTACGGTAAGAGGGAAGTGAAGGTGTGCGTATGGCGGGGGAAGAGTGTGAAGGCGCGGGGGCAGAGAGAAGGATGGGTGACTGCACCCCCACGAAAACAACGCCAGGGCAGACCACCTCCACCTCCCTTACTATGCTACTGCCCAACATCCGGAGGCAAAGCTGTGTTGCACAGTCAGAGGCTGGTGGTATGCTCAACTTCCACAGCCATGTCTTCTGCCTAGAGGACGGGAGATGGAAGCCAGCTCATCCCTTGAATTCAACCAGGATAAAGAAAGCCGTAAATTGAAGGTGATGCAAAAGGTAGATGAATGCATAAGAACACCGCCATGAGCTACTAGATTTTGCCTGTGTACAACTGATGACATGGCATGAGGAAGCTAGAAGGCTGGATTTGCAAACTGACACTGACAGCTAAATTTCAGGCAATAGATATCCACATAATATCAGGAAGCATACAATTGATTTTATTGTATGAAATCCAGCAGAGTCATAGGAATCAGTGCTTCCTCTAAGCCATACGTGTGAGCATGCACACAAGGGTCACAAAGGAAATATACAGTATATGCCTAGCAACTGTGTGCACAAAATGTTTGCTGGATTTCTTTATTGTGAAAATAGGCTATGCCATACATGTTGAGTCGAGGCAGAAAAGTTGCACACCTACCATGTTTTCCCCAAAATAAGACAGTGTCTTATATTAATTTTGGGCCCAAAAAACCCCCTAGGTCTTATTTTGGGGGTATGCACACGATCATCTCTCCCTTCCTCTCCTTTACCCCAATTCTTCCTCTTTCCTTTCTCTCCCCCACATGTGCAGCATCTTCCCACCCCTCTGTCCCTCCCTCCCATCCCTTTGTGCAGTAGAAGTTTGTCCAGCTTCTATCCTTCCCTCCCTCCCATCCCTCGTGCAGCATAACGTTTGCCCAGCTTCTATCCTTCCCTCCATCCCATCCCTCGTGTAGCATAATCTTTGCCCAGCTTCTATCCTTCCCTCCCTGCCTCCCATCCCTTGTACAGCAGAACCCTTGAGCACCCCACCCCACCCACCCCCTCCACACAGCCAAAGCCCTGCTGACCCTCCATCCTTCCCTGTCTGCTGACTGCGATCAAGCCATATCTTTATGTGTGTGTGGTGCAGTGGTTAAAGCTATAGCCTCAACACTCTGGGGTTGTGGGTTCAAATCCATGCTGCTCCTTGTGACCCTGGGCAAGTCACTTAATCCCCCCACCTTCATTGTCCCAGGTACATTAGCTAGATTGTGAGCCCACCAGGACAGACAGGGAAAAATGCTTGAGTGGCTGAATAAATTAATGTAAACTGTTCTGAGCTCCCTTGGGAGAACGGTATAGAAAATTGAATGAATGAATCCAAAGCAGCGTTGGGCCGGCAGCACTCTAAACAGACTGCTTCGGCCTTGTCCGTCAGGGATTTCACTCTGCCTTTACAGTGGTTTTTTCTACTTCCTTACTCATTAATTAATTTAGAAGTACTATGTGAATTAATGTACTTGTGTTTTCTTGTAACTCAGGGGTGTCCAATGTCGGTCCTCGAGGGCCGCAATCCAGTCGGGTTTTCAGGATTTCCCCAATGAATATGCATTGAAAGCAGTGCATGCAAATAGATCTCATGCATATTCATTGGGGAAATCCTGAAAACCCGACTGGATTGCGGCCCTCGAGGACCGACATTGGACACCCCTGTTCAATGTAACTGAATAGCTCTCATTGCTAGCTGTTTAAAATGTTGACAATTAAATTTGAGATTCCCAGTTAAGAATAGGTAACAATTTTTTTTTAAATAGAAAAGAAAGTTTATTTTATATATAGAAGTCAAATAGGGCTTTTATATTGTCTTTGGCTAATAAGTGGATTGATATATGTGTTTTATAGTAAAACAGCAAATTAATAATTCTGCTGTTAGAAACAAAGAAATATGATGGCACGTAAAGGTCAAATGGCCCATCCAGTCTGCCCATCCACAGCATCCACTATCTCCCTGTGAGATCCCATGTGACTATCCCAACCAATAAGAGATATGATTCAATCAATGATCGGAAACAAAGTCAAAATAGAGAATTTCATTTCTGGCAAATTGGCACTTAACAAATAAGATAACTCTCTTTTTAGCTACAGTGGCAAAATAATGCTCAGAATTTAGGAAGTTGGTTGGGCTGAGAACCTTTTAATACTCCCCTCCCCTCTCCCCCTCCCCCCCCCCCCCCCCGGTACATCTTCCATAAGTGCATTATTCCCAGTTATGCTGAGCCCTGTCTGTGTATCAGCACTGAATAGCAGTTTTGTTGAGTTGCCTAATGCCTAGTCTGATATTCAGCACTTAACTGGCTATTGATTACAGCATAGACAGCCTTTGATGCAGTCACATTTTTATGTGCCAACTCCACCCCTGGAACACCCCCTAATATATCAGGCTTGCAGTTTGGCATTAGCCTGGTATTTTCAGCAGGACTAGGGCCTCTTCTATCAAACTGCATTAGCAGTTTTTAGCGCAGAGAGCCCCGCTGAATGTCCCGCGCTGCTCCCTATGCTCATAGGAACTTTATGAGCGTCGGGAGCAGCGCAGGCCATTCAGCACGGCTCTCTGCGCTAAAAACTCCTAGTGCAGTATGATAGAAGAGGCAGTAAGTGCTGCTGAAAATTAATGGTTAGCCGGAAACAGATGCTTTAACCAGCCAGGAACCCTCCCTGGCCAGTTAAATCATTTTGAACACCGACCCACAACTTTTCCAAACTTCTCTTTATACCCTTTAGACATCTATACTTTTAATTATGAAATAATTTATTTATGTCTGGAGGAAAAGTCCATAATTTGCTATTGACACAGACATGGGGGAATCAACTGCTTACCCTGGATCGGTAGCACGGAATGTTGCCACTATTTGAGGTTTAGCCAGGTTCTTGTGACCTGGATTGGCCACTATGTGATGAAATACTGGGCTGGACGGACCATTGGTCTGACTCAGAAAGGCTATTCTTATACTCTTATGTCTTCTCTGTATTTAAATGCACCTGACAGTCTCTGATTTTCTATATCCTTGCCTCAATCTGTCTCATTTTTATTAACATTAGCTGCTATGTTCCACTCGAATTCAGGTGGAGCCTATCCTACCACAATAGAACCCCCCTCCTTATCAAAAATGTTCCCATTTTCTAATGAATTAATTTGTTCTGTAAACTACTCTTACAGAAGCTTGTGCAACCATAATAACAGCATTACCATATCTACTGTAGAAAATGTCTACAGAGAGCTTTCTGTCCTATTTTTAATTGCTTTCCATGGCTGATTAATTGTATAATTACTCTTCCAGGATAGGATATATGTTCTATTCAAAAGTTGATGGTCTTCTTATTTCTTTCATTTTAGTTCCTCCTTTAATTGCTACCTTGTCTGCATCAGTGTTCACAAGGTTTTTTGTTCTAATGCACAATGGCCTTTATCAATTCTTCTCTTTCTTATATGCATTCTGTAAGCTAAATTTATGATGACTTTACTGACTGTTCCTATACTAGTATATTTTAACATAAAACATTAGCCATTCTCTGTTTCATAACAAACTGTCTGCAGAGCTATGTCATGGCCTTTCAAAATAACTTTGAGGGATTAGTGTCATGTATAGCATCATATTGATCAGGTTATACAAAGCAATACTCTACTTGATTTCTATTACAAAATCTTCCTTAGAAAGAAAAAAAGTTCTGCTTCTATTTCCCTTTGTGTTAAGGCTACAAAGGAAAAACAGCAAGAGAATATAGTTGATGATTCTGCTACTGAGCCGTGTAGCAGCGGCGAAGAGGCAGGGGAGCCGGCGAGAGGAGTAGGAGGGCAGGAGAACCGGTGCAGGAGGGAGGAGATCCGTCGATTCCAGCGGCGGGTAGCGGCGAGAGGAGGCTCCGCCCACCCCACCGCATCAGCGTAGCGTCATCGCCCGGGCTCCCCCTTAAGAGGAAGGGAGCTGCGGCGCGAGGGCTACACTGAGCCGTGTAGCAGCGGCGAAGAGGCAGGGGAGCCGGCGAGAGGAGCAGTAGGGCAGGAGAACCGGTGCAGGAGGGAGGAGAACCGGCGATTCCAGCGGCGGGTAGCGGCGAGAGGAGGCTCCGTCCACCCCACCGCGTCAGCGTAGCGTCATCGCCCGGGCTCCCCCTTAAGAGGAAGGGAGCCGCGGCGTGAGGGCTACACTGAGCCGTGTAGCAGCGGCGAAGAGGCAGGGGAGCCGGCAAGAGGAGCAGGAGGGCAGGAGAACCGGTGCAGGAGGGAGGAGAACCGGCGATTCCAGCGGCGGGTAGCGGCGAGAGGAGGCTCCGCCCACCCCACCGCGTCAGCGTAGCGTCATCGCCCAGGCTCCCCCTTAAGAGGAAGGGAGCCAACGGCGCTCAGCCATTCGGCGCGCGACGAAGGCGAGCGGCAAAGGCGCTCGCCTTAGCGAAAGCGCCTTTGCGAAGGAGCCTTGAGAAGGAGACCAGGCAGCCCAGCAGCAAACCTAAGTTTCAAATTCTTTTTAAATTTTCAAATTTTTTTCTTTCTTTTAAAAAAACCTAACTAAAAACAAAACAAAAAAAAAAAAAGTACTTTCTCCTCTTCTCATTCTTCTCTTATATTCTCTTATACTCTCATACTATCTCTCATACTCTTACATTTACTCTCTCTCACATTTACTCTCTCTCATTTTGTTATGGCAGGGCGGACAAGGAGTGTGAAGCCTACAAGCAAGAGTGGCAACCCCTGCACTGAGGTGATCCGGGAGTTGAACTCAGCCTACGCGCAGACAGAGGAGAACACAGCCCCGGGAATGGACGTCTCCATGCAGAACGAGGCCATCCCACAGCAGTACATTACGGCCTCTACACAGACGGAGGAGGTCGATCAAAGGGATGAAGACATCATGCAGGAACTAAGAAACCTCAGGGAGGAGGTGAAACGTCTGAGAGGCATTAGAGAGGATGAGGCCTACATCGATGGGATAGTGCAGGAACTATCTCAAGTCACAGAACGGACCCGTGACAGATCTCCCATGATGACTCCAGGGCCGCCGACAAAGAAACCAACTGTTGCAGTTCAGGAGATGGATGGAGACACTGACTCCTGGCAGTTAGTGACCTCCTCCACAGGTAAACGTAGGAGACCCTCACCCCAATTTACAATATACTCACCTTCTCTCTCTTTCTCTCAACAGGGCAGCTCCACATCAACTCCACAGCTGAGCCTAAAGAACAGATTCCAGGTCTTGCAGGAAGAGACTACCGACGGGGAGATGGACCAGGATCAACGCATATCTCCATCTCCAGGGACGATGGATCGACACCCCCAAAAGAAGCGTAGAGTAATAACCATTGGGGACTCCATGTTGAGAGGCACTGAGGGACCAATATGCAGACCGGATATGCAGTCGAGGGAGGTCTGCTGTCTACCCGGAGCCAGAATAAAAGATGTGACCACCTGTCTCGATAGATTTCTCAGGCCCCAGGACCACTTCCCCATGCTGCTCATCCACGTCGGAACGAATGACACTGCCAAGAACACCCTGGAGGACATAGCTAGAGACTTCGGAGCTCTGGGAAAGAGGCTGAAGCAGACAGGAGCACAGGTAGTATTCTCTTCCATTCTTCCTGTTAGAGGCAGAGGAAGGGACAGGGACGAACGCATCCTGAAGACGAATGAGTGGCTACAACGATGGTGCCAGGAGATGAACTTCGGATTCCTGAATCACGGAGAGACACTGCAGGGACTACAGGGACCAGACGGACTCCACCTGACCAACAGAGGTAAGAATGTCTTCGGACACAGACTAGCCCGCCTACTTCGAAGGGCTTTAAACTAGGTAAGTCGGGGGTGGGTACCCACTTTTACACCGGAGCAGTAAGTAACTATCCTGATGTGGAGAACCAACACTACACTTCTAAGTCTGAGGTAAGTACCCTTATTGCAAAAGAATCGCTAGGAGACACCTTGACTCAAATGGGGGGCTCACTACAGGAGGTTAGTAAACAGAAAGAGTGGAGAGCTATGTATGTTAACGCACACAGCCTAGGGAATAAATTTCTACAACTAGAAACAGAAATAGTTAATGCAGATCTAGACATAGTAGCAATATCAGAAACATGGTTCACAGACTCTCATGGGTGGGATATAACTATACCAGGGTACAACCTGATTCGACAAGACAGAGAGGGTAAGTTAGGAGGTGGGGTAGCACTATACATCAAAGAAAACATTAAGACAACCAGGATCACGGATGTCAAGTATACTGGGGAATCTATCTGGGTAAACCTGGCCAGAGGCGGAGAAAAATGCCTGTACCTTGGTGTGATATACAGACCTCCAAGACAATCGGAGGACAAGGACGCAGAACTAATTGAAGACATTGAGAATATCACCTTACGGGGGGAGGCTGTACTATTAGGAGACTTCAACATGCCTGATGTAGACTGGAACACACTATCAGCGACAACTTGTGATAGCAGGAGGATATTAACGTCCATGAAGGGAGTACGGCTCAAACAAATGGTACTAGAGCCCACTAGGGCCCAGGCCATCCTGGACCTTGTACTTACGAACGGGGAAAGCGTCTCAGAGGTCTCGGTGGGAGAGACGCTAGCCACCAGTGACTATAACACGGTATGGTTTAACCTTAAGAAAGGCTTCCCTAGATCACAAACAAAAACAAGGGTACTCAATTTCCGGGGCACTGACTTCGCACGCATGGGAGATTTCATCTATCAGACGCTGCAGGTTCAAGAAGTAACTACTAATGTGGAGGCTATGTGGTCAAACTTGAAATCGATCCTTCATGAGGCAACTATCCGCTACATAAAATCGAAACCCCAATGGTTCACAGATGAGGTATCGTGCCTCGTCAAGGAGAAGAAAAGAGCATTTCTCTCATACAAACGCACGGGGGAAAAAGAAGCTAACATTGAATACAGGAAAAAGTCTGCAGCGGTCAAAACAGCAGTCAGGGAGGCCAAAATTCGTATGGAAGAAACTCTAGCAAAGAACATTAAGAAAGGGGACAAATCCTTCTTCAGATACATTAGCGACAGGAAAAAGAACGCAAACGGGATAGTACGCCTTAGAACACCAGACGGGAATTATGTAGAAACAGACTCCGATAAAGCCAAACTACTGAATGATTACTTCTGTTCAGTCTTTACCTGCGAAGCACCAGGGCACGGGCCTCGGCTAGCAGCAAAGCAAAGCATGGAAGACCCATTTCAGAAGTTTGAGTTCACACCAGCTGATGTTTACAAAGAACTGTCAAGACTCAAGGTGAACAAAGCCATGGGACCGGACAATCTGCACCCAAGAGTGCTCAGAGAGCTATGCAATGTTTTGGCGGAACCATTAGCAATACTCTTCAATCTCTCCCTAAGTACGGGGACAGTCCCCCTGGACTGGAAAACTGCCAACGTGGTTCCTCTGCACAAAAAGGGTTGCAGAGCGGAGGCCGCAAATTACAGACCAGTAAGTCTCACATCAATAGTGTGTAAACTCATGGAAACTCTACTTAAAGGGAAATTAGACACGATATTGGATGAGGGGAATCTGAGGGATCCCTGTCAACATGGATTCACTAGGGGCAGGTCATGCCAGTCCAATCTCATCAGCTTCTTTGATTGGGTGACAGGAAAGCTGGACTCGGGAGAGTCTCTGGACATAGTATACTTGGATTTCAGTAAAGCTTTTGACAGTGTCACACACCGTAGACTATTAAACAAGATGAAATCGATGGGGTTAAGTGAGAAACTAACGGCGTGGGTCAACGATTGGCTGAGTGGAAGACTTCAGAAAGTGGTGGTCAATGGCACCCTCTCTGAGACATCGGAGGTGACTAGCGGAGTGCCGCAGGGCTCAGTCCTGGGACCATCCCTTTTTAACATATTCATAAGGGACTTGACCCGAGGGCTTCAGGGTAAAGTAGTGCTGTTCGCCGACGACGCCAAACTGTGTAATATAGTGGGTGGAAGCAATCCCACGGATGGTATGACGCAGGATCTGATCAAGTTGGAAAAATGGTCCACGACATGGCAGCTGGGCTTCAACGCTAAGAAGTGTAAGGTCATGCATCTCGGCAGCAGAAATCCATGCAGAACATACACCTTGAATGGAGAAACACTAGCTAGGACTTCAGAAGAACGGGACTTGGGAGTGATCATCAGTGCAGACATGAAGGCTGCCAAACAAGTGGAGAAGGCCTCATCCAAGGCGAGGCAAATGATGGGATGTATCAATAGAAGCTTCGTCAGCCGCAAACCTGAAGTCATAATGCCACTATATAGAACCATGGTGAGACCTCATCTAGAGTACTGTGTGCAATTCTGGAGGCTACATTACCGTAAAGATGTGCTTCGAGCTGAGTCGGTCCAGCGAATGGCCACTAGGAAGGTCTCTGGACTCAAGGGTCTCTCATACGAGGAAAGACTGGGCAAATTGCAGCTGTACTCTCTAGAGGAGCGCAGGGAAAGGGGTGACATGATTGAGACTTTTAAGTACGTCACAGGTCGTGTCGAGGTGGAAAACGATATATTCCTTCCCAAGGGACCCTCAGTCACGGGGCACCCGCTCAAACTCAGAGGAGGGAAATTTAGTGGTGACATCAGGAAGTATTTCTTCACAGAAAGAGTGGTAGATCACTGGAACAAACTTCCGACGCAGGTAATCAAGGCCACAAGCGTGCTCGACTTTAAGAATAAATGGGACATCCACGTGGGATCCCTACGTGGGTCGAGCAGCACTCAGACTTAATTGGGTGGGTCAGTAGAGTGGGCAGACTTGATGGGCTGTAGCCCTTTTCTGCCGTCACCTTTCTATGTTTCTATGTTTCTATGATTAGAACATAACCACAAAGAGAATCTTTTTAGTCGGTGTAAAGTAGGAATGTAAAGGCAATAGGAAAAGAAAATGCTTCTTATGTTTGCAAGGGTTTAAGTTTGTTTTTCTTTTCTTTTATAAATTTTCATTTCAGAGAAATTTTGTTACTTATAAGGTAGGTGCAGATGCAGCAAAATAAAAACACTTGTGGCAAAAACCACCTCAACTCTATGATCGCAACATTAACCTCCAAAGGAACTCACACATCCCTAAAGTATCATCCAACCCGCATTAACCTCCTCTGATCCCATCAGTCTCAGCATTAGGCACTGGATCATACCCAACTTCCCACCTGCTAGAATTACACCTCACCCACCATGAAGAGATAGGCAATCCCCACTGGCATGTAACAGGGAATTGCTCCTCCATCAACACTATACCACCAAAACCACTTTTGGTCACAGCCTTATTGCTGCTTAGGTTCAAAATGAAAGCTATGAACCCTATATCAGTAGGATGGCAGCAGTAAAACAAGAGGTCAAACTGCTATATAAGGAGCATGCTTGGAATCTTTTGTTGTAGTCTAGAATCACTGAAGCTAGATTCAAGAATACAGGAGCTCAAGAGTTCAGGATTAAACTCATGGAAACTGGAGCCTTTGGAGCTGGCCTTTCTGGCAGGAACAGCCATAGAACAGGAAATCTTTGGAGCTGGGCCTTCTTGTATAGAAGTAGGAAAGGAGAACCAACAGGAGGAAGAGTGTCCCCTGAAGAAGGCGTTCTTTGTACGCCGAACCTGGGATCCTTGTTGGCACCACTGTTTATAATAAAGATTTTGACTCCTCCCTTGCCTTTATAAAATTGTTAAAAAGAACAAACCCAAGAACCAAACTTTGAGGCACACTACTGGTAATATCCCTTTCCTCAGAGCGATCTCCATTGATCATTACCCTGTGTCACCTTCCATTCAACCAGCTCCTGACCTAGTCTGTCATTTTGTGACCCATCCTGAGGGTACTCAGGGGCAGATTCTATAACTGGCATCCTGACTGGCTAAGTGTGGGCATGGTTTCACCCAGAAGTGGCCTTGGGTGAGCTTAAGCGGCCCTAGGTGTCTTCCTAGGGCCACAACAGATGCCTGAAATATAGGCCAGTAAATGCTGATCTACATATCAAATCCTAAAAGGTAGTCGCGGCCGACTCAGCTGATCACTCAAGGGAATCCCCAATCAGCCGAGGAACCTCAACAAAAGTGCTACCAAAATCGGCAGGATGGATATCCACTCCCTCCTGCCACCAGCCTACAATCCCCCGATGCCCCCCCCCCACCACCACTATGAAGCACCATCAATAGGAGGGATGCCCACTCTCTCCTGCCACCACCTTATTGGTTACCTTTAGGAATATTGATGATCGGAATAAAGTTATAGCAAATTTCTTTAGTAAAAGATTGGCTCTGTTTCATGGCTCTCCAATGAATGTTTGTTTATTTTTTAATATGTTTACCGTAGGATTCAAATGATCCATCAGAATGTTTTAAATTTAAGATTTGGATCATTGTTTCTAAGCATGACCTTCTTCTTGAAGTTTCCCAGACTATGGCCCCATTTTATCAAGCCGCATTAGGGTTTTTTATCACCAGCCACTGTGGTATAAGCTCTGACACTCATAGAATTCCTATGAGCATTGGAGTTTTTACCACAATAGCCGGTGATAAAAAAAAATCAAACCTTAATAGTCCATCTCCTCTATGTCCAAGAAAAAACTGCAGGCACCACTCTTCAAGTACTCACTGCTACAAAGACAGTGTCTTTATTCCTCTGACTGTTTGTTGATAGACTGCACTGTGCCATGCAAATTATCTGTGTTTAGATCTATAAGAGTCAATCATGCTTCCTCTTTTATTTTAACCTGCCAAGAAACACCTCTCAAAGTGAGTACTGTGGGCTCATTTTCAAAAAAGAAAGATGTCCAAAAAGTGGCAGAATGGGGCAGATGGATATTTTTCTTGCCAAACCCTTCCAATTTGCTATGTTTGAAATCTATTTTCGAGACAGATATCTATACTGTTCATCTGCAATTCATCAAAATCTCAAAGGGGCATGGTAGAGGCGGAACTGGGGCAGAATATGATTTTGATGTTTTTCTGCCATAATCAAACATTTAAGAATACTTCTAATGCACAATTTGGACATTTGGGGTTAGACCTATTTTAACAATGAGTACAAGGACGCACAACATATAATATGTTCATGTAATGAGTAAAAATGTTGTGTGATCGTGGCACCGAGGCTCCCTCTTCAAACCCAGCATGCACCCCCAAAGAGGGAGAAAAAGCCTCAGAATAATGTAGCAGTATAGAACCAAAAGGTGCAAATCAAAACTGCTTTTGATACTTCCACTGGCAAAAAAACTCCCTCACAGAACAGCTCAGGTTTAGAAAAGGGCAAAGTCCCCCGGAGGCACGTTGAAGGACTTAGCTGACAAAAGACGACTTGAGCTCCAATGCTGCCATGTCTTCTCCAATCTTCCCGACAAGTGATCTTGTTTCACCAATGTTTGGCTCATCAGGGGAACAAACAATACAGCCTTGAAAAGTGCAGCCTCGCTGGGGGTTAGTCTCCCTCAACAGTGACAAATACTTACAGTTTAGGCGGCACGCCTTGGGTTTTTTTTTTAAATTGACTGATAGACAGTCATAGGATGCCTACCGCTGCCTACATTCGGGATGCCCGTTTATAGAATCAACCCCTAAGTATCTATAGGTGGCCACTTCCATGCCTACTTTGGGATATACAGTACACAAGTCTTCATGAAATGATGCTGTATATCAGTTATTTGTAAGGTACTATCAAGATAGCTTATTCTGATGTGAAGAAATCATTCCTGCATTAAATAGAATGGAAAATTGTATTTTATGCTTTAGTGACACTTGAAGTGACATATGAATTTATCTGTATTTTTATTTCTAAAGTTGCGAATAATAAAACATATCCTTCAAATATCCTCCCAAATAACTGGTTTAAAAAGTCTTAGGTGCTCTACCATTTTTACAATTTTTAATTAATATATGTAAGAGCAAAATTATTTTTAAAATGCAATACTAAAATACAGTCCTTGATTTTTATTTCCATAGCAACTATATGTAATGACATATCACGTGAAACCTTTTCAGTGTTTCTTTTTCACTTAGAATTATCTAGGCCATATACTGAATTTTGGTTCTGTGAAATAAATAAAAATAACCACAACATTTGTTGGCATTTATCCAGAGTGCAAATGGCTTTTGTACTTCAGTAACAGATACAAAATCATACTCTGGAAGACTAGTACTCAGAGTGCATGAAAGCATTCAAATGAAGTAAAATGGAAAAATAACAGTGACATTAATTACATTACACAGCTTCAGTTGGGAAACCAGAGTAAGGGAATTGTAAGATCACACATAGTCAGTGATAGAGTAGTGATTGAAATGTATTTCTTAACTCCCTTTTACAGTTTGATTATGCCAACTAATCCTACATTATTAGACATACTGTAATTTACGGCAAATAGTCTGCTTTTATATCTATCTACTAGTGGCTTAGGTAACAGCAATGTACTACAGATAACCACTTCATAAGATAACGGAATCGAAGACTCCAGAATCAAATTGATTTGTCCCCATATTGATTTCCAAAAGTTGAGTATCAAAGGACAATAGAACAACAAATGACAGTGGGCCATGAACAACAGATGACAGTGCCAGCATCTATTAGATCAGTGTTTTTCAACCGCTGTTCCGCGGCACACTAGTGTGCCGCGAGATGTTGCCTGGTGTGCCGCAGGGCCGCCGGGCCCGGAGCTGACAGGGGGCCCGAGGCAGGGGCGCCAGTAGCTCGCCAAGGCAAAGTGAGTCGATCACCCAGGACTCACTTTGTCTTGGCGATCTAATCTATCGAGCCGATAAGTCTTCTCCCCGACGTCAATTCTACAGTCGGAGAGGAAGTTCGGGCCAGCCAATCGCTGCCTGGCTGGGCGGAACTTCCTTTCCGATTGTAGAATTGACGTCAGGGAGAGCATGCGTCGGCGTCGGCTTTGGGGCCTGTTATCCATTGGTGGGTCCTGTTCCCCGATGGCAGCGGCAGTGGCAGTGGCTTGGGGGAACGGCAGGGAGAAAGAAAGAAAGGGGGCAGGCAGGGAAACAGAAGGAAAGAAGAAAAAAAAGAAAGAAAGGTCAGGGAGAGAGGAAGAAAAAGTTGGGGGAGGGAATGAGGTGTGGAGGAGAGAAAGCATACAGGCTGATAGAAGGGAAGAAAGATTGGATGCACAGTCAGAAGAAGAAAGTGCAACCAGAAATCACCAGACAAGGTAGGAAAAATGATTTTATTTTAAATTTAGCAAAGTGGAGGCAGTATTACCACAGTTTTCAAAGGAATTTGCCCAAATAACTTAATAGTTAACTGGGTAAATTCCCAGAGATGAAAACTTCCCTTCACTTACTATGCACAGTTCTGAATTTATATCTGCTGTCTATATTTTACAATATGGTCACCTTTTACTAAACCGCAATAGTGGTTTTTAGCGCAGGGAGCCTATGAGCGTCAAGAGCAGCGCTGGGCATTCAGCGCAGCTCCCTGCGCTAAAAACTGCTATTGTGGTTTAATAAAAAGGATGGAGGGTATATTTGTCTATTTTTGTATGCTATAAAATCCAAATACAGAGAGAGACTGAGAGCTGTTGACGAAGAGCTACGTGTGTGTCTTTCTTCGATTCCAGCCAGAATATCAGCTTTGTGTTCAGCCAAACAGGCCCAGGTTTCGCACTGAATAAAGTATTTTATAATTTTTATTTCGTAATAAAGTAATTATAAAATACTTTCTTTGTGTTTATTTGATTCCTATTCAAGAGAATTACTTTATATATAGTCAATATAGGCAGAGAGTTAAATTTTTTAACATTTTCTAATGGTGGTGTGCCTCGTGATTTTTTTCATGAAACAAGTGTGCCTTTGCCCAAAAAAGGTTGAAAAACACTGTATTAGATCATGAACTGTTTAACTTCTGCAAACAAACTGAGGTCCAAAAACTCTATGTAACAGAAAAAACCAAGTTTGTCTCATAGATGCTGACACTGTACATCTCATCCTTCAAGTCCAAATCCGTGGCCATTGAATAGCAGAAATCTGTTGTTTTGTTTCAATGCTCCAAATGTCCCTTAAGCTTGTTTTTGGTTTTTTATTCAAATACTCTGATATTAATTTATACCACTTGGTGGCCTGATGCCCTAGGAAATCTGTTTGGAAACATAGGCCCGGTAAGCTATACTGATTATTCAAGTTACGCCAATCATGGAACCCTTTCTGAATGGCCTGTTTCAACTGCAACCATTTAAAAGCTTGAGGCTTTGAGATACTGAATGATTGTTGCAGTTGTGATAAATTTATCATTTTCCCATTAGGGATCACATCATCTAAAGTACGTATACCTGCCTGAAGCCATTGCTTCCAGAGGATCTTAGACTCACCAATTTGAATCTTGGAGTTCAACCATAAGGATTGACACGTGGATTGTTGTACTGGTATAGATGGTAAATTGTTAATGAATTTTAAGGTTTCCATGTGGCAAAAAGAATACTATTGTCCTTATAAATCATTGGAAGCTTGATACTCAAAATATGGCACAATCATAATGGGGACATGAGTTGATATTCTAATATCAGCCAATCCGGAAGATGCTCCAAGACTTCAGGAAGGATCCAATACATACCCTGCCGCATAATGAAAGATTGATGATATCTATAGAAATTTGGAAAATTTGTCCCCCCTTACACCTCCCCCCTCCCCCCCTCGCCAGTTGTGGTTTTTGCAAAGATACTAAGGCTATTCTAGCAGTTTTACCCATCCAAATAAATTTTATAAGGATCCCATTCAATTTTTTATAAAAGCTCCCTTGAAAATAACTGGCAACATACTCATTTGGTAGCAAACTACAGGCAAAATCATCATTTTGATGGTTTAGACTCTCCCGAACCAAGAAAGATGTAATAGGTTCCAATGCTCACACATTTTTTTGACTTTCGATAATAAGGATTTAAAATTTACTGTCATTGTATCTTCCAATGTTCTTTGAATCATGATACCCAAATATTTTATACCCTCTTCCTTCCAAAGGAATGGAAATGGGTCAAATAACCCTTTTACACAATGCACATTTAATGGAAAAACCTCAGATTTACACCAATTTATTTTGTACCCAGAAAATTTGCCAAAATGATCAATCAATTCCAGTAAATGTGGGATGGTAGATTCAGGATTCTTCAAATGAAGCAAAATATCATCTGCATAGGCCGAAACCTTATAATCTCGACCTGCATATGTAATTCCCTGTATTTCCTTTACCTGCTGAATGGCCAACAACAAGGGTTCCAAAACAATATCAAAAAGCAAAGGAAATAAGGGACACCCTTTTCTAACTCCCCTCTTCAGACAAAAATGCTCCGAAAATGTATTATCAATATCAATGTATTATCTGGCTGAGGGGAAACTATAAAAGGTTTGAATCATTTGTATAAATCCGGATTCTATACCAAACCAATCCATCGCTTGATACATGAAAGTCCATTCTACCTGATCAAAGGTCTTCTCTGCTTCCAAAGAAACAAAGAAGACCGGATCATACATTGTTTTTGTTAAATTTAGCATATGAAATGCCAATCTGGTATTATTTGAAGTATGTCTTTGAGCAACGAAACCCATTTGGTGCATACCAATCATATAAGGGAGAGCCTTGGCTAGTCTTACAGCCAATAACTTAGACAAGAGTTTCATATCCACATTAATTAAAGAAATAGGCCTGTAATTTGAAACCAACATGGGATCTTTATTTGACTTCGGCAAAACCATGGTTAATGATTCCACCATAGTACCTGATATGCAACCCTTAGTCAGTTGTGCTTGATATAAATTTAAAAGATTAGGTAATAGTATAATTTGAAATGATTTGAAAAAATCCACTGTGAATTCATCAGTACCCGTAGTGGATCCAGCTCTGAGAGACTTCAACGCTGCCTGAAGTTCCTTAAGTGATATAGGCGCTTCAAGATTTCCTTTTATATGCTCGGGAATTTTTGGGCCATGAATTAATTAAAAGTAGACTATTTGCCATAATGACTGGGATAGCCATGCAAATGGTTACCAAGAACTGGAAAAATTGGGATAGACTTAATTTCTCCTTTTAGTGGGATTCTTTATGTTTATGCTATAAATATACAAAATGAATGAAGAAATATCATGTAATAATAAGCTATTTAAATTAATGTGGGGTCCATTTACAAATTTTGTTAACACTGATTAGCTGGATTATCCCCTTATTTCCTATTTGATTTGCACATCCAGAGAGAGTGAGTGGGAGGGAGAGGGGTATTATATTTTGTTGTATTAATTGACCACAGGAAAGTGCTGTTTATGATTTAATTGTATGTATGTAATAATGCACTCTCTTTTTGTTTTTGAATTAGGGTGGGGGGAAATGTTTGTAATACTTTGATTAATTGTAAGTGCTGTCTTGAAGTCAATTGTATATACTGTATATTTTATTGCACTGTTTTTCGAATGGAAAATTAATAAAGATTAAAAAAAAAAAAAAATACTGTAATTTGATCTACGAGGGGCTGCTGAAAAGTTCTCAGCCCAACCAAGAATGATGTGGAGCCATGAAACTTACAACTCATTCCAAATTTTTCTTGCCACTTTTCATTTCATTTCATATAATTGAAACAAAAAGTGTCAAGAAAAGTGTGGAATAACGTGTAAGTTTTATGGCTCCACATCCTTCTCTTCTTGATTGGGCTGTGAACTTTTCAGTGGTCCCTATTAAGAATGGATCAGTCATCATGGTTTCATATTCCATGTTCATATTCATGTTTCATATTGTGACAGGCAACTTCCTGACTCAGGTAGAAATACTCCTTCTGATACTGCCCGAGATAAAACTGTCCCAAGTCCTGCTAGGAGAGACAGACCAGGGGATTTAAGGCAGAGGGATAAAAACAGAAGGGAGATTTCTACCACAATCAGACAGGATAATGTAACTCCCTATTATTCTCTTGCTAGGAAGACTGAGCAGAATATTTGTGACCTCCAGGGAATAAGATCTGACACTGAAAGAGTTAACAGAAGAGGTGGGTCTTAGTCTAGTGAGAAACATGCTGTGCAGCCAATCAGAGAGAGAGTTTCCCCAGCAGGCACAGAACCTGCAAGTAAATTGAGCCCAGCTGGTCTAACAGGGAAGCTGAAGCTGCAGCCCAGGTTCTCAGAGCCAGGAGGAAACAGGAAGACACAGACAGCCTCCCTAGACAGAAAGCTGCCTGCTCCTTCATACCCCATCCACTTGAATTCCCAGCAGAGCCCTACCGAGAGAAGGAGAGTTCTTAAACCCCAGGCAGCGGTGTGGGAGGAGGTGGGGGAAGGGGAAGCCTTTGAAACTACTGAAAATGTCCATTTGTCTCCTGAAGCAAGAGGTAGGGAGGATTATGCAGAGCCTGATTGCCTAATGGGTTATGAAGATATTGAATTTGTTTATAGCGATCCAGGGCATTGCATGGAATGGCTAAATGAAGGTCTGTGTGGATGAAGATATGTTTGAATGAAGCCTCAGTTTAACTTTAAGCCTAGCGGGTATATGAAAGCAAACACTGCAGTTGGTTTCAAAAACGGAAAGTGTGTGAGTGAAGACTATTGAATTCCCCAGCTAGGAATGGGGAAGGGAATTCACTGCACAAGAGCTAGGTGAGAAAACGGAGCTAGAAGCTGCCCTTTTTACCAGAGCTCTTGGCACTTATCAGGGGGCCGGGAGGGCATGATTCCAACTGTTATGCAGGGAGGAGTGTCCCCAGCACTCTGTCCATAGGTAAACAGTCAGCAGTGCCATTGCCTAAACAGGGCAAAACTGCTGAGAGAAGCCTTGCAGTAAGCTAGGCTGTAGCTTGAAAAGAAATAAAAAGAGAGGAAAATAAAAAAAAACCTTTTCCTTGAGGAGTGGCAAGCAGGGAGGGGAAAGCCTTATCCCAACAAGGGGGTTAGGGCCTCTTTTAACCCACCCTTGGAGGAAGGGAGAGGCAGCTGCTGGAACTGTGTTTAAAGCAAATCAGCCTTTATACCAAGCACTACCATTGTACAGAATTCAGAGAACAGTTGAACTGTGGAAAAGCTTATTTTGATTATTTGGAAGTTCCTGATGTGCGCTGTGTATAGGGTAAAGCTAAGGGTTACCTAAGAGGAACTGCCTCTGAATGAGAGGAAATTATCTTGTTTTCAAGGAAGAATAAAAAATGTTTTCTGAGAAATAATATTGACTGGGACCTTTTTTTCCTTGGGGTCCAGAGCCTCATCCTAAGCATGTGACGGACGCCGGGGTTGAACCCTCGGGCATCCACGACCCCGTCACAATATTAATATGATATACCATCAGTCTTAACGTAAAATTTGAGCAATTTACAATTCAAAATCAGGAGAATGAAGAACAGTCAAGAAGACTAAGGGCTCCTTTTACAAAGCCGTGTTAGCGGTTTAACGCGCATAATAGCGCGCGCTAAACTGCCGGCCGCGCTAGTTGCTAATGCCAGGATTGAGCTGGCGTTAGTTCTAGCTTCGTGGTGCGAGTTTAGCGTGCACTAAAACTGCTAATGTGGCTTCGTAAAAGGAGCCCTAAGAGACGAATAGATAACAACAACAAAAAGAATGGAATTGTCAAATGAGGAAATTAACCAAAAAATAACACAAAAAGACCTGAAATACAATACTGAAGCAGGAATCAAGTGGAAAGAGGCATGAGTGTGTGTGTGTGTGTGGGGGGGGGGGGGGCTTAAAAACAATAGCTCAACCCTAACAAGACAAGCCTGAAGAAAGCAAAACTGGCCTCTTCTTTCTATTTGCAGCATTAAGCTCTATTGGAGTGTGCAGTGAGAAATGAAAGTCTTGATTGTTTTGTAAGATTCAGTGGTACAACATATAATCTATCCCAAGGTGGAACTTTGTGAGGTTGGAAAGTTGTGCAGTTTGTGACACTGATTAGACCAAAAAAATATGTATTAAAGATAAGGAGCCTGATAACAAGCAGAGCAGTACAACACAATACATGGGATTCCCTGGCTAAGGGCATTTTTCACCTACAAGTAGGAAGACAAGACTTAACGGTGGCCAACAAGCAAACAAGAAAAACTATTTTGCAGCATAAACTTTCAACTTTTTTTTCTTTTTTATTCCTTTTTACTTTTCCTAAAGAAAGAAAAGCCTTAGCTGTCTTATGGCACTATACAGAATTTGGGACTTAATGTCTTTTATTAAGGCGAATAGAGTTACTATGCCCTTTCTCTGTCAATAATTAACTCAAAAAGCTTTACTACATCATGAGTTAGGCCATTTTCCTTGCAAAGTGCTCATAAGAATCTAAGAATAGCCTTACTGGGTCAGACCAATGGTCCATCTAGCCCGGTAGCCCAGTCCTTCAAGCTGGAATCCCCAAAGCCTCCCCCCACACCCAAATGTCCGCGGCAGGAGGAGTGCCAAATTCCTCCTTCCACCACCTCACCAAGACATCCACCCAGCAGGAGGGATGCCCACTCCCTCCTGCTGAAACCCACATACTCCTCAAAGATCTTCAGCAGAAAGGATGCCTAAACCCTCCTGCTGGAACCCTCCCAAAAGATATGCCTCCCAACCCCCCTCCCCCCCAAGCCCCCCTGACTCCATTAATACTTTTTTTAGTTGACTGGCTAGAGGGATGCTTCCTTCTTCTGGCCGGCAGGCCCACCTTCACAGAATGGCAGGCCTTCCCCTTCCCGGTGCATCTTGGGAAGCACTGGGGAGGGCCCTAAGGCCCTGATTGACCTCTTATGGAAGGAGCCTTAGGCACCTGGGCCAATTGGAATCTTAGGCCTAAATTTCCGATTTCTATTCACCCTAGTCAGCCTAGTGTTATTTAGCCTGCCAAGAAGCCAGTTCCAGCCAGCTATATACAGCTGAATATTGGGTGAATAGAAATTTGAAAGACATCTTGGCACCATCAGTATTACCCATGCCCTCTAAGAGTAGGAGGGATGTTGGTTTGGGACATCACCAATGCCATAATTGGTCATAATGCCATATTAATCTTAAAACAAAGGAGAATGATATGAGTTTTGGCATTTCTCAAATTGCAAAACAGAAAGAGTTGTCAATGTAGTCATCTGCCCATGTAAACTCCTATATATTGAGAAAACCATAAGGGCACTGAATAAGAAAATTATTGAGCACAGAATGCTATTAAGAGAAAAATTGTAAGTGACTTGTAGAGCATATGATTGCTAAACATAAATTTGATGAACTATGTTTTATTGCTGTTCATACGTTACTGGTCCATTTGGGAGGGGGAGATTCTAATCAATTGCTTTGACAAGAGGAACAGATGGTTTATACTTAAATATAACACTGGATCATTAAACAGTCTCTGTATGGAATCAGATTGCTTTCCATTTTTATAAATCTTTTTTTTGAAAAGGACATATACATCTATGATATTAGAAGATGGCCATACAAATACTTTATTTGAATGGTTATTAATATCTGCCTTTATGACATAATTTTTATGTCTCTGATATTCTTATTATGTTTCATTGGCTAATACTGGATTTAAGTATGTTTTGGTTCTACTGATGTATTTATTATGTATCTTCATACTAGGCATAGGCGTCGGAAATGGGGGGCACAGGGGCTATGGCCTCTCTAAAAATTGCCCATCCTGTAGGTCAGGGGGTACACAGGCTGACCACCACCCACCGGTGCTGCTCCCTACACGCCACCGCCGTAACTGCAGGAAGGGCCAGGCGTGTGCAGCCCACAAGCCTCCCCCCGTCAATTCTGACATCGGAGAGAAGGTCCGGGCCAGAGGAGGGAGAGAGAGGGAGACATATTGCCAATAAGACAGGGGGGAGGGGTTGTAAGCAGAAGAAAGAAAGAGAGATAGAGAGGCCTGGACCAAAGGGGAAAGATAGGAGGCAGATGCTGGAATATGAGAGGTGCACACAGAGGAGGAGAGACCCTGAGGAAGAACAGAGAGATGGATGATCATAACAGAGGAGGGAGAGAGAGGGAGACCTAGAACAAAGGTGGTGGTAGGTACAAAGGATTACTGACACTGGATCTGGGGAGGGTAAGCAGAGGGAAAAAAGAGAGAGACCTGGGCCCAAAGGGGATAGATAAAGAAATGTTAGATAAAAAAGAAAGAAATATTGGATGCACAGTCAGAAGGAACTGCAACCAGAGACTCATGAAATTACCAGACAACAAAGGAAGGAAAAATGATTTTATTTTCAATTTAGTGATCAAAATGTGTCAGTTTTGAGAATTTATATCTGCTGTCTATATTTTGCACTATATTTGTCTATTTTTCTATAGTTGTTACTGAGGTGACATTGCATATTTTAAACTCATCTGACTTGACATCTTTGAAAACCCCCCAAATATAAATGATAATTAACATTTTCTCTGTGCTTTGTGTTGTTTTTTTTTAAAAAAATTTGTGGCTACCATTATGTATTAATAAGTATTGTGACCAAACAGACACAAGCCCTGTCAAGGTCCCAGCTAAAGTAAAAATAAAACCCAGGAAGAAAGATTCCAGGATCTCTCAGGAATTTATTGTGAGAAACAGGGTCAGTGACCACCAGGTGGAGCCTGACTTATCTGGGGATGAGATGGGTGAATTATGTACAACTCACCACCAGGGGAGCTCTAGGGGACCCTGGGCTACTGCTGACTCACCTAGAGCAGGGCACGCCCCTAAGGTAGATAAGCCAGCAGTGGCATTCAGACCAGCAAGCCGGTTAGGGAGGAAGTTTGGGCCTTGCCTCCCTAGGAACCCTGCCGAGCCAAACAGGGACAACAAACCCCAATCTATGGAACCAATGGAGGTTGAACAGCCAGAGGATTTGTCTTACCTGTTTGAAGAACCTATGGACTTCCAAGAGTCCTGTGCTGGCTGTGAGAGTAATTTGCCTGAACCTATGCAGCTGAACCTGACTTTGAGCCACAAACAGTGAGTGTGTTTTGGAACTGTTTGTGTGCTGTGTTTTTCGTTTTTGAATGCTTGTTTTTGTGAGAAAGCTTTGAGAGAGCGGGGAGAGGTTTTGCTTCCATTCTGGGAGGGAATTTGAAAGCCTTTTCTGAAGGCCTTTGTTTTTGGCAAAACCTATGACTCTCCTTTTCCTGGCAACCATATTCTGATTGCCAGAGGCTTTCCTTCAATTGCTGCAAGGACTATAAATTAAGGAAAACTTGAATGCTGAACTGTATTTGTGATGAAGTGAAATACCTGCTTTTCAGCAGGCAGAGTAAGCTCTGTATTGAGCTGAGGTCTCAAGGATAAGTGGGACTTATGAAACACAGAAAGAAAGTTGCACTGTATTGTGAGCAGCTTTATTTTCCTGCCTTTTTCTCTTTTGGCAGTTTTTTTTTTTTTTTTTTTGTTTTTGGTTATTAAGGCTGTGTGGAATCCTGACTGAGGTTATAAAGTCTGAGAAAGTACTTACCTGCCTTAGAGAATTAAGTAAAAAGAACTTTGCCCTGACAAGCCACAATTGTTGGAACTTTATTTGTGTTTGAGTGAATTTTTCATTGCTACTATAAACTCCAGTCCTGCAGGGTGACTCCAGGCCGGGTCACACGCGATTGCATTATTGTTTGTAGCCATCAAATTTTCTACAGAGCCCTGCTCTGGGTAATACTGGTGGCCACAGTATATTGTGTGTATATGAAAAAGAGATAGAAGAAATTGCATTACAATTAGTATTATTGTTATGGGGGTGGTGTCACTGGCGGAGTTTGGGCAGGTCTGGGGATATAGGTACTAGGCAGACTTGCATGGTCTGTTCCCCATATAAGACAATTTGGTTTAGGATGGGTTGAGGAAAGCTTTGATGGGAATTCCAGTAATTTAGAACAAGAGGAAGGTACTGAGTGGCAAATGATATGATGGTTTGGATAGGCTGGAGTGAACTGCGACGGCTGCTCCAGTAGTTGGAACCCAAGATATCAAGTTTTGACAGTAACTTTGGATTTCTATGGTCTAGCACCCAGTAGTATAAAAGAAAAAAGACAATTCAATGTAATCATGAATTTATAATGAGTGTAACTGTTGGGCAGACTGGATGGACCATTCAGATCTTTATCAGTTCTAGCATCCCTGCTGGATAAGATTCATTCCTTGTTCAGTAAAGGTATGAATGCTTTCGTTCTTCTATTTGATTTAAGTAGTGTTTTGGATTTAATGGACCACCTCATTTTTTTACACGTCTAGATCAGTTGGAAATAGCTGGCCAGGTTTTTAGGTAGTTTTAGAATTTCTTGACTACTAGGTTTTATTGGATTCATATGGAGAATTGCCTTTCCCAGGAATGTGAAATGTAGGAAAGAGGCTCAATGATTACGAGTTTACATCTTATAATTATGCTGATGGTATAGCATTGTTAATTCCTATGCCATCCTTACTCTCCTTGAAAGTTGTACAAGTTAAAAAGGCACAGGAAACTGAACTCTGAAACAAAACATTTATTTATTTATTTTTATGGCCTTCAGGATTTCTGGGATCAGTGAAATTAGTATCCTTGTCCATCAGTCCAGTTACCCACTGGCCTCCACCATGAAGTTGCTAGGCATGTCTCTAGATAGGGTTATTTCTGTTGAAACTCAGATTAATTCTTTAATTCAAAAATAATAAATAATAAGCTCTAGTCTTAAAAGTATACTGGACTATTGCAACATTATTTATTTGGGCTGCCTACAGCAACTCTTGAAGGGCTGAAGCAGTCCAAAATACAGCTTTATGTCTGATAGTCTCCTTACAAAACAGGGTCATATTTCTCCTTACTATCTTAGGCTCCATTGGCTTCCTGTATAAAGTGCTATATGGAAAGGTTTGATCTTACATGGTTGATCACTTCCCCACCCACCCCTTTTACTACATCGCGATAGCGGTTATTAGCGCAGGGAGCCGTGCTGAATGCTTTGCACTGCTCCTGATGCTCAGAGGTTTAGTAAAAGAACATAATAAGGGGATGGAACTCCTCTCATATTGAGGAGTGGCACTCGTGGGCTGTAGGGGGCACTATGGTGCGTTAATGGAATGAATAGTGTGCAGGACATGTTGGTGCAAGTATTTTGTGGATTTTTTCTACAAAAACGCCGGCTTTTCGTATGGTTCTGGGTAAACTAGTTAGAAGTACATATGTTAGTTAAGGCCATGCCCAATAGAAGTGTACAAAAAGTTGGTGAATAAAAATCTGAATATGAATGTAGCCAAGGCCAGAAAAACACACTACAGATTAATATTAAGGAAAAGCATAATAATATTCTCTTTTATGTATTTTGCTGTTAAGCTAAATCATAGAGGAAATCAGGTATAGATATACATAACACATAGAGGTATTAAGAACTCCATCTTGTTTTAATGACTCCATCTTGTTTTCTGTCTCTCTGCCTATCTTTGCTCTCTCTGAGTTTTCCCGCCTTGAGCCTCATGGCTCTAATTAATACCAGACCTCTCAGTCTGGATTGTGGAAGATGTAGGGTTTCACATTTTTGAATACAGATAATTATATGTATCTTATGAATGCAATATGTCGTGTTGTGTATGTGTGTGTGTGATGGGATCCCATGAGTGATTATGTGTGTGAATGTATAGTAAACATGAGAATTGGTTTTGAAAAACATATTTTTATATATTTTAAACCTGAAGAAACTTTAAGGGAGCCTAAGAGGCAACATCTGGAAATACTTAGAGTCAGAAACATTGTACCAGTCTTTGAGAGCCCAGAGCAGGAAAGGTCAGCTAGTTTGACCTCCAGCATAGGAAGGGGTCTTGGGCTTCTGAGTCTGTGTGTCAGTGAAACTTGAAACTGTCAGTTTTCCAAAGCAAGTGTGTCGTCTGACACAGACAAGTGGATTGATTTCATCTTTTTGAGAATGACAAAAAGTATATTGGGTGTTATAATGTTTTATAAACAAAAATATGATTTGTGAAACTTTTTTCTATGTCAAAAGGAATTTTCTTTGTTCAAATCTAAGGACAGCCTCTGTTAGCCGATTAGTTGACAAGTGTGATGTCATACTGCCTTGTGAAAAATATAAAAGGGACGGACCAGTATAGACTCGGAGAGACCTTCAGGAGAGGTGCAAATTTCACGCCTGATGGGACTCCATCACAAATATGACTTTAGAGACATGTAAGATTAATATAAATAAATAATAATATTGAACTGGTAATATATGTGTGATTGCCATTATTCCTAAGCACCTAAGAGCAAGGGTGGCACAATGCACAGTGCGTGCGCTAATCAGTATGAGGAAAGACTAGAAAGGTTAGGGCTCTTCAGTTTGGAAAAGAGAAGGCTGAGGGGAGATAAGATTGAAGCCTACAAAATCCTGAGTGGAATAGAACGGGTTGTGGCAAATCCAAGGCTAGTTCAGGGTTTTCTCCCTTGAATAGCCAGGATTTGCACAATGTTATGTTTAAGGTTCTGTCCCTTTAAGGCACTTAAATTCTAGAGGCAGGGACTTGTTGCTTGCTTCTCAGAATGAAGTGCCTGATACTATTTTTCTGCCCTGGCTTAGGGGGCATGGCCTAGAGCTGCTTAAAGACATGCTCAGGTTACAGAGCAGGAAGAGAGGAGGAACCTTTGTTTTTGGTTCAGACATTCTGACTGGTGGTTTATTCATTGCTTAAACCCTTATTTACCTATAAAGGCACTTTTAGGCAGTTGCCTAGTGCTGTTCCAAATCCTGAAGGGGTCCTCTAGTCACAAAGATCATGCTGGGGAGGTGTTTATCACTGCTGAAGCGCTCTAACAAAGGGAGTTAGGCGCCTAGGGGTGACAGGGTACAAGTGAATCGATTTTTCACTCCTTCAAAAATTAGAAAGACTAGGAGACACTCAATGAAATTGCAGGGAAATACTTTTAAAACCAATAGGAGGAAATAGTTTTCCACTCAGAAAATAGTTAAGCTCTGGAAAGCATTGCCAGAGGTTGTGGTAAAGATGGATAGCGTAGCAGTTTTAAGAAAGATTTGGACAAATTCCTGGAGGAGAAGTCTATAGTCTGTTATTAAGACATGGGGGAAGCCTCTGCTTGCTCTAGATCAGTAGCATGAAAAGTTGCTACTCTTTGGGTTTTGGCCAGGTACTAGTGACCTGGATTGGCCACCGTGAGAATGGGCTACTGGGCTTGATGGACCATTGGTCTGACCCAGTAAGGCTATTCTTATGTACTGGGTTAGACCAATAGTCCATCAAGCCCAGTAGCCCATTCTCACGGTGGCCAAACCAGGTCACTAGTACTTGGCCAAAACCCAAGGAGTAGCAACATTCCAGCATCTCAAAGAATAGCAAGATTCCGGAACCCCAATGAGAGCAACATTCCAGAGCTGAGACTGTGATGTCATAATGCCTCATTCCACAGTTCCTCAGAGCCAATCTCATCAGTGATGTTACAATAGTTTCATTGTCCTATACTTGGTACACATAAGAGAATAAGAACAGCCATACTGGGTCAGACCAATGGTCCATCAAGCCCAGTAGCCCATCCTCATGGAGTAGGGTGGTGGCAATGTCTTGTCAGAGAAAAAGCAAGGGCATAACAATCACAGCTCCTCTCACATGATAATGATGTATTAAACCATATATGAGTACAGTACTCCCCTGAAATTTGCGGGGGTTCCATTCCAGGAACCCCCGTGAATTTTGAAAAACCACAAATGTGGTTTTTCGCCTGTCAAAAGGCAGGGGAGGCTGGAGAGGGCAGCTGGAGTGCCGGCGGGTGAAGAAAATCACTCACAGTCTGCTCCGACCGCCTCTTCCTGTAGTAAAGTCGGGCTACACCAATCAGGAGCTGCTTTGACACACAGCTCCTGAGTGGTGTAGCCTGACTTTACTACAGGAAGAGATGGTTGGAGCAGACCACGAATGAGCAAGTCTGCGATTCACGAACCACGAATTTGCAGGGGAACACTGTAGTGAGGAAGGACTTCAAGATAATTTTTGAGACATTTTGCGAGAGATCATTGGAGAAGGACAGTATTTTTGGGAAGATAGAAGGAACCAAGCAAAGAGAGCAACCTGTAATCAGATGACTGGATGACCTTATAGGACTAGCATAAAACCGATCTCTTTTTAGATCTGTAATTCATCAAGTCGCTAGGAATTCTATGAGTGTTGGAGCTATTACAGCTGTGGCCAGTGATAGAAAAGCCTAATGCAACTTTGTAAAAGAAGCCCTAAATGATGAAAATAAGTTTGTCTCTATTTTTCTGATATATAGAGGAATAGGCAGCATAATGGTGTGCACCACTGGGATTATTGACTGTCCAGTATTTTTCCTAATATAGTATGAGCAAGTAGAAAGCTTAGGAATGGGGCTGGAGATTGGTTTGCTTGGTCCCTCCAGACAAAAATGTGTTATACTGTCCCTATAAAGATAACTTCTTTTTTCATATATGAATATTTTGATGCTTTTGGCATACTTAACGCAAGCTCACAGAATTGATGTCAAACTCATTTGTAAATAGCTATTTTTTTTTTGTTCAAAATTTTTTTATTGAGTTTGGTAGATGAAGTACAATAAATGTTAACAAGGCAAGAAACATGCATGCCATACCAATGCAAAGATTCACAAAATATTATCTACATAATGTAATACAGCAGGCAGACCTATGCCTATCTATAAGGAGGAAAGTATTTTTAGCATGTGCCTCAGTAAAGATAGTTTGAGATTTGGAAATTATTTTAGATGATTTGGAACATTCCTCTTTTTGGAGAGGATGAAGTTATATGGGCAGCTTAATTTAGGTGTAAAATTTGTAATATACAAATGTACAATAATGAAAACTTATATGTTGAAATGCCTATTGCATATACTTTTTGATATATGTTTTACTTTGCATTGTAAGTTTTTTTTGGAAGTCACCTTAAATTAACTGTGATCGGCTTGAGAAAAATAGATCCACTCAACATTATCTACTGTATATCTTTTTTTCCTAACTCTTCTTTCTACGCTTTCACTAGTTTGCCATAATTAAATCTCCCCTTTCAACAAAGTCTTTAGATATCAATTTGCAGATAGAGAGTATTCAGTTTAGTCAGCTCGTATACTGCATATATTTTGGTAATTTCTATTCTTCATAATTAGACCAGTTAAAGATAAGCAAAATTATGGAATATAAAATAGAAGCAAAATCTTGACTCATAGTATCCTGGGTGGCTGGAGGTTTAATGGTTGGTCTAAAGTACATTTCTTTTCTGTAGAACCTGTGGGAGATCCCCAAATATAGTCTATTTTGCTGTTACAACTTGACTTTTAAACAATTCTTATGAAAGTACCTTGCATAGATAAGTATACATGTCCTAAAACACTATTATTTTTGGTTGACTGCTATTATAAATTAGCTCTTTTTAACAAATGTTTTTATTTTTGGTTTTAAATGCTTTGACGGATGCTGTGTGTTTTTTGTTTTCTGTTTTCCTCATAATAATATCACTCTTAAAGATTGTACAACATGTCCTTACTGCAAATTACCAGTTTTGCTCCCAAGGAACTGACAGGAACATGCCTTTTATAATGCAGCGCATACCAATGAGCTCATAAATAAAGTAAAACAAAGTCTGCAGAATGTTAGGAGCTGCACTGGTTTTATGGATCACATATCTTTGCAGATTGTGATACCTTTTATTGAGAACCACTATAAAAAAGTATGCAAAGATGCTGATATACAACAGTATGCTTGGCTAATTTTTCTGCTGGTCTAATACACACACACCTACATCTACCTTAACTATTCTCTGAGTGGGGAAAAAAACCAAATAGGAAGAACTCGGAGAATAGTTAAGCTCCGGAACGCATTGCCAGAGGTTGTGGTAAGAGCGGATAGCGTAGCTGGTTTTAAGAAAGGTTTGTCCAATTTCCCGGAGGAAAAGCTCATAGTCTGTTATTGAGAAAGACATGGGGGAAGAAACTGCTTGCCCTGGATCGGTAGCTTGGAACATTGCTACTCCTTGGGTTTTGGCCAGGTACTAGTGACCTGGATTGGCCACTGTGAGAATGGGCTACTGGGCTTGATGGACCATTTGTCTGACCCAGTAAGGCTATTCTTATGCTCTTATGTCTATCTATTCAGAGACACAGATATAGAAATACTCATTGCATTCTGCAGCTTTATGTTTGACTAAGCTTCTTAGTATAACAACTTCCATTATTTACTAAGGACTAGATTCAATAAATGGCAGCCAAATGTAGCTACCAGGATGACCTGCATTAAGGCCCCCTTTTATGAAGCCGCGTTATTTTTTACCGATGGCCTCGGCGGTAAAAGCTCAGACGCTCATAGAAATTCTGAATGTCAGAGCTTTTACCGCAGCAGCCGGCGATTTAAAAAAAAAACCAAACAAACCCTAATGCGGCTTCATAAAAGGGAAACGAAGCTAGGTGTGATCATTTATTGGTTGATTCCTGAAACAAGTACCACAGCACATTAGGGGTATTTTATATGTTGGTAATTTATGTTTTGTCCTGTGTATGTTTTGATATCGTACACCGCTTAGAATTGAAAGATGGTGTATTTTGTCATTTTTTAAATAAATAAAAGTATTCTGTAAAGAGCGCTCTGCACAGAATGCCCAATATAGAATATTTTATACCTAATTTTGGGTGCAAGCACTTACGCCTATCAAAGACTGATATTAATGTTTGTACCCAACTAATGGCAAATGCAAATGCAGGAATTCCATGACATTGCTCTTAAATTCAGAGAAGGCTCCTGACATGCCCATGCCCTTCATATTGCCACATCCCCTTTGGAGTTGCGAGCTATGAAAATTAGGAGCGCATGTTATAGAATAGGGCTAGGGCAGATATGTGCATAACTCCTAATTATGGCCAATGACGTGCTTGTTAACTCCAATAATTGATTGTCAGTGCCTAGTTGTCTACTCAAAACCGAGGTCCCGAAATCCAACTGAGGTTGACCCCCAACGTTGAACAATCAGACTGAATGCCTTCTGCAAGAGGGACCATTCGCCCAGATCCAGAATCTGTCGGTTGAGGAAACCTGCCTGAACGTTGTCGACGCTGGCCACATGGGCTGCTGAGAGCGACAGATGATGAGCTTCCACCCAACGAAAAAGCACGCAAGCTTCTCGGCCCAAGGGAACACTTCTCATGTCCCCTTGATGATTTATGTATGCCACCATTGTGGCATTGTCAGAGAACACTCAAACTGCTTTTCCTTCCAGAGGAGGCTGGAGAGCGAGTAGCTCCAGTCGAATTGCCCGAAACTCTAAACAATTGATGGACCAACATTTCTGATGAGGAGTCCACTGCCCCTGAATGGATCATTCCCCACAATGAGCACCCCAACCCAGCAGGCTGGCATCTATCATGAAAGTCATCCACTCTGATATTAAAAGAAGCCTGCCCTGATGGAGAGCCTCCCCCTGAAGCTACCAGCTCAGGCTTCTGCGATCTGGCTCCGTCTAGGGGAGTGGTATGGGAAGGGAAGAGAGAAGGGACTCCTGTAACAGGCGCATGTGCACTTAGGTCCAGGGAACCTCCTCCAAAGAGGCCACCATAGACCACAGAACCTAAAGATACAGCCAGGCCATGGGAGTCAGGCAGTCCAGAAGAGCTCTGATCTGCTATTGAAGTTTCTGTCTGCATGTCTCAGGAAGAAACACACGACCCTTCTTGATATCATAGAGAAGCTCCAGATACCCCAAGGACTGGGAGGGCGTCTAACTTGACTTAGGCATCATAATATTAGGCTCCTAACCATGCCCACTCTCCAGGTAGGTGCAGGTAGACAAGGGTAGGCACCTCAGTGTAGTTACCTATATGGCATCTACGGTTAGATGCCTATCCAAAAATTATTTAATTTATTAATTAATTAATTAATTATTTTTTTAATAACACTTTCACTTTCGATGCCAATTTAATCCCCCCTTCCCCTTTTATAAAACTGCATAAGAGGTTTCTAGCGCTGGTTGGTGCACTGAATGCTCTGCGCTGCTCCGATGGTTATAGAGTACTATGAGTGTTGGAGCAGCACAGAGAATTCAGCACACCAGCTCTTGTGTGTTTTTGTAAAGGGGGGAAAGTCAAGTTGGGCACCTAACTCAATAAGCATCCTGAACTAGGCGCCTTCCAGCAGGCACCATTCAAAAAATCAGGGCCTTTGTGCAAAACTTATATATCGCATGGAATGTAAAAAAAGACCTCAGTGATAGTTCTAATCCATAGCAGTTGTTAGAATCAAGTCTTACATAAACCGCTTATCAGTCCTCAATACCCCTTTTTAAATCAAATTTATATAAACAGAGGCAAAAAAAAAAAAGTCTTTCAAGGCTCAAAACTGGAAACTTAGGACTCCTTTTAAAAAGGTGCGTTAGGGGCTTAACGTGCAGAATAGCACTCGCTAAAATGCTGCACACTCTAGCCACTACCGCCTCCTCTTGAGTAGGTGGTAGTTTTTCAGGTAGCATGCGCTAATCCGGTGCGTGCGCTAAAAATGCTAGCGCACTTTTGTAAAAGGAGAACTTATTTTCTCAGGGTTCAACGGAGCTGCCCATTCCACTTAAACAAGCTTTGTCAGGACTCGGTTAAGAACATAAGAACATAAGAAGAACATAAGAACATAAGAAGTTGCCTCCACTGGGTCAGATCAGAGGTCCATCGCACCCAGCGGTCCGCTCCCGCGTCGGCCCATCATGCCTATGACCTGTGAAGTGGTCCCTGACTATTCCTATAACCTACCTCTACTTCTATCTGTACCCCTCAATCCCCTTATCCTTTAGGAACCTATCTAAATCTTCGTTGAACCCCTGTAGTGTGCTCTGGCCTATCACAACCTCCGGAAGCGCGTTCCATGTGTCCACCACCCTCTGGCTAAAAAAGAACTTCATAGCGTTTGTTCTAAACCTGTCCCCTTTCAATTTCTCCGAGTGCCCCCTTGTACTTGTGGTTCCCCACAGTCAGAAGAATCTGTCCCTGTCTACCTTCTCTATGCCCTTCAGGATTTTGAAGGTTTCTATCATGTCTCCTCTGAGACTCCGCTTTTCCAGGGAGAATAGCCCCAGCATTTCCAACCTGTCAGCATATGAAAAGTTTTTCATACCTTTTATCAGTTTAGTCGCTCTTCTCTGAACTCCCTCAAGTACTGCCATGTCCTTCTTGAGGTACGGCAACCAGTACTGGACACATTACTCCAGATGTGTGCGCACCATTGCACGATACAGCGGCATGATGACTTCCTTCGTTCTGGTCGTGATACCCTTTTTAATGATACCCAACATTCTGTTCGCTTTCTTTGAGGCTGTCGTACACTGTGCTGATGCTTTCAATGTTGTGTCCACCATCACCCCCAGATCTCTTTCAAGGTTGCTTACCCCTAGCAATGATCCCCCCATTTTGTAGCTGAACATCGGGTTCTTTTTCCCTACATGCATGACCTTGCATTTCTCTATGTTAAAGCTCATTTGCCACTTTTTTGCCCACTCTTCCAGCCTCTTTAGGTCCCTTTGCAGGTCTTCACAGTCTTCCGCGGTTCTAACCCTGCATCATCTCTGACGCAACCGGAAGTTGCATCAGAGACGACCTTTCCTGCAGCCACACGCAATTTCAACGCTCCGGCTGCTGGTAGGAAACGCATTTAGAAATTGCCTGCTGCGAAGGTAAGTGGCAGGGAGGGAGAAAGGGAGGAAAAGTGGGATGGACAAAAACAGATGCTGAAGGGACGTGGGGAAGGTGGGCTAGAGAGGAACAGACGCTGAAGGGAAGTGGGAAAGGTGGGCTAGAGAGGAACAGATGCTGAAGGGAAGTGGGAAAGGTGGGCTAAAGAGAAACAGATGCTGAAGGGAACTGGGAAAGGTGGGCTAGAGAGGAACAAATGCTGCAGGGAAGTGGAGAAGGTGGGCTAGAGAGGAACAGTCGCTGAAGAGAACTGGGAAAGGTAGGCTAGAGAGGAACAGATGCTGCAGGGAAGTGGGGAAGGTGGGGTGGGGAGGAATAGACGCTGAACGGACCTGGGGAAGGTGGGGTGGAGAAGAACAGACGCTGAAGGGACATGGGAAAGTGGGGTGGAGAGGAACAGACGCTGAAGTGAACTGGGGAAGGTGGGATGCGGAGGAACAGATGCTGAAGGGAACTGGGGAAGGTGAGGTGGGGAGGAACAGATGCTGAAGGGAAATGGGGAAGAGAGAGATTCCAGGCTATGAGGGGAGCAGAGGGAAGAAGATGGGTGCCAGGCCAATTGGGGGAAGGATGAAGGGGAGGCACAGAAATAGAGCAAATGGAAGATGCAAAGAGAACACAGACAGTGGATGGAAGGAATTGAATGAGAAGATGAGGAAAGCAGAAACCACACAACAAAGGTATAAAAAAAATTTTCTATATATTTCCTTTTTTTGCTTTAGGATAAAATAGTATATTAGTTGTGTTGATAAAAATTTATAAACAAAGCCCTGCCAGCTGAACATCTCTTTCTCTAGTTCAGCAGCCAGAACTTTGATTTATAAGGAAAGAATAAGCTAAATATTGCAGTACTAAGGCTTGTATGATGGGGACGGGGCGGGGACAGTGTTCACGGGGATGGGGTGGTGACAGGGACATGTTTGTGGGGACAGGGCAGTGACGGGGACAAATTTTTTCCCTAGTATACACAAAGGCACATATTATTTCGTAACTATACATTTTATCCATAGGACCCCTGAAGAAGACAATTGTGTCAAAACACGGACCGTGTTGGGCCCATATGTTTCCAGTGGTTCAGGCCCTAGACGTTTTAATGTGGATTATTTATTTGTTTTAATAAAGCCTTCATCTTGGACATCAAATCTCCACAAGCCTTTTATTTCTTCATACTAATACATAACATTCACAGATTAATTTCTTACTGCTCTAATATAATTCAACCTCATAGAGTCCAGGTACAAATACAAGGGTGTGCTGCTATGTTCTCAGCCCAACCAAGAAGAGAATGACCTGGATATGGTTCAATCAATGAACTGAAAGTGTCAAAACAGAATTTTGTTTCTGCAAATTGGCACTTAACAAAATAAGATAGCATTCTTTTCAGCTATAGTAACACAATAACACTCAGAATTTAGAAAGTTGGTTGGTAAGGCTGAGAACTTTATAACCTTAAAGCACACAATTCATGTAGGGGAGTAATAAATGATCAGCTGATACTAAAATATGTATGTGTACTGTATATGGTGTAATATCATACATATAAGTGCTTATAATATTTAAAAAAATGTTTCTACTTCTAGGCATCAGTGGTTTAAAATATAATTGTATTCCTTTTTTGTTGCTATAAATACACATCTATTAATGTATGAGAAATGTAACTAATAAATTATGAGACATTTGTAAAAGCATTATAAATTTATCCCAGTGAATTATTCCAAATGAGCAACATTAATTCATGTCCTTTTAACAGTCTTATACATAGTCATAGGTGCAGGATAGCGTTTGATCAGTGTTATCTCTAATTTGTTTGCCATGGTTTCATTATCTATTTAATTCATTTTTTTCTGTCCTCGAGTCCAACCTCCCCCCCAATAATTTGTACAACCAACTTCACTGCTCTCTGTGGCGATGTGAGAAAATAGGAATTTCCATTTTAAAATTTGCATTTATTCTTGTAGTTCTAAAAATAGCAGGTTTGCAGCTAGAAAATAAGGCCCTGATTCTATAAATGGTGTCTAAGTCGTAGGTATCATTAGGCGTAATTGTTAATCATCTGCTAGGTGCCAATTATAGAATCGCATCTAGCAGTACCTAAGCATTCTTAGGCACCAGTAGGCCTTGAATCCTTAGGCAGCCATTTAGGCCAGGGTTTTCTTGGCCTAAATGAGTAATACAGTAACACAGTATATGACGGCAGATAAAAAATCTCATAGTCCATCCAGTCTGCCCAATAAGGTAACCAGGGGCCCTCTACCACTCTATGTAGGCCCAGGTCCCCCATGTTTAAATGCAGGTTGTAAAGTCACTACCATGCCAACCATGATGGGGATAATATATGATGTATTGCTAACAGTACGAGTATTCAAACTACCAGTCAGGATGCCTTCCCCTCCCTCCTAAGCTGCACAATTTCCTCTAAAGCTACACTGTTCCCCCACTTGCAGTGTGTGACAATGAAATGATCAATATACTGGAGTTATTGAACCACTGCATCCAACTTCCATATCACTCGACACCCATCCATTGATTTAATAATTATCCAACATAATTTATTGGCAATAACTTGACCGCAGCTTTATTTTGTTTCAACCAAAATTAAATAACAATGTACTTCAATATCACCCTTCTTCCTAGGTGGCCTCCTCCCCAACTCTCTTTTCCTCATCAGCTAATCGGTCATGACCTAGCTGCTTTGCCAGCACATTCCAGAAAATTATGTTCACTTTGCGTATTTCATTTAAGATCTGCGGTTTTGCCAGGCCTCACAGTTATCTGTGGCGGTGTTGCATATAGTATACAACTTCATAATACTTCTTCACCCCTCACAAATTTAGTGGCCATCTGGAATGACCCCCATTTTCTGCCAAAGCAGTGACAGCCTAAGCTTGTCACCACTCCCCCAAAAGACAAGACTTAACTGCAACCAGAAAGAGATTCCAAACTACACCCAAAAAGAGATTCCAACATATCCTGTAGAGAGAAAAATATCAAATCCAATTAAAGATAAATGCACATCATCTGGCCGATAAAGACTAGGACAGTCTGAAGACAACAAATCATGAGTAAGCACCATACCCCCCAAACAACAAACCCAACGAGACACCTCCATTCACCCATTTCCACAAATGCTCAGTTGCATGCACACGCCTAGCATCCTTCCAAACCAATCTAGGAATAATCTGGGACCACATCAGACAAGCTAAGGGAAAATGACAAACAAGCATCATCAAGTTTCATTTCATTTGCCTAATTAAATCAATACCCTTCACATAACATAAATCATTCCCTCCCAGATGCACCAAGATTAAATCTGGGTAAGAACTACGTTCTGCTTCCAACAGAGTGTTGTCCCATCCAGTGAATGTTGATATCAAAGAGAAGTCAGAGCAAGATTTAGGCCCCAACGGGATTCATCTGCATGCTTCCACGCTCGAAATAGGAAAAAATGGCCATATAGTCAGACACAAATACACTTCCCCCTCTGCATTTGCGGTGATAGGGGAAAAGCATAGCAGTGAATACTGAAAAACCGCGAATAACTTTTCGTATGTTATTCACGGTTTTTCGGTAACAAACCCCTAAAAAGATAAAAAAATTTGAATAACCTAACCTGATTTGCTCCGAAAGCAGCGATTTCCTCTGTTCAATGCCGGGAGAAGCGACTTCCTCTGTTCAACGCCGGGAGCAGCGATTTCCTGGGGGGGAGCCAGAGAATGAAAAACCACGAATAATCGATACCGCGGTTAACGAAACCGCAAATACCGAGGGGGAAGTATACCGACTGGCAGAGTCCTGATAGCCACTAGCACAGAAAGAACAAAATAAAAGCAGACACAAAACAAAACAGAAGAATTAGCATTGCACATCTCAAACATAACCCAAATACCTATTAGAAGCCCAATGCCTAATGTAAAGAATAAAATCAAGGAACTCACCCCAGCTGGCAGCATAAGTTGCTGCTCCAATCCTAAATGAATGGGTAACAAATAAAGAAGACTCCAAACCCACAATACCCAAAACTTTCTTAAAAACTGATGCAAACTGAAAACAGGTTAAAGGATCCCTAGCAGCATGCAGAAGCCAGAATAAACACCCAACAGAACTGATCTTAGAATAAGCATGGGCTAAAGACACCAGACACATCAAGAAATGAGCAGCCTCATGCAACTGAATCCAATGACCTTTGCCAAAGGGATCTGTTTTAGAACGCCGAATATGCAGATAGGACCATAGGACCGCAAAAGACCCATCCAACCTGTCACCCGCTTAGAAGGAGTGACCAACTCACTAATACACAGTGCCCCCCCTCCAAAAAAAAAACCCCCACAGAAAATGCTAGGTGGAAAAGTGTGACCTCAAAAGGAGATGCACAAACTTTCTGCAGTGCCACTCCAATAGCCTCCAAAGTTGAAGGCAAAACAGGCAAACGCACCAAGGATGGACATGCAGGAACTCGCCCACAAACATACCCAACTCACAACTTCCATATCAAAAATGAGGAAGTAGGGTCTGGCCAACCTTGCAATTTACAAACAAAGGCCACATCCACCAATGATTGAGTTACCAACTCTGGAGACCAACCTATCACTCGTGCAAACAAAATAAAGTAAATAATACAGCATTCGTTCACCACTGGGACAGCAGCACCGCAAAACAGCTACAAAAACTGCTGAAATCAATGCCAACCAGCAGCATATGCTTTCCATGTACTAGCAGCCATGGAATCTGTCAGCAGCTTCTCGAAAGTTCCAGGAAACACTGCCACAAGGCTGGAGGCATCTTTGTGGGCCCATCATCTGCTCCTGGAGCCAAAGCTCAAAAACACACCAACTGGAATCGAGAGAGAGTATCAGCAATGTCCAGGAACATGCTTTGTTCTCAAAGTCAAATTCGTATGTAAACAATCAAGAACTATCAAACGCAACAGCACCATCAAGAGTGGGCAATGTGCATATTGGCGATTCACTGCTTCCACCAATGCTACATCATCAGAAAATAGCACTACATGCCAATTCCACAAACATTCACCAAACAATTTGAGTGCCACCCACACAGGACAGCCACATTCGCAAAGCCACATTTGTACCCCATCCATTAGCTCGCCATCACTATGGCCAAGCTTATGCTCCCTGAAAATAAATACCAAATCCATACCCTCCTGCTGCATAAGTAAATAATTGCAAATCCGTAGTCAACACTAGAGTGCCTAAGGGATCTGGCCAATTGGAATCTTAGGCTAATCCCAGCACATCACATAATGCACAGGGAAGGTGCAGGCCAGCCATTCTGGTGGGTTTGTGGGAGGAGGGTCAGGTAGGCTTGGGGGGAGGGTCCCTCAGCCTAACTTTTGGAGGGTGGGGATGTCCAGCAGGAGGGACTGGACATCCCTCTTGGAGGGGGGTGGGAGGTTTGGTCATCCCTCCTGCCAGCAATACTTTTGGGGGTTTGCAGGGGGTTTCAGCAGGAAGGATTGGGCAACCCTCCTGCCAGCAATGCTTTTGGGGGTTTGCGTGGGGTTCCAGCAGGAGGGATTGGGCATCCATCCTGCCAGAGATGTTTTTGGGGGTTCATTAGATGCCAGTTAGAGAATCATGGTTTTAGGCAAAGGCTCCTCCCATGCCTAAAAGGTCTTGTTATGGGCATTTGGGACTTGGGTGAATTTTTGGTCGGGAATATAGGTAAAGATAGACGCAATGGCGGTCTGGGTGATTAAACGCCTGAACATACAGCCTTTCATGAAAAAACCCACATTTTTTTATGTTTTTTTCGAGAATGGATATTTCTCTGCTGCTGACTTTAGGCGCCTAGCATCTTAGGCCAAAAAGGGACTTAGACTTTTTTTTTTTATTATGCCCCTTCACATGTATAATAGACTGTTTATAAAAAATAAAAAGTCATAAAAATAGCTGTACCTTGTTATAGATGTGGTGCAATGTAAAGCAAGGACTCAACATGGTCCGTGTGTTGGCAATGCTAGCCTTTCTCAGTAGTCCATATATCCTGAAGACACATCTGTTATATGCAAAACCATACACTCTGCTGCTGCTCAGTTTATTATATATTTTTTGTATTTTTTATAGGCTATCATTTACTGTTATCTTCTAGGTACAGTGTGTTGATGGCCCACTATTATGGAATTCACTTCCTGTGTTGTCGAAGAAAAATCAGGGGTTGGTTGCCTTTCGAAAACAAGTAAGGGCCCCTTTTACAAAGCTGCAGTAGTAATGCTGCTGCAGTAAATTCATTGGAGTCCATTTAGCTCCTATGGGCTTCAGTGCTTTTATTGCGGCAGTATCACTATTGCAGCTTTGTAAATAATAAATAATAACAGTTTATATACCGCAGTACCATTAAGTTCTATGCGGTTTACAAAAGATTAGTGAAATACAAGTTGAGAGAACTTAAGGGAAGGGGGAACAATAGGGGGAAGGGCCTTAAATACATTGTTGATTGATCAGTTTTTAGGCATGGGACAATTTTACGTATCTTTTGATAACAGCTTTTTAAAGAGTAATTATTGTCTTATGTTTTACTGCAAGTAGTATCTTGGTTTTTGATGTATGTTTATTTTTATTGTTTCGTTGCTCTGCTTGTTTTCTTATGAACATGTATTTACCACAATTATTTGAGGACATGTTTTATAAAATTTATTTTAAGAAATAATTATGTATTTATTTTTTCTAGAGCATCTCTAAAGTCTGTCCTTTTCTTTGTAAACATACTACCAAAAAACATATCTATACTCTTACCACCTTCAACTGATTGAAGGGCTTTTCACAGGGCTCAAACTGAATCATCTCTTTCCAGTTCAATCTATTCAAAATTCTGTCAGTGTCACTATACTAACTAATCCCTTTTCTTGTCACTTCTTATGAGTCCTTATCCATTTCTGCATGCATTTCAAACGTCTCTTACTCACCTACAAGTACATCCATTCTGCATTTTGTCATGATCTCTCCTCTCTTCTTTCTCCCTACATGCCTCAGTGGGAACTCTCTCAAAGGGTAATTCACTTTTCTCTTTGCTCTTCTGCTGCCAACTCCAGACATCACTCTCTCTGTACTGTATATCTACAGTCCTCTCTGGCCTTATTCAAATCCAGCCTAAAGGCAGTGGCGTAGTAAGGGTGGACCCCCCCTTGCCTTCCCCCATACCTTATTGGTCCTCTCTCTGATATCACGTCCTAGGCGCGGGTCCCGGAAGTTGCGTCAGAGAGAGTGCCATAAAGGTAGAGGAGCGGGAAGCGAGCGAGTGATTGGAAGGGCGAGTGGGGGTCAGAGAGGAGGAGGCATGCTGCTGCACCCTTAGGAAGACACCTCTAATTTAGATTTGCACATGGTCCTGGCGGTACTTGTACATGATTCTATAAAGATCTGTGCCCAAATCCTACCATGAGTAACCAAAAAGGGGGCATGAGTGGGACGGGTCATGCCAAAGATGCACATGCACTGTTATAGAAGGCTGTGCACCTAAGGGGGAAGGCTGTGCATCTAAGTTGCACTCCAGGATGTGCACCAGGTTTTAGCTGACGTAAGTCTTCGTTGCCGAGGTTGAATAACAGAATACACTTGAAGTGATATTCTATAAAGAATGATCAGCCCAGAGCGCTCTTTATGAAATTCTTCCCAGCATCTACTTTTCAACACCATTTACTGAATCTTGCCCTGAGGGCCATATTCTGCAATTAGCAGCTATAAAAAAAAAATAGGCGTCTATTGCATGTCAATCACACTTAGGCTTCCATTACAGAAACGTGCTTAGCGGTGCCTAACTTAAAACTGAGATGCCTGCAATGTAGGCCAGGATTTTAAAGGGCCTACATTATAGGTACCTAAGTCCTATAGAGAATCGCGCATAGTGGCGCCTAAGGCTCTCTTGTACTAAGATGCGCTAACCAATTAGCACGCGCTAATTGATTTAGCGCACGCTAAACGCTAATGTGTGCATGTTAGTCTATGGATGCCTTAGCGTTTAGCATGCGCTAATTCGATTAGCGCACCTTAGTAAAAGAGGGGGGTAAGTCTTTACCCCTAAACATGTCTACTTTGGCGTTAGGCACCACTAGGAGCCATGCGAAAGGCGCCTATCTTTTGTAGAATGGTGCCTAAGAAGATAGGTGCCTATCTCCCAAATACATTTTATTTTTTTTCAATTATGACCTTGTTAAAGCTCATTATTGAAGCCAATTTACTAATTAACTCCCCTTTTATCAATCTGCAGCAGAGGTTTTTAGCAAGGGCTGGCGAAGTAAGTTCTCTGATGCGCATAGAATGCCTATCAGCATCAGAGCATTTACCTTGCCAGCCAGCTCTAAAAACCTCTAGAACAGCTTGATAAAAGGAAGGGGGAGGGAAAGTTGGGCATCTAACTTTAGGTGCTTATCTGTTTAGGTGCCTACTTTTTAGGTGCTTCTTATAGAATTTTCCCCTTAGTGCCTCTTACATAAATAGGAGTCAAAAAGATCTCCCATATTAATTTTTTTGCAAGTTTTTTTGCAAATCCCATGCACTAATGGAAACATTTTTTTTCAAAGACCTTATTGCTACATTGAATCTGAGGTTAAGGTACAGAAAAGTCTTGCATTAAGACTTATCATTCCCAGATTCTAACACCCTTTAGTAACAGGGCCACTAAGAGGGGAATTAATCAAAGTGTGTGAAGCGTGTTAGTAAGTGCAATCTCATTAGCGTGTGCAAATGCATTAGCACCTGCTAACCTCTAAAGATGCTTATGGGAATATAATGGGTCCCGAATTCAAAGTCCAATATTCAACTTTTCTTTAGGTTTGTACGAAAGCCTCAGCCCCATCGCTGAAAGGGAATTGAATGAAAAAGAACAGAGATACATTTTCCAGATTGACACTGTGGAACCAAAAAGGCTGAATGGGGAGCTGGAATGGGCGTCTCTGATAGGTTGAAGAATGATCCAATAGGCAAACAGGGGGTGGTAACTTTTAAAATGCACTAGTATTTAAACCCCGGGGTGAGACGCACCGCCATTTTTCTCTCCTAAGCAGCACAGAGCGTTGGATGGCAGTAACACCCTTGGTAAGGATTTATTTAAAAGATTAGAGGGTTAAAGAATTGGGGATTTATAGAATAAGGAAGGTTAATGTTTTACAAGATTTTTGAAATGTTTTTCCTTCTGTTTTCAGGGAGACCCTTGATAAAGCACAGGCGTGCGAAACATAATAATAATAATAACTTTATTCTTCTATACCGCCACAATCTTGCGACTTCTAGGCGATTTACAATCAAGAGTGCTGGACATTCAGCGAAATACAATAAGTAGATATTCAGAGGAAATACAGAGATCAGAGACCTCAGGAGGCAATAGTATAGAAATACAATTTGCTGAGCGAAAATGTAATATGTACATTTTAGTAGGTAATGTCCGACAGGACCTGTTGGGGATAAATAGCAACGTAAAGTTACGATAAGATGAAGATAACAGATTATATTTATAACAGTACTGTAAGTTCAGGTGGAATAGGGAGGGGGGAGGGAGAGGGAGAGCGGGTCAATTGTTTAGGTATTTCTGGAACAGGTATGTTTTTAGGCGTTTCCTGAATTCCCCGTATGTAGTGGGCGAAAGCAGTTGGTCTAGGTCTTTGCCCCATAGGACTGCTTGGTGAGAGAGAAGGTGTTCATGGTGTTTTTTCATTTTGCAGCCTCTAACTGGAGGGGAAATGAGTTTTCGGTGTGTGTTTCTCTTGAGTTTGTTATTAGAAAATGCGAAAAGGTCCGTTATGTACTTGGGGGTCAGGCCGTATAGTACTTTGAAGCAGAGGCAGGCAAATTTAAACCTTACTCGGGCTTCCGTTGGTAGCCAGTGCAGCTGCCGATAGTAGGGTGTCATGTGGTCGAATTTCTTCAACCCGAAGATAAGTCTGACCGCAGCATTTTGCATTATTTGGAGACGTCTCATATTCTTTTGTGAGATTGCTAGATAGGCGATGTTGCAGTAGTCAAGCTGACTAGGTATGAGGGATTGCACTAGGATTCTGAATGTTGACGTATTGAAGTATGATTTAATGGTTCTGAGTTTCCAGAGAGTAAGGAAACCTTTTCTGAATAGGGAATCCACTTGTTCCTTCATTGTTAGGCATTGGTCTAGAATAACACCTAGTATTTTCATGGTGGGCTGAATAGGGTAGTTGAGTTTATTGATGCATAGTGGGGTTTTATTGTCAAGCGGGTGAGGGGAGGCAACAAAGAATTTTGTTTTTTCTGGGTTGAGCTTGAGCTTGAAATCTGTCATCTATTGTTCCATCTTATTTATGGCATCGGATGCCTTGGGAATGGTTTCCGAGATGGAGTTGGCGAATGGGATGATGATCATAAAGTCATCTGCGTAGCTGAATAGTTTTATTCCTAGTTGGGTTAGTTTCACACCTAATGAGGACATGTAGATATTGAAAAGCAGTGGGGAAAGCGGTGACCCTTGTGGCACTCCGGATGAGTTGCTCCAGGTGTCGGAGTGCTCGTTGTTAAAGCGTACCTGGTAAGAACGAGATGTGAGGAAGCCACGAAACCAGTTTAGTACCTCAGCTCTGATACCCATGGCGTCTAAGCATTGCATCATTTTCTCATGGTCTACCAAGTCAAATGCAGAGCTCATGTCGAATTGCATGATCAGGGCGTTGAGGCCCTTACTAAATAATAGGCGCAGATAGTCTAGGATGGCAGCAATTACTGTCTCCGTACTGAATAGGGTTCTAAAGCCGGACTGAGTTTCATGCAGGAGAGAGAATTGATTAAGGTAGTCCATTAGTTGGGTGTGTACTAGTCCTTCCATGATTTTTACAATGAATGGGATAGATGCTATTGGTCTGTAGTTTGTTATTAGCGCTGAGGATTCTTTTCTATTTTTTGGGATGGGGGTTATTATGTGGCCGTTGTTAGTGAGGAAAGTCCCATTTTTTAGGTTGTGGGTTAGGTAGTGTAATAGTGATATTTTGAATTCTGGTGGTGCCGCTTTCATAATCTCCGGAGGGCACGTATCTAGGATGCAGTGAGATTTAGAGTATTTGTTGTAGAGTTTGGTGTAGGTATTCCATTCTTGATCTAGAAAGGAACTCCAGATCATGTCTGTAGGTATTTCATTGTCATGTGAGTTAGCTATTTGGTAGTTCCTGGGGATGATTGTTACATCGTTATTGCTTATACAGTTATTTTTTAGGTTTTTAATTTTGGAATCAAAATATAGAGCTAGGTCCTTCGCGGTGGGTAACTTCGTGTTGTGCTCAGGTGTGGTGTAGTGGGTGGTGTCAAATAGGTTTGTGACTGTTGAATAACTCTTTTGTATTGATTCCTTGTGAACCTTTGCATGATAAGTTAATTTTGGTGGAGTAGAACGCTTTGCGTTTGTCTTTTATCAGTTGTTTGTAGGTTTTTAAGTAGGCTCTCCATTTGTTGCGGTCTGTCAGTTCTCCTGTTTTATTCCAAATTCTTTCTAGTCGCCTAGCTGTTTGTTTTGTTTTTAATAGTTTGGTGTCGAACCATTTGTTGTATTTGTTTGCGTTGCTTTTGCTTTTATGTATGGGGGCGATTTTATCTAGGATGGTCTTCCAATGGTCCCAGAAGTCTATTCCTTCCTCTATTACTGTATGCGGTTTGTATTCTGACCAGTATTCTTCTGGATTAATATAACCTCTTGTTTGATGTTCTTTTTTTATCATCAGACGTGTTTTAGATTTTCGGTGTGACCAGATCAGCTTAAAATAATAGGTGAAGTGGTCGGACCAGATGTCGTGATGCCAGGTGGAAAATAATTTAAAATCATTCAAAAGCAAATTAAAATGCTTCCTTTTTAATGATGCTTTTAACTGAAGTTTTACTTTATTTTAAATTTAATTTTAACTGATGTCTTATTTTTAATCTCTTTTTTTTTTTTTTTTTTTATTTATTCTCCCTGCCCTTTTGTACTTTCCATTAATGTTTCTTCCATTTACTATAACAATTGTATTTCCCCCCTCTTTACCATGTGTGTCTTTTGTTCGTTCGTCCACAATAACTTTGTATGTATTATAGTTCGCCTGTAGTTTTTTGAAAAAGTATGTATTAATTGTAATATTGTTTGTCTAAAGGAAAAAATTTTTTTTTTTGACTCTGTACAACGCTTTGTAGAATCGATAAGGCGTTTAATCAAATAATTAAAATAAACAATAAACAATTTAGTCAGAGAGATGATTGGGTCAAGGTTTTCCTTTGTGGACATGGCAACTAGGTCTAAATGATGGCCTTTTTCGTGAGTTTGTGTGGGTACGGGGATGTTGTAGTTGAGTAGAGTTAGGAAGTTTTTAAGCTCTATTGCGTCTGTGTTGTTCTCTTCGTCTAGGTGTAAATTTATGTCCTCTGTGATGATGTTGTAGTTGGGGCTAATAGAATTGTGCAGGACGAATTCGCAGAAGTCTTCTTTGGCTTTGGGCCATCTTTTAGGCGGGATGTAGAATAGTATGCAGGATAAGGATTCATCTAGCTGGGTATTATTGATTTTACAGGCTAGGATTTCTAGGTTGTCGGTCATTTTAGAATCTAGAAGTTCGAACTCGAATCCTTCTTTAAGGATTATGGCTAATCCTCTTCCTTTTTTTCCTGTGCGGTTTAACGTAAGGATTTTGAAATTGTTTGGTAGAAGATCAGATATAATAGGATCATCTTCAGATAGTAATCAAGTTTCAGTTAGAAAGAGGCAGGTTATTTGTTTGCTGGTGATCCAGTCATTTATGAAGAATGCCTTGTTTCTAACAGATCTGGTATTAAGATATGCACATGGGATGGAGGTGGTTGCAGCATTTACTGTTGAGTAAGTGGTTTTGATGGTTTTTATTTCCCTTGTTCTTTTTTTAAGGGTATGGTGGTGTCTTTTTTTATATGAGATTACATTAATATGATTTGTAGTGTCTTCTTGCAGGTTGGTGATCTAGGGGAAGGATAGAACAGGGTGGTGGATGGATTGTAATTGAGGGTAGAGAGAGTGAACATCTTTAATGTTACCGCTTATTAGGTAGATCAGTAGGATTAGTAGGAGATTCATGATTGGGAGGTAGATTGAGTATTCCTGAAGTCCTGAGGCAGGGGAAGGTTTTGTTTCCCTATAATTTTTTTTTTTTTTTTGTGACCCGGGAGAGGAAGGTGCTCAAGGAGACCTGGCTGGCTGATCCAGGTGGGATTAGTTCTTAGGAGGTCCATGTAGTAGCGACTAATAATTGGGCATGTTTCTAATAGATATTCCTGCAACTGATTAATGTGTCACTTGCAGTTGACTCTTGTGATTGATCAAATGCTACTAATACATTTGACTAACATATGCAAATAACTTGTTGTACATGCATCTAACAATTATATATGCGCTTAACAGTTACTTTGTGCCTAATAGTTATACATGCGACTAATAGTTGTTCATGCAGTTAACAGTTGTACAGGTGATTAACAGTTGTACATGCAATTAACAGTCTCTGATAGTTAAGAATGTGGCTAACAGTTATTCATGTGGTTAACAGATGGAGGCTATGTGTATCTAACAATTATACTTGGTTGCTAGGCGGGTCTTTAGGAGGGCCTATAGAGAGTCCTAGTTCAAGCGACTAATAATTGCGCGTGTATATAGCAACTATTAATGCAGCTTAACAGTTAAGCTTGCCTCTGACAGTTAATTATGTCTCTAATGGTTGTTTATGCTACTAGCGTTTAATTAGGCACCTAACAGTTATAAATGTATGGAAGAACTGGCAATTATAATTTGGCCTTAAAGAGGGAAACTTAGCTGACAGTCTGTAGTAGATGAGGACGCTTCTCCAGGGCGCTTCACCAGGACGCTTCACAAAGGCCATGCACCTTAACCGCGCGCCGAACGGTGGCGCGCCGTTGACATGGCGGTCTATTCAGCAACCCCGCTGGTTCGGGGAAGGGGCAGCGCAGTGTTCGCATGGCTCTCTAGGGCTGGTTCACGAAGAAATGGCTGGTCCTGTGCAGTCCCGTCGGGAGGGGGGAGGGGAGGAGAGCGCTCCCACACCGGCAAGCCTCCCTGCCTGCTCCTGGGTCCAGCGATGTGGCCAAAGTGAGATTCAAACGAAAAACAAGAAATAAACAGAAACTAACAGAAAAACGGGTGCTGATAGACTTCCTGAGCCTTCCAACTGGCTTAGTGTAGTCTCGTCGGGTGGGGGGAGGGGTGGAGTGCATTCCCACGCCGGCAAGCCTCCCTGCCTGCTCCTGGGTCCAGCGATGTGGCCAAAGTGAGATTCAAATGAAAAACAAGAAATAAACAGAAACTAACAGAAAAACAGGTGCTGAGAGACTTCCTGAGCCTTCCAACTGGCTCAGTGTAGTCTCGTCGGGTGGGGGAGGGGCAGAGTGCGCTCCCACACCGGCAAGCCTCCCTGCCTGCTCCTGGGTCCAGCGATGTCGGCCCTGTGCAGTCCCGTCGGGAGGGGGGAGGGGCGGAGAGCGCTCCCATGCCGGCAAGCCTCCCTGCCTGCTCCTGGGTCCAGCGATGTGGCCAAAGAAACATGTCGGGCCGTCTCTCCCAAGTCATGTTAGCCTAAAGATAAGTGGCTTAAGTTCTTATATAATGATTACACTGGATTTTTATTAGAGCTGTTAACTGGCTGCCGTGAGTGTCTTCGGCCGCTGAGAAGCATGAGCAGGCGCATGATTTGGCGCTGCTGCTCAGTGCTGAGCAGCTTCCTTAATGGCTTCTGTGAATTCTCGCAAGAATTCGTGGGAAACATTTAAGGAAGCCACTCAGCACTGAGTAGCAATGCCAAATCACGCTCCTGCTTCTCAGCGGCCGAAGACACTCACGCCAGCCAGTTAACAGTGGGGCAGGAACTTGGAAAGTTCGCTCCTACCCGCTGCACCTCCACTGATGATCGGTATTAGAGGTGTGAGGCTAGGACAGGGAGGATGGCAGGGTGCAGAGCCTGGGAGGGAGGGAGGTGCAGAGTCTGATGGGGGAGAGAAGGAAGGGTGCTGGGTGCAGAGCCTGACAGTGGAGGGAGGGAGAGAGGGAAGGAAGGGTGCTGGGTATAATGCCTGACAGGGGAGGAAGGGAAGAAAGGAAGGGGGCTGGGTGTAATGCCTGACAGTTGAGGGAGGGAAGGGTGCTAGGTGCAGTGCCTGGTAGAAAGGAAGCTGGGTGCAGAGACTGATATGGCAGGGCACTTGAATATTAAGCAGCCCGACTTATATTCGAGTCAACCATGTTTCCTCCTTTTGGGGGGGAAAAGGGGGGTCTTGCCTTATATTTGGATCGACTTATATTCAAGTATATACATAAGAAATTCCTGAAAACATATTTTTTTTCAAAAGGCTTTTGGTATTGATTCTAACCCATATGAACATATTCATTAATTCAAGAGATTCACAGGCAACCAACCCACCGATTTATTTTTTTCTTTTCTTTTTTTGCAAGAATGGATTTTGATTTTATCTTAACTATGAATGAGGAGCTTAGGACTTTTCTTTTACATCATGGAGTTCTTTTTAGTTTTAACTTTGTATTTCATGTGTCATTTGCTTTTTAGTTTTGACCATGTACTTTGTATGTAATCCGCTTAGAACTTTTGCAAGATTTGGCAAAATATCAAATTTTAATAAACATAAACATAACTATAACATGCTTAACGCTCTTTGATGAGTTCCTCCCTTAGTGACTTGCCCAAGATCACAAGGATCCACTGTAAGATTTGAATTGAACTCCATCCACTGTTCTTACCTTTAGGCTTATTCTTCACTCTACAGTAGAAATGATAAGTAGTACTAATACAAGATTCCTTTTGATAACTGTTTTCTCTGTTCTTTACTTTATAATTTGCTTCCTACCAACTCCTGCACTGGCTGCCAATGGAGGCACGCACGAAGTTCAAGCTGGGATGTCTCTGCTTCAAGGTATTATATGGTCTAGCCCCTAAATACATAACAGACCTCTTCTCATTCCCATCCAACAGACATGAGAGAAGTACACACCTGAAGTTCGTCTCCCCACCGGCTAGAGGATGCAAATATAAGAGATACCACCAACAACTTCTATCGTATCAAGCAGCCTTATGGGGCAAAGACTTAGAAAAACTAATTACTCACACAAACGACTATGAAGAATTTAGGAAACACCTAAAAACGTACCTGTACTCGAAACACCTAGGTAATGAACCAGGACAATAGCCCCTTTGCAATATCATCCCCAAAACTGAATTTGTAAACCGTCAACCCCAATCACAAACTATGAATAGCCCAATCAATTAATGGAATTTTTCTAATTCTTTGTAAGCCGCATGGCACTTCAAGGCCCTGTAGCATACGAACTGTTGTTATTATCATTAAGGTTCCCATTATCAGATGTACACTACTATACCCTGTAATTCGCTGTATGTACAGTTTCTCTTTATTGTAAACCGCCTAGAAGTCGCAAGATTGTTGGCGGTATATAAGAATAAAGTTATTATTATTATTATTATTAAACAGTATTTGTTGCAACTGCAAATTATTTCTATAAAGTTCATGAAATGATTCAACTCCTCTTATATTTCCCTGTAGTTGCATTATTCATGTTAGTTGCAAAGTCTGTTAATTGTTTCTGAACTGGTTATTGATTACATATTCATTTTGCAATGTATCTTCTATAAAATCAGAAAGAGATTAGAACAGTCAGAAAAAAAGAGCTGGAAAATGAATGCTTATTGATATGTATTTGAATTTACCATTTAATATGCCAATTGCATATTTCCTGTCTTCCATCTGTGATTACGCTTCCACTTCTGCCTGGAAATGAAGATAAAACCAGAAAAAAAGTAAATCAGTCATATGACTAGTAAGTTATTTATTCCCCTTTTCTAGTGCTAGTTTTCAAGGTTGAAATGGCAGCATAAGAACATTAGAATTGCCATACTGGGACAGATCAAAGGTCTTTCAAGCCCAGTATCTTGTTTCCAACAATGGTCAGTCAACCCAGGTCCCAAGTACCTAGCTAGATCCCAAGTAGTAAAACAGATTTTATGCTGCTTATCCTAGGAATAAGCAGTGGATTTCCCCAAGCCATCTCAATAATAGCCTATGGACTTCTCTTTTAGGAAATTATCCAAACCTTTTTAAAACCCTGCTAAGCTAACTGATTTTACCACATTATCCAACAATAAATTCCAGATTCCCCCCCCCCCTTTTATTTATATTTTCATCAAATTTTTACAAGAAAATAACTTCTTGTTTCAGAAATACAGTAAAGTAATATCAATGTAAATCCAAAAAATATAAAAGTGGAATAATTTTACTAACTTCCTTAGACCACAATTAACAGGGGAGTACAGCCTAAATATTATGAGAGAATAATTTCAATTAACATAAAGATAATAGATAAGCTTTAACACTAATTCACAAATTGCCGCTACTTATTCATTGCACCTGTACACTTTTCGTCAAGCTATCTTTTTCAGCTCCAAAAAGGATTTTAACTGATCCGGTGAAAAGAACACATATTTAATTTGGGAATATTTTATAATACATTTATAAGGGTATGTCAGAAGAAAAGATGCACACAGAGATATTACATCTTGTCTTAAAGACAAAAACTGTTTCCTCCTTTCTTGGGTAATTTTTGTCACATCTGGATACGCCCATATTCTTTTACCATAAAACGAATTTTTAGAAAATTTAAAGTATAGTTTCATAAATGCATCCATGTCCTGTTGAAAAACAAAAGATATCAATAATGTTGCTCTCAACGTTGACTCAGAAATTGATTCTTCAAGTATAGCAGATATTTTAGTGATAGTTGAGCAGATTGAGCATTTTCCTCTTCCATAGCCTCCTAAGATTTTTTAAATAGTTGATGGAAGATAATATATTTTATTCAAAGGGGGAATAAATTCTGAAGAATAACCAAGGATTTCCATCACATATTTTTTGAAAACTTCATATAAGAACATAAGAACATAAGAAGTTGCCTCTGCTGAGTCAGACCAGAGGTCCATCGCGCCCAGCAGTCCGCACCCGCGGTGGCCCATCAGGCCCATGACCTGTACGGTGATCATTGTCTGAACCCTTAAATCCAGGAGGTTTAGGAAGATTCAAAATTCCCACATTCAGTCTGTGGTTATAGTTTTCTATGTTTTCTAATCTCCTTTGCAGAAAGGTACTATCTTTTATTGCAGTATTCTTATAATCATTTAATAATTGTACATCTATTTGCAGCTTCTTGAGTGAGCAACATTCATTTGTTCAATAGTTTTTGTAGCATTATCCAACTTGGCTCCAAGAGCCTTTACCTCTTCTGCCGTCTTCATTGTGGCAACATCCAATTTCTGCAGCGTCTTAAAGATAGCTGACAAGGTGTCCTTGTTGGAGAACGATTCTCCTATGCTGGTCTGCATCGGCAGAAGCTTATCTGCCAGGGAACTTCTCTCTGCGGAGGCGTCGGGCGCAACTTCGGCCTCCCTTCCTTCCGCTTCCTGGGCAGTAGCTTCGGCCGGACAAGGAGGCGGGACAGCAGATGCCGGCGAGAGAGAGATTTCCTGCCCCAGCGAAGATGAGTTCTTTCCACTCATTCTCGCAGTGGGGCTTAACTCACCAAATCCTGAGCAAATTGCCGGGAAGGACTTCTCCAACTTTCGCTGGATAAAGGCAGGTGAGGGTGTTGAAGAGGTACGCACCCTCACAATACCTTTTCGCTTCGTGTGCGCCATTGTCAGTAGGAGGAAATTCGTCCAGCGGTGGGAGCTTTCTCAACTCTTCCCGCTTAGTGCCGCCATCTTGGCCACACACCCCAAATTCCAGATTTTAATTCTTTAAATTATGCATGATGGACAATTTACAGCCGTATTTGTCAGACATATCCAGACCATATCTTGCAGACCATAGTTCTTTCCTGTCTTAATTATTATAATTTGGTGTTTTTGCATTTATCTGTGTCAGTGTTATGCGTCCTGCAAGTTGCACAGAATTCAATAATAAGAGCCTTATTTAGATTGGGAAGGTGTGATCATGTGACAGAATGCCATTTCACATTGTATTGGTTGAGATTGGAATATTGGATTCGTTATAAATTGCTGTTCATGGTGTACGATTGTAAACACTATCAGGCTCTGAAGTAATTAGTTGATAGCATTCTGCCATACATTCTGTAGTGTGAATTGCGTTTTGTAGTTCGGGCTGATCTTTTTCATCCCTACATTGAAACAGCTGCTATTGAAAGTGTCTAGAATCAGTATGTTTTCTTGCATAGGCCCGCAAGAGTGGAATCATCTTCCTCCATATATACGGCTGCAGACAAATTTATGCAGTTTTAAAAGATAGTTAAAAAGACATCTTGTCTGCAAGATGAAATATGGAAATTGAGTGTACATAATGCAATTTGCTTGGGCGCTGGGCGCTACTTGACATTTTTATATTGTTTGCTAATGTGGTTTTCTATGTGTCCCGTTTGTGTATGTACTGTATATTGCTGTGACGCGCCATGGGTAAGACGGGATACAAATAAGTAAAACTAAAACTAAAGAATTACACTGGGATGTGTGTTTTGGGAGGGAATCGAGCAGGCTTCAATCTGGACGTACCCCAGCTATAATCCAAACTAGCCCGGAACTTAGCAGTTAGATCTGTTTTGAGTTGTGTTTGAGTTCCACAAAGGTGCCCAAACTAACAAGATCACTGGAGGATTTAAGGCACAGGTGTCGAAGTCGGTCCTCGAGGGCCGCAATCCAGTCGGGTTTTCAGAATTTCCCCAATGAATATGCATTGAAAGCAGTGCATGCACATAGATCTCATGCATATTCATTGGGGAAATCTTGAAAACCCGACTGGATTGCGGCCCTCGAGGATCGACTTTGACATCCCTGATTTAAGGCATGACACATTCCCCTTACTCCCCCCCCCAGTGGTCACGACACCCTCCAACCACCCAAAGAGCAAAAAAAAAAAAAACTCACATAGAGGCTCATATTCAAAAAGGCCTGGCAGTCTACTTCTACATTCTGCCACAAAAACTTGATGATTTTCATCAAGTCACTAAGACTCGAACATGAGTCAATAGCACCTAACATTTGTACCTGGGAGGGGGCTGTTGAGTTCAAGTTTTATTTCATAAGGAGAGGGGTAGGAGTTGATGAAAATCTTGTCTTGTAGGAGGCAGGCCTTCCTGACCAAATCTTGCCTCTGCACTGCTTCAGGGCTACCTCTGTTCACCGAGGCATGTCATCTGCTCTAGTACGCTTCACATCGCAAGGCAAAAGGAAGTGAGGTGTATCGTATATCACAAATGTGTTTACAGTTAAATGGACTGTGCCACGATCTCTTTTAGTGCATACACCGGTACTCAATACTACAAGATCTAATCTGCCCTTGAAACATGCAGCTGTCTCCAACCGTGTCAAAAGTTCATTGTACAATGTACATAGTATGTTACATAGTATGCTGTGCTGTAGATAAACCTTGGAAAAAAAAAATTCCTATATTGCATTCCTTCATTTATCAAAGTAGCAGTAGGCACTTATCTGAATAAAAAAAAAAATTCCCTATATATCACTGATTTGCAGGCACACAAGAGTATTAATGCAGTTGTAATACACAATGCAACCCCTCGCACTTTTGTTTTGTCAAAAATGTCTGCATTGGGAATCAATTTAAAAGCTTTTTTTTATAAAAACAAAAAATCACTGCATTCAAACCATTACAAATCAAATGACAGTGATACGAAAAATAAGTTAACACTTTTTTTTTTTTTTTTTTAGAATATTTTCACTATGATCTAGGTTCAATAAATTGCACCCAAAGTTAGATATTACAATGATACACACTAAGCTAGTATTTAGTAGCAGGTGCACCGCGCAGAGCATCCTTTATAGAATGCTAGCTTGACCCTGGATTCTGTATATGCCCCCAGATTTTATATACCGAGACCAAAGTTGCATGTGCAAAACTGTACCTATTCTGATTTATGTGTGCAACTTAATTGGTTAACAAACCAATCAGCACAAATAATTGCCAATTTACAAACATTTATTGCCAGTAATTAGAATTTAAGCACACAACCATCTAAGTGCATTCCATAAAATGGTGCGTGGAAACTCTACTGCACGGATCTCAAACGGGGGCATTGGAAGGGGAAGGATATGAGCAGGTCATGAGTGTTCCTAAAAATTAGGTGCACTGACTAAAGTTAGAATATGCCTGATCCAGCATAATTTAGGTGCAGGCATTTATGCCTGGTTTTCATTGACATAAATGGATGTTCCTAAATGTTAATCATGCAGATGGGTCCTAAGTGTATTCTATAAACTGTGCCTAACTCCAGAGGTGGTTTATATAATAGCGCTAATTGCAGATTTTTTCAGCACTCATTTTTGGGCAAAATATATAGACTTTGGTCCATGTGCTCAAATTTTGTTATGCTGCCACAATGAGTGCGTAAATTAATTGACTAGTGAGTTCTTAAGCATCCACAATTGGGCCCCAACAACCAGTTATTGATGTCAAAAGGCATTCATTCAGATTTGCACATGCATCTGGCTGTGGGCTATTCTATAAGGCAGTGTATCGCAAACTGTGTGCCGCGGCACAGTAGTGTGCTTCCTGAGAATTCAGGTGTGCTGTGGCACACTGGGGAGGAGGAGAGGCGCCGGTGCTGGCTGACTGCCTTCAGGATGTGTCTCTCGCGGCGAGAGGCATGTCCTGTAGGCAATCAGCCGGCACCAGCGCCTCTCCTTCTCTCCAGCCCTCTTCCCTGCTGGCACCCCCCACTGGCATCTCAGGGCTCATCTGAAGGGTCTTCACGCATGCCCGGACGTTGATGTGATGACGCATGCATGTGACATCATCACGGCGATGCCCAAGCACTTCGGGTTGCCTCGAGCTGCAGTCACTGCCTTTAGGGTGCCGCAGCTCGAGAAAGGCACCATGCCTTATAGCAGTGTCCTGCAAACTATCTCCCATAGTATGCATCTCAAAAGAGGGTGTGGCCATGGGAGGGGCACTGGCATGTCAGGGGTATTCTAGAATGTTATGTGCATAGTTATAGCAGTGTCCTGCAAACTATCTCCCATAGTATGCATCTCAAAAGAGGGTGTGGCCATGGGAGGGGCATTGGCATGTCAAGGGTGTTCTAGAATGTTATGTGCATAGTTATAGAATACCAGGTAAGTGTTTCCAATTTAGGCACTAGAATTTATACTAGGTTTTGGCAGGCATTTATATTTATTGGTCATCTGGATTCTTTTGTACAGGTGTGCGGAATACATGGAATACAGTATTTATTAAAGTTTCTAGACCACCTATAACTAAGAAGTTAACAAAATTAAACATTCACAATAGTTCAAGACTGCATAAATGGAAAACACTTAAAATTACAATGCAATCACATACTAACTTAAGCCCTAAACTAAACTAAACTAAACTAAACCTTGGGTTTGTATACCGCATCATCTCTATATTCGCAAAGCTCGACACGGTTAACAAGGGTTAGGGTAGAAAGGAACTCCAGTGAAAGGAAAAGACAAAATGAAGAGAAAATTTAGGACAGAGTAACCAGAGAGAGGAAGAGTTACATTTTTGAAAATAACCAGGTTTTCAGATGTTTACAGAAGATTTGGAGGGAGCTCAGATTCCTAAGAGGGGGGGGGGTAAGATTGTTCCAGAACTCAGTGATTCTGAAAGGGAGGGAGGACCTAGTTTTCCTACAAGGGAAACGCCTTTGAGAGGGAAAGGAAAGTTTCAGTTTTTGGGTAGATCTGGTGGAATTGGGGTTAGAGGAATTCCAAGAAAGAGGAATAAAAGGGGGGAGAATGCCGTGTAGGATCTTGAAAGTAAGGCAGGCACATTTGAAGTGGACTCTTGAGGTTATCGGGAGCCAGTGGAGCTTGGACAAAAGTGGTGAGACGTGGTCGAATTTGCTTTTTGCGAAGATAAGCTTAGCAGCAGCATTTTGAATCCGCTGGAGTATTTGAAGGTTTTTCTTTGTTAGGTAACCTCAAAAACTGAAGGGAATTATATATTGTCAATCTTCACCAAATTATAACGCAATGATCACAGTTCAAGTTACACTAACTATCTCTACAACAAGATTTTAGAAAAAAGCCTCTACATACAGTTCAGTCAGAACAGGTCCTCAGGATGCCACCTCAGGATGTGTACCATTCTATTGGGTTGAGGAGGATTGCTTTCTTTGTTTTGGTTTCTGGAGGCGTATGGAATATGATTTGGTTGGTTAGTTTTGGTTGGGAGTAACTTTTACTAGTCCTTTTCCAGCAAAGCCATTTTCCTTATGTGTTTTAGTTATTCAAGTTTTTTCAAGTTTTCTTTATTTTTGATATACCGTTTCATACAAGTATCTAAATGGTTAACAATAAAATAGAATATAAAAATTAAAAACTTAAAATAAAAACATAGTTAAGCTAAAAAGAGGGAAGCACTTACTCATTTGCGTGCATGAAATGAAAGGAAACAAGGGGAGAGGAAAGTTATTAAATATATTGAAATGCGAAATAAAAATTAAGGGAGGCAAAATGGGAAGGGAAGTGCAATTGGATGGGGGGGTCGCTTCAAAAGAAGCATTTTGATTGTCGAGGTTTTATGAAAGAAGAACAACAGTTGTGGAAATCAGAGTTTATAAGGTATAGGCGTCTTTAAAAAAGAAAGTTTTAAGATTGATTTCAAATTTATCTAAAGAGTTTTCTAGGCGAAGATCAGCAGGAAGGGCATTCCACAAAGTGAGAGCTGTAACAGAGAAAATGGATGTGTGAGTAGTGTCGTAGAAGAGTACTCTTATCGAGGGAATAATGAGGAGATTTTGATTACAAGATCGAAGAGTCCTACAGGATGCATATGGAATTAGAAGTTTATCGATATAAGCTGGTTGTTAGGAATGTTTTGTTTTGAAAGTAAGTGGTAGTATTTTGTAAACAAGACGACGTGTAATGGGCAGCCAGTGCTTTTAGATCAGTGTCCCACAAACTTTCTCAAGCTGCAGCACACTAAACGTATGGCCCTGGCTCAAGGCATCCGGAAGTGCGACGGATATTGCCATGATGTCACGCGCATGCGTTAAGTCATCATGTCGATGGCCGCGCATGTGCCCTCCAGACAGGCCCCGAGATGCCAGAAAGGGGTGCCAGCAGGGAAGAGGGCCGGAGAGAAGGATAGGCGCTGGCTGTCTACAGGATTTGCCTCTCATCACGAGAGGCACGTCCTATAGGCAGTTAGCCAATGCTGGTGCCTCTCCTCCTCCCCAGTGTGCCGTGGCACACCTGAAATCTCAGGAGGCACACAGTTTGCGATATACTGCTTGAGATTGTTGTGGTAGTTGTTCAACAATAGGAGTGGATTTTATACTGCCAATGAGGGCGATCTGTTGTCTGCTGTTTGCTTTGTCTCTACTGCCTGTTTGTTGGTCCTCAGTGTTTTCTCATTGTGTGTGTAAAGATAGTAGGGATATGGTGGTTATTTGAGTGGTTGCATAGCTGGGTTAATGCTGCAATTTTGAAGTTTAGGATAGCTCTAGTAGGTTAGTTGGATCCCATAAATATTGGTGATGGATGTTATTGTCCTGATGATGTCTACAGTTTAGGTATCGGTGTGGATATCTTTATTGGATTGTGGGAGGATTATTTGCCACCTGATTTGGCTACAGCTTATGAGTGGGGGGAGCGGTGACAAGCTCAAGGCTGTCACACCACTTGTGGCGGAAAATGGGGTATGGGCCCAGTTGGAGCTTGGAGATCAACAGTTAATAAATAAATAAATGTAACAACACTGCAGTGAGGAGATGACTGGCTTGTCATCACCGTGGGTCATGTTTGGGGGATGTTTTAATGAGTTTAGATTCTTATATGATTTTTAATCTTACATTTTTGATCCTTGGCAACAGACCGTGCTGCGACTAATTGAACTATCAACTTTTTTTTCTTCTGTTATCTATCCTATAAATATTGGTGTCCCTCTTATTTTAATTTGTTGTGCACTGCACTGATGTTGTAACCAAGAGCGGTATATAAATACTAATAAACATGTTATAGAGTTTAAAGGCTTAACGGAAGCTAGTTTTGACACTGAATAGTTCCCTAGCAGTGTGTGAAATATGCATTGGAAGTTTGGAGGTTTTGGACACGGAATGTATTGTAAAGGAAGATAATATTACGATAGAAAATAAAGCTCCGGCCAAATACTTATTCCAATAAAAATTGAGTTGTGTATTTTTTTGGACTGATGGTGTGAAAATGTCAGTTGTAGGAGTATGAATGCAAATGTTAATAGGAACACCAGATTCATCTGGTGTGATATCACATTAGCTGAGCCGAGATCACCTGTAATATTGGATGGTAGGGTGGTGAAAAGGGGACGGGGCCAGATGTGTGATTAGGTATTGTAAGGAGTCAGTAGAATAAAGAATGTTGAGTGTAGTAAGAGGAGGTTAGAAAGGGTTAAGAGACAAAGCTTGTTAGAAAGAAAGGGATTGGGGGAAGTCTCAGAGGAAATGGGGGTGGAGCAGTCATGGGATTGTTTGGATGTTTGTGGTAGGCTGGAGGGAGCTTTGTGAGGGAATGGGAAGAGTTGAGTAGTCTCTTCAAAAAAATATCCCTCCCTCCCTCCCTCCTGTGGGTACTGATAGTATGTTTTGTTTCAGTGTTGGGGGGAGGCGGCTAATGTTAAGAGTGGCCATTCCTGTGCCGGTTAGCACATTTATATTAGCGCACACTAACTGGTTAGCACAGGATTACCCTGTTAGCCCTTATCTCCTATAAAAAAGGTGCTCATTCAGTAATTTATTTTAATGGCCACACTCTACCACAACAAAAGGGAAATACCACAACAAAAGGGAAAACTCAACCCCACGTATAAAAATACAAAACACACAAAAAAAACACACATCAGCCTTAGGGTCAATCAATTTATTAGCATTTACGCTGATTTGATAGACTTTACCGTACAGTGTCTTGGGATTGAGCACTATGTTATTAGCAAGTCTTTCAACATAAACAGAGAGTTTTCAATTTCTAGTTTTCAGGTATATTGGCACCATCTACTAGAGCACAAGCATACCCCTGAGGAAGGCTTATTCCATAAGCCGAAACACGGGCCGTGTTGGGGTAGCAGCTATAAATGATTAAGGACTCTCGAATAGTCTTGCATTATTCTATGTATATGGTTTAATTGTTCATTTGTATTTAATAAATTCATTGACCCTAAGGCTGATGTGCAGTGTCCCATCCCTACATTTTTGTGAGTGTGTATGTTTTGTATTTTCACACTCTATTGGTAACATTAGTGCATGGCCATTAATACAAAAAAATAGAAAATCATTCATTTTACTGCTGCAAGTAAAAATGTCCTTAGTGTGCTGGGAAAGCCTACATAAGGATGCACTAAGGCCATTTTTTGCTGCAGCTTAGTAAAAGGATTCCTTTATTTGCTATGGGGGTGGAATCAAGCTTTAACTATTCAGGGCACAAGATTTTAAAAATAAACAGTCCTGTAATTCATTTGATGTCAACTAAACACAAATACAATTGCTGTATACGAAGTTATAATTAGTGTCCTGGAAATGTTATTAACAAAGAGTCTGCATGAGTGGTAAAATATGAATTTGAAATAACAAAAAGAGAAATTATAAAACACCAGAAAGCTTTATTCAGGCAGAGAAAGAGAGAAAAGATATGCTTGAATTTGCCTGAAAAGAGGTTATCAGAAAGAAGCAGCATTTATTACAAGGGACGAGAAATAATGATGATCTTGGCAGAGGAATATTTTAATGAGCTTCGGAAGATGAGCCTCATTTCAGAGTGGTGGTATGAAATGGCACTGGCCCAGATTATAAAGAGCGGAAATTTGCAAGAGGACGGCTTTTGATTTATCACTAAAAATGTACTAAAAAGTTAAAAATGTTACAGCATCAATTTCTCCTTGGCATCCTTGTAATGCTTCAAAATAGTTTATGATCTCAAGGTACCGGTAATTCCAGAGATACTAGTGGAGAAACTTCACAAATACTTCAATTTACGAATTGTCTGGTTTGGGCTGTTAGTTGTTGTTGTTTGTTTTTTTTATTTAACAGAAATAAATAAATCATTTTTTAATAGAAATAAATAAATGAATTCAGGCAGAGCTACTGTGTAAAATACAAATATTAAAATACTATAACCCTTCTATCAAAGATGTGAGTGTGTGTGAATATTCAGTTATGTAGTTATATAAGGATCATAGAATCTATCTGCATGATGTTTGAATGATACAATTAAGAATTATTAGTTTTATTGTTCAGAATTTTACAGAACAAATAATTAGGACTTAATGCCCCCTTTTATGAAGCCGCGTTAGGCTTTTTTTAATCACCGTCCATGGCAGTAAAATCTCAGTCATTCGTAGAATTCCTATGGGCATCAGAGCTTTTTCTGTTACAGCCGGTGTTAAAAAAAAAGCCTAACGCGACTTCATAAAAGGGGGAGTTAATTCTGTATATGGTGCCCAAATTTGGGCACAAAAAAGGGTGCTAAGCGCTACTCTATAAATGGCGCTCCAAGTTGAGTGCTGTTTATAGAATAGCACATAGCATCGGGATCGATGTCCAATTCTGAGCACAGGATTTTCGCTAACTGAACCCTGGTGCAAATCTCCAAACCTAAATTAGGCACTGATCTCCCCCAAATCTGTAACACCCCCTTCCAATTTCGCCGCTTCAGCATCAGATAAGTGAGTTTCCTGATTAAAATATATGTCCGCCTCCTGATGTTTTAAAAAATTGAGCATTTTTTTTTCCTTTTTATAGAATGGTTAAGTCCATTGACATTCAAAGAAAATAGTTTTAAAACCATTTTAAATGATTATACCATGCTATCAAATATTTTCCTGATTCCCTTTTGAATACATAATTAAGAGTTCCCCCCACATCCAGGGTCCCAATCTAAACCCCCTTCCCCTCCCACCCCTAATACCTCCCTTAAAATATCTCATAAACATGGGAGCGCGCATAACGATTATCAACTGCCATCTCCCAGGCACTCTAACTATATCCCAAACTGAATCCCCCTTATTCAGCTAATAATATTAACAAAAATAGATATATTAATCATATACATTGCTAACTTGTTATCCCATTTGGTAATAAATACATCTATGCAACCAAATAATTAAATTCATATATCATATTATAATAGTCAAAAGACACCCTATTATTAACCATATATATTTTTAATTTATTATCTCATTTGGGGCTCCTTTTACTAAGGTGCGCTAGCGTTTTTAGCGCATACTAGCTTAAAAATTACTGCCTGCTTAAAAGGAAGTGGTAGTGGCTAGCACACGCGGCAATTTAGCGCACACTATCCACGCGTTAAGGCCCTAACGCACCTTTGTAAAAGGAGCCCTTGGTATTGAATAAATAGTTCATGAAACAATTTCCTACTTTAACCTAATGTATTATCATATTATAATCCATGTAAGTTTACTAAGAATACAATTGAAACCTCAGTACAAGACAAATATACTGACAAATCTATACAGTCATATAATTAAATTCATATATCATCTAATAATAGACAAAAAAACAATAGAATCCCTAATATTAATAGAATGAAAAATGCTGTAAATATATTTACTTGTTTTCCCAATCACCCCAAAAACCAACACACCTTCTTATCACTCATATACTTTCATACAGTCCATCTTGTATACACTAAACCCAGAGACATATTCAGTTTGCCATTCATTCTTCCAGTATAAATACTCTACATTCACACTTCAAAACAAATCCATGGATATACATAACAAATCTCTAGGCATCCAATGACCATCCAAATGTTTCCTGCCCTGTAATCTATATATTTATATCTTTGTATAAATAATGTAGGAAAACTACATTTTTTTTCCAAACTGTTTCAAATATATATTTTAGTTTACTCCAAGAATTTAAGAATTCTTGCATAAAAATCTACAGTATTGTAATAATGATGGGAAAACATTGTTGAAAACTTTCTTCATTTACAGTACATTTTCTACTCAGATATCTACAGTCAGGTTAATTAAGATACCTACAAATACTGTCACTCAAGGAACGTTTATTTCAAAAGCATAACTTTTGACTCAGAACAGTTACTTCTTTTATGAAATCTGCCGAGTGAAGAAACTTTGGCCTGAAAAATACCCGAAGACCAGAAAAAATGAAGACCAGAAGACTGAAGACAGAAGAAAAAATGAAGACCAGAAAAAATGAAGTAATCTACAAACAAGAAAATGTATATAATATCAAAAAATGTCTCCCAAGGCAAAATTAAACATGGAGCTTTTTAGGAGCAATTCTTAGAGTTCTGGCTCGCAATTTTCTATTCAGTCTACAGTACTGGATGTATCACACAAGGTCAATTCTGGAGGTTTATGAAAAACAATAAAAATGCAAACCTTTATGCTGTGTTTTAACACTTGACATCAAACTGAAGAGATGTTTAATGTCCAGATGGGAATTATAGGATGAAGAAAAACACAGCCACATTATTTCAAAACTGACGAGCAGAAAAGTAGTTCTTGCACAATCGAGAGCTACAACCAGCAAAGGGGCCAACGTCAGCCGATCTGGGCAGAGTACAGGATCCTGCCTCTTGGCTAAGCTTTGCTTTTCTCCAAGCTTCTCCCCTTTAGTTAATCACTCGGGGGACTACAATCATGAATGCAGGTAGCCTGATATAGGCAGGCCTATCCCAGCAGTGCAAAATGGCAATAAAAGAGCCAAGATGCCACTGATCTCGCCGCTGAACATCACCTGACCTGAAAGCAACGTGACCACTGCCATCTTTTCGCTAACATTGGCAGCTGGATACAGAAACAGAAAAAAGGGTCTTTATGCTTTTTGTCCCATAGTAGACCGCATCAGTTTCTGAATGGAGCCAGGGGAGGAGAGCTCTTTTCCATGAACTGGAGGGCAAATTGTCTGCTGAGGAGAGGAATAGGACTGCTCTGTACCTACCGCTGTCTTGCATCAAGCCGACCACGAAGAGCTCACCCGATGTGTCCAGCATCAACTAGGGCACGCCGGTCCCCACTGCCAAGACCACGGAGCTTCCTGTCCAATATTCAGCTGCATATTCTTACAAGCACGGCAGTGGGAAAGAGAAAAAAGTTCTTACCTATGATGATTTGTCAAGCACACATCCATCCGTGCATGCGCAGTGGGCCAAACATTGGACTGAAGAGAAGAAAAGCTACGAAGCTATGGAAAGTTCCCTGAAGGCCCGTTCTAGTCAGAGAAGCCACCCAAGAGGAGGAGAATCTCTAGCAGGGCCTGGGATGGCACTAACAACATAAGTAAGTTCCAAGGTGAGCTAGGAGTGAGTGATGTCAGCTCAAGTGTTCCAAGCCTCTTTTTGATTTTCTATTAGCCAGTGTGTTTTGTTTTGGGGGGGGTTTTCACCCTTCTTTAAACCTCTCATAGCATTCCAAACCGGTACTGGAAACTTCAGTTTAGAATTACTCTTGAACCATAACAAAATGACAGTTCTTGCATAGAACACTCAAATATCCATAGTGATGAAGTGTTTCCAACTGCAGTAACTCATATAGTAAAATATAAACAGCCATTCTAACTTGAACATAAGAACTACCGTATTTTCACGCAAATAACACGCACCCGTATAAAACGCGCACACGAATATAGCGCGCAGAAATCACGATGATTTGCACAAAAACTTTGATATACCGCGCTCACGGGTATACCGCGCATGCTGCCCGACGCTCCTTTCGCCCGCCCTGACTTTCCGTGCGCTGTCCCGACTCTCCGTTCACCCCCCCTGACTTCCGTGCACTGTCCCCCCTTGAAGGTCTGTCCCCATCCTGAAAGCCTGATGCCCCCCCCCGACGTCCGATACATCCCTCCCCCCCCCCCCGAAGGACCGCCGACTCCCCAACAATATCGGGCCAGGAGGGAGCCCAAATCCTCCTGGCCACGGCGACCCCCTAACCCCACCCCGCACTACATTACGGGCAGGAGGGATCCCAGGCCCTCCTGCCCTCGACGCAAACCCCCCTCCCCCCCAAGAACCTCCGACCGCCCCCCAGCCGACCCGCGATCCCCCTGGCGACCCCCACGACCCCCCCACCCCCCTTCCCCGTACCTTTGGTAGTTGGGCCAGAAGGGAGCCCAAACCCTCCTGGCCACGGCGACCCCCTAACCCCACCCCGCACTACATTACGGGCAGGAGGGATCCCAGGCCCTCCTGCCCTCGACGCAAACCCCCCTCCCCCCCAAGAACCTCCGACCGCCCCCCAGCCGACCCGCGATCCCCCTGGCGACCCCCACGACCCCCCCACCCCCCTTCCCCGTACCTTTGGTAGTTGGGCCAGAAGGGAGCCCAAACCCTCCTGGCCACGGCGACCCCCTAACCCCACCCCGCACTACATTACGGGCAGGAGGGATCCCAGGCCCTCCTGCCCTCGACGCAAACCCCCCTCCCCCCCAAGAACCTCCGACCGCCCCCCAGCCGACCCGCGATCCCCCTGGCGACCCCCACGACCCCCCCCACCCCCCTTCCCCGTACCTTTAGTAGTTGGCCGGACAGACGGGAGCCAAACCCGCCTGTCCGGCAGGCAGCCAACGAAGGAATGAGGCCGGATTGGCCCATCCATCCTAAAGCTCTGCCTACTGGTGGGGCCTAAGGCGCGTGGGCCAATCAGAATAGGCCCTGGAGCCTTAGGTCCCACCTGGGGGCGCGGCCTGAGGCACATGGTCGGGTTGGGCCCATGTGCCTCAGGCCGCGCCCCCAGGTGGGACCTAAGGCTCCAGGGCCTATTCTGATTGGCCCACGCGCCTTAGGCCCCACCAGTAGGCGGAGCTTTAGGATGGATGGGCCAATCCGGCCTCATTCCTTCGTTGGCTGCCTGCCGGACAGGCGGGTTTGGCTCCCGTCTGTCCGGCCAACTACTAAAGGTACGGGGAAGGGGGGTGGGGGGGTCGTGGGGGTCGCCAGGGGGATCGCGGGTCGGCTGGGGGGCGGTCGGAGGTTCTTGGGGGGGAGGGGGGTTTGCGTCGAGGGCAGGAGGGCCTGGGATCCCTCCTGCCCGTAATGTAGTGCGGGGTGGGGTTAGGGGGTCGCCGTGGCCAGGAGGGTTTGGGCTCCCTTCTGGCCCGATATTGTCGGGAAGTCGGCGGTCGTTCGGGGTGGGGGTGCGAGTGGTCCTGCCGGGGGGGGGGATGTATCGGACGTCGGGGAGTCGGCCGGGCAAGAGGGCTTGGGCTCCCTCTTGCTCCGATCGTGGATGCGGGTGCGGGTGGGAGCGCGTGCGAGCGGTCGTTCGGGGTGGGGGTGCGAGCGGTCCTGCTGGGGGGGTGAATCGGGCGTCGGGCGGGGTGGGAACTATGTTTTAAAACTTTGGTATACCGCGCTCACGCATATAACGCGCGAGGGGTATGCGCGGTAGGTAAAAACGCATATAACGCGCGCGTTATATGCGTGAAAATACGGTACCATCTCCGGATCAGACCCATGGTCCATCGAGTCCGGCGATCCGCACACACGGAGGCCCAGTCAGGTGTACACCTGATGTAGTTTTAGTCACCCATATCCCTCTATGCCTCTCGTAAGGAGATGTGCATCTAATTTGCCTTTGAATCCTAGCACAGTGGATTCCGTAATAACCTCCTCTGGGAGAGCATTCCAGGTGTCTACCACTCGCTGCATGAAGCAGAACTTCCTGACATTTGTCCTGGACTTGTCCCCCCTTAGCTTCAAACCATGTCCTCTTGTCCGTGTCACGTTGGACAATGTAAATAATTTATTTTCCTGCTCTATTTTGTCGATGCCTTTCAGTATTTTGAAAGTCTCGATCATGTCCCCTCGCAGTCTCCTCTTCTCAAGAGAGAACAGTCCCAGTTTCTTGAGTTGTTCCTCATATTCCAAGTTCTCCATACCTTTTATTAGCTTCGTTGCTCATCTCTGCAACCTCTCCAGCAGTTTTATATCCTTCTTTAGGTTGGGAGACCAATGTTGGACACAGTATTCCAAGTGTGGTCTGACCATTGCTCTATAAAGCGGCATTATGACTTTCTTCGATCTACTCTTCGATTAACGTCCATGAAGGGAGTACGGCTCAAACAATTGGTATTAGAACCCACTAGGGCCCAGGCCATCCTGGACCTGGTACTTACGAACGGGGAAAGTGTCTCAGAGATCTCGGTGGGAGAACCGCTAGCCACCAGTGACCATAACATGGTATGGTTCAACCTTAGGAAAGGCTTCCCTAGATCATAAACAAAAATAAGGGTACTCAATTTCCGGGGTACTGACTTCACACGCATGGGAGACTTCGTCCATCAGACGCTTCAGGTTCAAGAAGTAACGGATAAAGTGGAGGTTATGTGGTCAACCTTGAAATCGACCCTTCATGAGGCAACTATCCGCTACATAAAATCAGTAACTAAACAACAAAGAAAAAAGAAACCCCAATGGTTCACTGATGAGGTCTCGTACCTCGTCAAGGATAAGAAAAGAGCGTTTCTCTTGTACAAACGCACGGGGGGAAAAGAAGCAAACATTGAATACAGGACAAAGTCTGCAGCGGTCAAAACAGCAGTCAGGGAGGCCAAACTTCGAATGGAAGAAACTCTAGCGAAGAACATTAAAAAAGGGGACAAATCCTTCTTCAGGTACATTAGCGACAGGAAAAAGAACGCAGACGGGATAGTACGCCTTAGAACGCCAGACGGGAATTATGTGGAAACAGATTCTGAAAAAGCCAAACTACTGAACGATTACTTCTGCTCAGTCTTTACCTGGCCACGGCTGGAAGCAAAAGAAAGCAAGGAAGACCCATTTCTGAATTTTGAGTTTACACCAGCTGATGTTCACAGAGAAATTTCAAGACTCAAGGTGAACAAAGCCATGGGACCGGACAATTTGCACCCAAGAGTACTCAGAGAGCTGTGCGATGTTCTGGCGGAACCGTTAGCCATGCTCTTCAATCTCTCCCTAAGTACGGGGAGAGTCCCCCTGGACTGGAAAACAGCCAACGTCGTTCCTCTGCACAAAAAGGGTTGCAGAGCAGAGGCTGCAAATTATAGACCAGTGAGTCTCACATCAATAGTGTGTAAACTCATGGAAACTCTACTTAAAGGTAAATTAGACACGATAATGGATGAAGGGAATCTAAGGGATCCCTGTCAACATGGATTCACCAGAGGCAGTACATGCCAATCCAATCTTATAAGCTTCTTCGACTGGGTGACAGGAAAGCTAGACTCGGGAGAGTCCCTGGACATAGTATACTTGGATTTCAGTAAAGCTTTCGACAGTGTCCCACACCGTAGACTATTAAACAAGATGAAATCGCTGGGTTTGGGTGAGAAACTAACTGCATGGGTCAGTAATTGGCTGAGTGGAAGACTTCAGAGGGTGGTGGTCAACGGCACCCTCTCTGAGACATCGGAGGTGACTAGCGGAGTGCCGCAGGGCTCAGTCCTGGGACCATCCCTTTTCAACATATTCATAGGGGACTTGACCCGGGGGCTTCAGGGTAAAGTAGCACTGTTCGCCGACGATGCCAAACTGTGTAACATAGTAAGTGAAAGCAACCTCCAGGATAGTATGACACAAGATCTGATCACGTTGGAAAACTGGTCCTCGACATGGCAGCTAGGCTTCAACGCTAAAAAATGTAAGGTCATGCATCGCGGCAGCGGAAATCCATGCAGAACATACTCCTTGAATGGAGAAACACTAGCTAGGACTTCAGAGGAACGGGACTTGGGGGTAATCATCAGTGCAGACATGAAGGCTGCCAAACAAGTAGAGAAGGCCTCATCAAAGGCAAGGCAAATGATGGGATGTATCAATAGAAGCTTCGTCAGCCGTAAATCTGAAGTCATAATGCCACTCTACAGAACCATGGTGAGACCTCATCTGGAATACTGTGTGCAATTCTGGAGGCCACACTACCGGAAAGATGTGCTTCGAGCTGAGTCGGTCCAGCGGATGGCCACTAGGATGGTCGCGGGGCTCAAAGGTCTCTCATACGAAGAAAGACTGGGCAAACTGCAGCTCTATACCCTAGAGGAGCGCAGGGAAAGGGGTGATATGATTGAGACATTTAAGTACGTCACGGGTCGTGTCGAGGTGGAAAACGATATATTCTTTCCCAGGGGACCCTCGGTCACAAGAGGGCACCCGCTCAAACTTAGAGGAGGGAAATTTAGTGGTGACACCAGGAAGTATTTCTTCACAGAAAAGGTGGTAGATCACTGGAACAGACTTCCGGTGCAGGTGATAAAGGCCACCAGCGTGCTCGACTTTAAGACTAAATGGGACATCCACGTGGGATCCCTACGAGGGTCGAGTTAAGGAACTAGGTCATTAGCATTCAGACTTAATGGGGTGGGTCAATAGAGTGGGCAGACTTGATGTGCTGTAGCCCTTTTCTGCCGTCATCTTTCTATGTTTCTATGTTACTCGTGATTCCTTTCTTTATCATGTCTAACATTCTGTTTGCTTTCTTTGCCACTGCCGCGCATTGTGCCGATGGCTTCAGGGTTCTATCTATCAGTACACCCAGGTCCTTTTCTTGTTCGCTCTTACCCAGAATTGCGCCTGACATTATATACTCGTGTTCCTTATTCTTACTGCCTAAATGCAAGAGACAAGGGGAATTGTAAGCAATCAACGCCTGGATGAGACGATGGTGCGAAGAAGAGGGCTTTATCTTCGTGCGCAACTGGACGGCGTTCTGGGGAAAAAGCAAGTACTACAGAAAGGATGGACTACACCTCAACAAGGAAGGAGCAAGAGTATTGGCAGGCAACATGAAGACGGCCATCAAGAAGGCTTTAAACATAAAGTGAATCAAGAATGAAGTTAAAATAAATAAATAGATAAAACAATTTATCCATCAGATATAATATATAATATTCCTTAATGACCTTGGATGATAACTAGTGTACCACCCCTCCACCCCACCCCTTTTTATAAAACCTATGAGAGTTGGGAGCAGCGCAGAACATTCAACATGCCGGCCTGCGCTAAAAACAGTTTCCGCGGTTTGTAAAAGGAGAGGATAATGTGGTAGTATATTATGATCAGGTTTTTTTCTATATAGATTGGTGGTAAACACCAAACTATATAGGAAAGAAACTGATCGTAATACACTGTAGGAGAAAAATAAATGGCTATATCCAAAAAAAATGACTACAGATATGATGATGTTTGCTGTCAGATGCAATATTAGAATCGAATCTATTAATAAACTGAAAAAAAACTTTGTAATTTTTATTAAGATCACCGTCAAATCATAATAACATCATCTATATAGTGTTGCCATGACAAAATATGTGACCTAATGTTACTGGTATACACATGGGCCTCTTCAAATTGGATTATATACAGGTACACAATGGAAGAGGCTACTGTGGCCCCCCCATAGCTACTCCATTTATTTGTAAATAATACTTCCATTCAAATAAAAAGATAATAATTTAATAACAAATTGTGCTATTTGATTAAACAGTTAACTTATCTCCTGATATAGAAGCTTGAGACAAATAACCCTGAGATAACTGCAACGTGTACATGCATGCAACGTGCGCATGCACGTGATGCATGTCGGTAACAAAAATCATATGCATGAATACAGGATGTCTGGTGCTCTACTCTGAGAGAGCCCCCAGGAAAGAGACTTGGGAGTACTAGTAGACAAGTCAATGAAACCGTCCGTGCAATGTGCGGCAGCGGCGAAACGGCAAACAGAATGCTAGGAATGATTTTAAGAAGGGGATCACAAACAGATCTGAAAAGGTTATCATGCCGTTGTACTGGGCGATGGTACACCCCCACCTGGAATACTGCGTCCAACACTAGTCGCCGTACATGAAGAAGGACACAGTACTACTCGAAAGGGTCCAGAGAAGAGCGACTAAAATGGTTAAGCGGTTGGAGGAGTTGCTATACAATGAGAGGCTAGAGAAACTGGCTAGAGAAACTGGTTATTCTCCCTTGAAAAGAGGAGACTGAGAGAGGACATGATTGAAACATTCAAGATATTGAAGGGAATTGACTTGGAGAAAGAGAGATTGTTCACCCTCTCCAAGGTGAAGAGACTGAGAGGGCACTCGCTAAAGTTAAAAGGGAATAGATTCCGTACAAACGTAAGGAAGTTCTTCTTCACCCAGAGAGTGGTAGAAATCTGGAACGCTCTTCCAGAGGCTGTTTTAGGGGAAAGCACTCTTCAGGGATTCCAGAAAAGGTTGGATAAGTTCCTGCTGGAACAGAACATACGCAGGTAAGGCTAGACTCAAATAGGGCACTAGTCTTTGACCTAAGGGCCGCCGTGTGAGTGGACTGCTGGGCACAATGGACCACTGGTCTGACCCAGCAGTGGCAAATCTTATGTTCTTATTTTATTTTTTTTGAGAGGACACATCATGAGGCAGAAAATAGATATTTTAGGGTCAGAAAATGGATATGTATGTGCTAACCAGTTAGCATAGTTACATTCTTGCACACTGACTGGTTAGCATATGGATATCACATGAGCTCTTACCACCTATAAAATGGAGGTAAGTGCACATGTGGTAATTTTTCAAAATGGCTGTGCACTAACGGCAAGTTTAGTTCATGGCCATTATTTTTTTAAAAAGGCTATTTTTACAGCTATAGAAAAAATAATGCCTAACCACTTAGGAAAAACCTGCATAAAGGCACACTAAAGCTACTTTTTACTGCAGCTTAGTAACAGGACCCCAACAAGAAATATGCTATAAAGTTTTACAGAAAATAAAACACAACTGCTGCTACTCATATGTAGTGTTATAGGCATTATATGAAGGTACTTTTTCAGTCCCTAATAGGCTCACAGTCTAAATTTTTGTACCTGGGCAAAAGTGGGTTAAGTGACTTGCCCAAGGTCACAAGGAGTTGTAGTTCCCTAAGATCAAAGCCTGCTGCACTAACCACTAGGATTCTCCTTCACTTTCATTACATGATTTGAGAAATCAATCTTTGAGTCTCATGAAAAGTTTATTCTCATGTACTCATTGATTCTACAAAGACTGGACTATGGGAATGCTCTGGTGACATCCATCTCTCATATAATCCTTAGAAGCTTAAGTGAAAAGGCACAGGGTAGAGCTACATGCCAATGGCTGTGAAATAACAAGAAAGTAAACTGTGGCAATCCTGTAAATTAACGATATGGAAATTTCAAGGATTCAGAACTTGTGCACTAATTGGAGGAAGCCTGACAGACACATACACAATTTCTGCAGAGAATATCTTCACTGTATGCATGTCCAAAGAAAGTGTGGGTACACTTCCTGCGCATGAGCAAGAATATTGATGCATACATAATAGCACCACAAAACCTTTTTGCACATAACATTTTTCTAAGGCTAATATGTACAAGGGGCTGCTGAAAAGTTCTCAACCCAACCAACAAAGTTGGGGCAGTCTCCAATGAGGGCTATACACTTAATCCAGTGGTTTTCCACTTTTTTCATTCTGTTGGAAAAATATGGAAATAAAAGGCAAAAATCGCTGGGCTAAGTGTATAGCCCTTGATGGAAACTGCCCCAACTTTGTTGGTTGGACTGAGAACTTTGCAGCAGCCCCTCATAATTGTAAATGGTCAGTGATATTCTGATGTGAAAAAAAATGGATATCTTTCAGAAAAAGTATTATTTCTCACATAGAAATGTTATTTTCTCTTTTCTTCAACTGCTTTCAGTGCATTTAGCCAACATTTCCCAGTGCCATTGCCCCTGAACTGTCAGAACTGAAATCTTTGGCAGTTTATAGATGTTATTTCAGAAAAAATACAGTAATGCCAAAGCCAATATAATGTGTTAAAAAAATAAATAATTCTGAAGGTTTTGTTGCATCAAGATACTTTCCAGGGTTGTATGATTTATTTTCTGAAGAGATTGCTTTCTTATTATTCAGAACACTTACAAACTCATCTCTCAACAGCAAAAGACAAAACCTACTGACCTCGCCAGAGGCACAAGGAATCTCATTTGGGCATTCAGAAGAAGTCTAAAAGATCAAAATCACAAAGGTGTCAACCCAAAATATTTCTTTAAGAACATATGGAGGTTTTTTTTTAGTTCAGTTGACTGACGTTTTCTTTGGAGCTTCTGTAATGAGTAAACAAAAGATACAGTAGCTAGCCATCCTTACAGGAGCTTATTGAGCTGAGGTATCCTTTTTCTTTTAAGGATATTTTTATTATATTGTGGTATTTCTAGCTGAGGAATTTGGGTTATTTTTTGTTCTTCATGTCAAAAGGGATTCAAAAATATATTTTTTGCTTTGCACTTTTTACCCCAATTTAAAGGTGTAAGACTAATATTTTTGAAGCCACGTTTATGAGGTTTTAGTTCCCTCACTGTCTACCCCAGCTTCCACCTACCCTGTCTTGCTGGCTTAGAAACATAGAAACATGATGCCAGATAAAGGCCAAATGGCTCTTCCAGTCTGCCCATCTGCAAAATTCTTTATCTCCTCCTCTCTAAGAGATCCTATGTGTCTGTCCCACACTTTCTTGAATTCAGACAGAATCTTTGTCTCTATAACCTCTACTGGGAGACTATGCCACACATCTACCACCCTTTCTGAAAAAAATATTCCTTAGATTACTCCTGAGTCTATCACCTGCATCGCGCTTCCGGAGGTTATGATAGGCCAGAGCACACTACAGGGTTTCAAGGAAGGTTTAGACAGGTCCCTAAAGGATGAGGGGATTGAGGATTACAGATAGATGTAGAGATAGGTTACAGAAATGGTCAGGAACCACTTCACAGGTCACAGATCTGATGGGCCGCCGCGGGAGTGGACCACTGGGCGCGATGGACCTCTGGTCTGACCCAGTGGTGGCAACTTCTTATGTTTTTACCTCTTAACTTTATCCAATGCCTTCTCATTTCAAAAGAAAGATATTTGCCTTATGCACATTTATGCCATGTAGGTATTAAATGTCTCTATCATATCTCCTCTCTCCTACCTTTCCTCCAAAATATGCATATTGATATCTTTGTCTGTCCCCGTATGTCTTATGACATAGACCATTTAGTAGCTTTCCTGTTTATATCTTTTTTGAAAGTCATGTTATAAAGACTTCAATTAGAATATTGGATTAAATAAAATTACTTGCTATCCGTTGGTTCAAATTTTGATTATTTCTAGAATTAAAACTTTAATAAATGTCATAGGTCTTCATGAAAATCATCTTTTCTGATTCATTAAATGGAACCACACTAAAAAATATACTTCAAGGAGGAACCTAGTGAGTGAACAGGATGACTGCATAAAGAATTTGTTGCCTCCCTACTCAGCAAAAACACTAAATTTTTTTTCATGCAAGGGACCTTCAAATAGCCCTAAAATAATTGCATACTATTTTAAAATATGTCCTCCTTCACACCAGTGAAGCAAGATTTATCCACTGTGTTGCCTGCTGGATTAAAAAGGCAAAAACATGACCTGCAGACACTGTACAAAATGGTGTTGGTATAAAAAAGCTCCCTTTACTTCAGAAGCACTCATGGAAAAGGTCAAAGCACTTCAAGAACTTTTCCACCAAACGCAGTTAACCTAAGGCTGAAATCTCTACATCATCAGAGGCATTCTCAGCTCTCCAGGTACATGTAGAAAATGTGGAAGCTAACTCGGAGCAAACCTAGAAAACCCTGGCTCAGCTCTAAACCCTAACTCTAAAACAATTTAATTGCATGGAACAGGAATGGGAAAATCTCTCAAACAGATCCAGATGAAACATTTTAATTCTGGGCTTAAAAGAAGAGGAAAAATACTCTGATATTATCAAATTTTTAACTACCTAGCTTTGAGATCTGCTATATTTAAAATTTGCAATTTGCACAAAAAGAAACCCTACACAAATACGTAACTGCACAGCAAGTCAAAAATTAAAAAAAGTAAACTTCAGGTGGGACTGGCACTGTGAACACCAAAACCCATTCAAAATATATAGAATTTTAAGTTTTACATTTTATTTGGACCCTCAGTGTGAGGTTCTGAACCCTGAAGAACAGAAATCTCTCAAGGAACCATTCTATTGCTCAATTAACCTGGAAAATACCTCCTTAACATACTTTTTAATGAGGTATTAACCACACACCAAGGGTGTGTATTTTGTGAACGAGTGAAAAACTGAAACTGTGAAAATGAATCAAATTTTATAGTTAAATATTCTTCACACAATCTTTACAAAATATTCTTAAAGTTCATAGGGCTCCTTTTAGAAAGGTGCGTTAGGGCTTTAACATGCCCTAAAATGCCGCACGTGCTAGCCACTACCATCTCCTCTTGAGCAGGTAGTAGTTTTTCGGGTTGTGTGCGCTAAAAACGCTAGCGCACCTTTGTAAAAGGAGCCCATAGAGTTCATAGTAGCAGCCCCCCCCCCCCCCCCATAGCCAGCCAGGACAAAAAAATAGTAGGGGCCTACTGAGGTACTTGGTGGTCCAGCAAGGGGGGGGGAGAGTTTGTGGCAAGAGAGTGGCCCTTTTACTCCTGCTTCCTCACAGCTGTCTTCTAAAATGACTGTCATGACCTTTCGTGGCTGCTCATGGCATTTCCTGTGGTACCATGAGCTGCTGCAAGAGGTCGTAGCAGCCATTTTAAAAGGCAGCTGCAAAGAGGCAGAAGCGAGAGGACTGCGGTCCAGCCATGAAGACCCACACTGGACCATCAAGTATTTCAGTAGGTCTGGGGGGGGGGTGTCTATTTTTAAATAGGAGAAGAGCCACATGTGGCTCACGAGTCACAGATTGCTGACTCCTGACCTAGGACAAGGCATGACAACTTACATTTAAATCTTACCTCTGTCACTGGATTTCCACTTCTGTTTCTGGACAATATTTACTGTTTGAATGTTAATTTTGCTTTTCTAGAAAGTCATATTTTAACAATATGTTCGTCCCTCTTTTTTTTTTTTCTTTTGCTATTAATTTTAAAAATATTTCCCTGTAACTTCGAGTGTCCCATAGCCTTATGAGCAGGTACATTATCTTGCAAAAGGAGAACTCCTTTCCATAGCTTCCTCTCCTTTTTCTTTTAATGGCTCTAGCGCACCTTTGTAAAAGGAGCCCATAATGTCTAAGACTGTCATGACTCCATCCATGGTCTGCTCTGGCTCTGTGTCACCTAATTGTCTGAATATGGAGTTAAATATTTCTGTATTTTTATGATTTATTGTAATAAAAAGAATACATGGATTTCTAGTTTAAAGGATAAATATGTAATCATAAATTTAACAGTTAAATACTGGGATAGGTAGTTATGTGTTCAATTTTGTTTTGTATTATTTTATGATTGTCTCATATTTGATTTTATTAACATTTGCATTTATGTGATTTTTTTCAGATGCATTTTTATTTGTATTTATTTCTGAACGTTTTATAAGCATTATCATCTTTGAATCATTCAATTTATTTAAACTGGGTTTTCGTAAATGGGCTAGAGGTTTTTAGCGCAGGCCAGTGAGGTAAATGCTCCAAAGCTCATAGGAATTCTATGAGTATCAGATCATTTACCTCACTGGCCTGCGCAAAAACCCTCTACCACCCTTTGGTAAAAGGAACCTTTAATTAGTAGATTCTTATGCCTAAAAGCCCCAAAATGTAATTTTTTGAGCTTCCTCAATGGTGTGGTTCTCCAGTCTTCCCCTATTATGATAATGTCATTGGTGTCATTGGAATTGTGAAAGAGTAAGGAGTTATTTTCCACTAATGCTACCATTCCACCTCCATACAGCAGGGGCTGACAGCCCAAGACTGAACAGACTACATATCGCAGACCACATTGGGCTGAGCTACCTTAAGAAAGTAACCCAGATGAGTCAGAGGGTGGGACTCATCAGGGAGGTGTTTATCTGTCACAGAGGAGAATAATTAAGGAGAGGACCCAGAGTGTGAGGATCCTGAAGGAGAGAAACCTTCCCTAGCTGTGGCTGCATTCAAGCCCTGGGGAGGACTGGAGTGAGAAAGCTATCTGAGAACAAACAAACCAAAAACTGCAGGCTTTGTACACGGTGCAGGCAAACTTTATTGGTAACAAATAAATCTTTATGTAAAAACCTTTTACTAGGCAAAGGACCCAACACGGTCCGTGTTTCGGACAACCTTCATCAGGGGTCCATGGTGATAAAGGAGAAAAGGAAAATGTAAAAAGGAGCCTGGGAAAACTCCGACGGATTTACACTGAATTTTGGCGGTTTTTTTAGCGTGTCACCAAACGCTATTTTTCCCAGGCTCCTTTTTACATTTTCCTTTTCTCCTTTATCACCATGGACCCCTGATGAAGGTTGTCCGAAACACGGACCGTGTTGGGTCCTTTGCCTGGTAAAAGGTTTTTACATAAAGATTTATTTGTCACCAATAAAGTTTGCCTGCACCGTGTACAAAGCCTGCAGTTTTTGGTTTGTTTGTTCTCGCTTGTTTTTCACTGCAGACGAAGTTGGACCTTTGGTTTTTTCCTCTTTTGGTTTGTTGCTTTAAAGCTATCTGAGAACCCATCCAGGAAAATACTAGAGAGGTGAGCTTTGAATCCAAGACCTCTGTAAACTGGATCTGCTGGTTTAAAGGTGATTGACCTGTGTTTGGGGTGTGGCAGCTGAGCTGAAGCGAGTTGAGACTGTTGCTGGAAAAAAGGGGTTTGCTTTTTCCTAAGTGTTCTTCTGTTTGGACTATTTAACAAGTGAAGTAGGAACCAAACTTATGGTGCTTTAAATCTAAGAGAACTAGGAAAATTGGCCAAAAGCTGAAGTTATTGAATTAAAGTGTACAGGCTACTGCACTAGATATAAAAGTTAAAAGCATATTTTTGCCTTTCCTGAATCTATGAGGGAATAAGCTCAAGTAGATGTCTCAATAAAAAAAATTGTTGCACCTTCTAAAATGGTTTATGTGTGCTGATTGGTGAATGTAAAGGGTTCCTGGGAAACCCAGCCAGGAATCTCTCTCATATGATGCTGAAACCCAGGACTGAAGCTTCTGCCACAGAGAAGCTAATCCAGGAACCTTTTAATGGTGGGACCTCAATACTGAAAGGGATACAGTTTCTTGAGGGATCTTCAACTTTAAGGGAGTGTTGTTCTAATAAAATCAAGTAAATATTCAGAATTAAGATTTAAAAATGTCTTAAAAACCCTCCATAGAGTTGAAAAAAAGCTGGATGGAAAGAGCCACACTTCAGCCAAGATCTGACAGGGGCACATATGTTTATATCTAAGGTTTTTATAGAAGAAGAGGAGAAACCTATTAGTACATTCTTTTGTGATTGTCCCTGCTGCACAACACTGAGCAACACTTTTCAGGATCTTCCAAACATCTCTATAAGGGATGAATATCCGCCTTGAACCGCAAGGTAATGGCGGAATAGAAATCCCTAATGTAATGTAATGTAATGTAATATTTGCTTTTATGATAGTTAATATAGAACTCTCTGTGAATTAAATATTAATAATGCTTATTGTTATGATCAAAGTGGAATATGATCACATAAATATATATAAATAGCTTTAGTGCCTTGAAACTTGAGTGGAAAATCCATGAAATGGCTTTAGAATTAATGTAAATTTTGCAAAATGTTTAGCTGTGAATGAAGAAGCCTCTACTATAACAGGAAATTACTTCATGCATATACTGCTAATCAAACCCATACTACAAAATATATTATCAAAAGGTACCCAAAAGCTCACCAAGATAATTCTGATGCTCATAAATAATTGTTTAATAGAAGCTCTAGGTCTCTTCTGAGACATTTATTTTATTTCCCGCGTCTGATTTCCTACAGCAGAAATTTAGTATTGTACCTGCATCTCTGTTTCAGTCACCCCTCTGGGCTTAATGACATCTGCTAATAATTCATACAAGAACAAGAACATAGGAAGCTGCAAACTTGTTCTCAGGCTGTCTTTCAGAGAATAGTATAGGTAAAGCATCTGATCACTTAATTTCTTTAATTTAATCACACCATTCATTCATTTTTCTGTGGATGATACCAAACTCAGTAATAGGGTAGATACCCCAGAGGATGTAGATAATATGAGGCAGGAACCACAGCAATTTGGAACATGAGGATGGTTCATGGTCTGAATCCTGCAAACAACAAAATGGTTTGAATAGGCAACTGCACTAGTTGGAACCTAAGGGAAGTACCAGATAGACTTCTAAGGTTTATGACCCAGAAATAACAAAGAAAACAAACAATTTAATTTAATAATGAATTTGTAATGTTTGTAAGTATAGGGTAGACTGGATGGACCATTCAGGTCTTTATCTGCTGTAATTTACTATGGGCTCCTTTTACGAAGGTGCGCTAGCGTTTTTAGCGCATGCACACGATTAGCGCGCACTAGCTGAAAAACTACCGCCTGCTTAAAAGGAGGCGGTAGTGGCTTGCACGCGCTAAAACCCGCTAGCGCACCTGTGCAAAAGAAGCCCTGTGTTTCTATCTCCTCCATTTACAAAACCGTAATGTGGTTTTTAGAGCCGGCTGCGATGGTAGCAGTTCTGACGCTATAAAACGCGCTACGATTTTGTAAAAGGGGGGGGGACATGTTAACAGTTATAAAAATCATAAATTAGACTCTCCCCCTGTTTTACTAAGGTGCGCTATGTGTTTCAGCGTGCGCTAACCACTAATGCATCCAAAGACTAGCATGCACGGGTTAGTGTTTAGCGCGTGGTTAGCGCACGCTAAAACGCTTAGCGCACCTTTGTAAAAGGAGCCCTCTATTTCTGTGTTACTATTAATCCTTTCCACTCTACATAAGCTCAAAGGAATGAAATTATTTTTTATCCTTAATAGTCCTCTGGACATAAAAGAGAAATAATGTAGGTAGGGGTGGGGGGGGAAGCCTTACAAACTAAACTAAACTAAACCTTGGGTTTATATACCGCACCATCTCCACGAATGCGGAGCTCGGCACGGTTTACAGGAAGAAAGATGAGAGAGGAACTACAGTGGAGAGATTAAAGAGTTAGGTGTAAAGGGGGAAGGTGAGAGGCCTAAGAGGGGGGAAGTGTTACAGTTTTGAGAATAGCCAGGTTTTTAGGTGTTTGCGGAAGAGTTGGAGGGAGCTTGAGGTTCGGAGAGGGGAGGTGAGATTATTCCAGATCTCAGTGATTCTAAATAGTTAAGAACAAGAACTGTATTTGCAGAAATGAGAGTGGGCAAGGCCACGGGAACCAACGGTACTCGCCTCTAGTTGGTAAAATAGGTCACTGATATGCTGTCTCGTTTATGTAACAACTCAAATCAAAGTGTTCTTGAAGACAGGGGGCAGCCTCAGTGACTTAGAAAAAGGGATAGAGTCCTACTACAGAAAAGTAAGAGCAAATTGGATATGAACAACCATAGACCTATTAATGCAAGGTCGTAACAATGGGATAAACTAGCAAAGAAAAAGATAGTACCATACCTTGAAACAAATAGACTATAGGACACTTTGCATCATGAATTCAGAAAGGGAAGTTCTTGTCAGACAAAGTTCTTCAAACAAGTGATCAAATTGGTGCTTCAGACGGGAGAATCAAATGCTGTCTAACTTAACATGGGTAAGGATTATGACATTAACTGAGTCTGAAAAGCAATAAGGATATACATAATGTGACCATTTATTTTTTTCCCTCAAAACGATCGCGGCAGGAGGGTGCCCAACCCCTCCTGCCCACAGAACCCACGATCACCGGCAGGAAGGTACTTAACCCTTCCTGCTGGTAGGCCCCGTCCCCGAAGATTGCCGGCAGAAGGGTACCCAACCCCTCCTGCCAGACCCGCCAATGACCACCCCCCATCAAAATGATCCCCTTCCCTGGACCCCCCCAACGAAACCCCCCCTCAGACTTATCCGCAAGTTGGCCGAATGGGTCCTCACTCCATCTGGCCAGCAGGCCTGCCTTCATCCAAATGAGGCAGGCCCACCCCTCCCCTGCCCAACCCACAGGATCCTAGGGCTGGATTGGCCCGGGCACCTAAAGCTCCTCCTATGATGGGAGGGGCCTTAAGGACCTGGGCCAATCCATCCCTAGGGTCCTGTGAGTTTACAGGGGAGGGGTGGGCCCTCCTCATTTGGACGGAGGTGGGCCTGCTAGCCAGATGGTGCTAGGACCCATCAAACCAACTTGCGGGTAAGCCCTAGGTAGGGTTCCGGAGTGGGGGTTTCGTTGGGAGGGTGTCTGGGAAAGGGGGGTTGGAGTGTTTTGATGGAGGGATCATTTGGGGGATCCAGAAGGAGGGGTTGGGTACCCTCCTGCTGGCGATCTTTGGGGGGGGAGAGGGGAGATTGGTGGCCATAGCCACGGATGCTATACTAATCGCGGCAGGAAGATCCCTTGCCGCGATTAAGTATAGCGGCTGCGTCTACTTACCATGTAGGCCAGCAAAATGCTGGCCTACATTGTAAGCGTCTCCCGCTGTACTAGGGAGATGAGTAGGGCCGCCTAGGTTCGCCTTAGGCGGTCTTGCGGATCTCCCTAGGCTCCTGGAGGTGCCTTCAATATAGGTGACCTGTCTTGGGAGCATTTTTTTTTAGAAAACATGCCTCCTGGTTGGCTGATTACACACCTGTAGGACGCCTACAGCTGCCTACAATCGGGACACACTTTGCAGAATTGGGGCCTCAGTCAAAAAAAGCCAACAACTTTCAAAGACAAATAAAATAATATTATATGTGCACATGGAAAATGATAAATAACAACAAAAAAAACTTTTTTCAGGCTCTCGTAGCTCTCTTCTGGTGGCTAGCTCAGGAATCAGGAACACAATTGAACCAGGAACACAGAAGCAGCTTTGAACTCAGGAACCACCACAGGAGCAGGATTACCACCAGCCCTGGACCAGGAGCACAGGAACTGGAACACCTATAAGGTAAGTATCATTAAGGAAAATAAAAACTGTTTCCCTTTGTGTGCAGTCTCAGCGTGTCCTTCTCCTCAGGAACGTATTGTGAACTGATCTAATATTTAAAAAAAAAAATGAAATGAAATGTTTTCAGAAAATAAATCCTAGCTAGTTTTCAATTTACTTTTTCTTCAGCATACACATTCATCACTTTCAATCACCTATTCTAAAAGTGCTGCAGTTTTTATCTAAAGTTCCAATGTCTGTTTCTCTCACTGCTCTGCTCTGACACTGCTGCACTCAAAAAAGTTTAAACTATTTACATTTGCCATTCACTACAGAAACTACAGGATTGTTTGCTTTTAAACTCCTACACTTTAAATAGTCCTTCAGCCTTTATTCAAAATTCTAAAACTGTTTTTATTTCCTTCCCTGCTTCACACTAACTATAGCTTCAATCACCAGGAGAAAAGGGAATTTATTCCATAGCAGTTGGTGCTCCTCTCTATTTTTTAAAAGACAATTTCAGCTTTATCTGAATACTATAGATCAGTGTTTCTCAACTTGTTTAAGGCAAGTACCCCCTAAGTTTAACAAATATCAACCGATTGCCTCCGCACAAGCTCTGCCCCAGACCTAACCAGGCTCCGCCCTGACCCCACCCCCATAATAATAGTACTAATTGTAATGCAATTTCTTCCATCCATTTTTCATATACACATAATATAATCTTATTAATACATAATGGTAACCACAAAATTGAAAAAAAACAGAGAAAATGTTAATTATCATTTATGTTCGGGTTTTTTTTTTTCAGAGAACTCAAGGCAGATGACTATAATATGCAATGTCATCTCAGTAACAACTATAGAAAAACAGAAAAATATATTGCAAAATATAGACAGCAGATATAAATTCTCAAAACAGACACATTTCGATCACTAAATTAAAATAAAATCATTTTCTCTACATTTGTTGTCTGGTGATTTCATGAGTCTCTGGTTGCACTTCCTTCTGACTGTGCATCCAATATTTCTTTCTTTCTGCCTCCTGCATGCTTCCTTTCCTCCAGACCTCATTCCCTTCTCCCTTCCCCAACAAACATCTCTCTCTCTGTCCCTCCATGAATCCAACATTTCTCCCTCTCACCCCCCAGATCATGTGCAGCATTTTTCACCACTGTCCACCAGCCCCATGCCCCTTTCCCCTTCTGTCACCCCCTTTGCATCCTGTTCAATCTGTCCCTCTGCTCCCTCTCCACCACCATATCCAATATTTTTCCCTCTCATCCTTCTATTCCCTAAGCATCTCTACCTCACTCCTCTCACTCTGTGCCCAATTTTCCTCTTTCTTCCTTTCCCCTTGTGCACCATCTCTTTCCTTCTCATTCATACACTCATGCCTAACAATTCTCCCTTTGTATTCCTTACCTCCTATGTCCCAAGTTAGTGCCCCCTTCACTTCTGTGTCCCATGTTCATGCCATCTGCCTTTCTTCTGAGTCAAATTTGTGCCACCTCCCCCTCCCTGCCTTCCAGCCATTGTCCCATAATCATGCCCTCCAATGCACTCCTTCCCCCTCCTTTCTCCCTTTGTCCCAGAAAGATCGTGTCCCCTTACTTGTTCGAGCCGCATTTGCTCCATCTGCTTTCAGCGGCTTGTTGGGGGGGACAGACAGGCAGCATCATCGGCGAATAGTGTAATTTTACCTCGAAGTCCCTGAGGCAAGTCTTGTACAAAGATATTAAACAGTATCGGACCCAAGACAGAGCCCTGTGGCACTCCACTGGTCACTTCTGATGTTTCTGAGGAGGTACCATTTACCACCACCCTCTGAAGTCTACCACTGAGCCAGTCTTTAACCCAGGCAGTCAATGTTTCTCCTAGTCCCATCGTACCACCGGGAGAACGAAGACCATTGCCACAGCTGGGAAGGAAAAATAAAATAAACAATACTCCTCCCTGAAGCCAACAGCACCAAAATAACAGGTGCCTCCAGGTCACAGCAGACTCTAGACTCCATTCCCCACACCCTTCAACAGCACTGGGTATCAAACCCACGACAAGACTGCAGGACCCACGAACTGGCCCCAGCTCTTTTCAGAGCCCTCCAGGTGGGTTTATTATTTATATATTTTATTTTTATAAGGCTGGTTATAATGACATCCTTTAAAGACACCTCACTGTAAATCATGAACTCCTGAATGACTTAGTTTCCACTCAGCTATTTTAGTTTAAAGGCTGTTCTATATCCTTTTAAAATGTTAGCACCAGCAGTCTGGTTCCATCTTGGTTAAGATTAATCTTATCCTTTTGGAATTACAGTCCCCTCACCCCCCACCTACCCCCTCTCTTCACTAGAATGTTGCACAGTTGCTAACAAATCTAAATCCCTCATTGCTACATCAATGGTGGTCCAATCAGTCTTCAGGCAGAAGTGATATCCAGTTGCTTCTGCCCAGTCCAGCACTTTCATCAAAATAGTGCCCCTAGTAGTAGTCTTGCTCAGGGTCAAGCAAGACAAGGGGGTCTTGTTTCTTTATACTGGGTATCGCTTCTGCCCAAGGACTCCCCATAATCAACATGGTAGACCCTTTAAGGAGTCTGGGGCTTTTGAGGATTAGGGGACTGGGGCCATAGAAGTTCTGGAAATTTTTGGAGGACTGAGTAGAGAGTTGCGCAGGGACAGAAATCCCACCCATACCCGCCTGTCCCCATCAAGATCCTCTCCATCCCCACTCATCTGCGCCAGGATCCTCTCCATCCCCACCCGTCCCTGTCAAATATATTATCCTCTCCGTTCCCACCCATCCCCGCAAGGAATTACCTCCATCCCCGCCCTTCCCCATAAAAAGCAGCAATTACTTCTGACAGGATCATCAATTCCACAGTTTCTTTTGCTGTTTTCCTTGTGGAATCTCTTTGGTGGAACCATTTTTTTGTTTTCTGTTCAGGTAATTAACTTAAACCCCCTCTTTTACTAAGGCTGATGTGTCCATTATATTATATGGACAAACCCTTTTTCCAAAGCCTTCCATCCCCGTGGTAGTCCCGTTGGCTAGAGGGGGGTCCCCGTGGGAGTCACGTGGGTTATGCGGGGATTCCCGCGATCCCCGTTCCCGTGCAGACCTCTAGGACTGAGGACTTAAGCCTTTTAAGGGTGTGGGAGAAAGAGGTATCAGGAGCCATGTGGGGCTGAAGCCTTTGGGATAATGGAGCTTGAGCTGGAGTAAGGTTGCTCTGGTAGCCTGGAATCTATGGTTTATGGCTTTGCACCCAATTTTTCTGGGTGGTAAAATAACCCCAACTATGGGTCCTAATGTGACCAACAAAAAGCACAACACAAATCACATTAGGATTTGTTTTTTGTTTTTACTTAATAATGTGTTGTTTTACATGTTTTGCACCTTGCTTTATGTGCATTTACATGTTTTCCACCTCATTACTATGTAATCTACAGTGACTTAAATATTGCCATGATAAATACCCTTCCCCCCCTGCTTTTACAGAACCTTAGCATGGATTTTAGCACCGGCCGCGGTGGTAACAGCTCCGATGCTCATGGAATTCCTATGAGCGCTGGAGCTGTTACCGCTACGGCCAGTGCTAAAAAATGTGTTACAGTTTTGTAAAAAGGAGGAAAAGCCCTAGCCCAGCTTGATACTTTCCCCCTAAGTTCCAACACTTAGGGCTCCTTTTACTAAGCTGCGATAGCATTTTTAGCGCGTGCTACACCTACGTTACGTGGCTAGAACTAACACCGGCTCAATGCTGGCATTAGCGTCTAGCGCACATGGCAATTTAGCGTGCGCTAAAACCGCTAGCGCAGCTTTGTAAAAGGAGCCCTTAATTTCATCCAGGTACCATGCCATCTGGAAATTCAGTCCTATAGTCTAGCAGTTTTTCCATCTACACAAATGTGTAATTATTGGTTGGTTTGTTATATCAGTTATATTTCAAAAGAATATTCATTTTAGATATATTCTTGAAAACCATCTTTGATATCGGAATTAATATCTCCTTGCGGTTGTCTGAGACCTTGTGAAGCAATCTATGGTTTTGAGCCAAGTCTTGTTCCAGTCAACCATTGCTCAGAGGATTCACATCAATTATTCTGTTTCCAGTACATTTAAGAACATAAGAATTTCCATACTGGTGCAGACCAAAGGTCCATCAAGCATAGTATTCTGTTTCCAACAGTGGCCAACCCAGGTCTCAAGTACAGCTAGATCCCAAGTAGTAAAACCACAACCAATCTGCTTTACTCTGTTCAGATTTAGCTGCAGCATCAAGCACTATTTCTCCAGATCTGCTACTAATAAAAGGAACTTTCTTATGCATTAATAAGCCTGAATTAAGGGAAATAATTTAGCACCAGAAGACAATGGAAATTGCTGAACTGCACTTTTCTTTAGAAGATATCCTAGTCATAATTTCTTTAGACTCCCTTTGCAAAAACCCCATTGACTACATATTAGATACCTTATCAAGCTCATAGATAATTAATCTACTGAAATTGTTTCTAATCATAAAACTCCTTCTATTGGAGAGATCTGAGTAGAAGTTCAGTTTTGCATTCTAATGTGTTCTTCGTTAAATTTCAATTACAGTAACTATAGCAAATTAACAACAAAATAAAAGAAGTTTAAAGGCAAGATAATTTTGACAAAAACAATAGAGATCCTGAGTTCAATAAAAGTTGTGTGGACCATGCCATGCCTAATTTTTTAAAACAAATTTGAGTTCCCTCCTGTCACCCTTGACAGTCTCCTCCTTCCCTTCCTCCCAGAGAAGACCCTCTCACTCCAAACCCCAGCCATCTAGCCAGGCCCTCTCTGGAACTAATTCTGTGCTTGGTGGTCTAGTGGGGGGTCATTGGGGGCAGGAGCAAATCCCTCTCCCTCCTACCCCTTGCAGCTGCCTGGTAAAAGGGCTGCCATGAGCAGCCTTCTGGCCATGGGCTGGGGAAGTGGAGGGGAAGAGGGAGCTTTGTTGGGGTAGGACAAGGCTCAGGGGGCTCAAATCTGTTTTGAAAATTATGCAGGTGTCAGTTCGATATTCACTTAGGGCTGCATATCTGTCTTATATGAGCCCCAGCTAATATTGGCAGTTCCCATAAGCTTCAGCAGCTTGACTGCTCAAATTTAGACCCTAATATTAAGTGCAGGTGCTCAGACACCACTCAGCATTAAATATTTGTGGCTAATTCAGACAACAGTACATGTTTTAAAAAAATGCTGACTGATGCTGGCTGAATATCAACCCAGGGCAGGATTAACCAATAGGCCAAGTAGGCACATGCTTAGGCCCCGAAATGGTCAGGGGGGCCCGATGAAGGAGGGCATCAACATTGTTTTTTCCAAACGGCGATAGGCCCCTCCAGCATCGATCAGCAACGCAGGCCCCCCTGATCGGCAATGTGGGCCCCACCCCAATAAGCAACGCAACCCTCCCCCATCGACGGAAAGTAAGACAATCAAGCAACGCGGGTAAGAAAGGCAACGGGAACTGTAATTGTGCAAGCGGTGCTGCTTGCCCAAAGCTTCCCTCTGACGCAGCTTCCTGTTTCCGCCTGGGCACATGATGGGGCGGGGCAGGGGGCCCAGTGTACTTGTGTGCCTAGGGGCCCTCGACGAATTAATCCTGCCCTGTATCAACCAGAGAGTTATTAAAAGTATAGGAAAGGGAGTGCACTGAGAAACCTCTTAATCTGAATGCTATGCAGATTACACAGATCAGCAGGCTGCTTAGGTACAGAAGAAAAGTAACGAACATCAGGAAAAAGGAATGGACAGTTCTTCTGTGTTAAGTCTAAGCTAATACCTTCTTTGGAGTACCACATATAGTTCTGGAGTAAATACCTTCAAAAGGATATATCTATATATATATATAAAATCGGATGTATGTATGTATGTGAGCGCGATCACGCAAAAACGGCTTGACCGATTTGAACGAAACTTGGTATGCAGATCCCTCACTACCCGGGATGATATGTTCTGGGGGTCTCGCGGCCCACCTGCACACGTGGGCGGAGCTACAAACAGATAATCGGATTTCACCCATTCATGTCAATGGAAAAAATGTAAAGAGCTGCCAACGCAAAACCGGCTTGCCCGATTTGAACGAAACTTGGTATGCGGATCCCTCACTACCTGGGGTGATATGTTCTGGGGGTCTCACGGCCCACCTGCACATGTGGGCGGAGCTACAAACATAAAATCAGATTTCACCCATTCATGTCAATGGAAAAAATGTAAAACAGCTGCCAACGCAAAAACGGCTTGCCCGATTTGAACGAAACTTGGTATGCAGATCCCTCACTACCTGGGGTGATATGTTCTAGGGGTATCGCGGACAACCTGCACACCTGGGTGGAGCTACAAACAGAAAATCAGATTTCACCCATTCATGTCAATGGAAAAAATGTAAAAACTGCCTCCGCAAAACCGGCTTGCCCGATTTGAACGAAACTTGGTATGCGGATCCCTCACTACCCGGGATGATATGTTCTGGGGGTCTCGCGGCCCAACTGCACACGTGGGCGGAGCTACAAACAGAACTTCAGATTTCACCCATTCAAATCAATGGGAAAAATGTAAAAAGCTGTGGGACCGATTTGAACTAAACTTGGTATGCTGATCCCTCACTACCTGGGGTGATATGTTCTGGGGGTCTCGCGGCCCTCCTGCACACGTGGGTGGAGCTACAAACAGAAAATCACATTTCACCCATTCATGTCAATGGAAAAAATGTAAAAAGCTGCCATTCTCACAGTAATTCAAAAACGTCTTGACCAATTTGAACGAAACTTGGTATGCAGATCCCTCACTACCTGGGGTGATATGTTCTTGAGGTCCTGCGACCCCCCTGCACACGTGGGCGGAGCTACAAACAGAAAATCGGATTTCACCCATTCATGTCAATGGAAAAAATGTAAAAAGCTGCCATTCTCACAGTAATTCACAAACGGCTTGACCGAATTTGAACGAAACTTGGTATGCAGATCCCTCACTACCTGGGGTGATATGTTCTGGGGGTCTCGTGGCCCTCCTGCACACGTGGGCAGAGCTACAAACAGAAAATCAGATTTCACCCATTCATGTCAATGGAAAAAATGTAAAAAGCTGCCATTCTCACTGTGACCAATTTGGACGAAACTTGGTATGCAGATCCCTCACTACCTGGGGTGATATGTTCTGGGGGTCTCGCGGCCCACCTGCACACGTGGGCGGAGCTACAAACAGAAAATCAGATTTCATCCATTCATGTCAATGGAAAAAATGTAAAAAGCTGCCATTCTCACAGTAATTCCAACTACCTGGGGTGATATGTTCTGGGGGTCTCGCGGCCCACCTGCACACGTGGGCGGAGCTACAAACAGAACATCAGATTTCACCCATTCATGTCAATGGAAAAAATGTAAACAGCTGCCATTCTCATAGTAATTCAAAAATGGCTTGACCGATTTGAACGAAACTTGGTATGCAGATCCCTCACTACCTGGGGTGATATGTTCTGGGGGTCTCGCGGCCCACCTGCACATGTGGGCGGAGCTACAAACAGAAAATGAGATTTCACCCATTCATGTCAATGGAAAAAATGTAAAAAGCTGCCATTCTCACAGTAATTCCAACTACCTGGGGTGATATGTCCTGGGGGTCTCGCGGCCCACCTGCACACGTGGGCGGAGCTACAAACAGAACATCAGATTTCACCCATTCATGTCAATGGAAAAAATGTAAACAGCTGCCATTCTCACAGTAAATCTAAAACGGCTTGACCGATTTGAACGAAACTTGGTATGAAGATCCCTCACTAACTGGGGTGATATGTTCTGGGGGTCTCTTCACCCAAGAATTTATACGTTCTTGCTCCAGGAGGTGAAACTAAAATTGTTGTTTATAATCACGTTTTGCGTTAGTTGTATTGTATTCATTTTGTCAAATATTTCACTTTTTAATTTGAATATTGTACTTTTTATTAAGCTGTAAAAAAATACTTTCATTCACCACTATAAAGTATCTTTATTTGAATCCATTTAGTGTTATTGCTATAATTAAATACCCGTGCAACGCCGGGGCATCAGCTAGTTGTAAATAAGATGGAGTCAGTCAGGATGTCTGCTATAAAGGTCAGTGGTCTTTGTTATAAATCATAACATAACTTTATTCTTCTGTACCATAAGCAAACGATTTCTAGGCAGTTTACACAGAAGAAGGCTGGACAATCAGCAAAATACAAATACAGTAGTTAAAAATACAACAGCTAGTTAAATATACTCAAAGTAGAGTTTTGCTAACAGTACGGTAGTACCCACGTTTAAGAAATAAATTTGTCAAACAGCGCTAACTTAATTTCTTTACGAAATGAACCATGAAACAACATAGCTTCACCATTGTATTTACCCAGCCAAAATTGCTGTTTACCTTCTTGGAATGCAAGAGTATTATCCAAAAAAGTCTTGTATCTGCAACCAGTAATTTTTTGATAAGCAAATAAATGTGAATTCCTAGTTTTCCTTATAGGACTATACAACATGAAATGAGATAAAAATTAAGTTGGGGACAATCTCCAAATCAACTTAAAACAGATACAAGAAAATTTGAATAGTATTCGCGCCTCCACCGGCAGCCAATGCAGCAAACCATAGTAAGGGCTGATATGGTCATGTTTCTTCAATCCAAATATTAGTCGAACAGCCGTATGCTGTACTATTCGCAAATTTCTCAATACAGTACTTTCTTTGGAGCTCCCAAATAGACAATGTTGCAATAATCCAGTATAGATAAAACCAAAGCCTGCACCAATAGTCTAAAGGATAAAGGATCGAAGTAATTTTTTTATGGTTTTTAATTTCCATAGTGCAAAAAAGCATATTTTTATCACTGAATCCATTCTGTCATGGTTAGAGGGCAATCTAGTGTGACTCCCAGTATTTTTATAGAGTTTAAAATCGGGTAGTCATAGCCATTCAAGTGATGTAGTGGTTTAGTTATTTTATCATTTGGACTGGCCAAAAAAAAAAGTTTAGTCTTTTCTGTATCCAGTTTCAATTTAAAATTAGTTGTCCACTGCTCCATCACAGCCATGATATGAAATATTTGTTGTAAAATGTCAGTAGTAAAATTATTTAAGGGAATTAAAATGGAAATGTCATCTGCATATATATATATAAAAGTTTAAATTCAAACTTTGCAAAAGATGTTCTAAGGATGAAATAAAAATATTGAACAATGTGGGTGACAGCAGGGAGCCCTGAGATACCCCAGATGGATTACTCCAAGAATGAGAATAACTACCGTCACAAACCATTCGATATGATCTTTTTGTCAAGAAACCTTGAAACCAGTTCCTAATTCATCCAGAAATCCCTATCATCGCAATAATATTTTATGATCTACCAAATCAAAAGCGCTACTGAAATTCAATTGCAGAATCAAGGCACTAGTACCTTTAATGAAAAGACCATGAAGGTGGTCAAGGATTGAGGCTAAAACTGTCTCTGTACTGAAACCTTTTCTAAATCCTGACTGATGTTCATTAAGGATATTGAATTTATCTAAGTAATTCACTAACTCAAATTAGCCAAACCTTCCAAAAGTTTGGTAAATAAAGGAATACTTACTATTGGCCTATAATTGGATTTCAGGGCAATTGACACCTTCTGATCTTTGGGGATAGGTGTAATCAATATACCGTATTTGCCGGCGTATAAGACGGCTGGGTGTATAAGACGACCCCCCAACTTTTACAGTTAAAATATAGAGTTTGTTATATACTCGCCGTATAAGACTACCCCTTCTTCCGATTCGCGACCCCCCCCAAGCCGTCAAAAACAGCTTTGCACCGCAGGCCCAGCCGCCCAAGACGAGTCGGAGGCCCCTACCCGCCGCATCCTGCGCGTGGGCAGACTCAGCACAAACGCTGCTGATGGCCCCAATCGACACTCTGACCTCCCCGCGCACGCTGACCATCTTCTCTCTGCCTGCACTTTCCCCGCGGCCCTCTTCGGCGACTCAGCAGGGGCAGCGATCAAGACAGGCTGCAAACGTCGGGACCTTCCCTCTCTGAGTCCCGCCTATTTTGTTTCAACTTCCTGTTTCCGCATAGGCGAGACTCACAGAGGGAATGACCGCCTGTCTTGATCGCCCGAGGCTGGGAGGAACAGAAGATTTCTGCAAACACCATCGGGGCAGAAATTTTAACGGGTCCATCTCGCCGGTCCTGTGCGGACCGGCAGGAATTTTCTGCGGACCGGCACCGGTTGAAGAACTGTGATGTAAACAGTACCCGGCGTATAAGACGACCCCCGACTTTGGGGAGGATTTTAAGGTACTGAAAAGTCGTCTTATACGCCGGCAAATACGGTATGTCCCATTTCATCATAAAATAGTCCCTTAGTAAGTGCAACAGATATCCAATTAAATAGATCCACTTTAAAATCAAGTGTTGCTGTTTTCATAATCATCGAGGGACATTCATCCAGTAAACAATTTGATTTATCATATTTGTTGAACAAATTTAAAAATTGGTGCCAATTTGGCATCTTAAAGTGATTCCAAAACATGTCCACTCTGAAATCATTATCCTGATATCCAGGTTGGAATTCAACATCATCAACTATATGAGGTGGTATAGATGCTCTCAAATCAAGGATTTTATTATTAAACAACTCAGCAAGAGTTTCAGGCGATGAAGAGCTTTCATTATCCTTATTTCGGGCCCAAGTAGTATCTGTTAATTTATTTACTAATTTAAACAATTCTCTACTATTTATCTTGGATGAACCTATTTTCTGTAGATAATATTTTGATTATTTTTCTTTAATCAAAATTTTATCATTTTTCAACTTGTGTCTCCAGTTTGTCTTATCTTCCTCTTTGTTTGATTTTAGCCAAATCCTTTCTAATTTTCTTAATTCCTGTTTAACGGCTAATAATTCAGTATCAAACCATTCATTAACAGGCCTCCCCTTCTTTTTATATGTTTTGAATGGAGCTATTTGATCTAAGACTTCCTTACTAAACTTTTCCCATCTCATAGAAAAATATTGATCCTCCTCAATTTTAGGGTGTAGTTCGTAATGGGCCCAAAATTCTGTTGGAATATGGGGATAGATATAAGATCTAAAGGTGAGAGAGAAGCATAGAAACATGATGGCAGATAAAGGCAAAATGGCCCATCCAGTAAGCTCATCCACAGCATCCACTATCTCCTCCTTTCTCTAAGAGATCCCACATGCCTTTCCTACACTTTCTTGAATTCAGACACTGTCTTTGTTTCCACCATTTCTACCTGGACACTATTCCACATATCTACTACTCTTTCTGCAAAGAATTATTTCCTTAGATTACTCCTGAGGGGAGATATAAAGGCATTTAAATACCTTCATGGCATTAATTCACAGGAGGCAGACCTCTTTCAATTGAATTTAAAAAACAAAAAAGCTCTGGAACAAGGGGTCATAAAATGGGGGGAAAATAGGAACAACTCAGGAGTAATTTGAGGAAATATTTCTTTAGAGAGTGATGGCTGCACAAAACAGCTTCCCAGCAGAAGTAGTGGAGTTGAGGTTAGTATCGAAACTATGCCAGTTATATTCAGTTGAAAACAAATTAGTGTTAAACATGAAAGAAAATCATCCCAGTGTGCTACACAGGAGAATAATGTGAAAAGGCGGTAGATGAGGATCCACCACAGCATATGTTAAAGGTGTGATGGGAAAGACTGGAAGAAAACCATGCAATAACAGAGCCCTGAAACCCAGGCGAGGATAGCGTATCAATGAATAGGTGGCGATTTACCATGTCAAAAGTTGTGGATAGATCAAGAAGGATGAGGATGGAGTAAAATTATTTGGACAGGCCTTTGGCCTGGTCTTTGGTCAGGAGCAGGGCAATTTCCATAGAATGAAGATGACAAAAGCCCTTCTGATGCGGGTCAAGTGTGTTAACTGCAAATACTGTCCTGGCTCTATCTCTGCCCATAGCCTGCACCATGCCTGTCTCTAACCACATAGTTTTAATGTGTTCGCTGTTTGTAGCATATGGTAGGCCTGCGCTACAAATGCATACTAAATCCTTAGCTACCTGCTAGTGACTTTAGTAAACAGGCCCCAAGTCAAATTTTGAAAAGCTAGATTTAACTAATTTGCAGCCAACCGCATAGATTCAATTGAAAATTCACCTAAATGTGTGGCCAGCTATCTTATCTTGCCAGTGGATTTTTGACTATTTACCTCTAAGAAAAAAAACTGAGGCAAATACAAATCAGCAATAAAATTACAATCCAAGCTAAAAAAATCAGCTATAAAATTACTATCCAAGCTAAAAAAATCAGCAATAAAATTACTATCCAAGCCAAGCAACGGTTGATTTGAAAAGTTTGATTGAACTGTAAACCAGAATTGATTAATCTGTGTTAGAATTTTTCCCATTCCCAGCCTGTGTGCAGAAAAACCAAAATGGTCATTTATATGTAATTCGTAGTTCAATGACTTTATCGGCATATTAGCATTTGTTTGGTTCCCCAGTCTACGCCAGTTATATTCAGTTGAAAACAAATTAGACTTAAACACAAAAGAAAATCATCCTACTGTGCTACACAGGAGAATAATGTGAAAAGGTAATTTCAGATGAACAGTATACTCATTACCTTTTAAGCTTTAATAATCAGCTAGGTAAATGATATGAAAATGTTTCCTGTTGAGTCAGAGGAATACAAAATACCTAGACACCAATGCTTTCCCTCAATTTTCTTCTTGAAATGAAAAAAAAAATAAATATATATATATATATATATTACAAAGTTAGAAGAGTTTTCTGCAAGACACAAGAAGTATTAACCTAATGCATTTTTCCCTCCTACTTTCCTATAACAATTGCAGCTCTGCTTGTAACCTTATTGTATGTGATTTTATTTGTTATTTTACATTTGATTTGATTTTAGATTGGAAGCTGCCCAGACAGTTTTTACCCTTGATGCGGGATAATAATATATGAATAAACTTGGAAACTTGGAAGATGCAGTTTATATATAAATCTTTTACATACGTGCAGAAAATTAGTAGATATTCAGGCTATGGAGGTGAGTGGTTTCAAAGTCATTATGGGGCTGATTCTATAAATGGCACAAAGTGGCATCTACATTGTAGGTACCGCTTGGCATGGATGTCAATCAACTACTAGGCGCCATTTATAGAATCCCACCTAGCAGTGCCTAGGCATGTTTAGGCGTCACTAGACATCCTGCTGGTAGGCACTGGTATATTAGGCCAGGTATTACCGGGTCTAATTTACTGATGCCTAACTCAGATGCCTAGTGACATTTAAGTCAACCACACCTATTCTTCACCCCTAACATGTCTACTTTTCAGGAAGACATTGTTAGGCATTAGAAGGCACCTCGACTTTGGCATTGCTTGGCACTTTGTGGAATTCCATGCCTAACTTTTTTAATTTTATTTTTTAAATTAATTATTCATTAATTTTTTTTAATGTCCTAAAATCCCTTTAATGATCATTCTTAATAAAACATTTTTTTACACAAGACAGAAACCAAGAACTAGATTATTTTTTAACAAGTATTTTTTTTAAAAAATCTTTATTCATTTCATATCTTAAAATCAAGTATAGTAAATGATGTTTAACAATTGAACATTTAAAAACACTTGAATTCTTACATTTGATCGTATCATCCTAAAATATTATACCCCCCCTCATTTTATATATTGATATATAATGATCTATTTCTTTAATAAACAAGTTTTCCCTCCCCCCATCCTCCCTCATATGTCATATATTATAATCAGAGAAGAATATTTTTAATCTTTGCAATAATTATTCAATTAACTTCAATGGTACAGCCAATTACCACATCACTTAAGCTAACTGAAGTAATTTAAGTTAGGTGTGGATTTTAGTTAGGCATCACTAGGTGGTCTCACTAGTGGCGCCAAACTAGAGAAACTTTTAAGGAATCAAACCTTAAGTGCCATGGACTGAATCTAACCTGGATCTTCAATACTGAAGCCATGTTGTGGCTAAGATAGCTAAGATTTAATGCTAAGAAATGCAAGGTCATGCATTTGGGTTGCAAAATCCCAAGGGAATGGTAGAGTTTAGAGGTAAAGAACTGTTGTGCATAAAAGAGGAGCGGTACTTGGGTGTGATAGTATGTGATGATCTTAAAGAGGCCAAACAGGTTGAAAAGGCAAGGTGAAAGCTAGAAGGATGCTTGGGTGCTTAGGGAGAAGTAAGGCCACTAGTAAAAAGTAGTGAGGCCTCATTTCTGGAGACTGCACCTTCAAAGACATATAAACAAGATGGAGTCGGTACAGAGGAAGACAACTAAAATGGTCAATGCATAAGGTGTATGGAGACAGACTTATAGATCTTAATATATATACTTTGAAGAAAGGCAGAAGACAGGAGATATGATAGACATGGATACCTTTGTGGCATAAATATGCATGAGGTGAGTCTCTTTCAATTAAAAAGAAGCTCCAGAGTGAGAGGACATGGGATGAAACTGAGAGGTGATAGGCTCAGGAGTAATCTAAGGAAATTCTTTTTTACAGAAAGAGTGGAAGATATGTAGAATAGTTTCCTAGTAGGGGTGATGCAGACAAAGTCTGAGTCAGAATTTAAGAAAGCATGGGGCAGGTACGTGGGATATCTTAGGGAGAGGAGGAGATAGTAGATACTTCAGATGGGCAGACTGGATGGGCCATTTCGTCTTTATCTGTCATTATGTTTATATGTCTCTATATCTAAAAGAGTCTAGTAAAAAGATGTCCATGCAAAAGTTTTCTACACATTACATAAAAATGAAGTTAATTGTACCTCATTGTTCTGAAGTTTCTTATTGAATCCAACTTGTAAAGTTTGTTTGTTATCACATATAGATTATCAACATAACCATAGAATTGATTATTATAATGCTCTATTTAGGAACAAAAGATTAGGTTCTTACCTTTGCTAATCTTCTTTCTTGTAAATCCACACTTTATTTCGGAACCAGTGGGTTATTTCTGTCTACCCACCAGGACTTTGTAGGAAGCCTCATACCTCATCACTGTTCCAGTGTCTCAGTTCCTCACATAGTCTTAAAGCAGCTAAGAACATACAGGGTGGTTTCCTGGAATAAAGTGTGGATTTACAAGAAAGAAGATTAGTAAAGGTTAGAACCTAATCTTTCACTCTTGTACAATCCCACTTTATTCCGGGACCAGTGGGACGTAACATAGCAAAAATTCAGGTTGGGACTGATGAGCCCACTTCTAAAATGAAAGCACCAAAAGCAGCATTCTCTTGGCTGCCACATTAATCCTATAAAACTTGGTGAATGTATGCAAGGAAGACCAGGTAGCAGCCCTGCAAATCTCATCCAGAGAAACAGTCAACAACTCTGCCCAAGAGGACAAAACACCTCTGGTCAAATGAGCCCACACCACAGGGAAGGGGGGCTTCCTTCCAGCCGCCACATAAGCTGTGGAAATGGCCATCTGAGTCACCTAGAAATGGTGGCCTTATAAGCCGGTCTACCTTTGCAGGCAGGACCTGCCAAAACAAACAGTTGGTCAGAAAGATGAAACTCATTGGTGACCTCCAGATATCACAACAAAATCCTGGGCACATCCAAGGACCACAACACTCAGTCCTGCTCCCTTGAACCAGAATAAGAAAAAGCAGGAAGTCATACTTCCTGATTCACATGGAAAGTGAAGATCACTTTCGTAAGAAAAGAAGGAACGGTACATAGAATCATAGTGGAATCTGTAATTGCAGAAAAGGATCCCTACAGGAGAGGGATGGAAGCTCTGAAGCCCTATGGACTGAGGTAATAGACACCAGGAAGACCGTCTTGATCGTGAGATCCATCAGAGATGCCTGCTCAAGAGGCTCATACAGTTTATGAGCCAGAGAGTGAAGGACTATATTAAGGTTACAGGTCAGACAGGGAAGCCACAAGGGAGGCCTAAGTCACAGAGTACCATGTAGAAAATGAACTACATCCAGATGAGCCACCAATGAGCCCCACAAAGAAGGAGGGACCATACATGAAAAATTGGCAATCTGAACTCAGAGCGAAGCTATCACTAGGCCCTTTTTCAAGCCTTCTTGCAGAAACTCCAGGACCCGAGGAATTGATGAAAGAGACAGGCCACCAGTCTCAGGGTGCACCAGGCCTAGTAACACCTCCAAGCTTTTGCATAGGCTGCCACTATGGACTTCCTTTTGCTGTGAAGCAACGTGGCAATCATAGCCAAAGAATAGCCCTGGCTAGTTAAAGTCACGTGCTCAAGAGCCAAAGCGATCCAGATTCTGCATTGCAATCGGACCTTGAGTGAGAAGGCGAGTATGACAAGGTAGCTGGAACCTCACGGTTCTGTTCGAACTGAACCAAGTTAGCATACCACGGCCGTCTCAGCCAATTGGGTGCAATCAGAATCATTAGACCCTCATGGACTGTTATCTGATGCAACAGACACCCTATCATTGGCCATGAAAGAAAGACATACAGGAGAACTTCCAGTGGCCAGGGCTGAACCAGAGTGTCCAGGCCTTCACTCCCAGCCTCGCAACAATGACTGAAGAATCAATCAGCCTTTTGTTGGCTGCTATCATGATGCGGTCAAACGTGGGGCATCCCCACTGATCTACTATGCACTCGAATGCTCTATGGGAAAATGACCACTCTCCGGGGTCCAGCATCAGACAACTGAGAAAATCTGCTTGAATGTTGTCCACTCCTGCCATGTGCACTGCTGAGAGTACCACAAGGTGTCTCTCCACCCACCAGGACAGAGGCTGAGCCGCCACACTCAGGGATGGACTCTTCATGCCACTCTGCTGATTGACATAAGTCAATGCCATGGTATTGTCTGAGAAGACACAGTCAGCTCGATGACAGAGAGCTTTTGATAAAGTTCCTCATGAGAGGCTCCTGAGAAAATTAAAGTGTCATGGGATAGGTGGCAAAGTTCAGTTGTGGATTAGGAATTGATTATCGGACAGAAAATGGTCATTTTTCTTAATGGAGGAGAGTAAACAGTGGAGTGCCATAGGGGTCTCTACTGGAACCAGTGCTATTTAACTTATTTATAAATGATTTGGAAATTGGAACGATGAGTGAGTTGATTAAATTTTCAGATGACACTAAACTGTTCAAAGTTGTTAAAACGCATGTGGATTGTGAAAAATTGCAGGCGGGCTTTAGGAAATTGGAAGACTGGGCGTCCAGATGGCAGATGAAATTTAATGTGAACAAATGCAAAGTGTGGCACATTGGGAAGAATAACCCGAATCACAGTTACTGGATGCTAGGGTCCACCTTGGGGATTAGCACCCAAGAAAAGGATCTGGGTGTCATTGTAGACAATACGATAAAACCTTCCGCCCAATGTGTGGCGGTGGCCAAAGTAAACAGGATGCTAGGAATTATTAAAAAAGGGATGGTTAACAAGACTAAGAATGTTATAATGCCCCTGTATCGCTCCATGGTGCGACCTCATTTGGAGTATTGCATTCAATTCTGGTCTCCTTATCTCAAGAAAGATATAGTGGTGCTAGAAAAGGTTCAAAGAAGAGCGACCAAGATGGTAAAGGGGATGGAACTCCTCTCATATGAGGAAAGACTAAAATGGTTAGGGCTCTTCAGCTTGGAAAAGAAACGGCTGAGAGGAGATATGATTGAAGTCTACAAAATCCTGAGTGGAGTAGAACAGGTACAAGTGGATTGATTTTTCACTCTGTCAAAAATTACAAAGACTAGGGGACACTTGATGAAGTTACAGGTAAGTACTTTTAAAACCAATACAAGGAGATTTTTTTCACTCAAAGAATAGTTAAGCTCTGGAATACGTTACCAAAGGATATGGTAAGAACGGATAGCATAGCTGGTTATAAGAAAAGTTTGGACAGGTTCCTGGAGGAAAAGTCCATAGTCTGTTATTGAGAAAGACAAGGGAGAAGCCATTGCTTGCCCTGTATTGGTAACATGGAATATTGCTACTTCTTGGGTTTTGGCCAAGTACTAGTGACCTTGGATTAGCCACCGTGAGAATGGGCTACTGGACTTGATGGACCATTGGTCTGACCCAGTAAGACTATTCTTATATTCTTCATATGTTCTTATGATCCTCGAAGTGGATAATAGACATCTGAACACCCAAAGCTCCAGGCGAGTGAGCGACAACTTGTACTCTGAGGGCGCCCACTGATCCTGAAAAGGGATGGTCATACACATTGCTCCCAAGCCTTTGAGTCTCGCATCCACAGATGGAATCAACCAAATATGAGATCCTGAGGGGGAGGATCCTGGAAAATGAGAGGGGTTGCAACCATGCAAGACTGTTCTGGCCTGCGTTAAAAAACACTATGCAGTTTTGTAAAACAGGGATAATGTTTTAAGCAATTTCCTAAATTGTAGCACAATTTTACATAATCGTATTGTTCCAGAAATCTCATTCCAAAGTATGGGTCCAGCTATAGAAAAAGTGGATTTTACAGTTTTTACATGCTTTACCTCTTCTCTTTTTCTTACATCTAACATCATACAGTTCTCTGATCTTGGTGACCTACTTGGCATATATAAGGTCAAACATTCACCAAGATACTACATGTGTGTATTTGCATGTGTGTGTTCGTTGGCTATATTTGTGGTTGGTAGCATTAAGACTTTCTTCCTTGGATGCTCCTCTGCACTCACTCCTTCAACTCCCCTTGCATTCTCTCTTGCCTTCCCTGTTAAACCTCCCTCTTGTATGGTTTCTCTTCCACCGTCCTTTACCCTCCGCTATTTTCTTCTACTCTACCCTCCATTTTCTCCCACTGCATGCCCCTCATCTTCCTGCCACTTTTGCTCCTTCAGAAGTTCTGACTGTCTCCTCTTCATGTGCCCTTTGTTTTAGTAAACCCAAATTAGCTGAATTCCCAAGAAACGTCCTTAAGAAGGATAATAAGTTAGATAGCACACACCAGTATCCCTTCACTGTAGCTATGCTGATTTGAAAATTTGTAGACAAAGAATGAAGCTATTTCTGTGCTATGAAGTCAATTGAAAGTAAAGGTTATAACCTACTGAATAGGGAGCTGCTGAAATAACTCCTGGATAAATATATTCAAAGGTAATGACTGGGAGAAAGCTATAAGAAAATATTAATGTGTTTGAATATCCCTTCAGGCACTGTCAAGTCCATCAATGAAAATTGGAAACAATTTGCACCACCAACAAACTGCCTCAGTTAGGCTATCCTTCCAAAGATAATGGGTATGAGCTAACAGGACTGCTAAGGACGATCACTGTGAAGCACAAGATTACTTTGAAAGATGTAGATGAAACTGGGTAATACTGTATGTTGACTGATCAAATAGTTCAACAATATTCCACAAACATAACCTGAATAAGGGGATGCCAAGAAGAAGCCACTGATGAAGAATAACCATATGCTCCATCCTTCTATAACTTTATGGCTGGATTCTATAAGAGGCTCGCAAATTTCTACAATATATAAATGCAGTTCACACTATCCTGATATGTGCACACAACTAAATTGGCTTATAGCCATTTAGCACTGATAATTGTGTGCCAACAATAAATTACTGGTGTTAATTGGCAGCAATTTGGGTTTATGCACGAATCATTCTAAGCGCAATTCTATAAATATCTGTGCGTAAATTATATAGCGCCCAACTCAAAGGGGCATGGTTGGGTCAAATGGATTCACTAAAGATCCAATGCCTAATTTATGTGCCAAGATTTACACCCAGGTTTCCATTGGTGGATCCTGTACTATGCTCTATTCTATAAAGGATGCTAATCATGGAGTGCCCATTATAGAATATCATTCTGCGCCAATTTTATCAACAGTAAATGTGGGCGTCCTGTACTGAATCCGGCCCTTAGTTCCTGATTCTATAAACGGTACCTAACTCCTAGGTGCTACTCGACGCAATTGGATATCAACTGCTAGGTACCATTTACAGAATCGTGTCTAAGTGTTCTTAGGCATCAGTAGGCTCTAACCACTACACCACGCAGAGGAGTGTGTGGCGTAGTGGTTAGCGTTACAGTCTCAGCCCCCTAAGATTGTGGGTTAAAACCCCATGCTGCTCCTTGGGACCCTGGGCAAGTCGCTTAATCCTCCACTGCCCCAGGTACTTTAGACAGACTGTGAGCTTGCTGGGACAGATCTGGAAAATACTTGAGTACCTGTATATAAACTAGATGGAGTATGGTTGTATAACTACAAAAAGGCTGTATACTGTACAAGTCCCAATCCCTTTCCCTTATGTTAGGTATTGGTATATTATGCTAGGATTTTCCTGGCCTAATTTACCAATGCCTAACAAAGAAGCCTAAAGATGCCTAACCCCTACCTTAACCACGCCTACTTTTGAGGTAGGCATCTCTAGGTGCACATACATGTCTCAACATAGGCATCGCTCTAACTTTCATGCAGAACCTTTAATCGTTTTGTTTTTTTAAAATATTTTGCAATGAGCTTTTAACGGTGTGGTCAATTACCATGCCAATTAAGCTCAGTATTCAATTTCGAGTTACGTGCGGAACTCAACTAGGCATCTCCAATAACGGCGCCATTTATAGAATCTGGTCCTTTGTCCTGGATTCTCTATAGGGCGCCAATATTGGTGACTGCCTTAAAAGCGGCGGCTGATGATGTGTCGATCATGCAATGGCACCCTATTAAAGAATCGCGCCTCTGTGAAAAATAGGTGCCAGAAATGTAGGCCAGGATTTTCTGGGCCTACAAATCCAGTGCCTACGTAGGCACTTTATGGTGCCTAATGCCACTTCTGGCATTAGCCACACCCATAGTGGCATTAAGTGGCATAAAGCACCGATGTAAGTGTAATTCTGGCACCAGTAGGCACTTTATTTGTACCATTTTTCACTGTCTTAAATGGTGTTTCTCAAATAACTTAGGCACTAGTAGGGTGCCTACTAGTGCCTAAGTTTCAGTGCCATTTATAGAATGCCCCCCTTAATGTATAAATGTAAGTGCAATGCATGTTAACTTTAAATAATACTAGCACTGATATGCATGAATGTGCAGTTGTATATGTAAGTGCTAATTGGGTGCTAAGCAATATTCTATAGCCGATGTTATGCAACTCATATAGGGACTGTGTATGGGAGCAGAGCACATGCAGGGAATAGGCAGGTTTCCCATTTCTATACATAACTTACAGAATACTATAAGTTACTTGCCAAGGCGTGCATTCAGACACACACATTTATACCTCTTATTGACACAACATAAGTGGGCACACTAAAGGTAGGCAGGTATATGATGACATACTAGTGTTCTATAACATAATCTGAGCATCTAAGCTGCGTCTAGGTACCTAACATGTGGTACCTAATTACTATGAAGCCCTATAACGTTTTGCATATTATTTGTAGAGAGGCAATACTGTGTGTGTGTGTGGGGGGGAGTTTTGTGGTTTGATTAGACTAAAGCAGAACATTGTGGTATCATTGCCAAGCAGTATATGGATTAGAGAAGAGGTGTCCAACCTTGGCCCTCGCCAGGTCGGGTTTTCACAATTTCCCAAATGAATATGCGTGAGGTCTATTTGCATGCAATGGAAGCAGTGAATGCAAATAGACCTCATGCTCCAACATGCGTTCTATGTTCATCTTAAGAAGAACTTGCTTCAGTTACCATCATTGGATAAAGTGAGAATGACTGGAACACGGAAAATAACATTCTGTCATGCTGAACCTAACTTGTGGAAAAAGCCTCCAACTGAATTGCAATCAATGGAAAATTACTTAGGTTTTCATAAGCTATTGAAAACGTGGCTTTTTATTGAAAACATTTGTATTCTGGATTGAACACTGTAACATGGATAGTAAGGAGAGTCAGAATGCTATGGGTAACAGCTATTTAGAAACATGATGGCAGATAAAGGCCAAATGGCCCATTTAGTCAGCCCATCTGTAGTAACCATTATCTCCTCCTCTTCCTATTGGCTAAGGCTCTTAACATTTGCATCGCCTCTTCCTATAGGCTAAGGCTCTTTACACCTGCATTGTGATGTCATAGAACTATGTGGTTATAGAAACATGATAGCAGATAAAGGCAAAATGGCCCATCTAGTCTGCTCATCCACAGTAACCACAATCTTTCTCTCTCCGAGAGATCCCACATGCCTATCCCAGGCCCTTTTGAATTCAGACACAGTCTCTGTCTCTACCACTTCTTCCAGGAGACTGTTCCATGCATCTACCACCCTTTCTGTAAAAAAAGTATTTCCTCAGATTACTCCAGAGCCTATCACCTCTTAACTTCATCATTTGCCCTTTCATTGCAGTTTCCTTTCAAATGAAAGAGACTCGACTGATGCACATTTACATTACGTAGGTATTTAAACGTCTCTCATATCTCCCCTCTCCTGCTTTTCCTCCAAAATATTGAGGTCTTTTATATAGTTAATGAGTGGATTTGATAATGAGGGTTGCAATTAGATCATTATTATATTTGGGGTGGGTGCTATGGATGTGATGGCATAACTAATATAATAATGTTGCACGAGATGTCATTAAATTTGTAACTTGTTATAATGAGCTGTTTTTAGAATTATAAACCGCTATAACAGTTTGTTTTTTAGCAGTAAATTAAGTATTAAAATCAAATCAATTCAAATTAATTGGGGAAATCCTGAAAACCCGACCGGATTGTGGCCCTCGAGGACTGACGTTGGACAACCCTGGATTACAGTTTGAGCCTAGGTGTCGGTAAGTGCTCACAAAACAAGTTTTGTTAATGGCCGCATGCTAATGGCAATATTAATGTATGCAAATATAAACAATAAACCCACAGCATTTGGATTTATTGCTTTTCCTGTAAGCATGTTCTGAATTCACATTTCATCCTGGTTATGTTATTAGGTAACATTCGTAAATGACCATTAAATTCCAACACTTATCTGGTATTTAGAAAATTGTTAAAAATATACTTGTTTGGTAAATATTTTAACTAATAGATTGTAATTCTCTGTGAATGTCCAGTACCTTTATTCTATAAATCGCACAGAACTGAGAGGTAGCTGTGGTATGCAAGCATATTATTATGTTATGTTAATTTGGAAAATGAAAAATCAGCCATTTTCTGGCTATGCTAAAAATGGCCTCAGCACATGGGAAAGACCCAGGCAAGGGGATGCTAAAGCCACTTTTTCCTAAAACATAGTAAAACAAGCCCTGTGTAAGCAAAGTAGTATTAAGGGGCCATGCTGTCATTTTTGTGAGTAACACGAAGAGGCGATGAACTGCGAATATTCTCTCTGAGTATTTTAGCTGTTTTTAAAGTGATTATAAATTTTCTCATTGTAGTTTTTTTATTTACTGAATATGCTGTCTCAATCTGTTTTTGGAGGGGGGATTGATTTCTTTTTTCCCCTCCCCCCTTCAAGGTAAGGCTCTGAATAATTTGTAATGCAAGCATTTTTGAAGCATAAGGGAAATGTGTTTAAATTGGTTTTATTTTTGTTTTGATACTGGGATTTCAGGGCTGCAGAGAGCAGGACTGGCCCTCAGCAGTTGCTTCTTTTTTTGGATCGGCCAGCCCAATCGGTGTTCCTTCGTTGGTTTAGTGAAATGCTGCCTTCCTACTTTGCATGCCATTTCCCCTCATTTGCATGTGCGGATCGGATTGGGTGCGGATCGGATTGGCCAGAAGGTTAGCGAATCGGGTTGGGGTGGGAGAAGGCTTGCAAAGCTTAGTGTATCTAATCCACAGTTAGATTTGGAAAAGCAAATAATACATCTAGAATTCAAATACAGTCATGGTGATATCACTATGTAATAAAAAAAATGCTTAGTTTTCAGTTTTAATTTCAAGGAACTGATCCTAGTGGTGATGTTCATTTTCCTAAACTGTCAATGTTGTCATAAGAAATAACAGGCATGTATTTTTTCCCTGATACATACATGTGATCAACAGTTTTTGTTTTTTTAATGCGTGTTGTAGAGCAGTGGTCCCCAACCCTGTCCTGGAGGCCCACAGGGCAGTTGGATTTTTGGGATAACTCTAATGAATATGCATGAGAGAGATTTGTGTATAATGGAGGTGATAGACATGCAAATCTGCCCCCATGCATATTCATTAGGGCTTTCCCAAAAACCCGACTGGCCTGGTGGTCCTCCAGGACAGGGTTGGAGACCACTGTTGTAGAGAATACCTTTAGGATATAAAACCATAGATTTTGATGTGATTGCCAGGTCTGTGGATTGAGTAAAATAAGCTCAATTAATTATAGTAATATTTAATTACAGACACTGCTGCTTTCATGTTATATTTTTACTATACATGTTGATGTCATCTGTGTTTAGAAACTAGCAATATAAATTCATGTCCTAGCAGAAGTGTGGTTTATTGGGGGAGGGGGGTTAGCACATGGGTTGAACGTGTACATCCCCAAAATACCTGTGGTAAGCCATATTTTGCTGTGATAAGCACATGTTAGTGCTTTACACAGCTTTGTAAAAGGGCCTCTGTATGTCTTAAGTTCTAGAATTGCTCTTAGTAATATTTTAAATTCCTTAAACAAACCCCCCCTTTAAAAACCACGCTAGCGTTTTTTATCGCTGGTTGCGTCTGAGCTGTTACCACTGCAGCCAGCGCTAAAAAATGCTACTGTGATTTTGAAAAAGAGGGGGGAGGGGGAAGGTAAAACTACAACAATAAGAACTATATTTTTTTAGAAGCACAGAGTTCAAGGTATATAATATACAGCAGGAATAATATTTATTTGTGGTAAATTTAGGACTTTTAGTGCATTTCAGCTGTCAGTTATTTTTATTTTAATATTGCTCTTATTGAAAGCACATTTATATACTCTTATTTGGACCCTTTGGATTAATTTATTCTTACACATTTTAGCTTTTAAACCTCTTAAATATTAATCAGCTTTTTCAAGACAGGTTATAGTGAACTAGAGTATTTCATGATGTCATTAACACATTCAACAATTCAGCCGTTAGAATATGCTCAAAGACATTTATAAGTAAATTCGATTTTTTTTTCTTCAAAATTCATAAGAACATGTATTTAAAAGTCTAACACACATATCTACCTATACATCTATCTACCTATCTTTCTAGTTATAAATATACACACCCCACCCCATAAAACAAGATATTTGACTGCTTTATAAGTGAATCCACATTGCAGTTGGTCAACAGTATAATATGTAATATCAAAGAAAGGAAGGGGGGGTTAATTATTGACTCTTATAAGAAATCTTGTTTTGCATAAGGTGTATCTATCTATCTTAGATATAATTTGGGGTACTTCTGTTTTGTTTTCATGGGGGGATGGGCCCATAGAAAATATATGCTAAGGGGAATGGATGTGTAACAAGAATGATTCTCATAAGATTGTGTTAATGAGGAGCTAGCTAAATTCTAATAGACAAAGCGATGGAACTTGAAAGGATATATCCAAGGGTACTCAAGGAACTCAGAAAAGTTCTGCTGGATCTGCTGCTTTAGAACCTGGAGAGATCCCAAGGACTGGAGAAAGGCGGATGTGGTCCCTCTGCACAAAAATGGAAGAAAACAGTAGATTGGGAATTACAATCCTGCTAGTCTTGAGTAAACGAATGGAAATGCTTCTAAAGCAGAGGATTGTGAGGTTTCTTGAACTGAATGGACTTCAGGTTCCAGAGAACCTTTTGCAAAGGTTTTCCCTTTAGGCAACAGAATAAGAACTGTGTTCAGTTATCTGTCAATCAAACCCCAGTGATTAAAGAAAAAGGTTCAAAAGGGCCCTACTGAGGCCCAGATTCTCAAAACTTTAGGTTGCCTTTAACGCGGTCGCTAAACTGGTTCCACAAGGTTTAGCCTGCATGCGTTTTATCAGCGGATTATCAAAACGACTTATTGTGGTCTTTAATGAGCTTTCTAGGAGTCTCCGACACTGCCATGCAAATGGGCTCTTCAAAAATGAAATGAGCGCTCCGGTGGATTCTTAAAAATCGCTGAGCCATTCTCCAAGAGCGCCGTTGGCTTTGGCAACAAAAATCAGTGACTGGTTCGGGGGTGCCCATACAGTGCCAGCACTGTTAAAAGTGTATCTTGTGGCGTGTGTTTTGACTGTGGTAAATGAAAAAAAAATAAGTTACACGATTCTCATAAATTGTAGTTATTTTATTTTTTTTTAGTGGAAGTGGTAAAATCACACTTCTTGAGTGCGTGCATTATAGCCCCCTCAGCAGCGGGAGAGATGCTCAATCTCTCCCGACACCAACTAACACAGTGCTGTAACCAACACACCCCTAGCAGTGGGAGAGATGCCCAATCTCTCCCACCGCAAACCAACACAGCGCTAACCAACACAGGACCCCAGCAGTGGGAGAGATGCCCAATCTCACTTGAGGCTTCTAAGGTCTTTTCAAGAGCATCACTATTTGTAGCCTCTTCGAAAGAAGTTTTACAGTGTGACTCCCTCTAGAAAACCTACCCAGAATTATCCCCATACTCTAGAACTCACTCTCAGAGGGGCTTCACTTAAACCGAGACTATTTGAACTTCTACTGTAGGAATCATGTGAGAGCCATGTTTTTCTCCCAACCTATTAGGGGGAAATTCTACAACTGTGTGCCTATATGTTGATGCTCGAGGGTACCTAATTGGCGCATATACAGCAACTCATATCCTGTGTTTCTTGATAGAATACTAATGTAGCACAGAACATGAAAGTATCAGGAAAAAGATTTGAAAAATCAGTATCAAAGCTCTTTCTCATTATTTAAAGTAACAATCAGCGTAGCAATTGTGAATTTCAAAGAAGCTTTTTCAAACCCTATCTGCACAAGCATTTCATCGCACTAGGCTACTCAGGACCCCCATTTACACCTCTTTCGCATAATTGCTTTTATAAGTACATACTAATTGGACAAACCCATTACATATGCACTTAAACTTCTGCATTCAGAGTTATTCATGTGAGGAAAAACAATAAAGGTGGCATGCTTTTTCACTCTTCATGAAGAGGCTTGTGGCGGGGTTCCAGTACCTCTGTTTTCTGTCGCTAGAAGGCTTTTCTCCCTTTTCTTTCCCCCTTCTATTTCAAGTTATAGAACCACAGTACATTTGACAGAATAAAAGGAAAGTCAAGATGCCTCGCAAAGAAAAAAGAAGGCAACTAGTGGCAAGAAGAAAATAAGACAACAAGGCATCATATCTCTTCTCAGAGTAAACCCCAGGGAATTCATGCAGGAGTTCATCCACTTCCATCAAGCCGGAACTGAGAGATACCAGGCTGATGAATGTTGTGTATAATCAAGGAAAAAATAACAGAAAAGAAAGAATGAAACAAAAGAGTCAGATATATTTATGTGCATCAAGAAAAGATCAGAAAGATGATATGCACCTCTCAACTTTTGGCCATACTTATAAAGATGGATGATTGGCTTATGACTGAGTCCCTCTCTAAATTATTTCTGTAATCTTGAGCACAGCTAGAATGTCCTTTTTGAGCTGGAGGAGGTTATTTAAGTTGTTTTTGACTATAAAATCTATGTACTAGGCTCAGATCATCTCCCAGCAAATTTTTAAGACACTTACGGAACAATTTGTCACAATTTTGCTTTCATTTATTTATATGATCTAAGAATGATGTTTCACCACTCATATTTTACTATCAGGCTACTATGGGCTCCTTTTACGAAGCTGCGTTAGCGGCTTTACGGGTGTAATAGTGCACGCTAATGTGCCGACTGCGCTAGCCGCTACCACCTACTCTTGAGCAGGCGGTAGTTTTTCGGCTAGTGCGGGGGTTAGCAAGTGATAAAAAGTCACTGTGTGATAAAGCCGCTAACGCGGTTTCGTAAAAGGAGCCCTATATCTATTGCATATAAGGATGTGAAAGATCCTATACGTTGTAGCAAATATCAGTCAGTCATCTTAATGATTATTTTAAGTTCTTGGCTAAACTATTAAAGAGAATTGCATTTCATTAACCCCCCTCTTCTACGAAACTACGCTAGCAGTTTCTAGCGCGGGGAGCCGCACTGCTCCCGACACTTATAGAGTTCCTATGAGCATTGGGAGCAGCACGGGCCATTCAGCGGGGCTCCCCACACAAGAAATTGCTAGCGTAAATGTCCATCCTCATCAAGACAGATTTCATTAATGGAGAAGATAGGGCCAGATTCTATAAATGGTACCTAAACACACCTACATTGTAGGCGCCGCTCTGCAAAGTTGTCAATCAACTTTTAGGCACCACTAATAGAATTACCGTATTTTCGCGGATATAACGCGCACCCGTGTAAAACGCGCACACGGGTATAGCGCGCAGAAATCACGATGATATGTACAAAAACTTTTGTATACCGCGCTCACGGGTATACCGCGCATGATGCCCGACGCTCCTTTCGCCCGCCCTGACTTTCCGTGCGCTGTCCCGACTCTCCCTTCACCCCCCCTGACTTCCGTGCACTGCCCTGACTTTCCGTGCGCTGTCCCGACTCTCCGTTCACCCCCCCTGACTTTCCGTGCACTGTCCCCCCTTGAAGTCCTGTCCCCCCTTGAAGGTCTGTCCCCCCTTGAAGGTCTGTCCCCATCCTGAAAGCCTGATGCCCCCCCCCGACGTCCGATACATCCCCCCCCCCGGCAGGACCACTCGCACCCCCACCCCGAAGGACCGCCGACTCCCCAACAATATCGGGCCAGGAGGGAGCCCAAACCCTCCTGGCCACGGCGACCCCCTAACCCCACCCCGCACTACATTACGGGCAGGAGGGATCCCAGGCCCTCCTGCCCTCGACGCAAACCCCCCTCCCCCCCCAATGACCGCCCCCCCCAAGAACCTCCGACCGCCCCCCCAGCCGACCCGCGCCCCCCCTGGCCGACCCCCACGACCCCCCCCCCCCCCTTCCCCGTACCTTTGGTAGTTGGCCGGACAGACGGGAGCCAAACCCGCCTGTCCGGCAGGCAGCCAACGAAGGAATGAGGCCGGATTGGCCCATCCGTCCTAAAGCTCCGCCTACTGGTGGGGCCTAAGGCGCGTGGGCCAATCAGAATAGGCCCTGGAGCCTTAGGTCCCACCTGGGGGCGCGGCCTGAGGCACATGGGCCCAACCCGACCATGTGCCTCAGGCCGCGCCCCCAGGTGGGACCTAAGGCTCCAGGGCCTATTCTGATTGGCCCACGCGCCTTAGGCCCCACCAGTAGGCGGAGCTTTAGGACGGATGGGCCAATCCGGCCTCATTCCTTCGTTGGCTGCCTGCCGGACAGGCGGGTTTGGCTCCCGTCTGTCCGGCCAACTACCAAAGGTACGGGGAAGGGGGGTGGGGGGGTTGTGGGGGTGGGCCAGGGGGGGCGCGGGTCGGCTGGGGGGGCGGTCGGAGGTTCTTGGGGGGGCGGTCGTTGGGGGGGGAGGGGGGTTTGCGTCGAGGGCAGGAGGGCCTGGGATCCCTCCTGCCCGTAATGTAGTGCGGGGTGGGGTTAGGGGGTCGCCGTGGCCAGGAGGGTTTGGGCTCCCTTCTGGCCCAACTACACAAAGGTACGGGGGAGGCGGGTGGGGGTGTCGGGGGGGTCGGCCAGGGGGGTCGCGGGTCGGCTGGGGGACGGGCGGAGGTTCTTTGGGGGGGGGGCGGTCATTGGGGGGAGGGGGTTTGCGTCGAGGGCAGGAGGGCCTGGGATCCCTCCTGCCCGTAATGTAGTGCGGGGTGGGGTTAGGGGGTCGCCGTGGCCAGGAGGGTTTGGGCTCCCTCCTGGCCCGATATTGTCGGGAAGTCGGCGGTCCTTCGGGGTGGGGGTGCGAGTGGTCCTGCCGGGGGGGGATGTATCGGACGTCGGGGAGTCGGCCGGGCAAGAGGGCTTGGGCTCCCTCTTGCTCCGATCGTGGATGCGGGTGCGGGTGGGAGCGCGTGCGAGCAGTCGTTCGGGGTGGGGGTGCGAGCGGTCCTGCTGGGGGGGTGAATCGGGCGTCGGGCAGGGTGGGAACTATGTTTAAAAACTTTTGTATACCGCGCTCAGGCATATAACGCGCGAGGGGTATGCGCGGTAGGTAAAAACGCGTATAACGCGCGCGTTATATCCGTGAAAATACGGTACTCCTAGCAGCGCCTAAGCAAACATAGGCCTCTCTAGGCACCACAGAGGTAGGTGCCAGTACATTAGATTAGGTTTTACAGGGCTTAATTTACTGGTGTCTAACTCAGATGCCTAGTGATCCCCAAGTCAACCATGCCTATTCTCAGCCCCTAACCATGCCTGCATTCCACGTAGGCATCATTGAGCACTTTGACTTAAGCGTTGCAAGGCGCTGCTCTGAGTTCTCCGTGGAACTCTTTTTTTTTTTTTGTAATTTATCAATTAATTTTAATGGTGTGGTCAATTACCATGCCATTTAAGCTAATTTAAAGATTTTAGATAGGCATTGCAAGGCATTTGCAATTAGAACACCTGACTATGGTACTATTTATAGAATCTAGATCATAACGGTCCTTTATTTATTTATTTTTAGAGTTTTAATTCCTTATACTACTTCTAGAACACTGAGATCACAGGATCAACATTTATTGGCCATTCCCTCTCTGAGAGTTGTTAATACGAGGCGTCATACTATTTTTTCAGTGACTGCTCCTCAGTCTTGGAATGATCTCCCACTGTATATATGAGAGGAAAAGAATTTAGACAAATTCAAGACCAAACTTAAGTTTCCTTTTTAATGATGCTTTTAGTGAATAAATAATTCTTTTATCTCTCTTTATTTTACATTTCTTTTTTTTTTTATTATTATTCTTTTTTTTTCTTCATGTTTGTCTTCCCTCCTAATGTTTTTACCTTAATATATTAAATTTAACATTGATTGTAACCACTAAATAACTTCCCTGTTGTTTTGATATTGTATTTACAAACTATTTAATTTAAATGATTTAATTTCTGTATAAGAATTTAAATGATTTTTTTTTTAATTCAATAAGATATACTGTATGTCTATGTAATATGTTACCCATATTTTAGATATTTTTAACAATTTGTACATCGCCTAGAATGTAGAATAGGCGATTAATCAAACTATATAATAAACTTGGAAACTATTTATTTTTTGCTATAAGCCACTTAGGTTTTAGGTGGAATTATTTATTCATTCATTCAATTTTCTTTACTGTTCTCCCAGGGGAACTCAGAATGGTTTACATGAATTTATTCAGGTACTCAAGCATTTTCCCCTGTCTGTCCCAGTGGGCTCACAATCTATCTAATGTACCTGGGGCAATGGGGGGATTACGTGACTTGCCCAGGGTCACAAGGAGCAGCGTGGGTTTGAACCCACAACCCCAGGGTGCTGAGGCTGTAGCTTTAACCACTGCGCCACACTCTCCAAAATAAATAAGTAAATAATGCCCATTAGCTCATTAATATTTTACACTCCATATGAAAAGCTACCTGATACTATGTGATATTATCATTACGTGCAGAAAAAAAATTTTGATAAAATAGAATAGCCCTTTCTATTTCTACTCATAGGCACTTTAAGGGCCCTTTTTCAAAGCTCTTGTTAGAAAGTGGCCTCAGCATGCCTTTAACAGGGTTTTTCCTGTGCTGTAAGGCCATTTGTACCACGGCAGTAAAATTGATGATTTTCTATTTTTGGTATTAATGACTATACTACTACTACTAATCACTTATATAGCGCTGAAAGGCGTACGCAACGCTGTACATTTTGACATTTATAGACGGTCCCTGCTCAGAAGAGCTTACAATCTAACTTGGACAGACAGACATGACCTATAGGGTTGGGGATGCAGAGCCCAAGGTGAGAGGAGTTAGGAGTCGAAAGCACTCTCAAATACTTTTTTTTTTACCAACCCCCCTTTTGTGGGCTTTAAGAGCTCACTCAGGAATCCTATGTTAATCAGTTAGCATGTGGTAATGTAGATGCAGTAAATGATTAGTACAAATGCACCCACTTTCTGCCCCACACAAGCCCCCTCAACCCAAAAAATTAAAAATATTTTTTAGTGCGCAGGTAGTATGTGCACATTTGGGGACTTTCCGCAGCAGGCTGGGTTTTTAATGTATCTTATTCTTTTAACTTTTTACTTTATTTTAACATTGTTGTATTCTTCTCATATTGTATGTATTTCTTTTATATTGTATGCACTTAATTTGTAGAATCTCAAACGATTTGCATTGTTTATACTAAGCTTAACTTTTGTGAACCCCATAGAACTCACAGGTATGGCGGTATATAAAACTAAATTATTATTATCCCACCGTAAGCCCTTTTAAGCTGCAGTAAGAACAAGCTAGCACTTGCTGCAGCCTTGTAAAAGGACCCCTATGAGTTTGGGGATTCAGTTTGGACCTGGATTCAAGCTCTCCATGCATTCCCATTGGCAGGAGTTCGTTAATGTTTATGGGTCCACTTCTTTCTCCTTCACTAGAGGCACTTATCAAGGTTGCTGCCTGTTTGCCTTTTTGCTCTAGCAATTGAGCCATTGACAATTTATGTATGGGAACAAACAGATCAATTAGATATCATGATTAGGGATCAATGGCATATTATATCCTTATATGCTGATGATTTTCTGATTTACCCTCTCTTTTACTAATGCGCAGTGCGGGTTTTAGTGCCAGCAGCGGTGATAACTGCTCCGATTCTCATAGAATTCCTATGAGCGTCAGAGCAGTTACCATTGCTGCCGGCGCTGAAACTCGTGCTACGCGCTAGGAAAAGAGAGGGTTAATGTACAATATACATGTGACCTTTTTCAATAACTATCAAGAGTGGGCAGACTTGATGGGCTATAGCCCTTTTCTGCTGTCATCTTTCTATGTTTCTAAGGTTACAAGAGAGTATTCAAGCTTTCAACCATGCCTCAAGTTATAGGGCTAGTTTCCAAAAATCTGCCATAACTCCTTGTTTAACTATGTCACTGGTTTTAAATTGGATCTTAGTCAATACCAGCTTCCAATTGGTAGAGCACCAAGGTTACACACTTGGGCAAGCTTTTTACAAAGCTGTGCTGCTGATCAGCGCAGACTAAATGCCAAGCCTCCCGTAGGAATAAAACAGGCAGCTGGGCATCTAGCATTCACTACTTGGCAGCATAGCTTTGTAAAAGGATCCATCAGGTAATACACAGAGATTTATCTTTGCTTTACTCCTTTAAAAATGAGCCACTTTAAAAATGAGCCACAAATTAAATGTGACCCGATCTTGGGAAAATATATATATCACTGGTCTGGTTTGGCTAAACAAATTTTATTCTTTAAAGTTATTTTTTCCCAGTTACCTTTTGATTCTCTAAATTTATTTGTATAATTACAGAAACTTACTTTCAAGTGCCTATGGCAAAAGGGGATGTTGCAAACAGCTTTTCAGACTCCATCATGGTCAAAATGCTTAAAGAGATTGGGCTTCCCTAACTTTCTCTGGTATTACTGAGGCTCCTGGACTGGCTAAGAGTATCCTAAAAAACAAATTGGGCTCTTATCAAAGAAGATAGGAGTGTGTGGTGCAGTGGTTAGAGCTATGGCCTTGGCACCCTGAGGTTGTGGGTTCAAATCCTGTACTGCTCCTTGTGACCCTGGGCAAGTCATTTAATTCCCATTGCCCCAGGTACATTAGATAGAGTTTGAGCCCGCCAGGACAGTTAGGGAATAATTTTTGAGTACCTGAATAATTCGTAATGCTCATAGAATTGTAGGATATGAGAATATAACATAATTTTTTTTAAAAATGGGGTTAGTCCAACTCCCTTACTTTCTTTAATATACATTGTAACCCGCAGGCTCCGGGCAATGTGTCCAGGACTGCGGGAACAAGGATTATGCCCTTGTGATCCGCGGAAGGCTCCACAAGGAAGGAAAAAGCAAACCACTTTAGAATAAGGATTTTGCCCACAAGTTAGGTAAGTTTTCATGAAAACCAGGACTGGATTTATTTTGTTGCATAGAAGTAAAACCAAAATGAAAAACAAACTTTTCTCAGGATTTTCAATCAAACAATCCAGTCTTCAAAACCTCGAGCTTCAATATCACACACAATAAAGTTTCAAAGTTCTTTCAAAAAGAAAAACTAACAAAATGAAAACAGTCTCTTCCCTTTGATAGTACTTGGACTACTGTCAGTGACATAGCACTGCACTCCTTCAGCAATGTAAATTATGCTGACCAGGTGGTGTGCTCCACATGTTGTAATATCGCTACAAAATAGAGCCCTCTATCCCACCTCAAAATGTGGGGCTAAATCCCCCACCACACTGGCTGGATAAAGTGTAACCCAAAAGATTATCAAATGTCAGTTTTACAGTCTCACACTCTTGTGCTTCTCTGCTTCAGCTTCAGCAGGGCAAAAACACATCCTCAAAAGAAAAATAAACCAAAACAGTTCACTGTCCCAAGGCAAAAGAAATTGATATACTCTTTAGGCAGATTTTGTACTTGCCTTGGAGAAACACACTTCCATGGGTTGACTTTCTGATTGAACCTCTGTGCCTGGTTCTAATTCTAATTCTAATTCCATGGCTTCAGAGAGGTCAGGAGTCATCTCAGTCCCAGCTTCAACAATCTCCATGCATTCTGGGATTTGTTGGTCCTGCAGAGCTCTTAGTCCTGAGCTAGGTTGCCAGTACTTTCCTTGTGACTGTTCTCCACCTCTCCAATTCTCCCTCTGCCTTTCCAACTGCTCAGACCTGAGATTAAGGAACTTGCAGCCCCGCCCAACCTTCCCAGGTGCAAAGCATTTCCGGTCACAAGACTTGGGAAGTTGAGGGGGAGGGGAACCCCTATGCTCAACCCCTATGCTCCCTCTGCTGGCCTTAGTGAAAATAGCAGGCGAAAAGGGAAATTGTTCTTTAGCTTGGTCAGGATGGGCACTAACTGCTCCAGGCATAGGCCTTATACTAGGGCCAATCCTAGCAGGCCTACCTCGCATACCACAACATATACATTGAATTTCAAATATAAACATCACTTAGCTGCATGGGTGGAAGGGCTTCTGATTGGGATCAGGATGCTACCGTCGCTCTGCCTAGTGGAAGCAGAAGATTGTCACCCGGGCCCTGACGTGGCAGAAGACGGTGGATATTAATTTGGGAGTTTATAGCAGACTAAGGTATATAATAACCAGAAGCCTTCATGGATGCCCTTCTACCCTGGCAGCTAAGTGACTGGGTTTTTTTGTTTGTTTGTTTTTCGAGTACGTTTGTCATTTTGAGTTTTTTCTTTCCTGTGCCGGGAGAGGGTTTCCTGTTATAGTATTAATAATTCTGTTTTTTTTTGGAAGCAGTGCTTTTTCCTACAGTGCTTATTCCTACATGTGCTTTTTCCTACATGTTTTTTTCTACAAGTAGGTTTTTTTGCTGTGCTGCTTTTTTTTTTTTCTGGAGTTACAAGCCGATGATAAGGTTCTGTGCTCCAGAATAACATAGTTTTAAAACTGCCTGTTTGGCTGAAGTCTATGCTTGTTGAGCCATTGAGTCTTGTGTTTTATAACTATATGAGGTTATACAGGTCCCCGCTTGACCCAGGTAAGATAAGTTAGTATATCAGATGACATATTGCGTCAGATGACATGTTGATTGATAACTGCTTGTGCAATTTTGATCTGAATCCTAATAAAAGGCACAAGGCTTGCAGGGATACTTTGAGGAAGGCCTGAGAATTCAATTGCACTTAAACTGACCAGTGCAACTGCAGCATTTGGTTGTGCTCATTTGCACTCATTAACATGGCATAAGCAGCCATGCCTAAATTCTGGTGCCCACTTAAGCTAGTATTCAATAACAGCAACTATGCATGCAATTTTCAATGTAAAAAAAATTGCACTTATTATGCAGCATCCCAGCACCTAAAATTGGGAGACCTTTTCAGAATTATTCCCTTGTCTTTGCATAGTATCAAGTGGATAATGAGGAACATGCACATCCTAATGAGATTGATGATGTATTTGTATGTCTCAGAAACAAGCAGACCCCCAAAAGCCTCATTATATGCAATTTATTGTCCAGTTTGCTACGTCTCAGCCTCCTACACATTCTCTACTTCAAGATTTAATCTATTTCTTTGTTTTAATTAATCTGGAGGAAACAGGAGCAAGAACAGGAGCAAGTTGCTAATTATATTGTATCTTGCCAGCAAACCACAAATGTAACCTGACAAAGGACAATACGTCCAGGACAACAAACTGGGAATTGGCCTTGTTTAGTGCTCCCTGCATCCTGTAATCTTATTTTGCTCTTATTACTATTTTTTATAATTATTTATTTTACTTATTTTTTTTACATTAACTATGAGTAGGATAGTTTTATATAGTGAGTACATATATGCCTAAGTGAAGGTACCTATAAATATTTTATAACAGTCCTAGCAGAAGTTGCAGAGTTTATAAGATATGGCTAACTGGATTTGTGTGCATTATGGCAGTAATATACACACATCGATGTACACAGATATAATCATCTATGCACATACATGTACACTTCTGATTCTGTGCCATCAACAACATGATCCTTTAGGCGAAGAAGCCTGAATTTGCAGTGAAAAAACATAGAAACATGATGGCAGATAAAGGCCAAATGGCCTATCTAGTCTGCCCATCCACAGTAACCGTTATCTCTTTCTGTCTCTAAGAGATCCCAAGTGCCTATCCCAGGCCCTCTTGAATTCAGACAAAGTCTCTATTTCCACCACCTCTTCCGGGAGACTGTTCCACGCATCTACCACCCTTTCTGTAAAAAAGTATTTCCTCAGATTACTCCGGAGCCTATCACCTCTTAACTTCATCCTATGCCTTCTCATTGCAGAGTTTCCTTTCAAATGAAAGAGACTCGACTCATGCACATTTATATTATATAGGTATTTAAATGACTATCATATCTCCCCTCTCCTGCCTTTCCTCCAAAGCATACAAATTGAGATCTTTAAGCCTAATCATGAAGACCATGTACCATTTTAGTAGCCTTCCTCTGGACTGACTCCATCCTTTTTATATCTTTTTGAAGGTGCGGCTTCTAGAATTGTATACAATATTCTAAATGAGGTCTCACCAGTCTTATACAGAGGCATCAATACCTCCTTTTTCCTACTGGCCATACTTCTCCCTATGCACCCTAGCATCCTTCTAGCTTTTGCTGTCATCTATTCAACCTGTTTGGCCACCTTAAGATCATCACATACAATCACACCCAAGTCCTGCTCTTCCATTGTGCACATAAGTTCTTCACTCCCTAAACTGTACTATTCCCTCTGGTTTTTGCAGCCCAAATTTTTTAGCATTAAATTTTAGCTGCCAAATTTCAGACCATTCTTCAAGCTTTGCCAGGTCTTTTTTCAAGTTATTCACACCATCTGACATGTCTACTCTATTGCAGATGTTGGTCCACAAAGAGGCAAATCTTACCTGACAACCCTTCAGCAATATCATTTATAAAAATGTTAAAAAGAATAGGCCCAAGAACAGAACCTTGAGGCACACCACTGGTAAAATCCCTTTCCTCAGAGTGATCTCCATTGATCACTACCCTCTGTCGCCTTCCACTCAACCAGTTCCTGACCCACCCCGTCACTTTGGGACCCATCCCAAGGGCACTCAGTTTATTTATCAGACATCTGTGTGGAACACTGTCAAAGGCTTTGCTAAAATCTAAATACACCACATCTAGCACACATCCTCTATTCAATTCCCTGGTCACCCAGTCAAAGAAATTGATCAGATTTATCTGACAAGATATACCTCTAGTGAATCCATGTTGCCTTCAGTCCTGTATTCCACAGGATTCCAGAAACATGACCATGCTCTGTTTTAAGTGTTTCCATTAATTTGCTTACCACAGAAGTCAGACTTACCAGCCTGTAATTCTCAACTTCTTCATTACTTCCACTTTTGTGCAAAGTTACCACATCCGCCTTTCTTCAGTCCTCTGGTGCCACTCCCAACTCTAGAGACTCATTGAAAAAGTCAGCCAGCAGAGCTACCAGAACTTCCCTAAGTCCCTTCAGCATCCTCGGATGTACACCATCTGGCCCCATCGCTTTGTCTACCTTTATTTTAGCTAGCTCCTCATATACACAACCCTCTGAAAATCAATCAGGGTCTATTACTCCTCCATCCCTATTCACGTTTGACTTCTGCAGTCCTGCCCCCGGCGCTTCAGCCAAGAACACAGAACAGAAATATTTGTTAAGCAATTCAGCCTTTTCTTTAGCAGCTTCTACATATTCCTCCCCTTCACCTTTGAGTCTCACAATGCCAGAGAATGTGGTTAAAGCAGTTAGTTTAGTAAGGTTTGAAAAAGGTTTGGATAATTTCTGGAAAGAAAATGCCATAAGCAGTTATTAAGATGGGCTTGGGAAAATGCAATGATTATTTCTAGGTTAAGCAGCATAACATCTTTTTTACTCTTTTGAGATCTTGCCAGATACTTATGACCTGGATTAGCCACTGATGTTAGAGAATTCATTAATGCCTAGATAAGCATCAAGTAATGAGAAAGTAACTTGTGCATTAGATTTCTGAAGGGGCACATGGTATGTTTATTCTGCAGCCAATTAACAACATCTGCTGTAAGAAGAGATGAGCAAATGTAGTAAAGAAGCCATTATGATTCTTGAAAGAGGCAATATCTTTAGATGAGTTAGTTTTACACATACAATGGCATTAATGAAACATATTCATAAGCCATGGTATGTGGAGTAATCTCAATATCTCTAATTTATGGCTAATATTCTTCATAGTACTTGTATCATACCAAAAAGAGCTTCCTACTTGAAGGAAGTGACGTCACCGGCACGAATAGAAGGCTGATCAGGGAGCTCCGTTCGAGCCCTGAGCAAATCCCCTTATTTCGGTGTGTAATAGCTCTTGGAACCGCCCTTGGTGCTTGTCAGAGGTGCCGGTAATGCTTCTGGTGCAAATGGTGACCCGAAAAAAGATCCCCTGTGAAAAGGCTGGACAGAGCACACTAGATCAGTCGTGGGGCTGGAGCAGTCATTGAGCTGGAAGCTGGATGGAGTCACGTTGCACTGTAGGAGACAGACTCTGTTCCCGCTACGGGACTGATGCTGGAGCTTGTGAATTCTGAACCGCTCATGAAAGTGGACATGCAGCAGTGAATTCAGAAGGTCAAAATGGAGATTTTGGTGGTGGCTGTCCAGATACAGGAGGCAGTACAGAAACATTGCTCCGACCTGGTGGAAGTGGGCACGTGGGTGGAGGTTGTGGAAACCTGCTTGGATGCCTGCAAGGAGAGTGCGACCGGGGTGCAAACGAAGCTGGAGGAAGTTAATGCATAATATCATATGTTGCTCGATAAAATGGAGGACTTGGAGAATCGCACCCAGCAAAACAGCTTGAGAGTGCGGGGTCTCCTGGAAGTGCCTGATTATAAAGATGTCTGGGCCACTGTGCTTAAACTGTTGCATTGTCTTCTGCAGGATGAAGCCTTGGAACCAGGCATTGAACGAGCGCATAGGGCGCTGGGGCCACGAGTTAACGACCAACCTAGAGATATCGTGATTTCTCTGCAGAGCTGTGTGATCAGAGTAGGCAATTCATGGGGCAAGGGACCTGGGCACAGTGACCTGGGAGGGCCATTGCTTAGAATTCTACCAGGACTTGACGGCCAGCAATCTGCAGAAGCGCCGCACATTCTGGGAGGTCACAAGGGCTCTCCAGTGGGGCAATTTGAGATATCGCTGGACTTACCCTTTTGGAGTGGTGATTACCATCAATGGATCACCACCAGGATCACTTCTGTGCAGGATGCCCATGCTTTGTTGCAGAAGGAGGGTATTCAGGTGACGGAGGATTCTGGCCCAGAGATGGGAGGGGCCCAGGCTGTGTAAGAGAGTTTGGTGCCTCTTCAGTGGCAAAGAGTTGATTGGGGGCTCGTGGAGAATGAGGAGGAAGTGGAGGGGGGGTCCCCCCTCCCGTTAGAGCATTCTCATCTAATGGACACCATTGATTTTGCTTGTTATGATTGCTGCATGGTTGGGGTTTATCTGGTGGTTGGTTGGATTGCCTTCACACTGTTGTATTATTCGGTTGCTGTTGTTTTCGGGGTTCAAGGGAAGGAGTGGATAGATGGTATTGTTTGAGCTCCCGAGAGTGAGGATGATTGTTTGTGGATGGGTGTGTGCTTGAGGGGGGCTGCAATTGTGGCTTATTGTATTGTGAGTTTTCTGGGGGTCTGGTGGGGAGTGGGGGGGAGGGGTTGCTTCCTAGGGCGACACTGTAAGTGCTGGGGATGGGTTTTACTTTTCCTGTGGGCTATGTCTTGAGCGTTGGGGACTGTTTACTTCCATGTATGTTGGTGGGCGGTCTGGTGGATCCCACTTTGGGGAAGGGGGGTGGTGGGGAGCAGTGAGATGGGTGGGGTGGGGGTGGGGTGGGGTAGGCGGAGGTGATTGGGTGCGTGACAGATCAGGGGTGAGGATGTTTTTTGTTGACCGCATCTACTTTTTTGATGGTGGGGGCTTAGATTAATATCTTATAATATTAGGTGTCTCAACTCACCGCACAAGCAATCTGCTTTGTCCAAGAAACTCTATCTATATATATAAAACCGGATGTATGTATGTATGTGCCGCGATCACGCAAAAACGGCTTGACCGATTTGAACGAAACTTGGTATGCAGATCCCTCACTAGCCGTTTTTGCGTTGGCAGCTGTTTTACATTTTTTCCATTGACATGAATGGGTGAAATCTGATTTTATGTTTGTAGCTCCGCCCACATGTGCAGGTGGGCCGTGAGACCCCCAGAACATATCATCCCGGGTAGTGAGGGATCTGCATACCAAGTTTCGTTCAAATCGGTCAAGCCGTTTTTGCGTGATCGCGGCACATACATACATACATCCGGTTTTATATATATAGATATTAGGTGTCTCAACTCACCGCACAAGCAATCTGCTTTGTCCAAGAAACTCATCTACTGAAATCCCTTGAGAAGTTTGTCCGGGACCCTAGGTTTCCCCAGATGTTTTGGGCTTCTAGGGTGGGTACCTCCAAGAAGGGGGGGGGATACTAGTTGGTAAGGGAGTTCGCTGTGAAATCCAGAGGGATGTGGGACCCACAGGGTAGGTACCTCATGGTGGAAACTTTGATAGAGGGTTGTCTGTATTCCTTGGTCAATGTCTATGCACCTAACAAGGGCCAGGGGGGTCTTTTTAAGGGAATTGGTGCCCAGAATTTTGCAGTTTAAGGGGGTGCTTTGATTTTTGGAGGTGACTTTAAACTTTCCATGACTCCGAATTTGGATAATTCGAAAAGAGCTGGGAGTTATGGTCGATGAGAAAGGAAGCAGCTGAGGGATGCACTTGGTTCTCTGAATGTAGAGGATGATTGGCGTTGGCTGTATCCTCTTCGAGAGATTATACGTATTTTTCAACGGCGCATGCTTCATATTCTCGAATTGACTATCTTTTTGTAGAGCATGTTCTTCTCCAGAGGTTGGAATAGGCAGGAATTGAGCAGACTACATGGTATGATCATTCCCCTATTTGGTTGCAGCTTGCTGGAACCGGGGGAAGTTTGGGAAGGAAGTATTGGCGCTTTAATGACAGCCTTTTGGATGAGCCGTAAGTGGCGTCTCAAATTGAGGAGTGGATTCAGGATTATTTGGATCTAAATCTTGAGTGTGAAGCTTCCCCGGAAGCCATTTGGGAAAGGTTGAAGGCGACCCTGAGAGGTTGACTAATTGCATTGACCTCCTCTAAGCAGAAGTGAAGGAGAGCAGAGATTTGTGCTTTGTTAGCTCAGAGAGGGAGATTGGAGGGGCTGTATAAGCGTCAGCCATGAAATGTAGAGATAGGTAAACAACTCCAATGGGCTCGTAGTGATTTGCATGCCTTTGAGCTGGAATGCTTGCACTTTAACTTACAGGTGTTACAACAGAAGTATAAGTTCTCTAATAAGGCTAGCCAACTCGTTGCTCATCGTTTGAAAGTGCGCTATATGAGTAATCACATTTTGTCTATCTGGGAGGCTTTGGGGGAGCTTGTGTATAAGGAGAATGCCATTTGAGTTCGCTTTGTGGAATATTATTTGCAATTGTATACCCCAGAGGTGGAGGAGACGTCGCTGAAGCGAGGAAACTATTTGGCTTCTTCCTTGATGCTGAGGATAGAGGAGGGGGATGTGGGTCAGCTGGATAGACCAATCATGGTGTTGGAAGCCCAAGGGGCTTTGTGCATGATGTGGGTGGGGAAGTCACCAGGGTTGGACGGTTTTACTGTTAAATATTATAAAAGATACCAGGATTTATTACTGCCGCCCTTGTTGACCTTTCTTAATTCCCTGGAAGGGGATAGTCAGCTCCCCTATTTCATGCGCTTAGCGGGGGCTACCATTTTGGTGTAGAAGGGGAAAGACCCTGAGCAGTGTGCGTCCTATCATCCGATCTCCTTATTGGGAGTGGACACTAAGATCTTTATGCAGGTCTTAGTGGACCATTTGATGAGTTGGATACCGTGCTTGATCCATTCGGATCAGTTGGGGTTTGTGGTGGGAAGATAGGTGCGGTTTGTGGTGGGAAGGTAGGTAGGGTTTATGATCTTCTTGAGAGGGCTAGGAAGAGTGACAGGGAAGCAATATTTCTTTCAATTCACGCTGAAAAGGCCTTTGATAGGGTCTCCTGGCCCTTTCTATTTCAAGTATTGAAATCAATTGGCTTAGGTCCGCGTATGAGGGAGTGGATTAGTATTCTTTATACTAACTCTGTGGGCTGTGTTAAGGTGAATGGGGTTATTCTGACACCTTTTCTTTGGCTCGGGGTATGAGGCAAGGGTGTCCCCTGTCCCCCATTTTATTTGCATTGGTTGTTGAACCCTTGGTGCAGCAGGTGCATAGTAATGGCAGTATTCGGGGCATGACGACACCTACGGGGGAGTATAAGTTGACCATGTTTGCAAATGATATGCTTTTCATGTACCGACTCACAGCTCTTCAGCATGGTAAAAGTCATGGCTATATCCATATTTGGTGGAATTTTTGCCTGTGTACTTAGTTGTGTGTTTGGGGGATAGGGACTTCTGGGTATATGGTTACTAACTTGGTCTTATTTTGAGGTATGGGTTTGTTCCTATTGGGTTTACTGTGGGGGTGGGGGGGTGGGGATGGGGGGGGGAGGTAAACTTCTGGATCAGTTTGGATGGGACCATGTTTCCTTGGATTGTACCTTATGGGCAATGTTGTTTTTGTTTATGGAACATGGCCATTGTGTGGATTTCCTGAGATTTATATCTGACTAGTTTGTATTTGGCTGTGTGTTTTAAATTTTTCAATAAAAGCTTTAATTATTAAAAAAAAAAAAAAAAGAGCTTCCTACTGGAGTTCATTCAATTTAATATATACACCATGGAAATATTTTGATACTCTGCCACATTTTCTTATTCTCCGACTGTATTACTTGGCACTTAAATATTTCTTGCCATGAATAGCAATATATGCATTAGCTGAATTATACTCAAGAACCCAAACATCATACTGCTAACACTAGGACAACACGATACTGCACAATGATGAGCAGATACTGCTACCAATATCTATAGTGGGAGTGTGTGGTGCAATGGTTAAAGCTACAGTCTCAGTAACCTGTGGTTGTGTGCTCAAACCCACACTGCTCCTTGTGACCATGGGAAAGTCACAATCATTTTTTAAAGCAACCGAAGACACATTTGTTCGCAAATTAATTAGTTCTCTCGTTTTTTTTTTTTTGTTAAATTTTGTAAACCGCATCAAAGTTATTGGTTATGTGGTATAGAAATGGCATGTTCTGTTAAGCCTCCCATTGCCCCAAGTACATTAGATAGATTGTGAGTCCCCTGGGGCAGTCATGGAAAAATACTTGAGTACCTGAATAAATTCATGTAAGAACATAAGAATTGCTGCTGCTGGGTCAGACCAATGGTCCATCCTGCCCAGCAGTCCGCTCATGCGGCGGCTCCAAGGTCAAAACCTGTGCTCCAAATGAGTCCAGTCTCACCAGTTTAGCATGAACTTGTCCAACTTTGTCTTGAAACCCTGAAGAGCGTTCCAGTTTTCTACCACTCTCTGGGTGAAGAAGAATTTTCTTACGTTTATACGGAATCTATCCCCTTTCAACTTTAGAGAATGTCCTCTTGTTCTCCCTACCTTGGAGAGGGAGAATAGTCTGTCTTTCTCTACTAAGTCTATTCCCTTCAGTATTTTGAATGTTTCGATCATGTTTCCTCTTTTCAAGGGAAAAGAGGCCCAGCTTCTCTAATCTCTCACTGTATGGCAACTCCTCCATCCCCTTAATCACTCTTCTCTGGACCCTTTCGAATAGTACCGTGTCGAGGAGTTTGAGGAGATGAAAGGATTGCAATTGCAATTATTGTTCCACGTCTTGATTATTGTAATTCTAGATATCTTGGGTTATCAAAAATTACTTTACACGTACTACAGTTAATTCAAAATCTGAACGCATTACGCCTGTTATTTGAGAATTGCATTGGTTGCCAATTTGGGAAAGAATGGACTTCAAAGTGTTTTGATAATGCCTATAATTGAGATACAATATTGTATATCATATTGCCAATTATAGCAATAGTCTTTGATGCATGTATGCCAGTAGCAACGCCTTTCATACTGTTCTCCACACCTTGAAAGAAGTATTTAACTATCTTTGTTTTACTGTACCCCATGCATATCAGTGCAATGAAAGTGTCAAGAAAAATGTGGAATACAAGTTTCATGGCTCCACGTCATTCTTTTCTCGGTTGGGCTGAGAACCTTTCAGCGGCCCCTTATGTATTGTGTCAAATCTGCATTTGTCTTAGTAGTAACTTCATTCTGAACTGGTCCCATGGACTTTTTCTGAGAAAAGAAGGAAATTCTTCCTTAGGCATATGACAAACCTCTTCCAAATATTTATTCGAAAAGTCCATAGCAGAGATAATTGGATGTTTTCGAACGTTTAAGAAGTGTAAATTAAGGTAACACTGCTCATTTTCCACCAACTCAAGTTTTCTATAATCTTGAATCGTATCTTTAATTAAAGCTAGTTGATTAGTACTTGTCTCAGCCCCTCTATCTTATCCAATCTCTCCTGGGTGTTACAAAAGTTTCCATATTTCTGAAGTACTTTTCTAATTAACAGCCATAGCAGCCATAAGACCTGTAATAGATTTAGACAGTAATAATATCCCACAAAGACCTCAGTGTCACAGTAGATGGCTTCTCTAAAAAAGGAATATTTATTATAAACTCCAGTTTATTCTGCCTTAAACAGGGCTGTTTTTGCAGCATACTCAAAGCTCTTTCAACTATTCTTTCCACTTTGGGAGCCAAGCTTCTCTAATTTTTACGCGGTCACTCCCCTTGGTTGCCAGCGTACTGATGGATAACAGGCTTTGCTGCAGTTCCAGTTCTGAAGATTTCATCCTTTGAAGAGGTGGAGCTTCATGCAGGACCGGGCTCAGTGTTATTTCTGCTTCCCCAAGAGACTCTGCTTCAATGATCCCAATGGGGCTGTCCAACGATGTATTGTGTTTTATACTATAACTTAGCTTCATCTGCCTCCAAAAATAGCAAAACGTGTCCTCCTAAGCATCAGGATGGAGAGTATGTGGCAGCGCTTTGCAATGCTCTAGCAAGGGAGGCTTTGCTGTATGGTGGTTGTTTGGGGGTAGGAGGGATTTGACTGGGGGAAAATGAGCTAAGTTTGCCAGAAAGCCTTTTCATGATAAAGAGTTTTTAATAAATTTAGTCTGTGGTTTAGCATTTTGAGATAGAAAAGAAGCAGTTTAAGACCACCACAGGTTTTCCAGTGTCAGAGTGGCAGTCCTCGGATTAGTGGGATTCCTCAGATGTGTCGCTTACTTATTCTTCTTCAGATGAGGAGGCAGGATTTTATCATTTGGTTCTGGGGTGGGTACTTCTTTGGTGGTTGTTGCTACAAGAATAGGCTTCAGAACGGGGGCAGGCCACAGGGGCTATGGCCTCCCTAAAAATTGGCAGTCGATGGTTGATGCCCACCATCCTACCCATTTCCCAGCATTGTACTTTAAATCTTGGGGGCAGCCACCACACTGCTTCAGTGAGCAGGCCTGCTCCAGAACCGTTCATTCTACTTCCAGGGGCAGGCCTGCTTGTTGGCAGCGACTGCACCCAAGGTTTAAAGGTTTAACGCCGGGAGAAGGTAGGGGTGGAGTTGGGAGCTGGTGACAGGTCATGCCGCAGGATTCCGCTGCAGGTGCTTTTCAGATTTCACACCAAGGCCATACATTTTGTGAGATTGCCCCATTAAATTCCCGTATTTCCAAGAAGCAGCATCAAAAATTTTTGCGAGACAAATATGTTGCTTTTTTTTGTTTGTTAGAAGAGGTATGAGGGTAGATCTGAGGGCCAGGAAAAATAGGTTAGAGTTCCAAAAACAATTATGAATTGGCTACTAGATTTTTATATTTATGCATCTGTTTTAGGGGTGGCTTAGCCAGCTTTACAAGTATTTGCTGGGTTGCTGCATTACTCTAATCATATTTTGCGGGATTTTAGGACTTATGAAGGATGGCCATTGTTAAATTATGATGAGTAGTTCCGTAAGGACCTGGCCTTGGAAAAACCTGAGGCTTGGTGATTTGGGGATGTTGATATGTGGCTTGCAGAGATGACACTGGCACAGGTTGGGTTATTTCTTGCAGGAAGTGGATCAAGATCTGTGCCATTTGCAGGAAAGCTCTTGGGATAGTTTGTGGCTTCAGTCCATGGTAGATCTCTCCCTGTCTCAATCGGGCAAGCAATGGACTTGTTTGGTTTTCCCAGGCAGGGGGCAGCATGTGACTCCTGAGCAAGTACCACTAGTACTGTTTTTAGATGACATTAAGCATGTGTTAGCAGTGATGTAGTGAGGGTGAGAGGCACCCATGGCAATGGCACCCCACCCTCCCTCCCCACCCCTCACCTCCACGTGCTCCTTCCCCATCCCTTCTGCTGTGTGCACACCGCTTCCATTCCTCCATAACATCCCTGGCATGAGCAGCAGCCCCCCAACCTTCTGTTGTGCCAGCATCGGCTCTTCCTCTGACATCACTTCCTAGGAACGGGTCCAGGAAGTGACATAGGGGAAGAGCCAATGCTGGCACGTCAGCAGGTTGAAGATTTTTGCTCGCGCCTGGAATGTTACAAAGGTAAGGGGGAAGGGAAATGGTACATACATGCGGCAGTGGGAGATGGGGAAGGAGCGGGGGGCAGAGGATGGGTGCCTGAACCATCACAAAGATGGTGCCTGGGACAGACCCCCCCCCTCCCCGTTACTACACCACTGTGTGTTAGTGATTACCGCTGCTTAATAAAAGGGTTCCTCTATTTGTCATTGTGGTAAACTAGCATAATTTGGCTGGCTAGCCTGGTTTGCCCAGAGAGGTCAGCACATATACAGCAAAGATACAATTGCATATAAAGAGAATTTGTATTTGTTATCATTTGCCTTACACAAATTAGAATGAATTTAGCTTACCTCAGCCAAACTGCTGCAGGCATCAATCTTTTCCCAAGGCCTACCTCCACCTATCTCTAGGGAATACTTGAGAATTCCTTTTTCTCCCTTGGGGACCTCTAGAATAAACCCAGCTTGGGTAGAAATACCTCTGTCCTGTGAGTCCCACCCTTGTGACTCGACACTGAGCTCCTTAGCCCAGTGCATTTGATTAGCATTTCCTGTTGATATTTGCATGGAGGAGGGAAAATACCTTAATCTATTACAGTTATGTACTATATCAAGTATATGAACACACACTGTTTTGGCTAAACACAATAATTGGCATATAAATGGCTTTTGAATGCTTATGCCATATTTTGAATACTGTATGCAGATTTTGTGACATAAAGTAATTCATGATATATTATGTTGCCTTGTATTCATGCCTTGTATTTCTGGCATTTGTATTTTGTAGTAAAAATGTATTGATTTATACAAATGTGATGTATAATTTATTTTAATGGTATGGCTCCTGATAAATGCCAAAGTGAAATACTAACTCTACCTCAAAAAACAACATATAGATGATATATGTAGGCATAAGTATTGGCATACATTCAGGTACAGTAGGTTTGGGGTGAATTTTGGTGGGCTCTCCATATAATCTAAGAGGGTTATAGTGAGATTTTGTACCCCTTAGGTGCCCCACTGCTCTGCTGGAATGTCTGTGTGGCCATTGTAAATATGGATTGTGAAAAATTGCAGGCAGATCTTAAGAAATTGAAAGACTGGGCATCCAAGTGGCAGATGAAATTTAATGTGGACAAATGAAAAGTGATGCACATTTGGAAGAATAACCTAAATCACAGTTACCAGATGCTAAGGTCCACCTTGGGGGTTAGCACCCAAGGAAAGGATCTGGGTGTCATCCTGGACAATATGATGAAAACTTCCATCTAATGTACGGCAGCAGCCAAAAAAGCAAACAGGATGTTAGGAATTATTTAAAAAGGGATGGTTAACAAGACTAAGAATGTTATAATGCCCCTGTATTGCTCCATGGTGCGACCTCATCTGGAGTATTGCGTTCATTTCTGGTCTCCTTATCTCAAGAAAGATATAGAAGCACTAGAAAAGGTTCAAAGAAGAGTGATCAAGATGATAAAGGGGATGGAACTTCTCTCATAAGAGGAAAGACTAAAACGGTTAGGGCTCTTTAGCTTGGAAAAGAGGTAGCTGAGGGGAGATATGATTGAAGTCTACAAAATCCTGAGTGGAGTAGAACGGGTACAAGTTGATTGATTTTTCACTCCGTCAAAAATTACAAAGGCTAGGGGACACTCAATGAAGTTACAGGGAAATACTTTTAAAACCAATAGGAGGAAATATTTTTTCACTCAGAGAATAGTTAAACTCTGTAACGCATTGCCAGAGGTTGTGGTAAGAGCGGATAGTGTAACTGGTTTTAAGAAAGGTTTGGATAATTTTCTGGAGGAAAAGTTCATAGTCTGTTATTGAGAAAGAGACACGGGGAAGCCACTGCTTGCCCTTGATCAGGTAGCATGGAATATTGATACTCCTTGGGTTTGGGCCAGGTACTAGGGATGTGGATTGGCCACCATGAGAATGGGCTGCTGGGCTTGATGGACAATTGGTTTGACCCAGTAAGGCTTTTCTTATATTATTATGTTCTTATGACACGTGGAGGGGCATTTTCGATAATGCGTGTAAGGGCTCCTTTTACAAATGCGTGCTAGGGCCATAACATGCAGAATAGCGTGCACTAAAATGCTATGCGTGCTAGCCACTACCGCCTCCTCATGAGCTGGCGGTAGTTTTTTGGCTAGCGCGCGCTAATCTGGTGCATGTGCTAAAAACGCTAGCGCACCTTTGTAAAAGGAGCCCTAAGTTCAACTTTGGACATATCTTGCAAGACGTTCAAATATCAAGGCAGGGAAACATCCATTTTCAAAACCACTAGAAATCTAAATTTTTTTTTTTTAATGACCTATTTAGATGCTTGGTCCCTAAGGATGTCTAACTTTTTGGGCCATTTTCAGATACCAAATTGTCCATGTTCAAAATGTCCTAATCCAGGTCATTTGTACAAAGGAGGGGGGGGCAGCATAATAATAGATTGGTCACATAGACATCCCAACAGAACTGTGGAGCACTGCTGTGAACTTCACATAAAGGATGTCAGATGTATAGCTCACCATAACCTCCTTATAATTTATGGTTAGCCCCCCAAGACTCCCCCAAAACCTACTATACTCATCTGTGTACCACCCCAATAGCCCTTATGGCTGTAGGTGGCACCTATATGGTATTATAATAGAGTTTGGGTGGGTTTTGATGGGTTCATACTTAATACCATAGATGTTGTAGTTAGAGTGCCTTATGGGCCTGGGTCCTCGTCTTTATGGTTCACTAGCCCACCCACAAGGCTACTTAAGACACATGTGTGCTGCTCTACTAGGCTTCCCCATACCAGATGCTGCTGTTTTAGAGAAAGCTATGTACCTTTTTGTTCTTATTTTTGTGCGGAGGAAGGGGGTCAGTGAGTACTGGTGGAGTGTGGGGGTGCCTTACCTTGATGCATGTAGTGGTCATCTGGTCAGTTTGGGCACCTTTGTGGCACTTAGATGCTTCTAAAACTTGTCCCCATTACTGAAAAAAGCCGATCTTGACCCTTCCTCCCCTTCTAACTACTGTCCCATAGCAAACATCCCTCTCCTGACTAAAATGCTAGAGGCCATCATTTCCACCCAGCTCTCTTCCTACCTAGAGAGATTCTCCTTTCTCTTACCTTACTAATACGGCTTCAGACCCAATTTCAGCACCGAATCCCTCATGGTCTCATTAATTTCAAAGGTGCAACAATTACACTCTCGCAATAAGTTTGCAGTCCTATTACAATTCGATCTCTCTGCAGCTTTCGATGTCGTCCACCACGATATTCTAATTTATCAACTTTCTGAGATAGGCATCGACTCCACAGTCTTAGAATGGTTCTCGAACTTCTTACGTTCCTGCTCCTACACTGTCAACACAAATGGCATCATGTCCGCACCTTGGAAACTGACCTGTGGAATCCCGCAGGGATCACTCCTATCCCCTATTCTCTTCAACATCTACATGTCTTCCCTGAAAATCTTCCATCAATCTTCCCTTGAAACAATCTACACTTATGCTGACGACATCCTTGTCCTTCTCGAGACAGACTCGAACCTTACCAACCTCTCTGAGAACATAACAGCCTGTATAACTAAACTCCAATCTTGGTCCCTCTCTGTTCAAATGAAACTGAATGAATCCAAAACGAAACTTCTCCGGCTCGGTCCAAAATTAGAACAGTTGCCCACCATCTTCGCACTGCCCTCTGGAGCCATGCTGCAGCTTGAGTTCTCAAGCAAAATTCTAGGCATCATCATCGATTCTTCTCTTTCCTTCAATGACCACCTCAACTCCCTGGTAAAATCATGCTTTTTCAGCCTCCACATGCTGAAGAAAGTGAGATCCTGCTTCCGCCAACAACACTTTGCCATCCTTGTTCAATCCATCATCCTTTCCAAATTAGATTACTGCAATTCCATCTACCTTAGTCTAACAAAAAAGAGTCTTCATAGACTTCAACTAATTCAGAACATCGCGGCCAAGCTAATCTTCGCAAAACGTAAATTTGACCATGTCTCTCCACTTTTGTCCAAACTCCACTGGCTCCCAATAATCGCCAGGGTTCATTTTAAATGCTCCAGCCTAGCTTTTAAAATCCTACACGGCATCCTCCCTCCTCTATTCCCTCTATCTTGGAACTCACCGAATCCCGACAATACCAGGCCCACACAAAAACTTAAACTTTCCTTCCCCTCTCTAAAAGGTATCCTTTATGCGGAAAAATTGGGAAAATCTCTCTTTTTCAGAATTACAGGGCTCTGGAATAACCTTACTACCCCACTGCGGACTCAGGTCTCCTTCCAACTATTCCTTAAGCATCTGAAAACCAGTCTTTTCACAAAAACGTAACGCTCTCCTCCCCCCCCCCCCCTATTCTCAATCCACCAAACTCAATGTGCTATTCTCTTCCTTTATTAAACTTTTGTAAACCGTGCCGAGCTCTATTTTCATGGAGAGGATGCGGTATATAAACTTAAGGTTTAGTTTAGTTTAGTTTAGTTCTAGCAACGAACATCTAAGTTCCATCCGAGATGTCTTGGAAAACATCCAAGTATCGCTGCAATATGTCCAAACCTAACCCACTCTTATGTCCAAACCTAACCCACCTAACACACCTAAAGCCCACCCATAACATGCCTCCACAATACCCACCTCGAACTCTGGACGCACAGAGGGTGGGATACCTCGCTAGACATTCAGAAAGGTGGTTTTGATTATTAGCACTTGGACGTCCTGGCAATTAGGATGTCCAAGTGCCGATTTAGAACACTTTTTGGATTTATTTTTGTTTGTGATTGAGTCCCTTAGATTAAAGAATTGCCCTCTATGTGAGTACACATTTATTTTATAAAATATACAGTACATATATATCACAATTTGTCTTTGTTCTACCCAAATTTCATACCAAGAAAAGCCTATATGCAATGGAAGTATAACTGCATGCAATTTTGCAGGCATGCATATATATTAATCAGTTTTATAAAAGGCTTTTTCTGCACATAGCCTGTTAAGCTACAGAAAAAAAAATGTTTATAAATTATGTCTTGTACTGTTGTTGCCTACAAGACAGATGTTTGCAAGCTAGTTTTAAGCACTTTTCATTGAAAATGAATGGAAACTCCTGCTAGAATGTAAATTTGATAGCTCCTTTGATTTTAATGGATCCAAATGAAACAAATGATCCAAATAATTTTGACTCAAAAATGAACTAAATGAGCAGTTCAAAAACAAACTGGACCAATCTTTCCCCATCAATATCCCTAGGGGAAAATCAAAGTGTGATTGGCAAATCTAAAATGGCCATGAAAGACTTTGCACATACTAGAAAAGATCAAGGACTGATCCACATAGGTGACTGGAAAAAAACCCCAAGATCTAAAGCTTGACTGGAAAAATATGAGCTGACTTGAAAGGATTTTTATTTTGCTCACCACGTTTAACATTCTGCATGTGTTTAAGAGAAATCCAGAACAGAAGTTCTCAGTTGGAATGCAAATGCAATCTAATAACTGAGAGCAGGAAATTATTTTCTGTCTGCTAGGGATCGATGATATTTACTCTTAAAAATTATATTTATGATTTTGATTATGAAAATTTGATTGCAAGCAGAAGTATTATTTAGACACAAACTGAAATATTTAAGCTGAAATTGTTCTGAAGTTTATAAAGCCTTGTTCCTGTCAATAGAATAGTCAGCTGACTTAACAGATGCTTCCATCTCAAGAGAAGTGGAAAAAGCTAATATAAGCATCAACAGATGCCAGGATAGTAAATCTAATATTCCGATAATCTATTAGGTTTGATGAGCTGCATGTAAAGACAAGCAGGGTAAAGAGAGATTTTCTCTATCTGTGTAATCACTTCTTTAATATTCATCACAATTGTTAAAATGATACATTTCTATAATGGTCTGAAAAGCTAGCAATAAATAAATAATTGCACAGTGAGACAGAAATTCAAAGCTCTGCAAAAGTCTTCACATCCTTACAAATTTTTCACATTTCTCCGTCAAAACAATTTAGTTCATCATCCCTACTCTGGCTGACATTCAGCGTACAATCCAAGCGTTAAACCTTAAGGGTGGCTGCTCGGAATCAATACCGCCAATCTTGTTGGAACATTATTTCTCCATATTTGGAATATACATTCATCAACTTATCTCTTCTAGCCTTCAATCAGGAATGCTACCCAGAGCATCCATCCAAAAATAAAGAATTACAAGAAAAAGCAATCTGACAAAAAGAATTATCTACCAATAGCTAATATCCCCTTTCTGGCAAAAATAATGGAAAAACTAGTCTTTAATCAGTTATCAGAATTCATAGGAAAAACCCAAGAGTATTGCATCCAAATCAAACAGGTTTTAGACAGAACTATTCCACAGAACATTATTTAATAGAACTTACCACCAACATTCTATATTACCTCGACCAACGGAAATCAGTATTACTAATTCCAATGGATCTTTCAGCGGTGTTTGACAACACAGATCATAACCTCCTACTTCAAAGATTAAGATCAATCGGAATCTCTGACCAGATATTAGACTGGTTCCAATCAAATTTTTCAGAACGTTGCTCGAGAATCATAATGGATAATATCTCATCTGAACTGTTTAGCACTGAATATGGCATTCCTCAAAGATCTATCAGAAATATACCCCCTCTTCTACGAAACTGCGCTTGCAGTTTCTAGTGCAGAGAGCCGTGCTGAATGGCCTGTGCTGCTTCCGACGCGCATAGAGTTCCTATGAGTGGAGGAAGCAGCGCGGGCCATTCAGCGCAGCTCCCCATACTAGAAACTGCTAGCGCTGTTTCGTAGAAGAGGGGATTAGAAACATGATAGCAGATAAAGGCCAAATGGCCTATCTAAACTAAACTAAACTAAACCTTAGGTTTGTATACCGCATCATCTCTACATTCGTAAAGCTCTAGTCTGCCCATCCACAGTAATCATTATCTCTTTCTCCCTCTGAGAGATCCCATGTGCCTATCCCAGTCTCTGTTTCCACCACCTCTTCCAGGAGACTGTTCTTGCACCACATTTCCATAAAAAAAGTATTTCCTCAGATTACTCCAGAGCCTATCATCTCTTAACTTCATCCAATGCCCTCTCATTGCAGAGTTTTCTTTCAAATGAAAGAGGCTCAACTCATGCACATTTATATTACGTAGGTATTTAAATGACCCTATCATATCTCCCATCTCCTGCTTTTCCTCCATAGTATACAGATTGATCTTTAAATCTGTCCCCATAAACCTAATCACGAAGACCATGCACCATTTTAGTAGCCTTCCTCTGCACCGACTCCATCCTTTTTATATCTTTTTGAAGGTGCGGCCTCCAGAATTGTATACAATATTCTAAATGAGGTCTCACCAGTCTTATACAGAGGCATAAATACCTCCTTTTTCCTACTATCCATACCTCTCCCTATGCAACCTAGCATCCTTCTAGTTTTTGCCGTCACCTTTTCAACCTGTTTGGCCACCTTAAGATCATCCCACTCTTCTGTTGTCCACATAAGTTCTTCACCCCCTAAACTGTGTCGTTCCCGCTGGTTTTTGCAACCCAAATGCATGACCTTGAATTTATTAGCATTAAATTTTAGCTGCCAAATTTCAGACCCTTCTTCAACCTTCGCCAGGTCTTTCTTCATGTTATGCACACCATCTAGCGTGTCTACTCTATTGCAGATTTTGGTATCATACACAAACAGGCAATCTTACCCGACTACCCTTCAATAATATCATTTATAAAAATAAATATTAAGCCAGGAGTTTCTTGGCCTAAAATACCAGCACCTAACACAATCCATGCCCAAAATCTGCCCCTAACCATGCCTACTTTTCAGGTAGGTGCAGGTAGGTGCCTTGGTGTGGACCTCTACAAGATGCCTACTGAGCTAGGCACCTACCTGAAAAATAATTTTTTAAAATTGATTTTTAATTATTTTTAATGGCTTTGTTCAATTAATTTTTAATTGGTTCAATCAGTGCTGTTAAGTAAGGTGCTTAGATCGATCTAGGTGCCTAACAGCAAGCACTTTTTATCGAATCAGGACAAGGTTGTCTAATTTATAATATTATGCACAGATCACAATAATTTTCAATAGGAAAATGAGCAATTGCTTTCCCCTTGAAAATTACGCCACAGAAACTACATATAGACATTTATATCTGCTAGCTATTATGCATACATTTCAAGAACATTTACAAGCATAATACATAAGTAAGTTCAAACTTCACTTTGGCTTTGCCCCAGAGAATGTCTCCTCTTGTCATCTTCTAAAAGAATGTGCAAATTGGTATTATGTCCATAATTTATATACATATAACCCAGGTAATTTCATAGTGAGCCATTTTCACACATACACTTCATTTTTATGCATATAAATATCTTATAATACTGGCTGTTCAATTATACGGAGAAGTAATATAATTGAGGGAACAGAGGTTACAGCAAATACTTGCTGGTACAGTATCCTGGCAAAGTAGGTTAAAAGAGGCCATTGTATATCATTAGAAAACACTACTAGAAAATTGAAAAATGAAAGAAGCTTAGAATTGTGTTCATGTGTGTTAAAAGATACCTAATGCTCTTCCAAGTAAAGAATAGATTTATTTCATAAAAGATTCCCTGGCAGTGTCTTACTATAGTGGGGTGGTTAGAGCTACAGCCTCAGTACCCTGAGTTGTGGGTTCAAATCCTGCACTGCTCCTTGTGACTCTGGACAAGTCACTTAATCCTCCTCTGCTGCAGATCCATTAGATAGACTGTGAGCATACCAGGATGGATAGGAGAAAATGCTGAGTACCTGACTGTCAACTGCTTAATACACCTTGTCCAAGTGGTATATAAAAACACCATTCTGTTGGGGTTTGTCCTTAGTGTCCTTACATCACTGGTGTAGTAGGGCTGAGCTAATTGTCCTAAACTCTCTTGGGCTGCTTTTTTTCTATCCAATACAGCCAGTGGCATAACAAGGGTGAGAGGTGCCTTAGGGTGTGGTGCCCCTCCCCTGCCCTCATCTTTCCCCCTCCCCCCGCTCCTTCTCCAATCCCCCCTTCCGCATGCACGCCCCTTCCCTTCTGCCCTGTATCTCTAGTTGTTCACCGCCACCAGCAACGAGAACGTCGACGTGTTCCTCGCAACCCCGCCGTCTCTCCTGATGCCATCACTTCCTACGCACCGCACCCGGAAATGACATCAGTGGGAGAGAAGACACGGTCGCAAGGAGCATGTTGAAGTTGTTGCTTGTGGCAGAGGTATGGGGGAAGGGAAGGGGCAGAACATGCGAGGAGGGGTGTGGGAAGAGGCAGGGATAGAGAGAAGGAGGGGTGCCAGTGCCCCCACCAACATGGCACCTGGAGAGGACTCCCCCCTTACTACGCCACTGAATACGACAGCTTCTTTTTTTTCAGTTCCAGACAATTAAAGCAGGAAAAATTACCTATCTTAGGATGTGCTGAAGCATTCTGTATTTGTTTTGCCATTTGCGTGTGCTAAGTGAGTAATATTTATTTATTTATATTGGGGGAATAGGTGTAGAAGTGCTAGCCAGCTAGTGGGCTGACATTTTATTTATTTATTTGGTTTTATATCTCATCCTCCCAAAAGAGTTCAGAATGGGTTACAAGCTTACAGACATAATGAAGTGTTTTTTTTATACAAAGTGATGGCAGGCATGGCATGGCAGGACATTGTCTGACAAAGATGGCAAAACATAGTTAACAAAGCATGGTAAAAGATCATATGACAAACATGGTATGGTGAGACATAGCATGGTAAAACAGTATTACAAGCATGACTAACCTAGTATGACTTGTAACATCATAGCCACTGAAAGATATTCACTGGTTTATACCATACACTTGTTAACTAATTCTCTGCACCTTCATTGCATAAATTGCCCTGAACTGTTTTCTGATATGCTGAACTGTTTTCTGATATGCTGTAACTTCGCTGTAAATATACAGTCTCTTAACCTGTAAACCGCTCTGAACTGTTTTGTGGTATTGCGGTATACAAAAATAAAGTTATCATAAAAATATGGAGAAAAGACCTCAGCGTTCCAAGAGAAAAACTCAGGGAACCACTATGACAACTACAAAATTGTCATAGGAAACACATCCTTGGTCTAAGAAAAACTCCGTTTAATAAACCAAATATCACAAAAACATTTCCCAAAATTCTTTTAGATGAAAAACCTGCACTTATCTTTAATGGTGTCTTTCTGTCCTCTGGTGTGGACAAGATCACTGCAGTGCAGTGAAAAAAAATCACCCAGTGCTGTTTCAATCAATTTAGCATTGCACAGGAGATAATCATGAAATTCCCGACAGGCCCTCTTTCGCAATCATGCTGCATCAGGAGAATTTTTTTGAAAGTTGAGCTGCTGCTTGAAAGATCTTTGCAGTGATCTTGCCCACACCAGAGGACAGAAAGACACAATTAAAGATAAGTGCAGGTTTTTCATCTAAAATAATTCTTGTTTTTGTGATATTTGGTTTATTGAACGGAGTTTTTCTTAGACCAAGGATGTATTTCCTATGACAATTTTGTAGTTGTCATAGTGGTTCCCTGAGTTTTTCTCTTGGAACACTGAGGTCTTTTCTCCATATTTTTCTGATACCTGCTAAATTAAAGTCTCTAGTAGGGGGATTTATTATATGAATATCTTTTAGTAGCTATATATTATTTTTGATATTCTGCTTGCAAATAATTACTGTTTGTCATGTAACATCATAGAACATAACACAGTAGACATGGAATGACAAACATTGTGTAGTAGACATGGTGTGAGAAATCATAGCATGGTAGACATATGAGTATGGCAAGTATAGTGTGGAAGATACAATGTATAGTATAGTAGATCAAGAGAGAAAAAGTGAGGAGTGTGTGGCGCAGTGGTTGGATCTACAGCCTCAGCACCCTGGGGTTGTGGGTTCAAACCCCGTGCTGCTCCTTGTGACTCTGGGCAAGTCACTTAATCCTCCATAGCCCCAGGTACGTTAGATAGATTGTGAGCCCTCCGGGACAGAGAGGGAAAATGCTTGAGTACCTGATTGTAAAAACCGCTTAGATAACCTTGATAGGCGGTATATAAAATCCTAATAAAACTTGAAACTTGAAACAGTATGTCAATGTGTTAAAGCATCCTCTATAATAAAACCCTAAACGCACATGCGCACTTACAATGCCATGATCCCTACCGCCATGATGTGTGCTTCCGTGGCCATATTCTATTTGCAGCATGTGCACCGGCTTGTTGCGCGTGCAGCAATTTGAGCAGTGTTGGCGGTTTGTCTCCTGATAGCTGGCACCTAGAGCAATGGCAGAAGGGTGTCGTGCAGGTGCTGCGAGGTGTCCCATGCTGGTAAAAATTCTGCCCTGCTCAGGGAAGTGGAGGGGGAGAGGGAAAGGGGGCTGCTTTGGGGAGAGGGGACAGCAATCATGCTTTGCTCTGGGGGGGGGGGGGGGAAGACAGAAAGGAGCCACAGAGAGACAGGCAAGCATGGCGCAACAGAGAAATACAGACAGGCAAGGTGCCAGTGAGAGAGACAGGCAGAAAGAAAGACATGGGGCCAGGGAGAGAGATAGAGAGACAGACAGAGAAAGGGGGCCAGAGAGACAGACAAGAAAGAAAGACATTCAGACAGCGTCCAAGGAGAGAGAGAGAAATAAAAAAAAAAAAAATCCAGGCAGACAGTGGCCAAGGAGAGAGAGAGAAAAAAAAGAATGACAGACAGACAGGGGGCCAGAGAGCCAGACAGACAGCATCCGAGAAGACAGAGAGAAAGAAAAAAAATACAGACAGACAGACAGCAGGCAAGGAGAGAGAGAGAAAGAAAAAAATACAGACAGACAGACAGCAGCCAAGAAGAGAGAGAGAAATAAAGAATGACAGACAGGGGACCAGAGAGACGGACAGAAAGAAAGACAGCCAGCCAGCGTCTGTTAAGTCTACACATCTATTCTAGCACCCATTAATCTAACAGCCTTAAACACTAGGGGGCTCATAATCGAAAGAGAAAAATGTCCAAAAACCGGCCTAAGTCGGCACTTGGATGAACATTTCTCAAAAACGTCCAAGTGCCGATGATAAAAACGGGTTTTGGACGTTTTTCTAAAGGACCTAGGCCTTCATAGTGCCGCTCAACGTCCAAAGCTAAATGGGGCATTTTGGGAGGCGTGTCGAGGGCAGGAGTTGGGCGGGACGTGGGCCGACTTAGACTTAGTCGTATAGCATTTATAACCAAAAGTTTTACAACAGATCCTAGACGGAACTTGGACGTTGTGACTTAGACCATGTAAAATATGTCTAAGTTACAAAACCCCACCAGATAAGCACTGCAAACACATAAAATAGACCCCCACACACTACCCCAGTGATCACCAACCCCCCCACCCCCATAAAAATTTTAATCATAACTTTAAAATTCAGCCTCCAGACCATCATCACCTGGCCGCCTGGCATAGGAAAGCCTAGTCGTCCAGCCCAGAGGCAGCTTAAGTCATCTTGGGGGTGGGTTAGGGACCCATAGAGAGGAGGACCCATGCCCATAAGCCCCTGTAATCACTGCATTGATATTGAAACATGTGCACTCCCCTAAACACCCCCAAAACCCTTTTGTACTGGCATATAAGTGGCTCCTGCAGCCATAAGGGCTATTGAGGTGGTAGATAAGTGGGTCTAGGGGATTTTGGTGGTGGTTTGGGGAGCTCACCATGACCTATAAGGGAGCTGTAGGGAGGAGAAGACAGGGCACCCTTTTTGTGAAGTTCACAGCAGTGCCTTGTAAGGTACCCTACTATTTAGGTGGCATATCTGGGTGTGCTGTCCATCACTTTGCAGACCCCTCCCACGTCCAACAGGGGTTGTTCTAGGTGTTTTGGACTTGGACGGAAAGTTGGACGGAAATGTGGTATAAAGATAGACGATTTAGCGGCTTGCATGATCAGATCGGCAGGACGTATAACTAGACGATTTTCAAAACGAAAAAAATTTGAACGTATCTTTCGAAAATGTGTCTTAGGCTGTTTTTTATTTTGGATGATTTGTGAGATGGACGTAAACAAACTTAGACATCCCTTTCGATTATGCCCCTCTAGTTTGTCACGATCCTAGCCCTAAAGCTGGACTCGTGCCTGGCCGTGATAGGACGAAGGTCACCCCTAACATACAGAGCACTAAGGAAAGAGATAGGGTAGTGAGCAGTAAGAAGGAAATTACTGACTGCCCCTTTAAGTCTAAAAAAATCCAGTTGCAGGGAGTGGAGGTTGTTAAGAGGAACAGCTTGGAACAGCCTCTGAGACACACCTCTCCCTCTGCCAGTCCCCAGCTGAGGGTAATAAGCAAGAGTGCAGCTAAACCTAAGAAGGCAGTGCAACCAACTCCTCCCCCTCTGAGAACAGGGCGTGGGAAGTTGTGCAATTTAGAGGCTGCCCTCAGAAGGAAAAGATCAGTCTTTCCTGGGCCAGCTACAGGAGAGGACTCTCCTGATGGAGCACTGCAGCCCCAGGATATTGAAATGACTGAGGCTGATACTGACCTTGAAACCAGCCAGCAGCCAGTACTTGAACCCATGGACTGGACACAGACGGAAGGACTGCCTGAAGATTGCGGCATGGACTGGAGTTAAGTGGCAGGTCTGTGCAGTCTATATTATAGCAGGGTTAAGCTAAGGAGGGGTTGCTCAAGGCAAGCTGCCTTGAGAATATAATGAGGCTGCTACTGCTGTGTTCATTTGGAACAGGGAAAGAAAAAAAAACGTTTGTTTTGTTCCAAGTGCTGAATGACTGAATACCTGAAGTTTTGAACTAGGTTTTGAATGGGTTAAGATACCTGAGGGAAGTAAGGAACTTTGGGGAGAATCCACTTACCATTTGGGTGGGTTAGTGGAGCCATTCGTGGCATTCTGTTTTGCAGAAAAGTTTAAAAGGTGGATTCACTTACTCCCCTCCCCCACATCAGCTTAGCTAAGCTGATTGGGAACAAGCCAGCAGAACTACAAGGCTTGGATGTAGCACTATCAAGAGTGCTAGCTTTATTGCTGAAGGCCTAGTGGAGTTTTAAGGCAGCAGCATTTTTGGACATTTATTTAGACCAGCTAACAACAATGTTTTTGGACTATGTGATTCTTTTCTTTTGTCTTTTCTGCTTACCTGAAGTAAGGTGGCAGTTGTGCTCTGCTGTTCAGACTCAACTATAATTTTGATTTATGGACTAGGAATCGCATTTGGGAGTCAGGACTGCCTGGAGGCAGACTCCCCCTTTTTGGGACACAATAAAGTGTTTTGTGTTTGAACCCTGAACTGACTATTGTGCCAAGTTTGTTCCATATTTGTTCCAGTGAGATCCAGCAGGACTTCCTACTTGGAGGAAGCACGTTACAGAGAGAGAGGCGTTGTAGTGAGCATTGTACTGATGTCCTGAAGACCAGGTATCGGCAGTGTTACAAGTTGTATTATAAAACATGGCATGGTTGGACATAGTACATAGAATGGAGGGATCTTGCACATTGGAGGCTATACTGTACATTATACCACTGGAGGGAACTTTGTAGGGAAGAGCATTATATGATGGGCAATATAAAGTATGGCAGTAAATGGCACGGTAGGACTAAGCACATCAGAGTTTGAGATTCATGACAGCAGAGGGTCAGCACCCTTTTTGTAAGGTCTGCGGAATTTGGGTTGGTGCACTTTCATAGAGGGTCAAGTGAAGAGGTGGGTTTGTATTGCTTTCCTGAAGTTTAGTAGACCTTCTAACAGTCTTATGTGGGTACATAGTTTGTTCCAGTTAGTGCGAATAAGATCTTTTTTAGATGTTCTCAAGATGAAGGGCATGTCCCTAGGGTGTGTGTAATCGGTTTTCTTCTTGCAAGCAAAGTGGTCAATTCAGGGCATAGTGTAGAAGTTTGGTGGCCATATAGGTCAGTACCGTGTCATGGAAGTTTGCAAACTCTAAAAAAGGGTTGCCAATGTCGGTCCTCAAGGGCCACAATCCAGTCGAGTTTTCAGGATTTCCCCCATGAATTTGCATGGGATCTTTTTGCATGCACTGCTTCCATTGTATGCTAATAGATTTCATGCATGTTCATTTGGGAAATCCAGAAACCCCAACCTGCGGAGGACCGAGATTGGACACCCGTACTCTAGATCAATCAATGGCTTCTATGAGTATGTATATAAAGAATGAAATTGCACTTTACTATGGAGCCCTTTTACAAAGCGCACCTTAAAATAGCATACCACAGCAAGTGCTACGTTAAGTGCCAAATGTATGTATGCTATATACTATTTATTTATTTTTAAAATTTCTATACCGTTTTATTCCAAAACAGTTTACAAATCGTTGCATACATAAAATATTGTAAAATTCAGAACAAGGTAAGAATAAAACAAACAGATTCAATTCTTACATAAGATCAATTTCTCAAAGAAATGCATCTAATTGTGTTTTCAGCATTTTTCTAAATGAGCTTTTATCTCTACATTCTCGAATTTGACCAACCAGGCTATTTCACAACTTAATCCCTGCACATGTAAAAGTCATGGCATCTGTTTCCACATATTTAAGGTTAGCCTTCATTTTCAGTAATGCTGAACTTTCCGAGCACAATTATCTTGATACTCAGACAAATCCTTAAAAAATTCAGGGATCATACCATATAAAAATTGGTGACATATCATAATTGCTTTGCATTGAATTCTAAATGCAACTGAAGCCAAGGCAGTTCTCGGTGATATGGAGTAATATGCTCATATCTTGATGTTCCAGTTACCAATCTAGCCGTGGCATTCTGTACCATCTGCAGAGCCCTGTACCTGGTCTTAATTATTCCCAGGTACAGAACACGACAAGGTCATTGCTTGTACAATAGCACGAAAGTCAGATGGTAACAACATTGGTTTTAAACGATACAATAAGCGTATCTGTGCAAAACATATTTGCACTGTCTTTACTACCTGACAACCCATTGTAAGTTCTGGATCCAATTATACTCGCAGGACTGTCATTGACTCCCTCACCAATAATACCTCATCCATCACTTTCAATGCTTTAGGCCAATTAATGTGGTCAGATTTCCCCACTATCATTACCTCAGTAATGATAGTGGGGGTTTGTTTAGGGGACAGAGAGTGGGCATTCCTGCTCTAATCAGTTAGTGCAGCAATATTACTGATTAGCATGTCAACCCTTACTACTACCCATTTCGTAGGTACTAAGAGCACACATACTAATGGCAGCATTAGGGGAGTGTGTGACGCAGTGGTTAAAGCTACAGCCTCAGCATCCTGAGGTTGAGGGTTAGTTCCATTATTAAAGAAAGTAGTTCATTACTTCTTTACTTCCACTTTTGTGGAGAAGGACCATATCCACCCTTCTTCAGTCCTCTGGTACCACTTCCCTAAGTTCCTTCAGTATCCTTGGATGTACACCATCCAGCCCCACCACTTTGTCTTCCTTTAGTTTAGCTAGCTCCTCGTGACATAATCCTCTGAAAATCGATCAGGGTCTACCTCACCTCCATCCCTACTTGTGTTTGTCTTCTGCAGTCCTGGCCAGATATCCTTCTGGGTTGCCTGTGAAACATCTGGGAAACCATAACCTTACTATTGCAAAAAAATAACATTTTAAAATCTGAAATATGTCTTAATTCATTAGGAGGGTGGGCCTAGTGGTGATGGTATCTTGAGTATTGTCCATGAAACCTGTAAGATCCATTCCCCTAGTGGGCTCCACAGGATCCAGTCCATCCTTCCCCTGGTTCTCTATCCTCAGTCTCAGATATATAATAACAGGAATTTGCAATTATCTTTGGAAGGTTTCATAAATAAATTCCTCAATATCATTTCAAGGAATAGTTTAGAAAGCTTACATTTTTAGCTCTTTAAGAAATTCTTCAATTTTTTTCTTATTTAAAGTGAATACTGAGATTGCCTTTAATCCCAGATGTCACACAATAGCTTGAAGAGCCGGAATTTGAGGTTTCACATCTAATAAGCTCTTTTGAAGAAAATTATACTTCTGTTTCTTTTCATCCTCTGAAGTAAAATCATACAATTGAGTCACAGTTCCATGTAACAAGCCCTCGGTTCTTATCTCCAAGGGGTCCCTTTACTAAGCTGCAGCAAGCACTAGTGTGCAGTTACCACAGCTTAAAAGGGCTTACCTTGGGACATGCTGAGGTATCCTGCAATAAATCATAATGTGTGTGTGTGTGTGTGTACTAACCATGTGCTAAAACAAATTCTAGGTATTTCTCAGAGAGGAATGTCTGGAGGCAGAGAGCAGACATGACATCATGAATCTGTTCTAATACTATGTGTAGCGACAGCAAGACGACAGAAACCAATATTCAAATGTTTCAATTAATCTGACAGTAGTAGTAATAATAGAATGATAGGACCCTCAGTTCACACAACTCACAACCAAGGAATTCACAGAACCCCTTCAGTAGTTCCTGAGTCTGCAGTTAAATAGCCTGAAGGTGTTCCCCTCCAGCAGTGCCATTTTTCAAACATTCTCCATCTCAGCAAGTTGATTTCTTTGTCTTGCCAAGCCGCCCCCGGTTCCTGAAGAAGAAGGTTCGTCCTTCGAAACAGAGTCCATTGAACTTTCAAGGCAGAGTATCTTCTCGTTTGGGCCAGTGATTCTTCAGAGAGCCCGAAAATAAGTACCATTTTGGTCTTGAACTATTTCCCCCGCAATGTGGCCAGGACACTACTCTGGCAGTGACTGTTTTTCAATTTGAGTCACTGTATGTGTTTAGCAACAGCAATGACTTTTGATTTACCGTAGTTGTTCACTGATATTGTTTAGACATGTGGAGGGGCATAATCGAAAGGGACGTGTAAGTCCGTTTACGTCCAACTCGCAAGTCATCCAAAGTAAAAAAACAGCTTAAGACACATTTTGAAAAATACGTCCAAATTTTTTTTCGTTTTGAAAATCGTCTAATTTTATGTCCTGCTGATCTGATCGTCCAAGCCGCTAAATCATCCATCTTTATACCACATTTTCGTCAAACTTTTCGTCCAAGGTCAAAATGCCTAAAACAAGCCCTGTTGGACATGGGAAGGGTCTGCAAAGTGATGGACTGCACACCCAAACATGCCACCTAAATAGTGGGGTACCTTACAGGGCACTGCTGTGAACTTCACAAAAATGGTGCCATGTCTTCTCCTCACTACAGCTCCCTTATAGGTCATGGTGAGCCCCCCCAAAACCACCTCCAGAATCCCCTAGACCCACTTATCTACCACCCCAATAGTCGTTTTGGCTGCAGGAGCCACTTATATGCCAGTAAAAAAGGGTTTTGGGGGTGAATAGGGGAGTGCACATGTTTAAGTATCAATGCAGTGATTACAGGGGCTTATGGGCATGAGGCCTCCTCTCTATGGGTCCCTAACCCACTCCCAAGATGACTTAAGCTGCCTTTGGGCTCCACGACTAGGCATTCCTATGCCAGGCGGCCATGTGATGATGGTCTGGAGGCTGAATTTTAAAGTTGTGATTAATATTTTTATGGGGGTAGGGGGGGTTGCTGATCACTGGGGTAGTGTTGCGGGGGTCTGTTCTATGTGTTTGCAGTGCTTATCTGGAGAGTTTAGGTGGGGTTTTGTGACATACCATGTTTTACATGGTCTAAGTCACAACGTTCAAGTTCCGTCGATCCTGGGCTGTATAACTTTCAGTTATACATGCTGTACGACTAAGTCTAAGCTGGCCCATATCTCATCCAACTCCCGCCCTCGACACTCCTCCCAAAAAGCCCCGTTTAGCTTTGGTCGTTCAGCGGCACTTGGACATATTTGGGAAATGTTCGTCCAAGTGCTGACATAGGCCGGTTTTTGGACGTTTTTTTCTTTCGATTATGAGCCCCTTATTATTTTGCATTATTGTGCACCATCACTCAGCAGGTTGGGGCCCGGGGACGTAACACATGTTACCCTTTTGGGTTTTATTTGTGACAGCTTTCCTAAAAGGGTTCTGTGAATTCCTTGGACATCTAGACGTTTTCTATTTGAAAATGACCATTTTTGTACCTCCAACTTTGGACATTCAGCTGGAAATGTCCAAGTTGGACTTAGCATTTTTTCAAAAATGATCCTCACTGTTAATACATTTCAGTACAAGCAATCAGGTCCTATGAATGTGGAGGCAGACACTCCTTATCTGGTATCTGCAGATATCACTAATACTACTCATAATTATTAATGCCACATAGGGCTCCTTTTATTATGGCGTACTAGGGCTTTAACGCACAGAATAGCATGTGCTACATTGCTGCGCGTGCTAGACCTTAATGCCAGCATTGAGCTGGTGTTAGTTCTAGAAGCATAGCGTGCGGTGTAGCGTGCAGTAATTTCTTGCGTGCGCTAAAAATGCTAGTGCACCTTAGGGCTCCTTTTATGAAGCCGCGGTAGCGGTTTAATGTGTGTAATAGCACGCACTAAACCACTGAACGCGCTAGCCGCTACCGCCTCATCTTGAGCAGGAGGTAGTTTTTCAGCTTGCGCGGGAGTAGCGCATGATTAAAAGTCACGTGCATTAAAGCTGCTACCGCGGCTTCGTAAAAGGAGCCCTTAGTAAAAGGAGCCCATAGTCTATTCAAACTCCATAAGTAAATGGAGCTTGAAGACTTGACATCCGGCTTGGCTTGTCTCTGACATGCAGATTAATTCTCCCTTGCAGTCTCGTAGGAGCTGAAATGAGAGACTGCCAACACCGACAAACAACAAAAAAGAGAGAATAAAAGAGAGTCTGTAATGAATAATGGTCCATGATAATAATAAATAATAATAAAAAATTTATTTTTATATACCGCCATACCCGAGAGTTCTAAGCGGTTCACAACAATTGGATAAGATACAAACAGTACAAGTTATTTAAAAAGACAGCAATTGAAGGTATCTAGTGGAAGAAATATATATATTATAAAATGCATGCAGTATGAAAGAATGAAAGCGGAGAATTTTACATAGCAAGATGAAAATATAAAAAAGTATTAAGACCCTAGCCTATTAAATAATTGAGTTTTTATCTGTTTTCTAAAATCCAGGTAAGAAGAGGCTTCTAACACACAACAGGCAAGCTAAATATTTAATTTAGCTGCCTGAAAGGCAAAGATTCTTTCACAAAACCTTTTATACTGGCAAAATTTTACTGAGGGATAGGCGAACAGATGTAATCTTCGAGAACTCTTGTTTGTATAACTCAGATTAAAATGAGAGTTTAGGTAACTCGGAAGCATACAGAATGTTATTTTATAACATCTTGTTTCTCCTTGATTTGCCTAGATCACTATGTCAGTGATGGCTCCACTGAAGAAGTGTGTTGTCCTCTGTGGGAATCCAGAGATATTATTGGCAATATTAGATGGATAGTGGAGAAGAGTAGAGAATATCAAAAGCCCATGGGGCTCAAAATCGAAAGAGAAAAACGTCCAAAAACCGGCTTAAGTCGGCACTTGGACGAACATTTCTCAAAAACGTCCAAGTGCCGATAATAAAACCGGGTTTTGCATGTATTTCTAAATGACCTAGGCCTTCATAGTGCTGCTCAATGTCCAAAGCTAAAAGGGGCGTTTCAGGAGGCATGTCGAGGGCGGGAGTTGTGCAGGACGTGGGCCGGCTCAGACTTAGTCGTACAGCATGTATAACCGAAAGTTTAACAACAGAGCCTAGACGGAACTTGGTCGTTGTGACTTAGACCATGTTTTACAAAAACCCACCTAAACTCACCAGATAAGCACTGAAAATACTTTGCAGACCCCTCCCACGTCCAACAGGGCTTGTTCTAGGTGTTTTGGACTTGGACGGAAGGTTGGACGGAAATGTGGTATAAAGATAGATGATTTAGTGTCTTGGACGATCAGATCGGCAGGACGTATAATTAGACGATTTTCAAAAGTAAAAAATAGTTGGACGTATCTTTTGAAAATGTGTCTTAGGCTCTTTTTAACTTTGGACAACTTGCGAGATGGACGTAAACAACTTAGACGTCCCTTTCGATTATGCCCCTCCATGTATTTTTGCTTCATTGATTATAGCATAGATTTTGATTGTGTGGATCATGATAACTTATGGAGAAGTCTAGTACAAATGGGAATACCAAAATATGTAATTTTGCTTATAAAGAGCCCCTCAGAAAATTAAGAAGCTGCAGTGAGAACTGTATATAGCAACACTGATTGGTTTCCAATAAAACACGATATCAGAAAAGGATGTATCTTGTCATCTTACCTGTTTAACATTTATGGTGGAGCCATTTTTAGAAAAGCAAATTTGGAAGAAGAGTGTTGGTTTCAAAGGCGGTGGTTGAAACATAAACAACCTGCATTATGCAGATGACAACAATTATCGCCAGCAGTAAAGAAGATATGTTGTATCTACCGAGAGAAAGTCATAAAATGGGATTAGAACTGAACATAAATAAGTCAAAGATCATGAACATGAAAAATGATGAAGATTTTGAACTTGAAGATGATAGAATAGAAGTTGTAAAAAGTTTTAATCTCTTGGGTTCCTTTGTAAATAAGGAAGCTACTAGTAGTGAAGAAATATGCCAGAGAATGGTACTCGGTCACTCTATAATGATGGCTTTTGACAAATATTTAAAGGCAAAGAAATAATATTCAAAACAAACAACAGATTTGTCCACATACTTATTTTCGCAGTGGTTAATTCAATTTGTTACCTTTGCTTAATCTTCTGTAAACCGCATAGAACTTCACGGTATTGCGGTATATAAGCTGTTGTTATTATTATTATTATTAATTATAGATGTGAAAGTTGGACATTACAGAAGCAAAATATCAAAAGAACTTCCAAAGGAGTTCACTTACTAAAGGAAGCCTCTTAAAAAGAACTTACCTACAAATCAATAGGTATTTGACTATTCCTTTAAACATCTAATATAAACCATTTCATAAAAGCAGACCAGAGAAACATAGAAACAGAAACATAGAAACATGATGGTAGATAAAGGCCGAGTGGCCCATCTAGTCTGCCCATGCGCAATAACCATTATCTCTTTTTCTCTCGGAGAGATCCTACGTGTCTATCCCAGGCCATTTTGAATTCAATAGAAACAGCCTCAGATTGTACACAGGAGTCATACAGAGAAATCCAAAGATCCTTCCAAACTCCCTATCTCAGTCACTGGCATAAAAACCTCCCTTCTGGTGTTCAAAGTTCAAATATTTGTCATATAGTGCTCATAAAATTATTCTTTCAAAAGTCAGACAAATATCAATTAATGCAATTTCTCTGTCTCAGATGAAGTTTCTCATAGTGTTTGAAAAAGACATAAGTATAGTTATCTTCTCTAAATATTTCATATATTTGCAGTTCTTAGTTGTCTTGTGACTTTACAATCATACCACACCAAACGCTCAAAGAATCACAGTAGGGTCAGGCAGACTGCGACACGTGACACAAAAACATGCACCCTCACAATTGCACCTACAGAATTCAATTAAAGCATTGCAGGGCTCAAGAAAGAACTGAAATCGAACTGGAACTAGTGAAGGTAACTTATGAAGAAAAGCACTCACAAAGAAAGAGTAAGAAACCTCAAGCCAATAAATTATTGCTTTTAGGGGATTCTATCATCAGAGGCATTAACATTGAAACACATGACAAGGAGCCTAAAATACTGAAGTGTCTCCTAGGATCCTTGGTACTAGGAGTACCCAACAAATACTGTCTATAATTAAGGAAGAAACTAAGAAGTCTAAAGCTGATGTTTTACCATCTGGGAACAAATGACCTGGCGTACAACTCCACACTTGCAGCTCAGAAAGCCTTTCGGGAACTTGGTGAGGGCTTGAAACCTTTTGTAAAGACTAGCTTTTTCAGAGGTACTGCCTGCATATGGAAGGGGAGAGCAGGGCCACCATCAGGGCAGTACTACCAGTCCTGCATTCAGGGGCCCGGAGCTGACAGGGGGCCTGGGCTCCCCCAGGGTCCTAGGCCACAGTTCTTCAACCGCCGGTCCGCGGACCGGTGCCGGTCCCAGTGGCGTACCTAGGGGGGGAGGTCTGCGCCAGGTACACAGGAGAGAGCTGGACGGGGGACCCGCGGAGTTCAATACATCTCGAGCCGCGAGGCTCGTCTTCTGTTCCTACCTGCCCTGCCGCTCACATGTAGCCGATCAGAAGTGTTCCCCGATGTCAGCGCTGACGTTGGAGGGAGGGCTTAAGCAAAGCCTGCCCTCCGACGTCAGCTCTGACGTCGGAAAATACTTCCGGTCGGCTATTTGTGCGCGGCAGGGCAGGCAAGAAACAGGAGACAAGCCTCTCGGCTCGAGCTCCGTTTTGCTGATAAAGTTGTAAAGATGGGCTGGGAGGCAAACGCGGAACACAAAAGGGGGAGGGAGTGCGTTTTGGACACAAGGCATGGACTTGGGAGAGAGGAAGGGAGGGAAAGAGATGCTGAGGTGTGGGAGAGAATGGGTTTTTAGACACAGAAGGCATGGACTTGGGAGAGAGGAAGGGAGAGAAAGAGATGGTTGTGTACACGGCGAATAGAAGAAAGGAGAATTTTTGGTCATAGGGAGGGAGTGAGATACAGATAGTGGCATACCAAGGTGGGGGAGGGTGGGGGGGGGCAGTTTGCCCCGCCCTGGGTTTAAGTCCCAAGGGGGTGCACAGCTGGCCACCCTCCAGTGTTCTCCCTAGGCCGGCAAACTGTGGCTCTTTAGCCACTTGAGTGCCACCGCCGCCATCGGGAACAGGCCGGCACCAAGTTCTCCTTGCTTTTCCCTGTGGGGCCAACCAACTCTAGCCACTCGCGTCAATTCTGACGTCAGAGAGGACGTTCTGGGCCAGCCAATCGCTGCCTGGCTGGCCTAGAACGTCCTCTCCGACGTTAGAATTGACGTCGGGTGGCGAGAGTTGGTCGGCCCCGCGGGGAAGAGAAGCAGGGCGAATTCGGCTCCGGCCTGTTCCCGATGGCGGCAGTGGCAGCCTATTCCCCAGTGGCGGTGGCAGCATTTTCCCAATGGTGGTGGCATAGGGGAGGGCAGGGAGAAAGAAAGAAAGGGGGGACAGGAAGCCAGAAAGAAAGAAAGGGAGCAGGGTGAAACAAAGAAAAATGGGGCACGGAGAGAGAGAGAAAGACAGACATACAGAACGAAAGAGGGTGTGGAGAGAGAAAGAAAGAAGGGGGCAGGGTGAGAGAGAGAGAAAAACAGACATACAGAAAGAAAGGGGGTATGAAGAGAGAGAAAAAGAAAGAAGGGGCAGGGTGAAACAAAGAAAAAGTTTGGGAAGGGAAGGAGGTCTGGAGGAGGGGAAGCATACAGGAGGCTGAAAGAAGGGAAGAAATATTGGATGCACAGTCAGAAGAATAAAGTGCAACCAGAGACTGATAAAATTACCAAAGGTAGGAAAAATGATTTTATTTTCAATTTAGTGATCAAAATGTGTCTGCTTTGAGAATTTATATATGCTGTCTATATTTTGCACTATGGCCCCCTTTTACTAAACCGCAATAGCGTTTATTAGCGCAGGGAGCCTATGAGCGTTGAGAGCAGCGTGGGGCATTCAGCGCAGCTCCCTGCGCTAAAAACCGCTATCGCGTTTTAGTAAAAAGGGAGGGGGAATATTTGTCTATTTTTGTATAGTTGTTACTGAGGTGACATTGCATAAAGTCATCTGCCTTGACCTCTTTGAAAACCCGCGGAATATAAATGATAATTAACATTTCTCTGCATACAGCGTGCTTTGTGTTTTTAAAATTTTATTGTTGGTAGATCATTTTGACTTGGCCACAAAGGTAAGGGGGAGGGAGGGAGGTGAGCTTCTGAAAGACATCTAGTAATCCTTGCAGGCTTGACTGTGCAGGGAATTATTTTTGTAAAATCATGTTTTGTAATGTAACTGGCATTATTTAGACTTTAATTTCTATGAATGAATAGAATGAAAATGATATAAATTACTTGCTTGTTTTTATGTGCGTGCGCTGAAGGAAAGTGGAGAGAGATTGGGCTGAGGACGCTGAAGGGAAATGGGGAAGAGAGAGTGGGGAGAAGACGCTGATTTATAAATTGACAATTGTACAGAATATTGTTTCTTTTTTATATTCATCCATAGCTGCATGTTAATGATGTGCTCATATGCACTTATTTATCATCATAACATATACATCATCATTAACATGCAGCTGTTGATATGTAAGGACAGGCTGAGGAGGATGGATGGGAAGGAAGGAAGGAAGGTGCACATATCAACATATCGTACATTTTTAACATACATGATGCAGCTATAGGCAAGCTGAGGAGGATGGGATCATACAGATGTGTATGTTCAGATATGCGCTCAGATGTGTAGTTTTTTTCTGATATATTTATTAAGCTTACAGTATTTATAAAAACACATTTAATACTTGTTACAAAAAATATTGTGCAATTGTGATCTACTTCTGGCCTACAAAGGTCAAAAGAAATCCTTAACTGAGATTTTACATTCAAAAGTGAATTATAGCTACTAGCACTATTATTTATTAGTTATTTATTATGCAGATGTTTGTTAGTTTGTTATTAGTTCAGTATTAGACATATGTTAGTTTAGAATAGATAGGTATAGATTAGTTTAGTTTAGGTTAGGTTAGGGCCCTGCTGAAAGAGTCTACCTTGACGTGGTTGCAGGCTTACAAATCTTTTGGTCAAAGAGTGCGGCGACAGAGAAAAGTATGTGTGTATTTGGCCCATGGAAGAAGGGGGGGGGAGGGGTGCATGGGGGGCCCAATAGGATTGCTCAGTAAGGGGCCCAGAAATTTCTGATGGGAGCCCTGATATGGTATACACTCCTTGCCTTATAAGCAACTGAACTGTGAGTTTAGTTTTTAGTTTTTATGTTTATTTTTAAAGAAGTTTACTTAAGGAATACAGGTCCATATTCTATAAATGGTGCCTTAACTTAGATGAAACAGAAAGCAAAAAACATGGAACTGATGATCATGATATACAATTTATTTGAAAATGGTGCAGAAATATACACACTAAAACAAATGACACAATAAAATTGTGGAATAGAACCGACACAGGCCCTGTAAATCTTTCTCCTCTCTCTTCTTATATTTTTAAGCTTTGTAAACCGTGCCGAGCTCCACTTCTGTGGAGATGATGCGGTATATAAACTTAAGGCTTAGTTTAGTTTAGTTTAGTTTTGGTTGTGACAACGACCTTCCAGGGTCCGGTCTTGCTGTGAGCCACAAGCTTAACAATGCAAAACAACACAATAAACTGTGTACACTCCGAGTGTAGTTTATAAGTTGATTCTCGCACATCTCGGAAATAAAAAGCTGGATAACCCAAAACAAGCTGCAACTAAATTTAGTATAAACAACTCCTCTGGATATGGAGAGGTGACTCTGAACTGGCATGCCCTTCAATCTCCTGGGAAAGCACCACCCCGATAGCCAAAGACAAAAGTACGCAGTCTAGGGGTGATCCTTGATGGCAACCTTTCTCTCTGTGACCATATCTCCCAAGTAGTATCAGCCTTGTTCTACTACCTCCGGCAGCTATGGAAAATCAGAAGATACTTCTCAGAACCAGACTTTGCTCAACTACTTTATGCCTTCGTCCTCTCCTGCACGGACTATTGCCATGTGCTCCTAAATGGGCTCACTATAAAAAAAAATAAAACACCCGGTGACTACAATGAGTACAAAATGCCGCCATCTGACTCCTAAAGAATTCTCACATACTAGACCCGATCACCCCGGCATTGCACATTGCCTACTGCTTGCCAATCAACAAATGATGTATATTTAAAGGCCTAGTAGTGGTAATGACATGGTACCGACCTATATGGCAAAACTTCTACCCTATGCCCCTAATCGACCACTTCACTCACAAAAAAGAAAACCGATTACACATTCGAGATGCCTTTACCACCTTAAAACCATGCAGAAAATATCTTACTCACACTACCTACTGCACCTCTGAAACAAACTATCCGCATAAGATCATTAGAAGGTATACTAAACTTCAGGAAATCAATAAAAAAACCACCTCTTCCCTTGACCCTCTATGAAAGTGTGCCAACTCAAATTTCCAAGACCTTACAAAAAGGGCACTGACCGTCCACTGTCCCAAATCTCAAACATTGATGTGCTTCATCCTACAGTGTCATATACTGTTGCACTTTATATTGCCCATCATTTAATGCTCTATCCTCCCAAATCCCCTCCGGTGGAATAATAATAACCTCCACTGTGCAAGATCCCTCCATTCTGTGTGCTATGTCTGACTATGTCATGTTTTGTCATACAATGCTTTATCACTCTTTGGGCCTGTTTTACGAAGCCGCGCTAGCAGCTGCTCTGCGATAACGGCCCCAAAGCCCATAGAGATTTAAGGGGCTTTGGGGCCGTTGCCGCGTGGCAGCCACTAGCATGGCTTCGTAAAACAGGGGGTTTGTCTTACTATCACCTTTTCTCTCTAATTCTACTATACTATGCGTAATATCTACCATGCTACGATTTCTCACACATCTGCTATACAATGTTTGCTGTTCCATGTTTACCATGATATGTTTTGCCATCCTATGTTCGTCATGCTGCCTCACCAAACCATGTTTGTCATATTATGTTTTACCATGCTTTAACTATGTATTTGCCATCTTTGTCAGACAATGTCCTGCATTCCATGACTGCCATCACTTTGTGTAAATACACTTTATTATTAAAGTAAGCTTTAACCCGTTCTGAGCCCTTCTGGGAGGATGGGATATAAATCCAAATAAATAAATTTAAAAATAACTTTTGAAACAAGAACTGACAAAATACAGAACATTATCATACATAAACTTCAAAGAATAAAATAAATCCTTCTTAAAAATGTGACCCTAAGGATAAAGAAAGCGAAGGTATCTCAAAGGGGTGTGGTACATAGACCATTAACACTGCAGGGATTTTCAGGTGTTAAGCACTGACTGGGTTAGCATTTTAAGATTTTACAAATTAAAGGCAATCTACTCACAACTTGACACCACTTGAAGACTCCTGCAGTGCTAATTTCTTCTCTGCAGTGCTCCTTTGAGCTTTATACATTTCCTTTCTAATCTTTGCTGTCATATCTGAAGAAGGAACTTTTGTGTTCCTGAAAGCTCCAATAAAATGTCTAAGTATATATTGCATTATAATTTCAATAAAAGGTTTCACAATCTGTAAGAAATCCAGTTTTAGTTTCTATCATGTTTTTTTTAGTTTTAGAAATTGAAGTTCTACTAAATTGTTGTATTGTGACCTCTTTTCTTCTAAAAGTTGGAATTTGTTCTGTGCCAATGAGGAAATGGTGAAAGAATACCTCATATTAGAAGGAAAGTGAATAATTTAATACTGAGCCCAGAGGCAGTTTCCTGCCCTTGGTTAGCTAAATCATCATACCATTTATTTGTATATCTTTGACTGGATAAGCCATAACTCTTACATTAAGAAGTCAGGAGCAAGAGGAAAGATTTGATAAAAGGACAGAAAAATGGTTATCTATTGATCTTGAATAGAGGAAGAATCAGCAGACAACCTTCAGAACTGCAGAATATTTGCCCGGAGTAGCAGAGCATGTCCATTTTAGGGATAGATTTTTTTTGCAGACTTTACAAACTACTAATGACCAAATTATGCAATTTGCATGCTGAATCTAAATCTCTCTTCACCAAATCACAGTTGAAATATGTAGAAATTAAGGGACTGATTCTGTAAGTCTGGTGGGTATTATTCAGGCTGATGTCTCATTACTCAAGTTATGTTCTGTCCATCATGGTGACTTGTTTATGCCATCAGTAAGGGAATTGAAACTGAATATCTCATGTGTAAGCATGGTTTCTTTCGGGAACCCCCAGGAATGGAATCAGTTACCTCTGTACATTTGAAAGCAGAGTAATTTTGATGTTTTCAAGAAGTTATTGAAAAGACACCTATTTTGTAACATGAAATATGGGCATTAAGGCATTTGTGATGGTGTAAGCGCTGGTCGCTTATTTGTTTGTGTCTTTTATATGTCTTTTATGTGTATTTCATTGTCCATGCTATACTGTGAGCTGCCTTGTAAAAGGTGAGTTATAAATAAAATAAAACAAGAACAAACAAAATAAACAGCTTCTAAATTGGCTGGAACCTAGAAAAATGGCACCAGCTGCATGTCAATCATGCTCAAGCTCCATTTAGAGAATCTGGAATTTCTCAAAGAAGTATGTTTTCAGCTTTCTTCTAAAGGAAAGATAGTTTGTCTCTGTCCGTATGGATGTGGGGAGATTGTTCCAGTTTCTTGTGGCAATGTAAGTGAACAGTGTGTTGAATATTTGTTTATATATCACTCCGCTGGATAAGGGGATGATCAGTTGACGAGCGCTGTTGATTCTAGTAGATATGAAAAAGTAGTTGGAAAACAAGTGGATAATTTGTTCAGGAGAGTTGGAGTCGAGGGCTTGCAAGATGGTGCAGGATAGTTTAAACAAAATACTAGCAGTTATGGGTAACCAGTGAAGTATGCGCTAGTAGGCAGAAATGCAGTCATATTTCTTCAAGACAAAGAACAGTGTGATTGCAATGTTTTGAATCAGTTGGAGTTTGTGCATATTGGAGGAGGTTATGCCTGCATAGAGGGAGTTGCAGTAGTCAAGTTGAGTTAGGACAAGCATTTGAACAGTATAGCAAAGTGGTGGTTGTAGAAATAAGTTCTGATCAACCTTAATTGCTTCAAACTGTGCAAAGTTTTATTTGCAGAGGTTGGATATTTGGGTTCCAAGGGAAAGGGTGGAGTCTAGCACAATTCGAAGTACCTTGGAAGTACGTTCCATGTTAAGTATTGAGCCTGAGGGTAGGGATAGAGTTGAGGGGATGGTTTGAGTGGCAGAATGAAACCAGAATAGTTTTGTTTTGGTGGTGTTTGATTGAAGTAAACTTGGGAAAATTTTCAGGAATTTCTCCATATAAAGTTTTAAATACTAGACAACATAATTTAAATTCTACATGCAAACCAACAAGAAGCCAATGAAGTTCCACCAAATTAGGACATTTTCAACTTGGTCATTTCTATAATTGAAAATGGGATATAAAGTTAAGTATCCTAAGGGTTAGACATCCTGTCTGCCAAGATGTCCAACTAGGCGATGTAAAAAAAAATATATACTGTTCAGCTTTTAAAAATAGACACTTCTATGCTTACGTCTTTTAGATGTTTTGTGGGAAACATCCAAGTTGGACTTGGATGCCCTTTTCAAAAATGGTCCGCTATATATTTTGTTATGCTACCTCTCAATCTACACAAACTATCTCTCTTTCTGTGTCCAGTCTTCAAGTTCCCTATTTGTATATCTTCTATCTATAGCTTTCCATCTCTTCCTATCTATGTCCAACATCTCCTTTCTCCTCCCTCCCTCAATATTAGGCATATTTCCTCTCTCCTCCTTCCCCATTGCCCAGCAACTCCCTTCTCATCCCTTTCTGCTTCCTTCCTCCAATCTTTCTGATCTTCTCTTTCACCTTACCAATGTTCAGCATCTCCCCTGATTTCTATTCCATCTCACTCAATCCTCCCTTTCATCTCCCATATCTCTGTTCTCCTCTTCCAAATTTCCTATATCCAGCATCAACCCCTGATTTCCCCTACCCTCGTATAGTTGTATAATTTAGAGATCAGAGAGTCTCAGTTTGAGCCTAGCAGTAGGTATAGTTGCATTTCATTGGCAAACAAGTAGATTTGTGTTTGGTATTTTCAGACAATGTCTATCACTGGCCTGATATAGAAGTTGAAAAGCAGAGGGGACAGGAGGGTGCCTTTGGTACTGCATATTTTATTAATTTAGGTTAGGATAGTTCTTTGTAGGATGTTTTGGATCCTATGGCTCAGGAATGATGAGAACTACTGGAGTGTGGGTATCACTGAAATCTTTTCCTCCTTGAATTTGAATGTTCACATTTATTTTCACTTTGGACAACTAAATCTCAGCAATTTACAAAAAAATAATGGTAGGGAAAGGAAAGCAACACATATAAAATAGCATAGAACACAGACACTCCAAGAAGCATAACAGAGCACACTACCTAGATAACTAACATACAGACTTATAAAATACAAGGGGGAGGAGACTAAGCACACTAATAAGCTTGGCTGAGCCAATCAGAGCCTTTGGCTTCCCCCTCTGTATCTCGAGATACATGGGAGAGGAATCTAAGGTCCTGATTGGCTCAGAAGCCTAAGACCCAAGGGAAGGGGACTTAGGAGTAACATCAGGAAATACTTTTATGGATTGAGAACTGGTTGAAAGAAAGAGAGTGGGTTTAAATAATCAATATTCTCAATGGAAAAGGGTAAATATTTTATTTATTTAATTTATTTCTTCCATTCTTGGAGACATTACAGAGGAAGGGGTTTGAAGAGGGTAGGGAGGACAATGGAGGGCAGGAAGATACAGGAGGAGAAGAGGATACAAGTGATTAGTTGCCAAATAGATGAGTTTTCAGTTTCTTCTGGAATTTGGCGTGGTTAGGTTCCATCCTGGTCATTTCAGTAAGGTCATTCCAAGTTTTTACACCTAGAAAGGTGAGCATGGAGTGGAAAACACGTTTATTTTGCAGATTTTTTGTGGAAGGGAGATTTAGAAGTATTCTGTTGAGGGTTCTGCGGGAAGTAGACCATGCCTTGGAGAAGAGCTGGATGAGAGGAGCCGCAGAGTTTCCATAAAGTATAGGGTGAATGATGCATGAAGTTTTGAAGGTTATACGTGAGGGGATGGATAGCCAGTCCAGTTGCCTGATGAATGCTTTAATCGAGCCATATTTTCTCAGGTTGAAGATAGTGGGGTTCATCTACATATACACCCCTCAAGAATATATAATTTTCAATGATAGTTTATATTTCACTGTAGTCCATATTCAGGACAGAACGCTTCCAGCTACCACTTTTTAAAAGTCTTTGCTTGCAACTTATACGCTTCAAGTGTAGAGCAGTTGCACCTGTAGGAAGCAATGACATTAAAAAATAAATTAATAGAGAGGGGGTATCCTAAGAAAGTGGGCCAGCAGGTATATACTAGGGCCAAATATGTCAACTGGGAACATTTACTGCAAAAGAAAACAGTAATGTCAAAAGAATGGAGCCCAACATGCGTATTGAGATATGGAAATAGAATCCACCCCTGCAACCTCAGTTCATATCTTCTAGTTCTACCACATCTACGTTCTATTGAAGAGGTTTGTATATTAATGCCTTTCAAATACTTGAATATCTGTATAATTTCTCTCTTATCTCTCCTTTCTTCTAACATATACATATTCAGATCTTCCATTTTCTTCTTATAAATTTTTGCACAAGCCCTATACCACTTTTGTTGCCTTCCTCTGAACCACCTCAAATATTTTTATGCCTTTGGAGAGATATGGCCTTTAGAACTGGACACAACATTCCAAGTTGGGCCTCACAACTTGTTCCAGGGCATCAACACCTCCTTTTAACTCTATCTATGCTGCATAACATAGACAGATTGGAGCAAGGTTAAACCACCCCCTGAAGCAACAGTAAAGATACTGCAAAACAGTGGCCAACATCAGAACTACTTTTGTAATCTTCAGAGCCCAGGGAAAATTAAGGGCTCCTTTTACTAAGGTGCGCTAGTGTTTTTAGCGCACACATGAAATTACCACAGGCTACACCGTGCGGTACCCTTCTAGAATAATGCCAGCTCAATGCTGGCGTTAAGGTCTAGTGCACCTTAGTAAAAGGAGCCCTGTCTTATTTTTGGATGAAATTTGAGTTCACCATGTTTGACAATAATCAATTTTGATGCAATTGCAAACATATTGAAAGTTTTTTGATTGACATTCTGCATGACTAATTTTAATGTTCATGCTGTATCTGAGGCTTTTTCCTTTAAGATACACTGTGCTTTTTGTCACTGATAATTTAACTCTCTGAACATAAGTTTAACAAAGTTGTTTTTTTTCATAGTGATTATCTTTCACGTCACTATTTATTTATTTATATACCACTTATATCATAAGTAGTTTACATTCAGGTACTTTATCACATTTCCCTATCTGTCCCTGTGGGCTCAAACTCTATCTGTTGTACCTGGGGCATTTATTTAAGGAATAGCATTCTTCTGACCATTCTTCTAATTTTTGTAGATCTCTTCTCATGTTGACAACTCCTTCTGAGATGTCCAATCTATTGCAAATCTGCAAAAAGGTGAGATTTTCCTTCTAACACTTCAGCAATGTCACTCACAAATATGTCCAACAGAATTGGCCCCATGCTGTAAGACATCAATCATCCCACTCAGTTATCACCACTCTTTCATTTTTTGCCTTTATTTCCACGGGGAATCCTCCTCATGTGTCCTCTGTATTATACAAGTAAATCGTGAATAGAGCTTCTAAAATAAGGGCCAAAGCTTTGTTGGCAATCTTGAGTGATCCATATAAACTAAAGATACTGTACGTCTTTGTTATTTCCACTCCAAGGAAAGTTGTTTTCCTTGCCTTTCATGGCTATCGGTTGTTGTTGATGATGAGGTTGCACTCAAAACCCAAAGAGGAATGAACAAGTGTGCCCAGTTTATGTAAACAACTTGGGGTTTTTTTTCTCAACTTATACTGTGGCATTACAACAAATTCTATAGCATTCAACGGCATGATGGTAGTATTATCTCTTTGTAATTAATAAGAATAGAGGTTTTTTTCCTCTCTATCCTATGCTTTCAGAAAAGTAGATTTGGACTTCTTATAACTTGCAGTAGATTATCACCCCCCCTCTTTTTTTATAAAACCATGAAAGTGGTTTTTAGTGTTGGCCGGCGCATTGCTCCGCACTGATCCCAATGCTCATAGGAACTGTATGAATGTCCGAGCAGCACAGGGCATGGCGCTAAAAAACACTTTCATGGTCTTGTAAAGGGGGGGGGGGAAATTAGAGTCACTAAATGAGGGAAATCCACCAGCAACTTCCTGGAAGATATATACTTTAAGATATGAGAGACTGACAAGAAATTCTGAACACACAGAGCGAATGAGTTAAACAGCACTTTATCTCAAATGGATCTCAAGTGGAATGCTCGGAATATCATGAAAATGAAATTGCTTCAAAATTTGCAAAACAGTAAGTCCACTGTGCTCAGGGAACTGACCAGATTACATTTACAATGTGTATACCAGGTTCTAACCTCACAGAGAAACCTCGCTAATCCCTGCGATGTATCTAAGAAGGGAGGTGGAGACCGCACGCATCGATCTGTTACATTTTGAATTATTAGAACAAAATTACAGTAAGAAAAGCCTGCAAAGCAAACAAAATATAGATCCCGCAATGGGACTTTCATTTTCATTGACTTTTCAGCAAAGGTCTCTGGCAGGCACAGAACATTGGCATCTCTCCATAAAATGCTAAACACTACAGGAATAAAATGTCTCCAGCGAATCTGCATCTATAGCATGATAGGGTGCCACAAGATTTCAATAAGCCCATTGCAGCTAAAGACAGCCTCATTTTGATTGATATTGAAATACCTAATCTGAAATGCAAATTTGGATGTGAGAGCTCTTTGCAATCTTCTGAGCCCCTACCATTAAGAAGTACAGGATTTTAGTTGCATACTGGAGAATGTATAAAGAAAGGAGAAAACAAGATGAATAATGCATCGGAAGTATGTGCATTACATATAGCATTTGATTGATGCCGTATAATTTCTTTTAAACATTAATGTGTCTATCTCTTTCTGGCTCTCCTGTGTACTGTACATATGGTTGTTATTTTATTCCCCCCCCCCCTTTTCAAATTGTAAAACTGGATATCGAAGATTAAGGAAAGTCCTTGGCATCCACCGCTGTGGCTATTAATGAGCTACTTTTGGCCAAGCTTCAGAATCATGGGCTGACAAGATTTAAAGATCAGCTTAAAGACATTTGAGATGTCTTTTTTTTATGTTTGACTGAGACCAGCTTTTCACTTTTTCAGAATGAGCAGTGGCATATTTGCAATAGGATTTCTGTTCATTTCCCAGTACATTGTCTATTGAAAGAGATTTATGTTAAGTAGAAGAGTAATGGTTGCTGGAGTTTCTAAAACTATTGTTAAGGGGCAAACTTTAGAATTTAACTGTGTGTCCCTTTTTCTATGCCATAGTATAATTTGCTAAAGGGGAAATTCATCAAAGTGTGCTACTTCTAAGAGGGGTTATTTTACTGCAAATCATACTATTTTAGCACAGGGGCTTATTTTATCCAATGAGACATAAGAATAGCCTTACTGGGTCAGACCAATGGACCATCAAGTTCAGTAGCCCATTCTCACGGTGGCCAATCCAGGTCACTAGTACCTGGCCAAAACCCAAGGTGTAGCAATATTCCATGCATCCCCCTTGTCTTTCTCAATAACAGACTATGGACTTTTCCTCCAGTCTATTGTCTTTAAGCATGTGAGCAAGCTACTTCAGTTTGTCTGCGGTGTTCTTTGCTCACATGTTTAAAGACATTAGACTGTTTTCAGTCCAATTTTTTATATGTGAGTTTGCAAACCATTGGACCCCTGAGGAAGGCGTGTTCGCTGAAACACGGACCGTGTAGGGTCCGGTTGGATTTTTATCACTGTATTTTTTTATCATTGTACTTTTTTAATTGAATTTTCATGTTTTTATATGTCAATTTTAAATATTCAGGCAGCAGCACTGTAGCATCAAGTTGAGCCTTCTGCCTTTGGCCTGCCCCGGAAGTCTTCATTCAGCAGTGGCTTCCTGTTCCTGCCTAGGCAGGCGGAATGAAGGGTTTCCTATGAGCATTGGAGTTGTTACTGCCACGCCCTGCACTAAAAAACACACTACGGTTTTGTAAAAGGAGTGGGGAGTTAGTTTGTGGTCCTGTGTTTGCATAGGAGTTATCTGTGTTCTGCATGTGTGACCAAGGCCAAGTGTTCTGGTAGGAATGAATGCTGAGAAGCATACAGTGTAGTTTAATTTTGTGGTTAACCATTTTGTATATGAAAAATGAATGGAAACAATGGCATTACAATTAGTACTATTATTATGTGGGTAGGGTCTGCGGCGGAGTGTGGGTGGGTCTGGGGTAGAGCTTGGGCAGAGTTTGGGGCATAGCTTTTGGGTCTCCCCAAACAAAAAAGTGGTCCACTGCCTATGGCTCATGGTATAGAGTTACCATATAACTCCAGAAAAAAAATAAGATGAATTATTATTATTATTATTTCTTATATACCACCAAAGCCGTAGAAGTTCGAGGCGGTTCACAACAAAGAAGGGCTGGACAATCAGCGAATAGTTACAATCATCGAGTACAGGTACAATAAATATGTGTGGACAAATGTAAGGTGGGCAGGGCGAAGAGGTAAGGCAAAAGAGATCTTGGGGAGCAGGGGTAGGGAGAGAGAGGACTAGGTTATGATTCAGTTGAATAGGTTAGTTTTTAACAATTTCCTGAAGTTTAGGTAGGATAAGGAGCGCGAGATAATTCTGCTCAGCCAGTCATTTAGATGTCCTGCTTGGAAGGCAAGTGTTCTGTTCAGGTGTCTTTTGTATCGGCAGGCCTTTAGAGTTGGGTGGTTGAAGAGGTGGGTTCTGCGGACGGCCTGGAAGGGCAGTTTAGGGAAAAATGGTGAGCCAAGTATAAGGAGGCCATACCAAGAATGGATTTGAAGCAAAGACAGGCAAACTTGAACTGGATTCTTGCTTCCATGGGTAGCCAGTGGAGTTTTTGATAGTAGGGAGTTGTGTGTTCCCATTTAAGAACTGGTGCTGCTGGATCAGACCAGTGGTCCATCATGCCCAGCAGTCTGCTCCCGCGGCCCTTAGGTCAAAGACCAGTACCCTAACTGAGTCCAGCCCTACCTGCGTACATTCTGGTTTAAGAGGAACTTGTCTAACTTTGTCTTAAAACCCTGGAGGGTGTTTTCCCCTTTAACAGCCTCCAGAGGAGCGTTCCAGTTTTCCACCACCCTCTGGGTGAAGAAGAACTTCCTTATGTTCGTACGGAATCTATCCCCTTTTAACTTTAGAGAGTGCCTTCTCATTCTCCTTACCTTGGAGAGGGTGAACACCCTGTCTTTATCCACTAAGTCTATTCCCTTCATTGGCTTGAATATTTCAATAATGTCCCCTCTCAGTTTCTTCTTTTCAAGGGAGAAAAGGCCCAGTTTCTCTAATCTCTCACTGTACGACAACTCCTCCAGCCCCTTAACCATTTTAGTCACTGGTATCTTAATGCATTCTGCTTCATTTTTTCAATCAAGTTCCTTTTATTCAACTTGATGTATTTTATCTGTTCTATGTATTACTTCTTTCCCTGCCATGCCGGTATTTTTTGTATTATATTGTAAATGCTTTCTGTCTTTATCTGTTTGTTTGGGGCAGGAAACATTTTTTTTTTTTTTAATGGACTCGGATGTTGTGCATGTTTCCCACATACAATATATGTCCCCATTTAAAAAAGTCATGCCGTCACGGCCACCCCCACAACAGTGATACACCCAGAGAGCCAGGAGGGATGCCCACTCCCTCCTGCCTCAGCAACCTGGTTGTGCATCCGGGTCACTTAGACCCACTCTGACACTCCTCCCAACTCTCCCCCAGACTCTCCCCCACAATCCCCTGATAACACCCACACCCTACACGAAGATCCCCCTCCCACCACCCCACCAACAAAACCCCAAAAGACAATCCTGGTGATCTGGTAGGCTTGGGGGGGTTAAGCTCAGAACCCCCAACTCAAGCAATCCCCCAAGCCCCTCCCCCATACCTTGTTATAGAAACCGGCATGAGGGATGCCCACGCCTTCTTGCCAGCAGGCCCACTTCTTCAAAATGGGCCCCCTCCCTGGTGTGTCCTGGGTGCAAAGGTGATGGGCCTAAGGCCCTGATTGGCCTGGATACCTTAATCACCTCCTATTGGAGAGGCCTTAACTGTCTGGGCCAATCAGGGCCTTAGGCTACCTTCCCAGTGCATCTAATCACTACTCACTTCAGAGATTTCTAACGAATCTAATCAGTAGTCTTATATTCTACTAGTTTTCAATTCATATTCAGAGCAGATTACATGAAGAAGAATCCTATATACGTATATTTAAAAAATGTTGTACAAAAAGATAAAATGAAGAATAACATTTATCAAAAAAAATAGGTCTTTAAAACTTTACAAAAAATAATATACAAATTCAGGCTTCTTATTTCTAATGGAAGACTGTTCCACATCTGAATTCCCTTATAAGAAAATGATCGTACCAGTTGACTCTTCCTAATTACTTTAAGAATAGTTAGTAACTGAAGTTTAAAGCTACAGTTACTCTGTGTAGTAATAAAATTAGCTGGAATACATAAAAGAGATGTTGTTTTGAAGCATTCCTATATAAAGCCTTATGTCCTTGACATGATACTTTAAACCTAATTCTGTATCTAATTGGAAGCCAGTGCAATTTGCGCAAAAGAGGTGAAGGCCTTTCAAATTTTCTAACTGAAAATATTAGTCTAGCAACTGTTTTTTGAAACAACTGTAATATAATAAGAACCTTTTCAGATGCTCCACAGTAAATAGAATTGCAGTAATCCAAATATAGCAATAATATCAATTGAGAAAGTACTCAAAAACTGGATTGTGACAAGACAGATCTTACAATTCTCAGTTGTTGAAGACCAAAAAATAATTTTTTTGAGAGCATTTTCATATTCCCAGGGCACTCATGTGGATTGAGCTGATACTAGGGAAGCTTTAAGTAGTGCAGCTACAATGCAAGAAGCTGTTGTGGACCCTAAGTGACAGACACAGGGGCTGATGCTTCACCTTCAATCTACAAGGCATAAACCTCGTTCATTTTTTTGTGGAACTTGCTGCCAATACAATTTAGGATGATTTCATCCTATAAGTTGTTCAGCTAACAATTGAAAACATGGTTCTTTCAAAAATATTTATGGTTGGAGTCAATAGTTTAAAAAAAAAAAAAATACATACATTATCTTGGAGTTTCAGAAATATATGGATTTGCTTGATTTTTTTTTTCTTTAATTTTATATTTTGTTGTATTAATGTGTTATTCGCATGGAATGGAAAGATAAAGCGAAATAGAAATGCATATGTTAATGTTAAAGTGCCTGTATAAAATCAAAGCAACCCCAATAGCACAGAGACCTTCACACATAAACGTACACTTACTTCAAAGAAGGTGTAAATGTATACATATGTTTTATGTGTGCACTCATGTACTTTCCCTTCATCCCACTCTCCTGGATCTCCTTAAATCTTAATACCACAAGACCCACTCACAAACTTAAATTATCCTTTCCTTCATTAAAAGGCATGTCCTGCGCAGAAAAACTAGGGACCTCCCTCCCCTTCAGACTCACTGAGCTCTGGAACAACCTTACCTCTCCCCTCCGGACCCTGAGCTCTCTCCAACTCTTCCGCAAACATCTGAAAACCTGGCTGTTTTCAAAAATGTAATACTTACCCCATCTTTGGCATCGTAAGCCCCCAATCATCCTTTCTCTATACCCTTTCCCTTACCCTTTAACCTTCATGGAGTTCCTTTCTCTCTCAACTCCTGTAAACCGTGCCGAGCTCTACAATTGTGGAGATGATGCGGTATATAAACCTAAGGTTTAGTTTAGTTTAGTTTACAAAATATACATGTACGTTGCAGTTCTGCCCAAGTTACATCAACAGAAATGCATATGCATGGGCCACTGATAAGTATGTTTCCTTTTGCAAACAAAAACCGCTTTTTAAAATTGCCTTCCATAAGTATACTTCACTGTGGGCTCCTTTTATCAAGCATTGATAGAGCCTTTGCCTTTTATACCGGGCTGGTGAGGTAAATACTCTGACACTCATTCAATTCCTATGAGCGTTGGAGCATTTACCTCGCTGGCCAACGGTAGCTGCTTGATAAAAGGAGCCCTGTATTCTTCGTCAAAACAATTCTTCCCTTACAAAGCAGTAACAGAAAGACAGAAATTGAGCTCACTGGTTGTTCAGTGAAATTTTGCTTGTATAATATTTTTGTTAATTAATCTGTATAATTTATAAAGTATATGTTGTTTGGATTAGGATTCAGAAAGTTAATTCTTGCCTCTTAAGACCATTGTGCAGAAAGAGTAAATGGGTCATATCTGTTCTCAGCCAGTGATTCTGTGTATTAATTACTTCATGACAAAGAGAAATAGGAACTACCTGCTTGAAGCTTCAAAATATTTATTTATTTTTTTTGATAGCTTACCATATAATTTTGCATGTTCCTAGCTGGGGAAAAAGTTTAGAAAAATAGCACTTTAATGTGGAGTCAGTACTATGAAAAGGATCCTTGTAATCCAGTTTAGAGGCTGTATTGTTGCCAATTTATTCTTGAATCCCCTATAAGATATGGATCCTACTACTACTACTATTATTTCTATAGCGCTACCTGATGTATACAGTGCTGTACGGTCACGAAGAGACAGTCCCTGCTCAAAGGAACTTACAATCTAAACAGACAAGACAGACAAACAGGATGCCATGGATACAATTAGGGGGAAAGAAGCAGGCTGGAGCAACTCATGAGGCCTGCCACCAAAGGGGGAATCTTGCAGGTCAGGGCAGATTAATAGCAAGAATCAATAGGAGGGGAATGGGGCGGGGTAAGAGGAGCGGCTGGCAATTTTAATTGTCTCTCCTGGCACAGCCATCTTTTCAGTGGCGCACCAGGAGGAAGAGGATGCACCGTTGCCTGCTTGCCCATGGTCACTTTGCACTTAGCTGACTTCAGCAAAGTTACTTAGTTTTCGGGAAGGAGGGCCCCGTGGCAGAGCTCCGGAGTGAGAACAGCCCCATCAAAAGGAAGCACGAGGCAGTATCAGGTAGACAGCGGAGGAGGTGTCCCTTGGGAAGGCCCCTCGCCTTACATGCCTGTGAGAATGTAAGGGAGAAGAGTCACAGGTTGCCTGGCAGTGGCTGCAAAATTTTTATGCCTATTAGAGGTATTGAGTTGTATGCCACTGCAACTGTCCCTGCTGCCTTCAAACATGCGGCGGTTAAACCGCTTCTCCAAAAAACCCTCATTGGACCTCCTCCTGCCCGTCCAACTATCGCCCAGTCTCCCTTTTTCCGTTCCTATCCATGATACTCGAGCGTGCTATTCTCCATCGCTGCCTGGACTTCCTTTCAACTTGACAGATTCTCGATCCTCTACAATCTGGTTTTCGCCCCAACACTCCATAGAGACTGCCCTCACTAAGGTCTGCAGTGACTTGTTCATGGCCAGATCTAAGGGCCTTTACTCTATCTTTATCCTTCTTGACCTGTCTGCTGCCTTTGATACTGTAAATCACAACTTACTCCTTGATATGCTGTCCTCGATTGGATTCTGTGATTCTGTCCTCTCCTGGTTTGCCTGCTACCTTTCCCAGTGCACCTTTAGTGTATGTATTGATGGGTCCTCTTCTGCTGCTACCCCGCTAGCGGTTGGTGTGCCCTAGGGTTCTGTCGTAGGACCTCTTCTCTCTCTACACCTCTTCCCTTGGTGCCCTGATCTCCTCCCATGGCTTCCAGTATTATCTTTATGCTGATGACTCCCAGCTCTACCTCTCTACACCTGAAATTTCACACTAAAGTCCAAGAAAAGTTTCTGCTTGTTTGGCTGACATTGCTGCCTGGATGTCCTGCCGTCTTCTGAAACTAAATATATCCAAGACTGAGCTGCAACGCTCTGCTCTTCCTCCTCCTTTCTCCATCTCTGTAAATAATACTGCCATTGTTCCAGTCTCCTCTGCTCGCAACCTTGGAGTCATCTTCAATTCTAATCTCTCATTTTCTACGTATATCCATCATGCTGCTAAGACCTGTTGCTTCTATCTCTTCAATATCACCAAAATTTGCCCCTTCCTCTCTGAGTACACTACCTAGACCAGGGGTGTCCAATGTCGGTCCTCGAGGGCCGCAATCCAGTCGGGTTTTCAGGATTTCCCCAATGAATATGCATGAGATCTATTAGCATACAATGAAAGCAGTGCATGCAAATAGGCCTCATGTATATTCATTGGGGAAATCCTGAAAATCCGACTGGACTGCGGCCCTCGAGGACCGACATTGGACACCCCTGACCTAGACCCTTGTCCAAGCTCTCGTAACCTCATGCTTACATTACTGCAATCTACTCCTAACTGGTATCCCTCAGTGTCACCTCTCCCCCTTGCAATCGCTGCAAAACTCTGCTGCACGACTCATCTTCTACCAACCTCGCTATGCTCATGTCACCCCCCTCCTCCTTAAGTCACTTCACTGGCTCCCTATCTGCCATTGCATACAGTTCAAGATCTTATTACTGACCTACAAGTGTGTTCATTTTGCTACCCCTCAATATCTCTCCTCACAACTCTCTCCTTATACACCTCTCACAGACCTCTGTTCTTCAGATAAGTCATTCTTAACGTTACCCTTCTCCTCCACTGCCAATTCTAGACTTCGTTCCTTTCATCTAGCTGTTCCCTATGCCTAGAATAAATTACCCAAGTTTGTCCATCAAGCCCCTTCTCTTGTTTAAAAGCAGACTGAAAATCCACCTTTTTGATAGCTTTCAATCCTTAACCCTACTCCTCTGCCCTCCAACCCAGCCAGTTAACCATTCCCCTTAACTGGATCCATGACATCTTGTTTATCTATCTTGCCTATTTAGATTGTAAGCTCTTTCGAGCAGGGACTGTTTTCTTACTCTTTGACTCTGTACAGCGCTGCATGTATCTGGTAGCGAGATACAAATAATTAGTAGTAGTGATAATTACTGTATTGCTTGATGTTATGTAACCATGTTGCGGCCTACAATAAATTTTCCCTAGCGGAAAATTCATCTTGGTTGCAGACTACGTTTTATGTGGGAGGGAAGGGGGAAGAGGATATGGGCAGGGTGAACGGCAACCAGCAGCAGCTTCTTTGACTGGTTCCTGCAAATTCTCGCGAATCACCAAAGCACGCTCCTGCTGGTTGCTGTTCAGCCAAAAAATACTAAAGGCCCAATGAACTCAACAATACTATTATGTTGAGTGACTAAAAATAGTTGATACAATTTTGAAAATAGTCACTCTGTAAAGTAATGGAACAGTCTATGTATAATTTTTATCCACTCCTAATCGAACTCTGATCAGACAATGAAGGCAGTATCCATCGCCTCACCACCCAGTCATTGCAGTGTTCAATATGAGTCAAAACTGTTGGGAGGGAGGGAAGGGGGCTGGGTACAGAGTCTGACAGGGGAGGGGGAGGGAAGGAAGGGGCTGGGTGCAGAGCCTGGCAAGGAGAAGTTGGTTACAGGGGTAAGGAGTTGGGAAGGCAAGGAGGACATGCTCAGGGGGTTGGGAAGACAGATACTGCAGGTACTGGGAGAGGGTTGGGAAGAACAAATGCACGGGCTGGGGGATAGGAAAGTAGGAAAAGAGAGTTGCTGCACACACTCGAGAAATAGGCCACAACATGGCAAATGAGGTTTAATATGGATAAGTGTAAGATGATACATTTTGGTAACAAAAATCTTATACACGAATACAGGATGTTTGGTGCAGTACTTGGAGAGACCCCCCAGGAAAGAGACTTGGGAGTACTGGTCGACAAGTCAACGAAGCCATCCGCGCAATGCACAATGGCGGTGAAAGGGCAAACAGAATGCTAGGAACGATTAAGAAGGGGATCACGAACAGGGTTATCATGCCACTATACCGGGCCATGGTACGCCCTCACCTGGAATACTGCATCCAGCACTGGTCACCGTACATGAAGGAGGGTCCAGAGAAGAGCAACTAAAATGGTTAAGGGGCTGGAGGAGTTGTCATACAGTGAGAGATTAGAGAAACTGGGCCTCTTCTCCCTTGAAAAGAGGAGACTGAGAGGGGACATGATCGAAACATTCAAGATAATGAAGGAAATAGACTTAGTAGATAAAGACAGGTTGTTCACCCTCTCCAAGGTAGAGAGAACGAGAGTGAACTCTCTAAAGTTAAAGGGGGATAAAGTCCATATAAATGCAACAAAGTTCTTCTTCACCCAGAAAGTGGTAGAAAATTGAAATGCTCTTCCGGAGACTGTTATAGGGGAAAACACCCTCCAGGGATTCAAGACAAAGTTAGACAAGTTCCTGCTGAGCGAAAACATATGCAGGTAAGACTAGTCTCAGTTAGAGCACTGGTCTTTGACCTAAGGGCCACCGCGTGAGAGTACTGCTGGGCACGATGAACCACTGGTCTGACCCAGCAGCGGCAATTCTTATGTTCTTAGAGTAGTGGGAAGGGAGAGAAATAAATGCTGCCGATGGGGAAGGAAAAAGGAATGGAGAATTGTTGTACATAGGTGTGTGGCATGAGAGGGAAAGAGAGATGACATTACATTAGTGACTTTTATTCTGCCATTACCTTGCAATTCAAGGCAGATTACATAAAAGGTTATCTGGACATTTCCAGAAGAGTTACAGAGTTGAGTTGGTTACTTTGGGGCATTGAAATGCTTCCTGCAGAGTTATTTTGTCTTGATGGATTGCTTGAATATGGGGAAAGGAAGAAAGAGGGAGAATTGTTGGACATGATAGTGGTGGAGAGGAGGAAGGGAGAAATGTCAGACCACTGGAATGGGAAGGAGAGAGAGATGCCAGACCACAGAATGGAAGGGAAGGAGGGGAGAAAAAGATGGCAGACTTCAGAAAGGAGAGGAGAGAGTGGGAGAAAGGAGAGAGAGATGCCAGACCATGGGAGAAGAGAGAGATTCCAGGCTATGGGAAGGAGAGGAGAAAGATGCCAGACCATATGAGGGAGAAAGGGGGAAGACAGAGATGTCTGACCATGGACGTGGAATGAGTTGGTGCATAGAGATGGAGGGGAAGGGGAGACAGAGGGGGGAGATGGTGCACAGTGATGGGTGTGACAGGGAGGAGATAAGAAGAAATGCTTCTTATGGGTAGATGGGTAGATGGGAGTAGGGGAGAAGAAAGAGAGAGGAGATGGTATAGATGGGAAGGGAAGGCTTGGAAAATAGATTTTGAGAAGAAAGCAGAAAATGGAAGAAAGTTGAATGTTAAAAGTTAATGCTAAAGACAGATGTTTGGCAGAAAGTGAAGGAGAGAAAAACAGCAAATGGATAAGGTGACCCTGGATACACAGTTAAGAGCACAGACAGAAGGACATGCAACCAGAGACTGGGAAAGATGGTTTGAAAACCAAAATCACCAAGCAACAAAGTAGGGGAAATGATTTTAATCATTTTAAATTTAGTGATTGAATTGTGTCAGTTTTGAGAAATTGCATCTGCTGTCTATATTTTGCGATGTTCAGGAAGAAATGCATTTGTTTCTATTTCTCTGGGGTTGTACTGCATGCAGAGTCTTGCATCTTAGGGTTTTGTTTGTATATATTAATACTTTTAGTTTGTGGTGTATATATTAATACTTTTAATTTAGTTTTAGTCCTATATTTGTATAGGGGTTATCTGTGTTCCGTATGTGTGACCAAGGCCAGGTCTTCTGGAAGGAAGGAATGTTGAGAAACATAGTGTGCTTTGCGTAATTAAATTTTGTGGTTAATCATTATGTATTGTTAATAAAATTATATTGTGTATGTAAATATGAAAAATGAATGGAAAAAATGGTATTACAATTAGTACTATTATGGGGATGGAATCTGGTGTGGAGATTGGGCGGGGTCTGGGGCAGAGCTTGCGGGGCCCCCCAAACAAAAAAAGCATTCCGCTGCCTATGCATTGAACTAGTATATATAATCAAATATAAGATAATCCGAATATAAGTCAAGGTACCCTTTTTCCCCAAAAAAGGAGGAAAAAAGGTTGATTCAAATATATGCAAGGGGAAAGGGGGGGGTTAATATTCATATGTCCTGCCCTGCCAGGATTCCAGTCCCCCTCACTTCCTGCCAGGCTCTGCACCCAGCCCCCTTCACTCATTGCCCTGCCAGGCTCTCTACCCTGTCCCCCCCTCTCTCCCTGCCAGGTTCTACACCCCATCTCCCCTCTCTCCTGATATCCAGTAGGCCTCCACCGAGCCTGCTGTATGACCTGGTGGTCCATTGGTAGGCTGGGACAGGAGGATCCTTCCCTTCTCCTGTCCTGGTCGACTCTGACAATTTTTTTACCTCCCTCCCATCTCCCCTGTGTACCTTTTTGAATCCCTGGTGGCCTAGCAGTGTACCGGGCAGGAGCAAGCTTTCTGTGTTCCTGCACCGTGCTGAGCCCCTCCCTGAATAGCTGCCTTGAGTTCTCACGGCCCAGTAGTGTACTGGGCATGAGCGAGCTTTATGCACTCCTGCCTGGCCCTGAGCCACTCCCTGAATGGCTGCTGCCAGTTCTCATGAGACCCATGAAAACTGGTGGCAGCCATTCAGCGAGTGACTCAGTATCAGGAGCTGGACCGTAGAAGACAAAGGTGAATAGGAATGGAGGAGTAAAAGACCCTGATTGATTTTTAGAGGGTTGTGTTCGTGAGGAACTAGCAAAAATAAAGGTAGAAAAAACAAGGGGATCGGATGGTGTACATTCAAGGGTGCTGAAGGAACTTAGAGAAGTTCTAGTAGCTCGCTGACTGACCTTTTCAATGCGTCTCTAGAGTCAGGAGTGGTACCGGAGGCCTGGAGAAGGACGGATGTGGTCCCTCTCCACAAAACTAAAAGTAAGGAAGAAGTAGGGAATTACAGGCTGGTAAGTCTGACTTCTGTGGTAAGCAAATTAATGGAAACGCTTTTAAAACAGAGACTGGTCAAGTTTCTGGAATCCTGTGGATTACAGGACTGGAGGCAACATGGATTCACTAGAGGTAGGTCTTGTCAGACAAATCTAATCAATTTCTTTGACTGGCTGACCAGAGAATTGGATAGAGGATGTGTGCTAGATGTGGTATATTTAGATTTTAGCAAAGCCTTTGACAGTGTTCCACACAGACGTCTGATAAATAAACTGAGTGCCCTTGGGATGGGTCCCAAAGTGACGGGCTGGGTCAGGAACTGGTTGAGTGGAAGGCGACAGAGGGTAGTGACCAATGGAGATCGCTCTGAGGAAAGGGATGTTACCAGTTGTGTGCCTCAAGGTTCTGTTCATGGGCCTGTTCTTTTTAACATTTTTATAATATTGCTGAAGGGTAGTTGGGTAAGATTTGCCTATTTGCAGATGATACCAAAATCTGTAATAGAGTAGACACGCTGGATGGTGTGAATAACGAAGAAAGACCTGGTGAAGATTGAAGAATGTCTGAAATTTGACAGCTAAAATTTAATGCTAAGAAATGCAAGGTCATGTATTTGGGCTGCAAAAACCAGAGGGATCGGTACAGTATATGGGGTGAAGAACTTATGTGCACAATGGAAGATCGGGACTTGGGTGTGATTGTATGTGATGATCTTAAGGTGGCCAAACAGATTGAAAGGTGATGATGAAAGCTGGAAGGATGCTAGGTTGCATAGGGAGAGGTATGGCCAGTAAGAAAAAGGAGCTATTGATGCCCCTGGATAAGTCTCTGGTAAGATCTCAATTGGTACAATTCTGGAGACCACACCTTCAAAAAGATATAAAAAGGATGGAGTCAGTCCAGAGGAAGGCTACTAAAATGGTGTGTGGTCTTCGTGATAAGGCATATGGGGGCAGCCTTAGAGATCTTAATCTGTATACTTTAAATACCTACATAATATAAATGTGCACGAGTCGAGTCTCTTTCATTTGAAAGGAAACTCTGCAATGAGAGGGCATAAGATGAAACTAAGAGGTGATAGGCTCCGGAGTAATCTGAGGAAATACTTTTTTACAGAAAGGGTGGTAGATGCGTGGAACAGTCTCCAGGAAGAGGTGGTGGAAACAGAGACTCTGTCTGAATTCAAGAGGGCCTGGGATAGGCACATGGAATCTCTCGGAGAGAGAAAGAGATAACAGTTACTATGGATGGGCAGATTACCGTAGATGGGCCATTTGGCTTTTATCTGCCATCATGTTTCTATGTTTCTATCTAGATAATATTAAACAGACATTATTTGGTTCAATTTTAGCCCTATTTTATATTTTACTTTAAAAACTAGTATAATGAATTTCACAAATGGATTTCTTACCAACTCTTCTGTTCACTCCTTTGCTTTCAGGCCTTTCTTATGTCCAGTGGGATATCTCCAAATATTCTGATACTCTGTAAGTACTGACAGCTTTATGATAAAAAAAATTTCCTTGCATTAGAGAACTGGACATTTCTAAAATGATGTAATTAATTTTTCTTCTACACTCCATCTATCTTTTGTCCTTTTCTTTTCTACACCTTCGCATCTTTTTGTCCTGCTCCACAGAGACAATTGACACAGTACGCTTGCCCCAAAATTGCCTTATTCAATAAGAAAAGAAGAGACAAAAGTACCACAATAGCAGGATTGGTCACATTTAGCAGGATTTTTTCTTTTCTAAAGAAAGAAAAATTGTGACATTTTCAGTTTATAGTATTGCAGTTTGACATTTGGATGAATTGAGGGAACAATCTATGGAAAGTCAATTCTTATTCCATAAAGTGGAATGACATTTACATGTTAAAATTGAAAGTGATAAGTGAAGGCCATTAGCATTATTTTGAAAAAGGTGCAACTCAAAACCACTTTTCTATCTAAATCACAAAGATGGCATATCAGTAGGGACAGTACCTCTCTGCCCACTGCTATCCTAGGTTTTTATGTCACTCTATAAGTTGGTCTTATATCCTAGTCTTGTGCTAAAGGATCAGGAGTATTGTATCCATCTGAATCCTCCACAAATTGTTTTATGAATTTTCAGTGTATGGTATTTGAAGTAGTTAGGTAGGATAGGCTTTATATCAGACATTAGCCATCACTACCAGGATCACATTTAAAATTAATTGTGTGAGCTGGTCCTTGAGGGTGATGGCCCCTCCATGGTTAGATCTTTGTTTCAGATACATTAACCAGTTAAGTCTTTACATTCTGAGAACACTTTGTGCCTGGAGGTGCCATCGGTAAAAAATGTGAGGCTAGTAAGTAGATAGACAAGGGCGACACGGTCCTACTATATTGACCTTGATTGTCTCTGTCTCCTATCGCCAATTGTATTTCTCCCCCTATTCCGCTTGTTTCAATATGTCATTTAAGTCCGTTGTAGTCCAATTATGTTACCTCTTAATTTTATTTGCTTATGACTTTGTACACTGCTGAGACAACTTTTTAAGCAGTATATAAAATTTTAAAATAAAACTTGTATGAACATATTAAAACCTGAAAACATTGGGTTCGGCCATTTACCCCCCTGTTTTACTAAGGTGCGCTAAGCATTTTTAGAATGCACTAAATCGACGTGCGCACTAACCACTAACATGGTTAGCACACGCTAAAACGCTTAGCACACCTTTATAAAAGGAGCCCTTGGGGGGAGGGTTTCTAACTTCTGTTTTGATTGAAAGAACATCAATAAAAGTGAGGCATGCTGGTGTTGGTTCTGCATTGTGCACACAAAACCAATAATCATAAGGGCTATTGGGTGTGGTGGGCAGTTTGGTCCAGTAGGTTTTGGAGGGTTCATCATACACTAAAAGGGGGTTGTGATGAAATGTGTAGCTGGATCTTTTTATTTGAAGATCACTGCAGTGCCCCACTGCTCTGCTGGGATGACTGTGTGGCCAGTCCATTACAATGGCTTGTTCTGTGTGATTTTTTTTTTGGAATTTTTTTTTTTTTTCAAAAAAATTGTTCGAAAAGATAGAAGCACTGAGCACAAACACATCCATTTTTTGAAAAAAAAAAAAAAAAAACCAAAAACAAGATAGACATCTTGCAGTTTTGAAAATGGGCATATTTGTCACTGGATTTTTGTCCCTGTCCCGCAAAACAGGTAAACTCAGATTTAGAAGTCTTATCGAAAATGCCCCTGTACAACATTTTACTTCTGAGACTATTGATAAATTTAGTTAATATGGTAAAGAAAGAGAAAAGAAGCAAATAAACTTATCCTCTCTTCTATTAAACTGCGCTAGCAGTTTTTAGTGCAGAGAGCCGCGCTGAATGGCCCGCGCTGCTCTCGACGCTCATAGGAATTCAGCGCGGCTCCCCACTGGGAAACAAAGCCATTTGTGGGCACACATCTAGGGTTTATGCACTGATCATGGCTGGACAGATCTGTATGGACTGGAGTGGGGCTTTGATGACAGCTTCAGTAGTTGGGGAACAAGGCCAATGCCGGGGAGACTTGTACAATCTGTAACCTCAAAATGGAAAGGACAAATCAAGATCAGGTATGGATATGTAGTATTGCATCATACCTTATTCTCTGAATTTATCTTGTTTGGTAGACTGGATGGGCTGCCACAAGCTACTATAATGTAATTTCCCTGGTGCAAACTGTTGACTCTGTTCTTTCCTCTATAGAAAACACTAATATATCTGCACTGAAGGATAGTCTCTATTTACATCCTAAAACTGAGACTATGGAAAACTTATATAGAACTAGGAATTTACAATTTCTTAATTTTCCTTAATTGTTTGTATGCAGAAATCCTGGTGAGAAAATATTTTAAAGAGATAATTTCAAAATCCAAAGAGATTCTTTGGGTCAAATGTTATCTTCCAAAGTTTTAAGGAAATGATGAAGATCAGGGGAGTGAATTTGCAGTTTTGGGTTCCTCGGAGAGTGCAGATTTGACAACCTTTTATGGATGACTCAAAGGATAATACTTGTATTTCTGCTGGGGTCACTCTCCTGGCCACTTTTTTTAATGAAAGGGATAAAACAGCAGCACTTAGATCATATTTTAAGAGGCTATATTATTTTGCAACTGCCTGAATGCAAGAAAACTAGTCAAACATTTTCAGATGTGGCTGTTAACACCTGTCAATAAAAGCTTTCTTGGAATTAGCTTTAGGAGCTCTTTTTTTAATTCTTTCACTTGTAAATTGTTACATTATGGGCTCCTTTTACAAAGGTGCACTAGCGTTTTTAGGGCATGCACCAGATTAGCGTGCTACCTGAAAAACTACCACCTGCTCAAGAGGAGGAGATAGCAGCTAGCGCGGCCAGCAAATTAGTGCGTGCTATTATGCACATTAAACCATTAACGCGGCTTCATAAAAGGAGCCCTAAATGCCAGCTTGCAAAATTGTCCTTTAGGGTAAGAAGTGATAGGTTCAGGAGTAATCTAAGGAAATATTTTCTTACAGAAAGGGTGGTAGATACATGGAATAATCTTTAAATGCTTAGAACTCTTTAATAAGAGAGCCTGAGTAAAATAGCACATAGTAGTATAAAATGAAATACAACATAAAAATACAGATCCCAATTCTGTTGGACATTTTCTTTCAAAATTGTACGGCATGCCTCATAAGAACAGCCCTCTCCGGAACAGACCCTGGGTCCATCAAGTCCGTTGATCCGCTCACGCGGAAGCCCAGCCAGGTATAACCTGGCGAAAACTTAGTCACTTAGAGATTTGTATCTAACTTGCCCTTAAATCCTAGAATGGTGGGTTCCGCAGCAATCTCCACCGGGAGAGTGTTCCAGGTGTCCACCACTCGCTGTGTGAAGTAGAACTTTCTGGCATTTGTCCTGGGCTTGTCCCCCCTCAGCTTCAGTCCATGACCTCTTGTCCTAGTCACATTTGACAACGTAAATAACTTTTTGTCCTGCTCTATCTTGTCGATTCCTTTTATTATTTTAAAAGTCTCACTCAGATCCCCTCTCAGTCTCCTCTTCTCGAGGGAGAATAGTCCCAGTTTTCTAAGTCGTTCTTCGTAGCTCAAGTTCTCCATACCTTTTACCAGCTTCGTTGCTCGCCTCTGCACCCTCTCGAGCAGTTTCATATCCTTCTTTAGATAGGACCAGTGAGGCAGTGTTGGACACAGTATTCCAAGTGTGGTCTGACCAGACTTACAAGTTAACTCTGGGTTTAAAAAATTATCCAACGATGTTTAAATTATCTTAGTCCTAGGCATTTGAAGCAATGTTTATTTTTCTATCGTACTTTTATGACCAGGTTAAGCAATTTTAGGCCCTCTTTTACAAAGGTGTTCTAAGCGTTTTAGCGTGTTTAGCTCATGCTAAATCAACACGTGCACTAACTGCTAATGCGTCCAAAGAATAACATGCACGCATTAGCGTTTAACGCGTGCTTAGCGTGTGATAATATTTATCGTGTGCTAAAAAGTGTAGCGCACCTTTGTAAAAGAGGGGGTTAATGTCTTGCATACTATGCAATTTAATAGTAAAATATGAGGGCATGATGTAAACCTCTCAGCCCAACCAAGAAGAGAATGACGTGGATATGGTTTAATCAAAGATCAGAAACAATATTAAAACATAGGGGTTCTTTTATTAAGGCGCGCTAACCGATTTAGCACACGCTAAATGCTAAGGCGCCCATAGAATATAATGGATGTCTTAGCATTTAGCACACGCTAATCTTTAGCATGCGCTAAGTCGGTTAGCGCGCCTTAATAAAAGGACCCCATAGAATTTTGTTTCTGAAAATTGGCACTTAACAAAATAAGATAACACTCTGTCTAGCTACAGTGGCGTAATAATGCTCAGCATTTAGGAAGCTGGTTGATTGGGCTGAGAACTTTTCAGCACCCCCTCATATTGTTTGCCTGTGCCTGTGTCAAGTTGTTGAGGTCCAAAAATCTGATCAAGTGCACTCATTTTATTTGTGTAGCATCTTATCTATTAATTAATGACCTAAATGACTGTTCCCTAGAATTAGCACGAATGCCTTACATTGCAGTTTACAGTGTGTTTTGTGTCTACTGAGTTAATTTCCCGAGGTACAGTTTGCTAGCGTATTATTAGTCTTTTCATTTCACTCAAAACTGCATTTTTTTCAGTTGTAATGTAAATCATTTAGCACATTCATGCATAATTTCAATGTGTTTTTAGACCCATTTTTGTATTCAAACTACCCGATATAACACATGATGCTTTAGAATGGAGAACTCCCCTGACAAGTCTTCAACAGATTTTATAACACAACAGGGGCAAAGTAGTAAAATAAGTTAACACCCTGTGTTGTTTTGCATATGTTAGCAGACTTAATACATAGGAGCATGCTAAGAAAATCTAATATTTTTAATTTTAAAAGGAGGCTGCTCATCTGCAGTAGCAGTTGTTAGTCCTGGATCTAAGTGAAAGACAGTGGTGACTTTTGTGCATTCCAGGCTACATCTTCTATGTCCTGGGGGCAATGATAGTGATAGAATCATCAATGGCATAGCGAGGATGAGAGGTGCCCCTGTCCTGCTCCTTCACCAATCCCCCCTGTCGTGCACGACCCCTTCCCTTATACCTCTAGTTGTTCACTGCTGTGAGCAACAAGAACTTCAACGTGCTCCTCACAATCCCATTGGCTCTTCCTCCAATGTCAGTTCCTATACATGGCACCTGGAAGTAACATCAGCAGGAGAGACGACGCAATCACGAGGAGCATGTTAAAGTTGTTGCTTGCGGCAGGGAACAACAACTAGAGGCAAGGGGGAAGGGAAAGGGGGCATGCGCGTGACAAGGGGAGGAATGGGAAGAGGTGGGGCAGAGAGGAGAGGAGGATGTATGCTGATGCCCCGGAGTGGACTGCCCCCTCTTACTACACCACTGAGAAGCAGTGAATTTTTTTTCTAGCAAAAATGGTGCTAGTACTCAAATACAAGGTCATTCTTCAAGTTGGGTGTCCACTCCCTCCTGCCGGCATCCCCCCCCCCCCCCCCACATCCCTGGATGTACTGGGAGTAGTCTAAGACTCCAATTGGCCAGATCCCTAAGGCTTCTCCCATTGGAGTAGCTTCTGTGACATGGATGCTGGTTGGAGAATCAGGTTGGCGATTCTGTACAGGACGCCCATGTGCCATGCTCAAAAAATACTTACTGTATGTGGCTGTTGAGACCGGGTTTCCTATACAGAATCAGGCCTGATGAAATTCTGTATAGGATGCCCATGTGCAATTCTCAAAAACTGCTTAGGCGACTGCTGAGACCGAGCGTCCTATATAGAATAGGGCCCTCAGTGTTGCCTTTTCATGAATTCTGTGGCTTGTTGTTGGTGGCCTGGGCTACTGTGGGATGGGTGCTTTAGTTAGATTGTGAGCCTTAGGGACAGTTAGGGATATTTGCTAAGCACCTAATATTTGATGCATTATTATTGTTTGTGATCCGCTGTAAACTTTTGCTGTTTGTTATTTTTATTTCTTTTTGAAGTGTAACTTACCTCCACCTTGTATTATATTTTTATATATTGTTATTATATATTGTATTATATTGTATTATATATTGTTATTATATATTTTTATTTTAATCAGGTACTTTAGCTAGATTGTGAGCCTTCAGGACAGATAGGGTAGTTTTTCTCAACTACCTAATTTCATTTTAATTTGTAAGCCACTTTGAATTACTGCATTAAGCGGGATATCAAGTGTACAATCTATAATAATAAACTCTAGCCACACATGCGCACTTGAAATGTCGTGCCTCCATGCCTCCGCATGCGCAGTAGAGGAACCTCTGTGCAGGGAAGCGCCAGAACAGCCAAGCAGGGAATCATGTAAGCACAGTGGCAGCAGTCCTGACCCACCAACCCCTCATTCCTTACCCAAAGCAGCAGTGGCAGCGCTGTAAACAGGCTGTTCGCGGCAAGCCCTGGCAGGGCCTTTCCTCTGCCGCATCCGAAATGATGCGGTGGAAGAAAGGCCCTGTCAGGGATGGCTGCGAACAAATTGTTTACAGCGCTGCCACTGCTGCTTTGGGTAAGGAATGGGGAGTTGGCGGGTCAGGACTGCTGCCACTGCTACTGCTTTGGGGCACAGAGGGAGGGAGGAGGGGTTGGTAGGTCAGGACCACTGCTGCCGCCTTGGGTAAGTAATGGGAGTCCAGGAGGCCAGACCCATGTGGAGGGAGGGAGGGCAGACATGTGGGGGTGGTGGACCAGGTGTGTGTGTGTGTTTGGAGGGACCATCAGGGTGAAGGGCTGGGGAGGGGCAGCCTGCCCAAAGATTCAGTGCAGTGGCCAGGGAAGAGGTAGGTGGGGGAGGAGGGTGGGGTTTGAATTGGTGCAGGCTCTGGTGTTGGGATGCGGTTGGGTAAAGAGGGTTAAAGTAATGGGGAGGGGGAGAGTTGCAGTACCATGGGAAGGGGCAGGGGATAGATGAGAGAGAAATTGGTCCTGGGGTAGGGTTCAACAGAAAGGGTAAAAAAGGAAGAGAAGGTGGGTGGGGGTGGAATATAGGGACAGGAAGAATGGCCTTGGAGGCAATGGAAGGAAGGATAGATAGGAATGGAGCTTGGACTGAAAGGGTGATAAATGCAGTGGAGGATCGATGAGGGCCAAAAGGGTACATAGGACTAAGGAAATGGTGATGGATAGTGTCGGGAGCCAATAGAAGAAAGAAAGAAATTAACATAAAGACAGACAGGGGGCAGGGAAAGAGACAGAAAGAAAGACAGATAGACAGGGCAGGAAGAGAGACAGAAAGAAAGAAAGATAGGTGGGACAGAGATAGAGATAGAAAGAAAGAAAGACGGGGGCAAAGAAAGAAAGACGGGTCCAGGAGAGAGACAGAAAGAAAGAAAGATGGGGCAAGAAGAGAGACAGAAAGAAAGAAAGACAGTGGGAGGGAGAGATATAGAAAGAAAGAAATTCTACACATCTATTCTAGCACCCATTAATGTAATGGGCTTAAACACTAGTAAACAATAAATTGCTGGAAATCAGAAAGCAGCCTGTTCCTGTCAGGTTGTTCCACCATAAAAGAACTCCTGCTACTGAAATTATTGAAGACCTTATTTTCACATAATGCACACTTCTATCTCCTCACTGATAAGCCACATCATCCCTTCTGACCTTAATGATCTTGGAGGTTGAAACACTTTCAATACGTGAGTCAGATACCAGGGGATCCCAAAATGAATCACTTTAAAAATCAGTAGGAAAATTTTATAGACAATGCAGTATTTTACTGGTAACCAGTGAAGGTTTTTCAATGATGGGGTCACATGATCAAATCTTCATTCAGGTACAGTAGGTACTTTTCTGTTCCCGGAGGGCTTACAATGACAAAACAACAAAAAAGATTTGAACCTGTGTCCCTTGGTTTATAGTCCACTGGACTAACTGCTCTGCATGGACATCTGTGTGCAGTATGAGTCATGATTCGGTTGGGTGATATTAAAAAAACAAAAATAGTTAATGCTTGAAACGTTTCAGAGAAAGGTTAAGGATACAAAGTATCTTAATTATTCAAGGCATTGAAGAACTAGCTGTATAACATAACTCATTCTTATTGGAACATATTCATAGCCATTTTAATAACTTTAAGTACTCAAGTTTTAACTTTAGAATAATAAATTGCAACCTATTTGCACAACCATTTTTTTCTGTTTATGTAATTGGAAGACACTGCAAGTAACTGCTTGGTTTTAATTAAAATAGACACCTAATTCTCAGAAGAGCAATCTGAGGTACACTTTGATATATAATTTAGGGACCCTTATACTAAGCTGCGTTAAGAAGCTAACACAAGGTTTTTGGCGCAGAAAACAATAGCACAGGTCCATGCTACTGCCTCCTATGTTAAAAAAACAGCCACTGTGGTAAAACTCCTCACCTTAACTGCTCAATGTGACAAAAAGTGGGATCTGGGTAGGAGATGCAGTAAGTGAGAGGAAGAGTGAGTAGCTATGGCAATTCGTGCCTGAATCATTACCATGTAATGATTCAGGCGTAGCCACAGTTAGTACCACCTCAAGAAGAGGCAGTAAATACCGGAATGGGATGATTTATCATGATAGGCACAAAAAGAACCTAATAAATGCCAATAAATAACAATATCCATAAATAATTAACAAAAAACTTTTCTCTCCCACTAATTATTTTTGAATATGATTTATCATGGCCATTTCATCACAAGTGTTTCATCATGGCCATGATGCCGGTGTATCTCCTCCTCTCTGACCCTCCCCCCTGTCAGTGTCTGACTTCCTCCCCCACTGTTGCCTCTCCACCTCTCCACCCTCCCTACCACCAGTGCCTCTTTTCCTCCCCTCCCATTGATGCCTTTCCTCTGCCTCCCACTAGTGCCTCTCCTCCTCCCCCTGCATACCTCTTGAAGAGTTTGCTGGTGTGAACAACATCTCCACTCCCTGCCTGGCCAGCCTTCACTCCCTTCTGACAACACTTCCTAGTCGGACAACCAGGATGTGATATCAGAGGGGAGTTGAGCCTGGTGAAAGCAGGAGGTGGAAGATGCCGGCAAACTTTTCAACAGGTATGTGGATTGAGGGGACGCTCCTGAGAGAAGATCCATCAGCAGAGGGCTCTGACCTACAGCACTAAGAGACAAAGGCCTAGTAAGAAAAACAGGCCAAGTACAAAAGCCATCTCTGACCCTGACTACTGACAATTTCTAGTGTAAAATTTGTTATACCTATTAGAGGAATTGAGTGGTATGCTAGTGATAATTACTGTATTGCTTGATGTTATGTAACCATGCTGCAGCCTCCAATAAACCTCTCCTAGCAGAAAATTAATCCTGGGCCCAGACTGCATTTGTTGGGGAGATAGGAGGGGGAAGGACATTGTCACTCTGGAATCTCTGGTTTTTCTCTCTCTCTCTCTCTGGTCTCTTCTCATCACTACTGATCACTTGGGTCTCTTCTGGTCACCACTGGTCTCTTCCTGTCACCATCAGTCACTCAGTTCTCTTCCAGTCACTAACAGTCATTTCAAGTCACTTGGGTCTCTTGGTAACTTGATCCCCGCGGATCTACTAGTTACTGGTCAATTTGGGTTTGACATTTCTTGGGGGGTTAGGCAGGTGCCAGCATGAAATCCCCCAAGGATCATTCTTTGGAATTTTTGTTGTCAGGAACTCTCCCTTACTTGTATTTTTGGGATCCGAGTCTGGTCTGCAAGCTCCTACTTTGCTTGGCCTACTGGGAAGAGCCTATGCCCAGCAGGTTTTAATACAGAGCTTCTCCATGCAGCTTTCTCTTAGAGGTGATTGGAGTGATAGTGACTCTACCCCATCACACCAAGCAACAAAACAGCCAGCAAATAAAGAAAAAAAAAATTCCAATCAAGTACAGTCCTTTCAATACATGCAAATAACTTAGGAACTCTTTTACAAAGCCACAGTAGCCACACCAAAGCCCATATGAAGTGAAAGGTTTTGGTGCATTTACAGCAACAGCATCAATACCACAGCTTTGTAAAAGAGTACTTTTCTCTCAGTCATTTCTAGGAACCTTGAAACCTATACAGGCAATCCTTAACATTAACCTATAGCACATGGCATATTGCCTTTTCAGTGAGAAGCCAAACAGCCCAAACAAACAAAAGAATATCATTGTTCACTATACTGTTCAAGTTTAGCATTAAGTTTTAGAAATACTCTTCTTTCGAAGCTGTTAAAACATTCAGTGCTTTCAGAATAACTAGCCTCTTTCACACAAACAGATCCTCACCAAACATGGAATAAGTAACAACAAACTAAAAATAAAAATAAAGTTGATCTTTTGTCTATATATATATCTAAAACTTTATAGCCTGCATATCCAACAATTCTATGTGGGTAACAATGTAACACACATAATTATAAGCAACTAAAAACAAAAATACATAAAGCAAGCAATACAAAAAAACAATACACATTAGTAATGTTATATAAACTCTTAAAGAAACATCAGCATACTCTTTTTAAAGCAACCCCCAAACAATCAAATCAACAACATGCTATACAATAAAACTTTAGCCCAAATATCTTCTCCACAAGAGGCAAACAGATAACTAGCACTCTAGCTCGTCCAGCAGAAGTATGTGCAAATAGCACAGTCTCTAACTGCTTCCTAAACTGTAGAATCATCCACACTTGCCTTATAGCCAACGGTAATGCATTTCAGCAAATCGATCCCTGAACCAGTAACATGGTCTTGGGTTTCCCTTATAACCTCTTCTCGCTTAAGGATGGCATATACATGCCTTATCCATGGACAGTAACACACTTATCAGCAATAACAATTGCAGAGCTACCAGACCGTCACCCTTTAACAACCTAAAGATCACACAGAGAACATTAAATTCAATGTGTACACTAATAGGTAGCCAATGTAGATCCTTCAAAATAGGAGTAATGTGTTCATTTTTTGAGGCCCACACAATAATACGTGCGACAGCATTCTGAGCAAGTTGAATAGCCTGAACCACATACTTCAGTAACCCCAAATATAATGCTTTACAATAATCGAATACTGGGGTCAACTGAACCTCGAAGAAGTCAGACTCTGCACACAATGCAACACCACAGAAACAATGACACATGTCCCCAAATAATGTACAAAATATAAAGATAGCAGATGTAAATTTGAAATAATTGACAAACAGCAATCATCACTTTGGAAATTAACAAACAAAAATTAAAAAAAGAAAACAAAAATAAGATGATATCTTTTTATTGTACTAATATATTTTTAATAAGATTTCAGATGGTCAAAACCTCATTCCTCAGGTCAGCACAGTATACTACTGTTACAATATCCTGTCCTGACCTGAGGAAGAGGGTTTTGGTTTCCAAAAGTTAGTAAAAAATGTATTTAAAAATAGTTCAATAAAAAGATTACCTTATTTCTATTTTCTAATTATAAATGTTTATCAATACAGCTAAAATAATACTTTATTCTAAAGCAACAAAAATTATTTTTTCAAATTTTGTCATTTCTGGTTTCTTTCTTCATCTTCTCTTCACTCTCTTCTTTCCATCAAGAATCTGCCCTCTTTCTACCTTCTATTATGGGTTTGCCACCTCTCTCACTACCATCCTGTGTCTGCCCTCTCTCTCCCTTCTATCCTGTGTCTGTCCTCTTTCTATGCTTCTTTCATAAACTGTCTACCTTCTTCCCTTTCCATCCAGTCTGCACCCCTTCTCTCCTTTAAGCATGATTCATTTCAGCTTTACCCCTCACCATTTTCTCTCTCCTCTCTGTCTCCAATCCCTCCTCCATACTTTGCCACCTCTCTTTTCTTTCCTTCCATATCTCCCCTTCCCTCCTCTCCCCCCCCCCCCCACATACACACATCTCTGTCTCCTTCCCTTCCCTTCTCTCTCACCTGGCATCTCTCTCCTTTCCCCCTCCATGGTCTGGATGGCTGGCAGGCATGCTAGCTAACTGGCTGGCAGGCAGGCTGACATCCATCCCTCTCTCCCTGCCTTCAGCTTTGATTGAAGGACTAGTCTTAATAGTTAGAGCAGGCTGAGAACCAAAATAACCTGGTTCAAAGTTCCCTGCAGCTCCTCATGATCTTGGGTAAATTACATATCCCTTCATTAACTCAAGTAAAAACTTAGACCGTAAGCACTATGGGAGTAGAAAAATAGCTATTTTATGTGAATGTAACTCACCTTGAGTTACAACTGAAAAAAAAGGCATGAGCTCAATCCAGTAGTCCTTCCTTAAATTGATTTACTGCTTAACAGCAGCTCAAGAATGGACAAAACAATAAACTGTCTGAACCTAGTAAAACGGAGATTTTATGGGTTTCCAGCATACACAATGATACCAGACATGAAAATCCCTTTAGGGATTTACTGTTTGAGCTGCCCCTTAAATCATCGATCAGATGTTCTGGGACCACTGCTAAATTCATCAGTTACTTCAATCCCACAAAGTCAGACAAAAAAATTAAAAAACACTTTGATTTGTGTTCTCCCATATGCAAAAGATGTACTGGCTACTAGTACCCTACAGGACAACATTTAAAACTGTCTCTTATCTTCAGAAGAAATGGGTCAGAATGTTTAAAGAATAAGTTAACCTTCAACTCACCACTGAGGGCTCTAAGGTCTTCCCCCAAAAACGTCCCAAATGGGCTTTCTAAAACCCGGCATTTGTCCGGGTTTCAAAAAGCCCCGCCCACTTCCGGCCACATCTAGAGGGCCTCTGAGCATGCACGGATGATGACACACACATCCGCGCATGCTCCAAGCCCTCCAGACAAGCAGAAGAGAGATTTGCCAGGGGCAGAATGGGGCGGGATTGGAGGTGGAACAGAACTGGGTTATGTGTCTGGGGTTTTCTTTTTCAAAATAGGGCAACCCTATTAAAGGGTCACAAAAAAATATGTGACTGTCAGCTATCCTGCTACAGATAATTCTTTCTGTTTTGTGTTACTTAGTCAACAGTGTCCACTGCTTGTATGCTTATGGGGGTATTATGGCATCCTTCCTCCCCTTTTTCCACTATCCTGGAACTCCTTGAATCCCAACACCACCAGATCCACTCAAAAATTCAAACTATCCTTCCCCTCTTTAAAAGGCATATCCCATTCAGGAAAATTAGGGGCATCCATCGTCTTCAGGATCACCGAACTGTGGAACAGCTTTATTGCCCCACTTCGGAGTCTAGGCTCCCTCCAACTCTTCCGAAAACATTTGAAAACTTGGCTTTACTCTAAGATATAATTCACCTCTCCCTATTCAATATACTAAGTCCCTCTAAACTTTCTCTTTACTAAGTCCTTCTATTTTCATTGGAGTTCCTTCTATATCTATTCCTGTAAACCGTGTCGAGCTCTACTTCTGTGGAGGTGATGCGGTATACAAACTTAATGTTTAGTTTAGTTTAGTTTGATCACATTACCCCTATATTGAAGAAATTGCATTGGCTTCCAGTGCAATTTTGTATTCATGATAAGATTTTTGAAATTGGTTTAGCAGGGTTATTTATGGTAAACTCCCCAGTTATTTTAGTGCAGGGGTCTCAAAGTCCCTCCTCAAGGGCCGCAATCCAGTCGGGTTTTCAGGATTTCCCCAATGAATATGCATGAGATCTATTAGCATACAATGAAAGCAGTGCATGCAAATAGATCTCATGCATATTCATTGGGAAAATCCTGAAAACTCGACTGGATTGTGGCCCTCAAGGAGGGACTTTGAGACCCCTGTTTTAGTGATATTTTACAGATTTACAAGCCAGAGCATACATTCAGATCTGAGAAACATATGTTATTGGATGTTAGAACAAGGGTTAATGCGTGTTATATGAATACAAAAAAATATTCTTTCTCTATTGCTGGTCTCATTTTATGGAATGATATTCCTGAAAACTTGTGTTTTCTGTGAGAATGTGCTTAGTTTTAGGAAATTATTGAAATATCTTTATGTCCAGGCATTTCATTGAAGTAAGGGTTGATTGAATCTAGTCAGACTTGTGTATTAGAACAATTTTAAAGATGCTCTGTTAATTTTATTGATGTAACTGATTTTTTTTTTTTAATTTTGTTTATGTCTGTTGGTGATTGTGGGGTTTTTTTTAAATTGTAAGCCACCTATTTTTTCAGGCGGATAATAAGGGGCTCATAATTTAAAAAAAGCCAAACATCTAAAAAGTGACCTAAATCAGTACTTGGACGATCAAAATGCCTGATCGTCCAAGTACCCATAATCAAAGCTGGTTTTTAGACATATCTAAAACCAGCTTAGACCTTTCCCCTACCTCTAAACGCATAGAGCAAATAGAGGCGTTTTTAGAGGAAGGGAAAAAGCAGGCGGTGGGCGGGAGATCGGCCAACCTACACCTAGGCGTACAGCAGGTATAACCAAAACTTTAGGCAGGTTGCCTAGTCAGCACTTATACGTTTTGACTTAGATCACTGCAGCTCAGCGGCCCCAGCAACCTGCCTATACCCTACTGCAACGTTTGCTGTAGGAGAGATTGCTCATCTCTCTTGCCGCAATAGTGATCACCCACCCCTCTCTGAACCGCGGCACTTCGGGGTGAGCATCGCGGCAGGGCATCTTCCCTGCCGGCGTCCTCACCATGAAGTGCCGCGGTTCAGAGGGGGGTGGGCAATCACCATCGCTGGCAGGAGAGATGAGCCATCTCTCCTGCAGTGATCAGCCCTCCCTGGCTATTACGATCGGGCAGGAGGGGGCCCAAGCCCTCCTGCCCGGCAACACCCTGAACCCCCGACAGCATCGGTGCAAGAGGGAGCCCAAGCCCACTTAACCCCGCCGACTCCCTGATAGCATCGGGGGCAAGAGGGAGCCCAAGCCCTCTTGCCCCGTGATCCCTCAACTCCCCCCCCCACTGAGTCTGATGGGGCCAGGAGGAAGCCCAAGCCCTCCTGGCCCGGTGATACCCCCTAACCCCCACCCCCACTAAAATATGGACAGGAGGGATCCCAGGCCCTCCTGGCCAAACACCAAAAGCATGCCCAATCAGTTTGAACATTTCTGGCGGGAAGTCTTAATGGTGCCTATGACGTCAGACACCACTTAGGCGTGCTTAGTATAAGAAGGTCCATCAGAGCAGAGTTTTCTCTTGTAGGACTCGCATTCTGTATTATTGCTTATACTGATTTCTTACACCTTACCTTTCCTGATTATCTTTTAACTTTTTCTTTCTTATATCTGCCACAACTCTCTCCATTAGCAGCTATAGTAATTTGCAATTGATGTCTTTCTAACATTTTTCATCTTTCCAGGTGAATATGCTACACCTATGTAAGGAATTCCTTGCTAGCAGCTCAGATACCAAATCCAGGTGAGAATGATATATTGCTAGCTACTTAGGTATCTTTATTACAAAAAAGCTCAGGCAGAACTTATTTTTTTTCTTTTGGACTCCCATTCTATATTATTGCTTATAATGATTCTCCTTTAACTTTTTGTCCTCCTGATATTCTCCCACAACTTCTTCTTTTTACTTTTGACACAGATGTCTTTCTAACATTTGGCGTCATCGGCGAATGATGCCATTTTACCTCGAAGCCCCTCAGCCAAGTCTCTTACGAAGATGTTAAACAGGATCGGGCCCAAGACCGAGCCCTGCGGCACTCCACTGATCACCTCCGACGTTTCGGAGAGGGTACCATTCACCACCACCCTCTGAAGTCTACCTCCAAGCCAGTCATTAACCCATGCAGTTAATGTTTCACCTAATCCCATTGAACTCATCTTGCTCAATAACCTGCGGTGTGGGATGCTATCAAATGCTTTACTGAAGTCCAAAGTACATAACGTCCAGGGACTCCTCCATATCCAGATTTCTTGTTACCCAGTCAAAGAAGCTGATTAGATTGGATTGGCAGGACCTTCCCTTTATAAATCCATGTTGGTGGGGATCTCTTAGATTCTCCTCGTTCAGGATCATATCCAATTTGTGTTTGATTAGCGTTTCCATGAGTTTACTCACTATCGATGTGAGACTCACCGTTCTATAATTCGCAGCCTCTGTCCTGCATCCCTTTTTGTGGAGTGGAATGACGTTAGCCATTTTCCAGTCCAATGGGACTCTTCCTGTACTCAGGGAAAGATTGAAGAGCGCGGATAATGGTTCCGCCAGAACGTCACTCAACTCCCTAAGCACCCTGGGGTGTAGTTTGTCTGGTCCCATGGCTTTGTTCACTTTGAGTATAGATAGCTCATAGAAGACACTGCTGGCCATAAACTCAAAATTTCGAAACGGGTCTTCCGAGCTTACCCTTGTCTGCAACTGTGGGCCGGATCCCGGCACCTCGCAGGTGAAGACTGAGCAGAAGTACTCATTTAATAGTTCGGCATTATCGGAGTCTGATGCTACATAATTCCCGTCTGGTTTCCTAAGGCGTACTATCCCATCTGTGTTTCTTTTTCTGTCACTAATATACCTGAAGAAGGATTTATCGCCCTTCTTAATGTTCTTTGCTAGATTCTCTTCCATTTGGAGTTTGGCCTCTTTGACTGCTGTTTTGACAGCCTTAGACTTGGCCAGATAATCTTCCTTAGTCTCCTGTTTTCCTGATTGTTTGCAGGAGATAAATGCTCTTTTCTTCTTTTTTATGAGGTCTGAGATCTCCGCAGAGAACCACTGAGGTTTATTGTTTCTTTGCCATTTACTTATTGTTTTTTTATAGCAGTTGGTTGCTTCGTGTAGGGTTGATTTCAGAGTTGACCACATTACCTCTACATTATCTGCTTTGACTTGGTTTTGCAGCGTCCGATGGACAAAATCTCCCATGCTTTTGAAGTTAGTGCCCTTAAAGTTGAGGACTTTTGTTGATGTGTTTGATGTAGTGAAACTTTTCCTGAGGTTGAACCATACCATGTTGTGGTCACTGGAGGCCAACGTATCGCCTACCGAAACCTCTGTGACACTTTCTCCATTGGTAAGTATCAGGTCCAGTATCACCTGATCCCTAGAGGGTTCTGATACCATTTGTTTGAGTCATGCTCCCTTTATGGAGGTTACTAGCCTTCTGCTGCCGCTGGTCATAGCGGAAAGTTTGTTCCAATCTGCATCAGGCATATTGAAGTCCCCTAACAATACTGTGTCTCCATGCAAAGTGATGTTCTCTATGTCTTCGATTAATTCTATATCCATGTCTTCCTGTTGTCTTGGAGATCTGTATATGACGCCAAGATACAGGCATTTGTCATTCCCCCTGGCCAAGTTCACTCAAAGGGATTCCCCGGTGTACTTGACATCTGCGATTCTGGTAACTTTGATGTCCTCTTTAGTGCATAGTGCTATCCCAACTCCTATTTTACCCTCTCTGTCTCGAAGTAAGTTGTATCTCGGTATAGCCATATCCCACCCATGGGAGTCCGTGAACCAAGTCTCGGATATCGCCACCACATCTAGGTTGGCATTCCTCATTTCCGTCTCCAATTCCAGAATTTTATTGCCTAAACTGTGGGCATTAAAGTACATAGCCTTCCATACCTTATGTTTGCTAGGTCTCTGTGGAGATTTTCTCGCCTGAGTTAGTTTGACTCCTATAGTACTGTTTGCAATGTGTTTACTTACCTCACACTCAGAAATGGAGTGGCAACTTACCTCGCCAGGATGGTTACTTACCATGCCAGTACATGAGTGGGTACCCTCCCCCAGCTTACCTAGTTTAAAGCCCTATGAAGCAGGTGGGCTAATCAGTGTCCAAAGACATTCTTTCCCCTTCTGGTCAGGTGGAGCCTGTGTGCTCCCTGTATTCCTTGCAGTGCCTCTCCATGGTTCAGGAATCCAAAGCTCATCTCCTTGCACCATCCGTGTAGCCACTCGTTTGTCCTCTGGATACGATCCTCCCTGGCTCTTCCCCTACCCCTCACTGGGAGGATCGAGGAGAAGACCACCTGCGCTTCCATCTGCCTCAGCTTCTCACCTAGGGCTCCAAAGTCTTCAGTTATATTCTCCAGGGTTTTGCTGGCAGTGTCGGTCATTCCGACGTGAATGAGAAGCATGGGGAAGTGGTCTTGGGGCTTGATAAGTCTTTCTAGGTAGGCGGTTCTTCATGTAGACACCATCCGGGGTGTCTACTCTATTGCAGATTTTGGTATTATCCGCAAAGAGGCAAATCTTATCGGACAACCCTTCGGCAATATTGTTTATAAAAATGTTAAAAAGAACAGGCTTTTTTTTAAAAAAACCTCATATCTATTTAGTCTGTAGTTCTTTCTATAAAGCCAGTTTATTGACCCTGGAATATTGAAATACTTTGTGTTTGAAAATTGACTGCATTTGTGTGGGCTGAAAAGTACAGGTATAAATTGCCAGTTAGGTGCTCTTTTGAACATATTCTCCTCTTTCCATGACCCTTAAAAATGAACAAAAGCAAACTCTCTTTAGAGGTACAGCAAAAAAAAAACCCCAAAAAACCCCATGTGATTTACTATCAGTTTTTATATGAGCATCACTTGTTTTCAGATACTTACTCCTGTTAATAGAATAACATCCCAATAAGGATGAAGGTCTTACCAACACTGTCAAATTCATTAATATCTTTCATTGGTACTGAATAGCGAAAGCAAACAGAGAACAAACAAAGAGAAGCACAGTGCATATTTGAACTGCATACAACTCCAGCAATTTATGAAATACCATATTACATTGTTCATTTGTCAAATCATGGACTGCATATAACGTCAAGGTTGTTTCTTAGTTGTACTTACTTAACTAACATTTAAGATGAAGCTTTGTTTTCCCGTTCTCATTTTAGAATGGCATGATGTGATGCTATTAGTAGAGGCCAGAGCAAGTCGTTAAATGCTTGCCTCTTTTTAACAGCCTGACATACTCTACTTCAGGGGTGCCCACACTTTTTGGGCTTGTGAGCTACTTTTAAAATGACCAAGTAAAAATGATCTACCAACAATAACATTTTTTAAAAAACACAAAGCACACTGTACTCAGAGAAAAAGTTAATTATCATTTATGTTCCGGGTTTTTTTCAAAGAGGTCAAGGCAGATGACTCTATGCACTGTCACCTCAGTAACAACCATACAAAAATAGACAAAAATACCCCCTCCCTTTTTACTAAACCACGATAGCAGTTTTTAGTGCAGGGAGCTGCGCTGAATGCTCCGTGCTGCTCTCGAGGCTCATATGCTCCCTGCGCTAAAAACTGCTATTGCGGTTTAGTAAAAGGGGCCATAGTGCAAAATATAGACAGATATAAATTCTCAAAACGAACATATTTTAATCACTAAATTGAAAATAAAATCATTTTTCGTACCTTTCATGTTTGGTGATTTCATGAGTCTTTGGTTGCACTTTCTTCTGATTGTGCATCCAATATTTCTTCCCTTCTCCTATATGCTTCCTCTCCTCCAGACCTCATTATCTCCCCCAACTTTTTCTTCCTCTCTCCCTGCTCTTTCTTTCTCCCTGCCTCCCTTTCTTTTTTTTCTCTTCATGCCCCCTTTCTTTATTTCTGTTTCCCTTCTTTCCTTCTTTCTCCCTGCCCTTCCACAAGCCACTGCTGCTGCTATCGGGAACAGGCCCCCAAGTCACTGCCGCCCCAAGCTCTCCCTGCAGAAGCATCGGGACGACCAGCATTCCTCTCCCCGACGTCAATTCTGCCGTCGGAGAGGAAGTTCCGGGCCAGCCAGGCAGCAATTGGCTGGCCCAGAACTTCCTCTCCGACAGCAGAATTAACATTGGGGAGAGGAAGGCTGATCGGCCCAGTAGATTGTGAAGGTAACGCGAGTCTATCACGGAGCCCAGGATGGGCTCCGCGATCAACTCACTTAGCCTAGTGATCTACCAGTTGATCACGATCGATGCATTGAGCACCCCTGCTCTCCTTCAATAAAACAGACAAAAATTAGCTTCATATAAAATAGGGAGAATGAGAAACAAACATACATATAAAAACAAACTTGCAATTGGAAAAGGAAACAATGGCAGTTTCAATTTGGTGTATTCAACTTGCACATCCATCCTTTGTAGGAGTATTGGTCTGAGAAGCCCGGATTCCTTTGTTTTTGATACACATTCAACCAGTTTTGGACTTATACGCAGGAAAGTAGTTAAGCATGATTTTATACCACAATGTCGTCTACCTATCAGTAATCAAAATCAACAGAGAACAGCCCTCTGTTTCCCTCTCCAGATAGCCTGATGGAAACAAAAGATGAGGAATGAGACTTGAGTAGATAGTGAAGAGCTGCTCCGCTCCCTAATCCAACTCCTTTCCTCCTATTATTTTTTCCACTCCCCTTCTTCCTTGCAGGGAACGAGGCTAGAGAACATAAGCCAGAAAAAAAAAGCTCCTCCCCTCTCAGATAGCCTCCTGGAGGGATTCATGGAGAGAGGGAGGCTGAAGAAACTGAAGGACTGAGCACAAATCAGAACATAAAGGAACTACTCTGCTCCCTCATCCAGCCCCCTTTCTTCTGACACTATCTGACCCCTTCACCCCACTATTGATAATGCTACTTTATGCCACGTTATAGAAGGGCATATTTACATTTTATCCCAAGATATATTAAACAGTTATACCTCAAAAATCTCAGGACATATTTGGTGTCTTTTATTTGCTTCAGGATTTTGCTTGTGTACAGCAGCATAGTACAGGGAAAGAGCTTATCCCATGAGAAAAGTGCAGAGTGTAATTCTGTAAAAAAAAAGGAAAAAAAATTCTAACTTGAGTAAAGAAGCTAAAAGTTGCTCATTCAACTGTCATAGCAATGTTCAGATAAAATAAAAAGATGAACAGTTGTTGGTCTTGAGCATACTCAGGTCAACCAAGAGCTATGGGATATATGATTGGACAATGTTTCCCAAGAGCACCATCAAAGAAATAGAGAAATATGAAGGCAGATAAAGACCAAATGTCTCATCTGGTCTGCCTGTCCATGCCATCTGCTATCCTTTCTCTCTCTTAGATATCCAATGTACTTATTCCAAGCTTTCTTGAATTCAGATATATTTTTCATCTCCTCCACCTCCACTGGGAGGCCATTCCAGGCATTCACTATACCTTCTGTGAAAATGGTTTTTCTGAGGTTACTTCTTAATCTATCTGCTTTCACCTTCATCCCATGAGTCCTCATTCCAGAGCTTCCTTTCAATTGATACTCTCCTAATATGCATTTATGCCACATAGGAATTTAAACAAATCTATCATATGGCCCCTCTCCTGCCTTTCCTCCATAGTATACGTATTGAGATATTTAAGTCTGTCCTCAAATGCTTTAAGATGAAGACCACCAAGCATTTTAGTAGCTTTCTTCTGGAATGACCCCCATCCTATATATATATATCTTTTTGAAGGTGTGATCTCCAGAATTATACATAATATTTTAAGTGGGGTCTCATCAGATTCTTATAGAAAGACATCTTTACCTCTTTTTTCTATTGGCCATTCCTCTCCCTATGCACTCAAGCATCCTTTTAGCTTTTGCCATCATCTTTCCAACTTGTTTGGCTACCTTAAAGTCATCACATACAATCACACCCAAGTTCTTCACCCTCTAAACTGTACTGTTCCCTTGTGTTTTTTCAGCCCAAAATGCATGGCCTTGCATTTTACAGCATTACATTTTAACTGCCATATTCCAGACCATTCTTCAAGCTTTGATAGGTACTTCCTCATGTTCTCCGTACCATCAGGGGATTCTACCCTATTTCAGATGTTACTATTATCTGCAAAAATGGCAAATCTTATCATACATCCCTTCAGAAATATTACAAAAATGTAATCCCTTACAAAAATGTTAAAAAGAACAGATCTAAGAACTGATCCTTATGGCACACCACTAATAATATCCCTTTCCTCAGAGTCATCTCCATTTACCACTACCCTCTGTCACCTTCTTCTTAACCAGTTCCCACCCAGTCTGTCACTTTGGGGACCATATGGAGGGCACTCAGTATACTTATTAGATGCCTTTGTAGAACAGTGTCAAAGGCTTTGCTAAAACCTAAATACACCACATCTAGAGCTCTCCCTCTGTTCAACTCTCTGATTACCCAGTCATAGAAATTGATCATATTTGTCTGACAAGACATATCTCTAGTGAATCCATGTTGCTTTGGGTCCTGTAGGCCACTGGACTACAGAAACTTTACTATTCTGTTTTAAAAGTGTCCCCATTAATATACTTACCATAGAAGTCAGACTTACTGTCGTGTAGCTCCCTACCTCTTCCTTATTCCACTTTTGTGGAGAGAGACCTTATACACCCTTTTCCAGTTCTCCTGTATCACTCCAGACTCTAGAAAAGCTTTGATAAAGTCAGCCAGCAAGCTAAAATTTTGCCACCAGGCAGACAGCACACTTCCTGGGACATCATATCTGGTCTGCAGATGGACATCTCTGTACCCCTCAGAAGGTAATCACCAACCACAACTACTTTTTTTTGCCTTCTAGTGGTCATAGATCCAGCAACTTTGGGGATTTCAAGCTTTGTTCTTCTTCTTCCAGGGATGCTCTCACCTCTTCCACTTCCAGGGATGCATATTGGTTCTTCAGGTCAAGGGCAGGTGGAGTCACAGTCTCAATCTTGCAAGGTCAAGTAATCTGAGTCCAGCTGTCCTCTCTCAGCAAGGCCTCTTCTTCCCTACTTCTGGAAATCCTTGATGCTTCATGAACTGCAGATAGTTTACTGAAGAAACCAATCAACGGGACAATATGCAGGAGATTATTTGATGCTGGAGTTTGATCATATTGGCCTGATCGAAAGCAAAGTTGTTTGGCAAAAATATCAAAGATCAGCTCGCTTTCTGTCAGAAGTACAAGCAGTGGACAGCTGATCAATGGAAGTAAATTATGTTTTCAGACAAAAACACTTTCATTTAGTTCTACAGCCTCTGTAGACACATGAGACCTTTAAATCAGAAATATAATCTGAGGTATGTTACATCCATTCAGTGAAACAAGCATGAAAGGTTGCAGTTTGGGGCTCAATATCAATATATGATCAAGCTACTACTCAGATTTGAATATTATTGAAAATGTGTGAATCATAATTAAGCAGAAAGTGGACACACACAATCTAGCATCTATAATAGACCTTATACACTGCAACAAAGCTGTGCAGACATAGGAGATAACTCCAGATTATGTAGAAAACTGGCCAGATCAATATCAGAACTGTAAATACTGATATCCAGCATAAAATGTCTGTGGACAATGATTTAAATGCTAAATACAACACAGATAATTGTAGCTTTAAAATCTGAAGTTTCATGTGTGTGTTAAATTTCAGTAATAAATCATATTTCAAACTTTTGGCTATGACTGTGCAGAGGCCTTTCCTTCAAATGTGAATAATATCTCTTGTGATATCCAAATAAAGGACCTAATTGGTTTAACATGCAGTGGGAGTGGCCTAAGAATCCTGTTAGCCCAGGTGCCTGAGGGGGCTTAGGCATATGAGCCAATCAAAGTCTTAGCCCCTTCCCGGTGCATCCCAGAATGCACCGAGAAGGGGAAGGCTCACCATTTGGGATTGGTGGACCAGCCGGCCAGAGGGTGTGAGCATCCCTCTAGCTGGACACTCAACTGAAAGGTATGGGGGGTTTGGGGTAGAGTTAAGGGTACGGGGTGGGGGGCCTGAGCTTTGGGGGGTGTCAGGGGGGTTCAGATTCTGGGAGGGTGGTGGCAGGAGGGACTGGGCATCCCTCCTGCCCAACTTGCCTTGGAGGAGTGTGGCAGCTATGAGACAGGAAGGAGTGGACATCCTTCCTGCCCAGCTTACTTCATGGTTGGGGGTTTCGGCGGGAGAGAGTAGGCATCCATCCTGCTGGCTGACTTTGCAGGAGGGGTGTTCCTGCCTCGGTTGCTCAGCTGATCGCGACAGGGAGATTTCCTTGCTGCGATCAGCTCAGCAGCTACATCTATTTGAAATATAGGCCAGCATTTTAATGGCCTACATTTCAGAAGTCTGTCATTCCTAGCCTTGGGCGAGCTTAGATGTTCCTACGCATCTTTCTAGACCTGCAAAAACACCTACAGTGTAGGTTGCCTGCCTCGGGTAGGATTTTTCTAAAAATGTGCATCCTAGTTGGCTGGTTAGACAGCAGTAGGATGTCTACCACTGCCTAAAGTCGGGACGCCATTTATAGAATTTGCCCCCAAATGTCCCAAGTTTTTCTCTGGATATTTTCTACAGTGTTCATAAGTCTGCCCTAATCGTGCTGAAAACATGCCCCTAACAAGCCCCCTTGAGATTTAGACACACTTTAAACAGTATGGTAAACCATCTAAGAAAATGTTTTGAAAATAGCAGTTTAGACATTTACCGGTACCTCTTCTTTTACGAAGGCGCGCTAGTCAATTTAGCATGGGCTAAACGCTAATGTGTCCATAGAATATAATGGGCACGTTAACATTTAACACGTGCTAAATCGGCTAGCACGCTGTAGTGAAAGAGGGGGTAAATGTCCAAATGCCACTTTATGCTATTTTTTGATGTTTTTCTCTTGTGAAAATGAGCCCCATAATATTATAGTTATGAGATTTTATGGGAAAGAAAAAGAGGCAATCTTCTACTAAGGATCAATAATAGGAGTGCCAGCATATAGAGCACACGACAGAAAGGCAGCATGTCAATTGCAGAAAAAAACTGAAGAAACTGAAGGACTGAGCACAAATCAGAACATAAAGGAACTACTCTGCTCCCTCATCCAGCCCCCTTTCTTCAGAAAATAATATTAAATATTGAACTAAGGCCAGTACTGGGCAGATTTGCACGATCTGTGTCTGTACATGGCCGTTTGGGGGAGGATGGGCTGAAGTGGGCTTCAATGGCTGGGAGGGTGTAGATGGGCTGGAGTAGGTTTTAATGGAGATTTCGGCAGTTGGAACCCAAGCACAGTACCGGGTAGAGCTTTGGATTCTTGCCCAGAAATAGCTAAGAAGAAAAAAATTAAAAAAATTTAAATTGAATCAGGTTGGGCAGACTGTCTGGACCATTCAGGTCTTTATCTGCCGTCATCTACTATGTCACTATGTCACCGCATTGAACTGAAAGGTATTTGCGGTTTAGAAATGGAAATGGAATTTCTTATTGGATGAACTAGGGTTCATTTTGATCTGGTCATGTAGCAAATCTAAGGGCCCCTTCTAGTAAACTGCGCTAGCAGTTTCTCGCGCGGGGAGCCGCACTGAATGGCCCGCGCTGCTCCAGACGCTCATAGAGTTGCTATGAGCGTCGAGAGCAGTGCGGGCCATTCAGCATGGCTCTTTGCACTAAAAACTGCTAACGCAGTTTAATAGAAGAGGGGGTAAGACTTCTAGTAATCCTAGATACTTTCAGGTTGATGTTGATCCAATTTTTTGTTTTGATTAGTATATTAGTGCATACATTAAGATTTCAAGTTTTTTTTTTTTTTTTTGGGGGGGGGTTGTTCTCTCTAGCATACCATAAGACCCCTGAGAAATGTGTCTACTCTATGAAACACTGGCCTTGTTGGGTCTTCTAATATTTGTGATTCTGCATGTTCCCCTATGAATAAAAGCTACTGGTTGACTTAGCTCAGACGTGGAAACATCTTTCTGTCCCCTCTTTTTTTATCCAATTATACAACTGACTATAAATTTTAAAGTTCATTCCTCTTTTGCCCCGATTCAACTGGTAAACTGTTCCATTCTTTTGGATCTGTAAATCTTTTAGAAATGGGGTTCCATGTTCCATGGGAACTAGTCCATATAATAACCATGCTGCGGAATTTTGAACTGTTTCAGCGCTGTAGTCTAGAACAGTGTTTTTCAACCGCTGTTCCGCGGCACACTAGTGTGCCGCGAGATGTTGCCTGGTGTGCCGCAGGGCCGCCGGGCCCAGAGCTGACAGGGGGCCCGAGGCAGGGGCGCCAGTAGCTTGCCAAGGCAAAGTGAGTCGATCACCCAGGACTCACTTTGTCTTGGCGATCTAAAATCTATCGAGCCGATAAGTCTTCTTCTCCCCGACGTCAATTCTGCAGTCGGAGAGGAAGTTCGGGCCAGCCAATCGCTGCCTGGCTGGGCGGAACTTCCTCTCCGATTGTAGAATTGACGTCAGGGAGAGCATGCGTCGGCGTCGGCTTTGGGGCCTGTTATCCATTGGTGGGTCCTGTTCCCCGATGGCAGCGGCAGTGGCAGTGGCTTGGGGAACGGCAGGGAGAAAGAAAGAAAGGGGGCAGGCAGGGAAACAGAAGGAAAGAAGAGAAAAAGAAAGAAAGGTCAGGGAGAGAGGAAGAAAAAGTTGGGGGAGGGAATGAGGTGTGGAGGAGAGAAAGCATACAGGCTGATAGAAGGGAAGAAAGATTGGATGCACAGTCAGAAGAAGAAAGTGCAACCAGAAATCACCAGACAAGGTAGGAAAAATGATTTTATTTTAAATTTAGCAAAGTGGAGGCAGTATTACCACAGTTTTCAAAGGAATTTGCCCAAATAACTTAATAGTTAACTGGGTAAATTCCCAGAGATGAAAACTTCCCTTCACTTACTATGCACAGTTCTGAATTTATATCTGCTGTCTATATTTTACAATATGGTCACCTTTTACTAAACCGCAATAGTGGTTTTTAGCGCAGGGAGCCTATGAGCGTCAAGAGCAGCGCTGGGCATTCAGCGCAGCTCCCTGCGCTAAAAACTGTTATTGTGGTTTAATAAAAAGGATGGAGGGTATATTTGTCTATTTTTGTATGCTATAAAAACCAAATACAGAGAGAGACTGAGAGCTGTTGACGAAGAGCTACGTGTGTGTCTTTCTTCCATTCCAGCCAGAATATCAGCTTTGTGTTCAGCCAAACAGGCCCAGGTTTCGCACTGAATAAAGTATTTTATAATTTTTATAATTTTTATTTCATAATAAAGTAATTATAAAATACTTTCTTTGTGTTTATTTGATTCCTATTCAAGAGAATTACTTTATATATAGTCAATATAGGCAGAGAGTTAAATTTTTTAACATTTTCTAATGGTGGTGTGCCTCGTGATTTTTTTCATGAAACAAGTGTGCCTTTGCCCAAAAAAGGTTGAAAAACACTGGTCTAGAGGTTGCCTAATACCATCGCTTGCAATACTTTCTGAAAATCGTTTCTACACAATATCGGACACAATTTACTTAACAAGCGTAGCTTAAAGTAAGTAGTTTTGATGACTTGATGATCCATGATGCCTTTTTACTATGTTCTTTTTGGATTTCCCTCAGTGTTTTCAGACATGTAAATGTTTTTGTTTGGTTTGGGTTTGTTTTATTATCAGATCTTGCAGTATTGCCATTGTTTTGTTAAAGCTTCAAATTTTTTTCTAGAATTGGTGTTGATTTATTCTAAACTGGTTAATTTGTCTGTACTGGATATCTTTGTTCTTATATCGCTGAGTTTTCCTTCTTTCTGCTGAAATTCATTTCTTTAGAGATGCTTTGCATTGCAAAGTTGTACTTTTAAATTAGATTAAGCTCTACTTTTTTTTTTAATTAATCATTTCATATTCTTCAGATGGCTCATATCTTCCCAAGACAAAATCCTACGTATTTCTGACTGGCATTAATTAACAAATCTGCCTCTTACAAACCAGTACACACATGTCAACAAGTGTTGATGAACAAATATTGTATTAGAAAAACAAGCCCTCAGATTAATATTGTCTTTCTCCCTTGTGTGCTTATGCTAAGTCTTACTTTCAGCTTATAAGTTTGTTTGTATTTTTGAGAGGGGGGCGGGGATGATTCAAATCTCTATCATGGGGTAACCTCCAAACAATGCAGAAAGATAAATGACCACAGTCAGTGCAACAAATGTGATAATGCAGGATAAAATACTCTTACTGAAAATATGAGTGTGAAGAAAAATGTCAATATGCCTTCACACTATCACGTTTCAAAAAACAACAACATAAAGGTTTCAAAAAGTTCACACTTATCTAAAGTCGAGAAGTCCAAATTCCAACTCCCCTGATAGCCCCGACGTCACGGGTTTCATCTTAGATGACTGCTTCAGGACATCTGGTACTGCAAATATTAGTCATTATGAGAAAGTGCTGAAAAGTTCTCAGCCCAACCAACCGACTTCCTAAATTCTGAGCGTTATTTTACCACTGTAGCTGAAAAGAGTGCTATCTTATTTCGTTAAGTGCCAATTTGCAGAAGTGAAATTCTATGTTTTGACATTGTTTCAGATCCACATCATTCTCTTCTTGGTTGGAGCCCCTCGTATTTTCTGCGCTTGAAGATTTAAAATGGAGTGACGGCTTTACCTTTGTGCACTAATGTCAGACTTACCCTGGATTCCCTTAATAATAATTCTGGATGCAAGTAGTAATCACTTGCACTGTCACAAAGCTCTGTTCATTTGATCCTTTCTAGAAAAATAAGAAGAAGATGATACTCAATGTATCAATGGCTTGGAAGAGTATCAATGTACTCAATGGCTTGGAAGATTAATACTTGAGGCCACTTCCTATCTTGATTTTAGAAAATTACTAAAAACACACCTGTTTGATATGCTTACTTCTTAGTTATGTTACCGTCAGATCTATTATGATCTTTAATAGCTTCTTACTTGCCAATTTGAGCTATTGTCTTAACTTTTACTGATTTTATTTGATGTATTCTTTTACTGATTGTTTTTATTCTGCACTAGATATCAAATGTTAATTCTGTATTTTAATTATCTGCTCTATGTATCCTTAATTGTGAACCGCTTTGAACTTCCGGTATAGCAGTATACAAGAAATAAATTATTATATAACATAGTAAAAACCCATTATAAATCTTTATATTATATCCTCTAAATTTAGGGCTCCTTTTACGAAGGTGCGCTAGGGTTTTTAGCACACGCACAAAATTACTGCGCGATAGCACATGGTAGCCGAAAATCTATCGCCTCCTAAAAAGGAGGTGGTAGTGGCTAGCGCGCTCGGGAATTTAACGCGTACTATTGCGCGCATTAAGGCCCTAGCGCACCTTTGCAAAAGGAGCCCTTAGTACTTTAGTGCCATTTTCTTTTTTCTGTAGAATCCTCAGCAGGCTCCTCCTCCTTTTTGCGTGCAGTTCATATAAGGAAAGTATGAGCCACTTTCTTCACCAAATCCTATTTTTGTATATTTTTCTTTTTAAATTATTTGTGCAAACTATTTTCTTTTTAAAATATTTGTGCAAACGTATGAAGAAAGACTGAAAAAATTGCAGCTGTACTCACTTGAGGAAAGAAGAGAACGGGGAGACATGATTGAAACATATAAGTACATCACGGGATGCATTGAGTCAGAAGATGATATCTTCTGGCTCATGGGACCCTCGACCACCAGAGGGCATCCACTGAAAATCAGGGGAGGGAAGTTTCATGGTGACTCCAGGAAGTACTTCTTCACCGAAAGAGTGGTGGATCATTGGAACAGACTCCCACTTCAGGTGATAAAGGCCAACAGCGTGACGGATTTCAAGAAAAAATGGGATACTCACGTGGGATCTTTAAGGGAGTAAATTCAGGGGAGGGGATACTTGGAATGGGCAGACTTGGTGGGCTATAGCCCTTTTCTGCTGCTTTTTTCTATGTTTTCTATGTTTCTAAACACACCACCTATATATAAATAATGAGAATTTTTGGAGCGCGATATGAAAATCTCCTGCTAGTCATTGAGTAGTGGCTCGTGGCCAGCAGGGGGTGCTGGTTATGGGACGGAAATGGGAATGGATGTTAGGACATGATAAGTGCAGTATTTTTTGTGGAGTTTTTTTCTACAAAAGGCCAGTTTTTCGTATGATTCTGGGTAATTCTAGTTAGACAAACATCTGTGTTAGTTAAGGACTGCGCCCAAATAGAAGCGTACGGAAAAATAGGTGAATAAAAATTTAAATATAATGTAGCTAAGGCCAGAGAAAAATACACTAAGGATTAATATAAGGGAAAGCATAATAATATCTGTTTATGTACTTTGCTGTTGAGCCAAATCATGGTGGAAATCAGGATTACATGAAATCCATTTTGGGTTCTTTGTGTTTACCAGTGATTAGTTTTCTGCCTTCTTTGTCCTCTCTGAGTTTTCCCACTCCCAGCAGCATGGTGTTAATTAACACCAGCTGTGCTTGCTTTAGACTGGTAAAGAAGGATCACGTGTCCTAAACTAAGATATAAAATGTATGAAGTATGAATGGCCAAGATATGAATGAAATTATAAATGTTTGGGGCCCCTGAATGTGATATGTGGTGATATAAATGGTTTATAAAAAGAACACTAAGGAAGAAATCCTACAGCAGCATCTGGAAGTAATTAGAGTCAGTCTCCAGCATAGGAAGGGGGGGCATTGGAAGCCCATGCTTATCACTGTATGTAACATGAAGCTGTCAGCTTTCCTCTTCCAGATTAAAGTTACTGTCAATTTAGGGAGAGGTTGAGAATTTCTCAGCACCCTGTTAATAATTGTAGAATTCTTTTGAATATGTTAATGTTAATTCAGAAATCAAAAGTAATTTTCTGAAACTTTGTCTAACTTTTAAATGTGGAGGAATGTTTCTTTGTCCAACTTTAAGACCACCCTTAGGATTGTTATTGGTTGATTATAATGATGATGTCACGAAAAACCAACAGCATATAATAGGAAATTTGGAGCTAGTAAAACGAGACCATTGTGAGGCCAGTATTTGGCACCTCTGACGATCTCCCATTAGCGCAATCGGTAAGCAATGATGCTGTTCTTTTGATCTAATAATGGAAAAATAGAAACAATAATTCAATAAATCTTGGTTATAATTTTTAAAACCTTGCGCTGGTGTCATTTTGCATGTATAATTATTTCAAACCTGAAGTTTTCACAAAGGCGTCAATGACCCTTGCTCATCATATGGTGGGAGCCTCGATCCTGAAGAAAAAGTGAAACATGGCAATGCCGGTGGAGGCACTCCCATGACTTACTTTAAGATAATTATTCCTTATAAACTATTTAATATGTATATATAAGTGGTGTGTTTGCACAAATAATTTAAAACGAAAAATTTACAAAAATAGGATCCGGTGAAGAAAGTGGTTCATACTTTCCTTATATGAACTGTACGCAAAAAGGAGGAGGAGCCTGCTGTGGATTCTACAGAAAAAAGCATTATTATTTAAAGAAAATGGTGCTAAATATAGAAGATATAATATAAAGATTTATACTGGGTTCTTAGTGTGTTATATAGATTCCTATGTCTTGAAAATTAGCCAGTAGAAAATTGAGCACATTTCTTTATTTATATGAACATTTAATAATTAAAAATAATATTTTTATTTTTACCAGAAAATACAGGTCAATGACATAATTTCAATGATCTCCATCTGCCAAAATATATAACCACCACATTTTATCTTCAATTGTAGACATACACAACAAGAATAGATATGCCACATTTGATGCCAAAAAAACATTCTGTTACACATGCAAGAATGCACACCGGTTTCAGTGGAGAACAGTCACCACAGATTGGCAAGCACTTTGTATGGAAATACATTAATTTAAGTTATCAAATATAATACATCTGGAAGCATTTTTCAGCAATATTGCAGTCATAAAAACAGAAGATAGCAGTAGCAGTGCATTTTTTTTTTTCTCTCAAAACAAAGATGTCAGGATTAAGATGCATCCCATCAACAACTTCAAGAAACATGAATCTTTATAACAAACTTAAGAACTCAGAGACACCACTCGGGACTCATAAATATTCATTGTCCTATCGGATCTATTTTCTCCCCAAGTTTCATAAAACACTTTGTTCACCTCCCAGTAGACCTATAGCGAACACTCGGAATTCAATTTTAGAACCCTTATCTCTCTTTAGTGGCTGTGATGGTTGAGCCTGTACAATTGCTCTGCCGCTTCAAAAGAATAGAGTGTTCTGGTTTCAGCTGCCTCTTGGAATGAGATTTCTCTCTGCCTGCTTGGAAATAAGGCTCTCTCTGCCTGTTTAACTACATCCACAGATGAATCTGCCTTTTCCCTGTCACATTGTTTTTTTTAAGGGACTATCTGAGGGAAATGTTTGGGCTTTACTTCCATTTTTTAATGCACTACCCTAACCATTGTCACAAGCTCCCCAAGGTGAAGATTGTCTTGAGGATGCAGGTGGCAATTTTTCTGGTGACCGTTAGGGGCGCACCAGGTATCAGGACACCGAGCTGCCTCAGAGGCAAAAACACCAGTGTGACAAGAGTTCATCAAGTGAAACAAAATCAAGTTTATTGTGAGGTAAATAATAATAATAATAATAATTTTATTTCTTATATACCGCTGTACCGTGAAGTTCTAAGCGGTTTACAGTAGAAACAGAAGAAATGCAATAAGTAAGATTAATTAAGATGAAGAGAGAGTACTTAGAGTTCCCTGACTGTCCCAAAGGCTCACATTCTTGCTAAAGTACTTGAGAAAAATAAATTAGTTAGGTTATAAACATAGAGTAGAAGAAGGTAGGAAAACAGTTCATAGGAAAATTAATTTTGAATACATTATACATTATATATTGTTCAAGGCGGAATACAAATTATAGGAGATTTGGACATTACCAAAAGAATTGCGTAATAAAGATTATCTAGATAAATTACATAACAGTGATTCTAAAATAACCTTTAGAAAGATATGTGGGTTTTGCAATAGCATTCAAACAGTGCAAAAAATGGCAGAAAGAGAAAACAAACAGTTCACAAAGTGAGAATTCAAAAATCACAGGGTTTCTTTCAAAACACAATAAGACAAAATTGCTTAGTTGGCCAGAATGGTGATAAACTTTGTATAAATTATCACAAAAAATAAATAGATATAGATAAAATGGATATAGATAAACTTTGTATGTCAGAATGGTTAGTAGGCCTTGGTTCAGTGAACACCAGACAACACATTGCTGAGCTCGTCTTCGGGCTTCCAGCACAAGCCTCGGTGCTTTGTCCCTGTGTGTGCTCAGCACAGAGGAAAAAGTAAACAAAAAGATCCAAATTCAGCATTCACAAAAGATAAGTTCTTCTGTAAGTCCCGTAGGCTTGAAGTCATGTCAGGTCAAACAGGTAGTAAAGCCCAACAATAAAAGAAAACAAATGTTTAGTTCTGAGTGCTGGGTTAGCAAAATGTAGATTAATGTACTTCCCCACACTTGCAATCTACAACTACTACTATTTATTAGGTCTATAGCGCTGAAAGGCGTACACAGCGCTGTACATTTTAACTTACAATAGACAGTCTCTGCTCAGAAGAGCTTGCAATCTAATTTAGACAGGACATTTCAGGGTTGGGGAAATAACGGTAAAGGAAATGATACAGTGGGTCTAGGTATCTGACAGCAGTGAGTGGGAGTTAAGAGTTGAAAATAGTTTCTAAAAAGTGGGCCTTTAACTTGGATTTGGATACTGCTAGGGACAGAGCATGACGTAACGATTCAGGCAGCCTGTTCCAGGCATACGGTGCCGCAAGAAAGAAGGGATGGAGTCTGGAGTTGGCAGTGGAAGAGAAGGGTACAGATAAGAGGGGCTTGCCCAAAGAACGGAGATCACTGGGAGGAGCATAGGGGGGGAGATAAGTGAAGAGAGATATCGGGGGCCTTCAGAATGAATGCACTTGTAAGTCGGCAAGAGGAGTTTAAACTGTATTCGGAAATGGATGGGGAGCCAATGAAGTGACTTGAGAGGGGTAATGTGAGAACAGCGGCTCTCATGGATATGAGTCATGCAGCAGAATTTTGAATGGATTGAAGAGGTGAGAGGCGGCTGCACAGGAGGCCTGAGAGAAGTACGTTGCAGTAGTCTAAGCGCGAGGTGACGAGAGCGTGGACAAGGGTTTTGGTAGTGTGTTTAGAGAGAAGAGGACAGATTCTGATAAAATTATAGAGGTAGAAACGACAGGATTTGGCAGTTTGTTGGATCTGAGCAGAGAAGGAGAGAGAGGAGTCAAAGATCACCCCAAGATTGTGAGCTGAGGAGACAGGGAGGAGGATAGTGTTATCCACAGAAATAGAGAATGGCGAGGGGGGGAGGTGAGTTTAGGCAGAAAGATAAGACAAAGTTAGACAAGTTCCTGGTGATCAAGAGTGTACGCTGGTAGGCTAGTCTCAGTTAGGGCGCTGGTCTTTGACCAGAGGGCCGCCGCGTGAGCGGACTGCTGGGCATAATGGACCACTGGTCTGACCCAGCAGCAGCAATTCTTGTTCTTAGTTCAGTTTTAGCCATATTCAGGTCAAAAAAAGAAAACAAAAATCTGTGAAAACTAGCAATCCGTTCTTTAGTCACAAAGCAGCAGTTCTCAGTCTTGGCAGAAAAAATAGTCAACTTCTTAAGACAGACACTATGCACTCTGGTTACCAGGATAAGTAAGAAAAGATAGCAAAACTCTCTTTCAGTCTCCAACAGTAAGAACAGCTTTTCACTTACCTTTAACAACCAACATACGTCCATATCCTTGAGGCTGCTGCTTTATAGACTCCCAGGAAAATTCCACTTCCATGAGTGAATATAATTAATTCTCTGAGGTCATAATTTCTGTGCCCATCTCTTGTAATTGCTTAGGCACAGATGGGACAATATCAGCCTGACTCATCAGCCCTGAGAACCCTGTATCATAAGTTACCTTATTGGCTTCTGACTGTGATTCTTTTTATTGCAGTATCTCTGTCAGAGCTAAACCTAAGCCCCGTCCTCCTGGCTACTCTCAGAGAAGAATAACCTGAATCAGTTGCTGGATGCTAAGGTCCACCTTGGGGGTTAGCGCCCAAGAAAAGGATCTGGGTGTCATTGTAGATAATGCGATGAAACCTTCCGCCCAATGCGCAGCAGCGACCAAAAAAGCAAACCGGATTCTAAGAATGATAAAAAAGGGATGTTTAACAAGATTAAGAATGCCAGAGGTTGTGGTAAGAGTGGATAGCATAGCTGGTTTTAAGAAAGGTTTAGGCAATTTCCTGGAGGAAAAGTCCATAGTCTGTTATTGAAAAAGACATGGGGGAAGCCACTACTTGCCCTGGATCAGTGGCATGGAATATTGCTACTCCTTGGGTTTTGGCCAGGTACTAGTGGCCTGGATTGGCCACAATGAGAAGGGGCTACTGGGCTTGATGGATCATTGGTCTGACCAGTAAGGCGCTATGCTTATGTTTTTATGTTCTTCTCCAACATCCTGGGCTGTTGATTAACTTCCTTACTTCTCCAGTCAATGTCCCTGCTGCTCTCTCTCTACCTGAATGCCTGCTCATCTCCTCTTAAGGACCTGCAGCCCTGCTCCAAAGCTTCAGGTGCAGGCAATTCCTGTAGCGTCTCTTGGCAATCAGGAAAGTTCCTGCATTGTGCTGTGTGGGGGAGTGTCCTAGGTGAGGTGGTAAAGGTGCTCCTCCTGGTTTTCCAGATGTAAACAGCGCCAAACTGGCCACAATGTGCTTTTAAATGTGAAGCTGAAATTATGGGTGCTCCGAAATGCCTTGATGTCACTGGGTCACTATTAGCAGGCATAGGCTGTTCACCACACCATAGATTGTAGAATTCTTCCTGTCAACAATTCAGTTTAGTTCCTTAAAATTTGTTTTTTTCTCAAACCTGCAATTCAGGTCTCTCAATTCACCCTTTCTCCACGATCATTATAATTCTGGGGCTTCTGTTAGTATCATTATTTTTATTTTGTAGAATTGCCTTTCACTTTGACAGTATAAAATGGGCCCAAGTGTGAAATAAGGGCGGATTAAATTTGTTCCTCCATTTCACTGTTTCCATATCCCACCTACAATCTTATTTACCCATATAATTTGAAAAGTGTTACTTTGCCTATGTCTTTCACGTTCCCACCTTATACTTACTATTTTAGCTTAATTACACAGCACTGATCTCCATCTGCAGCATGGTTATCCATGCTATTGCCTGTAGCCACATCTGTAAAACTTGCAAAACTTCATTACTCCTGAGGCAGTACAAGGAGGTAGCAGGCAGCTCAAGCAGCAGGTTTCATTGACTAGCTGGGCTTCACCATCCCCTCCAGCAAAGGTTTGACACCTAATGCAGTAGAGGGAGGGGAGAGGAGGGAGGGGAGAGGAGGGAGAAGAAATGTATGCCTCCCAGTCCACCCCTGTGCCCCCTCCCCTCACTCAGTGGACTGCTGGCTATGCACCTGCCTTTAATCATACAATTAATCATGTGATTAATCACAATTAAAAATTCTAATTGAAATGCAGGCCTTCTATGGACATATTAATATGTTCAAACTAGGTGGCTCTATGCTCTGTATAGTCTGGATGTGATATAGTTTCCCATTTCTCATCATACATTGCTGTATCAAGTTCTGTATATTGGTCTGAGAATCAGGGTCCTTATTCCCCATATACCTCTCACCATTTAGGGTTTTTTAGATTATTTTTTTGCTTTTTAACAGTTTACAACAAACAAACATGCTCCATCAGAACAGTGGTACATTGCTCAACAAATTTATACAAAATAATTAAGCAGCACCTTACCACAAAGTGCATTCACCTGAATGATCACATTATTCCCACTCAAATAAGTGTGACATCCCTTACCCAAGACTCTGTATGTGCCTCACTCTCCCTGCACTACCCTGTTCACCACAGTATTTCTCCACAGATCCTTGGGTTGATGGCTGAATGACTTTTTTGTTTGTTTGTTTTTACTGTTGCTGAACATTTTCTTTCTATTAGTGTCCCAGATTTATTTGGTGTGTTGCTGCAAAATCCCTTCCTGTTCTATTTCCAAAGGTCAGATTTAGCTCAGCAAAGATACAGCACAAAAGTGCCTTCATTTTGGACTCTACAGCCTGGAAAGTCACAAGCATAAGAACATAAGAACATAAGAAATGCCTCTGCTGGGTCAGACCCGAGGTCCATCGTGCCCAGCAGTCCGCTCACGCGGCGGCCCAACAGGTCCAGGACCTGTGCAGTAATCTTCTATCTATACCCCTCTATCCCCATTTCCAGTAGGAATTTGTCCAATCCTTTCTTGAACCCCAGTACCGTACTCTGCCCTATTACGTCCTCTGGAAGCGCATTCCAGGTGTCCACCACACGTTGGGTAAAGAAGAACTTCCTAGCATTTGTTTTGAATCTGTCTCCTATCAACTTTTCCAAATGCCCTCTTGTTCTTTTATTATTAGAAAGTTTGAAGAATCTGTCCCTCTTTACTCTCTCTATGCCCTTCATGATCCTATAAGTCTCTATCATATCTCCTCTAAGTCTCCTCTTCTCCAGGGAAAAGAGACCCAGCTTCTCCAATCTCTCAGAATATGACAGGTTTTCCATACCTTTTATCAGACGTGTTGCTCTCCTCTGAACCCTCTCGACTAACGCCATATCCTTCTTAAGATATGGCGACCAATATTGGACGCAGTACTCCAAATGCGGGCGCACCATCGCCCGATACAACGGCAGTATAACTTCTTTCGTTCTGGATGTAATACCCTTTTTGATTATACCAAGCATTCTATTCGCTCTCTTAGTGGCCGCTGCACACTGTGCCGACGGCTTCATTGTCAAGTCCACCATTACCCCCAAGTCCCTTTCCTGAGTACTCTTATTCACTAACATCCCTCCCATTGTATAGTTGTACCTCGAGTTTCTGCTCCCCACATGTAATACTTTACATTTCTCAATGTTGAACTTCATCTGCCATTTCGCCGCCCATTCTTCTAATTTGTTCAAGTCCCTTTGCAACTTTTCGCAGTCCTCTGTAGTCCGAGCTCCATTAAATAGTTTGGTGTCGTCCGCAAATTTTATTATCTCGCAATGGGTCATTTTACTAATCTGTGAAAAAGAAAAAGAAGACTGTATTGCCCCTTACCTAGGTCTTTGTCTCACACTAAGGTCATTTTTACCATGGTCGGAAGAACCCCCAATTTTCCATTTTTTCACTATGATCTTATGTTGCTATTAGCACATGCCCATTTTTTAAAAAAATACCATGGTATGCTTACCAACACCTATTTTGTAGGCAGTAAAGACTCCTGGTTATCTGTGCACTATTCAATTTGCACATGGCAATGTAGATGCACTAACTGATTAGCAGAAGAATACCCAATCCCTGCCCGAGCTGTGCCTCCTCAAAAACAAAAACACAGAAAATTATTTAGCGTGTAGTTAGCATGTCTACATTCAAAAACTAGCACGTGACGTTGTAGTGTGTCCCGTGGTAGTCCATTTTTTTGCTGTGCTACGTGTATACTATTTATATAGTGCTATTGAATGTGTGCATGAATTGTGACTTGCACCCCTGGTGGGAGTTGAGGGTTCAGATCTCACTGATATTCCTTGTGATTTTAAACAAGTCGCCAAGGGCCTTTGTACTAAAGGGCAGTAAAATCTGTGCTTAGCATCCTAATGCAGGATTTTTCCATGCGCTAAGCCCAGAAAAAAAATGTGTTTTCTTCTCTCTTTTTTTGGCTGGTCATGCATGTTACCTGCAAAAAGATAACACGGTAGCAATTAGGGCCCGATTCTATATATATTGCGCCTGAAAATTAGACCCCAACTATTGTGGCACTAGACATGATTCTATAAAAATTAGGATGAGCCTAAACTTAGGCCCAAGTTAGATGCCTACCAGTGCCTAAATCCAAAACAGGCACCTACATACAAAGTATGACTTTGATCTACTCCCTAACCACACCTACTTTGTGGTATGCACCTAGAACTAGGTGCCTATCTCAAACTAGTAGGCGCCTACCAAGTTAAGTGCCCCATATCCAATTAAGTCCAATTAAAGTCAATTTTGCAGTAAGTGCTAATTATGTAGCTGCCTAAATTTAGGCAGACTTTATAGAATTAGGGCCTTGCTACCTCCTATTTAGAGGGCAGTAAGTGCTCCCACATTAACCCTGAGTTATCCAGAATGCAGTAATCATTATGTGTCAACTGGTTAATGCTTCTCTGCCCATTTTCTGCCCATGACATGTGCTAGCTGACAAAATACACCCTAAGGGACTGATTCTATAAACAGTGCCTAAAAATTAGGCACAGGCTACCTGTCAATCACATACAGGCATTGTGTATAGAATCACGGCTAGCGGTGCTTATGTGAAAACTTAGGCACCTAAAATGTAGACGAGGGTTTTAAAGGCCTACATTCCAGGCACCTAAGTTGTTGGAAAATCACGCTTAGCTGCACCTAACTCACTCTCCGCTCACAGAAATGCTCACTTAGGTGTTAGGCACTGCTAAGTGCATTACGATAGGCACCTATCTTTCATAGAATTAGATAGGTGCCTATCGCCCAATTAAATTCTTTTTCTAACCAATTATTGAGGACCTGGCCCTTAGTTCTCCCTTTTCTTCATACTTACCTGGCAGGGGAGATTGGTCCATGATACTATTAGGGGTATTTTGTCAATTAAGTTAGGCATCTAAGAAGTGCCTGTCTTTTAGGTGCCCTTTATAGAATCAGCCCCGAAGTGCATGTTAGAGCTTAACACCCTTTAGTAAAAGAGCCCCTAAACCTTTCATTGTCTCAGGTAAAAATGTAGGTCCTGAAATTCAATGGAATTTTTCTGCTAATAGAAGCAGGTACTGGCTCTGGATATTGAGAAATACTATCTGAATAATTCCACTGAATATCCTTAAGGGGCTGCCTTGGCACTACATAGATGGCATATGGGCAAAACTGTCTCATTTATCCAAAAACTGGCAATATTCAATCACAGTCCAGATAAAGTTAGGACAGAATAAATAGCTGTGTCAGCTTGCTCCAGATAACAGGCTCAGTATCATAGCAGTGACTACACTGCACAGATATTCAGCGATGCCTGCAAACTGTATACTGGTGCTGAATATCTGTGCTTTATTTAGCTTCTGAGGTTGGCATTTAAAATGAAGGCTGACAACAGCTGCTTAGTATTAACCCATTAAACATTACAGGGACAAGAAAATACCTACCTATATGTAACTTGCCTTGAGCCAACACAGAGAAAGGCATGCACTAAATAAAATGAATAAGAATATGAATAGCCATACTGGGTCAGACCAATGGTACATCTAGCCTGAATCCTGTTTCCAACAGGAGCCAATCCTTTCTTTTTAGATGCTATTCTTCATCTTCTATTTGTAGACGTTATCAGGCAGTTTTGAACGGCATTTCTATTAGTTGGAATCATTAGGTTTTTCTTGAATATTTTGATTGTCAAGTGAGTAGAAAATTTGAGGGGAATGGTTTGAAATGTTAACATCTAATTACTACTTTCGTAGAAGTTATTTGAACAAAGTTATGCATAGTAAATTCATGTTTAGTTGATAATTACAGAAAAAAAAAGAGATGTGGAACCAGTCCATGGACGTCCAGGAATTAAATCAGAAAGTTTATTGTGTAAAACAATTAAAATCACAGCCAGTAACGGAAGTTGCACTCATTCTTTTGCTATTACATTTCAAGGACCCCTGAGGAAGGCTATATAAAGCCGAAACACGGCCTGTGTAGAGTCTGGTCATTGTCCATGCAGTATTATTTTTATATTGTTGTGATTGAATGTAATTGTTTTACACACCGATATACTTTGTGATTTTAACTCCTGGATGTCCAGGGACTGGTTCTTTTTTTCTGTTTCCTGTTTTTTTGTGGTACCAAGGTCCATTCCTGTGGCAGTTAGGTCTGTCTTCGTGATGTAGACCAACCCCCACAGTGCTGTTTTTAGATTTGTAGTTGATATTTAAAATATTATAATATTATTTTATGTTCACAGTATTTTTTTCATCAGTTTTGGTTGCTGAAGGTTATAAATTTGAAAAGGTTATAAATTGTTCTTTTACTTCTTTAAATATATGGAATCTGGTTTGCAGCAAAAAAAAAAAAACAGCAGTCTCCTAAATTTGCACTTCCTATCCAGGTTTGGTAAGTAAAGTGTGAAACATTAATATTTATTTTTAGTTTGTGTGAGATTGTTTATCATAAAAGCAAGTGAAGTTTATGTACAAGTGCTTATCATGCAGTCTGGATAAGGTTTAGGAAAGGGGTGCTGAAAGGTTCTCAGCCCCACCAACTTCCTAAATTCTGAGCGTTATTTTGCCACTGTAGCTGAAAAGAGTGTCATTTTATTTTGCAAAGTGCCAATTTGCACAATCATAATGCTATGTTTTGACATTATTTCAGGTCATTGATTGAACTCTGTCAGTGAAAAGTATGTCCGTCACACATCTCTAGATGTGTACATATGGAACAAAGGAATGGCCTCAAATTTTTGAACTGGATGAGGATATAATAAACTCCTTTTTCATTTTTAGCGCCTCATGCTAGATGTAGCTTCTCTAGACCTGTCAAACCATTTTCTTATCCTGCAGTATAAATATAGCCTAGTTTGTAAGACTTAGCTTAAACGCATACAGACTGTGAAAAATTGCCAAATGACTTTAGGAAAATGGAAGACTGGGCATCCAAATGGCAGATGATATTTAATATGGACAAATGCAAAACAATGCACATTGGGAGAAATAATCCTGATGCTGAGCTCCAATTTAGGAGTTAGAACCCAAGATAAAGATCTAGGTGTCATTGTAAACTTTGAAATATGTTCTCTTAAGCTTTTGCAGCTGGTTCTATGATTGTTGCAGTTGTCTGGGTCTCGACACATCAGGGTAGGTAGAACTGATATTTCAGCCATCACCCGGTAGCTGTAGTCAGAAGGATGATAGGTTGTATAGATACAGGAGTAAACAGCAGAATAAAGGTGGTGCTGCTGCCCCTATACAAGTTATTGGTAAGGCTCAACTTGGAATACTGTGTTCAGTTTTGGAGGTCATATCTGATTAAGGATATAAGACTTGAAGCAGCCCAGAGGAAGGTGACAAAAATAGTATGGGGGTTTGTGGCAAAAGGCGTACAAGAAGAGACTGGAAGACCTAAATGCAGACCTGTCACTTCCATTATATGCATATCTCTCTCATGCATATTCATTAGGGATAGCTTGAAAACCCGACTGACTGGGGGTCCCCCAGGACAGAGTTGGGAACCACTGCTCTAGAGGAGAAGAGGGACAGTGGAGCAATGATACAGACATTTAAATACTGGAAATGTATTAGTATAGAGAGAAGAGGAAATGGTAATACTAAAGGGCATAAATTGAGGTTGTGGGGTAATAGACTTAGAAGTACAGTTAGGAAATTATTTTGTCATTGATTGATTTAATTTAAGGAGATTAAGTTCTGTTTCTCTCCTTGAAACAGGCAGTAAAAGCATATATGGAAAGATTAGCATTCTTTAGTACTTTATTCTTTTATGCCACATGAGCTGTTTGGAATTTTTCTTGTGTTATATACCCCAGTTAAAGCAAAGATTTACATTTAGATTACTGATTTGAGAATAAGAGAGATGTTTTTCAATGACCACATACGAGGGCTGGTCAAGAAAAGTTAATTTATGCAAGGATGCCTCCAACTGTGGTACTACTGGACTATCAGTAGGTGTCATGATGGTTATATTTAACCGCTGAGGCCCAGGCAGAGGGAGACTGCTCCCTCTCAGGCAATCCTGACCACCATAGATACCCTCTAAGGAGGTCCAAAGGTGAGCGTTTTCTTCGATGACACAATTTTTGGACAGCTGCAAAGTTTGTGCATTAAGGAATTTTATGAGACTAGTGGGGAACCTTCAAGGAGGGATCTGATGTGGGTGGGGAGGGGGGACTGGGAAATGATCAGAACTTTGGAATGAGATAGGAGAGCGTCGAGATGGGTGGGAGGGGATCAGAACAGTGGTCTTGGATGTGTGCAGCTGTAGGTTGCATTGAATTAGATGTGTTTAGCCTTTTCCCCTCCCACCCCTCAACCAGGTTACATACAAGGACAGATAGCATATTGTTCCTATTCTATTTGCCAATACATGTAATGTGGTGCCATGCGGTACATGCAGATTAGATTCTCGGTATGTCCACTGTATATAATCCACAGGCCTTGCATTTACCATGCCCTAGCTTTAGCAGCTAACATAATAAGTGCAAATGCATACCGCGTTTTAGTAAAAGAGCCCCTTTGTCTTCTATTGTCTCTGGTACCTACTTACTTTACTTTTTCTTTATTGATTTGATATATCAACCAGTACAAAATCATCTGTTAGATTCACAATAGAAACAATAACATAGCCAGTAAAACAAACAGCAATACAGAACCTTCGCCATCCCTTCCCACAATCTTTCTGAAAAAGCAAAGCCTCCCATTGTTTCCTCAATCACAAGCAATTCATTTCTTCTTTCAAAGACTGTGGCAAAAGAATTCCAGAAGCTTGGAACAACAGTAGTAAAAGACATCATTCCACACTGATGTCAGACGAGTGACAGAAGATGCTGACACACACATTAAACCCAGCTGGGAGTTGCACAGCTCAGTACATAATAATTCAAACGCTGGCACAAATAATAGGGCAAGCCTCTATAGAGAGACATATATGTCATGCTTGCTTAGACTATAAGCTGTTTTCAGCAGGAACATATTGTACCTGAATATTTATCACCACTTTACAGTGCTGTGTACATCCAGTAGCTTTGTAACACTATGGGCTCATTTTCAAAAGAGAAAAAAATGTCCCAAAAAATGGAATAAAGTGGCATTTGGACATGCAGTTTGCTTAAACGTCCAAATTATCATTTTTGAAACACATTTTTAGACAGTTTGCTATGCTGCTTGTTTGCAGTGTGTCTAAGTCTTAAAAGAATGTGTTTGGGGCATATTTTGGGTAGGATTAGGGTGGATTTGTGATATGGATGTTTTCTTACAATAATTGAGCATTAAAGAAAATATCCAGGACAAAAAATGGATGTTTGAGGCTAGACCTGTTTCAGTTATGAATAAGTGCCAAAAAAGATGACTAAACTGATCAGATGATCATTGGAGGCATGAAAGAATGGCCTCCCCCTTATTCCCCAAGGGGTCACTGACCTCCCTCCCACCCCCCACCCCCAAAGATGTGATTGAAACAGTATATACCAGCCTGTGTGACAGCTTCAGATATTATGGTCAGTCCTATTACAGCAACGAGCAGGTCTCTGATCTAGCCTAGTGGTTGGTGCAATAGATTACAGAGAAGGAGACCAAGGCCCATATCCCAGTATAACTATTACATTTATGGAGGAAAGTATGAGCCCTCCAAAAACCACCCCAAACTTACTGTCCTTACATATAAGTGATATCTACAGACATAAGGGCTATTATTATGGTGTACAGTAAGTTTTGCGTGAGTTTTGGAGGGCTCACCCTACACTGTAAGGAGTTTATAGTGAGATGTATACTGGGACCTTTTATGTGACGTTCACTGCAGTTCCCCCTTTGGTGTCCTACTGCTCTGCTGGGAAGTCTGTTTGACTATTAAGAATGATGGCCCCTCCTAATTGTTGTTTAATAATTTATATTGAGATGGGTTTTTATCGAAAATAGTTTGAAAAGATAGATGCACTGATGAGAAACACATCTAAGAAATGTCTGCTTTTGAAACAAAAAGATAAATATTTTTCTTGTTTGAAAATGGGCATTTTCTCTACTGGACTTTTGTATATTTTTTTTGCAAAACCTCCAAAATCAAATTTAGACGCCATATTGAAAATGCCCCCTAAGTATTATTATAAAAGATCTTAGTTATCTAATAAAAGTTATTATTTTAAAATATTTGAAGTTCATTACACTATCTAAACTAAACTAAACGTTAAGTTTATTTATGTACCGCATCATCTCCACGGATGTTGTGGAGCTCGGCATGGTTTCAAGAACTTAAAATATAAGAAGAGAAGGAAAAAAAAGGTTTACATGAACTTATATATAGAAGAGAAGAGTAAGGGGGGATAGAATTACATTTTAGTGAAAAGCCAGGTTTTCAGTTGCTTGCGGAATAATTGGAGGAAGCCCAGGTTCCGCAGCGGGGTAGTAAGGTCGTTTCAAAGACCTGTGATTCTGAAGAGAAGGGATTTTCTCAGTTTGCCTGCATAGCGAATACCATGTAGAGAGGGGAAGGATAATTTATACCTGGTAGAGTCAGGACTCGAGGAGTTATAAGATAGTGGAATAAAGGGAGAAAGGATGCCGTGAATGATCTTAAAAGCTAGGCAGGAGCATTTGAAATGGATTCTGGAAATCACTGGGAGCCAGTGAAGTTTGGGTAGGAGTGGGGAGACATGGTCGGACTTGCGTTTTGCAAAGATCAACTTGGCTGCAGTATTCTGGAATTCAAATTCTATTGGAATTCAAATGATATTCTTAGTATAACTTAAATATTGCTAACTACCATAACTCAGAATACGTCATGCCTTGACCTATACAGTATATGTAGTCCTGTAACCCATTCTGGGATCCTTTGAGAGACCTACCAGCTGGACCAGGACTTGAGTCTGGGCATGCAGCTCTTGCACCAAAACGTCCAAGTGCTGACTTAGGCAGATTTTGGATGTTTTGTGTTTTGATTATGCCCCTAATAGTCATATACAAGCACGTGATAGATAGGGGCCACTGGGGCACCCACATTCTTTCCTCTAGTATTCTGAGGAGCTTAGGTACTAAAAAAAAATGTTGCTTTTCAGAGAGAGTTTGGAGAAAGTCCAGGTGTGTTTCAGATAGGCTTCACATTCAGACTGTAGAGTAGCAGAGGTAGGGGCAAGAAAGCATTTTTTAAAATCATAAGATAAAGGTCATCTGTTATAAGTACAGTGGTACCTCGGTTTACGAGTGCACCGGTTTGCGAGTGTTTTGCAAGACGAGCAAAACATTCGCAAAATCAGCACCTCGGAAACCGAGCATGCCTCGATTTGCGAGCGGCGCCCACCGCGATCTGGCACCCTCCCCCCTGCGATCCGGCACCCCCCCGCGATTCGGCACCCCCCACCGCGATTCAGCACCCCCCCCTCCCACTGCAATCTGAAGTCCCCCAGACCCACCCGAACTCGCTTCTTACTGTCATCTGGGCCTCGGCACCGGCATGTCCTGTGCGTTGGTGCCGGTGCACGAAGATCGGCCTCCTCTTCTTGCTGGGCCTTGAGCATCTGCGCATGCTCAAGGCCTGTGAACTCGCACCACCCTTTCTGTAAAAAAGGTTTTCCTTAGATTACTCCTGAGCCTATCACCTCTTAACTGAATCCTTTGCCCTCTCATTCCAGAGCTTCCTTTCAAATGAAAAAGACTCGATTTATGCGCATTTACATCACATAGGTATTTAAATGACTCTATCTCCCCTCTCCCGCCTTTCCTCCAAAGTATACAGATTGAGATCTTTAAGTCTGTCCCCCATACTTCTCATGATGAAGGCCTTCTCATTTCCTTATATGCAATGGCAGCGACATCTATTCACTTCTGCTTAGAGCGTTTCCATCTAGAATGCCATGATGCCTCCATACACCTCACACCAACGTCATCCAACCGAGTTCTTCATTCAAACCTTTGGGAGCTAATGAAGCACACTCTGTGTTGATATTCAGTTGAACACTCTGATTAAGTTCTGCCAAATATAAATATGAGAGCCTACCAGCAGGACTTAACCAAATGGGTGTCTTCCTCCCTGGTTAAATCTTTTTAAATATCTATACATATGAGGTTATTTTCTTCTTATTTTAAAATTTTTTTTTTCAATAAAGCTGACAATTGAAAAAAATGTGTTAATTCAGTTAGAGGGCTGTTTATAATCTGATTAGAGCAAGGAGTGCTGTGCAGTGGTGATAGTGGACTTTTACACAGTTTCACCTAATCTGAATAAATTTAAACTCAAATTAAACAGTAATGATTTTCAATAGTGAAGCAGGCTTAGCAGAAAAGGAACACAAAATAATTGTTCTGACAGTATTTAAAGTACAGCTTCCATTTACTTTTTAATTACAGTAAAGAGCTTTAAAACAATGTGAGTGATTTTCAATTTAGCAGCCCTTTCCTAAAATGCATTAAGGGACATTTCTATAAGTGGACATCTGGTGGGAGCCTACTCTGTTATGCGTCTGGAAAAACGGGACCCTTTACAGAGCTTCCAATTATGTTGCAATTGTTTAAACATTTAGTATGACCTTTGAAAATACATTAGTATATTTGTTTTCATAGTTAACTCATAATTTGTGCTCAAAGTGTCCTCCTTCAACCTTGACAAATTCACAAAGTCTTCAATGCTATCGAGCTATTGGCTCAGTGAATTCTGGGGCTTCATTAATTAAGAAGTCAACTGGTTTTGCAAGCTCAACTCAATGCACTAGAGCTCCATCCTGTTGAAAAATGAAGTAACTCTTGCTCAACTGGGACTACTAAGAACTTTAATATATTATTAGAAATAGAAAATAAATATTTTCCATCATATGGTAAAAAGAGTGCTCAGCACTTTAAAACTTTCACATCACACAGCAAGAGGAATCACGAGTCATCACTGCAACTCTTTTGTTCCCTTGTCACTAGCACCAACATTATAAATAGAATAATGTCACTTATCTGGTAGGTGGTCATTTGTTTGCAAATCCACTTGCAAGCTAAAACTCCATATTCTTTATCCTTTTAAGTGTTCAACCTAATGATGAAATGTGTATAAACTACTAGCTATAGCTCCCCTCAACACAAATCTGAGGTTCAACAATATAGGCTCCATCCGAAGAAGAAACCTTTATCCCTATACTGAAATCACAATTAAAACAAACTTTAGAATTTTCACCATACAGTATATCAGTATATCGCAAACTGTGTGCCTCCTGAGATTTCTGGTGTGCCGTGACACACTGGCGAGGAGGAGACCTTAGACTTAGTGGGGATGGGCGGACCCGCTATGCCTAAGGCCTGATTGGTCCAGGCTTCTAGAGCCTGGGCCAATAAGGCCTTAGACTTCGGCGGGATGGGCCGGGAAGGGGCGGGCCCGCCTCATTTCGACCAGGCGTGCCTGCCGGCTGGACGGGCAATACCCATCTGGCCGTAAGAACAGGTTAGTTTGGTGGGGTGGAGGTTTGGGGATTGTTAGCGCCGGGGGGGGAGGGTGCGTCTTCGGGCAGGAGGGATTGGGCACCCTTCCTGCCAGCGATCGGACAGGCCGCGGCCCGCTATATTTATAGCGGCAGAGAGATCCCTTGCTGCGATAAGTGTAGCGGGCCGTGTCTAATCTAACCCGATTCTCTAACCAGCGTCTGTAACATGGACGCCGGTTACAGAATCGGGGTTTAGTGTAGGCCGATTCTGAATAGGACGCCTCTCCCAGGAATCCTATACAGAATCAGGGCCTAGGTGTCTTGCGGGCCTCGCCTTCAATATAGGCGGCCTGCCTGGGGAGCATTTTTTTAAAAAAACGTGCATCTCGATTGGCTGATTAGACAGCTGTAGGACGCCTACAGCTGCCTAAAATCGGGACGCACTTTTGGAGAATCAGGGCCTTAATGAGTTTGGCATCTACCACCCAATTAAAGTGCTAATTGCTGATTATTGTTGTCAATTAAGCTTTCTAAATTCTTAAGGGCTTCTTTTACTAAACTATGGAAGAACGTCTTACCATGGACCCGGCAAGGCAAATGCTCCAACGCTCATTCAATTCCTATGCCAGCCCACAGTAAGAAGCTCTTCCATGGTTTAGCAAAACTCAGCGTTAAGTTAGGCACATAAATTGGCTAGGAGTGCCAAAGCCACGCCAGCGGCTGCCATGCAGCAACAGCCTCGAAGCCCTTTAAATCTCCATGGGCTTCGGGGCCGTTAGCGCAGTGCAGCTGCTAGCGCGGCTTTGTAAAAGAGGCTGTAAGTCTTTTATAGAATCAAGGCCGATGTGTATAGTATTCAGCATGTCGGCCTGCACTAAAAACCGCTTCTGTGGTTTTGTAAAGGGCGGGAGGGGTTAATAAAGGATCCCTGTTGATTTCAAATATATTTTTAAAAATGTCTAGTGGTTCTGAGGCATTGTTGATGTGGACTATGCCTTTAAATATGCTCTAATTTAGTGCAAAATGATGGTAACAAAGAGGATCCCATTTTGAGGTCTGGGGGATCCAGTAAAGTGCTAATTTTGAAAGAATCCAGGTTAGCACTAGCTCTTAATCTGTTTTAGAGTGGTTTAATAATAATAATAATAACTTTATTTTTCTATACCGCCATAGTCAAACTGACTTCTAGGCGGTTCACATAGAAAGAAGGCTGGACAATCAGCGAATTACAAAATGCAAGAAGAATGAAGTTACATCATGAAGCATGGGGAAAGAATACATGAGAGAAGAAAGATGTTACATAATACAATGGGGTCATAAGGGGGAGAAAAAAACCCAAAACAAAACCTGAGAGAGGTGATCTGATTAAGCAAGGAATTTGCCAAATAGAACAGTTTTAATTGATTTTCGGAATGTGTTGTAGGTCCGCCTGGCTTTATTTATGTGGTTTCCCAGCCAGGATTGCTGTCTGTTTGCTTGGAACATGAAGGTTCTGTCTAGGAAGGATTTGTATTTGCAGCCTGTGATCTTTGGGTATGCAAAGATGTTTTTGTTTCTGGTGGTACGTGTGGGGTTGTGTAGAGTGAAGTGTGTTTGCAGGTAGGAAGGTGCTAGGCCCCAGACTTGTTTGAAGCAGATACAAGCAAATTTGAACAGTATTCGCGCCTCCACCAAAATATGAATGAACATATTGTAAGCACAAATAAGAGATGGAATCTTCATATGTTTGAACGCTTTTGACAACTAGCTCCTGACTGGCTGTCCTGCTCTGTGAAGGTCCACAGCACAGGATCCGTTGGAGAGCAATGGACAGTGGGAAAAAGGGCAGTTGTGCCGATGAGAAGCTGCTGTTTATTTGAGAGAGTGGCTGCTTCTGTAGAGATATTTAGCAGAGAAAGTGTGTATCTGCTCCAGGAATAAACCCTGAAGTGAATGATGTGGGAAAGGAAAGCTAAAAATGGATAATTTTTTATTATCCCTTTTTCAGGTAGGAACTTTCTGAGAGATAGCAGAGGTTTAAGTTATAAGAATTGCCTCCTTGAAAAAAAATATAGATAAGTTTTCCTGATAGCTGATCAAGCGGAGGAAGATATGGCATCCGTGGAAAATCAGGGGCGGGAAACTACGAGGTGACACCAGGAAATTCTTTTTCACTGAAAGGGTGGTTGATCGCTGGAATAGTCTTCCACTGCAGGTGATTGAGGCCAGCAGCGTGCCTGATTTTAAGGCCAAATGGGATCGGCACATGGGATCTATTCACAAGGCAAAGGTAGGGGAGGGTCATTAGGGTGGGCAGACTAGATGGGCCGTGGCCCTTATCTGCCGTCTGTTTCTATGTTTCTAAGCTTGCACATTTTAAAACTTCCCTGTTGTGAAGGAAAATTTATCTGAAGCTTTTTAAGGAGCTCAGGAGCTTTGCATTTAAGGAAAATATTAAGTCACCGAGATTAGAGATATTTTTCCTTTTCCTTATTCTATGCGGTTAAGATTTCCATCAGAAAGTAAATTAAGTGTGTGTGATGTGTGCTTTTTCTCTGTGGATTCCAGGCAGTCACTGCAAAATTCCTGACCTGATGAATTCAAACCTCTTCCACAGTATAGGTTTCTGTACAAAAAAATGTACCCCCTCTTTTACAAAGCCGAGCTATTGGCTGTGACGAGGCAAAAGCCCCGATGCCCTTTAAATACCTAAGGGCTTTGAAGCAGTTACCGCAGTGGCAGCCACTAGTAAAAGGGGAGGGGAGAGGTTAGTGAGAAGATTCAGACAGGAAATTTTATTATTTTATTTTTATTTAGAATCTCCAGTCTAGGCATCCTGACCTTGGCAGGCATACTAGCAAAATTCACACAGTCAGGAAGGGAATTTTTCTCTCCTTTTATTTTAAATTAAACCAGGTTTAGCGGGAAGATAAAGGACAAATGAAGCAAGAAGACTATTCAAGAAAGCTGGAAGATAAGTTCACTGGACAAGCAAAAGTTTGTGACTTTTAGATAAACTTTTACTCTACAAGGCTTCTGGTTTTCTTTAACTGTGCTCTGAATCAGTCACCGAAAAAATATATATATACTGTATGGGGCTCATAATAATTAAAAAAAAAAAGTATAAAAAGTGGCCTAAATGGGTACTTGGACAATCAAAAAGCCTGGGGTGGGGGGGGGGGGCCGATCGGGGGTTTGGGGGGGCGGTCGGGGGAGGTTGTGTCGAGGGCAGGAGGGCCTGGGATCCTTCCTGCCCATATTTTAGTGACGGAGGGTTCAGGGGTTCCACGGGACAGGAGGGCTTGGGCTCCCTAATGCCCCAATAGTGTCGGGGGGGTCGGGGGTGCGAAGGACTGGCTCTTCCTTCGCCTAAAAGCTCTTATTTTGGCATTTGTGAGTTAGGCTTTTTTAGGTTGATTATATGGTATAAGTGAAGACGTAGTGGTGGTCTGGGCGTTTAAACAGCTGAACGTCGAGGCAGGCCATTATTTTAAAAAAGCCTCCTTTTGGACTTTTTTTGATAATGGACATTTTCCTTGCTTCTTCTTTCAATGTTTAAGGCCTTAGGCCAAAAGGGGACTTAGATGTTTTTTTTTTATTATGCCCCTCCACGTGTATATATATATAAACAACTCAAGCTGTGACTATCTGAAAGGAAAAAAAGTTACTTATGTTACTGTTAGATTTGAATGAAATATTTGTAAGTTGAATGTGCTTTTATTAACTTATTATAGGATATATATTTGCGTATTGCACTTTTGAAGTCTAGAAAATCAATAAAGAATTAAAAAAAAAAAAGATTTGAATGAAATATTTTATGTGACTGTAAAGTTATTACAACTTAGACTATAAAAACTGGTCAGTAGGGTCCCCCTAAGTTTTAAATTTGTAACAATTTTTACTATTAGATCAGTTAATAACCATTAACCAAGGTCCTCTTTCACTAAGCTGAAGTAGAGGATTCTACTTTGGCCCAGAGCGCTAAATGCTCTGACGCTCGTTGGAATTCACTAAGCATCGGAGCAGCATCAGAGCATTTAGTGCTCTGGGCCTCAGTTGACCCCTGCCGATTAATAAAAGGGGGAGGGGGGAAGGGTCAGTGAAGTAAAATTTATTGATGCACTTCATTCTAGGGTGGCTCCTGAGTTTAGAAGTTGTAAAACATATTGATTCTCTGATATTTTTAATCCCATTTTAAACCAATTAAATTGTAATTTTCTCCCATTCCTGACTGTCTATGTGGGAGAAATGCTGATGTCTGCAGCTTTACTATTTTCCTGAGAGAACACCCAGTCTTAAACACTCAATTTAAACATGACACTTGCCATACTGGGACAGACCGTGGGTCCATCAAGCCCAGTATCTTGTTTCCAAGAATGGCCAATCCAGGTCCCAAGTACCAGGCAGAAGCCCAAACAGTAGCAACATTCCAGTGCTGAGATTGTGATGTCATAATGCCTCATTCCACCGATGCCTAAGAGCCAACCTCATCAGTGATGTCACAATGGCTTGGTTGTCCTATATTCAGCTCACATAAGAACATAAGATTTGCCATACTGAGACAGATTGAAGGTCCATCAAGACCAGTATCCTGTTTTCCAACAGTGGCCAACCCAGGTCCCAAGTACCTAGCTAGATCCCAAGTAGTAAAACGTATTTTATGCTGCTTATCCTAGGAATAAGCAGTAGATTTCCCCAAGTATCTCAATAATGGCCTATGGACTTTAAACACGACTATATATTTTAGAAATACCGGGTGTTACTCCTAGAAGGGTGGGCTACAATAGTCTACAGGGGGAACTAGTGTGACCTCCAAATCACATATTATAATAGGATGACCTGTGCGAAATACTATTAAAAGCTACTGTTTTATCAATCTGATGTAAGCCTTTTTTCTTACAATCATACCTTTTTCACTTTGCTTATTCTTTTAAAAGAGGTCAAACTAGCTAGAGAACTGTGAGGCGGTCTGTCATCAGGATAGTATAAGAGTTGATCACACACAAACTTTTCAAGGTAAATGGCCTTTGCTTTGTACTGCATTGACCTTATTCAAAGAAGTGACCATTATTCTTTCAGAGATACACAGATTCCCTCAAGCAACCTTCAATATTAGAGAACTCAGGTGACGTACTGCTTTTATATATTAATTAGATGGTGCTATATTAATAATTCTTTCTTGTTAGTCAAATAGAGGTAGGGGAATGCTTACTAATAAGCTAATTGATCAATAATAGTGATCTCTTTGAAGACTGCTTAAAAAAAAAGAGAAAGTTTCTTGTTCACTGAGAGAGATTTTGCCTATTTGAATAAAATTGAATCAGGGGCCCAGTTTGAGTTTTAAGGTAATTCTTTCTGCAGAGCATTTCTAGGTAAAGTACCCAATTAAAATAAAAATATGTAATACATTTCCAAGATCAAAAATCAAAGAAATAGAAAATAGAAATAATGAAAGAAGATAAAAAATTTTAAATAAAATAAAACAAATGTAAGAGATAGAAAAGTCTCTGAAATGGCCTGATAGCAAAAAGTCATATTTTAGTGCAGGTTTTAATACAACTCCCGACACAGCACACTTCACAGATCCTTCACTGGCAGAGCTTGAGAGCATTCAAGAAATTCACATTTCTAAAACATATCCACTAAAACTGTTATATGAAATAAATAAACCCAAATCAACACAAATCAGTTCAAATTAATACAAATTAAGGCAGTTTGCGGTCCCCATTCCATTATTCAATTCGGGAGAGCCATTTGAAAAAAAATTCTATCTCTTTAAGAGGTCTTTTTACTAATGTCAGTAAGCACAAACACGCATGATTACCGCAGGTCAATAAGCATATTGCGGGGTGCTTTCAAGCATACCACGGTAGTTTTGGGATTGTTACATCCTTTCATTGTGCTAAAAAATAGAATTTTTTTTAGTGCTTGGGAGGGCACTAGCTGATTAGTGTGGGGTTAGAGCGTGAGCCTTGCCACCTAGAAAATAGGTGCTCACATGCTAATGGAGAAATTAACATATTAGGTTAGTTTGTGGCAGCCGCATGAGTGTTTCTCTCTAATTCTCCCCTGCTGATGTGTTTAGCAAAACAGGGTACGCCTGTTGGTAGTTGCAGTGCGGGTTATGGTGTTGTGGAACAAGAAGGCTGCAATATACTGCGCTGGAGCTCTGAAGGAAGTGCGAACTCTGGCTTAAGTGTTTTGGAGGAAGATGCTGCGACGTTGACAGACTGGAGTAAACTTGGGACTCATGTCAATTGGATTGGTTTTTTTGCTCTGTTATGATTGAATTGTATACATTTTTTTTAGTATTGATTTTTTGGGGAACTGATTGAATGTTTCTACTTAACTAACAAAGACCAATATATGACTTACTACACTGATATATGATAACCGGGGCATGAGAAAATGCATTTCGTGTATGATTGAGCACCGTGAAGGGGTGCCTTAACTTTCTGATTATTACTATAACTTGCATTTTCGATTTTTCAAGAGACTTTGATACAAATGAGATTTTCCCAAAGTATGTTTGAATTACTGCTCTTATGTATTAGTTATGTGGAGTTTTTTGACCTATGATTATTGTGTGCTCGCTTGACTATTTGGCATATGCTTGAAGTGTGCTGGTGTGTGTTGGGCACTTATTTGGACATCTTTGGAGGAGAGTAGAGCTTATTTTTCTTTTTGAATAATTGTTCCTGCTCCAGCCCTTGTAATAATTTTTCTGTGTGTGAAATTAACATATGGCCATTAATAGGAATAATGAAAAAATAGGGCCATTTTACCACCACACTGAAAGTGCTTCAGCACATGGTAAGACCTGTGCTCAGGATAGGGCTGTATCAATGAAAGTAAATCAAATCAAATCAAATGGAAAAATTGATTCAATAGGCCAAATCAGGTAGCTCTAGTACATAGAGGTTTGGTTCTTAGGTCTATTCTTTTTAACATTTTTGTAAGTGATATTAATGAACGGCAGTCTGGTAAGGTTTGCCTCTTTGTGGATGATACCGAAATCTGCAATAGGGCAGAAACTTCTGATGATGTGGAAAACATAAGGAAGGACATGGCAAAGTTTGAAGAATGATCCATTTTGTTGCAGCTAAAATTTAATACTAAAAAAAATACAGGATAATGCATTTGGGCTGCAAAACTTGAGGGAATGTTACAGTTTAGGGGTGTGGAACTTTTATGTAAGAAAGAGGAACGGGACTTGGGTGTGATCATATATGATGATCTTAAGGTGGCCAAACAGATAGAAAAGGTGATGGCAAAAGCTAGAAGGATGCTTCAGTGTATAGGGAATAGAATGGACAGTAGGAAAAAGGAGGTAATGATGCTTCTGTATAATACTCTGGTGAGACCTGATTTAGAATACACCTTCAAAGAGATATAAACAGGATGGAGTCAGTTCAGAGGAAGGCATCTGGTATTCAGCCTGTTGCTGTATCCACTAGAACCCTCCCCTTAATTTTGTGCTTGTGAACAATGTGGGTTTAGCACATTATAATACTGATATCTGAAGTATTGTTGACATGCTTATTATTTTTGCAGTACTTTAGGATCTGACTACTCATTTTAATGAGGAGCTCAGATTTAAGGGCCCTTATGCTAAGTGGCAGTAAGCATTAATTACCGCTGCTTAAAAATGGTGCTAGTGGTCCGTGCTCAAGGAACCACATGCTAACTACTGACTTGGCATGTGCCACCCTTGTGCTAAAACATGCATTTTATTTTTTAGCATGGGAGGCGTGTCTGGAGGCAGAGAGTAGGCGTAACCTTTGCTAATCATTCTGCATGTGGGCACTGGCTTGTGCATACCGATTAGCACAGGATTAGTACGGCAGCCCATACCACCTCCAAAAGAGGTGATGGTAAAGGCTCACGTGTAGGTAACCCAGGTGCTAAAAATAGCACAGACCATTTTTCATATATTTTAGTAAAAGATCTCCTTAATGATTTATAAGGTTCTGCTTCTATTATTGCAAGCTGATTAAGATATCCTTTTACTAAGGCGCCAACTGATTTAGCTCGCGCTAACGATTAGCATGTGCTAAATGCTAAGGCTCCCATTATATTCTATGGGCGCGTTAGCATTTAGTGCGTGCTAATTCGGTTAGCGTGCCTTAGGGCTCCTTTTATCAAGCCACACTAGCGGTTTAACGTGCATAATAGTGCGCGTTAAACCCACCGGCTGTGCTAGCCGCTACCACCTCCTCTTGAGCAGGCGGTAGTTTTTGGCCAGCGCGGGGATTAAGGTGTGATAAAAAGTTGCACGCGTTAACCCCGCTAGCGCGGCTTGATAAAAGGAGCCCATAGTGTTTTGAGCTTTCAAAAAAGTACACAGCAGTTTCAAAAGTGGATGGCATGCCAATGCACTTCAAAGTCAGAGAAGAGATACCCTCTTCCTTTTTTTACCTCTTATTCAACACCTGTTAAATACTTTCAGGCATTGACATACAATGTGCCACTGAGGAAAATAAGGGAATCTGTGCAAGTTTTAAATGTATATGCTCATATGAATGTGGAGCTCAATACACAACTATGAAATAGAGGTGAGAAGAGGTTAATAGAGTCTGGAAAAGAGTACAATATTGCCTCGCACCACCCAACATGACTCAAACTGCTGCATAAAAGCTGCATTCAGGGGATTCATCACTGAGGTTATTTCAATGAAAGCTCTCACTGTGTGGGAAGCAAAGGAAGAGTGACCATCATACAAAAATCCAGCTTCTGCTGTTGCTTTTAATTTTTTAACTTAGAAACTTTTCAGCCTAAGAAAAGTAACTGTGTGAAGTTTTCCGAAGTAATGAGCAGTAAAGGTGAACTCCTAGTGGTTATTCACAGGCATGGAATTAGCATTCTGAGCTGTCTGGAGAGGATGGGATATAAAACAAATTAAATAAATAATTCTTCTGTGAACTTGATTGTAGGAATGGCAGTAGCGTACCTAGCATAGGTGACACCCGGGGCCCATCATTTTTTGGCACCCCTTCCCTCCCATCTGCACGAAAAACATGATTTTTAGTAACAAGCCACACGTCACACATGAGTACCTAGGAAAAGGCAGCATCTAACATACTGCAGTGAGCAGTACAACATCAATACACCTATTGTAAAACTAAACAAGCCAGACTAGTACAGATCAATCCTGCAGTCAAGCCTAACAAAAAAACCATGTCTTTCGAACACACAGAACACAGAAAACACCTTCGCCTAGTATGGAATATGTCAACACAAACTAACCCCTCCCCCTTTTACAAAACTGTAGTGTGGATTTTAGCCACGGTGGTAACAGCTCTGACGCTCATAGAATTCTGAGCATCAGAGCTGCTACCAGCACGGCTGGCGCTAAAAAACGCTCCACAGTTTTGTAAAAGGGGGAATAAAATAGAAATACATAGACAAAGGTTAAATTGAACCAGCAAGAAGCTGGACTCTGCATACAATGCAACACCACAGAAACAGTGACACATGTCTCCTAAAGCAATAAATAAATAAATAAAAAATTTCTACCTTTTGTCTTCTCTGGTTTCTACTTTCCTCATCTTCTTGTTACTCTCTTCCTTCCATCCACTGTCTGCCATCTCTCTGCCCCTCTATGGCATCTTCTCTCCTTCTATGCCCCTTCCAGAAACTGTATGCCTCCCCCTTCCATCTCTCCTTTCACCCCCATTGGTCTGGCATCTCTCTCCTCTCCTTCCCTCTCCCACACCTCTCTTCTTCAATCCCTTTCTTCCCTCATTTTCCTTTTCAATTTATTTTCTGCATCCACCTAGATTACATTCTTACTACCGTCTCATCAATTTCCTTTTTTACTGTCTACCTACAGCTCGCCACCTCTTTCCCTCACCCCCTCCAGTATTTCCCTAACTCAATCCTTTTCCCTCATCATGTGCCCTCCTTTTATTTATCCCCTCCTTCCATCAGGTTCCAAATCAAACAGGTTTTAGACAGCACCATAGTACGGAACACTCTCTTATCGGTATGACAACTTCTATCCAATACTTCTTAGATCATCATCAATCGGTGCTATTAACCTCGCTCGATCTTTCAGCAGCGTTTGATACGATTGATCACCACTTACTCCTTGATAGACTTCACTCTGTGGGGATTACAGATGAAGTTCTAGCTTGGTTTACATCATACTTTAAGGATCGCACATCCACAGTTATTTTCAATGAATCTTCATCCTCACCCTCACATATTACACATGGGGTTCCTCAGGGGTCTATTCTTTCACCTTTGCTTTTTAATATTTTTTTGGCTCCACTACTGACACTATGCCAATCCATTGGATTTCACGTTTTTGCCTATGCCGATGATATACAATTATTGCACCCATTAGTTAATAACAACATAAATGAAATTTCGGCTATTAATGAAAAACTAGATCAAGTGCATCATTGGCTTGACAAAAACAGACTCGCTCTTAACATTAAAAAATCTAATGTCATGCTTTTTCCCTGGAAGGATAGTTTTTCTCTTATTACTCCTATTTCAATCTCAAATGTTCCCATTCAATTAGTTAAAAATATAAAAATTTTAGGAGTAATTTTTGACAATAAACTCAACTTTCACGATCATATCAGTAGCATTGTGAAAACTACCTTTTACAGATTGCGGAAAATTCGTTCTATTTCTAAATTTCTCTGTCCTAAATCACTAAATATACTTATTCATTCTCTGGTGATATCTAAAATCGATTATTGCAATTCCCTATTTAAAGGAATTGCTTTACAAGAAATAAAACGTCTACAAATTATTCAGAATGCATCAATTAAATTAATAACTAAATCCAAAAAGTTTGATCATGTAACACCACTCCTTAAAAAGGCTCACTGGCTTCCTGTTTTACACAGAATCACTCATAAATTATGCACAATTATTTTTAAAACTTTATATAATAAGTCCCCGGCATTTCTATTTAGACTACTTATCCCTTATTCTACAAAGAGAACCTTGAGATCAAGCGAACAAAATCTTTTGTCTATTCCTTCTCTAAAAATTATCAATACTAGGAGACAATATATCTTCTCTTGTACGGCACCGCAGACATGGAACGCCCTCCCTATGTTTTTACGGGAGGAGAAAGAGTTTCTAAAATTTAAAAACGAATTAAAGACTTTCCTTTTTAGAGATGCATTTGCAAGTTAATTTTTAATCTTATTACTTTGCTTATTTTAATTCCCCTTTAATGTCTTATTACCCTTTTGTACTTTCCTTTGATGTTTCTTCTTTACCTTACAAATTGTATTTCATCCCTCCTTACCTTGTGTTAACAATGTTAATTTTTAGTTTTTTAAGTTTATTTATTAATTGTATGGACTGTTTTGTTACCTAATCTATGTAATTTTTTTAAAATGTTCACCGCTTAGAAACTTTGTCTAAGGCGGTTAATCAAGCCATCTAATAAACTTGAAACTTGATCATGTGCCCTCTTTCTCTACCCCTTCCATCTAGTACCTTCTCCTCTCTCTGTCCACTTCCATCATATGCTCCCCTCTTTCTCTCCTCCCATTTCCTTCCTGCATTTGCTCCCTTATCTCTCCCATCTGCCATCCAGCATAGGCTCCCCCTCTACCCGCCACACTACCATCCAATGTCTGCCCTTTCTCTCTCCATCCACCCCTCTTCAATCAGCATCTGCTCCCTTTCTTTCCCTCCAATCCAATTCCATCCAATATCCTTCCCCCTTATGTCTCTCTCCCCTTTCCCTGTACATTAATTCTATCAGCACCACCCTTCCATTCCACCTTGCCCCCTTTCTCTCCCTGCACCACTCTTTCATTCCAGCAGTCCTGCTCCTTTCTCGCGATGACTGTAGCTGCTGGCTGCCGGCCTACCCCACTCTGACGTACTAGCTCTGGAGCAGTCGGCAGCCGTGTGCTGGAAGGTCCCTCGATGACTCCAGGCTTTTCTCTGGAAGAAGTAAGTTACATCGGAGGGGGTTGACCCGGCAGACGCAGGAAGTTGCGGCAAGGACCCGCGATGACTGCGTCTGCCAGGTCCACCCCCTCCGACATAACTTACTTCTTCCGGAGCAAAGCCGGCAGACGAGTCATCGAGGGACCTTCCTGCATCTCAGCGCAGCTGCCGACTCTGCTCTAGAGCAGTGTTTTTCAACCTTTTTACACCCATGGACTGGCAGAAATAAAAGAATTATTTTGTGGACCGGCAAACTACTAAGACTGAAATTGAAAAAACACATTTCCACAAGCTCAGTCCCCGCAAACCATCTGATCCCATCCGCATTAGTCTCAGTTATGATTTTATATTGAACATATTTTATTAAAGTATATAAAGAAACAATATTCTGTACAATTGTCATTTTATAAATATAAATATACAGAGCAAGGACCAACAAAACCCCTGTCTCCCCTCCCCTTCACATATATCCCCTCTACCATCAAGAAAACTGAACAAGCCAAATTATTATAGAATGCTACACAGAAATATAATGCTAACAGAATACTGCAATCACACATGACAGGAATAGTGTCCGAGAGAGCCCTAGGCCAGCTGGAAGTTAAAGAAGCATTGCCTGGGCTCTGCAGTCCCCAGTTATGTCTCTAGCAGGATACATATTTCAAATCTGATATATTCTAATGACAAACTAGAAATAAAATGATTTTTTCTACCTTTTGTTGTCTCTGGTTTCTGCTTTTATCTTCTTTTCACTCTTTTCCTTCCAGCGTCTGTCCTATCTCTTCAATCCAGCATCTGCTCGTTCCATCCACTGTCTGCCCCTTTCAGAAACTGTCTGTCTCCCCCTTCCATCTCTCCTCTAGAACCCCCCCCCCCCTTTTTGGTCTGGCATCTATCATCTTCCCTCTGTTCCCTCATGGTCTGGCATCTTTCTCCTTTCATCTCTCTTTCCCTCCCCCCTGTGGTTTTTAGCATCTCTCTCTTCTCATTTCCTCCACTCAGATCTGATATCTCTGTCTCCTTCCCCATTCTCTGGCATCTCTCTCTCCTCTCTCTCTTTCCTTTCCTTCTCTGGTCTTCCTTCTTTATTTTCTGCGTTCGTCTAAATTAAATTTGTTCTTACTATGCAGTCCTCAAATTCCCTCTTTTCACTATGTCTACCCACAGCATGCCAGCTCTTTCCTTCACCCCTCTACTATCTCACTAACTCTATATTCTTCCTCCATCCAGCATATGTCCTTTTTCTTTATCCCTCCTTCCATCCAGTATGTGTTCTCTTTCTCCACTTCCATTCAGCATTTGCTCTCCCTTCTCCCCACTTCCATCATCTGCCCTCTTCTCTCTCCCCACTTCCATCATCTCCCCTTCTCCCCACTTCCATCATCTACCCCTTCTCTCTCTCTCACCACTTCCATCATCTGTCCCCTTCTCTCAATCTCTCCATCCACCACAGGCCCATCTTTCTCCCTTCCTCACTTTTCTGATTTTGGCAATAAGATCGGCAAGGCCCCCCCCCTCCGTGACGGCACTCAGCGGCATCGGTGCCCCCCCACCCCACCCCCCAGGACAGCACTCAAGTTCGCCCTCTTTCTCCCGGCATCAACAGAACTTCAGATCGGCAACAGGTGCTCAGTCAAAAGCTTCCCTCTGACTGAATTGCCTGGGCGGAAACAGAAAGCTGAGTCAGGGGAAGCTTTTGACTGAGCACCTGTTGCCGATCTGAAATTCTGTTGATGCCAGGAGAAGGAGGCCGAACTTGAGTGCTGTCGCGGGGGGGGCGCCAATGCCGCTGAGTCCTGTCGCGAAGGGCGCTGATGCCGCTGAGTGCCGTCGTTGGGAGGGAGGGTGCCGATGCCACTGAGTGCCATCGCCATTGCAGCCCAGGAATTTTCCGGACCTGGCCAGCTATGCACCCTCCCTAAGGTTGCACCCGGGGCGAACCACCCACCCCCCTTGGTACGCCACTGAGGAAAGGAGGCATTGCTAGGGCCAGATTCTATAAACAGTGCTCTAATTGTGACTGTCTAGCAATGTCCAACTAAAATCCATGCCTAACCTTATCAGCACCTTGCATTTGACTTGCCATTGCTTATGCTGTTTCCTATTATTTTCAAATGAATCCTTCTTCCACTTTCTGAAATAATTTTTTTGAGGTTTTTTTTTTGGCTCTAATAGCTTCCTTTACTTCACTTGTTCACACCAGACTTGTTCACACATTGTGCCAATGGGCTTCCTTTCTTCTTTTTTAATACATGTAATATATCTGGTTCGGGCTTACAGGATGGTATTTTTGAATAACATCTACGTCTGATGTAAATTTTTGACCTTTGCAGCTGCTCCCTCTAAGTTCCTTTTCTACTATTCTCCTCATGTCACCATAGTCTCTTTATTAAGTTAAATGCTATTGGGCTGGATTTCCTATGTGTACTTACTATAGAGATCATATCAAATCTGATCATGTTATGATCATTGTTATCAAGTGGTCCCAGCACCATAACCTCCTGCACCAAATCATGTGCTCCACTAAGGACTAGGCCTAGATTTGTTTTGCCTCTTGTCGAGTCCTGAATCAGCTGCTTCATAAAGAAGTCCTTGATTTCATCAAGAAATGTTACCTCCTTAGTATGCCCTGGTGTTACATTTACCCAGTCAATATCAGGGTAATTGAAATCACCCATTCTTATTGTGTTTCCCAGTTTGTTGGCCTCTCTAATTTCTGATAACTTTTCAGCATCTGTCTGTTCATCCTGACCAGGCAGGGCAGGAGCGATCTTCCTATGCTCCTGCCCCGTGCAGAGCCATCATCAGAATGGCGGCCGTGAGTTCCCATTGTAGTCTCGAGACTACAACGGGAACTCACGGCAGCCATTCTGATGATGGCTCTGCACGGGGCAGGAGCATAGGAAGATCGCCCTTGCCCCGCTTCACCTCTACACCACCAGGTAAGGTTCCGGGGATGCAGGAGGGAGGTGGGGGTGGGTTAGAGTCAGCCGAGAAGTTATTCGCGATTTTTCACACTTCGCGGTCTAGCTCTGCACCTAACCCCCGCGAATACCAAGGGAGAAGTGTATTACATCTCCTGGAGGGCAGGTCCTGGCTATAGGATCTCTTCCTGCTTCTCCATAGTGACGCATTCCCTTTAGGAGAACTTTTCTCCTCCATGGCAGCACAGAGGTTGCCAGAATGGAGGTAGGACTTCTCTACTATGTTCCTATAGGCCTCCTTTATATACCTCTCTGTCTGCCTCAGCTTTCCAAAGTCTGCTATTCTAGCCTCCAGAGATCAGACCCATTCCCTGAGTGCTAGGAACTCTTTACACTGATCGATCTTCTTTTTAAATGTCAATGCTAGCATCCTGGTCCACTCTACTTAAGGTGGAGCCCATTTTTTCAGAATAGGCTCCCCCTTCTCCAGAATGTAGGCCAGTTCATAACAAATCTAAAACCCTTCCTGCACCATCACCTCATCAGTGCATTGAGAGTCTGGTGCTCTGCCTGTCTCTTGGATCCCGAATGTGAAACAGGAAATACTTCTGAAAAAGCTATCCTGGAGGTTCTGGATTTTAGTTTCCTAAGAGCCTAAATTTGGCTTCCAGAACCTCCCTACCACATTTCCCTATGTCTTTGGTACCCATATGTCCAAAACAGTGGGTTTCTCCACAGCATTGTCTAAAATCTTATCTAGGTGACATATGAGGTGTGCCACATTCACACCAGGCAGGCAAGTGGCCAGGTGATCCTCATGTCTACCAGCCATCTAGTTCTCTATATGCCTAATGAACTGAATCTCCCACTAAAACAGCTGTCCTAATTCTTCCCTCCTGGGTAGAAGCCCCTGAAAATACATCCTAGGTGCAAGAGAATATTGAATCCCTTTGAGGGTCTGGCTACAAGATCACTTCCTACTGCTCCATGATCTACCTAAGGCCTTCTCTATATCTCTCTGCCTCAACACCTCCAAGTCTGCTATTCTAGCCTCCAGAGATCAGACCTATTCCTGAGTGCTAGGAGTTCTTTGTATCAAGTACACCTATATGATCTCTCACCAACTGGGAGATAATTAAACATATGATACTCAGTGCAAAAGACTAGATAGCCTTCATGTCACTTCTGGACTGCTGCCTGCATTTTAATACTGGTGATTTCTTTGTTAACTTGCTAAGGGAGTGGGAATATATAAAATAAGGACTCCTAAGATTACACAATATACAGTATGTTAGGCTATAGTAATGTTTAGTTTTTATTATTATTTTGTAATGTTATTGGTATGTTCCCCTCTAAGGACCTAGTAGACTGTATTTCTAAGAGCTAATTATTTGTCCTAATTACTTTTGTAGCCTTCTAATTGGTTCAAGGGCCTATAAACTAGAGATCAGCCCAGGGATGGATGGGAGTTGGGGTTGGTGGGAGGAAATTAAAGTCTAAACTAAAGCTTCCTGTGCTTATTAGCTGTACTTTACAGTATATTGATACTAAAGCAGTTTTAAAATAGCACTTTAAATGCTAGCCTATGAACTGTAAAACCAAAACAAAGAAAAACTGATGAAGGAGTGTTAACCGAAACACGGACCGTGTCGGGTCCTCTGGTTTGTAAACAGTGGTGACTTTAACCACAACTCTAATTGTTTTAATAAACTAAGCCTGCTTCGTGTACCCCTGTCTGCAGTTTTTCTTTGTTTTGCCTTCATTGTAGTTTACTGCAGACCAGTTAGATTTTGTTTTTGTTTGCGTTAGCCTGTGAACTGTAACAGAAACTTTTTATGCTAAGGAAAAAAAAAAGATACCTTAAACTCCCTTGCTAAGTGAATACTTAAAATATAATAAAGTCTCTAAGCTACCTATTGAACTTTAAAACTACCTTTCCTAAAGTTTATAAGCAACTTCTTAGAAAATTCTTACCAGTGAAAATCTTTCTGTCTCTGGAAGTCCTTTCACAGCACCCCTTTTGACTATAAGGCCCAGATTCTATAAATGGTGCCAGATGTTAGGTGCCTTATTTAATGGTTTTAATTGGCACTGATAATTGAAAGTGTCATTACAAAACATTAATTTGCTGGTGGGCATCTATCACTTTGAAGTAGACATCTATACTGAGGCACCTACCAGCAAAAAATAGGTATGGTTAAGGGCAGAGTTGGGGCAGAGTTTGGAAGTGGATTGACTTGGACATCCTGTGGGTGTCTACCTTAGGTGCACTCATTTAGGCCAAGAAAACCCTGGCCTAAATGGCAGTGTGTCTAAGGATTCAATGCCTACTGGTACTTAAGAATGCTTAGGCACTTATAGCTGCAATTCTATATATGGTGGCTAGCAGATGACTGACAACCATACTGAACAGTGCCTAGGAATTAGGCTTTGTATATAGAATCAGTGCTTCAGTACCTACTAGAGAATGACACGGTAACAAAATTCATCACCGTTCCTGTCCCCGCGGATAACCGCGGGAAATAATCCCATGTCATTTTGTAGTGTCTATTTCAACCTCAGTCCTTCTACACCAGCATTCTTCAAAGCAAAGCTTGTGGGTCAGTGGTTGTGGCCATTCATACTCTGATTCTTATGTGAGCCAAAGATAATGAAGCCATTGTGACATCACTGATGTAATTGGTTCTTAGGCACTGGTGGAATGAGGCATTATGACATCACAATATCTGCTCTGAATACCAGAGACTGTCATTCTGTAGTGTCTGTTTCAACCTCAGTCCTTCTACACCAGCATTCTTCAGAGCAAAGCTTGCGGGTCAGTGGTTGTGGCCATTCATACTCTGATTCTTCCCTCTCTCCTTAAAGAATGACATGAAGATGGTTTACCGCGGTTATCCGCGGGGACGGGAACGGTGATGGGTGATGAATTTTGTCACCGTATCATTCTCTAGTACCTACCAAAGCTTAGTAAAAGGACCCCTTAGATTGTTTCTAAAACTTACATTAAAATGGACTTACATGCATGGCCAGATAAGTATAACTCTGCTTAATACATAGGTCATTAAAATGTGCTTCAGGAATTTTCTACTTGGGTTATATTTGTAAAATCAAATATAAGTTTATATCTGCTACTTGTCTATACTTTTATCCACAAGTTTTATTACAATATCATGCTCTTTTCTTTCAGATCGTTATGTGCACCAAAAAGCCCATGAGAACTATTAGCATAATGCTGAAAGTGAGATTATTCTAGAATATTTATGCTCATCCTACAAGACAAGTTGATATAAGACAATGCACACTGCATACAAGGATATCTTGGGAAAATTTTGAGTGACTATCAATCTTTTATGAAATTATTTCATCACAGTTATTCCCAAGCAGGCATCACTTGACATTTTATGCAAGCTAAATAGAAAAGCAAAATAAACAAGTGTTTGAAAAAAAATAATAATAATAACTACAGTTGAAATAACACTCTGCTTTTATAGTATAGCTATATCAAGTAGCAACTTAAAATACCATTATATCTCAGGATATTTTTTTTTTTTCACATAATATATTCTTTGTGGGTTGCAATTCAGGGATTCTCAAAGCTCTCCAGGTGATCCCACAGTCAGTTGGGTTTTTCACATCTCTATTATAAATATGCATGAGATAAAGAGTGGGTGTCTGATGTATGCATATTTCTTATACATAATTAAACTGTGTCTATAGGGTCACTAGGATAGATTTGGAAAGTCCTCATCTAAATGAAGGAAACAATTGAAGTATGTCTCATTTATTAGCTATGAGAAGACTATATTACTTTCAGATTTACTGTAAAATGCTTTTTTATTGGATTTTTCTTCCTTTCACCTTTGTGTGCACCGGACAAAAACCAAGAATTGCAAGGAAAGAGTATTGGATGGAGTCAAATCCCAGTCTAATTTTCTAATTGACTTAGTAGAGAAAGAGAGATTGTTCACCCTTTCCAAGGTGAAGAGAACGAGAGGACACTCGCTAAAATTAGAAGGGAAAAGATTGTGTACAAATGTAAGGAAGTTCTTCTTCACCCAAGAGTGGTAGAAATCTGGAACGCTTTTCCGGAGGCTGTTATAGGGGAAAGCACCCTCCAGGGATTCAAGACAAGGTTAAACAAGTTCCTGCTGAACTAGAAAGTATGCAGGTAAGGCTAGACTCAAATAGGGCACAGGTCTTTGACCTAAGGGCCGCCTCGTGAGCAGACTGTTGGGCATGATGGATCACTGGTCTGACCCAGCAATGGCAAATCTTATGTTGTTATGTAAAGATCAGCTCATGCCATGTGTCATAGGACCCATTTCATTCCTATGGTTCCTACTGCAGATAGCATACACCATTCTTTATTTTAAAAATAAAAATAGTGTTTGCATTGCTCCATAGTCCCAGGAGTGTGCTTCCACCATGTATCAGACCGAGTGTGATATTTCATTCTTTGCAAGAGACTTGACGATGGATACTGACACGAATGGGAGGGGACCCGAGGATCACTGATCTCTTGCCTCTACAGGGTAATCCAGCTTTTCCGCCAGGTCGGGAGTCCGGGGTTTATCTGTCCTGGAACGTGAGAGGTGTTTCCCAGTTGGAACACCTCTTGGGGGAGGACTGGGAGATGTTAGAATGTGCTGACTTGCAGGCCGTGGTGGGAGATAACTGGGGGGGGGCCCCGTTTGCGTGTCATCAAGTGGAACACTATGTGGGATCCCTCGACAGAGCACAATTGGGTAAACATATGGGAGCTAGTTTGCGGGAATTCTTTTCCAGGTAGGAGGGGACCACCTCATCGGTTTCCAGTATACATACCAGTTTGCAAGTTTTGCAGCCTCATAAAGATTATCAATCTGTCAGGGGTCGATGGGCAACAGGTCAATTTGGGATATTGTGATGTTGCCCGTACTCTCCGGGTTACGGGAAATGTATTACAGGGTGACATTATGAGCTTACTATACTCGCACACAGTTAGCTTATAGTTGGGGTCTCCCTAACCCAGTGTGTCATAAATGTGGCCAGGGGGAGCATACCTTGGGACACGCCTTCTGGTTCTGCCTTATCATACGGCGCTTCTGGAGCCATGTACTTTCTTACATGTCTGGCTTGCTTGGGAGTGTGCTCCTCAACACTCTTCCAAGAAAGCCAGACATGCGTAGCACACCGGTCCAGATGGTGCTGGATTTGACAGAAGATTATGGCCATATGCTCCGAGGCCACTTGACACTTTGTAGGAAAATGAGTCTGTTGGCCCATAAATGTATCCTTCAATACTGGATGGTTCAGGACCCTCCGGCGTTCTGGCATTGGCGGAACCAGTTGCATCAGTTGGCTATCTGGTAGGCAAGGGATGCTGGGGGGGGGGGGGTCACGGAAAAGGAAGCTTTTGTTCTTGAAAATCTGGGAACCCTATTTGCAGTCCTTGAACCCTAAGAGTCGTAGTGCGATATTATGGTGGTTGTCATAATAATTGGCTGCTAGCAGTTGATGGAGTGGAGAGGGCTAGGGGGAGGGGTGGAGAGTACCTGGGGGGAGGGGGGGTTGGTTCTGGGGGGAGGGTGTTCTTTGGTAGTTGGATTTTGGTTAGTGCTATTTGGTGGGGGGAGGGGGGTATAAGGTTTTGTATGTTTTATTCTGACAACAGCTCTTGGTCGGAGTGGGGGTAGGCACGATGGATGGATTGCATCAAGGTTCATCAGAATCCAGGGCCTTGGTCTGAGTTGTTACTGTCTTTGGACCCAGTTTTAGGTGGTTCAGTTAGGTAGGTGATAGAGCGTTATGCATCTACAACAGTTGAGGACAGTTCATTTTGTTTTGGAGGCTGATTCATTGTACCTTCCTCGACTTTGCTATTGTTTGTTTGCTTCTGTTGTTTTGACATTTCAGCAATAAAAATTGTTTGAACCTAAAAAAAAAAAAAAATAACAAACCCCCTAAAAACAGGAAGTTGGACAAATGAAGTGCTAAAATCCATTCTGACCTTAGGCACAGGTAGATCTTTTATTCTTAGGTAAATCCACAATTCTTCATGTGCTAACAGATGAGCTATCTTTCCCCATTAAAGCAATCAGGGATTTGTTTATTTATTCCATTTTTTGGTTTGTCCTCCCAAAAGAGCCCAGATCGGATTCCAGGAGTATATACAGAGACAAGACATGTAATTTGGAAACATAGAAATATGATGATAGATAAAGGCCAAATGGCCCATCCAGTCTGCTTAGCCACAAAACCTACTATCCTCCTCTCCCTAAGTGATCCCACATCCCTGTCCCACACTTTCTTGAATTCAGACACAGTTTTTGTCTCGACTACCTCTACTGGAAGCCTATTCCATACATCTACCACTCTTTCTGTAAAAAAAAAGTATTTTCTTAGATTATTTCTGAGCCTATCACCTTCTAACTTCATTCTAAGCCCTCTCAATTTCATAGCTTCCTTTCAAATGAAAGAGACTCGCCTCATGTGCATTTATGCCTTGTAGGTTTTTAAATATCTCTATCATATCTTCCCTCTCCCACTTTTCCTCCAAAGCATAATGAAGGTACATTACATGCACAGTATAAGTCAAGGGTGAGACAAAATAAGCATGTAATTAGGATGCTCCATCTTAAATCTGAAAGTACATGTTCTACAACATGATGAAATACCACTGGGGCTAAGAACATTGTTTGGTGTGTGCAACGCTTATATGTGGACTTCACGGTTATATGATCCATCATCAGCTGTTTTACACAAGCAATAACATATTGGTTAACAAAGGCTCCTGAGGCAGGCTATAGAGCAGGGGTAGGGAACTCCGGTCCTCGAGAGCTGTATTCCAGTCGGGTTTTCAGGATTTCCACAATGAATATGCATTGAAAGCAGTGCATGCAAATAGATCTCATGCATATTCATTGAGGAAATCCTGAAAACCTGACTGGAATATGGCTCTCGAGGACCGGAGTTCCCTACCCCTGCTATAGAGGCTGAAACACGTGCATGTTTAGCCATCGCACAAGACTTTCCCTCTCGTTTATTAAGGTGCACTACCTGATTAGTGCACGCTAAACGCTAACGTGTCCATAGGCTAACATGCACGAGTTAGCGTTTAGCGCGCACTAATTGGTTAGCGCACCTTAGTAAACGAGGGCCTTTGCGATTTGAGGAATAAAATTGCACACCAACATTACTCTGGATCTCCACTGTTTTTTTGTTGGTTCTTGACTTGATTGTGGAGGTTTCGCTCCTGGTTTTCCATACCATTGGGGCTGTCATTTTAAGTGTTGAGACAGCTTCAGTGCTCCATCAGTCTAATATGAATAGATCTGGACATGCACCCCACATATAACAATGGACAAGAAATCACATACGTAGAATCACAAGTTGTTTCAGATCTTAATTTATTAACAGTCCCTGAAATAGGATGCATCCAATATTTCCCTACTAGGGCCAGAGTACACATGGTGCAATGACCACAAAATGGAGAGCACCCCTTCTTGGATTACTTGCTGAGGAAAGGAAGAAAAGTTGGCAGAGACCAAAAAATTTAGATAAATTCTTCCCTTGAGTGTATGCAATACAGAAGAGCTCATGAAAAACAGGAAGAAGTTGTAATGCATGCCAATGATGAAAAATACTATTGGCCACAGCTGAAGCTTGAGTTGAAAAAGAAAGAATGCAAACTTGTTTATTTCGGTCTTCAGGGAGCTTTCTTCCACCATTACCCAAGCCATTCGGCAACTGAACAAAAATGGTGTCTTGGATAGAATAATGAAGCTTCCCGGACTTTGGGACTTGGTCATTGCAAAGCAGGGAGACTACATTTAAGGATTGTAAAGAAATGCTGTACTTGAAAACAAAAAACATGTAAATTAAAAAAAAAAAAAAAAAATAGTATGCATTATTTATGAAATGACCCTCGTACATAGCTCTCTAAAAAGCTTTCTATATCACCCGGAAAGGGGGTGGGGGAGAGGCAACCTCCTAACCAAAAACTTCTTTAACAATTCTGCTTCACATCAAAATTCTTCTTCAGTAATGCTGATTCTCTGGCTATGGAGAAACTGCCCAATGGGAACAGCTGATCTGAGTCTCTGGGAATGACAACTTTGAAAATCCAAGTAACTATTTTCTCAGTACTCTTATGGTGTACAGTAGTTTACAAAACAGAATCTTTTTTGAAAACCTCAACATCTAAAAATGAAATTGTGTTTTAACTATAAGTGACTGTGAAGTACAAATGAGGGTGTACAGTGTTGATCCAGGTGACAATCATCAAGTGTGCTGTGAGCAGGCCTCCAGACAAAAATTATATTGTCAATAAATCACACCCACATCTTGATGTACTGAAAATAAGAAGAATACAAAAAAGTTTCCTCTATTTAAGCCATAAAAAGGTTAGCAATGTTTAGAGCAGCTGCAGTGCCCCTGGCTACTCCCTGGCATTGTAAGTAAAATTTATTATCAAAACAAAATTAATTTTTAGTAAGAACCAGATCTGCCAAAGTTAACAAAAAAGAACTGGGAACTCTTACCAGTTGCATTTCTTTATCTCAAAGTACTTTAAACCACAATCAAGGTTGCTCCTGAAGAATGGTTGCCAGAGGTTGTGGTAAGAGCGGATAGCGTAGCTCAGCGGTCTCAAACACGCGGCCCACAGGCCGCATGTGGCTCTCCAGGTGCTATTTTGCGGCCCGCGGTTTGGCCACGATGATCAACTGCTCCCTTGCTGCAGTTGATTGTTCCGGTGAAAGCTGCAGCCGGCGGCGGCTCCTGGTGCCATCCACACCAGCATTTCTCTTCCCCCCTTCCCTTGTGGAGCAGCAGCATGTCTGGCCGGCTCAGTCATCGTTCCGTTCAAAGCTGCGGGTGGAGGCTCCTCGCGCTATCCACTCCTGCATCGGAAGCCTCTCTGATGTCACAACATCAGAGAGGCTTCAGACGCAGGCGCGGATCTCGCGAGGAGTCGCCACCCGCAGCTTTGAACAGAACAATCGACTGAGCAAGGGAGCCGGCCAGACACGCTGCTGCTCCACAAGGAAGGGAACGGAAGGGGAGAGGAAAGAGAAATGCTTCTGCTGCATAGGAAATGCTGCTGCTGCTGCTGCTGCACAGGGAAAGGGAGAGGGAGGTAGGGGGAAGAGAAATGACTCTCCTGCACAGGAAAGGGGGAAGGGAAATGCTGCTGCTGCTGCACCACAGGGAAAGGGAGGGGGAGGGAAAGGAGAAGAGAAATGCTTCTGCTGCACAGGAAAGGGGGAAGGGAAATGCTGCTTCTGTTGCTGCTGCACCCAATTTGGGGAAAGAGAGGGAAGGAAGGAGAAGGAAGACAAGGGAGAGGAGAGGAACAAGAGATGCCAAGTTCATGGGAGGAAGGGAAGGAAAGGAGATACCAGACCATGGAGGGGGAGGGAGAGATGCCAGGGCATGGGGGAGGGAAGGAGACAGATGCCAGACCAGGGGCAAGGAAGGAAGGAGGGAGGGAGAGAAAGGAAGGAAAGAGATGTCAGACCATGGAAATAGGGATGGAAGAAGAGAGAGATAGAAGGTAAGATAAGACATAGAAACGTAGATTTTGAAAAGAAAGCAGAAAAATTGAATATTAAGTTAATGCCAAAGTTGGATGCAAGGCAGAAAGTGAAGATGGAGAGAAAAACAGTCAAAGGACAAGGCGGCCCTGGAAACATAGTTAAAAGCACAGAAAAATAAAGTCACCAGCCAACAAAGGTAGGGAAAATGATTTTATTTTCAATATAGTGATTGAAATGTCTCAGTTTTGAGAAAGAAAAGATATTAAACTTTAAATATGAGGGCTGCAGAAAAAATGGAGTACTTGGAGGGCCGCAGAAAAAAATAGTTAATGTCTTATTAAAGAAATGACAATTTTGCATAAGGTAAAACTCTTTATAGTTTATATATCTTTCCTTTTAACTGTTAAAGGAAAGTTTTATAAACTATAAAGAGTTTTACCTCATGCAAAGTTGTAATTTCTTTAATAAGATATTAACTATTTTTTCTGTGGCCCTCCAAGTACCTACAAATCCAAAATGTGGCCCCGCAAAGGGTTTGAGTTTGAGACCACTGGCGTAGCTGGTTTTAAGAAAGGTTTGGACAAGTTCCTGGGGGAAAAGTCCATAGTCTGTTATTAAGACAGGGGAGAAGCCACTGCTTGCCCTGGATTGGTAATATGAAATATTGCTGCTCCTTGGGTTTGAGCCAGGTACTAGTGACCTGGATTGGCCACCGTGAGAACAGGTTACTGGGCTTGATGGACCATTGGTCTGACCCAGTAAAGCTATTCTTATGTTCTTAATGGTTGTATAAAGAGCAACTACATCCAAAGTCACTAGTATATCCCCAGGATCTATCTCACAAATATTTTGTAACTTTTGCAAAACATGTATGATGTCCCTAAATACATAAGGTAGAAAAAATTATCTAAAAATTTATGCAGAGATTCTAAGAAAGTACCACATAGAGACATAATTAGTATTCTTGGTGGTGATCTTTTGCCTTTGTGATATATCCGTTAGATACCACTACATCCACCAAGACAGTAATTTCATTTTGTAGTGCAGGAGTTAGGTATTGACAAAGGCTTTGATAACAAATAGTATCTCTCAATTGTCTCATAATCTCAGTATTGTATTGAGCATGATTCATAACAACAACAGAGCCCCCCCTCCCCCCCTTATCAGTAGGTTTGATAATTAGCCATGAATCATGTATGGAGAGCTCAAAATTCACATTGGGACATATTAACAAACTGATTTGGCATTGATGTTGTGTCTAATTCTTCACGATTTGTGTCCCATATATGGTGAGTTGGCATAGGATGGGCTGGGGAGGGCATCAATGGGAACTTCACTAACTTGGAAAACGAGGACGTTAAGTACCCAGACTTGTACAGTAGATATTCTGCAAACAACGGGATGGTTGGATAGACTAGAGTGAGATTAGATGGCAACTTCAGCACTTGGAATTTAGGACAATACCAGATCAACTTTAGTCTATGGCCCAGAAAGATCAAAGAAGAGGCAAGTTAATTTAATCATGTATTTTTAATGAGAATAACTAATGGGCAGACTGGATGGACCATTCAGGTCTTTATCTGCCATCATTTCGTTTCTCCGCCGGTTAGAGGATGCAAACTAAAAAAACACCACGAGCATCTTCTCTCACATCAGGCTGCTCTTTGGGGTAAAGACCTAGAACAACTCCTATTGCCCACCACTTATGAGATATTCAGGAAACGCCTCAAAACTCACCTATTCCTGAAATACCTAGACAGCTGACCCACTTCCCTCCTTCCCCTCTCTTGCCCTTTCTCCCCATTGTTCCCACATCCCTTAAGTTAACTCAACTTGTACGTCAACTCAACTTGTACTCCACTAATCTTCTGTAAACCGCATAGAACTTAACGGTATTGCGGTATATAAACTGTTATTATTATTATTATCATTTACTATGTTACTATTTAAGATCTTTGAGAATCGTCTCTAAAAGTTGCTATATATTGGTCTATAGGGTTAGGAGGTATCCAAGAAGAAGCCAGATGCATAATGGACCCATCATTATTATGTGTTTAAGATGCATAATACAGTTTGATTTTGAGTGAGCGGATATCCTCACAAGGTCACATCTGGTTTTATAAGAGTCATATTTGACTGTCAAGACAAACAAAAGACCTGTACTGAGGACTGCCAATTTGTCATTATCCAAATCAATGCTCGATATCTTAGTTACTGAGGCATTTTGGATGAGTGGATCTCATTTGCGGCCGGTTCCATTGATTTCCTTGTCCTCTTCCTCGATCTTGTTTTCTTGAACGTCAATCCCTGTGTCTCATCTGTTGTACCCAACCTAAAAAAAGCCCCTTCTCTATATTGTGATCTACATGTATGTTCTCCTTCACTTCCACTAGTGGAGTCATTATGATCATCGGTATATCCTTCAAATGATTTATTTGATATAAAAATGATATATTGGGGGGAGGGAAATGTATTTTGATTATTAAAATTTATCGTATAAAAATTATACACACCAGAAATTGCATAGCAGAGACAACAGAGGTGCAAACAAGCATACAAGCATACAAAACCACAACAAGAGATCTATAAGTCTCATAATGCTCCCCCAACAATACAATCATCAAAAAGTGCTCCCAACCATACCAACAATCCCCCAGTATAAAGCAGTAACCCAAACTCCACTATGTCCCCCCCACCCCCCAGCACTACCACTAGCAAAGAGGGACTCCCTGTTGGTTCTGCAGGAGAGTCCCCCCATCCACAATCCCCCCCCCCAGAAAGAAGCTTAAAACAAAGATTCAATTTTTTCAAGGATTCGTGTCCAAGTCCGTGTGTAAGTATAATAGTAACCATATTGTAATCACATAATATGTCTTCTTATATTAATAATTGAGAGGGGGAGAAAATGATTGTTTTATGTATAAATTGTATATTTAATTGTGCGTTTTATGAAATGTTTATGCTCATGTAATTGTATTGCACTGTCAAAGTTTAAAAATCAATAAAGATTTTTTTTTTTTTTTTTTAAAGATATATTTTTAACAATTGGTCACTGTTCATCAACATGGATTATTTGGGAATTTTGCATTTATGAACTTTGGGTGTCTCTGACTGAACGATGATTCCTCTATGGAATAGTCACTATGAGACATTAGTGATTTTGATGCTACAGCACACTGATATTTATTTGGGCACTGCTTTAGAGTGGAAGATGATGTAAAGGTGCGGTCTGATATTATACCAAGTTCTTGGGATAAATTGCAGACATATTCCAATTATGATATTGGACCCACCCCAATACTGAGTTCACTCCTTATCCACTAATATTATACTTTATATATTTTTCAGTTGTCATATTAGATTTTATATATAAGATGGTTTTGTGGATTCAGTTTAGACTAATTCCATTAGATCACAGTGGGGATGGTTAGTGTTGTGATTTTGGCTCCATGCATAAGCCATCAAATATAGCATCTCTAAAAGCAACTGAAAACAGGGTCTCCCATTTCAGAAGACAGCTTTGGATTAGATTCTACAAATAATGCCTAAAAAATTAGTGCAAAAAAAATAGTGGTTTGTGCTAGTCTACGAGTATAAATGCCGCTCAAAGATAGGTGCTGCTTACAGAATAGCACTTAACACTGGGAACTGCACCTAACTGTAGGCATGGCCATTTACACCAACTGAAATGTGGTACAAATCATTAGTCCTAGAGGAACGCAGGGAGAGGGGAGACATGATCGAAACATTCAAATACCTCACGCACCGTATCGAGGTGGGGGAGGATATCTTCTTCTTCAAGGAACCCACGTCAACACGAGGGCATCCGTGGAAAACCAGGGGAGGGACATTGCATAGCGACACCAGTTAAATACTTCTTCACCGAGAGGGTGGTGGATCGATGAAATGGTCTTCCGATACAGGTAATTGAAGCCAGCAGTGTGCCTGATTTTAAAACTAAATGGGATCGACAGGTGGGATCTCTTCACAGAGGGAGGTAAGGGAGGGTCATTGGTGTGGGCAGCCTTGATGGGCCTTGGCTCTTAGCTGCCGTCACTTTCTATGTTTCTATATTAATAATTAACCATCCCCCTCCTTTACAAAGCTGCTCTAGCGTTTTTAGCGCCAGCTGTGGTGGTAACAGCTCGGACGCTCATAGGAATTCTATGAGCCTTGGAGTCGTTACTGCGGTGGTCAGCACTAAAAACGCTAGCGCGGCTTTATAAAGGAGGGGGTGTATTTCTATGGAGAGTGTGGTGCAGTGGTTAAAGCTACAGCCTCAGCACCCTGGGGTTCCGGGTTCAAACCCACACTGCTCCTTGTGACCCTAGGCAAGTCACTTAATCCCCCCATTAGACAGATTGTGAGCTCATCAGGACAGACAGGGAAAAATGCTTGAGTACCTGAATAAATTCATGTAAACCATTCTGAGCTCATCTGGGAGAATGGTATAGAAAATTGAATAACTAAACTAAACCAATGTTATATACATTTATTTTTTCTAAAATGGAGTTTATGCTGCTTACCCAGCACATAAACATCCATTTCTCTTGTATTTTAGAACAGGATCTATGTCAGCAGATTCTACTGTAAACTCTTGTGAAACTAGAGACATTGACCTTAAAATCACAATTCCTACTTCTATAATCTGTCTAAAACATGGCTGCATGTGGATAAACCTCTAGCTTGGCCATGTTAAAATGCTCCCAAGAAAATCAGGGATTCAAACAGGGATTGGACGGATTCCTGAGGGATAGGGGGATCGTGGGATACTGAGAGAGGTGCTGGGATGTAACACAGGTATAGAAAGCAAACCAAGTAATAAGTATAGAAATCCGACCAGGTCGTGCATGTGCAAGACCGGAGGGTTAGGACTTCGATGGGAAGATAAAACTCAATGGGAAACCAAGGTGGCAAGGGGGCCCCTTCTGGTGTCTCAGACAGGCCGTGACCTGTTCGGGCTGTCGCGGGAGCGGACTGCTGGGCAAGATGGACCTGAGGTCTGACCCAGCGGAGGCACTGCTTATGTTCTTATGTTAGAAGAAAAGGCAAACTGCATTTATGAGTGTTGTCCCCAAAAGCTGAAATTCAGTTTTGTTTGTTTGTTAACATAAGAACTGCCAACTCCAGATCAGACCTTTGGTCCATCAAGACCGGCGATCCGCACACGCGGAGGCCCAGCCAGGTGTACACCTGGCGTAATTTTAGTCACCCATATCCCTCTATGCTTCTCGTAAGGAGATGTGCATCTAGTTTGCTTTTAAATCCCAGAACAGTGGATTCCGCAATAACCTCCTCTGGGAGAGCATTCCAGGTGACCACCACTCGTTGCGTGAAGCAGAACTTCCTGATATTTGTCCTGGGCTTGTCCCCCTGTAGCTTCAGTCCATGTCCTCTTGTCCGTGTCACAATGGACATTGTAAATAATTTTTTTTTTCCTGCTCTATTTTGTCGATTCCTTTCAGTATTTTGAAAGTCTCGATCATATCCCCTCACAGTCTCCTTTTCTCAAGGGAGAACAATCCCAGACTCTTAAGTCGTTCCTCGTATTCCAAGTTCTCCATACCTTTTATTAGCTTCGTTGCTCGTCTCTGTACCCTCTCCAGCAGTTTTATATCTTTGATGGGGGAAGAGGGGGGATGATAAACTATTTTGAAGCCATATCAAGGCAAGGGTGTTTTTTTTTTGTTTGCAAAGATGATAGGTGCTTAATGCAGAGAAGGTTAAAGGAGAAGTTGGGAAGTTTTAAAGGCTCCTCAATAAAGAAAGATTACCATAATGTTAGACAGTATTAGGTCATATTCTGGTTTGTGGAACAGAAGGAATGTACGAACATAAGCAAACAATCTATGCTACAAGGGGCCGCTGAAAAGTTCTCAGCCAAACCACGAAGAGAATGAATGATGTGGAGCCATGAAACTTACAAGTCATCAGTGGCGTACCTAGGGTATGTGGCACCCGGGACCCATCATTTTTTGCCCCCCCCCCCCCCCATGTAAATTTTTTTTTTTTTTTTGCAATAACCATGAAATGGAATAAATGGTCAGAATAGAAACAGGCAGTGAAAATTTTCTTTTATTGAACCTCATATATGTAACCATTATTCCAAACATAACATAACATAAATTATGTCTAAATTGTCATGACATTAGAAGTACATATGGAGTAGTTGCAGGTGATGCTTGGGACAGTTCTGATTGTGTTAGTTCGGTTTTATGTGTTTTTTGAATAGAAGGGTTTTTATTTCTTTTTGAAGGTTTTGCAGTCTGTGGTTGATATCAATTGGTTGTAGAGTTGGGGGTCGAGTGTTGCAGCTCGAATGGCTAGGAGGTTGTCGAACAGTTTTTTTCTTTTGACGTTTTTGGTTGGAGGGTGGGTGAATGGTGCGCGAGTTCTCCTATGTCTGTTTGAAGTGGATTGAATTATTTAGCTGAAGAAATTAGTTACCCCCCCATTCCACACACATTAATTCTCTTCCATTTTTGTTCCCATTATAAAAAAACACTGATAAGTTCCCAGGAAAAAAATACATTAAAATAAGAAGTGAAAACAAAGGCCCCTACAGATGAGAACATAACATAAAAATAGCCTAACTGGGTCACACCAATGGTCCATCATGCCCAGTAGCCCATTCTCATGGTAGCCAATAGTGCTGCCCGATTCAGAGAAAAATATTTCATTCGATTCGATTCACTGTTAATGACACCGCTTTTTAAGTTTAAACAAAGTACAACAATAAATTTCACAACAACAATAAATTTCACAAAGTACTTTAAAAAAAAATCACATTTTTCCATTAAAGCAGTTCTGGAGACATTTGCTTGAACAGTCTTTTTTCCCAGTCCATAAGCAAGCAATATGAAAAAGATTTCCTTAATTATCTACTCAAACATTTTTGCTATTTACTTTCATTGTACCTAGACTATTATTCAGTAGAAAAAATTTAGTTTGTTCAATCAAGCAGAACATTCACTCATAGAAGTCCAATGTCCACACAGGATTTGATTGAACAAACCAAATTTTTTCTACTGAATAATAGTTTAGGTATACTGAATAGCAAAAATGTTAAAGCCACACAGAAAAGCAGTAAAAGTCAGTAGGTTCTCCAAGTGGGAACAACCTGATGTCTCAGCACTTGAGGAAAAGACCACATAATAATGTTTATAAGATAAATCATATAAATGATTATACTGAAGCAGGGTGTCCTCAGCGTGAGAGGTAAGCGAGAGGAGAGAATTCTCCAGCGCTTTACACAATAAGGCACAGGTTAATCACCCTCTGCCTGCAGTGCACACCTTCATAGGACACCTCAGGTGTGCTCAAATTAATCAATGTGATAAATTAAACAGTGATAAACAATTGGTCAATCACAAGAGTGCAAGATCAAACAGGTTGTTCCCACTCAGAGAACCTATTGACTTTACTGCTTTTCTGTGTGAGTAGATAATTAAGCAAATTTCTGATAGCCTACAGAACTGATTCTCACCTTCCATCCCCAGCCCCCAAGACTTACCAGACCCCCCCCCCCTGCCGATGTATTTACTTACTGCCTGAACTGGATATTAAATCATGGGGAAGAGAGGAGAAATGCGGGGAAAGAGCCAGCCAAAACTAGTATTTGTTGCTGCTGAGTGCCGAGGTCTGCTGCACGAGGTCCGCTCGCTCGCCGCTTGACTCTCCCACTCCTTTCGTTTCTTCCGATGTAATTTACTGTTTCACAAAACCGGAAGTTACATTAGATGGGAAGAGTCCAGCGGCGTGAAATAGTCCGAACTCGTCGATTCACCTGATTCGAATCGGTGAACCGATTCGAATCGTGAATCGGGCAGCACTAGTAGCCAATCCAGGTCACTAGTACTTGGTGAAAACCCAAAGAGTAGCAACATTCCATGCTACCAATCCAGGGCAAGCAGACGCTTCCCCCATGTCTTAATAACAGACAATGGACTTTTCCTCCAGGAATTTGTCCAAACCTTTCTTAAAACCAGCTACGCTATCTACTTTTAACATAACTTCTGGCCACTTCATTTTTAAGCTTAGATCTCTCCTTCCAAACAGAGACCTTGCTAGATGTCAAATACAGCACAAGGTAACTTCACACGGACTTAACTGTGCAGGAAATGAATCTCTTCATACACCCACCATATAGTGCAAAAATGTGCAAAGGTCTGTTTTTTTCTTTCGATCACTACATAGCCTAATGCCACACAAGCAGCGCTGTTACAAACATATTCTGAAGGTCAATGCTAAGGTTGACAAAGTTTCCTTCCTTGGACCAGAAGGAGATACTGACAAACCACTGGAAGAGATTCTAAAACAACTACCCAGAAATAACACCCAAAGACCCACTCAGTGTGTGAACCAGTTGAGTGGAGTGGACTAACTGGGGGTGGAAATGGGCCCAGAGTTTGCTCAGCAGAATTTCCCAGACTACCTCTTCCTCTCAACACACTGACATGCTACCACCACCACCAACACTAGGAACACCTCACCGAGTATGCCAGCAATGCTTATAAACTTTATAAAACACATTATTATATTTTCTTATAAAGCATATATTTTAACTGAACTCAGCCTTGCCATTCACAAAAATAGAAAAGTTCCCATTTCAAGCTGTCTCTTGTACACTTTTCAAATCTAACATATTGTAATCACAAAACAGAAAATAAAATTATTTTTTCTACCTTTTGTTCTCTAGTCAATATTCAAATCTTGTTGGTCCCAGGCTCTTGTTGTCTTGCTTGCCAGGGTCTCCTTTCTCCGTGCTAACCATCCGTCTGCCATCTCTGTCCTCCCCTTCCGTTTCCCTTCCCTCTCCCGGAGATCTGGCATCTTTCCTTTTTTTTGTCTCCATCCACAGATTCACCTTTTCTCAACTCCCCACCACCCCAGGATCCACCATCTCTCCCTTTCTGTTCCCAACTATCCTCCTATCCAGTATCTCTATCCCCCCTCCACACCATCCCCTGTTTCCAAGTTCTCTCCCTTTCTGTTCCTTCCCTCCCTAAATCCCATTATGCACCATCTCTCTCCCACTCCTCTATTTTTAGACCCATTATTTCTAACCCCCAAAGTCTGGCATATGCACGTATCTTTGAACCCCCCCTTCCCTCTCTCCCTCTGTGTACTTTTACACCAGGACCCCCCTCCCCCGAAGGTCTGTCCCCCCCCGAAGGGCTACACCCCACCCCTGAAGGCCTGCACCCCCCCGAAGAACTTTACCTCCCACCCGAAGGTCTGTCCTCCCCCCGAAGGTCTACACCCCCCCCCCGAAGGTCTGTACCTCCTGAAGGCCTGCACCCCCCGAAGGTCTGTACCTCCTGAAGGCCTGCAACCCCCTGAAGGCCTGCACCCCCCCGAAGGTCTGTACCTCCTGAAGGCCTGCACCCCCCTGAAGGCCTGCACCCCCCCGAAGGTCTGTACCTCCTGAAGGCCTGCACACCCCTGAAGGCCTGCACCCCCCTGAAGGCCTGCACCCCCCCACCCGAAGATCTGTCCCCCCCTGAAAGCCTACACCCCCCCGAAGGTCTTTACCTCCCACCCAAAGGTCTGTCCCCCCCTAAAGGCCTACACCCACCCAAAGGCCTGCATCCCCCCCGAAGGAGGCCTACACCCCCCCATCTAGTACTGTCTAATGCAATTAGGTACGGGTCAGGAGGCCAGAGGGGAAGCAGGACATTGCAGCAATTCCCAACTGACCCTCCCCCCTCGCCCTCTAAAGCAGGAGCCGGCTAGCAAGAGGAATTCGGGAGGCCGATTTTGGGGTTTTAAAAAAATTGATTCGGGCAGAAAAAAAAAAAACAATAAAACCACCGCCAAGCAGCCCAGCGATACTCACCCTCAGTTCCTGCCTTAATTGCAGTGTCCCACGCGGCTCGGGCTCCCTTTCTTGCTTCCACCTAGCCGGAAACCGGAAGTTGCTGACCAAGCTCCGACGGCGACGGGGGGTGTGGCCGTGGGGGAATGGAAGTTAAGAGAGAGGGCTCAGGCAGGATCACTTCGGGGACTCACGGAAGCCTTGGAGTCGGGCCATAGCAGGGAAGTTCCCGGGCCATGACTCCAAGGCTCGAGCACCCCTAATGAGCTGGCACCCGGGGCGGCCCGCCCCTCCCATCCCCCCTAGGTATGCCACTGCAAGTCATTCCACACTTTTCTTGATGCTTTTTGTTTCAATGATATGAAATGATATGAAAAGTGTGGAATGACTTGTAAGTTTCATGGCTCCACATCATTCATTCTCTTCGTGGTTTGGCTACCCTTGTAGTATACAGTAGGTTGGTTGCTTATGTTGGTTTGTTTTTCTAAAGTTTATTGGATAAATACTTTGATTGCTGTTCATACTAAAAATTGGTTTTGATCTACTTTAGTTGGGTTTTTATTGCAGAGAGCAGAATAAAAGCAGATTAAATTATACTCATATTTGTCTTTGTTTTGGTTGAGATCAACAGTGCATTTGCAAACATATTATTCCAACAATTTTTACAATTGTCAAGGCTTTCATTTCTTTATTTTAAATATTTTGTCTTTGCATTTTCCTGATCTAGTTTTATAGTTTTAATATGTTTTGCATTCCAGATTTTTGTATTTCTCCAACTGGTTGGCCAAATTTTTTCTTTCCAAGTCTGGTTATAAAGTAGGTGATTGAAATATAAACAACCTGGATTATGCAGATGACAGAACACTCATTGCCACTAGTAAAGAAGGCATGTTGTATCTGCTAAGAAAAGTTAAAGCCAAAAGTCATTACATGGAATCAGAACTAAATAGAAACAAAACAAAGATTATGAAAATGGAAAATGATAATTTTGAGCTTGAATGTAATAGAATAGAAATTGTAATCTTATGGGCTCTTTGGTAAATAAGAAAGGAACTAGCAGTGAAGAAATACTCCACAGAATAATAATTAGTCTCGCTATAATAAAGGCTCTTCATAAGGTATTTAAACACATGGAAATAACTCGTAAAATGAAGATCAGACTAGTCCATGCACTTATTTTCTCAGTGGTCAATTATAGATGCAGAACTGGACATTACAAAAACAAGACAGAAAGAGGATTGACTGATTTGAACTATGACTGCCAGGAGAACTAAGAAATTGATTTGGAAGAGATCAGACCGGATGTCTCTCATAGCCCACATTATGAAATTACAACTATCTTATTTTGATCACACTATTAAAAGAGAGAGAAAGCTCTGGGGAAGGACATCATCTTTGGGGGAAAACTGAAGGAACTAGGTGAAGAGAGAAACCTGCAACTACAGGTAGGTGGCTGGATATGTTGTCAACTACTATGGGAATGATAATGGAGAACCTAATCAGACTAGCACTTGATTGACTTTTTTTGGATCTTTAACTCATCAAGTCGCTAAGAATTGAACCCAAGTCAATAGCAACTAGCCACACATATATCCTTCAAAGCAGACGATTAACAAGTCACTCGGTGAGATGGGGGAAGAGAGGAAATAGTCCCAATTACCTCAAGCTACGGCAAATATCATTTATATATTATCTTCCTAGTTCCTGTGGACTCTCTCAGTGTAAGAGGAAGGGATAGTCCCCTTTCTGCTCTCTTAGTCGGTTGAAAATGGATGAACTATAAGTAAGGGAACTAAGAAAGACTTATGCCTCACTTAATAATCTGTTCTCAGCTTGTGAGTACATGGGTTTCCCTAAAGTAATAAATGCTCGGAGTTCTTAGTCCTAAATAGTTTGTTTGTTTTTTTAAGGTTGTGCCTTTTTAGTCCATTGCTTATTTTCAAGAATTGGCAAGATAAAGTTTTTAACATTTATATGTTAAGGCACGTTACTGTCAATAACAACTTCTCTTATGCATATAATTTACACCCTCTGTGCCGTCAGGCTGTTCTTAATTGGGCTTAACTGTTCAACATCATTCAGCTAAGAGAATCATTACTTAACTTTGCCAGAAATCTGGGTTCCGAGAATTGCTAAATATAAAACAGCAGTGAGATTTCTCTGACCTGTAAGTTCTGTTGTGTTTCATTTTAAAAATAAAATGAAGCCTATTCAAAGCAGAAATCCCCTGCTTTCTTCAGTACAATCTAACAGCTAATGTGGTAGCAATTTAGCATAAACTTCTTCAAAAAGAGAAAATAAAATATTCTAAAAATATTCTTAACTAAAGAATGAATTAATTAATAGTGCTCAGTGAAAGCCGATATGAACTTCAAGGCATAAGAGCACAGGACTCTACCAGTTCAGGCTTGAATACCTTTAAAACTAGACAAAATAGTCAACCAGAATTTATCAATAACCTTCTTAATTCCCTACAGTTCTTCTAAGACTTTAATATCTTCTTCTAAAAATCTTTTATCTGTCCCGTCTCTGAAGTTTATCAACACAATGAAGTCTACTATTTTCTCTGTCAGCGCTCCATATTTTTGGAATAATATTCCGGTCCTCTTACGGGAATAATCAACTCTTCACCATTTTAAGATGAATTTTAAAACATTTCTTTTTCTTGATGCTTTTGAGACCTAAATACCCTTTTTAGGGCTACATAGTTTTATTCTACTTTTAGACACCCTCCCTTTTGTTTTTTCCCTATATGTTCTCTCTTTTTACTTGATAAATTGTACTTCTACCCTTTTTCCCTTTTTGTTTGTTTTGTTTTTAAAAGTTTTTAATAATGATTATGGTTTTAAAGGATGTATTGTTATTTCATATATGTTTTAAAGACAATGTTCACTGCCTAGAAGGCCGATTGGGCGGTATATAAAATTTTTAAATAAACTTGAAACTTGATCATAGCACTCCTCCCTTCCTACCAGTATAATAGCTAAAGCTCTATGTAAACATAAGAGAGGGGGAGTACTTATCTCTGCTGGAGTTGTCGTTAAGTCCCGGGCTTCTGCTTCAAGTCCAAAAAGTACTTAATGCTCCCCTTTCACTCCAAAAGTTCAAAAAATGCAAAAAAAAAACACAAACGCAAAAAACAAATACCAAAAAATAAAAAAAAATTAAGTCCACATCACAATCCATTTAGTCCATCTTGCAATAATTCATATCTTGTTTATACTTTAAAAAATTCCTCGACACAGTATGTGTTGTCCGGTAATTGCTTGACACGATACACGTTTCCCCTTCAGCTTTTTCAAGAGGAAGATTTGCTCAGCACTCTAGGAGGAGAAGCAGCATCATTTAAGTAAAAATTCATAAATCACACACATCTTATAAATAAACCTATTAAACTTTTTCAAAAACTCACTTCTGATTAGCTATAAACAGCCTCATATTGGATAAGTGTCGCACTCAAGACTTCATGGTGGCATAACCACTAGCAAACACTCTCAATTCCGCACAATGAATGCCCGAGTTGCTCTCATTAAATCACACAACACCTAATGACGTATATCAAACTGATTGGGCAGCCTAAAGGCCACTCCACTGCTTTGTTCAATCCTTTAGGGGCTACAGTATCCCAGGTAAAAATAAATCGCTGTTCACAATTGATTAGCTGCCATGAATTATTACCACCATGTGTATTATGAATTTGTTTTAATATCACAAACTTCAAATCAGCTTCCCGATGATATTTTACAAGCCAATGCTCAACCAATGGGGCTTCTTCTTTCTTATTGCGCAAACAGCTAAGATGCTCAGTTATCCTCAACTTAATAACCCGGCGAGTTTGTCCAATATACATTAGACCACACAGGCATACGATAGCATACACCACTTGCATAGACGTACAGTCTGTATAATCATATAACTCATAATATCGATTACCATGAGGTATTTGCACACTAATGGTTATTAAAACTTGTTGGCAATAAACACATTTACCACATCGGTGATGGCCCCGGTTTATAGCAGTATGAGAACTTAAGGATCTTGAGTGCTTTATTAGTTCCCCCAAATTTTGCCCACATTTGTAAGCAAAATGAGGTAAATCAGTAAACTCAGGATGGTATCTCAGAATGTCCCAATATCTTTGTAATACGGTGCGTAAATGCAGAGTTTCAGTAGAATACGGAAGGAAACAGGTCAATGTACCTTGTTTTCCTTGTTGGGGATTATAATCCATCCACTCCCGATGTACATTAGAAGCATGCTTATAAGCTGTTTTTAAACATTTAGTAGGATATCCCCTGTCCTTAAATCTATCAATCAATAAGTGTGCTTGATTTGTAAATTCCTGATCTGAAGAACATAACCTCTTTATTCTAAGCATTTGACCTATTGGAATACTTTGTTTCAAGTTTTTTGGATGATGACTCTTCTAATGTAACAAAGTATTCCGATCCGTATTTTTACGGTAAATTGAAGTGTCAAACAGGCCATTTTCATATTTAACTGTAATATCTAAAAAGTTTACTTGATATGCATGAATAGTCTCTGAGAAAATAGAATAAGAATTACATTGTTTCAAATATTGCACAAATCGACAGACCTCATCCCTCTCGCCCTTTCAAATAAAGAAAATGTCGTCAATGAATCGCCACCATATAACAACATTAGCATAAAAACGAGATCGATATACATACTGTTGTTCAAATTCAGCCATGTATAAACATGCCACCACTGGTGCCACAGTGGCACCCATGGCTACTCCAGTCTTTTGAAGATAAAAGCGGGTTTCAAAACTAAAATAGTTTTACATTGAATAACAAATTTAGCCATGTGCATCAGTAATTCTTTTTTACCCCCAACCATATTGGATTCCAATAAGTAGCATTCTACAGTGGTTAATGTCTCGCTCTGAGGAATGCTGATGTATAAAGAGATAATTTCCAGCGTTACTAACCATATCTTATCTGTTACAGCAACAAGGTTAGAGGATTCATGTAAATTATGTAAAATATCCATAGAATCTCTAATATAAGAAGGGCTGGAACACATAAACGGTTGCAAATAATACTCTAGATACTGGAATAGGGGTTAAAATAAAGAATTACAACAAGACACAATGGGTCTCCCAGGGGGTGAGGTCTTAGATTTGTGCACCTTAGGAAGAAAATATATTATGGTATATTAGGACATTTGTTATAAAGATAATTGTATTCTTTGTAAGAAATGATGCCTTGTTTATTAGCCTTAGTTAATAATGCATAAACTTGTTCCTGAAAACGACTGGTAGGATCACCAGTCAAAAGTTTATGTGTAGTGACATCATTAAGCTGACAATAACTTCATGTAGATAGGCTATTTTATCTAACACAACCACTCCACCTCCTTTATCAGCTCTTAATATAATGATGCCCTCATCATCTCTCAAAGAACTCAAAGCCTGCCTTTGAACTTTAGATGTGTTGTTCTACCGAGTATGTGATGGGAGAAGCTCTGCTGACCCTGTCAAATGCATCTTGGAAGCATTAGATTGCAGCCTTAAGGCCCAATACTCCTGGCTAGGGTTGCTAGATTTTCCAATCGGAAAATCTGGATCCCCTAGACCAGGGGTCTCAAAGTCCCTCCTTGAGGGCCGCAATCCAGTCGGGTTTTCAGGATTTCCCCAATGAATATGCATGAGATCTATGTGCATGCACTGCTTTCAATGCATATCCATTGAGGAAATCCTGAAAACCCGACAGGATTGCGGCCCTCAAGGAGGGACTTTGAGATCCCTTTTCTACCCTAACTTAGATTGTTGTTCAATAGCTATCAAATCTTTAATCACCTTATTTTCAAAGGCAGTAATCATGCTATCCATGAAGCATCCATGAAGAGCGCACTCTATGAGTAGTGAGAAAGGTCTCCTGTGTATCTTCTTCAAATTGAATCTGCTGTTCCTCACCAAAAAATAGACGTAATTTCAAAGATCTAAAAAAAATGGTATAAATATACTCTCACATGATACGGGTCATGTTTTGGAGTTAGCATGAAAGACAAACCAAATTCCAATACAGATTATTCCACTGGATTTAACTGCCTAGAAGATAGATTAAAGGTGGTATTCATCGAGTTTTTACTTGTTTGCAAACCAGCCTGCTCTTCCCTTGTGGCACAGCTGGTATTGAAGCTGTGGGTTCAGCTGGTGCTAGCCGTAAAAAAGACTGGGAAAAAGCATTCGAATCAGCCATGTTAGATGATTGTGCAGTAGATCAAGTTTTAGTTCCTAGTTCCTCAACCGATGACTCACTGGATGAATTAATAGAAGTAGTTATTTTATTAGGTCGATTTCTACGAAATTTTTCTGTGGCGATCCATCCATGGGTAAACATACCCTTTAGTGTAGTCTAATTCATCAAGCCAAATCTTGGCTACTTTCTGAGCACGAATACCTTGCTTATAATTTTCCATTTGCTAAGGCTGTTTATAGCTAACAAGAAGTGAGTTTTTGAGAAAGTTTAATAGGTTTATTTATAAGATGTGTGTGATTTTGAATTTTTACTTATATGATGCTGCTTCTCCTAGAGTGCTGAGTAAATCTTCCTCTTGAAAAAGCTGAAGGGGAAACACCGTCAAGCAATTACCGGACAACACATACTGTGTCGAGGAAGTTTTTAAAGTATAAACAAAATATATCACATGGATTATTGTAAGATGGACTAAATGGATTGTGATGTGGACTTTATTTCTTTTATTTTTTGGTATTTGTTTTTTTGCGTTTGTGTTTTTTGCATTTTTTAACTTTTGGAGTGAATGGGGAGCACTAAGCATTTTTAGGACTTGAAGCAGAAGCGACAACTCCAGCAGAGATAAGTACTCCCCCTCTCTTATGTTTACATAGAGCTTTAGTTATTATACTGGTAGGAAGGGAGGAGTGCTATGATGTATTCAAGCCTGAGGTAGTAGAGTCCTTTGCTCTTATGCCTTGAAGTTCGTATTGGCTTTCACTGAGCACTATTAATTAATTCATTATTTAGTTAAGAATATTTTTAGAATATTATATTTTCTCTTTTTGATGAAGTTTATTTTTGTATTAGAGAATTTATATTTATATATTTGTAACTCCCATCAATATTGAGTGTGGCAATTTAGCATAGCCACTGAGGAGGGAGGAAAAAGAATAAAATGACCATTAAAAAAAGTTAACATAGTAACATAGTAACATAGTAGATGACGGCAGATAAAGACCCGAATGGTCCATCCAGTCTGCCCAACCTGATTCAATTTAAATTTTTTTTTTTTATATATATATTTTTTTTCTTCTTAGCTATTTCTGGGCGAGAATCCAAAGCTTTACCCGGTACTGTGCTTGAGTTCCAATTGCCAAAATCTCTGTTAAGACTTACTCCAGCCCATCTACACCCTCCCAGCCATTGAAGCCCTCCCCAGCCCATCCTCCACCAAACGGCCATATACAGACACAGACCGTGCAAGTCTGCCCAGTAACTGGCCTAGTTCAATATTTAATATTATTTTCTGATTCTAAATCTTCTGTGTTCATCCCACGCTTCTTTGAACTCAGTCACAGTTTTACTCTCCACCACCTCTCTCGGGAGCGCATTAACATACTAATGCTCCGAAGAATGAGTCAAAGACACAGCAAACAAATTCCTTTTAACCAGAACAGCCTCTTAAAAGATCTGCCCACCAAAGGCATACAACTACTGGGCATGCAACCTTAAGGGGTGTGCAAAAGGAAGCATGCCTAGACCCTTGGGAGCCCAGAAGGAGCCTGAAGGAGCTGGAAACTCATTCTGTTGTCTTCTCTTTTGGTACTGTTTTGCTCTTCTCAAAATGGACCAATGGATAAACATTTTCAAATGAAATTACTTACTGTAGCTATTGGTGATTTGTCCATTTTTGGTGTCTCTTGGAATGAGGGAGGATATTCCACTCCTTTCCCTACATTTACTCCTGTTTGCTCAGTAGACAAAATTATAGAGTCATGGGATAGGAGGTAATATTCAGTCATGGATTAGGAATTTGTTATTGGATAGAAAACAGAGTGTAGAGTTTAATGGTCATTTTTCTCAATGGAGGAAGATAAATAGTGGAGTGCCATAGAGATGTTAACTTGCTATCAACTGTTCATTTTTGCAAACTTCTTTGAGTCACATTTCCTCTTCTATTACCGTACTATGCAAGAGATTTCTGACATGGATAGAAAAAAAAAAACTTTGCATGATAATTTGATTTGTTTGGATTAATTCATAGAAGAGACATAAGAATTTCTATACTGGGATAGACTGAAGGTCCATCAAGTTCAGTATCCTGTTTCCAACAGTGGCCAACTCAGGTCACAAGTATCTGACAAGATCCCAAAGATTAAAATAGAGTATAAGCTGCTTATCCTAGGAATAAGCAGTGGAATTTTTCAAAGCCCATCTTAATAATGGCTTCTGGACTTCTGTTTTAGGAAATTATCCAAAACTCTTTTTTTCTGTTAATATAAATTGGTTGCTTTTTTATTTGCCAAATTATATTTTGAAAATTCTTAATTTAAAACAAGGAAATTATCCAAACCTTTTTAAAACCCTGCTAAGCTAATTGCTTTCGCCACATTCTCCAGCAATGAATTCCAGAGTTTAATTACACGTTGAGTGAAGAAATATTTTCTCTGCTTTGTTTTAAATTTATTTCTTAGTAGCTTTTTTGCATGCCCCCTTGTCCTAGTATTTTTGGAAAAAATAAACAAGATAGCACGATTCTAAATATTCAACAACGTATACAGAAAATCAAGTCACTGGTAGCCTCTTATCAAACTTTTCCTGCAGTGTCTACTAAATACAACTTTCCTCTATTTCAGCATGACTAGTTTATGGAAAATTCAGCAAGAGCATGGAATTTGAGGCTTTTACATTTTCAAGCCCCACTGTAACTTTTTAAGATGCATTTAAAAGATGTGCTTAAGCTGTCAATAATCTGCAGTATTTACCAAGGGGCTCCAAATTTACCCCCCCCCCTTTATGAACCCATGTTATGCTTTTTTTTAAATCGTCGGCCGCAGCCTTATTAGCTCCGACACTTGTAGGAATTCTAAGAGCATCAAAGCTAACACCGCCACAGCCAGTGATTAAAAAAGCCTAACACAGCTTCATAAAAGAGGGGGGGAGGGATATTAATCAGGAGGGATCCTATGACTCAATTAATTCACCAGATAATTTGGATCTTTTTAAGTTTTTGGACTCTTCTTAAGACAATCATTGGCTTATACAAAGCTGCTGTAGAGGTTTCTACCGTGGGCTGGTGAGGTAAATGTTCCGAGGCTCATAGAATTCATATGAGAGTGGGAACATTTATCTCGCTGGCCCGCCGTAGAAACCTCCACCACAGCTTTCTAAAAGGAACCCAATATAGCTAATACAGCTACGTTATAGGCTACATTTCGCATTGAGGAACAAAAGATATCAGCGTTGAAGGTTTACTTTTCAAAGAAAAGTGAACAATTTTGTGGACAAACAATAATGATGTTTCCAGACACACCCAAAAGAGGCAGGAGGCTTTCCTGCAGCTAAAGTCTTGGGGTTTTGGCTGTGGGTGCCTCCTTTTTTTTTAAATGTCTTTGTAAATGTCTGGTAACACATGAAAATAAAATCATATGTTCTTTTTTATTATTATTCTATTTAGAAAATCTCCTTTCAGATAACACTTCTGGTTGAAATTATGATCATATTTATCTCTTTGATAATGTGATAGGTGATTTTGAGGGTTAATTTTTTTTTTCTTTCTTTATGCTTGCATATCTAGTGCAATTTAAAATAAAAATTTATTTGTGCTGCTCTTGAACTTTATTTTGGTCTCTCTAGATGTGGACTAGAATGTATTAAAGAGACAATAATGGCCTACTTATAATTGTAACTATGTACAGTGGTACCTCGGTTTACGAGTGCACCGGTTTGCAAGTGTTTTGCAAGACGAGCAAAACATTTCCAAAATCGGCTCCTTGGAAACCGAGCGCACCTCGATTTGCGAGCGCCCCACCGCGAACCGGCACCCTTCCACCCGTGATCTGGCATCCCCCTGCCGCCATCGGGCACCCCCCTCCACCGTGACCTGAGGTCCCCCAACCCACCCGAACCCTCTTCTTACTTTAGTGTAGCTTCCGTACCGGCACCGGCACCAGCATGTCCTGTGCGTTGGTGCCGGAGCCCGAAGATCTGCCTCCTGTGCTGGGCCTTGAGCATGTGCGCATGCTCAAGGCCTGAGAGTTCATGCTCAAGGCCCAGCACAGGAGGCAGATCTTCGGGCACCAACGCACAGGACATGCTGGTGCCGGTGCCGGTGCAGAGGCTACACTAAAGTAAGAGGGTTCGGGTGGGTTGGGGGACCTCAGGTCGCGGCGGGGGGGGGGTGCCCAATGGCGGCGGGGGGTGCCGGTTTGCGGGGGGAGGCCTTCGGGGGGAGCAATGTCGGTTCTCGTTGGGGGGGGGGAGCAGCGCTGCTGACCTTGGGGGGGGGAACCTATCAAAGCGAGTTTCCATTATTTCCTATGGGGAAACTCGCTATGATAAACGAGCATTTTGGATTACGAGCATGCTCCTGGAATGGATTATGCTCGTAATTCAAGGTACCACTGTATTTATAACTGCAAACTAATTGAATTATTAGTTGTACTGATCTACCTGTACTAGCAACCATATTGAATTTCCATGTCCACACTTTGATACTTTTTGCTTGATTTCATATCATTGAAACAAAAAGTGTCAGGAAAAATGTGGAATAACTTGTAAGTTTCATGACTCCACATCATTCTCTTCTTGGCTGGGTTGAGAACTTTTCAGCAACCCTATCTTGGTCGGTACGGATAGACTGACTGGATAGGCCTTATGGTCTTTGTGCCATCATGTTCCTATGTCTGTATGTTTCTGCATAAATCCTCCAAAGATTTTCCAACAGTAGAGGATGTTCTTTCTTGAGGACCTTGCAATATTCACTGCAGTGTTTATACTAAACTAAACTAAATTAAATCTTGGGTTTATATACCGCATCTTCTCCACAATGAGGAGCTCGGCACGGTTTACAGGAGTTGGGGAAGAACGGAACTCCAATGGAATTGTAGAAATAAGTATAAAGAGAGGTTAGGGCTTAGAGTAGTACCAGAGAGGAGAAGAAGGTTATATTTTGGAGAATAGCCAAGTTTTCAGATGCTTACGGAATAGTTGAAGGGAACTCAAGTTAACGAAGAGGGGAAGTGAGATTATTCCAGAGCTGAGTGATTCCTTGGCTATTGTACAAGGCATTGTATGAAGAAAGTTGACTCCTGCAAATTGCTACCATTCATGTTGTTATTTCATTTAAAGTCTGAACATTCATAGCTACAGCAATTTAAATTATTTCCCTAACAATAAAAAAAAAAATCTCTAATGAGCTTGGAAAATAATGAATGAGCTAGTCATTTCATATTTGCACATGGCTCTGACCTGTCAATATATATTACTCTAGAGAGCCCCCAACTTATGTGGTGAGCCATTGTCTTTGTTTTCATTAAAGCATTCAACTCCACACATTACTGATAATAAATGAATCCTACTTTATAATTTGTCATATTTGTTTATAGAAAATATCCACTCTTGTCATCGTGGTTTATAAAGTTACTAGCAAAAAAATAGAGAAATGGAGTAAACAGAACATCTATTCAGCAGGGTTTATTTCTTTTCTGTGCCCAGAAGACAAATTTTTGGAAAACATAGTTCACCACATAATTATAGTTTAGAATGGTTGGTTGTGTCAGAAGAACAATGTCAGTGTATACAGTTAGGGGGATATACTAAAACCGGCACCTAAACTTAGGTGCTTAAGTTAATCACAGAGTACCATTAGAAATGAAAAAATACGGCAAGGTTGAAGTGCCTACTGGTACTTAAATAAAAGGTGCCGGAGTTGCACCGCTTTAGGCTGCTGAATGCCAAAGTAGGCACGGCCAATGCCCGAAGTCACGTTAGGCAGCCTAGAGTGCCTACAATAGGCATGATTCATGCAAAGATATGTGCCTGAAATGTAGGCCCAGAAAACCTGGGTCTACATTTCCAACACTTATCTTTCCCATAGGCGCAATTATGAAACCAGCGCCGATGCTTTTAAGGCTGCCATCGATATCGGTGCCAATTACAGAATCCGTCCCTTAGTGATAACTGGTACTTGAAATGCAAGCAATCTGTTTCTTCATCTGTATTTAGTAATTCTTTAAAAATAAAATCCATTTTCTTCATACTTTATTTTCTGTGTGGCTTCTAGAATTTACTGACAACTGCCTAGAGCACGGTTTAGCAAAAGTTCTGAGTTAAATATTAGTATTGATGGGGCTGAGCAGAGCAGCGCTGACAGAACTAAAGGAAGTTAATAAATCTTGCAACATAAAGGGGCAATTCTATGCAGCAGTGTCCCCCCACTGAAGCATGGGGAGTGTCAGTTTCACAATGGAATGCAGGAACTTTAATACCATTAGTACAGTGCCCCAAAAAAGGCATGCTAGGTCAGTGACAGGGGTAAGCGGGCATGCCTAAATGTTTTCACTGAACATGCATATCTTATAGTATTCTTTAAGATGCGTACATTGATGGTGGACATGCTCATAGCCTGTCCATGTGTATGTCTCCAAGCAGCAGTTCCTGGCTTGTTTTCGGACTTTGCACTCATTTACTAAGTCTGCCGACTTTCAAGAACTTCAGTATTTTACCAGAGAGCGGGGTACGAGTCTTGGACTTTGGAATAGTGCCAATTGTGTTCAGTGCAAATGTATAGCTGGTACTTATATTTCTTCCTTCCTTGAGTGCCCCAAACTGTCCATATGGCAGGAGATGCTTCCTCTTCTGGAACGGGTTGTGAGTCGCACAGTTGACTAGAACTATGGGATTCTCCTGCTGGGCTTTCAGGCTCCTCTTCAGGAACTGGCTTTACATTTCCTTAATGCTGTTTCTTTTACAATGCCATTCTCCTAGTTAAGAAACTGATTCTGACATACTGGATTTCAGAGGATGCGCCACCAGCGCACCAGGGGTGGAGTAGACTTCAGGAGTTAGCCTAATTTGAGATTCGGTCTTATACCAAGTCTCAGCATCTGTCTAAGTAGCACTATGCCCCGTGGGAGCGGCTACGGGACCTGGTGCCTCCTTGTCTGGGTGGGGGGACAGTTCCATCTCCCGTTCACTGCTTGATGCTAGATCTCTGCTGGGACTTGTAGTTTCTTTGGTGCCTTGGGGTTACGGGGGTTGGGTCGGGGAGGTTGGGGGGGTGGTCAGGAATTGTTTCTTTATATATGATGATTCCCTGGGATGCTGCCCTAGGTGTAATACAAAATATTTTATTGGATAGATAAGATCCCCAGCATTTCTTCACTCATTTTTTATGGATTTAGCATCTTTAGTGATCTGCAAGAAGAATTTACTCCCCCCCCCCCCCAATCAGAGGCACAAAGCACAAGAAAATGTACAATGACCTACTTGCTACACAGGCAGCAAAACTAGACCACCACCTCTCCAACCTACTGATCACACCACCAGACTACAAAACCTTCAGAAGAGAAATAAAGACCTTGTTATTCAAGAACTTTATCAGGTCAAACTAATGCCATATCTGATCATTTCAGTCTATTCTGGATCCTACAACTTTTCGGTTAAATAACTAACATGTAATTGGCCCCTGTTATTTGTTCCTAATCCTGTAATTTGCCTGGATATGTCCAGAATACCTCTTTTGTAATTCACCTAGAACCACGAGGTAATCGCAGAATAAAAATCATTAATGTAATATATAAGAACATAACATAAGAATATAAGCAATGCCTCTGCTGGGTCAGACCTGAGGTTCATTGTGCCCGGCAGTCCGCTCAAGCGACGGCCCAACAAGTCCAGGACCTGTGCAGTAATCCTTTATCTATACCCATCTATCCCCTTTTCCAGCAGGAAATTGTCCAATCCTTTCTTGAACCCCAGTACCGTACTCTGCCCTATTACGTTCTCTGGAAGCGCATTCCAGGTGTCCACCACACGTTGGGTAAAGAAGAACTTCCTAGCATTCGTTTTGAATCTGTCCCCTTTCAACTTTTCTGAATGCCCTCTTGTTCTTTTATTATTCAAAAGTTTGAAGAATCTGTCCATTTCTACTCTCTCTATGCCCTTCATGATCTTATAAGTCTCTATCATATCCCCTCTAAGTCTCCTCTTCTCCAGGGAAAAGAGACCCAGTTTCTCCAATCTCTCAGCATATGAAAGGTTTTCCATCCCCTTTATCAGACGCGTCGCTCTCCTCTGAATTCTCAAGTAACGCCATGTTCTTCTTAAGGTACGGCGACCAATATTGGATGGAGATAACGCCATGTCCTTCTTAAGGTACGGTGATCAATACTGGACGCAGTACTCCAGATGTGGACACACCATCGCCCGATACAATGGCAGGATAACTTCTTTCATTCTGGTTGTAATACCCTTCTTGATTATGCCTAGCATTCTGTTTGCCTTCTTAGCGGCCGCTGCACACTGTGCCGTCGGCTTCATTGTCATGTCCACCATTACCCCCAAGTCCCTTTCTTGGGTACTCTCATTTAATAACATCCCTCCCATCGTATAGTTGTACCTCGGATTTCTGTTTCCCACATGTAATACTTTACATTTCTCAATTTTGAACTTCATCTGCCATCTCATCACCCATTCCCCTAGTTTGTTCAAGTCCCTTTGCAATTCTTCGCAGTCCTCTTTAGTCCGAGCTCCACAAATTTTATTATCTCACACTTCGTCCCTGTTTCTAGATCATTTATGAATATATTAAATAGCAGTGGCCCGAGCACCGAGCCCTGCGGGACCCCACTCGTGACCCTCCTCCAGTCCGAGTAGTGGCCCTTCACTCCTATCCTCTGTTTCCTGCCCGCCAACCAGTTTCTGATCCATCTATGTACATCTCCTTCCACCCCATGGTTCTTCAGTTTCCGGAGTAGGCGTTCATGGGGCACCTTGTCAAAGGCTTTTTGGAAATCTAGCTATATGATGTCTATGGGGTCTCCTTTGCCCATCCGTTTGTTAATTCCTTCGAAGAAGTGCAATAAGTTCTTTAGGCACGATCTCCCCTTGCAGAAACCATGTTGGCTGGTTATCAGAAGTTTGTTTCTTTCAAAATGTTCATCGATGTTTTCTTTTATCAGTGCAAGGGTTGGGTTCTTTAGCTCCTTCAGTAGCTATCCTATTTGTGGCAGGGGAGTTGAGGTCAGCAGTAAGCAGGCCTCGGTCCTCATCATTGTATCCAGCTGAGCAGTTCTCTAGAGTGGTCAAAATGATAAATTGTACAATTTGAAAATAAAATCCAAAACATTGAATTCAAAAATAAAGCTCTTTTATTCAGTCTCAATTCCAGGAATATGCAAGCAAAAAAAAAAAAAACACTGAGTATTATCACTTCACATCCAGTCAGTTCAAGTTCATGAAATCAAAATCACAAAATAGACTTCACTTTATTAGTTTCAGCTATTGCAATACACCTGGATTCTTTATTAGCAATTCCAATAATTCTGGATTCTTTATGGGGTCTTTAAGCATACTTTAGCTAGTGGTTTGGTACAAACAGTTCTTAGCATGCTTTTAATTCCTGGTTTAGAATGGCTGAACTTGTGCTTTAATTAAGAAGAAAGGAATTCCCTTCCTCCACATTAGTCTCTATGGCTCGAAATGCCTTAGCTTTGCTTATCAGCAGTTTTAAAGCAAATTTCTTCTTATTGATAGTAAACTTTAGATTAGATTCCTCTTCCCACTGCATTTGTTCAGTGTTTGAAGAGTATGTTAAATCAGATTCCTCATACAAACATCCCTATCTGGCTCATTAACACTTTCCCCAATTACAGAAACAAGGTCTACCTCTTCTCCTTCTGTAGGAATGGGCTCCTGGTCTGACCTCTCTGGCAACCTGGGAGTAAAGAGTTTTGCAGCCTGCTGTCCAGGTTTATCTCTCCTCAAGCTGATAGCTTGGAATGTTGAGGACACAGGGATTTTGCTCCCGGGCTTCAGTGCTGAGAAAGGAATCACTCTCTGCTTGAAGGTGGAACCTGTGCTGCTGTCAGCTGTCTCTCCCCTCTCTGGGTTCAGGGCTCTCATTTTACCTACAGCTGCAGGTCTAGCTAGGGCTCTGATTGGCTGAGCCATGATCAGCCTGCTTGCCTTTGCTAATGTTTTCACTGTGGTATTATCAGGTGAAGCTACTTCCATCCCACCCCCAGTCTGTGCTTTCTTCTTACCAGGGCTAGTGGGCTTTGGAATTACTTGATATTTCACAGGCTTCTCCCTTAAGGACAAATAAGCTTTGTGTCTAATCTATGTAGTATTGCTACTGGGTTTTCGGCCTTGCCTTAGCCTGCAGTTTAGGTATTTTGTTATCTGTGGGCTTTTCTTGTCACTATACACATGTATGCATACATACGTATTTATATATACACACACACGTCTGATTTTTTTTTTAATCCATTCTGTGTTGGAAGAGATTTCTTGATGATATATTTTTCATTTGGATAGATACAGAGGAATGTTTACAACAATTTATGGTATGGATTAATTAATTAAAGTTCCCTTTTATCAGACCACGTTAGTGTCTTTTATTGCTAGCAGCTGCAGTAAAAGCACCAACGCTCATAGAATTCACAATTACATTCCATAAAAATTGGATTGGTTTTTTTGATGTCTACCTGTTTCATCATCACAATAAGTTAGTTTTGACATTATATTAGAAACATATAACATATAATTCAGGTTTGTATTATGATAGTTTCCGTCCAACTCACTTGAAACAGCCTACTGATTAGTTAGTTCTTGCACATCACAGAAATTTGTTTATCTGGTAGATAATTTTAAATATCAAGCAGCATTAATATCTGAAAGATTTAAAGAGTATGGCCATCCTAATTCTGTTATTAAAAAAAAAAAAAAAAAGCCTACCTACAAGTAGATTTGCCAACAGGGATCTATTGTTACAATATCAGGCCAAAAAGGAAGAAGATAGCTTGGTTGCAGTATTTCCTTTTTCAGCAAACAGTGATACATTGTGAAATTTTATACTCAGACACTAGTCTATTTTGACAATATATAATGAACTGCTAACTCCCCTTGTGTTTGCTTATCATAGAGAAAAAATGATTGGAGAAATTTTGACCTATAAAAGATTGGATTACAAGTCTGTAAGGACCCCATTGACGGGGCACACAACATTTGGAACTTGTCAATGATGTGAACACACAATAGATTGTCCTTGGTGGTATATTCCTACAAATAACCATAAGAAGTGATCTTCGTAATAGAATGTCCATGTCAAAAACTATATATAGGAAGATCCATGTATACTATAAGAACATCCGCAGTAACCATTATCTCTCTCTCTCTCTCTCTCTCTCTCTGAGAAATCCCATGTGCCTATCCTAGGCCCTCTTGAATTCATCCAGCAAACACCACAAGAAACTAAACAAAACAAAAAAAAGGCTTGCCTGCACATCCCTGGGACAGGCTAAGGATATAAATAGTCAGGACCTTCATTTAAGGAATATTCCAAGGAAAAGGTTCCATAGGATTCATCACCTGGTTAGTGGCTTCTTTCACAGGGTAATAGATAAGACAACTGTCATATGTTAACCTCGCCTCTCCAAACGCTTGTCCATTTATATTTGGATGGCAAAGCTGTCTATAGGGTACTTCAAGTGTGCCTGTGATTTTGTAAGAGAGGCAGGTAATACTAATGGATTTCTGTGCTATCTTCACCCTATTATTATCTCCACACCCCTTTTACCTCACTTTTGATTTATTTTATCTCGCTGTGCTTTACTCCTCCTTACCCATGGACCCCTTTGTTATCACATGTCTTTGTCTGATCTGTCTTCGATATTTTCACTATGAATGACTCCCTTTTCTTTTCCACACTTCCCCCCCCCCCTTTTTAAAGTTTAGTATTATAAACCATCTAGGTAACATTTGATAAATGGTACATCAAATATAAAATAAACTTGGAAACTATTGAGCCCCATTTTACATAGATATCAGATTTGAGACATCCAGGTTACAATGTGCTCATTCCCAATGGTATTTTAGTAAAGGATATGCTGACAGAGTTGTTTCTAAAATGCATGGTGTGCTTTTCAACAGGTGTGAATTCTGAGGTTGGAATTTTCCCCATACATGTGTTTTCTCTAAGGGCTAGATTCACTAAACTTACTTTTCCCATCCGATCTGTGGGCAATCCGTGGCTGGGCGACCGATTCTCTACCAGTCTTCATGCAAATTAACTCGATTGTTGGCATGCCCCAAACCTACCCCACAGATCACTGCAGAGCAATCCTGACGCATGCGCAGACCATCCTCTTGCTTGTAGAAGCGGTCCACGCATGCGCTTGCTCTCCGCACAAGGGACGAGGGGGGGGGAGGCTTTAATGGAACAGAACACACTGCAAGGGGGGTCTTAGCCAGAGGTAAAGCGAGCGATCACTCCTATGCCTGGTCACAAGGATTTCAGGGCAGCCCTGCTTTTAACCCATGGGTTAAAAACATGGACTCACAGAGAGGCAGAGTGGAAGAGAGCAGAGAGCAGAGCAGCAAAGAGCAGGGCACTTTTTTGATGGTTTCAGGGCTGCAGGGCTTGGATTTCAGGGCGAGAATAGTCAGCAATGACATGAGTGACTGGCTTCTTTTTTGATTGGTCAGCCCAGTCGGTGTTCCTTAATTTGTTTTGTGAATCGCTGCCTTCCTACTTTTGGATGCCCTTCCCCTCATTTGCATGCGCAGATCGGATCGGGAGGAAGGTTAGTGAATCGGGTCGGGGTCGCAAAGTGGTCGGTGTACGATCGGTGGGCTTAGTGAATCTAGCCCTTGGTAACTTGAGGAATACATGTGTAAATTTTAGTGTCACCCAAGACATATCTAAACCATGCCCCCTTGAAATTTTTAGAGGTTTTGGATATCCACATGTAAATTTCAACTTAATATTTAAAATCATTATTTTAAATGTGTATGCAATATACATGTGCAAATGCTGCTATTCACATATGGGTATTTTTTAAAATCATGGTTATAGTTTGTTTAATTGAAGTTTTGATTAAACATTTGAGGTGGCCATTATATGTGGGTTATGTAAGATTGGTGTGAAGTTGTTATTGATTATGCATTGCAATGGGTTGTTGTGCGTCATTTTGTACAATTGCATTTGTGATTTTATTGTAAGCCAGTTAGGGCTCCTTTTACAAAGGTGCATAGTGTTTTTAGCGCACGCACCAGATTAGCGCGCTAATGCGTGCACTAAAAACCCAAAAAAACCTGAAAAACTACCGCCTGCTCAAGAGGAGGCGGTAGCGGCTAACGCACACGGCAATTTAGCGTGCGCTATTCCGCGTGTTAAGGCCCTAATGCATCTTTGTAAATGGAGCCCTTAGCTTCATAGGTGGGATATAAAATATGAAATGTTAAAGCAAAGAATGTAATAGATACGAGTTTAAAAAAAAGATCTATGCACAGTATATAAAGATGCATTCGATCTTTAATCAAATCTTTTTCCATTCCCAAAAATTCAGACAGTTCCTTCCTACTGTTCCTTCCTTCAACTTTTCTCTGTCCTATATTGATTTGTAGTTCTCCCCCTCCCCCGTTTGTACCAGTATGTCTATATGTCTGCTTTAATGTCTTCCAGATTTTAGATTTGAAATGTATACTTCTTAGAAGACTGATAAGCAGAATTTCAAATTTTAATAAAACTTGAACCTCAACCCTCATCAGGTCGGATTTTCAGGATTTCCCCCAATGAATATGCATAAGATCTATTTGCATAGAATGGAGGCAGTGCATGCAAATTGATCTCACTCAAATTCATTGGGGGAAATTCTGAAAACCCAACTGGATTACGGCCCTCAAAGACTGACTTTGAACAGCCCTGATATAGAACATTCTTTTTTTTACTGTCGATATTTTTTTATTTCCCTCTTTATTATTTTTGTCATGATGCAATACGGATTTGTTGCGTGCGTACATGCATGCATGTGCGGTATGTGAGTCTCTCAAAACCATATAACTAAGGTTCCTTGGTAATTTTAGTTAGGACATAATTTTTGACCCCCGTGCCTTTACTTCATGCTTGGATAATGGGCTGAGCATGCACAGTGTGCTTTCTCTATCTCATTCTCAATGTAGTTGAGGTTATGAAGGTGACTCCATACATCCCATTAGAGATAATGAGGCTCATAAACATTGAAATGAGATTGCTAATCTATTATGCTATTCAGAGCAGGACACAGTCTGAAAAAAATTGCATAAAGGATATTTATGCAACTTTTCAGATAGCACAGAGCTTTTGAGGCATACCTTATTCTACAGGAGGTACATATTGTTATTTATAGAAATCACTAAGATCTAAATTTGGGTGACTTTGTCAATTAGAAAACAAACCATAAATGGAACTTTTCAACATATTTAAGAAAAAACTGGTCAGAATCTAAATGAAAAGATTTATACGGTTAGCACATATTCATACAGTTTGAACTCTGGAATATTCATAAGAATAACCTATTACCCTTTTATGACAGGTTTCTACAGAGAGGTATTCATAGAACAGCAATGAATCTTATACACATTATCTCATATGGGAAAAATGCTTGAGTACCTGAATAAATTCATGTAAAACTGTTCTGAACGCCCCTGGGAGAACGGTATAGAAAAAATTGAATTAAAAAAAAATATATATATTTTTCAAGATATCTTACTTTCAATATCAGTGTGAGGAAATGAGGATATAGTAGCAGGTATTCCTAGAAATAATCCCTCACTGATGTTGCAGTTAAGCTACCTTCCAGCAGGTGGTGCTAACTTGGGGCATCAGAGATCCACTGGCCAGAGGGGCAGGGCTCAACAGGGAACAAGTGGTAAAAACTAGTGTTGTCCAATTTCCAATTTGAATCGATTCACCGATTCACTTTGGGTGAATTGATTAGAATCAATTTGAATTTTTTTTTTTTTTAATCGGCCTGGCCGATTCGGTGACCGACCCTCCTCCCTGTGCCTTCCTAAAGCAGGAGCAGCAGCGCTGCCTCTTGCTGGCCTGCCGCTGCCACTTCTGCTATAAGGGGCGAGAGGGAGGGTCAGTTGGGAAAAGCTGCAAAAATGCTGGTTCTACCTTGTTCCGTGCTTTGGCTGCTTTGGCGCTCTTTCCTGCATCCTCCGGCTTCCCCCCGGGCCACCCACTCTTACCACAGCCTGCAGAGAGGATCGCCAGTGTTCTATGTGATCCTTGTAGGCAGCCACAGTCCTCAGAATCACGTTCCCTCTGACGCGATCCTGCCCATGACATCAGAGGAGGAGCAGGACGGCATCAAAGGGAACGTGCTTCTGAGGAATCTTACGAAAGGATCACAGATGTTTATAGTATAGCCAGAAGCCAAAAAACAAAAAAATATTTATAGCCCTTCAGACAGCAGATCACCCTGCAGTCAATGTTTATATGGCAAAATGACCCCTTTTGGCAGTATTGCAAGACTAGTACTAGGGGTCATATATACCATTTCCAAACTCTTGCATCTAGCTGGTAGAAACAGAGGGAGACTTTTTTTTGTCCTGTTCCACCACACTACCATGGAAACATCAGAGGATGGGGGTGGCGTAGAGTCAGGATATGGTATTTATAGATTCATATGGGGTGGGGGGGGAGGTTTTCCTTTGAGAGGCCTCATCTTTGGTGGAGTTCAGTTGGTATATATGATCCTAGTTGAATTTGTTGGAAGGGGTCTGATCTTGGGGGTTGATTGTGGAAGAGTTACTGTCTGTGACGTTTGATTTTGTTTTTGGTCTTCAAGACACATTCTGCACGATCTCCGCCTTATCTTGATAATTATCTGATATCATATATACCTTCTCATATACTTCGTTCCCTTCAACAAAACCTTCTTACTATTCTATCTGTAAGATATGTCAAATATGCTTCTACCAGAGAGCGTATTTTTTCAGTTAATGGGCCACAACTCAGGAATGCCCTCCCTGATCACATTAGGTCTGAAACTATTTAGAATATTTCAAATCACTTTTAAAATCTTTTTTTTAATTTTCATATGCATTTAACAACAGCTTCCATTCAGTGGGCATATATTTATATTTCAGGCAGGACACAGTGAGCATAAGTATGGAATTAGAAGCACATATGTAAATTAAATTTATATTACATTTCAATTTAACTCTGCCTTTACAAAGCCGCACTAGCATTTTTAGCACTGGCCGTGGTGGTAACAGCTCTGACACTCATAGAATTCCTATGAGCGTCTGAGCTTTTACCGCCATGGCCAGTGCAAAAATGCTAGCGTGGCTTTGTAAAGGAGGGGGTAAAATTCATCATATTTTATTTATCTTTATATTGGATTCTCAAATTTTACTCTATTTTAACCTTTATATTAAATGTGAAACACATAGATGCATTTGCCAATGCGGTATATCAAATCCTAAATAAATTTGGAAACTTAGAGTGTTGTCAGGGAGAAGTGGAGAGGTGGATAGGATAGGGAAGTTGCTGATCACCTTCACTTGGGGTTTGTTTTGTTTTATTTTTGGATAGCAGCTTCACTAGCTAGACTGCCAGTTATGTGGCAGCACAATGCTACCTCTTAGGGCTCCTTTTACGAAGGCCCGTTCACGGTTTAACACGCGTAATAGCACCCGCTAAACTGCTGGCCATGCTAGCCGCTACCGCTTCCTCTTGAGCAGGTGGTGGTTTTTTCGGCTAGCACAGGGGTTAGCGCATGATTAAAAGTCGCGCACGCTAAAGACGCTAATGCGGCTTCGTAAAAGGAGCCCTTAGTTTCTCTGACTGTATGACTGGGAGTGAGGGTATGAAGGGTTAAAGTAGACACTTTATTAACTCAAAAACCTGATACCTGTTACTTCACTGGGTCAGGAACAAAAGGAAACAATCTATTAATTCAGAGGGAAAAGTCTTCAGGTGTGCTTGTGGCTGACAAAGCCCCAAATACCATCCATGGCCTATGACTGCCATGCCCCAAACACAGTCTACAAACAATGTCTTTCTTTCAGGGTTACAAGGCCTGGAACCTCCCAGACCTCAAAATAGGGCTCACACGTATTCCATAGAAAGACTGGCTTACCTCAGCCAAGTAGAGTAACTGGATGAACATAAAGGCATATTCTGGGGATCCCTTCTTCCTTCCATAGGTCTCCTTAACCCATCTCTGGCCCTGCCTTTTATATTTCCTGGAAGTTGCTTTCCTGGCTCTGTCCTCCTATGTCAATTCTCCCTTGGGAGGGGCTAAGGAAATGAAGGTGACTGACACTGCGAGAGTGTATGCAGCTCGGGGTGTGGTAGCAGCCTATAGACGCTTTCACACTGGCCACGATCCACCTGGATTCTGTGCCTACCCATTCTAAGCAGATGAGTGGTATTCCTTTGCTAGCTGGTTTTAGCATGCAATAGTGAATAATATGGACCACACACTAACACCCACACTAGCTGCTTAGTAATTACACACCTAAATATTCACTGGTAGTGACATTACCCCTGAAAATTAAAACACAACAAAGCATTAGAAAATCCCTAAAATGACGCAGGAAACTAAGCAAAATAAAAATGCGTGATCTTCACACCACTAAAACGTATGTGTTCTGGAATCAAATATCTTTTTCATATTAAATATCTTTTTCATATTAAGTATTATGCTAACATTCCATTCTCTCTCTCTTAATTGAATTTCAGTGCTGTCAATAAGTATATCCATGGTAGTCCTCTCCCGAAATGCTTTCATGTTTTCCTTATATATACTGATATGTCAACATTTGCTTATTTCTGATCTGAAGAAGAAGGGTTACCTTTGAAAACTCATCATAAAATCCATTGAGTTAGTCCAATAAAAAGGTATCGCCTTATTTCCTTTGTTTTTTGTTTTATTTCTTTATACCACCATGGTAGTCCTATTAATAAGTTTCAGTTTGCTGATTTTGAGTTTACCTCATTCATTGCATTTTTGTTTATATTTAGTCTTACTAATGTTATGCTGGTAACAAAATTGTAAGTTTTATGTTGAATTGTACTTGTTGTATGAGAACTGCCTTGGGTGAATCTTTTCATAAAGGCGATTAATAAATTCCAGTAAATAAAAGCATACCTGCTGGACAGGATACCTATGATATAACTCAGGAACGTCCAACCTCGGCCTTTGCTAGGTCAGGTTTTCAGGATTTGCCAAATGAATATGCATGAGATCTATTTGCATAAAATAGAAGCAGTGCTTGCAAAAAAATCTCATGCAAATTCATTGACAAAATACACAAATAAGAGCTATGCTTCACACTACTTCTTATGCTTATACATAATTCATCATTTATTATAATATAGCACCATCAAAACCTTTAAAACATATTATAACATTATTTCATACTATACATACACAAAAATTGTTCTTCCAAACAGTGAAGCCCTCAACTTGGAAACGGGCTTCACTGTCTGGGAGAACAATTGTGGGCTCCTTTTACTAAGCCACGTTAGGGCTTTAAGGCACGGAATAGTGCAAGCTAAATTGCCGTGCACGCTAGACCTTAACGCTAGCAGTGAGCTGGCGCTAGTTTTAGCCACATAGCATGGGTTTAGCGCATGCTAAAATGCTGCATGCGCTAAAAACGCTAATGCAGCTTAGTAAAAAGAGCCCCGTGTGTATGCATAGTATGAAATAATGTTATAATATGTTTTAAAGGTTTTGATAGTGCTATATTATAATAAATGAATTATTTATAAGCATAAGAAGTAGTGTGAAGTATAGCTCTTATTTGTGTATTTTGCTTATGTATTAAGTAGAGCTATTAAAAAGTCTTATAAGTCCATGTGGGCTAATTAATATTGGATGCAAATTCATTGGGGAAATCCTGAAAACCCAGCTGAATTGCAGTCCTTGAGGACCGACGTTGGACAACCTGATATAACAGAAAATATAACTACACAAAAATATGTACCTCTCTATATTATATTATATTTTTCTCTTATACATATTCACTCACACTAAAGAAATGAACTGGATTTTCCCAAGTTCTCAGGTTCTCATATTAATTTCCATAGTTGTATGATTCATATGCTTCTTGATTCATTTCTTGCACACTGGACTCTGTGTCCATATTTCAGTACTGTTATTCTCAGTTTCTTCTCTCGCCCAGACCTGGCATCATTTATTCGTTCCTCAGTCACAGTACTCATCTCTCAACTCACTTACACGATCTGATTCACTGCTCTGAGTTGCTTCTGGTTTCAGCTTTGTAATTTTTTTTTTCTAATACTCTCCCTGTAGCTGCTGGGTTGAATGGCATCACTCAGAGACGCACAATTAAAGTGGCCTTCTGTGTAAGCTCCCAGGAGGAAAATCCATGTTTTGGCATTTTTCAGAGCCTTTTGTAGCTGCAGCAGTAGAACACACAGTTACAGTTTCCCTTAGGTACCCAATAAATTATGAGGCTAACTTTCACTGCTAACCATCTTTGCTTTAGTTTGGAAAAAAAAAAAAAGAGCTGCTGAAACACAGCCAAGGGATTGAGGGCTGTCATTTTCAGAGACCTCTTAAAGCAGGGGTGTCAAAGTCCCTCCTCAAGGGCCACAATCCAGTCGGGTTTTCAGGATTTCACCAATGAATATGCATGAGATCTATTTGCATGCACTGCTTTCATTGTATGCTAATAGATCTCATGCATATTCACTGAAAACCCGACTAGTTTGCGGCCCTCGAGAAGGGACTTTGACACCTCTGTCTTAAAGGAACAGCCCCACAATCAGGAAAAAAGAAGCCTTTTTCAAGCTACTTTTAACTCCTATTCACTTATAAAGTACCCGTGTCTGTTTTAATCATTCCCATAATATGTAATTCCTTAATCCCTTATTTGTCCTGTTTGTCTCTTTTGATTAGATTGTAGCTTCTGTGGATCAGGGACTTTCTCTTATGTGTTTAGGGCCTGATTCTGTATAACAGTGGTTCCCAACCCTCTCCTGGAGGACCACCAGGCCAGTCGGGTTTTCAGGATAGCCCTAATGAATATGCAAGAGAGAGATCTGCATATAAAGAAGGTGCAAGGCATGCAAATCTGCTCCATGCATATTCATTAGGGCTATCCTGAAAATCCGCCTGGCCTGGTGGTCCTCCAGGACAGGGTTGGGAACCACTGCTGTATAGTGCAACCAATGTTGCATGTGCAAATTTGTGTGCATTTATTTATTTTAAAAAATTCTTACTTGCACATCCTGCAATTCTGAGCGCGTTACAGACAACATACATAGGGCTAGATTCACTAAGCAAACCGATCGGTTTGAGACCCCTTTGCAACCCGATTTTCCTCCGACCCGATTCACTAACCTCGCGGCCGATCATCCTCCGATCCGAACCACGCATGCAAACGAGGGGAAACTAGCATGCAAAGTAGGCAGGCAGCGATTCACTTAATCAAAACTGGTACACCGACTGGACTGGCCGATCAAGAAACAAGCGACTGCTGGGGACCAGTCGCTCACATCCTTTCTAACTGCATCTCCTGCTCTCTGCCCCGATTCTCCTGCTCTCTGCCGCAATTCTCCTGCTCTCTTGCCACCTGCTCTGCCTCGATTCTCCCCGACTCTCCTGCCCTTCCCCACAGTGCAAGCCTGCGGTTTTAACCCATGGGTTTAAAGCAGGTTAAAATCACGGGCTCGCGAAAAAGTAGGGCTCGCAAAAAATGTGTTTCCTAAAGTTAAAAAAAAAGTTTTATTTCCTGCTGCCAGGCACAGAGTAGTAATTGACATGAATTAGAGGTTACATGCACAACAAAGTGCATTCTATAAAGTGGTACATGCAAATTCTAGTGGGTGGATCTCCAATGGGAGTGCATCCAAGGGAGGAGCATGAATGGGTCATGGGCATTTCTAAAATTTAGGCTGACTGTTATAGAATATGCCCAATCTGTGAAACAACTTAGGCGTAGGTATTTAGGATTGGTTTTCATTGGGCAAAATGGGTGTTCCTAAATTTTAGTCATACATAAAGGCACTAAGCATGATTCTATAAACTGTGCATAATTTAGAAGGCATTTTATAGAATCATGATAAGTGCCATCCTTTTCAGGGCTAATTTTTTAGATGTCAAATATAAAATATGACCCTTCCTGTACAGTGCTATAAACATCTAGTAACGCTATAAAAATGTTTAATAGTAGTAAGATGATTTTGTTTACATATTAATGATGAGTTATACAAGAAACTTCTAGTTCTTTAAACATTTTCCCCCTTCCCTCCATGTCTCTCTGCTGCTGTATTTTTCACTCCCCTTTCTCCACTGAATCTTATTCTAATATCCATTAACTTGAAGCAAGTTTAGACAGGAATATACTTTTTGTAGCACACAAAAGTTTAAATAACTATTTTGTAAGATTAGAGTTCTGTTCAGTTCTGTCTCTGGTCAGATGTAGTTTCCCCACTGTGTTGACAAACTTGCATGTACGTCCATCACACTGTTTGATCCACTGCTGGCAAAGTTCAGTGCAGGATTTCAGTCTTATACACACCAAGACAAGTACAGTCATTCCCTAATTTAAAGGACCTGAGAGAACATCTAACCCATCTCCACAGGGAGAACATCTTTAAACCTACTAGAGACTTTTCCATTCTATGGACTTTCACAACAAAATTCAAATTTTCTGACCAACTGACTTTCCCGCCAAAATTCAAATTGGTGGACTGCCCTGTTCCCAATCAGGTCAGTGAACTCAGTATTTACAAAGTCAGAACTGCAGACTTGAAGAAAGCCACAGCATGATGGCTGAAACATTGGTTTCTACCTGACAAAGACACAGCAAGACCTGGAAACCTGCAACAATCACAATGCCAGCTGCGGAAACCCTGAAAGAAAGGCTATTCTTATGTTATGTTACGTGCCTCTGTCAGCGTGATTCACGTCAAAGGCAGGTGACAAAAATGTAGACCTTGAAAACCTTGGCCTACATTTCCAGCACCTACCTTTCCTGAAGGTGAGATTCTATAAACGCTGTCACTTGATTAACACATGATCCGTGACCACTTTTAAGGTGGCAGCCAACAATAGCACCATTTTTGGAATCCGGGCCTTAATGTCCTGTAGTAGAAGAGCCCAAAAATTAGTATCTGAGGCACTGAGTAGGATGTGTAATGTAGTTTATGTTTTAGTTACCTCCAGAAAAGAACACTGTCAGAAGCATCCTACTTTAAAATTAATATCTTTAAAATCTGACTTTTAGTCAGCATTATTTAAGCAATGTTTTTAATCTTAATAATGTGCTTCATGTAATAAGTCATTAGAAACTGCAGGCCCCCATCCTACTGTCTTATTAATGCCAGAATAACTGAGGTTGCATTATGATGTCTTTCAATTTTCATCTAAAAGAACCCTTTTTTTTGGAAAAATAAAACCATCATCTAATATATAAATGCAATTACAAGCATTGCGTATAAGATGTTACTGGAATATGGCATATGCTATGAATCACACTATTAATCATTCAGATAGCAAGTCATAAATCATTTATGCTGTAAAATTGATAATGATGAAAACAGATGAACCATTCGCTCATTCTATACATTTTATATTTTTGCTATTTATGTTAAGTATAAAGCAATTCAATTTTTTAAGTGCCACTGTACTATGAAATGGTATTCTAGTTCAGTATCAAAGATTTCTGATTCATCATTGGATCTAAAAATGCAAAAAATAAATGGAATAAAATATGAAAACAAAAATACAGTAGTGCAGAAGCACATCCATTTGGCTACTAAAATAGTCAGTGGTCCCTGTCATAAAGAGTATGGGGACAGATCTAAAGATCTCAATATGTATACTCTGGAAGAAAGGCGAGAGAGGGGAAATATGATGGAGACGTTTAAGTACCTCCATGGCAAAATAAATAACTTCTTTCACCAGTAATAACAATTTTGAGAGTTTATTTTGACCAAACTCTATCACTTGAATTTCATATTAACATTTAGGGCTCCTTTTACTAAGTTGTGGTAGTGTTTTTAGCACGCGCTGCGGATTAGTGCACGCTGCCCCCTGCGCTACGCGCCAAGAACTAACACCAGCTCAATGGTGGCGTTAGCGTCTAGCGCGCGCACTAAAACCGCTAGCGCAGCTTAGTAAAAGGAGCCCTTAGATTAAAAGTTCATTCATTATGCTAAGAAAACTGAGGCGAATTAGAAAGGTGTTTTTTTTAGCTAGAACACTCTTTACTATTTTCAAAATTAGATTACCGCAACCTTATTTACTTAGGGGCATCTAAACAAAACATTCAAAAATTGCAAACAATATAGAACAATGCAGTATGGTTGATACTTTCTCTAAGTAAAACTGACAGAATTTCAAAATTCTACATAGAGCTTCACTGGCTGCCTATAGAGGCCAGAATTCTGTTTAGATTTTCTTGTCTTATACAGTGTTCTGAATGGTGATTGCCCAGAATGTTTATCTCATTTGCAGTTTACTGTTTCAATCATGAATAGAAGGCTCTGCAATAATGGTCCATTCTTTTTTGTATTATCAAAAGGCATAAGGGGAGCCCACGGTACTTAGCAGTGAGACTTCAGGGATGGCGAGTATTAATAATGTGACCATTTTTTTTTTCATCAAAACGGGACATCTATTAATATTCAGTCATCAGTGACGTGGCAGAGGGACTCGTGAAGCAGCCTGTTTAGCGTGCTGCGGCTGCCAATGCTGCTGGAGAGAGGTTTGTCGCTCGGTCATGTCGCTGGGAGGGTCGGCAGGGATCGCATGGGAGGGAGAGATAGGAGGGTCAGCGGAGCCCGAGCGATGATGCTGCCGAATCCAGGCTGCGATCCCCTGTCCCGTTGTCCCCACTCACAGCTTTGGGACGCCCTCTCTGAAAATGGGACATTTCGGCGTCCCAAAGCTGTGAGTGGGCACAACGGGACAGGGGATCTGAAAAAGGGACTATCCCGTTTAAAACGGGACGTATGGTCACCTTAAGTATAAAAGGCTATTTAGGGAGGGAGTATCCAGGAAAGGAAGGAAGAAAAGAATGTATTCAGTAAAATAATTGGCTATGTTGGGGACAGGAGATGTGTATCTGGGCAGTGCAGGAATGATAAAGGAGATTGGGAGAGTTGGGATTGGTTGAAAAAGAAAGGGTGGGATGAGAATGGAAGAGGAAGTTTTGAGTGGGCTAGAAATAAATTTTGTAGTATGGAGGTCTTTGGGAAAGGGTGTGGGTGAGGTGTTTTGCAGCTGGGACAGGGCTGGAGGGATTAGAGCAGGGAGGAAGAGAGCTAGGTTGATTATATCGGGGTAGGTAGGGTTGTATTTGTGTCAATGTGGGGGCAGCTTATTTTACCTTCTTTATAGAAGTTTGGCTTGACCTGTGGCTTCTTTGGTAGGTGCTGCCTGTCATTGACTGCCCGAGCCATTATGTCAAGTTCCATCACTAGTATTCAAATCCAAGCTAAAAGTTCACTTTTATGAAGATGCATTTAACTCCTAACTCCCACTCCCAATAAGTTACCTATGCCCAGCCTACTATTCTCCCTGTGAGAAACTCCCCAACCTTGTCTGTCTAAACTAGATTCTAAGTTCTTCTGAGCAGGGACTGTCTATTACATATATATATATATATATATATTTTTTTTTTTTTTTAATTTTCACAAATACATTTATTATTAATACATTTTTACATCAAGGGTATCCACCTCAACATAATTTATATATATATATATAAAAGTGCAAAGAAAAATCCCAAAATAGCTAGGATAAAAAATAAATAAATCTGACAAAATTGTCATGAAATAGCACATACAAGTATTAGTGCTTCTACGAAGGATAGTACAAGATGTAGTTAAAAATAGTGACAGTGAAAAATGCCCACAATTTCCATGGGAAATCTACAGATAACCTCTATGGAAATAGCAATATCGGGCTTTTCCTGAGCATCAGCCTAGTAGTATATATACACAAGTCTCAAAGATGTAAAAAAAATATAAGGCCAATAAAGCATTAGCTGGGAATATAGCAGCTGTGTAAAGGCATGTACAGCACTGTGTATGCCTTTCAGCACTTTAGAAATGATTAAATAGTAGTAGTAGTATCTTCCTGGAAAATTTTGAAGACTATTGTTTAAGAGATTTGATTAATGCTAATTACGGGGGTCTTAATTTTTAAATGGTTGCATAACATAGAAACATGGGGCTCCTTTTACTAAAGTACGCTAGAGTTTTTAGCGCGCACTACAATGCCGCGTGCGCTAACCCTACATGGAAAATTCTAATGCAAGCTCTATGGAGGCGTTAGCGCCTAGCGTGCCTGGCACTGTAGTGCGCTAAGCGCAGGCTAAGAACGCTAGCACACCTTAGTAAAAGGAGCCCATAGTAAATGAGGGCAGATAAAGACCTGAGTTTTTAATTCCAGCTAAATTCCTTGGTCTCTTTATACTTTGTAAACTGCTTTAAACTTTATGGTATTAGTTGTATGTAAGTATAAATGGAGTCAGTCCAGAGGACAGCTACTAAAATGGTCAGTGGTCTTCGCCAATAAAGCATATGGGGACAGACCTCAAAATCTCAATTTGTATATCATTTTTTAAAATCATTTGGCATTTTAATTCAAGAACTTGGTGTTCCAGCTGTTTTCTTTGCCAAGGGCATTTTACTGGGTCATGAAACTAGTCCTTCTACACCTGATGTCTCTTTTCTTACTTCCATTCTACAGTCAATCTCTGCCTGGCTTTCTGACAACCATCTTCTGCCCAACCTGTCAAAATCTCTCATCTGATGGATTACTGGATAGAGATCAGCTCCAAATCTATCTCCAATCCTGTTGAATTCTCCTATTACCCAAGTTTGGAAGTTATTGTAGATCAACAACTCTCTTTTGAACATTATCCCCCTCCTGTACAAAGCTGTGCTAGTTTTTAGTGCCAGACTCCATGGTAACAGCTCCGACGTTCACACAGTTCCTATGAGCGTCCAAGCTGTTACTGCTGCAGCCGGCACTAAAAACGCTAATGCAGCTTTGTAAAGGAGGGGGTATATTTCTGCCTTATCAAAATCCTGTGTTTTATTTTTCACTCTGAGACAGTTCAGATCCATTTTCTATTTTCTTGATCTAGGCTTTCAAAAATCGATCCTGTATTATCTCCTCGTGTCCAAATTAAACTACCACAACAGTGTTTTCCTAGACTTCCCCAGAATCAACTTTGTAGATTACAGACCATTCAAAAAATACCACCATTCAAATTCTTTCACATGTCACTCGTTTCGATAGAATTACTCCCTTATACATCCAACATCACTGGCTTCCAATTTCTTCCCATATTCATTTTAAGATTCTTATCCTTACTTTCAAATCTACTCACTCTAAAGTCTCATCAGATTTATCTTCCCTTATTCATTCTTATTGTCTACCAAGAGCCTAGCATTCTCTAAATGATCAATGACTTAAGATCCAATCAGTGCATCAAGTCCATTGTGAATTAACTAGGAATAGAGTTTTCTTCTGCTTATCACCCTTTCTTTGGAATTCTCTCCCTCAGTTAGTTAGACTGAAGCCTGCTTATCTTAAATTTAGATCCCTAATAAAAACCTACCTCTTTGAGAAATATTTTAACATACAGTTGATCTTGAATGATGTTTTAGGATTTACTATTGTTCCAATCTCCCTTCCCCTCTTCTTTCTCTATCCCAACTTTCCTGTTATTAATGACATTCAGGTCAGATTCTCAAAAATGTAATGCGGTCGCTAAACTGGTTTCCGACGGTTTGCCCTGCATGCATTTTAGTGGCAGATTATCAAAACGGCTCATCTCTGTCTTTAGCGAGCTTTCTAGCAGTCTCCGACACTGCCATGCAAATGGGCTCTTCAACATTAAAATGAGCACTCCGATGTATTCTTTAAAATCCTCAAGCCATTTTCTAAGAGTGGCATTGGCTTTTGGCGACAAAAATCATTGACTGGTCCAGGAGTGCCAGTACAGTGACAGCACTGTTTTAAACCCCAGCAATGGGAGAGATTCCCATTCTCTCCTGCTGTCACATAACCCCCTCCTCCCTGCCTCTGACCCCTCTCTCCCATACTTGAATTAGATTGCTGACCGTAGGGATGCCTACTCCCTCCAGCCAGATGGCCTGCTTCTTCAAAATGGACCTTCCCCTCCCCGGTGCATCCTGGGATGTACTGGGGAGGAGCCTGAGGCTCTGATTGGTCCAGTTTGTTTAAGGCCCCTCCTATGGCACTTTAGGTCACCAAATGCCAAAGTAGGCATGGCCAATGCCGGAAGTAGTGTTAGGTGGCCCAAAGTGCCTATGTAGGTGTGATTCACACAAAGATAGGATGGCAGGCCTGCCTCATCAAAATGGCAGGCCATACTCTTCCCAGTGCACCCTGGGCTGCACTGGGAGGGGCCTAAGGCCCTGGCCCATGTACCTAAGACACCTCCCCGATGCATCCTGGGATGGACTGGGAGGGGTCCAAGACTCTGATTGGCCTAAACCTTGGCCAAGCAGAGTCTTAGTGCATTATAGGGTGCACCAGGAAGGGGAGGGCCTGCCATTTTAATGAGGGAGGCCTGCTGTCAGGAGGTAGTGGGCATCCCTCCTGCCAATGTTTTATGAAATGTACAAGGTGTGTGTGGGGGGGATGCCGGGCTCAGGGGAGGGGGGTCTCTCCTTGGAGGGGTACTGGGGGGATCAATCAGTGGGTGGGTGGGAGGGAGGAAGAGAGTGAGGAATTGGGGATCTGCTTGCCAGTTCAGCTTATTCAGTTGAGCTGGCAGGACTCCTGAAAGCCGCAGGATAGGCACGTGGGATCTCTTAAGAGAGAGGAAGAGATAATGGTTACTGCGGATGGGCAGACTGGATGGGCCATTTGGCCTTTATCTGCCATCATGTTTCTATATTTCTATGTTAGCCCCAAACAGGCTAACATAGAAACCAATCTGGAGCAATTTCTGGCCATTTAAATAACTTTGAATGATAACCTGTGGGATTTAGCTAAGTAGTTGGAACCTGGGATGGCCACTGTTGAAACAGGATGCTAGGCTTGATGAACCTTCGGTCTGTTTCAGTATGGCGATTCGTATGTTCTTATGTCATTATTTCAGATTTTTAGATGTGCATTATATTTGTCAGTTTATTTTCTGTTTTCAATGTAAATGTTGAAGTGAAACCTGTAACATTATCACTAGCAATATTGTGAACCATGACTGCTCTACTGCTGTTCATAATAATGAAAAAGAGTAATAGACACAAGCTCTCAGAGGAATTTAGCTGCAACCCTATGGATAGCAGATAGTGACTTAAGGATTTGTCTGATACTGTCCAAGGCTGTCTGTTGAGGTTTATATGTCTACAAGGACTTGACATCCATCACGATTAACAGGACCTAATCAGTATTGAAGTTAAGAGTCATGTCTCTCCACTGGAAAGAATGATTACCCCTTGTGAGAAAAGATTGCCTTTTAGAAAAAATGTGTGGTTAAAAGATTAACATTTTTCTAAAAGGCAATCTTTTCTCAAGTTAACATCAGTTGTGAATTCATTGTGAATTATTGACCTTGAATTGGTTTGACTGTTTGATTCTATTAAGGTTAAGATTGATTTGGTAACTGTAATGTGTGGGATTTGCCATGGATAAGCAAGTGGATTTTGATAAGGCAGAAATATACCCCCTCCTTTGCAATGCTGCACTAGCATTTTTAGTGCCGGCTGCGGCGGTAACAGCTTGGACGCTCATAGGAACTGTGTGAACGTCGGAGCTGTTGCCACGGAGGCTGGCGCTAAAAACACTAGCACAGCTTTGTACAGGAGGGGGATAATGTTCAAAAGAGAGTTGTTGATCTACAATAACTTCCAAACTTGGGTAATAGGAGAATTCAACAGGATTGGAGATAGATTTGGAGCTGAACTCTTTCCCAGTAATCCATCAGGTGAGAGATTCTGACAGGTTGGGCAGAAGATGGTTGGCAGAAAGCCAGGCAGAGACTGGGGTCGAGGTGTGACCATAGTGTTGCCTCAGCACCCTGAAGTTGTGAGTTCAATCCCAGCCTGCTCCTTGTGACTCTAAATAAGTCACCTAATCACTCCATTGCCCCCAGGTACCAAACAATTAGATTGTGAGCTTACAGTGACGGATAGGAAAAACGCTTAAGAGTACCTGCTTACTTTTCATTACCATATATATTCAAATATAAACCAAAATTTTTTGTCAAAAAAATGGCCCAAAAATGGGGGGTCTCAGTTTATATCATCCTTCTGATGATGATGCTTTTTTACTCCCCTCCCCACCCAATGACCGTTATCTTCCATCCCCTCAATATCTGGCACTGCTATCCTCCACCCCCTCCAATAACCGACACAGCTATCTCCCCCCGATGACTGGCACCCATATCTTCTACTACCTATAATCCCTTGCTCCAGACCAACATGGCCCTTACAGTTCTATTACTCAGGAAGCCAACACTACTGCTATTTCTGCCTCCCCCACTCCTATCCTCAGGAAGCCAACACTACTGCTATCTCTCTCACACACCCCTCCCCTCCAGTGATGGCACTCCTATCTTCCACTACCTACAATCCTCTGCCCATGGATGGAAGTGGGAGAGGAGAGGGAAGAGATGGTGCACATGGACAGAAGGAAGTGGGAGAGGAGAGAATAAGAGTTGGAAAGAGATCTAAGATGCAGGCAGAAAAATGGAAGAAAATTGAATATGAAAATCAGTGCCAAAGAAGGATGTAATTGAAAAAATAAAGGCGAGGAAAGAAACCAAATGCATAAGGAGGCCTTAGTAACAGAGTTAAGAGCACAGGTGGAACAAGATGACCAGGAAAAAAATAAAATCATCAGATAACAAAGGTAGAGAAAATGCTTTTATTTTCAATTTAGTGATTGAAATACGTCAATTTTGAAAATTTACATCTGTTTCTTTTATATTTGGACTGTTCAGGAAGAAATGCATTTCTTTATGCTCCTCTTGTAGTGTACTGTGTGCAGAGTCTGGTTTATTAGGGTTCATTTGTGTACAATAGTACTTTTACATTTCTGGGTTTGTATTTGAGTCAACCTTTTTTATTCCTTTTTTTTTTTTTGGGGGGGGGGAAACAGTTACCTCGTGAAAAATGGTTACTTCATGAAAAGGCAGTTAACAAATTCCAATAAATAAAGTATCTTTAGGTGTGGTTTCAGGGTTTGGTTTATAATACTCTCACAGCATTGCTATACCACCAAAAGAATTTTTCAATAACCACAGGGGTATTGAAGATCAGCCTCTGAGTTGAGAGGGAAATATGAAAAGGGGGAAGGTGTCAAGAAAAAGGCTTAGAAATGGGGGGGGGAGGGGGATTCCTGCTTCTCCTCCGCAACTTACATCCCAGCTACTGTAGTGTTTATTGCATAGCTATACTTACCATGTCCTGCTGATAGCAACAGTCATGACAACAATAGGAATAAAAAAGGGCCCTGTGACAGCTCTAGGAATGGACAACCAGAATTGTTTTGTTAGCTGATTAAGGTAATTTCCCAGTTGACCTTTCATTTTGTCCATGTTATTGAACAACTTAATTCCTTTAATAACAACAATGCACACTCTTGTGTAAACAGAGGTATGCACTGTTTAGAAAGAAAGTACACTAGTTTGCAAAGAATTTGTACTCCTTCCCAATAGTATGTGCATGCACAATGGTTCCACAATCAGGAAATAGTGGGTATTATGTATCTTCTCTCCCAATGGTACACACTGTTTCCAAGAGTGCATACTATTATGAACAAATAAAAAGCACACAATTTCATGGTTTTCTGCTCATTTTCAGTTGTTAATGACATAGAATACATCTTTAGAAAAGAGAAGCTGGAAATAGTGATTAAATTTGCAGACGATACGAAGTTGTTCAGAGTAGTGAAGACACAGGGGGATTGCGAAGATCTGCAATGTGATATACTCAGGCTCGAGAAATGGGTATCGACATGGCAGATGAGGTTCAATGTGGATAAGTGTAAAGTGATGCATGTCGGTAACAAAATCTCATGCACGAATATAGGATGTCCGGGGTGGAACTTGGAGAGACCTCCCAGGAAAGAGACTTGGGAATTCTGATCAACAAGTCAATCAAGCTGTTTGCGCAATGCGCGGTGACGGTGAAAAGGGCGAACAGAATGCTAGGAATGATAAAGAAGGGGATCACAAACAGATCAGAGAAGGTTATCATGCTACTGTACCGGATCATGGTGTGCCCTCACCTGGAGTAATGCGTCCAGTGCTGGTCGCCGTACATGAAGAAGGACACGGTACTACTCGAAAGGGTCCAGAGAAGAGCAACTAAAATGGTTAAGGGGCTGGAGGAGTTGCCGTACAATGAGAGATTAGAGAAACTGGGCTTTTTCTCCCTCGAAAGATTGAGAGGGGACATGATCGAAACATTCAAGATACTGAAGGGAATAGACTTAGTAGGTAAAGACAGGTTGTTCACCCTCTTCAAGGTAGGGAGAACAAGAGGGCACTCTAAAATTGAAAGGGGATAGATTCCATACAAACATAAGGAAGTTCTTCTTTACCCAGAGAGTGGTAGAAAATTGGAATGCTCTCCCGAAGTCTGTCATAGGGGAAAAACACCCTCCAGGGATTCAAGACAAAGTTGGACAAGTTCCTGCTCAATTGGAAAGTACGCAGATGAGGCTGGGCTCATTTAGAGCACTGGTCTTTGACCTAGGGGCCACCGCATGGGCGGACTGCTGGGCACGATGGACCACTGGTCTGACCAAGCAGCGGCAATTCTTATGTTCTTATATTCTTACGTTCTTATGAAAGAAAAAAATAGCTGACATGGTAAAACAGAGTGTATATTGAAATACTCACCAATATTGGGATTGGCAAACTCTAGAAATAAGTCTTACTCTAAATGAGAGGGGTCAAAATGATTTGAAACTCCAAAAAACAGACCTGCTCTCTATTCTCCAGACACCTGAAGGGTTTCAGGCTAACTGAGCCCCTTATACTAAATGTTTGTTTGGAAGTTGTAAACAGAGTGTTAACACCACCAAATGCACCAACGTGCTTGACAGACATTACCCACTCACATCATTTTAAAACACTCTGTGGGCTAATCTAAAAATCTGTAATTCATAGTGCAAACGTTTTTTTAAAACTATTTTTATTCTTTTTCTCTTTAAACTATAAGTAAATGCAAAAATTGTTATCAATCGCCCAAAACCCTGGTATCTAGATAGTGTGGAGAATTAAATTGAAATAGGATTGAAATAAATAAATTAACAATGCTTTTAAATGACATTGGTGAAAAAGCTCCTGAGAAATATAAAGCCTAGTGAATTTTAAACCCTTAATAAAATGGCTGAAAAACAGGAACTTATCTGCAAACAGCTGTTTGTTATATCATGCAGGGTGCCAGCTTATTGCCCTACAGAGCCCGGTTTCATGTCCTTCGTCAAGGGCATATCCCAAAGCAGTACAAATCAAAAGCTAGTTCTCCACGGTGCCGTTACACTGCAAATAAAAGCAAACGTATTTAAACCTTATGGAACACTCCCCAGCCCCCTCACTCCAGCTGAAATTAATCTTCCTATTCCCAGTAAGTCCACCCTTCTAGCATCATAGATTGTCTCTCCAATGCTAGCTCAATCCTACAGCAAAGGGAGACATGCTCCACCCCCTAGTGGCCGGTCCAACATGATGCAATGAGATCCCCAAAAGTATGATTGTGTTCTAATCAATGTATAACAATGGGTGCTTGTAATCTGTTATTCCGGGCACAACTTTTATGATAGGAGGAAGTAGAAGAGTGGCATTGTGAGACTTAAAGGTGAAGGGGAGGAACATGTAGAAGCTGATAAAGATAAAGCGGAATTGCTTAACAAATATTTCTGTTCTGTGTTTGCAGCTGAAGCGCTTGGAGTAGGACCACAGAAGACAAACACAAATAGGAATGGAGGTACAGTAGACCCTGAACAATTTTCAGAGGACTGCGTTTAGAAGGAGCTAGCTAAATTAAAGATGGATTAAAAAATGGGGCCAGATGGCGTACATCCAAGGGTACTTAAAGAACCTAGGGAATTTCCCTCCACTGGCTTGACCTTTTCAATGCTTCTCTAGAGTTGGAAGTGGTATCAGGGGACGGGAGAAGAGCGGATGTGGTTCCTCTCCACAAAAGTGGAGGTAAGGAAGAGGTAGTAAACTATAAGCCAGAAAGGCTGACTTCTGTGTCAAATTATTAATGGGAACACTTTTAAAACAGAGACTAGTGAAGTTTCTGGAATCTAGTAGATTACAAGACCTGAGGCAATATGGTTTCACTAGAGACAGGTCTTATTGGATAGAGAGAGAGCACTAAATGTGGTGTATTTAGATTTTGGCAAAGTCTTTGACACTGTTTTGCACAGGCTTTTAATACTTAAACCGAGCAACCTCTGTACGAGCCTCAAAGTGACAGAGTGTGGCAGGAACTTGTGGCAGGCAACAGTGGTCATGGTATACGGAGCTCACTCTGAGAAAAAGGATATTAACTTTTCTTTTTCACATTTTTGTAAGTGATATTATTGAAGGGTTGTCTGATAAGGTCTGCCTCTTTGAGGATATCAAAATCTGTAATAGAATAGTCACTCCCGATGGGGTAGATACCATGAAGAAAGACTTTTAGCAAAGCTTGAAGAATGCTTAGAAATGCAGGGTCATGCTTTTGGATGGCAAAAACCAAAGGGAATGGTACAGATTAGGGGGTGAAGAACTTTTGTGCACAAAAGAGGAGCAGGACTTAAGTGCAATCGTATGTGATTATCTTAGGGTGGCCGAACAGGTAGAAAAGGCAACGGCATTATTAAGGTCAAAGTAAGGATTTTCCAAATTTGTTCTCTCCACGGGCTTGGACACTTTAACCTAGTGTTTCTCAACTCGGTCCAGTCAGGTTTTTAGGATATCCACAATGAATATGCATGAAAGAAATTTACATATAATGGAAGCAATGTATGCAAATCAAGTTTATGCATATTCATTGTGAATATCCTGAAACTCTGCCTGGCAAGGGGGGTACTCCAAAACCGAATTGAGAAACACTGCTTTAACCAATCATTTGGAGCTTTACTATAGTTCCTTTGAGAACTACCCCTGATAGGCTCTATATTTCAGTACACATTACTCTCTCTTCTTACTTTAGGGTCCCTGAAGCCTGTCCTGGACACTACTTACACAGATTAAATATACAGTCACTTCTTCTTCACTCCAATATTTCTGTATTCTCTCTCGGACACAGCTTCACGGGTTTAATTGACACTCGCTCTCTTAACTTTTCCTATCTCTCTGAAGCCTCTGCTTCTGGCAAACACAGGATAGAATCTCTGCTGAAGGCTACTTCTCTTTCCCAGGCTCTCCCCAGGTCCTCCAGCCAAGAGGAATACCCTAGGAGGATTCCTTCGCTCTGCCCTAGGGCATTTAATCACCTCTCTGTCTGATTCCCCCATCCCTCCGACACAGCAGGTTAGCGCCATCTGCCATAAGAAGATGGAATTTCAATACAAGTGAGGGAGTGTTCTTAGGGGAACCTGCTGTTATGCCACACATTCCCTCACACTGGCACTTCTTTCAACTAAAATAATACACATATCTTCTTGAAAATGCAGGAGTGGCCTAGTGGTTAAAGCTACAGCCACAGCACCCTGAGGTTGTGGGTTCAAACCCACGCTGCTCCTTGTGATCCTGCACAAGTCACTTAATCCCCCCATTGCCCCAGGTACTTTAGATAGATTGTGAGCCCGTTGGGACAGACAGGGAAAAAGGCTTGAGTACCTGAATAAATCCATGTAAAACTGTTCTGAGCTCCCCTGGGAGAACAGTATAGAAAATTGAATAAATAAATAGTGTGAAAAGTTTTTGTCTCCGGTAACCAGAGCTGGTATTGTGATGTCATAATGCCTCATTCCACCAATGTCTGAGACCAACCTCATCAGTGATGTCACAATGGCTTGATTGTCCTATACTTGGCTCACCTTTACTACATTATGATTTCTAGAGTGATGCAGCTTCAGCACCCTGAGGTCGGGGGTTCAAACCCACACTGCTCCCTGTGATCCTGGGCAAGTCACTTAATCCCCCCCCGTTGCCCCAGGTATTTTAGATAGATTGTGAACCCGCTGGGACAGACAGAAGAAAATACTTGAGTACCTGAATAAAATCACGTAAAACTGTTCTCAGCTCTCCTGGGAGAACAGTACAGAAAATTGGAAGAATGAATGAGTTAAATTGTGAACGTGCCAGGACAGAGAGGGAAAATACTTAAGATTAGCTGAGTACTATTCAATGCATTGAAAACTGCTTTGGGTGAATCTTTTTATGAAACGGGAGTTAATAAATCCCAATAAATAAATATTGTAGCCATCTGTGTCCTAACCTGATCCCGGAAATATCTCCACTGAACTGAGGTAAAAGTACACCCATTGCTCTTTTACAACATGTGTATTTCACCTAAAAACACGGTAATGGGTAATTTTCAGATAACTTACTTGTATTTATGAGGAAATGGCTTTTGAAAATTGGTCTCCTTCAACTTATCAATATATTTGCAGGAAATCAGGATAAAGCCATTATAGAATCACTCCTTAGCTAGGTTTATAAAGTGACCAATATTGTTCAGATTGCCTTAAGCTTCTGTAAAAACATGGCTCATTTAACATGTCAGACAATCCAGACTGTAAATTCTAATAGATGCATTTATTAATAACTTGCACAGTTGGATATAACTGTGCCTGCATCTGCCATTATATAAAGTTAAGAGTTGTTAATATCTCTATCTCTATCAGAGATGCTGCCAAAATATTTTAGACCCAGGATAGATAGTTTTAGTTTCATATTTTAGTTTCATATTTTCCTATATGAGCCCTATGTTAACTATTTCCCTTTGTGTTTTCCCTCAATGTTTCTTCTTTACTTTATGAATTGTAGTTCATCCCTCCTTTCCCATGTTTATCAATGTTAAAATCTAGAGTTCTTACCCATTTTTTTTAAGTAATTGTATGTACTGTATTGTTTGTTTTATTTTTTTATATTTAATAATTGTAAATTTTAAAGTGTACATCGCTTAGAATATTTGATTAAGCGATTGATCAAGTCACCTAATAAACTTGAAACTTGAAACATAAATAATCAAGCTCCTTTTCTCATCGCTCATTTCTCCCCTGCTCTATTGCAGATTGGAGACAATTTTCTGGCAAATCACTTTTATCTATGCCCTTCTTTATCACAAACTCACAACTCCATGCATTCCTCTCTTCTGCACCATATATCTGGATTATACTTCTTCAGCTAGTGCCTCCTTGGGTTTTGGGGATTTTTTTTGTTTTTTTTAACACTACATACTAAGCACAAAAACTAATCTGCCTAGATTTTGGATATGAAAACTATAGATACAGTATTTTAAATAAATACCTAACTAATGAAGACTCATAGAACCCCAAATAACCCCTCTTTTACCAAGGTGCACTAGCTGATTTAGCGCACGCTAATCAAATTAGCGCGTGCTAAACGCTAACACGTGCATGTTAATCTATGAAAATGTTAGCGTTTAGCATGCACTAATTCAATTAGTGTGCGATAAACCTGTTTGTGCATGCTAAATCGGTTAACACACCTTAGTAAAAGATAAAATATGAAATATGAAAGTTCAAAATGCAATTATGAATACATTTGGCCACCTTAAATTTCTTTTTTTGCCATCTTCTTAACTCTCTGATTTTTACAAACTTTCCTTTAAGCAACAACACACACACACAAACACAAAGCCATGGTAGCGATTCCCGCATGGCAAATGTAATGCAGCCCATTCAATTCCTATGGGCTGCGTTGAATTTGCCTCACCAGTACTTGAACTGTGGCTTTGCAAAAGGAGCCCAAAATGTCCAGATGCAACTTTTGCCTAAAAGGATACAAACAGTGCAGATGGAATCCACTGACTAACCATCTTGTCCTCCCTTCCACCGAATTAATAGGTGATTATCAGTAAACAACACACACAGCAGAAATTATAAAAATAACAAATACAGCAGAACTCTGATAATAACCCCTCCCTCTTCCCGCCACACAGAAACTACATAACCTACTCTTTACCTCTCTAGAAAGGACAAATGTTCTTCCATTGTAACCCTCCGTTTTTTATCTCTTTTGTAATCCGCCTTGAACCGCAAGGTAATGGCAGAATAGACATTTCTAATGTAATGTAATCTAATAAAGTGGAATTTCTTAAGACCACAGCTTTTTCATACATATAGCAGACAGTGAATTCCAAATAACCTAACAGAAGAAAATATATTGATAAACATACACAATTTATTACTTAACTAACCCCAGATAGGAGCTTTCAGGCCACATTTCTATGGATTCTATGAATAGTATATACCATTAACACCATATCCAATGACACGTCAACAGTCTTCTTTCCAGGTGGGCTGCTCTTTCTTGCCTTCAGCCATACTTGTTTTTTGCAGGGACGTGGCTCTTGTACACTGCATGTGGCTGACCCGCAAGCCTTCCCTCTGATGTCAGTTCTGACATCGGAGAGATGGCTTTTGGGTCAGCCATGTGCAGCGTGCAAGAGTCACTGCCCATGTACCTGCAAAGAACAAGTACGGCTGAAGGCAGGAAACAGAAGCCACCTGGAAGAAGGACTGTTGAGGTAACTGGGACCCCCAACTATCCCGGAAGGCTTCCCTCCAATGTTAGCTTTGACATCAGAGGAAAGCTCTCCGGGTCAGCTTCGGTGGAGGGGGGGCATGCAGCTGGAGGGAAGGAGGCCTTTTCACAAATTGGGGCAAGGTACAGTAAAGGGCAAACTGTTACCATACCTTGATGAATTCACCCTTGCGCAAGCAATATCTATTTCTGCCAGCCATGTAAACATGATTTTATGATCCACATTACCAAGGCTTGCATAGAAATACAGTAACAGTAATATTAAGGTGGATCCCCTGTCACAGTGTCTTTGGAGATCATCAAACAGGAGTATAAGACCTGTTTCTTTTCCATATCAGGTCTGAAGCCAGATTGAGAAGGGTAGAAGCCAGCTTTTTCACTTGTTGAGTTGAATCCAGTCTGGTGTATGTTTCTCAAGGAAATAATTATCTATTTGTTAATAGGATTGTTTAATTAGATTGATTTAGATCAATGTTTTGTAGTTCCTCATTTCACATGCTACTTGAGAAAGTGGAGAATATATGAAATATTTAAAAACAATTATATTAAAAATATATATATTTTTTAATTGCATAAATCCTCAGACCTAAATAAGGACGCTTTTATCAAGCTGCACTAGAGGTTTTTAGCGCAAGCTAGTACGGTAAATGCTCGGATGCTCATAGAATTCCTATGAGTGTCAGAGTAGAGAATGGCATGGAACTCAATTTCTCTGTCCCATCCACGCAGGTTTTGTCGCTATCCCTGTCCCTGCCCCATACCTGTAAGCTCTGCCTTAACCGCTCAAGCCTCGAACACTTATGATTTTAAAGTGTTTGAGGTGTGTGCAGATGAGGACGGAGCTTGCAGGAATGGGACAGGGACAAGAAAAGAACTCACCAGGATGGGACTGGAAAATAAGTTCCCGCAGGGACAGAGAAAAATTTGTCCCCGTGTCATTCTCTATGTCAGAGCCAGCCCACGCTAAAAACCTCTAGCGCAGCTTGATAAAAGGGGGTGCATATTTGCTCATACCTAGTTCATGTTGGAGTAACTCTAGCATAAGTGTAAAAGCATCTATTCAATATCCATTTTAAAATAGTATAGGAACATTTTTAGTGCTTGCAGATCTCCAATCCCATATCTGACAATAACTATAGCAGTCATATGTTCTATGCAAGTTCTTTCCTTCTATGTGCATAAAACAAATATATTGATTTTTCTTACTTTCCATGATATTCAAGCCGCCTCGTAAATTTTTATAATGCCCTTAATGTTGATTGTCTGTTTCATATCTTCATCCTGCCAAGATGCCATTGCATTATTAATTTGCCTCTCTCTCTTGTCAAAGCAACAGATGAAGCATCTGCAGAATACATCCTGCTCTTTGCATGCACCATAAACCTGTGAAATCACCAACAGTATTTCCAAGTATAAAAATATGCATTCCAAAATCTTTCCAAACATGGTTTAAATAGAGACTTCTATTTCCCTGCAGGTTGGCACGCTTATGTGTCAGTAGACTAAAAATATATCTCCAACTTGCAGAACTTCCATTATTTCCTTATCTTTTTTATTTTTAAAGAGGAAAATGCTGAGATATCTCATATGAAAATGCAGATTATTGTTTAAAAAAAAAATGCCATCAGGATGCATGAAAAGTTCTGTAAAAGTTCGCCAATGAATTTCCGTCATGAGAGGAAGGTGAAATATGGGCATGACAGATATTTTATTCAAAATGACCCTTACCAGAAGAGTAATTTTCAAAGGGGCCAATTAAAAGAAATTATATATAATCCATCCTTGAAAATATATTGGATATTATCTGAGAAACCTGGCATCTACAAAGAAACAGAAACACAACAGCAGATAAAGGCTTAATGGCCCATCCAGTCTGCCCTTCCCCACCATCCATTATCTTCTCTTCTCCCTAAGAGATCCCACATGCCTGTCCCCCGTTATCTTGAATTCAGATACAGCCTTCATCTCCATCACCTCTACTGTGAGACCATTTAACACATCTACCACCCTTTCAGTAAAGAAGTATTTTCTTACATTAGTCATGAGCCTATCACCTCTTAACTTCATGCTATGCCCTCTCCTTCTGGAATTTTCCTTAATTTGAAAAAGACTCACCTCCTACACATTAACGCCTCAAAGATATTTAAACATCTCTATCATATCCTCTCTCTCCCGTATTTCCTCCAGTGTATACATATTAAGTTCTCTAAGTCTGTGTCCATACAATTTATGACAAAGGCCACTAACCAATTTTGTGGTAGCTCTCTGGACCAACTTCATTCTATTTGTATCTTTATGAAGAATGCGGTCTCCAAAATTTCACACAGTATTCCAAATGGGGCCTCACCAAAGACTTATACAACGGTATTACCACCTCCCTTTTCCTACTGGCCATTCTTCTTCTTATGAACCCAAGCATCTTCCTGGCTTTGATCATCGCCTTCTCTATCTGTTTTGCTACCTTGAGATCATCAGTCACAATTAACCTCAAGTCCCATTCTTCTACCACATGCAGCAGTTTCTCATCTCCTATATTATACCATGTTCCTGGATTTTTGGGGAACTCCATTGCTTATTATTAGGATAAGCAGCATAAAATCTGTTTTATTACTTGGGATCTAACTAGGTGCTTGGTACCTGGGTTGGCCACTGTTGGAAACAGGATACTGGGTTTGATGGACCTTTGGTATGTCCCAGTAGGGCAATTCTTATGTTCTTATTTTCAAATACCATCGTGAAAACCCAGACCAGATGTATTCCACATATCAACAAAAGTGGAAAGAAAATAAAACACTTTTCATTTCGTTTCATATTAATGAAACAAAAAGTGTTTAAAAAAAATGTGGAATAACTTGTAAGTTTCATGGCTCCACATCATTTTCTTCTTGATTGGTCTGAGAACTTTTTAGCGGCCCCTCATAATCTAGGAAGGAATACAAGGCACACTTTCAGGAAACATTTGTCAAACGAAATTAGATGTTGATAGCCAAACAATATAATATCAAACCATGGAATAAATGCTATCAATTGTTTTGAAACTAAGGGAGCATTTGCCACTAGCTTAGAACTAATAAAATGATCAATTTGTGATTCATAAAACACATATGTCACTGAATTGCATTTGATCATGCATTTACATGGATAGTTTAATCTTAAAGGTCCCTATTTTAGGCCACCCAATATTTTAAAAACAAGGTCTGTTGCCTTTTTTATTTTTTGCATTGTCTGCATTTAGGAAAATGGCCTAATCTTTGTAACAAAATAACCTTACAACCATATTCCAATTCAAAATTGACATTGAGGTTATAGGTTGAACTCATTCACCTTTCTTGGTAAAGTCTGGGTCAAGTTCAAAGGAAACATGAAAACCAGAAGCCTCAGACTGTCTTTCTCTTTTTACACAAAAGGTAGCAACAATAAGCGTTTGAAATTGGTGGGCATGCTTGCTCAGAAATTTGTTAAATCTCTTAGAAGTCAGCTGGGGAGAAATAGATGACCCTTTTGGACAGTTTGATTGATTTGATTTACTAACTTATGCTGGTTTTTACAAAGCCAAGGTACAGGTTTCTACCGTGGACCAGCAAGCCAAATGCTCCGACGCTCATAGAATTCCTATGAGTGTCGAAGCATTTACCTCGCTGACCCACCATAGAAACCTTTAGTATGGCTTTATAAAAGGAGTCCGTAATACTGTATTCTGCTTTGCCTAATAGCAGTTACAATATAAAATTACAGCAGTTACAGTATAAAATATAACACAATATAAAACATTTTATCAAAATACAGAATGCACAATGAACTTCCAATAAAATTAACCAAAATGTTAAATTTTACCAAATTTGTTTCAATAGCCAAGTCTTCAAACCTTTTACAACAGTTAAAGAGTTAAATGACTGGAAATACTCAAATTGGATCTCTGAAATTGTGATGGGCCAAAAAAATTGTCATTTTGTTTAGTTTCCTTAGTAGTTTAGCTTAATTGTTTTTTTGTTAGTTGTTTGTTTTTGTTTTTTTTTTGGGGGGGGAGGGGTGAGATGGTGTGTTGTTCCATGTCAATTCCATCAATAGTTTATTAACGCTCAATAGTTTGCATTACTGAATGGTAGCACACACTACTGCTTGACAGCATATACTAATAGATCTATTAATCATCAAGTGTGGCCCGATTGAGCATGCACACTTCTGTTTTATTGTGTCATTGTATGCACTACTAAATTCTCAGGTTGTCTTCAATTGTTTCAAATTAAAACTGATATGAAATGTGGGGAAAGAAGAGAGTTCCCATGTCATTTCATTCAAATTCATATCCCTTGCAATCAAATGAGCCGCTTGCCCCACAAAATTCAGAGGTGAGGCCTTAAATACATTTAAAAGGCTTTATAATCTCTTAGCTCAGCATCCCCGGGTTCACAGTTTGTCTGCCTCCATATTTGGCTGTCATTCTATATGTATAGGATAGTGGGTATATACATAAAATAGCAGAACACATGTTTAATTGGGTGCTAAGTAGTATACATCCACCTAATTAGACAGTATTCAATTTTCATGCATTCTTATTTATAAAACAGAGATAAAATTTGTACAATACACCTGTCTTCATCTACTTGAGTCAACTGTAATATCTATGTACCTGCCACAGCCTGCACTGATCCTATTTGCCTAATTAGTTCCAAGCACCTGCTACCCACACTGATTGTACTAAATCGGATGGAGCAATGGATGACTGAATTCAGACTAAAACTGAACTCAGAGAAAACAAAATTTTTCATAGCATCGTCATACCCACTTGACATTAAAGCACCAATGTGCATCAACAACCTTAGTTATCCCATTCAACCCACTATGAAGATATTGGGAGTAACACTGGACCAGAACCTGACCATGAAAGACCAGGTAGACTTCTTGATCAGAAAAATCTTTCTCACCCTCTGGAAGCTTCGGTCCATTAGAGCTTACTTCAATGTCTCATCATTTCGAATTCTGGTACAATCGAGTCAATTCGATTATTGTAACATCGCCTACTTGGCACTCCCCCAGAAGAATATGCGGCGATTGCAACTAGTTCAAAATGCAGCGGTTAGACTACTTTGTGGACTGAAGAAGTTTGATCACATAACACCTTCCTATCAACTTCTACACTGGCTGCCGATGGAGGCACGTGTGAAATTCAAGTTTGGTTGTTTTTGCTTCAAGGTACTTTATGGCTTAGCCCCTAAATATATAACAGACCTTTTCTCTTTCACAACCAACAGACACAAGTGAAGCTCACATCCGAACTTTGTTTTTAGCGCCAGCTGGGGCAGTAACAGCTCTGAAGTTCATAGAATTCCAATGAGCGTCAGAGCTGGTGCTAAAAAGCATGCTATAGGTTTGTAAAAGGGGGGAGGGGACATGTTATGTAATTGTAAAATGTTGACTTCACTAGCTATTAATTACTTTGGGAGAATAGTGGGTTTTATCTTCCATTGTGTAGCTATCATTGTCAAGAAGAATAATGGAATATTTTCATCTTGAATCAAAACCAGTTGAAACTGGTTGAGTTTTGCAGCACCTTTGCATCTTTTTAAATATATATATATTGATATATATTGTAGGACACTGTACTGATAGGTTCCTTTCAACTGATTCCCTATATGTTTCATCCTGTCTCTTTCTGTGTTGCTGCATTTTTTGAAGTGATATGGAAGGGGAATCCACTTCATCCCTGTGTTATGCTGTGTTTTATTATGTTGAAATGATGTTTGTTTTGTATAATATGTTAAACTGGTAGTTTTTTTGTAAAGAAAATGTAATAAAAACTATTTGACAAAAAATGAAAAATGAGGATGTTTTAATCGAAACACAGACCGTGTTGGGTTCCTGTTTCTCTAAAGCAGAAGTGGATTAAAATTATTAATTCTTATCACGAAACATTTTTATTGACTGAATAAAGTGCCTGCATCAAAAAAAGATGAAAAATCTAAACATGAAAGATTTTTTTTTCAATCGTATCAAATTGATGTGTTTTTTTTAATATAAACTTTATTGATTTTCAAATATTGACAGTGCAATACATTTGTAACTGAACATATAACAACTCAAGAAAAGCACTTTGAACTTACAAATATTCAAAAACAATCATTTTCCCCCCTTTTAATTGATCAAAAATACCAATGCATATAATATTCCAATAACCAATAACCTAGTTTTAATTAAAATAGTAGTGCATTCCCACCCCACCTCCCTCCCACCTGGAAATTTCAGCATTCATTTTTTCATATTTGTAGCTGGAACATAAGTTCAAATTGATGTGTTAAGACATTCGTACTGGTCAGAAATAGTGTTTGAGCTCAGTTTAGTCTGGACCAAAAAAAAAGTAATATGGTGGTCCGTGGGTGCAAAAATGTAGAGCTTAAATAATTACCAGAGTTTAATATGTCTTCAGTCTGTTCAGTCTGGCACATGCTCAATACCACATTTGGATTTGCTCCCATTTTGGCTGAGTTTATTAAGCATCAAGTCATAACAGCAGTCAACAGAGAAATCGGTCCTCTACTACTCCAGGAATAAACAATTTTGCCTGCATATTTTATCAGATCAGGCTTCATGGCTTTGGATTGTTTTCACAATAAGCAATGCATCACATTATTTTCAAATTCCACAATCTTTCTTCACCACTGCATTTTATTTTGCAGGCTATATTTGGCACAGTGAGAAGATAGGCTTGCAAGATTAAATTGATTAGTTTTACTTCATAGTAGTTACATTGGCTCCCTATTGAGGTGAGAGTGATGTTTAAGTTTGGATGTTTATGTTATAAGGCAGTGCATGGTATGGCTCCTGGGAATTTAGTTGACCATTTCAATTTTTTTAGTTTTCGACGTTCCCAATGTATATCAACAATGGTTGAGTTGCCACCGGTTAAAGAATGACGTTCTAAAAGATTTTACAATAGATTGCTTTCATATCAAGCAGCTATCTGGAGCCACGTTCTCCATGGACTGTTTTTTGCTTCCACATCATATATGAATTTTAGAAAACAATTAAAATCTTATTTGTATGATAGATTTTTATAATTGACAATTCTTTTTATAATTCACTGACGGATGTCCATTTGGTTTTGTAGTATACAGTACAAATGTTTTTGTTATGTTATGTTACTACTGATCTGTTCAAATCCTGGTGACAGTAATACAAACTCCTTCCACTGCTAGACTCTGTTGGCTGTATTCTATATATGGCACCCAAAAATCGGTGAGAAAGAGGTATCAATCATTCAGCAGCAGACATAGATTCAGGATACACATTATTGATAGTAGCACTGTGTAGACTCGACACTGACAGTGTTTCGCCAATAATGCCTTTATCAAGAGTCTATTAAACCATAAAAAGTCACATAATATAATACAATAATGTTGCAGAAAACCAAAAAAGACATGACATGTGAAAATATACATAAAAACAATAGTATTGAATGAAACTGAAGAGGAGAAGGCATATGTGAAAATGTACCTAAAACCAATGGCTAAAACATACATAATAAATTTTACCAGAAAATAAAAAATGAAGAAAGGGGAAAAAATGTAAGAGTGGTAGATGGTTGATCAAACAGACCCAAAAGAGTGTATGGGTGAAATGCAGGAGTTTGACTGAACCACTAGTATGAGGTGTTGAAAAAGTGAAGTATATGGCTAATTTGGACCTTATTGGTGAGAAGTGAAAGCATACTTCTGATTATAAATCCTCTCATGCAATGCTGAAACACTGACTGCACATGAAACTGAAAAATATAATTCAGGTAAGGAGCTGTATGAAGCCAAAGTAGCATAATTTTAAAAAAAAAACAATGATGGATAAAAAAACTACAGTGAATAAACTCAAGTTTGACTTTTTATGGTTTAATAGACTCTTGATAAAGGCATTATTGCCGAAACTCTGTCGGTGTTGAGTCTATGCCAGTGGTCTCAAACTCAAACCCTTTGTGGGGCCACATTTTGGATTTGTAGGTACTTGGAGGGCCGCAGAAAAAATAGTTAATGTCTTATTAAAGAAATGACAATTTTGCATGAGGTAAAACTCTTTATAGTTTATAAAACTTTCCTTTAACAGTTAAAAGGAAAGATATATAAACTATAAAGAGTTTTACCTCATGCAAAATTGTCATTTCTTTAATAAGACATTAACTATTTTTTCTGCGGCCCTCCAAGTACTCTATTTTTTTTCTGCAGCACCCACATTTAAAGTTCAATATCTTTTCTTTCTCAAAACTGGCACATTTCAATCACTAAATTGAAAATAAAATCATTTTCCTACCTTTGTTTGGTAATTTCATCAGACTCTGGTTGCACTTTATTCTTCTGACTGTGCATCCAATACTTCTTCCCTTCTTTCAGCCTCCTGTATGCTTCCTCTCCTCCAGACCTCATTCCCTCCCCCAGCTTTTTCTTTCTTTCTTTCTCTGTCTGTCTTTTTCTGATTCCGTGCCCCATTTTTTGCTTTGTTTCTGGTTCCTTGTCCCCCCCTCCTTCTTTCTTCCTTCCTCCGTGCCTCATTTTTTGTTTTTTTTTTGTCCCCACCCCACCTTCTTTCTTCCTTCCTTCCTGCCCTCCCCCATGTCACCGCCGCCGCGGAATAGGCTGCTGCTGCTGCCGCTATCGGGAACAGGCCATCTCCCTGCTTCTCTTCTGCACAGGGCCGACCAACTCTCGCTGCCCGATGTCAATTCTAATGTCGGAAAGGACGTTCCTGGTAGCCAGGCAGTGATTGGCTAGCCAGAACGTCCTCTCGACGTCAGAATTGACGTCGGGCCGCCAGAGTTGGTCGGCCCTACAGGGAAGAGAACAGTGGACCGCCCCCCCTTGATACGCCATTGGAACAGCAGCATGTCTGGCCAGCTCATTCGTTCAAAGCCGCAGGTGGCGGCTCCTTGCGAGATCCGCGCCTGCATCTGAATCCTCTCTGATGTTGTGACATCAGAGAGGCTTCCGATGCAGGAGTGGATAGCGCAAGGAGCCGCCAACCCGCGGCTTTGAGCGAACGAGCTGGCTGCTGCTCCAAAAGGAAGAGAATGATGGCCTCCAGACCGCGGGCCGCAAATAAAACCTGGAGAGCCACATGCGGCCCGTGGGCCACGTGTTTGAGACCGCTGGTCTACGCAGTGCTGCTATCAATAAAGTGCATCCTCAATCTAAGTCCGTGGCTGAGTGATTGACCCCTCTTTTTCACGACTCCTTGTTTTGTCTTGCCGTTCTCATCGTCAAGGCCTTTCGGGCTTTTTCTTCAATGTACCCAAAATTGTCACCAATAAGAATGGCGCATAGCACAGTTTTATAAAAACCTTACAAATGGACACCTGAAAGCTTATCATGCTGTTGGGCTACTCCTCCTTTTCAAATTTGCACACTGCAACTGGTGCATACTTTACATAGAATCACACTTTCCGAGTTGAGCATGTAACTTATAGCTAGTGCCAACTAGCATCAATTATGAGATGTTGGCTCTCAATTATTGGCAACAATTAAGCAAATTAATCAATGAAGGGCGTGAGCATTGCCAAGTGCACCAATGTGCATGTACAACCTTAGCTGTCATATATAGAACTTAGGAGTAAGAGTACTCCTTTTTCTCTACTCTATGTCTATCCAGAAGAACCTACCCTTCTAGGTTGCAGCTGCTCATTTTGCCCTTTCTCTCTCTCTCTCTTTCTCTTTCTGCAAAGACAGATCTCATTGAGGATACCCTAACAGCTCAGTCTGTACTTGTCCTCACTGAAATACAACTATGGGATGGCGAGGACCCCATTATAGCACAATTCTTGCCCACAGATGCTCAACTGTTTTGTTTTTTTTGAAAGTAGGACTACAAATAAAAGAGGACGGAGAGTTTCTCTTCTTGCTACCTCTTCTGTTACATAATATAACATAATAGCAGATTTCTAGACCACAGAGCCGTAAGTTCAGTGCGGTTAACAAAAGATTATGCTATAAGAAAATGCAGGAATAATATGATATACAGAAATCTAATTGATCAGAAATTTAGAATAAAGAAAAGTTTTCAGCAGTTTTCTGAAATATACATAAGACATGGATCTAATTAATAATGGACAGAAATCTTTATCATAGTAAGCTGCTTGGTAGGAAAGACAATGCCATGATGTTTCTTACTTTTACAGCCCTTGGCTGAAGGGAACATAAATAGGGCATGAGATTTTCTACTATTCTTAAGCGCCACAATAGCAAATCTGTCGGCAAGGTATAATGGGGCAACATTGAAAGCAACTTTATAGTATAAGCATTCCAACTTAAAGATCACCTGGGCCTCAACCAGAAGCCAATGCAGCTCACAGTAATAGGGGGTTATGTGGTCATACTTCCTCAGACCATAAATCATTCTTACTGCTGTATTCTAGTATGAAGGAATACTTGAGGATAGTGACTGACACAAGTGCCCCTGTGAAAAATGGGAGAAAAATTCCAGCTGCTTATTTTTATTAGATTATGAGCTCTCTTATGGGGACAAGATGGTGTCGTGGATGGAAGCATGGACAAGTCGTGTTACTCATTTATTTTTTAATTTCATTTAATTTCATTTAAACAATCGCCTTGATCGCTTTGATCGCTTTTAATCGCCTTTAACTGTGCTTACCTGCCGACATCCACCCGACTTCTACCCATCACACTGCGACAGAGAACGTTCAAGCGCCGCAGCAGAGAACCGCATGCCAAGGCCAAGAACTGAAATAGGGAAGCGGCAGAGAGCCGAGGCCAGAATGCCGCAAAAACAGGGAAGCGGCAGAGAGCCGCGGCAGAGAGCAGAGAGTAGCGGCAGAGAGCCGCGGAAACAGGGAAGCAGCAGAGAGCCGAGGCCAGAACGCCACGAAAATCACGTGTCGCTCTCCGCCTGACATCAGCCAGCCCGACATCCACCCGACTTTCTGCCACCTGGTCCACATGCCGTGGCAGAGAACATCCATGCGCCACGGTTGAGAGCCGCACACCGCGGCATAGTATTGAGGCAAGGGCACGGCAGAGAGCCAAGACCAGGACGCTACGGAAACCACCACGAGAGGCCTGCAGTGGTGCCGCTCTCCACCCGAGCGCTACCGCCACCCAAAATAGCATTCACAGCTACACTCATCCCATTACCCTGATTTACCCATAAGGTTTATAATAATTAACCAACAGGAAGACAGAACAAATCATATCAAGGTAATCTCAAGCAACGGAAGACATCAACGTATCCCGAAAAGAAAAGGATAAGGGAAGTAAAACCTATCAGAACCACTACATCCACCAAACCTATCAACATCTACTTCCGTTCCCTGTGCATATCTTAACACCAGATCTGTTAGGAACAAAGCATTCTTAATTAAAGATTGGATCATCAACAAGCAAATAGCCTGTCTTTTCCTGACGGAAATGTGGCTTCTGTCTGAAGCTGACTCAATAATAAATGATCTTATACCAGATAATTTTAAAATCCACATGCTAAATCACGAAGGAAGAAGGAGGGGAGGATTAGCAATTGTCGTCAAAGAAGGATTTGTAGTTGAACTATTGGATTCCAAAATGACCAATCAATTAGAAATATTAGCCTGTAAAATTAGCAATAAGGAACTAGAAGATTCCCTTTCTTGTATACTATTTTATGTTCCACCGAAAAGCTGGCCAAAAGCTAGAGAGGACTTCTGTGAATTTATCCTACATAACTCAGTCACTTCATCACATAATCTAATCGCAGGAGACATAAACTTACATCTAGATGAAATAGACAATCCAGAAGTGAAAGACTTTAAAACTTTCTTTCTTTACTCAATTACAATCTCCCTTCACCCTTTGGAAGAAACATGCAGTGCTTTTAAGCACTGAGCTATGTTGGGGATTTGAGAATGGTAGTCTCCAGAAATGACTTTAGGTACAAGCTTAGAAGCTTACCATGTAAACCTAATGAAATTTCACCTCCCCCCATGTATTTAGGTTCACACTATCTACATTTGAACAAACACAATGAAAAGTTATAAATTAAATAAATGAAGATTGGGAAGTGAGGTTCACATAGTTTAGCTTAGCTATGCATGTTTGGGTGGGTGGAAAACAAAAATAATATGATGTCTTTAGTAACCTTAGTCAGGACTTTAACCCCTGACCTTTGGAAGATACATGCAGTGCTTTTAAGCACTGAGCTATGTTGGGGATTTGGGAATGGGAGTCTCCAGAAATGGCTTTACGTACAAGCTTTGACAAGGGGTAATCATCTACAGGTGTATTTGATCTGAGAAAACCCAATGAACGTCCAAAACGATTTCAAAATTCTAACGGCTTCTATGACGTCAGACGCTACTTTATGGTTAGGGTTAGGGCTAGAGTTAAGTATCTCAGTAGCTCAGTGAGTAAAATGCGCTGTACCAATTATCCATAGGTTGTGAGTTCAACTCCCGGCTTGTCTTTTACTTGTGGCATATCTACCTTCCAGGTGCACCTTGATGATGTCACAATGAAATCAGCATTGTGCTGCTTGCTACTTCCTCTTCCTGTGAACTGGAAGCCACATTCAGGTCTAATCTGTGTTTTGATTCTGTTTCTAAGTTGGGCCAGTGTAAGTTATGGGATTTACCTTTGTTCTGAAGAATGAGCTGATTGTTGCAATGTTTTAAGACCAGGAGAGTGTTCTTTCGAGCAAGATATCACTTCTAAACTATCCTCTCTGAAATAATGTCTCTGGGAAATCGAGAGAAAGCTTATTGGATGACTTAGGGTGCCTTTCCTGCCAGTCTTTGTGGAACTTAAACAAAGTTTATAAAAAGTCTATATGGTGTTCAAAGTCCTATCCTTTCCACTTCTAATAGGAGGTGAGTATGACATTTCTGTACAGCTTTCTGTGTAGCATACATCTACCGGTTCCCACCTTCCATACTGATAATGTAAGTTCAACACCCACTCGGTACGTTTCATCTTCTAGTTCTCCTTTGAAACATAACATATTTTTTTCCTTGTATTAATGGTAAACTGTACAATTCTGATATCCTAGAGGAAAAAGATACAACACAGCAGTGTTCTCTGTCTGCCATTCCCTACCTCACTGATATTGCTAGATCAACTAATATATAGTTTACAAAATGGTATATTGTGTTTTAGTTATCTTTTTCATCATCCTATACTTACAATGCTGAATGAGTGATAATAAAGAGTATAAATAAAGTATAATTAAAAAAAAAAACAAAAACGTACCCACGTCTATCACGGGTCCATTGGAGACGTCTTAATGACGTTTCAGAAACCTGCGTCTATTTTGCGCGAAGAGGTTGTAGGGACGTCTACCGCACGCCTAAGTACTGGGACACTTGCGTTTCCCGGACGTCTAAAGCACACCTATGTTAGACGTACTAATAGAGAATTTACCCCTTAGTGTGTAAGTTTTGCACAGATTTCTTCTGCCAAGGTGCATGACTTTACATTTTTTAGCATTGAAGCTTAGTTGCCATGTCGAGGACCACTGTTCCAATAGAAGTAGGTCCTGCGTCATACTGTCGGGCAAAGTGCTCTTACTTACTATGTTGCATAGTTTGGCGTCATCGGCAAATAATGTGATTTTACCTTGAAGCCCCTGAGTCAGATCACCTACGAATATGTTGAAAAGGATCGGGCCCAAGACCGAACCCTGCGGCACTTCACTGGTCACCTCCGATGTTTTGGAAGTGGTTCAGTTTACCACCACTTTCTGAAGTCTACCGCTTAGCCAATCATTGACCCATGCAGTCAATGTTTCTCCCAGACCCATAGATTTCATCTTGCTCAATAACCTGCGGTGTGGGACGCTATCAAAAGCTTTACTAAAGTCTAAGTACACGACGTCGAGGGACTCCCCCACATCCAGCTTCTTTGTTAGGGAGTCCCTCGACGTCGTGTACTTAGACTTCAGTAAAGCTTTTGATAGCGTCCCACACCGCAGGTTATTGAGCAAGATGAAATCTATGGGTCTGGGAGAAACATTGACTGCAAAACCCAAATTGAAAAATACATTCTTATTGTCATACTTTGTAAAGGTAGTCACCAAATACTAGCCTACTATATATAATAATAAATAGCTGTGAGTGAAGCTAATAACTTAATTCTCAAAAATGGCAACACTCCTAAAATAGATTACAAAAATGTTATTGTCCAATTTACTCCCAATTTCTAATATGCTTCAGTAAATAACTTCATTATTCATTCAAATCTTGAAAATGTCTTATATTCTTCCATTCTTCAATTGACCTCAGGGCTACACTTGAATTATCTATTTCATGTACAATTCGAATATACTGTAGCAAGCCTCCTCATGGGTCAAGTTTATTCATGCATTTTATAAATTTTGGTATCATGCCAGTAAGCACTTATCTTAGTTAGCAGCAAGGAGGGACTTTGCAAAGGCACATCTCTATCTCATGCTCTCCCTTATTAGACTACTGAACATCCTGGAAATTTGAGAAAGCTTCATAGCGTTTGGCATGCCAGTTAAAATGAAATCCATCCCTGTAACTTACTTTCTGTGCTTGTGTAAGTGTGTGTGTGTGTTGTGTGCATTTGGTCGAGTCCTTGTGCCACTGCTTGTCTCTATAAATCTATATCTTACAGTGCCCGTGACCCTCCATGTGTGTATTGCATATTGTTATTGTAAGCTTCTATGCCACTACTAATGCCTGGGGAGTCAATTCTGAGTGGTTTGCATGAGCTTCAGTAAAGGTGTTACAATATATGAGCTTCAGAAATAGTGTATGTCCCTGTGCTGTACTTCTAGGTATTGGTGGTTCATGTTGTAATATGTTTTGGGTTTTTTTTAAAATTAAACTGTATTGATTTTCCCAAATATTGACAGTGCAATAAACAAGTATATAAACCTATAATAAAACAATAAAAGCACATTCTTACAGACATATCTGATCAATCATTTTAACCCACCTACCCATTGACTAATCAATAACAGCACAAATATTGGACGAAAGGAATTCAAAGAATTCTTCTTTTGCACTTGACCATTTTTTGGGGGGGATAGAATAGTATAGCTATTAGATATTCTTCCAGTTCGGGGTTGGTGATCTTACAGGTGATGATTTCCATTTCTTCTGTGATTTTTGAGTCCATTCTGGTGAAGTCAAAGTAGCATTTAAGTATTATCGCTAGTCCCCCTCCTCTTTTCCAGCTTCTAGTTGTTGGGACGATTTTGTAGCCCTGCGGTAGCATTTCCTTCATTATGATGTCTGTGTCTGAGATCATCCATGTTTCAGTTAGGAATATGATATCCGGGTTCTTATGTTCAATCCAATCATGTATGGTGTGCCTTATTTCTCACTGACCGGGCGTTCAGATAGTATCCCTTGAAGTTCCTATATTGTTTGGGAGTAGGGGTTTCAATATGTTTCAGTTGTTTTAGGTTTTTTTAAATTTTGGTCTTGTTTCTGTGTTGTTTGGATGCTTTGTGTATGGTGTTAATTGCGGGGATTTGAAAAGGGCCAAGTTCAGAGCAGTTAAGTAGGGTTTGGGGGGAAGGGGTTGGTTTTATCTGTTTGGGTGGCCTGTGCCAGGAGATGTGGACTGGGATTGGTGCAGAGGGTCTTTCGTCGTTACACCGGCATCTATAGTAGGTTAGGTAGATGATGCATAGAATTATCTGTATGGTAATTGGTGCCCTCATTTTGGCTGTGGATGAAACAGAATATGACCTTGGTAATGGTTGTGGTACAGTACAGATATGAATATGAAATAGTTATAAAACTTCACAATAATAAAATTTCACAGTATTCATGCAATGTCATGCAGGTTCGCCTTATCGTGTGTTCGTGTAATCTTGCGGGTTCACCTAGTCAGGCAGTGCAATTGTAAACTTCACAGTATTCAGGCAATTGTAAACTTCACAATATACAGGCCAAGTCATGCAGGTTCGCATTTACATGCAGGTTTGTGTAATCATGCAATTAACCTAGTCAAGCAGTGTCATGCATGCTCATGCTAAGTCAGTAAGTGGATGGACAAAGAACATCTTATTTCCACTGTGGAGTCTTGGCCCAGGCAGCTTCAGATACGCAGTCCCCAAATTCCTATTCGCAACTCCCAACAGGAGAACCCTGCTTTGCAAGGCATCATCAAGGGAGAAAGGACAGTCAAACAAACATTCCGGTGTTCACATTCACCAATGACATCACTTTGGGTGGGATTCTATTTAGCATACCTCTATTTAGGAATAAAGCAAAAACAGTGCTACCAAGGCATGGTGTGTCTCAGTAATTTCTATTTTGTCCCAGTTTGATTTATTAACGTTCATGCATTTCAGGATATCCACAATGAATATGCATGAGATAGATTTGCATGTATTTTGTCCTTTGCAAATTTATCTCGTGCATATACACGTCTCCCTCCATAATTGCGGTTTCAGCAATCGCGGTTTTGATTATTTGCGTTTTTTTAGCTTGCTGGCACCTCCCCCCCCCGCCCCCATTACATCAGCTTGCATAGAGAAATCGCTGATTCCAAGCATTTACAGAGAAAATTGCTGATTCCCAACACTTTCTTCACTGTGTTTTGCCTCTCCTTCAGGAACAGGCCAGGTCTCCCACCATGTTATTCGTGGTTTCTTCAGAAAACTGCATTTTAAAGGTACATTTCTACAAATAACTGGGGGGAAAAAAATCTCCTTTACCTTTCCAGATGGACATAATCATAAATTGGATAACTATATATGAAGTTTTTGGCACAGCTCTCCAATAAATGAAATGCAATTTTATACATCCTTTTCACGTAAAAAAAAAAAAAAAAAAGCTACAAGTTAAAATCTGCAGAAGTTTTCACCCCACTCTTCAGGGCATGCCCAGCCAGTCAGGTTTTCAGATTATGTACAATATACACTTCTCCCTCCGAATTCACGGTGATAGGGGATTAACAGACCCGCAAATATAGAAAAACCACGAATAACTTTTTCATATGTTATTGGCTTCTAATAGAAAAAAGCAAATAACATATGAAAAAGTTATTCGTGGTTTTTCTATATTTGCGGGTCTGTTAATCCCCTATCACCGTGAATTCGGAGGGAGAAGTGTATATTGTACATAATCTGAAAACCTGACTGGCTGGGTATGCCCTGAAGAGTGGGGTGAAAACTTCTGCAGATTTTAACTTGTAGCTTTTTTTTTTTTTTACGTGAAAAGGATGTATAAAATTGCATTTCATTTATTGGAGAACTGTGCCAAAAACTTCATATATAGTTATCCAATTTATGATTATGTCCATCTGGAAAGGTAAAGGAGATTTTTTTCCCCCCAGTTATTTGTAGAAATGTACCTTTAAAATGCAGTTTTCTGAAGAATTCTTCTAGGTCAGAGTAGAATTGAATTGCATTCAGTTTGGTGGAAGGGCAAAATGTTAAAGCCTTTTAATAGAGCAAAGACTTCAAGCTGTGATAGTTAATGGTTAGAAAGATTTACTATTCCTACATAATTTGCACTTCTAGAAGTGTTTTGTAAAAGTTTGTTTGTGGGAGTTTTGATCATTGTCATGCACTGGTGTAAATTGCAATTCTTGGTTCTGGCATTCATGTTTGTCCAGTGGATCCAGCATATTAGGGAGCCTTTTTACTAAGCTGTGATAAGCACTAAGGCCCGGATTCTCTATATGGCACCGATATCGTCAGCTGCTGATTGACTCAGTCACGCAAAACTGCTGTATAAAGAATCGTGCCTCCCGGGAAAGACAGGCGCTGGAAATGTAGGCCAAGGTTTTCCAGGCCTACATTTCTGGCACTATTTTTGTTGTAAATCGCATCTACGTAGGTGCCTAATGGCACTTCCAGTGTTAGCCACGTCCATCATAAAGTGCCTGCATAGGCGTGATTCCAGCGCTTTTTATTTAGGTGCCAGTAGGCACTTTAATGTACCGTATTTTCATGCATATAACGCGCATACGTGTATAACGCGCCCAAACGTATAGCACGTGGGAACAAGACATTTATGTAAAAAAATTTTGTTATAATGCGCCCACACGTATACCGCGCTCCTCATCTTTCTTCTTTTCTTCACTATCCATTTGTACCATTTCCTTCCCTTCCATTAAGTATCACATCTCTGCATCTTTATTCCTCCCCTTCCAGCATTATTCCATGTCCCTGTCCCTATGCTCCCTCCTCCTTCAGCATTTCTTTGCTCTTGTACTCCTCATCATCAACCCGGGGCAGGCAGGCATACAACAGGGCACCCCCACCCCCCAAGGCAGGCAGGGCGAAGGGAGTCAGAGGAGCGGCGGTGGAGGCGGCTGAAGCCCGAATGTAATGTAATGTAATGTAATTTATTTCTTATGTACCGCTATATCCGTTAGGTTCTAAGCGATTTACAGAAAATATACATTAAGATTAGAAATAAGAAAGGTACTTGAAAAATTCCCTTACTGTCCCGAAGGCTCACAATCTAACTAAAGTACCTGGAGGGTAATAGAGAAGTGAAAAGTAGAGTTAGAGGAAAAATAAAAATAAAATAAACATTTTAACAATACAGCATTGATCTAAATACTTTGGAAGGTAGAAGAGAGGAGAGAAAGGAATAGAAGCAGAAGGGGGAGCCATTGAACAGTAGAATTCTGGAGAAATTTAAATGATAGAAATAGAACAAAACAAAGACAAAAGGCAAAACAATAGATAAGATTAAAGATAAATCATAAGCTGGAAAGAAAAATAAAATAAAACTTTGTCTTCAATCCACGGTTTCAGCGTCAGTGATGAAGTGGAGCAAGTAAGTTTAGGAGGAGCGATTGACGTTTCCAGAAAGGGCTTCTTCAGGGAAGAGACTTGGCAGACAGTCCCAGGATGCCTATGTCTCCTCCCCTGCAATGTTCTCCCATCCATGCATTCCCTCCCAGACACACTGCCCGTGCCCCAGCCGCTCCAAGGAGGCTGCCCCAGATGAGGCCCACGGTGAATGCAGGATTCTCTCCTCTGCGGGAAAGCCGCCCGGAGCCGACAGTCGATCTTCTTAGCAGATTGCATGGGGGGAAGAGTTCACACTCTTGGTAGGATCGGGACTGTGTGCTCTCGGTGGTTGTGGCTGGTCTCGTTGCTGCTTAGGTGTAAAAGCAGTTGATCTCCACTGCTGCTGATATTTAAAACATGCCTGGTTGGATCGGGGCAAGGGCTCCTATTATAGGCAGCTGGTCTTGCTGCTACTTAGGTGTTAAAGCAGTTGATCTTCCTAGCGGACTGCAGGAGAATGTGCCACCCAGTGCTGCCATGGGGGAAGGGAGGGAGGAGAGTGGGAGGCTGGAACTAGCCGCTGCTGCCGCTGTTGCCTTGCCGGTTCCGAAGGCTGCTGCTTGTGTCCGGCCCGCTGCCTGCCTGGTTGGCTGACGTGGCTGCCTCTTCCCTTCTCTAGCGACAGAATGGCACACAAGGCTGCCTGCCTGGTCCCACACTGCGTGATCCTGGCGTATGGGTGTCGCAGAATGTATCAGCAATGTAATAAAAAAAATGTATAACGCGCTTACAGATATGACGCGCATGCTTATTCCACGTTTGTAAAATCTTGTATAGCGTGCGCATTATATGCGTAAAAATATGGTATTTTTTTGCCATTTTAAATGGAATTTCTCAATTAACTTAGGCACCAGTAGGGCGTCTACCAGTGCCTACGTTTAGGCACTATTTATAGAATTTCCTCCTAAGGTAGGGTTACCAGAATTTACTCACATAAAATCCAGACCCATAGCGCTGCCCCCAGGCCTACCCAGTTCCATCCAGCCCCACTCTGTTGCATCCATCATGCCAAGTTTCCAAGTTCTACCCCGTCAACCTGTTCTTGTTCTCAGGGACCACTTCAGGAGAGCATCTGTGCATGCGGGGATGCAATGCGATGACATCATACACATGTGCACATGATGTCACTGCATTGCATCCATGCATCACAAATGCCCTCTCAACGCGGTCCGGAGGTAGATGCTTTTAAAAACCCGGACAAAGTGCTTGTTACAGCAAATAATGTCTTTCCAGAGGATACATTGAGGTTGTCCCTCAAATTTTGGATATTTTTTAGCACTTGGGGCTGAGAGTGGGCTTATTCTGTGCAAATTGGTTACCACGTGGTAATGGTCACACGCTAGTGTGTCTATCTTTTTGAAACTTTTTTTTTTTTGGGGGGGGAGGGAACCCACATCCAAATAAACCCTGATGCAGCAGAGGGAAGTTCCTGACGGGGAAGGCCGCGAAGCAGCCATTGCCTGTGAAAACCTCATTACATTAAAACAGTGATACAGATAAGGGTACAGATAAAAGAGAAGGTGAATGGTACAGATATGAGAGAATTCCCGGGAAGGAAGTGCCCCGGAAGGACTGTGGGGAGAGAGGAGAGATACTGAGGAGCTGCAGAGCGAATACACTTGTAGGTCAGTAAGAGGAGTTTGAGCTGTATGTGGAAATGGATAGGGAGCCAAAGAAGTGACTTGAGGAGAAGGGTAATGTGGGCATATCGACATTGGTGGCTCATGAGGTATTCAGCAGAGTTCTAAAGAGATTCAAGGGGCGAGAGATGGTTTAGCCAGTGTTCGATTATTACAGAAAACATCCAAATCATAAGCCCCCTTAGTCCCACCCAAACCATACCTCTACCACGCCCCCTTGAGAGATTTAGACACATTGCAGACAAGCACTATAGAAATCAATCTACAAAATATGTTTTCAAAATAATGACTTGGAAAGGTTTGACAAGAAAAATGTTCACTTGCCCCTTTATGCCACATTTTGGATGTTTTTAAACTAAAACTTAGTTTTATAAACCGGGTCATCAACATAACATAACATCATGCTTCTTAACTGCATAACCAGAGACAATTTAAGAATGACAGAAAGAAATTATTTAACTAGCAGCATAGACAAATTGATACCCTAGCAGCAATAACAAAGTGAGAAAAGGCGGAGAGAAGATTATAAACTAAAGACAATTTAAGAATGACAGAAAGAAATTATTTAACCAAGCATTTTGAAAACAGATAAGTTTTCAGTTGAGCTCTGAAATGTTTATATGAACAGGCTCCAAGCAATAACATTCGAAATTCTCTGTCATGTGAAGCTGCTTGGAATGCTACAGAATGGTCCAGAAATTTCTTGCTTTTACAGCCCTGAACTGATAAGAAGGTAAACAGGACTTGAGATTTTCTACTATTTTTATACGATGCTAGAGAGAATCTATTAACCATATAAAACGGAGCAGTACCGTACATAACCTTATAGCAAAAGCAACCCAACTTAAACAAAACACGAGCCTCCATTGGCAGCCAATGCAACTCACAATAAAATGGAGTCACATGATCATACTTTTTAAGACCATAGATCATTCTAATCACTGTATTCTGAATCAGTATGAGTCTAACCATGTCTTTCTTGGGGTTTGTTAAATATACAATATTACAATAATCCATAAGACTCAATAATAAAAAGGGTTTAATGGTACATAGTTTCCATAACGTGTAATAACCCTTACGTACCACAGTATTTATTTGTTTTTTCATGGTCAGATGCTGATCCAAAATAACTCCCAGTATTTTAATTGTTGGTTGAATTATATTCAAGGTAGAATTTATACTAATCAATGGCTCGTGAATAATCTTATGTGGCAACACAACAAAGAACTTTGACTTATCAGGGTTAAGTTTGAGTTTGAAATCCTGCATCCAAGAGTTCATCAATTTCAACACAGACTCAATTTTATGAGAGATATGAGATAATACTGTAGCACAAGGTATGACAATTCTGATATCATCAGCATAGCTGAACAGTTCTATACCTAGGTTACTCAAACTGTAGCCCAGGGAGGAAAGATATACATTATTTAATGTGGGTGAAAGTGGGGAACTCTGGGGTACACCACTTGGATTTTTCCAGTTAGAGGAAAACTGATTATTAAACTTAACCTGATATTGTTTGGATTCCAAAAACCCTTTAAACCACAGGAGAACATTACCCTGTAGGCAAAAGCATCCAAACAAGCCAATAATTTGGTATGATCTACCAAATTAAATGTGCTACTTAGGTTGAATTGAAGCACCAGTGCACTGTTACCCCTGCTCAGTAGGCTTGACTCAGCTAACATTTCTTTTTGAAAATGAGCCCCATACTCATTTAGTTCCACAACCCATGATCATTTACACATTTATCAAAGGGTCTTTTTCAGGGGAGCAGTGAGGTAGCTTTTGAGCTGTTGAGAACCTATGATCTGGGGAAGTCTTTTGCTGTTGTTGGAGGGGGGTGGAGGGAGAATCTAGCTGGATGCAAGAATTTGGAAACCATTGGCCCTTTTTTAAAGCATTGGATCCAATTTGGGGCCATTATCTGCACTACTGCAGTTAGAAATGCACTAGGTTACAGACTGTAACAATGAAAATTTATGTTTACCATGAGTCACTAACCAGTGGGACTGAGTTAGTGATGATAAATTGTGATGAACTGCTAATGCTCTCTGTCTATTCAATAAAACATTGCACTGCCTTATTTGGTAGACTGCTCTCTAGCGGTGCATTGCTCATTTTATCCCGAGGATGGAAGTATAACCCTACCTTTATATTCCTTCCCTTCACACAAGGAATTTTTATCTATATGGATTCCACACTGCAGAAGAAATGAGAGTTAGGATCATGAAAGTCAGGGCCTAGAACCCTTAGAAGTCTAAAGGTTCATCATATTGAGAGATGGTTACTGTAAAAAAAATGTTTTCAGTTTTCTTATGAAGTTCAAGTTTCCGATCTTGCGTCCATAGGGAGGCTGTTCCAGTTTTTTGTTGCAACTTAGTTGAATAATGTGTTGAATATGCATTTGTATTTGACTTCCTTTGGGGAGGTGAGGAGCATTTTGGAGGTGTTGAAGATTCTGACAGATGACAATTTGAGTTCAGAGAAGATAGACATATAAACATGATGGCAGATAAATGCCAAATGGCCCATCTAGTCTGCCCATCTGTTGACAGTGATGCTTGGGCTAAGCCGGAGTGGCCCACCCGGGGCCCATGCCACAAGAAATAGATGTTTGTGACCTGTAACCTGTCAGTGGCTCCCACACCCACCGGTGTGCTCTGGCTCTGTTCTCTTAGCTGAGTGCAGAAATAAAGTTCACCACACAAAGTTTTCAGAAACACTTCTCAGTTTAATTCAGGTGCTTTCATGAAACTCAGTTCATGTCAGATGGCCAAATATCCAGTAATTCAAAAAAATAACTTTTATGCAGTAAAGTTCTCAACAGTTCAGATTAGAACACATTTTCCCATGCTCTGGCAACATTACAATCTTTTCTCCAAAATAATAATAATAAAAAAAAAAAAATCTGTGATTTTTTTCCCACACAGTTCCACGGCAGTAGCCCCGCCCTGGGCTTACTGGCTTGCACTACTCTCCAGAAGAGCAAATTTAAAGCAGAAACAAAATAGATCAATTTAGTCCCACTCTGCAATGCTTCAATACTTTAGTCTTTTCCAGAACAGTCCCAGGATAAGCAGTTCTGACCACAGAGGAAAAAAAAACCCCAAACAAACAAAACTTTTCCCTGGAACCCACCTAAGTTCCAGTCCTACAGGTATTTCAGTTTTAAAGCCCAGTTCCTGGTTTATAGCCACTTCTCTGGGCCACACAATCCCCAAGCAGAAATACAAAAACAGCAAAAAGGCAAAACAGGCTTTCTTTTCTTCCTGTTCCCAGGTGCTAGCACAGCACACTCACAAAACAAACTAATAACTTTAAAAGTAGGAAACTTCCCACCTGCCCTGCTGTGGCTACAGCTCCAGGTCGTACTCCCTCTCTAGTTCCAAGGGTGAGCTACTTTCCCACTGCTTGGTGGTGTCTGGGCAAGTTTCCCCTGCAGGACTCTCTGGCTCTGGGCTGAGGTCTTCCATTTCCCCAATCAGCCAGCTGGTGTGGGAGAGCCTTCCAGGACTCCTTTGTGCTTCCTTCCTGCTTCCCCTGCTTCTGGCTGCTAAAGGGAGTAAAAGGGTTTGGCTTAACACGCTCCACCCCCTTAGCTATCACAGAAGAATTCTTAAATGAGCCATCCCCCCTCCACAGGGGTTCCACACTGCTCTTTCTTACTGGCATAGGGATAAACCTAGAGGCTCTAGGGACTTGTAGTGTTCTGTACTGCAATGTTTCTGGCTTAAACCTAGGTTCTGTGGAGGGAATAGGGACTTGCTGAGCACTTGGCACCGGGTTTCTATTGCACTATGTGAGGTCTCTGCCACAATCCGCAGTAACCATTATCTCTTTCTCTCTCTGAGAGATCTCATGTGACTATCCCAGGCCCTTCTGAATTCAGACACAGTCTCTGTCTCCACCACCTCTTCCGGGAGACTGTTCCACGCATCTACTACCCTTTCTGTAAAAAAGTATTTCTTTAGATTACTCCGGAGCCTATCACCTCTTAACTTCATCCTATGCCCTCTCATTCCAGAGCTTCCTTTCAAATGAAAGAGACTCGACTCATGCGCATTTACATTATGTAAGTATTTAAACATCTCTATCATATCTCCCCTTTCCTCCAAAGCATACAGTTCATCTGCTGAGTTGGCGTGACATATAAGGTGCAAAATGCAGGATGTTTTGAAGTATATTCTGGATGCTATAGGTAGTCAGTGAAGCTTGTGGAGGTAGTCGGATATTGCATCACATTTTTTTAAATGGAAGATCAGTCAGATTGTGGTGTTTTTGTATTAGCTGCAGACTGTGTAGTTGTGTGGTACCCAGGCCTGCGTATAGTGAGTTGCAGTAGTCCACTTGTGAGAGAATGAGCAATTGCACCATGATGGCAAAGTGGTGCTCACAGAAGAACAGCCTGGTCCAGATAATCAGTCAATTTAATTGTAACCTATCCTTCCATTATTTTACTAAATAGAGGAATAGATGCCACTGGCCTATAATTCGTAACTTCTTGAATCCCCCATCTTTTGATTTTTAACTATTGATATGTGTAGCTGAAGTCATACAAATACAGTCAAACCTCGGATAGCGACTAACGTGGTTTGCAAGTGTTTTGCAAGATGAGCAAAATATTTTATTAAATTTTAACTCGACAAACGAGCATTGTCTTGCAGTACAAACACATATCGCACATCACATCATCAGAACCCACAGTTGAAACGCATACATCGTACGCTCAGCATGGCTGAATGTAATAAAAGCTGAATGTAATAAAAGTATCATGCCCTATTTACCCAGAGTTCAAATATGCACGACATACACGCATCTTCCGCTGAGCACAGCTGAACATAATAGAAGCATCACACCCAATTTACCCATAGCTCAAGCGCTCACAGCATACAGTATTTTGTATTAAAGTTTTTGGGTTGTGGAACCAATTGTCTGAGTTTCTATTATTTCCTATGGGGGAAATTCGCTTTGATATACGAGTGCTTTGGATTACGAGCTTGCTTCCAGAACAAATTATGCTCGCAAACCAAGGTTTTACTGTAAATGGTTATGGAAGTTAATCGTTTCTAAATAGTGACTAAAAAAAGTTGTTCTATCTAAAGTTATGACTATGATACAATCACTTGTCACCTGGTATTGTCCCTATCATTTTGAGCTACTGCAGGACATTCCATTGGCATGTACATCTGTTCATTACCAAAATGGGTTTTAAAACAAAATAAAATAATTTTAACTAATACTAATTACATCTCAAAGCTTGCATTTGAAAAAAAAATGAAAAACCTGTTTTTCCCTTCTGTTGAACTAATTAAACGTCCTGTGAATGTAAAAGCAAAAATCGGTAAATATTGATTTTATTGACCTTCACTAATGCATTCTAACTTTAAGATGTAATGTACAGATGGAGTCGACACCTCTTCATCTCTAACTTGCTGGAAGCATAATGAGATAATAGCTTCCAGTCACTGCATTAGATTTATTACAGTGCCTGTGTAGATTGTGATACTTCTCTTCTTTTTTTTTAACAATAAGAAAAGAGAATGTAGTACTGAGCTGTCAATACCCCAAATATCTGTATTCAAATCTGAATGTAGTACTGTGGGAACATGGGAACTTATATACTACATTCTCTTTGACTGGCCTTTAAAAGTAATCATTACTTCCAAAGAGTCCAGTTTTCTCCAGAGACAATACAGAAACTACTAGTCGACAATAGTTAAAATAATTCAATAGGGAATAACTGTTTACCAAAGTGCTACTAGGAATGCCTCCTTCTTCACTATACTCCATGGCATTCTCCTCTCCCCCCCAAAACACACACACATACAACTTGTGGATTTACAAGACAAAAATGTGTGCACTGAAAAAAATAAAAAATAATCTGAAGAAAACGACAAATTTTCTGAAAACAAACTGAATTCTTTTTTGTCTATGAAGATCCATAATAAAGAAAAGACATTTTAATACATATTAACAAGCATACTAGCTCATAACTCCTTAATGTGAGTAGCCTGTTTCAGGTGTTTACTTTGCATTACATGCTTAAATCACATTAGCAATAGAGCCTCTAATTAGTTGAAATTAGCCCCCTCTTCTACGAAACCACGCTAGCATTTTTTTAGCACAGAGAGCCACGCTGAATGACCCGCACTGCTCCCGCCGCTCATAGGAACTCAATGAGCGTCGGGAGCAGCACAGGCCATTCAGTGTGGCTCTCTGCATTAAAAACCGCTAGCACGGTTTCGTAGAAGAGGGGGTATGTGTATTAAATGTGTGTTATTGAATTTTGCAGAATTAAGTCAGGGAGCATGGCATCGTCAGATAGTAGGCATGGAAGCGTTAGCCAGCTAGCACATTACCTATACCGTGCATTACCTGGCTAATAAAGAGTTAATGCAGGAGCACTTAGCACCTTATAAATAGGAGGCTGTATGTGGTCTTATGTTAACTTTCAGCAGGTACCATGTGTTAACATTAATAAATTAACTGCAATAATAATAAAAATACTGGGAATGTCCTTTCTTGATGCAGTGTTAGTTTTGGGGCTTGCTGTGTGTCAAAATTCTGCATTCAAAGACATTAAGTAGTGATACCCTTGGGGTGTCATTGGTGCTGCTAGCCAATGAGGACCCATACATTGACCCTGAGTGTACCTGGATATTTGTTATTTCTTGAGAATTATTACAGAAGCCAATGGTGGAACCATAGCTGGGGGGAAGGGGGACAGGGGGGACCCCATTAAGCACTGGAGTTACTTAGAGATTCATAAGTGGTGAATGTCTCAGCCCTATTACAGTGAGGAGTATTTGGTTAAGTGCCAGTAAATGCTATGTGCAGCTTTGGTTGTTTGATACCTTTGCAAGATTGCTCACAGGTAACGGCCGGCAGTTTAGTGCGCGCTATTACACCTGTTAAACCGCTAAAGCGCCTTCATAAAAGGAGCCCTAAAATAATTTTCCCCTGAGGTAGTCCATTCTGTGGCGAAACAGCCACAACAAATAACCACTATATAACATTCTATATAACAAGCTCTGCAATGGACTGTGACATATTGGCCAGTTATGCTCAACAGACCTTCTAAGATAAGTGGTTATTTGTTGTGGCTGTTTTTCTCTTTGAGATAGAATGTTATATAGTGTTTTTGATAGCCAAGTTCATCTTTGTTTCATTTTTATTTAAATTTATCTAAGTTTGGTTTGAGAGCACAAGTCTATGGGGACATCTCGTAGTCTCCTGATTGGAGGATATCTTTTCTGGTTTTAAATGTATTCTTCAGCTTTTAACATTTAGGTGTGTGCCTTTAATTCATTTGATTTTACTTTTGTATGCATTAAAATACTTATCAGGCAGTAGTTGTATGCATAAGTTTTTTTTATAATTTGTGGTCATTTTTTAGTTCAATTTATTTAATTATGGCTTGTGTTATTTTGTTTTTAATGTGCATATTTATGTGCATTTATTTGATTTGATTTTTACTATTAGACTCTTGACAAAGGCAGAATTGCCAAAACACCATCAGTGTCAAGTTTACCAGTTCATTGTTAATTAATAAAGTGCAATTAGACTCCACTACTGGGTGATCGACATCTTTTCCTCACGACTCTTATTTGGATTGTTGTCTTCATCATCGAGGCCTATTCGGGCTTTTTTCCAGTGATATCTTTGATTTATTGCTGATTTTTATGGTATTGCTTATGTTTTGCTGTTTATGCATTCATAGTATCACCTTGGGTCTTGATGATCCCTAGTTAGGCTGAAGGTGAAATAGACTCCATTGAAGTTATTTCTCCTTCAAGTGGGGGGGGGGGGGGGGACTGTAGGAGTGGTTCCTTCCTCACACACCTAAAGGTTAGCCCTCTCACTGACGTCATAAAGCCTGAACAATCTTTCCAGCATGAACCATTGTCTGCAAGAAATCTTTCCAGCATGAACCATGCAAGAAGAGAAAAAGAAGAAATCATCTTTGCTGCCTGCCAGATGCATTCTGGGTATGTTCACCAGAACTATGTGTTTCTCCAGTCAAGGACATCCGACTATGCCTACATGCTCAGCCCGTGTGAACTTGGGTGAGACATCAACTTCTATGCTGTTCTTATCTAAGAAGGCGCCTCTTCCCAAGGCCTGTATGAGACTTTATACAGAAAGGCTATTCATCCAAGTTCTGTTTCTGGATTGGTTCTGAGAGGTCATCTGATGAGAACTAAGGAGAAGGTGCCTAATTAATTTCTAGTCTGTGCTGAGGTGTAGCATACGTTTCTCTGCACACCTTCTACAATAATTAAGACCTGAGAAGTTACCTCTTGTGATTAGCTCTCTTCCAGGGAGTGAAGAAACAGGACTTTTATCCAGACCTGGTGTTCATGTCACTTAAGGAACTATTGCTGACAGACTTTTACAGCTTACTTCAGTAAATAACAGACTCTTGCTGACCGGAAAAATTTTTTACATCGTGCCACGCCAAGAAAGGACTGATTCTATCTCCCTGAGGCTTGACCTGCAGGATGGTGAGCTAGGAATCATATTTTCCTTATCAGCTGGGCTAGGTAGATCTCTGATTGGTTACAGGAAAGGAGTTGTTAATTACTCTGGGTGATAAACTGTAATAGATTGCTGCTAATCAGGAATTATTATTATAAGGAATTATCTAGTGTGTAAGAATCAGTTCTATTTATTCATTTATTTAGCAAGTATTGTGTGATAATATGTACTGAGTTTCATGTATTCTGACATTGTGTGGACAATAATTAGTTATTATTTACTGCTGGCTTATGAATTATATTTTTATATCTATAATAAAACTCTTTCATAAAGCCCTGGTCTCTATTTTTGCATAAATTGACAAAGGGTATAGAACCTTAGGATAAGGAGTTTATGGTTTCCCTAGCAACTTGTATACACGTGATTTGTTTATATAGAAATCATTTGTTATATCCATAAATCTACCTGCACTACCAGATGCCTATGTGCAGGTGAACCATGTCCTAGTGATGTCATGGAGCCTCATACAAGCACTTGAAGGTGAGCATGCACAGCGTAAATGTGGGAGGTATGCTGTAAAAAGAGAATGGTGGTAGGGGAAAAGGGTTAAGGTGTTCTAGGAATGTGGACGGGGAAATAATGGGTGCAAGCAAGTACAATCCATCCCCAGGTAGGCCCAGAATAGCCCACATTTGCTTTCTGACACACACATTCTATGTGGCATTTGGATGTTTTCAACATGGATGTTTTTCTGATAAAAAATGGGGTGTAAAGTTAGATGTTCTGGCAGCTTAGACATCCTGGTGGCCAAGGCATCTAAGTATATGATTTTCAAACAAATAATTATATTTGGACATCCAGCAGTTGCCTTTCAAAAATGGTCATTTATGTTCCTCCGACTTTAGATGTCCAGCTGGAAATGTCGAAGTCAGACAGACAAAAAAAAAAAAAAAAAAAATTGGCCCTCTAAGGGCTCCTTTTACTAAGCTGTGATAGCGGTTTTAGCATGCGCTAAATTGCCGTGTGCTAGACACTAATGCCAGCATTGAGCTGGCATTAGTTCTAGCTGCATAGCGTGGGTTTAGCACGTGCTAAAATTCTGCGCACGCTAAAAATTTTAACATTTAGGTGTGTGCAACTTAGTAAAAGGAGCCCTAATGGCCTCTTTTTCAAAGCCGCGCTAGCGGCTGCCACGCGGCAACAGCCCCGAAGCCCTATAAATCTCTATGGGCTTCGGAGCCATTAGCGCAGCGCAGCACAGCCGCTAGCACAGCTTTGAAAAAGAGGCCATAAGTCAATATCAAACACTGGCAGGCTACATTTATAGTGGTCAAAGATAGGCCAGCTATTTATGTAGCCTCATTTAGCTTGCCAAACCTAGCCAGCTAGTAATTTCAATTTCCTGGATAGGTAGCTAAGTCGTACAGCATAGCCAGCTATCCACTATCCTCTAAGCCAGGGGTGCCCACACTTTTTGGGCTTGCGAGCTACTTTTAAAATGACCAAGTCAAAATGATCTACCAACAATAAAATTAAAAAAAAAAAACACAACGCACACTGTACGCATACAATTGTTAATTATCATTCCTATTCTGGGTTTTTTTCAAAGAGGTCAAAGGAGATGACTCTATGCACTGTCACCTCAGTAACAACCATACAAAAATAGACAAATACCCACCCCCTCCCTTTTTACTAAACCACGATAGCAGTTTTTAGCGCATGGAGCTGCGCTGAATGCCCAGCGCTGCTCTCGACGCTCATAGGCTCCCTGCGCTAAAAACCTCTATTGCGGTTTAGTAAAAGGGGACCATATTGTAAAATATAGAGAGCAGATATAAATTCAGACACATTTTGATCACTAAATTTAAAATAAAATCATTTTTTCTACCTTGTCTGGTGATTTCATGAGTCTCTGGTTGCACTTTCTTCTTCTGACTGTGCATCCAATCTTTCTTCCCTTCTTTTAGCCTGTATGCTTCCTCTCTTCCTGACCTCATTCCCCCCCCAATGTTTTCTTCTTCTCTCCTTGCCCTCTCTTTCTTTCTCTCTTCATGCCCCCATTCTTTTTTTCTGTTTCTCTTCTTTCCTTCTGTCTCCCTGCCTGCCCTCTTTCTCCCTCCCTGCCCACCCACAAGCCACTGCTTCTGCCGCTGCCATCGGATAACAGGCCCCCAAAGCCGCCCGCCGCCGGCCAAGCTCTCCTTGCTTCAGGCCCACCAGCATTCCTCTCCCCGACGTCAATTTTGCCGTCGGAGAGGAAGTTCCGCTGGCCAGAACTTCCTCTCCGACGGCACAATTGAGGTCGGGAAGAGGAAGGCTGATCGGCCCAAGATCGACATTTTGGAAAAAATGCTGCCGGGTCCTGCCTTTGAGGAAACAGAAAGTAGGCAGGACCTGGCAGCAAGAAGAGCAAATCGCAAGCTTCACTGACCTGTCTCCCGCTTTAGCCCGCGAACAGGGCTCTAACATGTGCGTGCCGGCTTCCCTTCTTACCACCTCCCCCTCCCCGGACATAACTTCCGGTTTCAGAGGGAAGCGAAGGGAAGCCGGTACAAGCACATGTTAGCCCCCGGAGCATAAGTTCTCCAAGCCTTTTTTTGGTTTTTTTTTTTAATGTTGAGCAGCGGAGGCAGCAGCAGAATTCAGGAGCGGGCCAGTCAGGAGGGGAAAAAAGAGAAGGGATGAAGGGAACCCGTTCTGCGATCGACTGGGGTCGCCTGAGCGAGCGACCTGTCGATCGCGATCGACGCGTTGGGCACCCCTGCTCTAAGCACTATTTAACCAGTCAGGAGCTGTTCCGGTTCCATTAAATAACACTGAATATTGGGCAGATACTAAATAAGGGCTCCTTTTACGAACCACGGACCAGTGAGGTAAATGTTCTAATGCTCATTCAATTCCTATGAACGTCGGAGCATTTACCTCGTTGGCCCATGGTAAGAAGCTCTTCTGTAGTTTAGTAAAATCCAGCAGAAATATTTATTAAAACAACAAGTTAAAGAGGATTAGTTAATATAAATAACTACCTTAAAATATTGTTAAAACTCTTAAAACACTTGAGCAGTGAATACAACTGAACTCTTAAATATATTTTTTCAATGGAGTAACTTCATGAGTCTACCCGTGACCCTCCTTGCAACCAGACATAATAATAATAATAATAATAATAATTTATTTCTTGTATACCGCTATACCAGAAGTTTGAAGCAGTTCACAACCAAAGAATACATACATTCAATTTCTAAAATACAAAATAAACAATCAATATCTAAATACAAAATAAAAACAATCAATAAAAGGATACATCTGATATCTGATAAAATCAATAAAAGTTAAGACAATAGCATCTCTTTATCAGATAAGTATTTTACTTTTAAACTTCAAACTACAAGCATAACATGACTTAATATAACTTTATTCTTCTATACCGCCTCAATTAAACGATTTCTAGGTGGTTTACACAGAAGAGAGCTGGACAATCAGCGAAATACAAATAATTTAAAAAAATACAACATGTTTCCTATATATACATAATGTAAAATTTTTGTTATCAATAAAGCTTCAGTTAAGATATGAATTTATCAAACAGTACAGCCTTAATTTCTTTTCGAAATGCGCCATAGGACAACATAGCTCCACTAATATAACTACCTAACCAGGACTGTTGCTTACTTGCTTGAAATGCAAGAGTCCTGTCCAAAAAAGATCTGTATCTGCAGCCGGTAATTTTAGGATAGGTGAATAAATTGCAATTCCTAGTTATGCTCGTAGGGCTGTATAGCACGGAATGGGATAGAAGGTAGATTGGGGCCAGTCCCCAAACCAGCTTAAAGCAAATACAAGAGAATTTAAATATTACTCGTGCTTTCACCGCTAGCCAATGCAATAGTCGATAGTAAGGACTGATATGATCATTTTTCTTCAACCCAAAAATGGAAACGTGAACAAACAGCGGAGGCCTGGAACAGTCACAAGGTCGACCAAAAGAATTGTCACAAGGCGGTAAGAGACGCCAAAAAGGTCTATGAGAAAAAGTTAGCGCAAGAAGCCAATAACTTCAAACCCTTTTTTAGATACATAAAAGGGAAAAAACCAGCTAAGGAGGCAGTGGGCCCTCTAGATGACCAAGGAAGAAGAGGGTGCATTAAGGATGATAAACAGATTGCTGATAGGCTAAATTCATTCTTCGCGTCTGTCTTTACCAAGGAGGACACTGCATTACTGCCCGAAGCAGAGAAAGTATTCAAGGGAGAAGATGAGGATAGCCTGACCACAGTGAATGTGGACTTGGATATGATATACAATCAGATCGACAAATTAAAAAGTGACAAGTCCCCTGGACCAGATGGAATTCACCCGAGAGTCCTAAAAGAACTTAAGGTAGAAATAGGAGAGTTATTACAATCCCTTGCTAATTTGTCAATCAGAACAGGTCAAATACCAGATGACTGGAAGATAGCAAATGTCATCCCAATCTTCAAAAAGGGATCGAAAGGTGAACCAGGCAACTATAGACCTGTGAGTCTTATGTCGGTTCCTGGGAAGATGGTAGAAGCACTAATCAAGGATAGTATAGTGCAACATTTGGATAATCATGATCTGATGAGAGCCAGTCAACACGGCTTCAGGAAGGGGAAGTCATGTCTGACGAACTTGCTACAATTTTTTGAGAAGGTGAACAAACACATCGATAGAGGAGACCCGGTGGATATAATATACTTGGACTTTCAGAAAGCATTCGACAAGGTCCCACACGCAAGGCTTATGAGAAAACTAGAATGCCATGGAATAGAGGGGAACATCCTAAGATGGATAGGTAGATGGCTGGAGAAAAGATTGCAGAGGGTAAGCATAAATGGGAAGTTCTCGAACTGGGAAAAGGTGACAAGCGGTGTGCCCCAGGGCTCGGTTCTTGGGCCCATTTTGTTCAATATCTTCATAAATGACCTGGAAGAGAAAACAACAAGTAATATAATCAAGTTTGCAGATGACACGAAACTATGCCGGACAGTTGGGTCACTAACGGACATTGAAGAACTCCAAAGAGATTTGAACCAGCTAGAGAAATGGGCGGAAAAGTGGCAGATGAAGTTTAATATAGAGAAATGCAAAGTGATGCACCTGGGAAGGAAAAACAAGGAACATGAATATAAAATGTTAGGTGTGACATTGGGCAAGAGCGAACAAGAAAGGGATCTGGGGATACTGATTGACAGGACCCTGAAGCCGTCGGCGCAGTGCACATCGGTGGCAAAGAAGGCAAACAGGATGTTGGGCATGATAAAGAAGGGAATCACGAGTAGATCGGCGAACGTCATAATGCCGCTTTACAGAGCAATGGTCAGACCACACCTGGAGTACTGTGTCCAGCACTGGTCTCCCTACCTAAAGAAGGATGTGACCCTGCTGGAGAGGGTGCAGAGGCGAGCTACGAAGCTAGTAGAAGGTATGGAAAATTTGAGCTACAAAGAACGCCTCAGAAAACTGGGCTTATTCACCCTTGAGAAGAGAAGACTGCGAGGGGATATGATAGAGACTTATAAAATAATAAAAGGATTCGACAAAATAGAGCGAGAAGCATCGTTATTCACGTTGTCAAATGTGAATCAGACAAGAGGCCATGGACTGAAGTTGAGAGGCGACAGGCTCAGGACAAATACCAGGAAGTTCTATTTCACGCAGCGTGTGGTGGGCACTTGGAATGCTCTCCCGGAGGAGGTTGTGACAGAAACCACCATTCTGGGTTTCAAGGGCAAGTTGGATGCACACCTTCTTGCAAATCACATTGATGGATACGGATAAACAGGTCTTCATCGGGGAACACCTGGCTTGGCCTCCGCGTGTGCGGGTCACCGGACTGGATGGACCAAAGGTCTGATTCGGTGAAGGCGTTTCTTATGTTCTTATTAGTCGGACAGCCGTGTTCTGAACTATTCTCAATTTTCTCAGGATTTTCTTAGGAACTCCCAAATAAACAATGTTGCAATAATCCAGTATAGATAAGACTAATGTCTGCACCAATATAACAGCGGAAGCTGGAGTGGCCCGCTTCCCCAATGCATACCTTTAACCTTAAATACCAATCCAAACCCTTTCCCCAATAAAAACATAGACCTGAGTGGATAAACCTGGCCGCAGCACTGTTTATTGTAAAACATATTTAAATACAATTTACATATAGTAAACAACATAATAAACATCATTACATAACCTTTTGTCTAATTAAACCGCCACAATGGAACCCACCATTGTGACCCCTGATCCCGAGCTACCGGCATAGATGAAGATGGCCCCCGACCCTGCCGTCTAAGCAAGGGTCCGAGGGGTGGCATGTCCCCACATGCCCCATTGTCCAGGGTCATCCGACCCACCGGCACGGCTCCCAGCTGGCCTACCACTCATCCCATGATGAGACCAGCCGCCAGTAGCTCGGGATACCGCCAACCAAAAAACAAAACAAAAACTCACCACTCTACCTCGCACTGAACTAACGGGCGGGAGGGCGGGAAAGCTGCCTCGGAGGACCGGAAACCGTTACGGTCCTCCGAGCCTACAGCTTATATACCCCCCCACCCTACCCCACCCTGCGGCCCCAATTTGACCTTATAGGAGGTCCTTCCCACGGTGTGAAAGACCTCCTTCCCTCTTTAAAATTTTTTACCTATCCCCCTCATCCTATCCACCCCCCCCCCGACGGACGGCAAACGCAGGCCACCCAGCTCCGCGTTAGAGCCGCCCGTCGAGACAGGCTCTCGGGCTTTTTATAACAGCGGAAGCTGGAGTGGCCCGCTTCCCCAATGCATACCTTTAACCTTAAATACCAATCCAAACCCTTTCCCCAATAAAAACATAGACCTGAGTGGATAAACCTGGCCGCAGCACTGTTTATTGTAAAACATATTTAAATACAATTTACATATAGTAAACAACATAATAAACATCATTACATAACCTTTTGTCTAATTAAACCGCCACAATGGAACCCTGATCCCGAGCTACCGGCATAGATGAAGATGGCCCCCGACCCTGCCGTCTAAGCAAGGGTCCGAGGGGTGGCATGTCCCCACATGCCCCATTGTCCAGGGTCATCCGACCCACCGGCACGGCTCCCAGCCGGCCTACCACTCATCCCATGATGAGACCAGCCGCCAGTAGCTCGGGATACCGCCACAGGCCTGAAACTCGTTACAGGCCCCCCCAACAATGAACAGAGCTGCGGTTAGAGGTCTAGCACTCGTTCACAACAAGAAGCAAAATCGTCTAACAATAGATCCCACCCGATGTCCGAAAGGTGCACTCTATCCCTGTAAAACAATCCAGAACAAGTGACATCAACCCAAGAGTGCCTAATCTGCAATCCCCCTCTAGCTTCCACCCACCGACCGATCTGACGATTAACCTTGATTAGCCCTCTGGTCCACCTACGCGACACCAACCGCTTAGGGCGTGGTATAATGTCGGACCAAACAATCCGAGCAGCCGGAAACCAACCCCGAATCACCCCGAGATCATCAATTACAGTGTCAATTAAACATTTCCCGCTAAACGAGTCAACATCATTGCCCCCAAGATGAAGCAGCAACAGATCCGGACGCCGAGCACGATGTCGAAGGTCATCGAGAAGAGGCAACAGTTGATGCCACCGCATGCCTCGCTGACCCCACCACGAGACGTAGACTCCGCACCGCTGAAGGCCCAAGTGCTGACCGCACGGTCTGACCACGGCACGCTCCCCCGCCCAATGGACAAAGGAGTGCCCGATGATCCACACCGACAGTACCCGCCGAACAGCATCTGCAAGGCAAAACTCAGCAGTCACGCACATCACATAACCCGAAAACCCAGGGGTTAGTAACAGAAAGCCATGCAGTGAACCAGTACAGCCCACCCCCAATGCAAGTTCCCCCAACACCACTAACTGTAACACCCATCAACTCAGTCCCCCCTACTGGGAACCAATCCGTCCAGAACCCGACGGACGAATATAATCGCGATAGGCCGCGGACGACCAACGGCCAATTTGTTGAATAGCCGCAGCAGGCACACCCGCCTCAAAAGCACTGGTAGCCGCACCAATGCGGAATGAGTGAGTGCCATAGCGCGCCGGGTCCTCACCACACCGATTCAGAGCCCGCCGCAAGACCGCCAAAAATTGATAACGCGTGAGCCTCGCCCCATCCGCATGGATCAACAAGGCCAGATCAAGATGAGGACGAACCGCCATATAGGCAGCCAGGGATAAGACAGGGCACGAAGCGCAACCCACCACACGGTGTAGAACCACCGTGCGTCCCCTGCCCAGCTGGTCCGACTTAGAACGGGCAATGAAGAGGCGCACCGAACTCTGATCCACCTGAACTTGGCTAAACAGGAGCCCCCTAGAACCCGAGATGTCCGCTGGGTGAACTAGCAACTCCCCCACCCTCAAGGCTCCATAAAACGCCAACGAGAAAGCAGCATGGAACAAACAGGCTTCAAAGGCCGATCTCGCCACTACCGGCAATAATTCCAGAAGACGGGATAACAAGGCATGCGTTACCGGTAGCCGGGAGTCGGGCAGCCGCGGCGCCACCCGACCCCAGGCGGCCAGCATCCGACGGGGCAAAAAACCTGACGCAGGGCAGGACCAACCAAAGGCCTTACAAAAGAAAGCAAAGTCCGTTAAGTGGCCAGCCGCCGCGCTCCGGGAATAGCCCTCGAGATGAGAACCGGCCAGGAAGTCAGCCAGCAAAACCTCAGATACAGGGCCCGGGACCCAACCCCGAGCGCGCAGGAATCCGAACACGGACGAGAAACCCCGATTGTACCGGGTCCAAGTGGAAGGAGCTACAGACTGCTGCAACATTCGCCAGATCCGTTCACCACCAGGTTCCACAAACGCTCCGGCATCGGCGACCCCTCCACCTTCGCTGCAGGAGCCAGCTCTCGAAACTGCAAGAATTGAAAACGAGAGAGGGCGTCAGCAAGCCTATTCTGAACACCAGGTACATGACGAGCCCTAATGTATAAGTTAAGGCGTAAACAACGCAGAACGAGTTCTCGCATCACCGCATTCACCTGCAAACATCTAGCAGCTTGCCGATTCACAACTTCAATCACTCCCATGTTGTCACACCAGAAAACGACACGCCTATTCCGCAACTTCTCCGGCCATAAGTCGCATGCCACTAATAAGGGGAAAAGTTCCAGCAAGGTCACATTGCGGGTAACACCCGCCCGTCGCCAACTCTCAGGCCACGCAGCAGCGCACCAATCTCCTTGACAATAAAGCCCGAAACCCACCGCCAGCCGCATCCGATTGTAGGTCTAGATCTAAGCTGGAAACGTCCGGGAACTGGATCGGGAGAGACCCATTAAATTGAGTGAGGAACAACGACCACATCTGTAAATCCGCCCTGATCCCTGCTGTGATCCGAACGAAGTGACGACGATCACGAACACCCGACGTTGCCACCGCTAAACGACGAGAAAAGGCCCGTCCCATAGGCAGGACCCGACAAGCAAAATTAAGCGACCCCAACAAAGACTGAACAACCCACAAAGTAGGCTTTCGAGTACCCCACACCAAGGTGATCAAAGACAGCAACTGATGTACCTTGCACTGCGGAAGCCGAGTCACCATGGACCGCGAGTCAATCTCGATACCCAAAAAGGTGAGACATGAAGTAGGCCCCTCAGATTTATCAGCAGCTAATGGCACCCCGAAGTCCGCCGCCATGCACTCAAACGTAGATTTTAGCAGTTCACAATCAGCCGTACCCGCCCCCCCAACGAAAAGAAAATCATCTAAATAGTGAACTACCGACGCCTTTCCCGCGCGCCGCACTGTAACCCAATGTAGGAACGAACTAAATAACTCGAAAAAGGCACAGGATATCGAGCAACCCATCGGCAAACACTTATCAAAATAAAATGCACCTGCAAACCGAAACCCCAGTAACGGATAGGAAGACGGATGAACCGGTAGCAACCGGAAGGCCGATTCAATGTCAACCTTGGCTAACAAGGCTCCCCGGCCTGCAATGCGCACCAACTGTAACGCACTATCAAAAGAAGCATATCGAACAGAACAGAGGTCACGAGGGATGCCATCATTCACAGAGTGCCCCAAAGGCCTGGATAAATTATGGATCAAGCGATATTTACCAGGCTCCTTTTTAGGAATGATCGCCAAAGGAGACAACACCATTACTGGGAACGGGCGCTCCCGAAAGGGACCAGCAACCCGCCCCATATCGAGTTCCTCACGCAACTTCCGCTGCACTTCCTCCCGCAACTGAGACACAGAAGACGCGTTAGAAGCCTGTACGTTGGACTGAGGCAACGAACAAGGAATCACAAAACCCTCCCGAAATCCCCGAGCTAGAACCCCCGCCGCCCGCACATCCTTGTATTGATCCAACCAAGGCTGCATGACACCCACCCGGACCGGAGTGGGCAACCCAGGATCCCCTAATTCACTTGGCTGGGGCGGGAGGCGCCCCCACTCCTCTCTTGGGGCATTTGAGCGCCGAGTGCGCTTGCCCACATAAGGAACAGGCATGGCGGAAGCGGCATTCAGGAAAGGAACAGGAAGATTTATTAAACAGCCAACAGACGCCAGGGCCACCCCTGCCCCAGAGCCTCCCGGAGGACGAAAGGAACGAACTCCCGCCTGGAATGGAGACCCCGGCTTACTGGACACACTCGACCCAGACCCACCGGGTTTCGCCATATGCGTCAACCATAGATTAATGTCTTGCGTGCCCCAAGACATGTGCCTATTCTCCTCCATCTTGTCCCGAAACGCTTCGTCATAATTGAGCCATGCCCACCCACTGAACCGCTGATACGCATCCAGAATGGAGTCCGCGTAGGCCAGCAAAAGACCATAGTCTTGAGGACGCTCCCGCCCCCAGACACTGGCTAACCTCAAGAACGCACGCGTCCAGTTCAAGACATTGCGGGAAACTAATCCCACTTTCGGCTTCCCAGCCTCCTTCTTGGTTTTCTTCTTACGTCCGCGCACCCGACCCTCTAAAAGCTTAAAAACATCAATACAAGCACACTTCTTAATCTTATGACGCAGTGACCGCAGAACCTTTTCCCACAATTCCGAGAGCGCCACGAGGGCAGGGACCCCCCGATCATCACCTTCCCGCACATGCCCGTCACTTGCTACCCGCCGAGGTGACCCCGACGAAGAAGACGACGTCGAAGAAGAAGAAGAAGAGGTTAAAGAAGACGAGGAGGACGAAGAAGAAGCCCTAGTCCGACGTCCCTTCTTACCCTTCCCCTTCCTCCCTTTGCCCCCAGCCCCAGCCACGAGGGCCATGTTACCCGTTATCCTGTCGCTGTCCGTCCTGTTTCCGGCAACGTCTGCTCCAGGAGTGGCGCCGTCCGCAGCTACCACCGTATCCGAAATCCTTCCAGCTGGCAGCACCGGCTCCTCAACTCCCGGCCGCTGGACTGCTGCATGTCCTCCGCTCGATACTCCCGCAGCAAACGGCCCTGCCCGGCTCTCACGTCCAGCGATGACATCCTGGGGGAAAAAATCCAGACAGGGGCCAGCAACCTGCGCAGCATGAGGGAACGTTAGCCCCGGAGTCCAAGCCCCCGCCTGCCGATCTCCCATGACCTCTAACCCCCGCGAGCCACCTCCTACCGCAGCGCCCGCACCCCAAGTCGACGGAGGAACAACCCCGGGAAACGGGGGCGGGACCATAGCCCAAGGGGCAGAGCCCCAATGAGCCCCCCAAGGCCCAGACATCCAAGGCAGCCACCAACCAGGAGGGCCGGCAGGCAACCCAGGACCCATTCCAGACGTCGATGGAAGAACCGGAAGCTCCACCACCCTGTCCCCCACCATACCACCCTCCCCCGAGGAAGAAGACGCCGCCCCCAACCGGCCAGACTCCCGCACAGCTCCAACCTGCCCCACAGCACCCTGTGCAGTCAAAGGCAGGTTAGGAGCAGGAAGGACCCCTACAGCTAAAGTCCCACTTACCCCACCGAGAGCCCCAGACAAAGCTCCATCCGGCCTAGTAACACCCCGGGACAAGCCTCGGCCCCTCCCCCGGACACCCGACCGGCGGCAACTGCCCCTGTGGGTAGACCCCGCAGGACTACAATCAGCCGGCACCTCCCCGCTCACCTCCAGCGCTATCGCAGTTCGGGTGGCCGAACGCGAGCGCCGAGGAGGCAAGGCTCTACCCCCCCTAGCCACCACGCTCACCGGATCCGGGTCTGCCTCGTCGAGGGAGTCACCGGCAAGGAGGGACAGCTCGACCGCATCGGAGGGGTCCATAGAAGGCGAACTGGCCATCTCCCGACCGCACAGCAGACAACAGCAAGCACGAGGTAGGCCCGATCGCACCACTCGACGACGCCCAAAGCTGCCTCGGAGGACCGGAAACCGTTACGGTCCTCCGAGCCTACAGCTTATATACCCCCCCACCCTACCCCACCCTGCGGCCCCAATTTGACCTTATAGGAGGTCCTTCCCACGGTGTGAAAGACCTCCTTCCCTTTTTAAAATTTTTTACCTATCCCCCTCATCCTATCCACCCCCCCTGACGGACGGCAAACGCAGGCTACCCAGCTCCGCGTTAGAGCCGCCCGTCGAGACAGGCTCTCGGGCTTTTTAATCTAAAAGATAGTGGATCAAAGTATTTTTTTATGGTTCTTAGTTTCTATGTGTGCCTTTCTTGGATTTTTGTCCCTTCTCCTTGCTTATAATGAAACTCATTTCAAGCTTTAGAAGACCTTTATCAGCTGTTATTCCAGGCTTTGCACAGCTATTCCTATTCTTATATTTAAATAAAAGAAAGCAAACCCCTAATATTGCCTGTCTTATTTCTCTTTATTTCTACCAGTTTCCAATAGCTCTATAGCTATGTGTTACTTTAGAACTCTTGTAATTGTCTGGTCCCTCTGCTATGAAAGGAAAACATAAGAACATAAGAACATAAGCAATGCCTCTGCCGGGTCAGACCTGAGGTCCATCGCGCCCAGCAGTCCGCTCACGCGGCGGCCCAACAGGTCCAGGACCTGTGCAGCAATCCTCTATCTATACCCCTCTATCCCCTTTTCCAACAGAAAATTGTCCAATCCTTTCTTAAACCCCATTACCGTACTCTGCCCTATTACGTCCTCTGGAAGCGCATTCCAGGTATCCACCACCCGCTGAGTAAAGAAAAACTTCCTAGCATTTGTTTTGAATCTATCCCCTTCCAATTTTTCCGAATGCCCTAACTGAATTAAGACCTAATCTGTCTGAAGTGATTTTTTAAGCTAGGCCTAAACATTTACTCATATATATAAATCATAACACCAAACACATCCAGATAGGCAGACAGCCTTGGCTTAATTTTCACTGCTGGTTGCAATCTTAATGTTCTTTAGTACACAGTTCTTCAACCGCTGGTCTGCGGACCGGTGCCGGTCCACAGAAAATTTCTGCCGGTTCGCACAGGGCCGGTGAGATCAATTTGGCAGTTAAATTTCCTGCCGACTGCGGTTCCTGCTCACTAATGTTCCTCCCAGCCTCAGGCGATTAAGATAGGCTGCCGACGTCGGGGCCTTCCCTCTCTGAGTCTCGCCTGTTCGGAAACAGGAAGTTGAAACAAAATAGGCGGGATTCAGAGAGGGAAGGTCCCGACGTGGCAGCCTGTCTTGATCGCCGCCCCTGCCGAGTTGCTGAAGAGGGCCGCAGAGAGAGCTGTAGATTCAGGTGCAAGTGGAGGGAGATGGTCAGCGTGTGCGAGCAAGATCCTGGGGAGCCTTCACAGTGACTTCCTCCCCTCCCACCAGCTCTTCTACTTGCCAGGGTAGTGATTACCTGCAACTTCCTGCAGGCAAGTACTGAGAGCTGCTGGAAGGGGAGACAGCCACTGTAGGAGGCAGGGAAGCTGCTGGATAAAGGGAGAGCTGTTACTGGACTTGGAGAGAGTTAGAAGGATAGATGCTGCTGGGAGGGGAGGAGGGAAAGGGATGGGAAGAGAAGAGAGTTAATATTGGATAGAGGGAGGATGGAAGGGAGAAGGAGAGATGCTGCTGGAAGGGGAGGAGGGAAAGGGATGGGAAGAGAGTTAATGTTGGATAGAGGGAGGAGGGAAGGGAGAAGGAAAAAAAGGAAGGAGGGAAGGGAGAAAGAAAAAAGGAAGGAAACAGCTGGCAGGGAGATTACAGGAAGGGAAGGGGGTCAGGGTGGAATGGAGAGATCAGATGAGGGAAAGGGGAGAGAGAGGAATGAGAAAGTAGAGAGACATTGATGCTGGAAAGAGGGTCAGAAGAGAAATGAGAGAGGGATAAAGATGCTAGATCTGGTGTAGGAGAGATAAAAATGAAGAAGGCAGTGAAGCTGGAATGAATGATGTCAAAAAGGAGAGGAGGAACAGGCTGGATGGACAGGGAAGAGGGGCGTAGAAATAAGTCAGACACATATGGAAGGGGGAGAGGGCAGACATTGGATGGAACGGGCAGATGCTGGAAGGAAAAGAGTGAAAAGAAGATGAAAGCAGAAACCAGAGACAACAAAAGGTAGAAAAAAATAATTTTATTTCTATTTTGTCATTAGAATATATCAGATTTGAAATATATATCCTGCTAGAGACATAACTGGGGACTGCAGTATTCTGTTAGCATGATATTTCTATGTAGCATTCTATAATAACTTGACTTGTTGAGTTTTCTTGATAGTAGAGGGGATATATGTGAAGGGGAGGGGAGACAGGGGTTTTGTTGGTCCGTGCTCTGTATATTTGTATTTATAAAATCACAATTGTTCAGAATATTTTTTCTTTTTATACTTTAATAAAATATGTTCAATATAAAATCATAATTGCGGCTTGTGCAGATGGGATCTGATGGTTTGCGGGGACCGAGCTCGCGGAGATGGGGTGTAAACGGGGTTTTAAAATTTTAGTCCTAGTAGTTTGCCGGTCCACAAAATAATTATTTTATTTCTGCCGGTCCACGGGTGTAAAAAGGTTGAAGAACACTGCTTTAGTACAACTGCAGTAAAGGTAGGCAGGAAATGTAGCAACGGGCTGGCTATATTTCAGCTCTGGGCTGCCTAGCAATGTCACACAGCCCCTCAGCCTTTACAAACTGCTCCACTCTCAGTCACATGGACAATAAAATCAGTACTGCCACTTACAAATACCCAACAGTGAATTATAACAATTAAGAAATCCCCTGTGGAGATTAGTTCTCTCAGTCAGACTAGCTCTCATACAATCTTGGAGACAAGATCCGTACTGTACTGAGTTTTTAGACTCTATTATATTCAGTCGCCAGACACTTCTTTTCCAGCAGTTCAAGCACTTTTTCATACTTTTTCGTAAAGTTTTTTTTTAAATCACAGGAGTTCTCTCCACACAAATTTGCATACATGAAAAGGTCTGACCACACAGACATCCTTGCAACCTAGAGGGTGGAACTTCCCAGGTACACATCACATCATAACGGTTCATAGACAAAATCGCGTGAGACAACGGCGCGCCGACAACTGAGCGCAGACAACTGAGCGCAAGGTTGAAGGCGCGCCGAATAAAAGCACTATTTTAAAGGGTTCCAACAGGGGGTGTTGGTGGGGAACCCCCCTATTTTACTTAACAGACATCGCGCTGGCGTTGTGGGGGGTTTGGGGGGTTGTAACCCCCCCTCATTATACTTGAAACCAAACTTTTTGCCTGTTTTTTAGGGAAAAAGTTTAGTTTTAAGTATAATGTGGGGGTTACAACCTCCCAAAAACCCCCACAACGCCAGTGCAATGTCTGTTAAGTAAAGTGGGGGGGTTCCCCCCACACACACCCCCGTCGGAGCCCTTTAAAATAGTGCTTTTCTTCGGCGCGCCATCAACCTTGCGCTCAGTTGTCGGCGCGCCGTTGTCTCGCGCGATTTAGTCCCGTCACCCATCATAACATTAAATTGCATTTCATTTCTAGACCGCAAAACCTCATGGATCGATGTGGTTCACAAAGAATAAGAAACTGGACAACCCAGTAACCTACAGAGTAATCCTAAAGCCCTTTATAATTTTCTAAAAATCTTACAGATAGAGAGGGAGGAAAACAAATAGAGATGTTATATGTTATGGGGAGCCCTCCAGAAATAGCAAAAAAAATACTATACCCAACTGAATACCACTACAATTCCCCATATGCCTGCAGATGCCACCTATATGTGGGTTCAGTAGGTATTTTGTGGTTTTGGGAGTACTCATACTTTCCAAGACATAAGTGTACCAGTTAGAATGGGATATGGTTTGAAGGAGAATTCCGGTTGGACCCCTTTTCCTGTGGACCTTTGGGATATGACTACAGGACTTAAAAATCAAGCTTGGCCTGTTTTTTAAGTCCTGTAGTCATATCCCAAAGGTCCACAGGAAAAGGGGTCCAACCGGAATTCTCCTTCAGGTTCCTCTTCTCTACAGAAGAAACTGCAGACAAACGTACAAGAAGCAAGCTATGTTTATTATATCAATTAATATTTGCGGTTAATGTTACCACCTTTTTACAAACCAAGGTACCAGACATTGTCCGTGTTTCGGTTAACATGCCTTCATCAGGGGTCCTAACAAATAAAAATGGAAATGACTAAAAGTATGCATGAGCAAATACATGAATATTTAAAAATAATATATATAAGGACAGACATCGTACAGTGTGATTACGGACAGATGGTGGGATGCAGATACAGGTAGTATGATGTGCAGCTCTAAGAGGAATGCCCATTATATCTGCAGCTGTCATAGAACCTGGAATGTACCATTACTTTCACCTTGTAGGGGGGATTGGAAGGTGGTCAGTCACCACTGGGGGATTAAGGGGATGTCATGCCTTTTTCCCTCAAGTGGTCATCTGGTCAGCCTGAACAACATTTTGACACTTAGGGCTAAATTCGCTAACCCCCAATTCCGTGTCTGATCCGTGCCCGATTGCATGCAGGCCGATGAATTCACAAAAGGCCTGCATGCAAATGGGGACGATCATTAACACACATCCTACCCACCGCATGAATCGCTAGAGAGTGATCCCAATGCTGCGCATGTGTCTAAGAGCTGCAACTATTTTTTTTAACTTTTACTTTTTTAAAGAGCACAGCGAGTCCTTGGTTTTAACCTGCTTTAAACCCACAGGTTAAAACCACAGGCTCGCAGTGCGGGGAAGGGCAGGAGATCAGGGCTGAGTCGGGGCGGCAGGAGAGATTTGGGGCAGGCAGGAGATCAGGGCTGAGACGGGCCTCACTTGAATTTCTGAAAGTAATCACGAGCAGGGCGATATGTGAAGTGATTTCAGGGCTGTAGAACAGTCGGCAAGGACATGAGCGACTGATCCTCACCAATCACTTTTTTTGTGATCGACCTGCCCAGTCGGAGTTCCTAACTTTTTTTTGTGAATCGCTGCCTTCCCTACTTTTGGATGTCCCTTCCCTCATTTGCATGCACAGATCAGAATCGGATTGAGAGGTAGGTTAGTGAATCGTGTCCGTGTCGCAAAGGGGTAACTAAGTGGTCGGGACTTGATCAGTGGGCTTAGTGAATCTAGCCCTTAGTCATTATTGAAATAGATGTAGCCAAAGATACCCTATTTTTGCCCTGGATGTGTTTACAAATGTTACATTATCGCAGAAGTGAAGGAAAGGGCCTGAAATAAAGATGGGCCTATACTATCGTCCACCTGAGCAAACCGGAGATATCGATGAAGAAATGGAAGCTGAGATGAAGCGAGAATGCAAAAGTGGTAACACGGTTATTATGGGAGACTTCAAACTCTCCCGGGATAGACTGGAGTCTAGGAAGCTCAAAATGCGCTAGGGAGATAGAATTCCTGGAAGCTACACAAGATTGCTTCATGGAGCAGCTTGTTAGAGAACCAATGAGAGGAAATGCCATTCTGAATCTAATCCTAAATGGGTTAAGGGGACCTGCAAAGGAAGTGGAAGTAGTGGGACCGTTGGGAAACAGCGATCATAATATGATCAAGTTCAAGGTTGAAGTAGGAATACCGAAAGGAAAGAGAACCATGGTGACAACTTTTAACTTCAGGAAAGGGAAATGGTAAGGAAGAAACTTAGGAACACTTCCAAGAAATGGCAAACAGTAGAACATGCCTGGTCTTTTTTCAAGGACACGGTGAGCGAGGCGCAAAATCTGAATATCCCCAGATTCAGAAAGGGGTGCAAAAAGAGTCGGCGTGGATAACTATAATAGTGAAGGAAGCGATAGGAAATAAGAAAAATTCATTCAAGAAATGGAAAAAGGACAAAACTGAGGGGAACTGGAAAGAGCACAGGAAGTATCAAAAAGAATGTCACCATCTGGTTCGAAAAGCCAAAACAGAGTATGAAGAGAGGCTAGCCAGGGAAGCACGAAATTTCAAACCGTTCTTTAGATATATTAAAGGGAAGCAGCCGGCTAAGGAGGAGGTGGGACTGCTGGACGACAGAGAAAGGAAAGGAGTGGTGAAGGAGGAGAAAGAAGTAGCAGAAAGACTTAACGTGTTCTTTTTGTCTGTATTTACAAATGAAGACACATCCAACAAATCTTCAATGGAGATCAAGCAGAAAAATTAACATCCATGGAAGTGAGCCTTAAAGACGTACACAGGCAGCTAGAAAAATTAAAAACTGACAAATCCCCAGGTCCGTACGGAATCCATCCAAGGGTTCTGAAGGAACTAAAGGAGGAGATAGCAGAACTACTGCAGCAAATTTGCAATCTATCCCTGAAAACAGGCATGATCCTGGAGGATTGGAAGCTAGCCAACGTTACGCCTATCTTTAAAAAGGGATCAAGAGGTGACCCAGGAAACTACAGACCAGTGAGTCTGACCTCCGTTCCGGGGAAAATGGCGGAAGCACTGATAAAAGACAGCATTGATGAACATTTTGAAAGAAACAAACTTCTGATAACCAGCCAACATAGTTTCTGCAAGGGGAGAAACTTATTGCACTTCTTCGAAGGAATTAACAAATGGATGGACAGAGGAGATCCCATATACATCATATATCTAGATTTGACAAGGTACCCCATGAACGCCTATTTCGCAAATTGAAGAACCATGGGGTGGAAGGAGACGTACATAGATGGATCAGAAATGGTTGGTGGGTAGGAGTGAAGGGCCACTACTCGGACTGGAGGAGGGTCATGAGTGGTGTTCCGAAGGGCTCGGTGCTTGGGCCGCTGCTATTTAATATATTCATAAATGATCTAGAAACAGGGACGAAGTGTGAGATAATAAAATTTGCGGACGACACCAAACTATTTAGTGGAGCTCGGACTAAAGAGGACTGCGAAGAATTGCAAAGGGACTTGAACAAACTAGGGGAATGGGCAATGAGATGGCAGATGAAGTTCAACGTTGAGAAATGTAAAGTACTACATGTGGGAAGCAGAAACCCGAGGTACAGCTATACGATGGGAGGGATGTTATTGAAGGAGAATACCCAAGAAAGGGACTTGGGGGCAAAGGTGGACATGACAATGAAGCCGACGGAACAGTGCGCAGCGGCTGCTAAGAGAGCGAATAGAATGCTAGGTATAATCAAGAAGGGTATTACTACCAGAACAAAAGAAGTTATCCTGCCGTTGTATCGGGCGATGGTGCGTCCACATCTGGAGTACTGCGTTCAATATTGGTCGCCGTACCTTAAGAAGGATATGGCATTACTCAAGAAGGTTCAGAGGAGAGCGACACGTCTGATAAAAGGTATGGAAAACCTTTCATATGCTGAGAGATTGGAGAAACTGGGACTCTTTTCCCTGGAGAAGAGGAGACTTAGAGGGAATATTGATTATACCTATATAGAGACTTACAAGATCATGAAGGGCATAGAAAGAGTAGAGAGGGATATATTCTTTAAACTTTAAAAAAATAAGAGAACAAGATGGCATTCGGAAAAGTTGAAAGGGGACAGATTCAAAACGAATGCTAGGAAGTTTTTCTTTACCCAACGTGTGGTGGACACCTGGAATGCGCTTCCAAAGGGTGTAATAGGGCAGAGTACGGTACTGGGGCTCAAGAAAGGATTGGACAATTTCCTGCTGGAAAAAGGGATAGAGGGGTATAGCTAGAGGATTACTGCATAGGTCCTGGACCTGTTGGGCTGCCGCATGAGCAGACTACTGGGCACGATGGGCCTCAGGTCTGACCCAGCGGAGGCATTGCTTATGTTCTTAAGCAAAAATCAAAAACAGGACTGCAGCGTAATGTACAAATTTAAGCCTGCCCTAGTCTCACGCAATACACGCCTCCAATACACCCTTCTTGAGATTTGGATGAGCTGCAGAGAAAAACATCATTAAAATGAATATTGAAAATACTGTAGCGATTTGCACATTTTTTGCAAAAAAAAAAAAAAGTCTAACTGCGCTTTGTTCCATTTTTGGACATTTTTCTGTTTCAAAAATGAGCCTCAAACTGTTCAAGTACTACTACTATTTATTATTGGCCAGATGCACACAGTGCTGTATATTAAACACGCAAGAGACAATCCCTGTTTGAAAGAGCTTACAATCTAGTTACGATGGACAAACAGGACAAGGGTGAATCTATACATGTTGCTGAAGTAGGAAATTACAAAGGTAGAAAATTAATAGGCCTAATCAATGTATTAATTAACTCCAAGTATTTTTGCATGCATGTGAACTGATTTGTAATTTGAATATTCTGGGATAGAACAAAGATGGTATGCAATACAAAGTATCACTCATAGCTATGTATCTTTGTCTTGGGTTTTACCTTGCAATATATAATAAGTTAGGAGATACACATCTTATGATTGGTTTACCTGTGAAGGGTACCTTTATAAACCTTATCATTAAGGAAGTACAAGCACTCACAAACAGAAAATGGACAAGACAAACCAGCTGATATTCAGAGCTATTTGACCAGCCAGGAATGGCTCATGGCCCGCCAAATAACATATGAATAACTAGCCACTCATATTCAGCGGAAGATAGCTGGCTATCTCTTGCTGAATATTCCAGTCCCTGGACTGGCCAAAGACTGACTATGTCGCGCGATATAGTCAGTCACCACCACTATTCAGCAGCTGGCCAGCTAAGGTTAGCAGCTAGATAGACCTTAGCAGATGCCTTAGCAGTTAGATAGACCTGCCTAAAAAGCAGGTCTATCTTTGTCTTCTAGGCCTTAACTGGCCAGCCGCTGAATATCAGCTTGGTTGGCTAAGTTTGCAGTGGCGATCCTTGACCCAAATATTGAATGTCGATGGCTGGATATGGTCCTGGCATTGAATATTCGGGATTGCCATGGACTGTGGGAGGTAGCTGGGCTGCCTTCTGCGGTCTAAATATCATGCCCAACATCTCTCTGCCTTCCCCCTGAAAAATAGCCTCCTATCTTTTAAGGCCTAGTACCTCAATAGTTCATTACCATGGCTTTTGAATTATCACAGAGATACCTGTCTAAAATTCTCAGTAGGTATAGGGGTGATCAGCCCCACCCTCATATACCAAACTAAAGTAAACTTTAAGCTTATATACCGCATCTTCTCTATAGAGATAGAGCTCAGCACAGTTTACAAGAGTTTTAAAGAAAGGAAAATATAATAAGAATTAGTGATTATATAGAGAGCAACGGAATTTACATTTTTGAAAATAGCCACGTTTTCAGATGTTTTCAAAATTATTGGAAAGAGCCCAAGTTACACAGCCAGACAGGAAAATTATTCCAAAGCTCAGTGATTTTAAAGTAAAGAGATTTCCCTAATTTTCCAATATAGATAACACCTTTTAATGAGGGGAAAAATAATTTAAGCTTTTGGATTGATCTGGTAATATCAGGTTTTGCAGAATTCCAAGATAGAGGAATTAAAGGAGGAAGAGTGACATGCAAGATCTTAAATGTTAGGCAGGCACATTTAAAGTAAATCCTAGAGATTACACTGAAGTTTTAACATGATCAAATTTGCTTTTTGCAAAGAACAACCTAGCCGCATTATTCTGAATCTGTTGAAGTCTTTGAAGACTTTTCTTGGTTAGACTTAAATAGACTGAATTACAATAATCCAACCTCAATAGAATAATTGATTGTACAAGGACTGCAAAATGTTGTTGGTGAAAACAGAATCTCACTTTTCTCAGCATATAGAGAATAAAGAAACATTTTTTTTTTTTTTACCAGAGAACTAAGATGGTCATTAAATGAAAGTGTTGAGTCTATAATGATACCCAAAACTTTACTTGAGAATTCAATCTGCAGTGAAGATCCAGAAGGCAATGAAATGGACAAAGATAGTTGATCTAGTTTTGGGCAAAGCCAAAATAGTACTTTATCCTAAAGCAAAAAACAAATAAGTATACATTTTTTTCTACCTTTTGTTGTTTGTGTCTACTTTCCTCATCTTCTCTTCATTCTCTTCCTTTCATCCACTGTCTGCTCTCTCTCTTTCTCTTCCATATGGCATCTGCTCTTTCTATGCCCCTTCCAGAAACTGTCTACCATCCCCTCCCATTGGTCTGGCATCCATTTTCTTCCCTCCGCATCTCTTATGGTCTGGCATCTCTATCTCCTCTGCCCCCCCCCCATGGTTTTTAGTATCTCCCTCTTCTCATTTCATCCCCTCAGATTTTCTTTCCCCAGATCTAGTCTCTCTTTCTCTCTCTCCTCTCTCTTCTCTTTTCCTTTCTTCTCTGGTCTTCATTCTCAGTTTAATTTCTGCCTCTGTCTAGATTAAATTCTTATTATCCAATTCTCATTTTCCCTTTTTTCACTGCCACCCCTTTCCTTCACCCTCTCCAGTATCTCATTAACTCTATCCTCTCTCTCCCCATCCAGTATGTGCCCTTTATTCTTTATCTTCTTCTCTTTATCCTCTCCTTCCATCCAGTATGTGCCCTCTTTCACAACTTTCACTCATTATCTGCTCCCCCCTCTCCCCTCCCCACTGACATCCAATGTCTGCCCTCGTCTCTCTCTCCCTTTACTATACTTTCACCATCTGCCCTCCTCTCTCTCCCTCCACCCCAATTCCATCAAGCATCCTGTCCCCTTCTTTCTCTCTCTCCCTCCACCCCAGTTCTGTTGAGTATCCTGCCCTTCTCTCTCTCTCCCTCTACCCCAGTTCCATTGAGTATCCTGCTCCCCTCTCTCTCTCCCCAATTCCATTCAGTAGCCTGTCCCCTCACCTCTCCACCACTGCAGCTGCTTTCCCTGATAGCACATAATAAAGCTCAAGCGCCATTCAACCTCTTCCAATTGTTGGCCCATCTCACAACCCACACCCCTTTCCCCTCACCTTCGCGGTCACCTTTCCAAATCATAGTTTTCTGTTTTAGCCAGGCTCCGGCCCAAATCTTTTTCTTTGACGCAATCCGCTCTGGCAGAAACAGGAAGTTGTGTCAGATGGGAAGCTTCAGGCTAGGCAGTTGCTTGCAACTTATGAAAATGGCTGCCGCATTGGGGTCCCACTGAAAAAGAAAACTATGATTTGGAAAGGCAACCGCAAAGGTGACCGGAGGGGGGGGGGGTAAGATAGGCCAAAAAGAAGAGGGGGGAGATGGGCCAAGAAGAAGAACAGATGCCTGGAATTCGGGGGCCCCTGAAGCTGTGGGGCCCAGGGCAGATGCCCTGTTTGCCTATCCTAATGCTGGCCCTATAGAGAGGTATTTTACTATAATTGTTTACCAGATTCTCAACCAACTCCACATAGTTTTTGGCCTTGTGATTGCCCAGGAAATCTCAAACCACTGTAACAAAGCTGTTCCAATCCACTTTCTCCTTCCTGGTTAGCTTCTTGGGACATTCCATGCACTCCAGGATCTTCTTTATCTGTGTTCCAATGAAGATTCCAACTTTGATCTTTGCCTCAGACAGATTAGGGAAGATGTAAGAACATAAGAATTACCGCTGCTGGGTCAGACCAGTGGTCCATCCTGCCCAGCAGTCCGCTCACATGGCGGCCCTCAGGTCAAAGACCAGTGCTCTAAATAAGTCCAGCCTCACCTGCATACGTTCCAGTTTAGCAGGAACTTGTCCAACTTTGTCTTGAAACCCTAGAGGGTGTTTTCCCCTATAACAGACTCCAGACTCTGGGTGAAGAAGAATTTCCTTACGTTTGTACGGATTCTATCCTCTTTCAACTTTAGAGAGTGCCCTCTTGTTCCCCCTACCTTAGAGATGGTGAGCAGTCTGTCTTTATCTACTAAGTCTATTCCCTTCAGTATTTTGAACGTCTTGAAGGTATTTGAAGGATGTCAACTCCATATCTAGAGCTCTGAAAAATTGTTTCATTAGGTTCAATTTGATGTGCAGTGGTGGAATCAGCACCATCTTGGGGTCCATCAGTGGTTCTTATTTGACATTATTTCTCCCCATAAAGAACTCAGTCCACTGTGGCCATTCCCATCTTTGGTTGTGTGCCTTTGTGCCCCTGCTATTGCAAAGGCAGAGATAGCAAGGAAACTTGGTAAAACTGCCTTTGAGATCCATTAGGAATGCCACCATTTTGAATTCTCTGATGACCTCCCAGCTGTACTCATCATACTTCAAGGCATCTAGTAAATTTTGATGCTGTTTTATGAGTAATCCTCCTTGAGGTACACTGAGTAAGCCAGTGGAAGACATGGATACTTTTTTCCCATTATGGAGCAGAATGGCTTTGATGCTCCTGAATGAGCTGTCAATGAAGAGATGCCACTCTTTTGGGTTACAGATGATTCCAATTGCCTCAGACAGACTGGTCACATTATGGCAGAAGCAGAGCCCATCTTGATGGGTGAAAAATGTGGAAAGAGCTTGGTGATGCTTCCTCTGATCTATCAAAAGTTCAATATTGGAGTTGGTGAGACCAAGATCTCTGAAGTCATTGAGGTCTTTTTGGTTTGTATAGTATGGGTTTCTCTCATAAATTGGATCTAGAACATCTCCCGCACTCTCTGACTTGTTGCTCTCTTCTGAAGATAGCTGCTCTCTCTCTGGGGGATTGGGTATGGGGAGATCAGGGCAATATGTGGCACTAGGGTGGTGGATGAAGGAATGTCTGGATATGTGATTGCAGATGCACACTTGTCAGTTTGATGTTTGGAAGGGTCCACTATGCAGAAATAGCAGCTGCTTGAGTGATCAGTGGGTTTCCACCAAATTCTTGGGATAGCAAACTTCATGGCTCTCTTTTCTTCTCTGTACCATCCTGTAGAAGAACAAAATGAAATTGTGGTAATGAATAAAATACATTTATTTCACCTATGACTAATCTGTATGAGATTCTCACAATATTTTTCATATAGGACACATTTTCGAATAACATTGCAATATGTAGAAATAAAACAAAAACATAAAGGAAAAAATAATACCTTTTTTATCGGACTAACTCCCTCCCCCCCATTTTACAAAACCATAGTATGTTTTTCATGTCGGCTGCGGCATTAACAGTTCCGACGCTCATAGTGAGCATCAGAGCTGTTACCGCCACGGCTGGCGCTAAAAACCATGCTATGGTTTTCTAAAAGGGCGGTTAATGTAGCTTATGATTAGCTTTCAAAGATAAACCCTTCTTCCTCTGATCAATTTCAGGTGTTTTAGGATTTTTTTTTCCTTTATGTATTTGTTTTATTTCTACATATTACCTTTTAGAATGGACTAAAATGGCCACCACACCATTTCAAACAAATAACATAGAAAATTGTAAAATTTAAATACTAAAAAAAATTAAGCATTCTAAGAAATTTTATAGCAGAAAACTTCACCATCCTAGTGAGAATCAAAATCATCTTACCTTCCAGAGTTTTTTGGGGGGCAGTGCTCACATGTGAAGTGAGGTCTCAAGGTTTGTCTTAATCCCTAACAGGCATGCTGAAATATGCCTTGTAGGCATTGCACATCTTAGCAGATGCTTCTATGGAGTACTTTTTCCCTCTTGTCTTAATAAATTGGCTGCATACATAGCAAAATTATCTGCCAGATGTTTGTGCCTTAGTTAAAGGGCCCCTAAGTTTACTCAGCTTGAAATCAATCTGGAATGTTCTGCAAAAAAGGTAAGTTTCAAAATATCAATGCCCTGGTAATAAAAGCAACATTTCAGCAGATTGATAGTCATTTTCTATACTTTTGTGGCATAGGCAATTAAGAAAGAACACTTATTACCCAGGAAAAAAAATTGTTACATAGGGCTCCTTTTACTAACCTTCCATAGTATTTTTAACTGGCGTTAAGGTCTAGCGCGCGGGCCAATTCAGCACGCGCTAAGCGTGTGCTAAAACTGCTATCGCAGCTTAGTAAAAGGAGCCCATAGTGTTCTTAGTAGCACAACTGCTTCTTTGAAATATACAGAACCATTTAGCCATGGGCAACAAAAGACGAAAATGAAGTTCAATGTGCTGTTCCTTTTCCTCTCTTCTTCCTACAACACAGGCAGTACTGGGTGTGTGGCATTGCCTCCATAAATAAGAAGAAAAAAGGCAAAAAGTACTTTTCAAAGGTATGCTGTTACAAAGAGTACAGGAGAATACAGACACCATCAAGTTCCGTCGGCCATCTTGGGTCTGCCTCCTCCTCCTCATTTCTTGATCATGTTTTCTTCTATCTCACAACAATACCTGAATATTCCACTCACAACAACAAAAATCTCGGATCCAGAACAAGGCTGGTACACTTTTATTTATTTATTTATTTTTTAAATGAAAAATAGCTGCGTTGTTTAATTTGCAAACAAATTTAAATGTATGGAAATATACTACACAATTGCTATGGAAATTTAGAGAAAGGACATTCTGTTGCAGAATCTCACACTTCAGACTCTATAATTGAACCACTACAGGAAAGAGGAGGTTTTGATTATATTTAAGCAATATGGACCTTACAATCACACTGAAGGCTATTCTCAATGGACCTGATTCTACAAAAGGTGCCTAACTTGGTAGGTGTCATTGAAATTGGCACCTACCCAATGTCATTCAAAGTTATGTGCTGTTTAGAGAATTGTACCTAGCAGCGCCTAACTCAAGTTAGGCATCTACAACTTAGGCGCTGGTATATTAGACAAGGGTTTTCCTAGCCTAACATACCAGCACCTAAGGTAGACATCTAACGGTGCCTAACTAGGGACTTCGCGCATGTGCAGACATCAACGTGATGATGTCACGCATGCACGTGATATCATTGCATCAATGTCTGTGCACTTCCGGGTGCCTTCTGGCTGGGGCACCATATTTACCCCCTCTTTTACTAAGGTGCGCTAACCGATTAGCGCGCGCTAATCGGTTAGCGCACCTTAGCAAAAGAGGGGATTAGTGTGCCACCGGCTGCGGGACACTGGTGTAGGGCAAAGTTAATTCTGCCCTGTTAGCTCAGCGAAGGGATTAGTGAAATAGTCTCCTCTAGCCACTCCCACCACCAAGGGGTTAAATAAAGCTAAAGTCATTCTGCTCCTCGCTTGTAACTTGTAGGGGTACATGCAAAGTGTTGCTGGGGCTTAAACATCTCATTGAATGTGGAATCCTACTAGAAATATTTGTAGGAGACTATCACTGATAGCCTGTACTGCCTTAGATTTTGTATCTTGTTTTCATTGAATTATTATGTATGTTACCTTGTAACCCATTCTGAGCTCTTTGGGGAGTATGGGATATGAATCAAATTAAATAAATAAATAAATAACTCTAGCCAAGTTTCCCAATTTTATTTAAACTTGTAAAAATTTCTAAGCAATTTACAATTAAAAGAACCAGGGTGAAAAACACTTAAACTACACTAAACTTTAAGTTTATATACCGCATCCTCTCCACGGAAGTGGAGCTCGGCACGGTTTAAAAAACTTAAAATATAAGAAGAGAAAGGAAAAGGTTTACATGAGCTTATATATAGAATGGAAGAGTAAGGGGAAAATAGAATTACATGTTAGAGAAGAGCCAAGTTTTCAGTTGCTTGCAGAATAGTTGGAGAGAGCCCAGGTTCCACAATGGGATAGTAAGGTCGTTCCAGAGACCTGCGATTTTGAAGAGAAGAGATTTTCCCAGTTTACCTGCATAGAGAATACCGCGTAGAGAGGGGAAGGATAGTTTATATCTTTGGGCGGGTCTGGTGGAGTCAGGACTCGAGGAGTTAAAGGATAGTGGGATTAGGGGAGGATGGATGCAGTGAATGATCTTAAAAGCCAGGCAGGAGCATTTGAAATGGATTCTGGAAATCACTGGGAGCCAGTGAAGATTGGACAGGAGTGGGGAGACATGGTCAGATTTGCATTTTGCAAAGATCAACTTGGCTGCAGTATTCTGGATAAGCTGGAGTCTTTGAAGACTTTTTTTTGTTAGGCATAAGTAAATGGCATTGCAGTAATCAAGTTTGGAGAGGATGATGGATTGGATGAGGACGGCGAAATGTCATACAAGACCAAAACAAGACAGTTACTGTCAGGAACAAAAAGGAAGGAGGGTAGAACTACAATTGTAATAGGAAAAAAGTAGGAAAAAACCATAAGAGAAGGTAGTATTGTAGCCTAAAAAGGCTAGGTTATCACTGTGAAGATATTAATTATTTTAATTTTAAGGGTCTGATGTTTGCCAATAACTTCAGCTCTCGAATGCATCATTAAAAAGGGAACTTTGGAGAGAGCTTTTTAATTTATTAAATCGTGTTTCTGCTCTAATAAAGGATGGCAAATGGTTCCATGTTTGTGGCGCGGTTACGGAGAAAATTTCTACTCTTCTTGTATTGATGATTTCAAAAGAGATTTTGATCAGCAGATCTTATACCCCCTTTTATTAAACTGTGCTAGCAGTTTTTAGTGTGGGGAACCACGCTGCTCCTGACGCTCATAGAGTTCCTATGAGCGTCAGGAGAGCGCGGCTCCTGGCGCTAAAAACTGCTAGCACAGTTTAATAAAGGGGGTCTTAGAGTTCTTAAGGGAGTGAATACTTTTCTAAGAAAATTGGTTGCTTTGCCTGATGGATTTTGAACGTTAAACGTGCCAGTTTGAAAGTATTTCTCTGCAGAATTGGCAACCAGTGTGCGTTTTTTCAGGAGGAGGAGACATGATCAAATCTTTTTGAGTTTGTTATAATTTTTATTGCTGTATTTTGTATTGTTTGTAAACGCCTTATTTCTTTTTGCAGTAGATTTATATAAAGTGAATTACAATAATCCAATTTTGTGATAATCAGGAATCAATATATTTAAATCCATTGGGTCTAGCACCTTTGTTAGGGATCTAATCATTCTAAGTTTGAAAAAGCAATTTTTTTTTACGACTGACCTGATCGTGATATGATAGTTTCTGATCAAGTATCACCCCTAGGATTTTAACTGAGGTGACTGATTGGAGAATGATGTTATTACCCATAACCATGCCTACTTTCAGGTAGGCCCCAGTAGGTGCCTTGACGCAGAGGCCTACATGGCACCTACCGGTGAAGGGACCTACTAGAAAATTAATTTTATAAACTTGATTTTTAATCAATTTTTAATGGTGCTGTCAATTATCGGTGGCAATTAACCAATTAAAAACAAAAATTAACCCCCTCTTTTGCAAAATCACACTAGTAACTGCTGCATGTCAACAGCACTAAAGCCTATTAATTCCCAATGGATTTAGGTGTGATTCCCATGGGCTGCCTCTCTAATTGGTTTAGTAAAAGTGTGTGTGTGGGGGGGTGGTGGGGTGGGGGGTAGGTTAAGCGCCTACATTGGCAGGAGTCCCAATCTAGGCACCTACCGGTAAGCGCTGTTTATAGAATCAGGGCCAATGACATTTACCTGAGCAAATTGATATGGCTGAAGATCTTCCTCAATTATTCCTATTAAAGATATATGAATGCTTTCCTAGCACATATGAGGGGCTGCTGAAAAGTTCTCAGCCCAACCAACATAGCTGGGGCAGTCTTCATCGAGGGCTGCACGCTTAGTCCAGTGATTTTTCCACTTCTTTTCACTGTCGGAAAAATATGGAACTGGATAGAGACTGCCCCAATTTTGCTAATTGGGCTGAGAACTTTTCACCAGATTCTGAGGTTACTAGGGTTATGCATTTGTTAGCATGTGTTTAGGTCATCAACGTACCTTTAAAAAATGAACATAAAAAATTGATTTAAAGTAAATTTAATCTATGAGTTAATGTGCATATAATAAAGGCCCCCTTTTATCAAGCCGCGTTAGGGTTTTTTTATTGCCTGCTGCTGCAGTAAAAGCTCTGATGCTTATAGAATTCCTATGCGTTTTGGAGATTTACCAAAGTGCCCGGCAATAAAAAAATGAACATGGCTTGATGAAAGAGGGGGCTAAGTTTTCTGTATAAAATTCCTTAAATATATGTTAAAAGATTTATGCAAATGAATGTGGAAAACAAAAACACAATTGCCCAATTTTTTAACCCAATTCTTTAATATAAGAATAATGATTTGTAATTGATTGTACAGTGTCATTTGCTTTTCTTTTATAGCGATTATCTTTTTCTGTATCAATAGAAATGTCCAAAACATAAAAATCCCCAAAAATCAAAAGAAGAAAATTGTTGGCTTGTGTGCATTCGAGATATGCATTTCTTTGAAATGACATGAGAAATGTTGATTCAATTATGCAATAGCACAAATTTCTTTTATTTTATCCCAAGACAAACTAATCAATATACCAAGTCAAAGGGAGACATACATCTAAGTCAACCTTTTGTGTCCTGGAATCTTAGCAAGCTATTACCCCGATCCTCAGCGGCACCACTTGGAACTCAAACCACTCTCATTGTTCCAAGCTTTATGTGTCAGATCGTCACTGGATCATTTTACTTTTTTTTATCTGACACATAAAGCTTGGAACAATGAGAGTGGTTTGAGTTCCAAGTGGTGCCGCTGAGGATCGGGGTAATAGCTTGCTAAGATTCCAGGACACAAAAGGTTGACTTAGATGTATGTCTCCCTTTGACTTGGTATATTGATTAGTTTGTCTTGGGATAAAATAAAAGAAATTTGTGCTATTGCATAATTGAATCAACATTTCTCATGTCATTTCAAAGAAATGCATATCTCGAATGCACACAAGCCAACAATTTTCTTCTTTTGATTTTTGGGGATTTTTATGTTTTGGACATTTCTATTGATACAGAAAAAGATAATCACTATAAAAGAAAAGCAAATGACACTGTACAATCAATTACAAATTACTTTTTTTTATATTTTATATTATATATAAAATATAAAAAAAAGTAAAACGATCCAGTGACGATCTGACACATAAAGCTTGGAACAATGAGAGTGGTTTGAGTTCCAAGTGGTGCCGCTGAGGATCGGGGTAATAGCTTGCTAAGATTCCAGGACACAAAAGGTTGACTTAGATGTATGTCTCCCTTTGACTTGGTATGAGAAATGTTGATGGCATTTCTAATATTCCTCCTGTTTTACAAACACTGCATCGATAACTGCTCCAACGCTCATAGGAATTCTATAAGCATTGGAACAGTTACCGCTGCTGCCGGCACTCAAACCTGTGCTATGTGTTCGTAAAAGAGGGGGATTGTTTCAAATTGTTTTTAGCTTGAAATGTCAGGAAAACCCTCAAAAATAACTATGCAGCTCTCAAAAATAGCCTGCGCTTTCAACAGTGCAGGTCATTGCCTCTTACTGAGGCCACCTTTAGAATGGCAGTAAAAGGACCCCATTTTCCATGTTTCCTACTAATGGCCATGCACTAATTTATCCATTACTGCATGAGCCCTTACTACCATAGAAACATGATGGCAGATAATGACCAAATGGCCCATCTAGTCCGCCCATTTGCAGTAACCATTATCTTTTCCTTTCTCTAAGAGATCCCACTTGTCTATCTCATGCCTTCTTGAATTCAGACATAGTCTCTATCTCCACCACTTCTTCTGGAAGATTGTTCCACACATCTACCACCTGGGATACACTGAGAGTGGCCTGACTCTGATTGGCCATATTCCTAAAACCCCTCCCATGGGAAGGGTCTTAGGCATCTGAGCCAATCTGAGCCTTAGACCCCTCTTGTGTTGAGCCTCCTGGCAGGAGGAAGTAGGCATCCCTCTTACTGGCCATCAGATTACGGTACGGGGGTGTTCAGGGGTTTTGGGGGTGGAAAAGATCTTGGGGTGTTGGGGGACATTTGGGGAGTGTCAGAGGGATCTTGGGATGTCAGGGAGTGTCGGGGTAGAGTTGGGGAGTATCGGTATGGAGTCGGGGAGTGTTTGGAGGGCTTCAGGCGATGATTGGGCCAGTGGCAGGAGGGAGTGGGCATCCCTCCTGTTGGTGGATGTCTCAGAGGGTGGCGGCAGGAGAAATGGGCAAGGGTGGTGACAGGAGAAATAAGGCATTCTTCCTGCCACAGACATTCAGGAAGGGGGGGCTTTGTGGGTTCTGGCAGGAGGAAGTGGGCATCCCGCCTGCAGGCTGATTGCGGCAGGGAGATTGGCTCAGCGGCCGCGTCTATTTGAAATGTAGATCAGCAATTTGCTTGCCTACATTTCAGGTGTTTATCGCAACCTTTGTGAAATGCCTAGGGCTACCTAAGCTCACCTAAGGCCACTTCTGGGCAAAACCATGCCCACACCTAGCCTTGGGTGAACTTAAGCAGCCCTATGCACCTCCCTAGGTTGGTGAAAATGCCTTCAATGTAGGCGGCCTGCCTCGGTATGTTGCTTTTTTTAAATATGTGTTCCAATTGGCTAGTTAGACAGCGGTAGGATGCCTACCACCATCTACAATTGAGACACCGTTTATAGAATTTGCCCGTGAGTGCCCTCAGGAAAGGCCCCAAAGTGATGGGCTGAGTTAGGAACTGGTTGAGTGGAAGATGACAGAGGGTAGTGGTCAACGGAGATTGCTCTGAGGAAAGGGATGTTACCAGTGGTACACCTCAAGGTTCTGTTCTTGGCCTGTTCTTTTTAACATTTTTATAAGCGATATTGCTGATGGGCTGACAGGTAAGATTTGCCTATTTGCGGATGATACAAACTCTGCAATAGAGTAGACACCCCTGATATTGTGAATAACATGAAGAAAGACCTAGCGAAGCTTTAAGAATGATCTGAAATTTGTCATCTAAAATTTAATGCTAAGAAATTTAAGGTCATGCATTTGGGCTGCAAAAACCCTAACGGTACAGTTTAGGGAGTGAAGAACTTATGTGCATGACAGAAGAGTGAGGCTTGGGTGTGATTGCATGTGATGATCTTAAGTTGGCCAAATAGGTTGAAAAGGTGACGGCAAAAACTAGAAGAATACTAGGGTACATAGGAAGAGGTATGGCCAGTAGGAAAAAGGAGGTATTGATATCCCTGGATAAGACTCTGGTGAGACCTCATTTAGAATATTGTGTACAATTCTGGAGACTGCACCTTCAATAAAATATAAAAAGGAAGGAGTCGGTCCAGAGGAAGGCTACTGAAATGGGTCTTCATCATAAAGTATATGGAGACAGACTTAAAGATCTCAATATGTGTACTTAGGAGGAAAGACGGGAGAGGGGAGATATGTTACAGATGTTTAAATCCCAAAAATCAATCTACAAAAATATTACTCGCCAGAGATAGGCTACACCCCCCCGATAAACATTTCATAACAAAGCGGAGAAAAAGCCTCAAAATTTTCATACACAGCAGCAGACAACTCTCAATACTGGTTTAAGATTCAAATCTGCTTAATTTACTATCACTGGCAAAAAACTCCACCACCATTGAAATGTAATTATCAAAGGGTAATGTGCACATCACTGTGCATAGGAAAAGCAAAAACAAAAAGTTTTACTTAGCTTGGGAACCATGATCTGAAACGCCATGCTATGTTGATTGAAGATGTCTGGCCAGACTCCAGATAGAAACGCCACGGCACCAGTCAGATGTACAGTCCAGAATCCATGCCCAATCCTCCAAGTGCCTTGTTTCGCCTCTCAAAGGTGAAACAATGGACAAATGGCAGCTAGGTTTTTGGCTGTTGTGATGACGTTGTAACCCGGAAGTTGGATCCTGTAGTTCTTTTTTAGCAACGGGAGTTTCTTGTGCCTGTGTGCATGGAAGAGGAGCGGAGTTTTCCAGTTTTCCAGTTCCTTGAGGAAGCCTTTGAGAGGCGAAACAAAGCACTTGTTGGAGGATTGGGCATGGATTCTGTCCTGTACATCTGACTGGTGCCGTGGCGTTTCTATCTGGAGTCTGGCCAGACATCTTCAATCAACATAGCATGGCTTTTCAGACCATGATTCCCAAGCTAAGTAAAACTTTTTGTTTTTGCTTTTCCTGTGTACAGTGATGGGTATATTACCCTTTTAAAAATTACATTTCAGTGGTGGTGGAATTTTTTGCCAGTGATAGTAAATTAAGCAGATTTGAATCTTAAACCAGTATTGAGAGTTGTCTGCTGCTATGTATGAAAATTTTGAGGCTTTTTCTCTACTTTGCTATGAAATATTTATCGGGGGTGTGTAACCCATCTCTGTAGATTGATTTTTTGGGATTTTTCTATTACTCTATAATTTTTCTTGTGAGACAGATGTTTAAATATCTACGTGGCATAAATGTATATGAGTCAAGTCTCTTTCATTTTAAAGGAAGCTCTGGAATGAGAGGGCATAGGATGAAGTTAAGAGGTGATAGGCTCAGGAATAATCTAAGGCAGGGGTGCCCAATAGGTCAATCGCAATCGACCGGTAGATCACCAAGGCAAAGTGAGTCGATCACGGAGCCCATCCCAGGCTCCGTGATCGACTCACTTTGCCTTGGCAATCTACCGGGCTGATCAGCCTTCCGCTCCCCGACGTCAATTCTGCCGTCGGAGGAAGTTCGGGCCAGCCAATCGCTGCCTGGCTGGGCCGGAACTTCCTCTCCGACGGCAGAATTGACGTCGGGGAGAGGAATGCTGGTCGGCCCGACGCAGGGAAGCAGGGAGAACTTGGGGTGGCGGTGGCTTTGGGGCCTATTACCTGATGGTGGCGGCGGTGGCCTGTTCCCCGATGGTGGCAGCAGTGGCTTGGTAGAGGGCAGGGAGAAAGAAAGAAAGGGGGCAGGCAAGGAGAAAGAAGGGAAACAGAAAAAAAGAAAGGGGGCATGAAAAGAGAAAAAAAAGAAAGGGAGGCAGGCAGAAAGAATGGCAGGAAGAGAGGAAGAAAAAGTTGGGGGAGGGAATGAGGTCTGGAGGAGAGGAAGCATACAGGCTGAAAGAAGGGAAGAAAGATTGGATGCACAGTTAGAAGAAGAAAATGCAACCAGAGACTCATGAAATCACCAGACAACAAAGGTAGGAAAAATGATTTTATTTTCAATTTAGTGATCAAAATGTATCTGAATTTATATCTGCTGTCTATATTTTGCACTATGGCCCCCCTTTTACTAAACCACAATAGCGTTTTTTAGCGCAGGGAGCCTATGAGCGTCGAGAGCAGCACTGGCATTCAGTGCAGCTCCCTGCGCTAAAAACTGCTATTGTGGTTTAGTAAAAAGGGAGGGGGGCACCCCTGATCTAAGGAAATACTTTTTTACAGAAAGGGTGGTAGATGCGTGGAACAGTCTCCCAGAAAAGGTGGTGGAGACAGAGACTGTGTCTGAATTCAAGAAAGTATGGGATAAGCATGTAGGATCTCTTAGAGAGAGAAAGAGATAAAGGTTACTGTGGATGGGCAGACTGAATGGGCCATTTGGCCTTTATTGCCCTCATGCTTCTATGTTAATTATTGCAACTATATGGGCTATATAAAAATTGAACCATAAGGTGTCAATTTCTCAATTTCCACATTTCTATCTCATAATCATATTGAGAATTTAAGAAACGTTGCAGCTCAGCAACTTTCTTTAAAAACTTTTTTTTTCATCATTGCAAAAAAAACTTATCCATAAAGGAAAATGAATTTGTCATAGTAAAACCAGAGTTCACATTTATAATATCAATAATAATCTCTGGCCTGTTAATTGCCATTTAATATAATTTTTCTAGATTAAAACCTGGGGAAATGAGCATTAATTTCTATTTAAAGTGCTGTCAATGACTAATTATTTATAAAACAATGCACTTTTGGAACAGATGTTGCTGACAGTAATCAGATACAAGTGAACCATTAATTATACTGGCATTTTTGAATGAGCATTGTAATATACAGTATAAAGGAGTTGTACAATAGCTGTTCCCATAGATATAACATGGGGAAATTCCTTTGCATATAACATCCTAAATGTTGCTGTTTTGTATCAGTTAAATTGGTTGGAGTTTTCTGTAGTTTTCTAGTCCTCAGAGGCAACAAATGATTTTCAGGATAGCCTTAATGAATATGCTTAGTAGAAATTTGAATAGAAGGAAGTGATCTTTATTATACATATCTCCTCCTTTACAAAGCCACACTAGGGTTTAAAGCACCAGCCGCCACGGTAACTGCTCCGACGCTCATAGAATTCCTATGAGCGTCCGAGCTGTTACTGCTATGGCCAACACTAAAAAAACGCTAGTGCATCTTTGTAAAGGAGGGAGGATATTTATTATTTTTATTTTTTTTTTATTTATAATTTTGAATACTTTACAATATCCAACAATTCAAAAGAAAAAAGGAAATCACATAAAACAATACATAATCAAATCATACATACAAAGCTCCTTTCAAGCCCACATTAATGGGGAGTATATCTTGCTATTTCTAATAAAATAAAATTCAAGAAATATAAAGGATAATGATTCTTGGTTCATATTTAATGAACCCTGAGTCATTCCTTAAACTGGGATACTGTTATATTTATTCTCCTCATATTTCTCAGTAAGGTGAAACAAATCTCATTTCTATTTCTTTTCTCTTGCAATTAAGAATTGTTGTAGTTGTATTGGATCCAGGATATTTATTATTAGGGTATTTAGGGGTCGTACTGGGTACAAAGCTTTCCTTGTCCCATAAATATCTCAATTATGTAAGTCAAGATTTTATGCATTACAATACATGTGCTAAGGCATCGCTTTGACCATGATACAACGCAAGGACTCTCTCTTTGGATCACAAAATTCTATTACTGTAATATTATCCATGGAGGACTTCCACAATCAACAATGAAAAAGAATTGCAATCCATTCAAAACTTAGCAATTAGGCTATTATGCCTGGCAAAACTTTCAGTCCATGTCACTGCACTTCAAATGAAGAAGCACTGTCTTCCTGTAAGACACAGGATTATTTATAAGATCTTAATTACTACATTAAAGCATTCAAGTTAGGGTCCCTGGTCTACTTAGTCATTCACACACTCCTTATACCCTGCCACGTTCCCTAAATTACTATCAGTTGATCCCTTCGGGCCCTAGACAAGCACATTTAGAATCTACCATGCATAGTGCATTGTATTTTCTGGCTCCATTTACTTGAAATAATCTGCAATTATTTATCCATAGCATTCCCTCATTAAAAGAATTCAAAACATCAATTAAAACTTGGCTTTATGAACAGGCCTTTACTTTAGTACCTGAGTTACGAAGGTAAATCAAAAAGTAAAGACAAAATCCATTTAAAGGCTTTAATAGAAGTAACTGTGAGCAATTCAATATATCACTTTTCCACATAGTCCCCATGCAAGACAATTCATTTGTTGTATCATTCAACTAGCTTCTGCATTCCTGCAGAGAAGAGGGTTTTTTGGCTACTCCTGAAGCAAGGTGAGCACTGCTTCTTTTACTTCATCATGTTTTGTCTTTTGCTCTCCGGCTTGCAGTGATGCACTCATGTCTCGTCGCCAGTGACAATTCTCTCCAGAATACTCAGATCTTCTTGATATCATCTCAGAAACTAGGTCTCAACCTCTACATGCTCCAATCCAGGTCACTAGTACTTGGCCAAAACCCAAGGTATAGCAATATTCCAAGCTACCAATACAGGACAAGCAGTGGCTTCCCCCATGTCTTTCTCAATAACAGCCTATGGACTTTTCCTCCAGAAACTCTATGGGCGTCAGGAGCAGCGTGGGCCATTCAGCGTGACTCACCGTGCTAAAAACTGCTAGCACAATTTCATAGAAGTAAGTCTCCATGGACCACTCCACTCCTAGTTATTCTGCAACTGGAGAACTTTTCTTCCAGCAAGGGATTATCATTTTCTCAAGCTATCCTCTGCAAACAACAGACCTCCTTCACCCTTCTAACCAGAAGCAACAATAAGAAGACCAGTTTAACAATATTTTATCTTGGGGCACAGTTCCCTTATTTAAAGATTCCTAAATTGTAACTATCGTATTTTTTGCTCCATATGACATACTTTTTTTCCACCCAAAAGTGGGTAGAAATAAGGGTGTGTCTTATGCAGCGAATATAACAACGCCCCCCTATCCATACTTGTAAATCAGACGTATCAGGCCCACGGTCCAATAAAACCAATAAGACCCGCCGTTCCTTCCCTCCCTCCATCAGGTGCAGCACAGCAAGTGAAAAGGAGCCGTGCTGAAAAGGAGCCCACCGCATCAAAAAGGAGCCTGCCACTGCACGTTCCCTTAGCAGTGGTCCCGAATGTCAGAGGAGGGGCGGGACCATGGCAGAGGGAACGTGCTGCAGAGGCCGACTCTAGAGCCTTTGCTGGGCACTCTCTTCCCCAGCACCGCGATCGTCTCAGCCTGAACTTAAAGACAGTTTCTTGAAGAAGGCTTGATCCCGAACCTTGCGTTTTACCCCTGGCAAACCCTCGACTCATCACACGGAGATCGCATTGGCAGGCTCCCAAAACATTTCTTTTCAGCATGGTCACGCCACAGAGCTGACAGGAGGCCGGATCAAGGGAAATATCCAATGCATTAAGAGAAAAGGGATCCCAAAGTATTTTCTTGAAAATCAGCAGCACCCTTTAACTCTTAAGAATGTGCATCAAAGTTGCACTCATTCTTAAAATAAACACCACCTTCAACTTCAGTTATGCTTAAATACTTGCCTACTGCACCTAGCATAGGTTAAATACCATACTGGGATTTCTGTCAGATAGCTGGTCTTTGGCCAACTCAGCCATCCATTTCAGTTGGTAAATGATTATCTGACCTTAGCTGGGGGGGAGGGGGGTGGATAAAGATGACCAAGAAAGACAATGGCACACCACCCACTAAAAGTCTGCTAAGAAACCAATGGAATTGTATTTAGGGGTCCGGGATGGAGGGATGGAAGGAAAAGAAGGGCAAAACTTGGGCCGAAAGGAAAGATGTCAGACCTCCGGGGGAGGGAAGGGAAATGGGAGGGAAGAAGACTTATCAGAAGACAACCAGAGCCTGGGATCACAATGATTTGAATAATGACCAGATAACAAAAGGTAGAAAAAATGATTTTATTTTCTGTTTTGTGATTACAATGTCATATTTGAAATGTGTATCCTGCCAGAGCAGGTGGTAGATAGGGAGAGGAGGGGGGACAGGGTACAGAGCCTGGCAGGGAATGAGGGAGGCTGGGTGCAGAGCCTGGTATATATTAGTACACAATTTGGCTCAGAATGTTTTTTTTTCTTGTCCTCCTCTAAATCTAGGGTGCATCGTATGGACAGGTGCGTCTTATGGAGCAGAAAATATAGTAAAATGTATTGAATTGCCTCCATAATATTGTAAATAGACTTGCTGTGTAAAATAAAATTCTAGTTCGTTTTTTAAATACTCTAAATATTTGTTCTTAAATATCACACAGAGCTAAGTTATAGGCAAGTGGTACCATTCCACAAATTAACATCTATTTACATTATAGGACAATAGCAGAAGATCTTTATTATGTGGATTTCAAGAAGGACTCAACACAGGCTGTGTTTTGACAGCAAGTCTTCATCAGGAGCCCAAAATTATTTGACAATGGCTCAGGTGAGCCACATGAAAATCAAAATTCCACAAATAAATAGAGCTATGTAAAATCATGTGTTGTTTGAATGCATCTGCCTGGTATTTCCCACAGATTTATACTTGATGACTTTTAGTGGGACATTCTTGGTTTTCTTCTTTTATAAAAAATGGAAAATCAGCCATTTTCTGGCTGCAGTAAAAATGACCCACACAAGGGCATACTAAGGCCATTTTTTTTACTGAGTTTTGTAAAAGATCCCTTAGTTAAGACTACTAATTACGGTCAAACGGTGAGCAATTAAAATGCTCAGTGAACATCAAGTGCACAACAGATTTGAATGACATTAAAGGTGCTCTTAAAACCCAGTAATGTAAGATTCTTACTGTTGAGGCATGTTGCTATATTTCAAAATATTTTACAAGTGGTCTTTAAGTACTAACCTGGGGTATGGTAACTTTGCTACTGCTTGTGGACATAATAGGATGTTCTGACCCAAACAAAACTAGCTAATTTTTCCTATAAGAAACCAAGGTCATAAAGTGAATGAAAACATGGAATTTTTAAGCATGGGAGTGTCACTGATACATGGGCATTGTAAGCCAGATGGGTGCATTTGGTGTTCTACTATGTCAGAGATTTAAATAAGCTTGATTGAACCTGAGGCATTGGCTTTGGAGAGGCCAAACAAAAAAAAAATGCATGGGCCTATCCCTCTTATCTCTGTGTTGTATAAAATATTAGAGCTTCTTTCTTTTTATAAATTACATATCTTGCCAGGTACTTGTGACATGAGTCAGCCACTGTTGGAAACAGGATACTGGGCTTGATAGACCTTCAGCCTGTCCCAGTATGGCAACTCTTATGTTCTGATTCTTTTAGATTGCCACAGAAAAATTACACATATACAGTACATTTACAAAGAAGCGTGAATGACATCCAGATTAACCTACACTTGTGTAATGATATATTGAAACATAGGAACATGATGGCAGATAAAGGCCAAATGGCCCATCTAGTCTGCCCATCCACAGTAACCATTATCTCTTTCTCTCTCTGAGAGGTCTCACGTGCCTATCCCATGCCTTCTTGAATTCAGACACAGTCTCTATCCCTACCACTTATTCCATGAAACTAAGCCACGCATTTACCGCCCTTTCTGTACATAAGAACATAAGAAATGCCTGCACTGGATCAGACCTTGGGTCCATCTAGTCCGGCGATCCACACACGCGGAGGCCCAGCCAGGCCTACTCTGGCGAATACCTTAGTTATTCGTATCCCTCAATGTGGTTTTCAAAAAGATGTGCATCCAACTTGCCCTTAAAACCTTGAATGGTGATTTCCCCCACAACCTCTTCCGGGAGAGCTTTCCAGGCGTTCACCACTCGCTGTGTGAAGCAGAACTTTCTGACATTTGTCCTGGCCTTGTCCCCCCTTAGCTTCAGTCCATGACCTCTTGTCCGAGTCACCTTTGACATTGTGAATAAAGTTGTTCCCTGCTCTATTTTGTCGAATCCTTTCAGTATTTTAAAAGTCTCTATCAAATCCCCTCGCAGTCTCCTCTTCCCGAAAGTGAATAATCCTAGTTTTCTGAGGCGATCCTTGTAGCTCAAGTTCTCCATACCTTTTACAAGCTTCGTCGCTCGCCTCTGCACCCTCTCCAGTAGTACTATATCCTTTATTAGGTAGGGGGACCAATGTTGGACACAGTATTCCAAGTGAGGTCTTACCATTGCTCTGTAAAGTGGCATTATGACATCCTCAGATCTACTCGTGATACCATTCTTGATCATGCTCAACATCCTGTTTGCTTTTTTTGCCGCCGCTGCGCATTGAGCTGACGGCTTCAGGGTCCTATCAATACCCCCAGGTCCTTTTCTTGTACGCTTTTTCCCAAAGTTACATCAAACAAGGTATACTTGTGCTCCTTGTTTTTCCTGCCCAGGTGCATCACTTTACATTTTTCTACATTAAACTTCATTTGCCACTTTTCTGCCCATTTCTCTAGCTGTCTCAAATCTCTCTGGAGTTCCTCGCTATCCGTCTGTGACCTGATTGCCCTACACAGCTTTGTGTCATCAGCAAATTTGATGATTTCACTGGTCGTTTCGTCTTCCAGGTCATTTATGAAAATATTGAATAAGATGGGCCCAAGAACCGAACCTTGAGGCACTCCGCTAGTTACTTTCTCCCAGTCCGAGAACTTCCCTTTTACGCTCACCCTCTGTCTTCTGTCTTCCAGCCATTTTCCTATCCTTCTTAGTATGTCCCCTTCTATTCCATGACTTTGTAGTTTTCTGAGAAGTCTCTCATGTGGAACTTTGTCGAACGCCTTCTGGAAGTTCAAGTATATTATATCTACCGGTTCTCTGCTATCAACATGTTTGTTCACAGTCTCAAAAAACTGAAGTAAATTAGTCAAACATGACTTCCCCTTCCTGAAGCCATGTTGACTAGCTCTCATTAGATCATGGGTATCCAGATGTTGGACTATGCTATCCTTATTCAATGCTTCAACCATCTTCCAAGGGACCGATGTGAGACTCACAGGTCTATAGTTTCCTGGTTTCCTTAGATTACTCTGGAGCCTATCACCGCAAGGGAAGGACAGCAAGCAGGCAGAGAGGGATAGAGAGAGGACACAGTAGCAGGCAGAGAGAGAGAGAGAGAGGACACCAGCAGCAGGTAGAGAGAGAGAGAGAGGACACCAGCAGCAGGCAGAGAGAGAGAGAGAGAGAGAGGACACCAGCAGCAGGCAGAGAGAGAGAGAGAGAGAGAGAACACCAGCAGCAGGCAGAGAGAGAGAGAGAGAGAGAGGACACCAGCAGCAGGCAGAGAGAGAGAGAAAGAGAGAGAGAGAGAGAGAAAAAAACAACAACAATGGAAGCAGAGGGAAACCAGAAGATGAGCTTTCCAGTGTTCTGCACAGACTGTCATATGTATGACTACCTCCCCTCGGGGAGACAGTCATATGTATGCGGTTGGTGCCAGGAGCTAGAAAGCTTGAAGAAGGAAGTAAAGAGACTAGAGGACAAGATATAGGAGCTAGAAAGACATCACACTATAGAGGACCCAATCAGGACAGCTATAGACTTCATGAATGAGAGACACATTGAGAAGGAGGTCAGGGAACTCGAGAAATTCAATGAGGAAGCCTACAGGAGGAGAGTGGAAGAAAACAAACTTCAGATGAACGATGAAGTTACACCAACACCAACATGGAAGGGAGAACAAGAAGCAGATGACCTCATAGAAGACACCCACAGAGGAACATCGCACGAGGGGGAGAAAATAGCTAGTCGATGCTCAGGAGAGGAAGCAGCGAAGCACACCGAGGACATTGACCTGAGACCGAAGCGAATCCTAAAGAAGGGAAAGTCAGTGATCCTAGTGGGAGACTCGATCCTGAGGAATGTGGACAGCCACATAGCAGGAGGGAGAGAGGATCGACTGGTGACCTGCTTCCCAGGAGCGAGAACCAAGGACAACGTGGAAAAAATTGGAAAGATCCTGGAAGGAGCGGAGACGGAAGAGACCACAGTAATGATCCACATCGGGACTACAGAAGCAAGCTGATAGAACAGTTCAAGATTCTGGGAAGGAAGCTGAAGATGAGGATCCAGAAGATAGTGGTCTCAGAGATCCTACCAGTACCGAGGGCAGATGTAAAAAGGCAGGAGGAACTACAATCAATAAATGTGTGGATGAGGAGATGGTGTGAGGAAGAAGGGTTCTACTTTGTGAGGAACTGGACAACGTTCTAGGGCAAGAGCAAGCTCTACAGGAGAGATGGACTGCATCTGAGCGCGGCGGGAACAAGACTTCTAGAAAACAACATCAGGAGAGGAATAGAACAGGCTTTAAACTAAGAAGAAGGGGAAAGCCGACAGTTGACCAAGTGTCAACGATTCGGAAGAAGGTATCCCGTGAAGATACCGAGGGGAAAAAAGGCTGGGAAGAAACAATGGACAAATTACAGGAGTCGACTAACCCAGAAGAGGAGGTTTGAAGAATTGTAACAAAAGAGAAGAAATTAAAGACCGAAGCACAGGGAAAGGAAATGAAGACAAGAAAATACCAGGATCTAAATTGCATATATACTAATGCAAGGAGCCTAAGAAACAAAATGGGGGGATTAGAAGCCATAGCCAATGCAGAGAACATAGACATCATTGGAGTTTCTGAAACGTGGTGGAATGAAGAAAACAAATGGGATACAGCACTGCTGGGGTACAAGCTCTATCGCCAGGACACGTCAGGACAGAAAGGAGGTAGAATAGCCCTATACATAAAAGAAAGCATACAATTGACAAAAATGGACACAGCAGAGACGACCAACAAGCTGGAATCGCTATGGGTTAAAATATTGGGAAGGAAAGGGCCTGAAATAAAGATGGGCCTATACTATCGTCCACCCGGGGAAACCGGAGATATCGATGAAGAAATGGAAGCCAAGATGAAGCAAGAATGAAAAAGCGGTAACACGGTTATTATGGGAGACTTCAACTACCCCGGAATAGACTGGAGTCTTGGAAGCTCAAAATGCGCTAGGGAGACAGAATTCCTGGAGACTATACAAGATTGTTTCATGGAGCAGCTTGTTAAAGAACCAACGAAAGGAAATGCCACTCTGGATCTAATCTTAAATGGGTTAAGGAGACCTGCAAAGGAAGTAGAGGTAGTGGGACCGTTGGGAAACAGCGATCATAACATGATCAAGTTCAAGGTTGAGGTAGGAATACCGAAAGGAAAGAGAACCATAGCGACAACTTTCAACTTCAGGAAAGGAAACTACGAAGCAATGAGGGAAATGGTAAGGAAGAAACTTAGGAACACTTCCAAAAAATGGCAAACGGTAGAACATGCCTGGTCTTTCCTCAAGAACATGGTGAGCGAGGCGCAAAATCTGTATATCCCCAGATTCAGAAAGGGGTGCAAAAAGAGTAGAACAAAAGACCCGGCGTGGATAACTAAAATAGTGAAGGAAGCGACAGGCAATAAGAAAAATTAATTCAGGAAATGGAAAAAGGACAAAACTGAGGGGAACTGGAAAGAGCACAGGAAGTATCAAAAAGAATGTCACCGAGTGGTTTGAAAAGCCAAAAGAGAGTATGAAGAGAGGCTAGCCAGGGAAGCACGAAATTTCAAACCGTTCTTTAGATATGTTAAAGGGAAGCAGCTGGCTAGGGAGGAGGTGGGACCTCTGGACGACGGAGACAGGAAGGGAGTGGTGAAGGAGGAGAAAGAAGTAGCAGAAAGACTTAACGTATTCTTTTTGTCTGTATTTACAAATGAAGACACATCCAACATATCGGAACCCGAGCAAATCTTCAATGGTGATCAAGCAAAAAATTAACATCCATGGAAGTGAGCCTTGAAGACGTACGCAGGCAGCTAGAAAAATTAAAAACTGACAAATCCACTGGTCCTGACGGAATCCATCCAAGGGTTCTGAAAGAATTAAAGAATGGAGATAGCGGAAATACTGCAGCAAATTTGCAATCTATCCCTGAAAACAGGCATGATCCCAGAGGACTGGAAGATAGCCCACATTACGCCCATCTTTAAAAAGGGATCAAAAGGTAACCCGGGAAACTAGATCGGTGAGTCCGACCTCCATTCCGGGGAAAATGGCGGAAGCACTGATAAAAGAAAACATTGATGAACATTTTGAAAGAAACGAACTTCTGATAACCAGCCAACATGGTTTCTGCAAGGGAAGATCGTGCCTAACTAACTTATTGCACTTCTTCGAAGGAATTAACAAACAAATGGACAAAGAAGACCCCATAGACATCATATATCTAGATTTCCAAAAAGCCTTTGACAAGGTGCCTCATGAACACCTACTCTGGAAACTGAAGAACCATGGAGTGGAAGGAGACGTACATAGATGGATCAGAAACTGGTTGACGGGTAGGAAACAGAGGGTAGGAGTGAAGGGCCACTACTCGGACTGGAGGAGGGTCACGAGTGGCGTCCTGCAGGGCTCGGTGCTCGGGCCGCTGCTATTTAATATATTCATAAATGATCTAAAAACAGGGACGAAGTGTGAGATAATAAAATTTGCAGACGACACCAAACTATTTAGTGGAGCTTGGACTAAAGAGGACTGCGAAGAATAGCAAAGGGACTTGAACAAACTAGGGGAATGGGCGACGAGATGGCAGATGAAGTTCAACGTTGAGAAATGTAAAGTATTACATGTGGGAAACAGAAACCCGAGGTACAACTATACGATGGGAGGGATGTTATTGAATGAGAGTACCCAAGAAAGGGACTTGGGGGTAATGGTGGACACGACAATGAAGCCGACAGCACAGTGCGCAGCGGCTGCTAAGAGAGTGAATAGAATGCTAGGTATAATCAAGAAGGGTATTACAACCAGAATGAAAGAAGTTATCCTGCCGTTGTATCGGGCGATGGTGCGTCCGCATCTGGAGTACTGCGTCCAATATTGGTCGCTGTACCTTAAGAAGGATATGGCGATACTCGAGAGGGTTCAGAGGAGAGCGACATGTCTGATAAAAGGTTTGGAAAACCTTTCATACGCTGAGAGAATGGGAAAACTGGGACTCTTTTCCCTGGAGAAGAGGAGACTTAGAGGGGATATGATAGAGACTTACAAGATCATGAAGGGCATAGAGAGAGTAGAGCGGGACAGATTCTTCAAACTTTCGAAAAATAAAAGAACAAGAGAGCATTCGGAAAAATTGAAAGGGGGCAGATTCAAAACGAATGCTACCCAACGTGTGGTGGATACCTGGAATGCGCTTTTAGAGGGCGTAATAGGGTAGAGTACAGTACTGGGTTTCAAGAAAGGATTGGACAATTTCTTGCTGGAAAAGGGGATAGAGAAGTATAGATAGAGGATTACTGCACAGGTCCTGGACCTGTTTGGCCGCCGCGTGAGCGGACTGCTGGGCACGATGGACCTCAGGTCTGACCCAGCAGAGCCATTGCTTATGTTCTTATGTTAAGTCATCCTAAGCCTTCTCATTTTAGTGCTTCCTTTCAATTGAAAGAGACTCGACTCATGCGCATTTATGCCACGTATGTATTTAAATGTCTCTAGCATATCTCCCCTCTCCCGTCTTTCCTCTAAAGTATGCATATTGTCGCACATCCGGTTTCCGCTGGGTAATTGTAATGTCGGGATGAGTGACTAGGCCGACATCTGCGCACATCTCTAGAGGGAGAACGGCCCTTCAGGGTGAAAGTGTCAAACTGCACAAACACAAAATTCAAGCAGTAAAAAAACAACTCTGACAATTCAGGATTATAAAGGATGAGTTCAGTTTTATTCTATCCCTGTTCCAAAGTGATGACAAGCTCAGGCTCTCAGGTAAGTTTGCTACCAGCAGGCCTCATTATCCTGGCAGCAGAAAACAAAACAAAAAAAAACCTGCAACCCTTGCTTTTAAACATTCAGTCAAGACTTTGCAAGTTCTAGAGTGTTCAGTTCTTTCTGGGCTGCTTTCACAGTCTAAGCAGGCCCAGGGACAAATTATCATGAAGGCAAAAAGCACAAATTCAATCCTCTTCACCGGGCACAATTAAGCAGTCTCAAACACAAAAGAGGAAAAAAAAACTTTCGACAATGCAAGTCAGTCAGTATTCTCAATGCCTGCCTTTCACCAGCCTTGGCAGGTGTTTGCTCCTCAGAGCAAATTGTGGTGCCTAAAGTTGCTGTGCAGCTTTCAAAAACTTTTCCCTTCAGGTAACATAAGAGAAAAGAAACTCTCATAAGAAATATACCGCCCGCATGACACAGAGCACAGTTACTTACCGTAACAGGTGTTATCCAGGGACAGCAGGCAGATATTCTTGACTGATGGGTGACGGCACCGACGGAGCCCCGGTACGGACACTTTTAGAGTGATTGCACTCTAAGAACTTGGAAAGTTCTAGAGGCCGCACCGCGCATGCGCGAGTGCCTTCCCGCCCGACACAGGCGCGCGGTCCCCAGTTAGTAAAAGCCAGCTAAGAAGCCAACCCGGGGAGGAGGGTGGGACGCAAGAATATCTGCCTGCTGTCCCTGGATAACACCTGTTACGGTAAGTAACTGTGCTTTATCCCAAGACAAGCAGGCAGCATATTCTTGACTGATGGGTGACCTCCAAGCAAACAAAAAGAGGGATGGTGGGAAGGTTGGCCATTAGGAAAACAAATTCTGCAAAACAGATTGGCCGAAGTGACCATCCCGTCTGGAGAATGCATCCAGACAATAATGTGATGTAAAAGTATGAACTGAGGACCAAGTAGCAGCCTTGCAGATTTCCTCAATAGGCGTAGAACGGAGGAAAGCTACAGATGCTGCCATAGCTCTAACCCTATGGGCCGTGACAGAACCTTCCAGTGTCAGTCCGGACTGAGCAGAGCAGAAAGAAATGCACGCTGCTAACCAATTCGACAGCGTACGCTTAGAAACAGGATGACCCAATTTATTTGGATCAAAGGACAAAAAGAGTTGTGGCGATGATCTTTGGGGCTTAGTACGGTCTAAATAGTAAGCTAAAGCCCGCTTACAGTCCAAAGTATGAAGAGCCTGTTCTCCAGAATGAGAGTGAGGTTTCGGGAAGAAGACAGGCAGAACAATAGATTGGTTGAGATGGAATTCAGAAACAACCTTAGGGAGAAACTTTGGATGTGTACGTAGAACCACCTTATCATGATAAAAGACTGTGAAAGGTGGATCAGAAACTAGTGCATGGAGCTCACTGACCCTCCTGGCAGAGGTAAGAGCAATAAGGAAAAGTACCTTCCAAGTGAGAAACTTGAAAGTGGCAGTCGCCAAAGGTTCAAATGGAGGCTTCATCAAAGCGGAGAGAACCACATTAAGATCCCAGATCACAGGAGGTGCTTTAAGAGGTGGTTTTACATTGAAAAGACCTCGCATGAATCTGGAGACCAGGGGATGAGCTGAAAGGAGTTTCCCATGGACTGGCTCATGAAAAGCAGCAATAGCACTGAGATGGACTCTGATGGAGGTAGATTTGAGGCCAGAGTTAGACAGAGAAAGTAGATAATCCAACAAGGTCTCCACTGGAAGGGACGTGGGATCATGATGATGAAGAAGACACCAAGAAGAAAACCTTGTCCACTTCTGATGGTAACACTGCAGAGTGGCGGGCTTCCTGGAAGCATCTAGAATAGAACGAACGGGCTGAGATAGAAGAGAATTGTGTGAAGTCAGCCCGAGAGATACCAAGCTGTCAGGTGTAGAGACTGGAGGTTGGGATGCAGAAGGGTCTCCTGATGCTGCGTAAGCAGAGAAGGAAACAGTGGAAGTAGAAAAGGCTCTCTGGAACTGAGTTGAAGGAGAAGGGAGAACCAATGTTGTCTGGGCCACCGTGGAGCAATCAGAATCATGGTGGCTCATTCCCTCTTGAACAAGGTCCGCAGCATGAACGGCAGAGGAGGAAAAGCATACAGGAATCGATTGGACCAATCCAGAAGAAATGCATCCGCTGCCAGACGGTGAGGAGTGTAGAGTCTGGAGCAGAATTGGGGCAGTTGATGATTTTGAGGAGCTGCAAAGAGGTCCACTTGAGGAGTGCCCCATTGATCGAAGATGGACTGTAGGGTTGAAGGATCGAGAGTCCATTCGTGAGGTTGGAGAATTCTGCTGAGCTTGTCCGCTAATGAATTCTGCTCTCCTTGGATGTAGATTGCCTTCAGGAATAAGTTGCGAGCTGTGGCCCAAGTCCAGATTTTCTGGGCTTCCTGGCACAAGAGGCGAGAGCCTGTACCACCCTGTTTGTTGATGTAGTACATCGCAACCTGATTGTCTGTGCACAGCAGGAGGACTTGAGGAAAGAGAAGGTGTTGGAAGGCCTTGAGGGCATAGAACATTGCTCTGAGTTCCAGGAAATTGATGTGGTGCTTCATTTCCTGAGCAGTCCAAAGGCCCTGCGTTTGGAATTCGTTCAAATGAGCCCCCCAGGCATAAGGGGAGGCGTCGGTGGTGATGATGAGTTGATGAGGAGGTAGATGGAACAGAAGACCTCTGGAGAGATTTGAACATATCAACCACCATTGAAGAGACTGACGAAGAGATGATGTCACAGATATGTGTCGTGAGCAAGGATCCGTCGCTTGGGACCACTGGGTAGCCAGGGTCCATTGCGGAGTGCGCAGGTGAAGACGTGCCAAGGGTGTTACATGAACTGTGGAAGCCATGTGACCTAAGAGTATCATCATCTGTTTGGCAGAGATGGAACTCTGAAGAAGTACCTGCTGACAGAGAAATTGGATAGTCTGAAGACGGTTGACCGGCAGGAATGCTCTCATAAGGACTGTGTCCAGCACCGCTCCAATGAACTGAAGTCTTTGTGTAGGGAGAAGCTGAGATTTGGGTAGATTGATTTCGAACCCTAGTAGTTGTAGAAACAGTATGGTCTGGTTGGTGGCCAGGAGTACTGAGTGATATGAAACGGCCTTGATCAACCAGTCGTCCAGGTAAGGAAAGACCTGAAGGTGGTGAGAGCGTAGAAAGGCAGCCACCACAATCAGACATTTGGTGAACACTCTTGGAGAAGAGGCAAGACCGAAGGGGAGCACCTTGTATTGGTAATGACAGTGATTGATCATGAAGCGGAGGTACTGTCTGGAGGTCGGATTGACCGGTATGTGAGTGTATGCCTCTTTGAGATCGAGGGAGCATAGCCATTCGTTTTGATTGAGAAGAGGATAAAGCGTGGCTAAAGATAGCATCTTGAATTTCTCTTTGACCAAGCATTTGTTGAGATCGCGAAGATCTAGAATTGGTCTGAGATCTCCTGTCTTTTTGGGGACTAGAAAGTAACGGGAGTAGAATCCCTGCCCCTTTTGTTCTGGAGGAACTTCCTCTATGGCGTTTAGAAGGAGGAGGGATTGAACTTCCTGAAGAAGTAGGGAGGACTGAGGAGTGTGCAAAGCAGACTCTTTTGGTAGACTTGGGACCGGGAGGGTTTGAAAGTTGAGAGAGTAGCCATGGTGGATGATGTTGAGGACCTATTGGTCCGAAGTGATAACTTCCCACCGGCTGAGGAAAAAAGAAAGATGACCTCCTATAGGTTGAGGTAGAAGGGAAGATGGTTGGACGCTGGCTATGCCCTGGAGAATTAAGTCAAAAGGGCTGCGTGGATTTCTGTTGAGGAGGCGGCTTGACAGGCTGCTGCTGCTGTGGTCTAGGTGTCTGTCGTTGTTGCTGACGTTGCCGCCTAGGTTGTTGTGGAGCTGACTGTAAAGGACGAGCCACATAACGGCATTGGTAGGCCGATTGCTGTCTGAAAGGCCGTGCCGGTGGAGGTTTCTTCTTCGTCTTGAGGAGAGTATCCCAGCGTGTTTCATGGGCGGAGAGCTTTTGGGTGGTTGAGTCCATAGATTCTCCAAAAAGCTCATCCCCCAAGCACGGTGCATTAGCCAACCGGTCTTGATGGTTGACATCAAGCTCGGATACCCTCAGCCAGGCAAGGCGGCGCATGGCCACAGACATAGCTGTTGCTCTGGAGGTAAGTTCAAAAGTATCATAAATAGATCTCACCATAAATTTTCGGAGCTGGAAAAGTGAAGAGGAACATTGGTGAAAAGCCAGTCATTTTCGCTCAGGAATGTACTGTTCAAAAGAAGCCATGGTGGTAAGGAGATGCTTTAAATAGAAAGAGAAATGAAAAGCATAGTTGCCAGATCTATTAGCGAGCATCGCATTCTGGTATAAATGCTTACCAAATTTGTCCATGGCTTTACCTTCTCTGCCAGGAGGAACAGAAGCATATACACTAGCTCCTGAAGACTTTTTAAGTGTGGATTCCACAAGAAGAGACTCATGTGGAAGCTGGGGCTTGTCGAACCCTGGAATAGGGATGACCTTGTACAGAGAGTCCAATTTGCGGGGAGCTCCCGGGACAGTAAGAGGAGTCTCTAAATTTTTGTAAAAAGTTTCCCTCAGGATGTCATGAAGAGGGAGTTTCAAAAATTCCTTTGGAGGCTGGTCAAAGTCAAGGGCGTCAAGAAAGGCTTTAGACTTTTTAGACTCAGCCTCCAAAGGAATGGAAAGAGATTCACACATGTCCTTTAAAAAGGAAGAAAAAGACAAAGAATCATGTTTGGAGGATGGGTCAGGAATAACAGGATCATCCTCATCCGAAGAACACTCACCTTCTGATAGAAAAGGCTCTTCGGAATCACACCACAGATCAGGGTCCCTAATATGGGAACTACGGTCCCGAGACTCGGGGGTGGATGGTTCCAAGTGTCGGGACTTGCGAACCGACTTACCCGACCTCATCGATGCGGTACCGGGAGATGTTACCGGTCGCATCAGTGTCGAAGTCTGTACCGACTGGTGGTGGGCTGTCGGCTCCGGTGCGAGGACTGGCATCGACACCGATGAGGCCGAGTGTACCGGTACCGAAACAGCGGATGCAGACAATACAGGCTGCTCCACTGCCAGTACCGGCGGCTCAGTGCGGACCGGCACCGGAAGATTCGGTGCCAAGATAGCTGGAAGGAGTTGTTGTAAATGCTCCTTGAGCTGCACTTGGAGGATGGTCGCTATGCGATCATCTAAGGAAGGCACCGGTACCGCCTTTTTCTTTTGCGGTACCTGCGGTGCCGCTCTACACCCCGGAGATGAAGAGCCCGATGTCGAGGGACTCACCTCAATAGGGGCGGAGCGCTTCTGCTGGCGCCTCACGGTCGGCAGGACTGGACTCGCTGCAATCGAGACCGTAGGACGCTCCAGCGGGGAAGGCTTCTTAGCCGGCTTACCTGGGTGTTGCGACGCCGGCGCGGTGTCACGCGGTGTCGACGAGGTGGGTGCCGACTGTACAGGAGCCGATGCCGGTGTCGATGTCGCGGGATCGGACATATCGGTACCGAAAAGTAATCGCTGTTGAATTTGGCGATTTTTCAATGTACGTTTTTTCAACGTGGCACAGCGGGTGCAGGTGGAAGCCTGATGCTCCGGACCCAGGCACTGTAGGCACCAGTTGTGCGGGTCCGTAAGGGAGATAGGCCGTGCACACCGCTGGCACTTCTTGAACCCTGGCTGAGGGGGCATGAAAAGAAAAACGGCTTCTGCAAAATCGAAGGCCGAGGCCTCGATGGTGGCAGTAGGCCCCGCCGGGGCAAAACTGAGAAAACGAAAAAAAAATAACTCGTTAAAATTTTTTTTTTTTTTTAGAAAGAAAAGAAAAGAAAGAAAGAAGGGCAAAAAGACCCCAAAAAAGTTTTGCGAGCGGGAAGGCGTAAGAACAAAATATTCAACAGCCATTGAAACATGCGACTTCTTAGCTCCGTGGAAACTAAGAAACTGGGGACCGCGCGCCTGTGTCGGGCGGGAAGGCACTCGCGCATGCGCGGTGCGGCCTCTAGAACTTTCCAAGTTCTTAGAGTGCAATCACTCTAAAAGTGTCCGTACCGGGGCTCCGTCGGTGCCGTCACCCATCAGTCAAGAATATGCTGCCTGCTTGCCCTGGGATAACATACATACCCCTACTTTATATGGTCCCAAACAGTAAAAAAAAACCACTAGAAGGCCTTAGCAACTCCAAGAAAAAACTTCAAACGAAACAGTTCATTGCAAACAGCAAAAACACCCAAAACAAAGCTGCGAGCAGCATTAAAGTCACAAACAGTATCAAAAAGGTTTCAGCAAGCTCCGCACAATCTCAGTCTTTCCCTCAAGGAAACAAAACTCAAAAACAAAATGGTTATTTGCTCATTGTGCAGAAGTTGATCTCCATTTTCTCTGTGTGGTTAGGAACTGGCTCTGGTTCAGTAATGTCCATGCTTTCCGCTCCTATGCATGGCCCTGGAGTCTGAGGTTCTTCTGGACCCTGCCAGTCTATAGGGTCTTTTGCCTGGATCCACTGCTTTGGCTGGAGAGCTTTTCTGAGACACTGTTCCTCAACTCCTCTGGATAGCTTCTGCAAGCTAGGTTTAAGTTTGTTTGAACCACACCAAAACCTAGCTGAGGTGGAAGCAGGCTTTAGCTCCCTCTGGCTCCCCTGGTGGTCACTTAAGAGATTTTCTTCCTCTCAGCTAAAAGGGCTCTGCCTAGGCTGAAATAGTGGATAGGCAGCTCTGGATGGCTTATACTGTTTCCTACTATAAGCTTGCTTGCCTGGAAACACTGTTTCACTACACTCTTGTGTGTCAGGGCTGACTATCAGGTCTGAACTGTCACAATATTGAGATCTTTAAGTCTGTCCCCATATGCCTTATGACAAAGACCACACACCATTTTAGTAGCATTCCTCTGGACCTACTCCATCTTTTTTATATCTTTTTGAAGATGAGGGTCTCCAGAATTGTACACAATATTCTAAATGAGGTCTCACCAGAGTCTTATACAGGTGCATCAATACCTCCTTTTTCCTACTGGCCATACCTCTTCCTATGCGCCCAAACATCCTTCTAGCTTTCACTGCCAGCTTTTCAACCTGTTTGGCCACCTTAACATTATCAAATACAATCACATTCAAGTCTTGCACATAAGTTCTTCACTCCCTAAACTGTACTGTTCCTTCAGGTTCTTGCAGTCCAAATGCATGACCTTGCATTTCTTAGAATTAAAGTTTAGCTGCCAAATTTTAGACCATTCTTCAAACTTCGCTAGGTCTTTCTTCATGTCATTCACACCATCTTGGGTGTCTACTCTATTGCAGATTTTGGTATCATCCGCAAAGAGGCAAATCTTACCTGATAGCCCTTCAGCATGGGCGAGGCCTTAAGCGCCTGGGCCAATAAGGCCCCAGGCCTGCCATTCCAAGGATGGCGGGCCTGCCAGCCGGCCTTGAGACCCGTCTGTCCAGCCAGCATTCAGGTAAGCTAGGCGGGTGTCCGGGGTTAGGGGGGCTCCGGGTAGTGGGGGGATGGTGTTCGGGGGTGCCATTCAGGGGAGTTCTGGGGAGTGCGCTATGGGCAGAAGGGTCCGGGAACCCTCCTGCCCATATTCGAGGGTGTGTGGAGGGTGCGCCGTGGGCAGGAGGGCCTGGGATCCCTCCTGTCCATATTTGAGGGGGGCTGGGGGTACACTGTGGGCAGGAGGGCCTTGGATTCCTCCTGCCCGTATCGGGGGAGGGGGCGGTTCAGGGGTGCCATCTTCGGAAGGAGTGCTTGGGATCCCTCCTGCCAGTCATCACCATTTTGTTGGCGGTATCGGCAGGAGAGGTTGGGCATCTCTCCTGCCGGTTCGTGGCAGTTTGGGGAGGGGGGAATTGCGATCATGGCAGGAGAGATTAGGCATCTCTCCTGCTGTGATCGTTGCCGGGGGTGGGGTGGGGAAGTTACAGGATTCTGTAACTGGCATTGTTTTTTGATAGACACCGGTTACAAAATCCTGCTTTTAGGCGAAGGACTGGCCCCTCCTTCGCCTAAAAGGTCTGGGTTTGGGCATTTGGGACTTGGGTGATTTTTTGGTTGGGAATGTGGTGTAGTGTAGATTGCTGAACGTGCAGGTAGACCATTGTAAAATAAAACACCTCAATTTGGACATTTTTTTGAGAATTGACATTTCCCTGCTATCAACTTCAGCGTCTACTGACTTAGGCCAAAAGGGGACTTAGACGGTTTTTTTTTTGTTTGTTTTTTTATTATGCCCTCTGTGTTTTAGTTCATATTTGTTGTACAGTGCCTTGGGTAATCTTGCTGACACTGCAGATATTCATAAAAAAATAATAAATAAATATGTTAAGGGAGAAGGGGACACATACAAGGAGGACAGACAAATGAATAGACACACAGATATGATATTACAGTGGAACCTTGGTTTACGAGCATAATTTATTCCAGAAGTATCCTCGTAAACCAAATTGCTCGTATATCAAAGTGTGTTTCCCCTTAGGAAGTAAGGGAAACTCGCTTTGATTTGTTCCACCTCCCCCCCCGGCGCTGCTCCATTCCCCCCCCTTTGAAGCCACCGATACTGCTCCATACCCCCCTCCCACAATCCGGCATCCCCCCTGCGAACCAGAATCTTCCCCCACGCTCACGTCGCCCCCCCCTTCCCCACAATCCTACATCCCCCCTGAGCACCGAAACAACATCCCTTACCCCGATTGGGCACCGGCACCAGCACCAATGCATAGGACATGCTGGTGCCGGTGCCCGAAGATCCTCCCTCTTCTGTGCTGGGCTGTACTGGGCCTTGAGCATTTGCGCATGCTCAAGGCCTTCTGGTCTCGCTCTCTCCGAGATTCTGAATCTGAGAATCTCGGAGAGAGCGAGACCAAAAGGCCTTCAGCATGTGCAAATGCTCAAGGGCCAGTACAGCCCAGTACAGGCAAAAGGGAGGATCTCCAACGCACCGCCCAGCCCAGCACAGAAGAGGGAGGATCTTCGGGCACCGGCATGTCCTGTGAGTTGGTGCTGGTGCCGGTGCCCAATTGGGGTAAGGGATGTTGTTTCGGTGCTCGGGGGGGGGGGATGTAGGATCGAAGGGGGGGGGGGAACGACGCGAGCGGGGGGGATGCCTGTTTGCTGGGGGGGGATGCCGGATCACAGGGGATGGCGCTTGTAAATCGAGTCAAACTCAGTTTCCGAGGTATCGATTTTGCGAATGTTTTCCTCGTCTTGCAAAACACTCGCAAACCGGTGCACTTGTAAACCGAGGTTTGACTGTATAAGACAAGTTTCCTGATGTGAACCTAGGCTAAAAATTGAGTACAAAATAAAACTGAATACTCTGTTTATGCACTGTATTAATCACTTGGTAATTTCCCATGTGATTCAATACCATTACACCACACATTGAAAACAGACACTGTAATTATTCACCTTTATAACAAGCAGTGGCCAAATTTATTACTTAGAATTTAATAGGTTAAAAACTATTTTCATATACTCGTATGTTTATTTTCTTCCTTTCTGCTTTTTCTCAGCTCAGAATACAGTCAAAAGTCATAAATGAGGGGGGGGGGAGGGGCAGGGGGAGCAGGAAACCGCTCATGGTTTGATTAAACATCCATCACAAATATTAGCATGTACAGTTTCAACGAGATAGAGAGCCACTGTCAAGGTTTATGATGCACCATTAGCACGGGGCTGTAATCTGGACACCCTTTAAAAACTCTTGAGAGTGTTTAATCATAGTGATTGACTTCAGCTCTTTGCCAAGTCACTTTCATCCTTGACCTGTAACCGGTAAGATCAATAGGCTTATGCCCTGCCAAAAAGAGACCTGTACTTGCCAAGCATGAAAAAGAACTTGCTCTACCTATAGGATGCTCCAGAGTTAGCTTATAGAATTGCTACAAGGCTGCTTTTCAGAACCTGAAATTAGACTAAAGACACTTTATTTGCACTATATTTTATTTATTCCTGTAATAAAGACAGACAAGTATATATATATATATATGTGGCTGTGCAGAAGCATAGAGACCTATAATTTCTGAATTTCCATAAGAGTAATTTAAAAACTCATTGTGACAGGCCTAATAAGAGAGAATGCAGCATTATCCAGTATGGAAGTAAATCAGTCCCTGGAAAACAATTATAAAAAAAATCCAGGCGTGGGGTGGAGAGGACTGATAGCCCTTATGTCTAATTCTCAAAATCAAAAATATCAATCCTAACACTAGAGAATTTCAATAACATGATCTAACATAAATTAAATATATGCTCAGAGATGTGAACATTCAAAAATGCCACTATGAGATGTTCAACTACTTACATCATTGCCGAAGCCCTCCCTGCTGTCATTCTAAATAAATAGAATAAGTCAGGGGTGTCCAACCTGCGGCCCCGTGAAGTATTTTGTGCGGCCCTGCTCAAGGGTTGAGGGCGATGCAGTGTTTTCCTCTGCCGCCCCCGGGTGTTTATCGTATTGCTGGCTCCCTCCTCCGTCTTGCTGCAGTGTTTGCTCAATGCCGCAGGCAGCGGATCCTATGTGCCTCTTGCAGCTGACCCGGAAGTTTTCCCTCTAACGTCGCAACGTCAGAGGAAACGCTTCCAGATCAGCCGTAGGAGGCACGTGGAAGTCTCTGCCCGCGGCTTTAAGCAAACGCTGCAGCAAGATGGAGGAGGGAACAGGCAAGACGGTAAACACCCGCGGCACAGAAGGGAGGGAGGGAGAAGGGTGTGTTGGGACTTGAGAGTGAGGCGCTGCCTGCGGCTTTCAGCAAAAAAGATGACTAGCAGTGAGGACGGAGCCGGCCTGAAAGTAAACACCCAGGGCACAGAAGGGAGGGAGGGATAAGGGTGTGAGATGAGAGGACTTGAGAGGGAGAACAAATTTAGGAAAAATGATGGAAGGAGGGAGGAGCATGAATTTAGGACACAGAATGAAGGGAAAGATAGAGGGGAGCATGAGCCATAAGATAGAAGAATGGAGGGAGGGAGGGAAAGAGATGCAGAGGTGAGGGAGATAATAGAAAGTGAGAATTGGGTGTCTGAGAGAGGGAAAGAGAAGGTGCAATTGGGGAGATAAAGAAAGAGGAGAATTGTTGGGCAGAGAGTGGAGGGATGGAGACAGAGAGAGAATTATTGGACATGGTGGTGGGAGAGGAGTGAGGTAGAGATGCATGGGTGCAGAGAGAAGGGGGAGAACATGCTGGGCTGAGGAAGCCTCCTGGACTTATTTTTTTTTTTTTTTTTGGGGGGGGGGAATTAAAAGAAGTGCCAGATTGGGAGTGGGGGGAGAGCTTATGGGACCAGAAACAGAGGACAGAGAGAGAGATGGTGGGCAATGGTCTGAAGGGAGAGAAGTTGGACCTGGGGTGGTGTGGAGGAACAGGGAAAGAGATACTTGAAGGGAGAACTGTTGGGAAAAGAAAGAAATGGTGGACCTGGGGAAGGGAGGCAGGCATGCAGGAGAGAGATGGGATGGGGGGGCAGTTGGGAAGAGAAAGGGAGAGAAGTTGGATCTGGGGATGGGAGGGAGGGAGAAATGTTAGGCCTGTGGATGGAAGGCAGAGAGATGCAGCATCTTTTTTTCTCCATTTCATTGTTCAGCATCAAGGGGGGAGGGAAGAAGAAAAATAGAAAAGAGAAGGAGCAAAATGTTGGACCATGGAAATAAGAGGAACAGAGATGGAATCATGGAAGGGCAGGAGGGAAGAGAGATGGGATAAGATGATGCTAGGGGATGGAAAGAAAGGGACAAGGAGTTATAGCCTGACCAGTGGAGAGAGGGAGGGGGATTCTAAAAGTGGTGAGCCATGTGGATGAGGTTAAAAGGGAGATGACAAGATGAGTGAGAGAGCAGCGAGTACAGTGGTAGAAATGTGATAATGGGGAGTAGATAGAAGGGAATAGGAGGCTGGGAAAGGAGTGAGATGGGAAATGGGAGAGCTAGAGACTGAGAGAAGATGGAGAATAGCGAAGTAGCTGAACATTTAAAAAGAAGGGCGAGAAAGGAAGGCAAGATTTGAGTGGGAAGGAGTGAGATGGGAAATGGGAGAGCTAGGGACTGAGAAGATGGAGAATTGAGAGGTAGCTGAACGTTTAAAAAGAAGGGTGAGAAAAAGGCAAGTTTTGAATGGACAGAGGCAGAAAAGAAAAAGTTAAGAAAACTGAAAGGGAAAAATCAATACGTTGAAGACAGGCAAAAGAAGGAAATGGAACGAGAGAAGAGGAGAAAAAAAAATGGACAGCAGACACTGGAAAAAGAATTAGTTGAAGATAGAGAAAAAGCAGAAAGAGAAACTGGGACCAAGATGATGGAAAAACAAAACATCCAGACAACAAGGTAGAAAAAATGGTTTTATTTTGAATTTATTAACTGGAATATGTTAGCTTTGGGATATGTGCATCACAGTTATTTTTGTATTCAGTGGCGTAGTCATATACGGCTGATTTGGGGGAGGGACTGGAGCCCAAAATTAGTGGATGAGCAGCAAAGTTTCTCCCTGCCTGAGTGCAATTTACAAATACTTGAGCTATTGGGGATTCCCAAGCCCTGCCAACTGAAGACATCTTCCTCCAGTCTGGCAACTCAAAATCTCCAAGCTTTGCAGCCAATGGCAATTTCCTCAAGCTGCCCCTGCTTTCATGTATGCATGAAAGCCAAGGGGGGGGGGGGCAGGGAAGAGGGAAGGCAGCAGCTCTGCAATATTGCTGCCAGCTGCAGAACTTGGGAAGTTGGAGGGGGAGGAGTTAGCTGTAAGTTGGTGAGGCTTGGGGACCCCTACTAGCTACAGCAGGGGAAATATTCATTTTGAAGGAGCCTAAGCTCAAAGTGGAAGGCCCAAAAAAGCAGTAATATTTACCCTGATTAAACGATCCTCCATTTGTGGTAGCTGTAATAGAAGTGAATGGGAGAACCAGGATGCAGAAGCCTGTGGCTATTCCCACTGTCAGCGGTGTAGGTGGAGGATCACTCAGTCAGATAAGTATTACTGCTTTTTTGGGTTCCACTCCACAGTGTCCCTTTAATGAAGGTTTATTATTAGATACGTACATCTTCTATATTAGTGATTGCAAATTTGGGACCTACTCAACCTTTTTTTTTTTTGCTCATCAGCTAGTGTTAGTGTGGCTCTAGAAAAAAATTTTTTGGGCCAATGTGGCCCAGGGAAGCCAAAAGGTTGGACACCCCTGGAATAAGTGATAAAATACTTTGCTCAATAGATCTTTGTAGGCTCTTGTAGGGTTATAGCCCATAAAGTGCAAAGCAAAGACTCCTTAAATAACACAACCAGTGGATTATGTAGATGAAGGATTTTGAGTGATTAGTTGTGTTTTTGTTTGCCCGTTTTGGGACTACATATTTTATGCACTTTATTGAGAATTTGGTCACACTGCCAGCTGGTTAAGGACACCTTTGCACTTTAAGGGCTACAACTCCCCTGCTTTCAACTTGCAATAGATCTATTGAGACCCACCTACCGTCAAAATACCAGTCCACCGCATGCATATATTAATTCTGCAACGTGCAAGAGATCTATTGAGCTAAGTATTTTGTCACTTATTCTATTTATTTAGAATGGAGGCAGGGAGGGCTTGTGCAATGATGTAAGTAGTTTAACATCTCATAGCCTTCCAGTGGCATTTTTGAATATTCACGTCACTGAGCACATATTACTTAATTTATGTTACATAGCATGTTTATTGAAATTCTCTAGTGTTAGGATTAAGAATGAAGAGCCCCAGATCAGAAAACAGACGTCAGGTCTTTTTTTTTTTTTAATCAAGGGCAGTCCCTTGCTGTGGGTGAACACCTTCGGCTGAACGTTACCCCCAGCGTGGCCCCTAATGAATCAAAGCTGACGGGCCCTCTCGAATCGGATCTTCGGCGGGAGCTTAGCAAGCCCGTTTAGGAAGAGGCGCCTTTTGATCGGACTGACGCAGTCCCCAAAGCGTCCCCGCGCGATCCGACCCATCAGCACGCGTCAAAATGTAGGGCACGAGCAAGCTAGGTAGGCCGACACGCGGTAGTCAGCAGCGTGTTTTAGGGAACACGGTAAAACCAGGATTTGCGGAATTCTCAGGATCTCCAGGATGTAGGGCAGACCACTTTAAGAATAGATTGCTCGTTTTTTTAATGACAGCACCCAGAAAGCAGGTCTTCTTGCACGTACTCCTACTTACGGATGCAGCTGAGGGAGAGGGGCAAGGCGTGCAACAGTGAAGAACGCGGGCAGCTTCAGCTGCAAAACCGCGCAGTGCCTTCGCTCCAAGCCCTCCACTCCCAGTGACCGTGTTTTGCGCCCGTCCGACTACGAAGAAATCCGCCTTATGGACGACACCTCTCATTCATACTAAGAATATGGTGGTAAAAAAAAAAGCACACGTATACCCAAAGGGAGGCGGATTTTCCTTTTACTCCAGCTGGGATTTTGCGATTGCCCTTTTATGCTATTTTGTGGCGCTTAGCGAGCCTCCCTCCAATCTTAGCTCGCAGCTCTTGGGGGCAGGAAGATATCAGACTGTACATTCTCTCTCTCTCTCTTCCCCCCCCCCCAAGTCTGGACACACATCTCGGCGGAAGAGTGTCAAAAACCGAGCGCCCCGTCAGAAACTGCGGTAATTAACAGATCATCGACTGGCAACCTGTAGATGGCACAAGTGTTCTTTGCTTGTCGAACACCTTAACTCTTCGGGATGAGTGAGAAGGGGAGGATTGATCGTGATTGCAGTTATTTGTACGATTAGCGCACGTCACCTACAAGTAAATAATTGGAAAGTAGCGGTGGGGTTTCTACCCGCTCACTGACTTTACACATGATACATATTGAGTGCCTTAAAATCGCCAACGTCCACTTATGGCGATAAAGTGTATTCATTATTTGAGCGCAGACCCACCTACCGTCAAAATACCAGTCCACCGCATGCATATATTAATTCTGCAACTTCTAATTTCATCAATAGCAGCATGGATCTCAAATATTAGTTCCTATATTTTCCTTCAGGCGGCAGTGAAAACAATCCCCCTCCCCCCTTTTTTTTTTAGCCTTTTCACAGGCAGAATTGATCTTCCAGGGGGGAAAAAAAAAAATCTGAACTGTTCCGCCAAATAACGTTTCCCCGATTCTCGCCTAGCGTTCGGGGGGGTTTCAAACGAGCTCTCTCTTTCCTCTTTGGCGCTCAGGAGCGAGCCAAACCTGAGGTAGATCTAGTCCGGGGGTGGGAAGGAAGAGAGGAAAGAAGGAAAAAAAAAAAAAAAAAAAGAGGGGGGTGGGGGGGAGAGAGATCGAGTTAGCTGAGACTTTGCGTGCCCCCGTCGGAGAGATGGTTGAGTCCTCGTCAAGGTTGCTGTGGTATCCCAGAAACACCATTCACTCTGTGCTGTGACCGAGCAGCGGCAGCAGCAGCAGCAGCTCGACTGCGCCTGGCCGAGGGACTAAGGAATTACACCGAAGGAGCTCCTGAATAATATGAAAGCGTTCTGCGCGGGGGGAAGCCGGGAGAAGAAGAAGAAGCGCTCTGCAGCCGCCGACTCGGGCAGCCGAGGATGTGCTAAATGTGGCCGGCCGGGCTTCGGCTGCCTGCCGAAAATGGGGATTCCGAGTGGATTTGCCTGGTGGAACCTGGTCTTTTTAACGGTGGTTACATGTGCGGAAGGTAGGTTGGGGGGGGGGGGAACCAAAAATAATGTCTTAGTGCCTTCTTCGTTTTTGGAACTGAGGGCACGGCAAGTTCTTGAGCCGCAGTAGGCTGGCCGCTGACTTTTACGCTTGGTGCATATAGATAGACACCTGTATATGTGGATCCTCGCGCGGAAAGGAGTGGATTCCGAGCTATTCTGAGAGGGGAAGCGGGTTGGTTGTTTTTTTGTTTTTTTTTTTGCTTGCCAGGCTTGGCGTTCAATGCAGTGATTGAGCTGGAGCCCAATAAATATTCTTGCAGTATGCTCAAACGAATACGTGAGTTGGTTCATAGAAGCCTCTAACTACTGTGTATATTCGAGCGGCATTACTTGTCTTGAGTGTTAAAAAAAAAAAAAAAAAAAAAGCATCACACATACGGCTAATTCGTACCAGCTGGAATTGCTAGAGATGTATTGGCTTGTTTGCTGAGTTTAGTCCCTTCCAAACGGAAAGTTACTAAGCTTTACAGTTGTAAAAATTTGCAGAGGAGCTTTCGAAGTCACATAATGCCGATACTCTTCCATATAGCCCAAACTGACGTAAAATATACTGTACAGGCATGACTCTTTATTTTCAGTTCTGCTGAGGCCATAATAAACTGTATCGTATTTAATGTACGGTATAGCCGACTAAAATGAATGGCATCTCTCCCCTCCCCCCCCCTTGAATATTTTAATGAAAATAAGAAAGTGTTTTTACTAGGAATAAAATGATTTTAAGATAGAACAATAATGGTATATGTCACCCACACAGCAACAAATGCAAACGTTTATAATGTGAAGAACCAGTTATCAAGTAAGGGTACGGTTTCTGAAATCAGCCATCGCAGCACGATTATATATATATATATATATATATATATATATATATATACATTTTCAGATATATGATATATTGAGCAGTTAATATACACAGAGCTGTATGTAGGTTGTTTTCTGTATTTGTACTATATCAAGGTCCTTTCTGGTACCCCCCCTACTTATTCTGGGTGCTATAACTGATTGGCTTTTTGGCAAATCTGTCCTCTTCAGCACAATAATGTGTTCCTAGGTGTTATTGATCTCTTTTTTTTTTTTTTTTATTGAGAGAAGGTTCTTTTCACGCCTCAGCTATTGCATATGTATAGAGAGGGTGAATAAATGCAAACTGTATCTTTTGGCTCTCGCAAGGAATGCTGTTCTAAAGTGCAATCTCCTCTGTCTTGATGAAACACTTTATTGTAGAGCTTGCAGCTGGTCTCCCCTCCGCAAAGAAAGCAGTCTATTTGCATTCCGTGGAAATGATAATCCATGTTCGGTGGGGTTCGGGGTTACCTCATCCTACGTTATCTTGACACTGTATCTGATTATAGGTGACATGTTTAGAATGTTAATCTACAGCCTAATTACAGCATCCGTGTGTTCTTTATGGTTTTCTGTGCTATGCCAAGATGATTAGTAATTTTTATGCATCTTGTTCCCCCCCCCCCCCACCAAAAAAAAGAGAGATTGAATGCATTTTCCTACTCTTGGAGGAAGATCCTAAATTAAACGCTAAATCATTTCTACTGCTTCTATGCTCCTTCCTTAACAGGTGCAGTTGAATTTGCAGTATGGTATAAATCCATTACGAGAAAACACATATATCTCGTGGACAATTTTCTTCCTGTGAAATAAATTGTATGAAAGTGTGCGCTTGTGTGCAATCTCTTGCTCTTATCTTAAAAACTCAGGAACAACCTGAAATATGTGTATCCCTTATCTGAAAAAAAGGACCCTGTAGTTAATGGATGACACACAACCTGCTTTAGTGAGTAGGAGTCGCATGGAGGCAGCATCCTACAAAAATGAAGCTCAGTGTATTCCTCATACTATGAAAAATGGCCATGGTTTAGTGAGAGTTTTTTGAGGTACCTGTTGAATAAACTGAAAACCATTTGCTTTGGAAGAACAAATAAGTGAAACATGCTGAAGCCTAGAATTGAAAGAAAAAAAAAGCTTAAACCTTGCCTCTTTCATAGTGTAAGCCAGTGGCAAGCTAATTATTGGCGTTTGCTAAACTGGCAAATATACATTTTCCAAAATATAAGCGTGAAGGAGGCTTATTATGGGGCGCAAGTCACTTTGCTTTCCTTCAGTGCCCCGGGTAACTCGCTTGAGTAGCTGCAGCAGATGTAGCCTTAGATGTGTTCCTGCCACGACGAGAGCTCCAGACACTGCCAACGCCCCTAAAGCCAAATCCTCCACCCCCCCAAAAAATCTATCTATAATTTTTGACACACGTTTTTGCTAGATGCCCAGAATTTTCATGCCATCGGATGAACTGAGCATCCGACACGGTTCATTAGTCAGTAAGAGTCACGTTGTCTAATGTTGCCCTGCCACCCTGTCCTCTCACCTCCTTGTAAAGAACACGATTGAAGAAAAGATTAAGGAGATAATTATGCAGAAAGTGGATGAAGAGTCGTGGCTTAAGAACATATAGATCTTTTTATTATTATTTAATAAGTCGATACAGTTTCAGGGATCGGATAACATTTGCATATCTGCAGGAATATGGAGTTCTGGTCCAGTAAACAATACATTAAATTTTTACTTTTAACAAACATTTCCAAGATGTTGTGTGCTTATAAGAATGGAACGGTTCCCTTCAGCACATGTACTTTTGGCTCTAGGGTGGATAAGTGAAGTGCAATAGATGATTAAAGAGAAGTTCAGCAAACAAATGGAATTATTTCCCCTGAGATTATCTTTTCGACTGTAGCATTTGCACCATGTCTGTAAACAGCTCCATTTGATTTCGACAGGAGATGGGAAAAGCAGTGGTAATTTACCTACTGATATACCAAAGTCATCTAGATGGCAGGTTGGAAAAATGGTGCTTCTCTGACTTCTATGAAGAAGTTGGAGGGGAGCACACAAGACATCTCCTTCTCAGTATAGTTGTTAAAAACTTACATATTGCTTCAGATATATTTTCTAGGGTTTATTATTATTATTGAAACTACACTGTGAATTAGGGCAAGAGACTATCTAAAAAGGAAACTTTCTAGGAGAAAAGATAAAGCAGCATGTGACAGCTTTTTAAATGATTTTATTATTTTCAATTTCAAAAAGATACAATTGTCGGCACAACTTGCATTTAGATTAATAGCAAGCCACACACATACTTCTGGCCTCAGTACCTAAAGTTAGTTATTAACCATGATACCTACAATAAAACATTTCCTGCGTGATTAGCTCTACAATATCTTTTTCAAAGTCAACATGTTGTCTACAAGGTATTAAACCTCCAGGGGGGTTGGGGGGGGGGGGGAGGTTCAGCTCTGTAGTGGGGAATAACATACAGACCCGATGTATTTGGGGAAGATGGCACTTAGCTTTGTCAACGGATTGCCTTTTATTTTCCAGTTTGAATGCCTTCTTTTTCCCCATGATGATGATGGATATACATAAGCAAAATGAACAAGATCCTGTTCCTTATGCTAAATGCTGATATTGAATCAAATTGATGCATTACTACTACTAATCATTTATATAGTGCCAGGCAACATTGTACACATTTATATGCAAGTACTTTCTCTGTCCCTAGTGGCTCACACACTAACCCCCTCTTTTACTAAGGTGCGCTAACCGATTAATAATAATAATAATAATATTAAATTTATTTTTGTATACCGCAGTACCATAACAGTTTAGAGCGGTTAACAGAGTAAGAGACTGTACATATACAGTGATGTTACAAATAAGTCAATCAGCATAGCTTAACGAGTAGGGGAGTGGTCAGGGAATCCGGAGGTATGTCGGAGATACAAGGCGGGGGGGTGGAGGGGGGAGTCATAGGAATTTGTCAAAGAGATAGGATTTGATTGATTTCCTGAAAGTTTGGTAGGAGGGTGAGCTAGAGATGAAAGTGGTAAGACATTTATTCCATTTGCCTGCTTGGAATGCCAGGGATCTATCGAGGAACCTCTTGTAGACGCAGCCCTTTAGGGACGGGAAGGTAAACAGGTGGCCATTACGAGTGTGGGTGAGGCCTGAAAGTTCAAAGTGATCCGATAGGTAGATTGGAGACCAGCCTGTTAAGCTTTTGAAGCAGAGGCAAGCGCATTTGAAGATGATCCTTGCCTCCATCGGCAGCCAGTGTAGTTTTTTGTAATAAGGGCTTACATGATCTGATTTTTTTTTTTGAGGTTGTAGATAAGGCGCACTGCAGCATTCTGAATGATTCTTAGGCGTTTGATGTTTTTTTTAAAGGATCCTAATTGAATTAGCGCGCGCTAAACACTAACGCGTCCATAGACTAACATGCACGTGTTAGCATTTAGCACACGCTAATCGGTTAGTGCGCCTTAGTAAAAGAGGGCCTAAGGGGCTCATAATCAGAGCAAACATCCAAAAAGCATCCTAAATTGGCACTTGGACGACCTAAGCGCCAAGACGTCCAAGTGCTGATAATCAAAACCTCAAAACCGCCTTTCTGGACGTCTAGCGAGAAATCGCAGCCACTGTGCATCCCGAGCTTGAGATGGTCATGGCGGAGGCATGTGATGGGCAGGCTTTGGGTGTGCATAAGGGCGGGTTAGACTTGGACATCTTGCAGCGATAAAACGTTTTGCAAGATGTCCTGGACAGAACTTAGATGCTCAGAGCTAGACCTGTTTTGGAAGTGCCTAAGTGCCACAGAGGTGCCCAAGCTGACTAGATCAGTGGTTCCCAACCCTGTCCTGGAGGACCACCAGGCCAATCGGGTTTTCAGGCTAGCCCTAATGAATATGCATGAGAGAGATTTGCATATAATGGAAGTGAGAGGCATGCAAATCTGCTCCATGCATATTCATTAGGGCTAGCCTGAAAACCCAATTGGCCTAGTGGTCCTCCAGGACAGGGTTGGGAACCATTGGACTAGATGACCACAGCATGCATCAAGGTAAGACACCCCCCCTGACACATGCTCTCCCTGTGGTCACACGTAAATGAGAACAGAATGGTGCATACCTGGGTCTAGAACAGGGGTAGGGAACTCCGGTCCTCGAGAGCCATATTCCATTCGGGTTTTCAGGATTTCCCCAATGAATATGCATTGAAAGCAGTGCATGCACATAGATCTCATGCATATTCATTGGGGAAATTCTGAAAACCCGACTGGAATACGGCTCTCGAGGACTGGAGTTCCCTACCCCTGGTCTAGAACAACAGCATCTCGTATGGGGAAGCCTAGTAGAGCAGCACACAGGTGTCTTAAGTAGCCTTGTGGGCGGGCTAGTGAACCATAGAAAGGACGACCCAGGCCCATAAGGGCAACATCTGTGGTATTAAGTATGTGCCCATCAAAACCAACCCAGTCCCTACTATACTGCCATATAGGTGCTACCTGCAGCCTTAAGAGGTATTGGGGTGGTACTCAAGTGGGTATAATAGGTTTGGGGGGCTCACCATAAATCAAGGATCTCAAAGTCCCTCCTTGAGGGCCACAATCCAGTCGGGTTTTCGGGATTTCCCCAATGACTATGTATTGAAAGCAGTGCATGCACACAGATCTCATGCATATTCATTGGGGAAATCCTGAAAACCCAACTGGATTGCGGCCCTCAAGGAGGGACTTTGAGATCCCTGCCATAAATTATAAGGGGGTAATGCTAAGATATACATCTGACACCCTTTAAGTGAAGTTCACAGCAGTGCCATCTAAGGTGCCCCACTGCTTTGTTGGGATGTCTATGTGGCCAATTCATTACTTTGCTGGCCCCTCCCATGTTCAAATGGTCTGGATTAGGATGTTTTGAACATGGATGTTTTGGTATTCAAAGATGGCCAAAAATATTAGATGTATTTAGGGGCCAAGGCGACCAAACAGGTCATAAAAAAAAATAAAAAAAAATTGGATGTCTAATGGTTTCGAAAATGGATGTTTTCCCACCCTGATATTTATTTATTGGCCTCAATTTCTAGCACTGCCAAAAATGCCCCTCCACGTTTTGTGCTTGAGGCAATGGCAGGTTGAGTGATTTTCCCAGGGTCACAAAGGGCTGTAGTGGGAATTGAACCCAGTTCCCTAGGATCAGTCCACTGCATTAAACATTAGCTGCCTCCACTCATTGCTGCTGCTGTTCAAATAAAAGTCACTGCCTATAATTTGTAGGCTGAATAGTCTTGGACGTCATCTTTCTCGGAAGCAAAAATTATTTTTAAAAAAGTGTGGGTGGGAGTAGTAAACGCAACCCATTTTCCCAGCTGCAAATATATTGTAATGACTGGCTCAAATTGGATCCTGGGCACAGCTAAATTTTGGGCTGCCTCTAGTGATGTGAACTCCTTCATCCGTCCTGAAGTAATCGAGATAAGAGAGCAGCAGTAACACTTTACATTTTCACATAACACTATTATAGTTTGCAAACTGTAATGGGAAATCACCTATTTGCATAGATTATACAACACACACAAGCAAGTCTGCATTACAAATGGCAGATGTATTTAAAATACCTGTTGAATACCATATGAAAATAAAATTTCACTCCGTAAAATCCATGAATTGGAAAAACAAAAAAATCACCCTGGTCATTTTTAGATTCATATGTACATTCTACTATGTAGACACTCCTGTCTTCTCCTCTCTTTAAAAATTTTTTTTTTTTTTTTTTTTCTTTCTCTCTTCTTTTTTCCTCTCTCTTTCAATTTTTACTTTGTCCTATTTCACTTTCTATTGTCATACATCACCACAAACAAATCCAATACTCTGAGCTTTTCTTAATAATTAGGGCCTTTATAATTAACTGTATATTAATGCAAAATGTTATACTACTTTTATGTATTTGAATTGCTCTGTGTATTTTTTTAAAATACTGAATAAAAATTTATTGAACAAAAAAAAAAAATAAATAAAATACCTGTTGAATCTACCGAAGTATAATCAAAGCATCATATTTTCCTGTAACTCCATCTAGTGTCCCCTGTCTTTTTTGGGACAGTTAGTCATTATTGAAACAGGTCTAGCGAAAAAAAATCCTATTTTGTTTTTGCCCTGGATGCTTTTACAATATTTCATTGTCACAAAAAAAAAAAAAGTCCAAATTGTAAGCCTGCTCTAGTCCTACCCAAAGCATGCCTACCAACATATCCTCTTGAGATTTAGATGAACTACATTTAAACGCATCTTAAAACTGAAATATGTTGATCTCACTATATATTGTAAAGACTTTAGCTGATGTATAAAGTGTAAAATGTATTCTTTTCCTTGTATTCACTTAATGAAAATATTAAAAATTAATAAAGATTTTTTTTAAAAAAACCCTGAATTTGGAAAATAGTGATGTGCATAATTTGGAAAAAAAATAAAAATCTACAGTATCTGCTTCTTTGTGCCATTTTTCTGTTTTGAAAATGACCCCAAGGTGACATTTGATTGGACATCTTTGAACTGAATTTTAAACTGAACCTAAGTCGGTTTTCAGTTGAAAATGCACGAAGGGCTCCTTTTACTAAGCCGCGTTAGGGCATCACCACGCGGAATAGTGCGCACTAAATTGTCACGCGTGCTAGACGCTAACACCAGTATTGAGCTGGAGTTAGTTTTAGCCGCGTAGCGCGGGTTTAGCATGCGCTAAAATGTTGCGTGCGCTAAAAACGCTAACGTGGCTTAGTAAAAGGAGCCCTAAACCTAGCTGGTAAAAATTGAAATTAACTAGCTATTGTTGAATCAGCGCTATCAAACATAAATGTGTATATTCTAAAGTTTTTATTCCGTTTTCCCCCTCTTTTACTAAGGCGCGCTATGCTTTTTAGCGCACACTAAACACGCGCTAAATGCTAACGCGTGCATGTTATTCTATGGACGCATTAGCGTTTAGCGCATGCGTTGATTTAGCATGTGCTAATTGCACAATAAAACGCTTAGCGCGCCTTAGTAAAAGAGGCCCCCTTCTGTCTTCTGTTGGGGTGTGCACAGCAACATTTGTTGGTTCGGTTCATGTTTGATTCAGTCACTTGTTTTGTTCATTTTTGCATTCCAAGGGCCCAATATTCGGTCAATGGTGATCAGTGTTTGTTGACTACTGTCGACATAATCCCCAGAAATTCGATGTCGGGCCATGTCCGAGCTCTGGCATTTCCAGGGGTACGGTGCTTAAGTTCAGTTTTCAGCACTTAACTGGCTTTGGTGAATCACATACTGACTTTAGTGCAGTTTTATTTGTGCAGTTACCTTGGCCAAGGTAAGTGTTGAATATTGGCACTTAACTGGCTAAGTGCTGACTCTGGCCCCGGAAAGCCTCCAAAATAACCAGTTTCACACTGGGTGCTAACTGGACATTTTCAGCAGCACTGTCTAGCTAAGTGCCCCTGAATATGACCAGTTAGCACCATGTGATTTAACTGGCCAGGAGCCTTTTCTGGCTGGTTAAATTGCTTTGAAAATCAACGCTCAAATTATTTGGATCAGTCGGATAATTTACATTCATTAAAGTCAATGAAGAAAGCAATTTTACACGCTAGGGATTTTTCATCCACTTGCAAATCAACTTGTTTAAACTTGCTGTCAGACATATGCCATGGAGTAAACAGCAAAGGTCCACAACATCATAAGAGAGACAAAGGCAACTAACAGTGGCATGAAGACCCCCAGGTCTCTATGAAATGACATAGTAGAGAGGGGACATGATTGTAACATTCAAGATAATGAAGGGAATAGACTTAGTAGAGAAAGAGAGATTGTTCACCCTCTCCAAGGTGAAGAGAACGAGAGGGCACTCACTAAAGTTAAAAGGGGATAGATTCCGTACAAACGTAAGGAAGTTCTTCACCCAGGGAGTGGTAGAAAACGGAACGCTCTTCCGGAGGCTGTTATAGGGGAAAACACCCTCCAGGGATTCGAGTTAAAGTTAGACAAGTTCCTGCTGAACCAGAATGTATGTAGGTAAGGCTAGACTCAGTTAGGGCACTGGTCTTTGACCTAAGGGCTGTCATGGAAGCGGACTGCTGGGCACGATGGACCACTGGTCTGACCCAGTGGCGGCAATTCATATGTTCTAGAATGAAGACCCCCAAAAGGCAAAGCAGCACCAACATTGGTAGGAAGAACACTAGAAACCAGGCAGTGGCATAGTGAGGGTGAGAGGTGCCCCTCCCCCACCCTCTTCTCTGCCCCACTGCCCCTTCACTGATCCTCCCCCCTGCCTTGCACAACCCCTTCCCTTCTCCCGTATCTCTATTTCACCACTGTGAGTAACAACTTCAACATGCTCCTCACGAACCCAGCGGCTCTCCCTCTGATGTCACATCCTATGTGTGGTGCCCGGAAGTGACATCAGCGGGACAGATGACACAGTCATGAGCAACACGTTGAAGTTGTTCATGGTGTTGAACGGGAAGGGGAGCACGTGTGTGGTGAGGGGGCAAAGAGGAGGAGAGGTGCTGGCACCTTCACCAACATGGTACCTGGGGCGGACACCCTCCCCCTTCACCTGACCCTTACTATGCCACTGAAACCAGGAGAGGGTAAATTAGCACAAACATTCCAAAGGACCAAGAGAGGAAAAGCAGTGCTGACTGGCCTGAATCCTCCAAAACCTGTGGGCATGGATTGAAGAAGCACCAAAAGGATTAGGTCAGTGGTCTCAAACTTATGGCCCGCCAGGCACTATTTTAAGGCCCTTGGTATGATTATCATAATCGCAAAAGTAAAATAAAACAGTTTCTTGATCATATCTCTTTAGCTATAAATTATTATTATTAAGACTTAACTAAAAGGAAAGATTTATAAATGATAAAGAGTTTTATTTCATGCAAAATTGTCATTTCTTTAATAAGACATTAACTATTTTTGTCTGAGGCCCTCCAAGTACCTACAAATCCAAAATGTGGCACTGCAAAGAGTTTGAGACCACTGGATTAGGTCATGCTCAGAGTTTTATGGTAAAATGTCCCATTCGGTGTGTGTGTATGTATGTATATATATATATATATACTAGCTGATGTCCCGGCGTTGCACGGGTATTTAATTATAGCAATAACACTGTAAATGGATTCAAATAAAGATACTTTATAGTGGTGAATGAAATTATTTTTTTACAGCTTAATAAAAAGTACAAAATTCAAATTATAATGTGAAATAATTGACAAAATGAATACAATACAACTAACGCAAAACGTGATTATAAACAACATTTTTAGTTTCACCTCCTGGAGCAAGAACATATAAATTCTTGGGTAACCCACCCTTGAGCAAGCAACATAGAGTTGTGGGCCGCGAGACCCCCAGAACATATCACCCCAGGTAGTGAGGGATCTGCATACCAAGTTTCGTTCAAATCAGTCAAGCCGTTTTTGAATAACTGTGAGAATGGCAGCTTTTTACATTTTTTCCATTGACATGAATGGGTGAAATCTGAATTTATGTTTGTAGCTCCGCCCATGTGTGCAGGTGGGCCGCGAGACCCCCAGAACATATCATCCCAGGTAGTGAGGGATCTGCATACCAAGTTTCGTTCAAATTGGTCAAGCCGTTTTTGCGTGATCGCGGCACATACATACACACATACATACCTCCGATTTTTTATATATATATATATATATATATATATATATATATACCTGAATGTCTCCAGAAACAGGGTTTTAGGCCTTTTTTTTTTTTAAAGTAAGATTGGAGTGCAGCATAAATTTTCATCTCTATTGTTCCTAGTCAATCACAAACACAGCCTCTGGGTCAATAAGTTGAAAACCAATTTTAAAGAAATTACATCGGTTGCCAATCTATCATCGGGTTCAGTTTAAGATTTTGAAAATAATCCATCTAGGGATATATGACACCCTTCCAGACTATCTGACCAAATGCTTGAAAATATATAAACCTAATAGAATTTTGAGATTAGAAAATAGGATGCTGTTAGTTGCAAGAATAAGAGAGGACATTAAGTATGCCTCAACTAGAAAGTCTTGTTTTTCAATTGCTTTGGAATGGTCTGTCCGGAGCAATACGTTTTTGTAACAATGTACAGCTATTTCAAAAACTACTTAAGGCTCATTTTTTCGTCTTAGCTTTTAGCTGTCCCTCTGACATCCAATATAATGTTTGAGAATGACTACAATTTTTTTGTTGAACAATATAAATGTAAACAAAGCTGATTAATGTTTTTAATACATTGGAAAATTTGTGGTAAAATTTGACCTCTTGCATGTTTACTGTAAGCTGCTTAGGAGATAAGCGGATAATAAGTTCTTTAAATAAATAAATAAACCAATAAATAAATAAACAGTGGCACAAAGACCCAAAAGCACAGAGCTAGTGGCAAAGCAGAACTATCACCGGCAAATATATCCTCATAGCACCAATGACAAAAAGTTTAAGCATTAGTGTTCAGTGGGCAGGAGTGGCCTAATGGTTCGGACTGCTGCCGTGGCACCCTGAAGTTGCATGCTCAAGCCCAGGGCCACTCCTTGTGACCCTGGACAAGTCACTTAACCTCATCAGCCTTCATCAAACAATAGCCCCATGCCTTCATGGATAAGCTTCAAAATATCATGCATCCTACGCAACATACTTCACAGAAACTCAGCTGCTCCCCTTATCCTACTATTTTCAGCGGTCTGGTCTACCTCCAGAAGAATCCTTAACAGAATTCAACTAAACATGCTAGCCACAAAAAACCTTCACTACAGGCGAACCTTCCACTCCATGCTAACTTGTTATCTGGGAGTAAAAACTTGGAATGTTCTCCTAGAAGCAATCAGAATGGAAGCCAACTATACCTTATTCCGGAAGAAGCTGAAAACTCTTCTCTTCGACAATTGATACTATTAGCATCTTTCCATCTTTCCTCCCGCTATTTAGGCCTTTCCTTCCCTTCCTTCCCCTGTCCCTTCTCTTCCTTCCCCTCCCCTCCTCCCCCTCTCTTTCATTTTCACTGTAAGTCGCCTAGAGCCAGTGCGACACACAAATGGAAGATTAGATTAGACTTAACCCTAGGGCTACCAGACATTTGGATTTACCTGGATGTGTCCTCTGTGTTAGAAACTGGCTAGTGAGAGGTGACAAAAGGTTGTGATAAATGACATTCACTCAGAGAATAAGGGCATTATGAGTTGTGTGCCATAGGAAATCATTCCTTGGTCTGGTTTGGTTAAACATTTTTTTAAGCAATATTGCAGAAGAGTTGTCAGATGAAGTTTACCTCACTGCAGATACTACTGTTTGCAATATATTCTGGAAAATATGGATGACATGAAGAGAATTCCAGTGAACATTGAAGAATGGTCTAAAATTTGGAAGATAAAATGTAATGCTAAAAATGACAAGGCCATACATTTGGTTTAGAAAAAGGCTAAGGGAGTGGTACAGTACAGCAGGCCTGAGGGTGACTATATTTGATGATTTAAAGGTGGCCAAAGAGGTAGAAAAGGCATAGCAAAAACCATTAGGATCCTTGGGTAGATAAGGAGAGAATCTGTCAGCAGAAAAAGGAGCTGATAGTGTCTCTGTATAAGGCTCTTCATGTGTACAATTGTGCACAGTTCTGGACATCACAACTTAAGATATAAACAGGATAGACTGAGTCAAGTATGCAGTTACTAAAACAGTCAGTGATCTTTCTCATAAAGTATACTGTACAGGGCTAACTTAACTATCTCAGGTATAATTTAAATATATCTGTAACCTAAAAGTATAGGGGGTGGACTTTGAATCAAAAGAAAGCCTGGGACAAGTAGACATAAGATGAAGGTGGAAGGGGATAGAGTCAAGAATAATCTAACAAAATAGGGATAAAGATTGGGACTTGTATACCACATTTTTGTAGTTTTTTTTTTTTTACAACCACACTCAAAGTGGTTTATATACAGGTACTTCAAACATTTTCCCTATCTGTCCCAGGGGCAGTGGAGGATTAAGTGTAAAACAAGGACTATAACGTAATAAAGATACAAAATTATGTAGGGGTGTGCAGGCTAAACATTTCACCCTTTTTGTCCCGTTTGTCATAATTAGATTGTAAGCTATTTCGAACAGGAACTGTCTTTTGCATATTTATGTTAAAAAAAATTTTATTGTGGGTACAAAAGATAACAAAGTGTACAGCAAGGGCAACTGAACAAACATCCAACAACAACAAAATACTTTTCATTTTATAAAGAGTAGTAAACCATCACCCAACCATTCCAACCCTACCCAACCACCCTGAACCCTGTATGCACCCCCCCCCCTTAGAAAAATATACAGAAGATGACCAACAGGTCTCAAACCTCTTTTGCATATTTAATGATTACTAGTAGTCGTGTTTAATTTCCCATGCCATCCGTGGGATTTTGCTTTGTTTAAATTCTCAAAAGTTAGGCGCCGGAATAATACCTCCCTCGCTGGACGGCTTCCTCCTCCCAATTTTGCGGCCAACGGTGAAGGACAGAAGCGATCTATTTGGCATCCAGCCTGGCCCTGTGCCGCTTCCTGAATGACTGCCATAAGTTCTCGCGAATCCCATGAGAACCGACGGCAGCCATTCAGGAAGCGGCACGAGACCAGGCTGGAGATCGAAAAGATCGCTTCTGCCCTTCAACGCTGGCCGCAAGATTGGAGGAGGCAGCTGTCCAGCGAAGAAGGTATTTAAGAAGGGGGGGGTGATTAAAAAAAGTAAGAAAAGCCATGGTTAATGCCATGGGGTGGCTTATCTATCAATTTTAAAACATATATCAGCATTTACTGCGGTCTATATATGAGGAAATATGGTATATGCCTAACTTTAAGTGCAAACATTTATGCTAGCTCAATAGGCATCCAAATCACAGATGGCATTCAATGTGAGCAAGTGCAAAGTGAAGCATGTAGGGAAGAGTAACCCAGTCTTTTGCTATGTGTAAACAAGGTTCCATATTAAGAGTCGCCTCTTAGGACAAAGATTGCGGTGGTGGTGGTGGTTTTTTTAGTTCATGAAAATCTTTATTACATTTTAAAAACTTACAAAAGTACAAAGAACAACAGAGTTTGACAAATGATAGCAAAAGATAGCTGCCATTATACAGTGAAATAATATCAGTAATGATACAATAACCATGCAACTGTGTTATCTTCAATAGCCAGTTAAATGTATGATGGTGGCAATGTGAGAAGTATTTTATAAGATTCAGATATACATGATGACATTTTAAATGGATTGATGTAAGTGACTGGAATGTTGTGTATGATGTAAAAGGTTTTGAGAGATGTGAATGTTAAGGGAGTTTATTTATGAGTATAATGAAGGTGTTGTGCAATATTGTTGAAGTAGATCCCATATTTTAAGATAAGATCCAACAGTTTTAAATTTTTTCAAATATAACTTGTTCGTATTTAACAGTTAAGCATATCATATTCCACCAAGTATTAAATTCTATTTTTGATAAAATTTTCCAATGGTGTAGTATATTTTTGATTGCCAGAAATATCAATATATTAAATAATCTACTTTTAGGAACTACTAAACGGGTTTTAAGGCCTAAATGACCCATGTTAAGTGTTTTTGAGTGCAGTGGTCAAATATGTATGATATTAGAAATAGTTTTCCATGCTTTAACCCAGGGGTGCCCAAAAGGTCTATCACGCTCGACCGGTAGATCGCGAAGGCAACGCGAGTCGATCGTGTTGCCTTCGCGTTCTTCTTTCTTCCCGACTCGGAAGCACCGAGCCAACCAACTTCTCCCACCCGACGTCAATTCTGACATTGGAGAAGAAGTTCCGAGCCAGCCAATCGCTGCCTGACTGGCTCGGAACTTCCTCTCCAACTTCAGAAATTACGTCGGGGAGAGGAAATCTAGTCGGCCCAATGCTTCTGTGTGGGGAAGTAGGGAGAGCTTAGGGCAGCGGTGGTTTGGAGGCCTGTTCCCCAATGGCGGCTGCAGTGGCTTGGGAGTAGGCAGGGAGACAGAAAGAAGGGGGAGCAGCGAGACAGAAATAAAGAAGGGAAAAAGGAAGAAAGAAAGGGGGGACAGGAAGACAGAAAAAAAGGGGGCATGGAGAGAAGAAGAAAAAGTTGGAGGAGGGAATGAGGTCTGGAGGAGAGGAAGCATACAGGAGGCTGAAAGAAGTGAAGAAATATTGGATGCACAGTCAGAAGAAGAAAGTGCAACCAGAGACTCATGAAATCACCATACAACAAAGGTAGGAAAAATGATTTTATTTTCAATTTAGTGATCAAAATGTGTCCGTTTTGAGAATTTATATCTGCTGTCTATATTTTGAACTGTGGCCCATTTTTATTAAACCGCAATAGTGTTTTTTAGCGCAGGGAGCCTATGAGCACCGAGAGCAGCGCAGGGCATTCAGCACAGCTCCCTGCGCTAAAAAACACTATTGCGGTTTAGTAAAGAGGGAGGGGGTATATTTATCTATTTTTGTTTAGTTGTGACTGAGGTGACATTGCATAAAGTCATCTGCCTTGACCTCTTTGAAAACCCGCAGAATATAAATGATAATTAACATTTTCTCTGCGTACAGTGTTCTTTGTGTTTTTTAAAATTTTATTGTTGGTAGAACATTTTGACTTGGTCATTTTAAAAGTAGCTCGCAAGCCCAAATAGTGTGAGCACCCCTGCTTTAACCCAATAACTCTTTAAATGTACACATTCAAAAATCATGTGAAGACGACTTCCTATTTCAATATTATATGACCAGCATATGTTTGATATCGTTTTTGTTATCTTGGCAAGTTTTAGGCCCTCTTTTACAAAGACGCACTAAGCGATTTAGCGCAGATTTAGCACACGCAAAATCAATGTGTGTGCTAATCGCTAACACACCCATAGGATAACATGCGCTCGTTAGCGTTTAGCACGTGTTTAGCGTGCGGTAAAAAGCTTAGCGTACCTTTTGTAAAAGAGGGGGTTACTAGTGTCCAATGAGCTCTATGTAGGAGGAAGTACATAGATTGTAATGTTGAAGTAGATCTAATATTTTTAAATATTTAATATAGGTGGTATTATTGATGATATGTCGCTAACCTCTGCTTAGTTAACACTGGCGGCTAAGAAAGTAAACAGAATGTTAAGAATTATTAGCAAAGGAATTGGAGAACAAAACTGAGAATATTATAATGCTTTCTTATCACTCCATGGTGCAACTGCATTTCAAGTATTGTATGCAGTTTTGGTCACATCTCAACAAAGATGCCATGGAATTAGAAAAGGTACAGAGAAGGGTCATGAGAATGGGGCAACTTCCATTTGAGGAAAGGTTAAAGAGACTAAGGCTCTTCAGCTTGGAGAAGAGATACCTGTGGGGAGATATGATAGAGCAGGATAGATTAATATGACTCGCTTGTTTACTCTCTTTTTTTTTTAATACATGGACTGGAGGGCACACAATGAAGCTACTAAGTAATAAATTCAACACAAATCAGGAAAATATTTCTTCACTAAACATGTGATTAAATTCTGGAATTTGTTGCCAGAGTATGTGTAAAAGTAGTTAGCTTAGCAGGGTTTAAAAAAAGATTTTGCCAAATTCCTACAACAATTGTTAAAAAATATAGAAAAATAAATTTCTTATTCTTGGGATAAATAGCATAAAATCTGTTTTATTCCTTTGGGATCTTGCCAGATAGTAATGACCTGGATTTGTCACTGTTGGAAACAGGACACTGAACTCAATGGATTTTCAGTTTGTCCCACTATGTTCTTAAAGGCTGCTGTAAATGTTTGAAGGCAATTATACACAAATGGTAGTATTCTATAAATTGTGCATCTGATTCATAGGCATTCCCCTGACCCATCTATGCCCTGCCCAAGTCCATATACTCTTGTTAAGCACAATCCCCCCTGATTTTCAGACTGCTGGAGATCACCAGTGATATCCTGCAGTCCATGGCTATACAGAAAATTCAGTGCTAGCACCATATCCGGTTACGAGCATTGAATTTCTGGTCTATGTTTGGCCAGCTGATATACAGCTGGCTAGGCCAATATTCAGCAGCTAGCCAGTATGTTTTAACAGCCAAAGATACACCATCCTATTGGCAGCTGATAACTGGAGTGACATCGCTAAAGAAATCTACTGTAGCAGCATTTAATTTTTGCAAGGTCAACTACGATAAAGTGAGGAAAATGGTTAAAGGGTCTGTGGCAAAGATCAGAACTGTAAACCAGGAGTGGATGTTGTTCAAAAATATTATCATGGAAGTGCAGACCAGATGTATTCCATGTATTAACAAAGGTAGGAAGAAGAGAAAATGAGAGCTGGCATGATTAAGGCGAAGTAAAAGAGACTATTGCAGCCAAGAAAACATTCTTTAAAGAATGGAAAAAGGATCCAAATGAAGAAAATAAGAAGAGTCATAAGCACGGGCAAATTAGATGCAAAGCATTGATAAAGAAAGTTAAACAAGAATATGAAGAACAACTTGAAAATAAACTGGTATATCCATTTGGTAGCAAACTACAGGCAAAATCATCATTTTGACCGTTTGAATTCTCCCCCACCAAGACAAATGTAAAGGGTTACATTACTCACACAATTCGGAAATGGTTTTCCAGGGTGATGCGGCAGAGGAATTGAAAGAAATCTTGATGAACCTGGAAGATGTACTAAGCCAAATTGACAAGTTAGAGTGATAAATCACTTGGACCAGATGGTATACATCCCAGGGTACTGAAAGAACTCAAACATGAAATTGCTGATCCGCTAAACTAAACTAATTGTATACCGCGCCATCTCCGCAAGCGTAGAGCTCGGCACGGTTTACAGAGTTAGGATAGAAAAGAACTCCAATGAAGGGTTATAGGATAGGAACTAAGAGGGTATAGAGGGGCCAGGGTACCAGAGAGGGGGGAGGTGTTACATTTTTGAAAAGAGCCAAGTTTTCAAGTGTTTGCGGAAAAGTTGGAGGGAGCTTGAATTTCTGAGTGGGGAATGTAAGGTTGTTCCAGAGTTCTGTGGTTCTAAAGGAGAGGGATGTTCCTAGTTTTCCTGCACGGGATATACCTTTTGGCGGGAAGGAGCATCTTAGGGTGGTAACCTTTTCATTGAAGAATTTTGCTAGAGCATCGGCTGACGGAGACGAGGGAAGCAAGGTGGGGTCCTTTTTTGTAGTTAAGGAGCGCCAAATGTTAAACAATGCACTGTTCTGGTTGTTGAATCTGGAAATCTTATCACCGAAGAAGTTCTTCCTAGCTTTTTTTAGTGTTGAATTGTAAAGCTTTATATTGACCCTCCAGGTCTGTCTGAAGGGGATTTAGATTTTTTCCATTTGCGCTCCAAAGCGCGACATTTCTGTTTCAGTTCTCTGTGAAGTGGGAGGTACCAGGGGGCCTTTCGGGAGTAGGAGATGGTTTTAGTGGATAGTGGAGCAAGGGAGTGGTAGATGGATTTGAAGAGGGAGATCCAGTTGCGCCAATTGGATTCTGAATCTGTAGGCTTAGGATTGGAGGAGAGTTGATTGAGGAATTTGGTCCAAAACAGATCGCTCAAAGTTTTTTTGCGGCAGGTTATGGAGTGGGAGGAGCAGGATGGGGGCTCAAGATGTGACATGAAAATGGGGAGACAGGTAGCCCCTAAGAAGTAGTCAGAACAAGGGACTTGTTCCCAACGAGTGTCGTCGGTTGAAGTTTTGAAAGCAGTAAGATCAAGGAAACTGGTGAAGTCTAGTGTGTGCCCCTTTTCATGGGTTGGAGAATAGGCAGGTGGGGGAAAACCTAGAGAGGTAAGGAAGTTGTTAAATTCAATCGTGTCCTTGCTGATGGTATCGTCGTGGAGATTAATATCACCAATTATCAGTAGTCTTTGAAATTTAAGGAAGGCGTTTGTTATGGCCTCGAAGACGAGATCGGAGGAGTTGATCCAAGGGGTAGGTGGGCGTTATAGTAACAAGATACCCAGTGGCTATTAGTTATCTATAATTTGTCATTAAAATTGTCTGTAGTACCTGAAGATTGGAGGGTGACCAATGTTTCGCCAATTTTTTAAAAGGGTTCCAGGGGAGATTTTAGAAATTATAGACCAGTAAGCTTGACCTTGCTGCCGGACAAAATAGTCAAAACAATTATAAAAAATAAAATATAATAATAATAATATAACAGTTTATATACCGCAGGACCGTGAAGTTCTATGCGGTTTACAATAATTAGAAGATGTTACAGATTGAATGGATTTAACAATGTTCTACTGGTTAACATTGATTGAAAGATGCTACAAGTTGAGTGGATTTAACAAAGTTAGAAACTAGTGATTAATAGCTCTAGGGATCAGTTATTATAGGATGAGGTTAGTTGCCTAAGTACTTTAGGAACAGATATGTTTTTAGGCGTTTCCTAAATTCCCCATAAGTAGTAGACGTAAGCAATTGTTCTAGATCTTTATCCCATAATGCTGCCTGGTGTGAGAGGAGATGTTGATGTCTAAAATTGTGGAGCATGTAGACAAACATGATTTAATGAGACAGAGTCAGCATGGGTTCAGCTGTAGGAGGTCTTGCCTCACCAATTTGCTTGACTTCTTTGAAGGTGTGAATACTGTACACATGTGGATAAAGGTGAGCCGGTTGATAAAGTGTATCTAGATTTTCAGAAAGCTTTTTTTTTTTTTTTTTTTTTGATATTTTAATATTTTATTAAACAAAATGAAAACAGTACACAGGCAGCATGCCAACAGCAAAAGTACATTGCCCATATGAACAACATAAACCCCCCACCCCCCAACCGAGTGATACAGCATAAGCCTGAAACATAGGAAGATGAAAATGAGGATAGCTCAAAGAAGACCCCGCCAGGAGCCATAACGAGACCACTGACGATGAAACGTACCACAGGAATCATTATTTAAAGCAGTCAATTTAGACATCAAGTAAATTTGGTCAATCTTATTTAACAGTTCAGCACGAGAAGGCAAAGAAGCACGCTTCCAATATGTAGCCACAGTGAGTCTAGCCGCCGTAGCAACTAGGGCCACAAAATGATTCTGATCCACATCTAAACTCCCCGAAGGATAGTTAAGTAAAAATATTTCCATACGCAATAGAATGGGTAGGTGTAACACATCAATCATCAGTTGTTGAACCATCTTCCAAAAAGGTACAATCATAACACAATCCCACCAGATGTGCCCAGACTCCCACAGTTACGCCAGCAGTGTCCATCTCCACAGTGATAGAAACGGTGCACCTTTTCCGGCGTAAGGTACCACTGAAATAGCATCTTATACCCTTGCTCAACTAAGGGGGATGCTAAAGAAACTCTCAGCAGTGTACCATAAAGGCGGTCCCATTGTTGATAATCAAAGGTCTTCCCCAGCAAGATTTCCCAACGATGTTCGTATGTGCGAGCCTGTGGCCTAGTGTATAGAAGAGCCTTATAAAGACGTGAAATAAGGCCCACCCCAAATCCCATCCTAAAAACTTGAAGAAAAGCAGAGTCTGCCCCTTCCCACTCAGGGATCACCCTCTTCACCATAAAATCCCGAAGTTGGACATAGGCGAAAAAATCCGTCGAGGGGAGGTCATATATAGATTGCAAGGCAGCAAAGGGTACCAGATGTCCACCCACTATCAACTGACCCAGGACCCGAAGACCCTCCATTTCCCAACGCCGAAAAATCACAGTATCCCTAGCAGGCAGAAAATCAGGGGCAAATCTAATGGGAGTAGCATAAAAATAGCGCTGACGTGGGAACCAAGCTCGTCGAACCCGGCTCCACGCCTGCAAGGTACACGCCATCCCATAAGACGTCCCAGTCTGCAAATCCCGAAGGATATCAAAAGACAGCCAAGGCAATGCTGCCAATGGGTAGGTTGGCTGTAGAGCCTGTTCCAGAGAAACCCAGCGTTGGGAGGGATATGCCCAATGAAAGAGCCCTTGCAGTTGGGATGCATAATAATATGTAGAAAAATCAGGGACACCCATTCCCCCATGTAACCTGTCCCAATACATACGTTCCCTCCGCACCCTAGGGGGCTTACGTGTCCAGATATAAGCAAAGGCCCGCCGTTGTAGCCTAAGCAAGAACCGCTTAGGAATTGAGAGAGGCAGGCAGGAAAACAGATATAAAAAACGAGGCAGCACATTCATACGCAAAGCACTAATCCTACCCATCCAAGACAACCTCAATCCCTCCCAGCGATCCAGATCAGCAAACACAGTTCGTAGCAACGGAGGGTAATTCAATTCAAAAAGGTCAGATAGTCTTCGAGATATACGCACCCCAAGATACTTAATGGATTTAGCCGCCCATCGGAACGAAAATTTAGCACGTAAGTCCGTAACCAACAAGTCCGGAAGGGAAACATTAAGCAATTCAGACTTTTCAATGTTAATTTTAAAGCCAGCCACCTCACCAAACATGGTCAAAACACGAAGCACCTCCGTCAAAGAATGATGTGGGTGGGTCAAGGTAAACAGAATATCATCAGCATACAGTAAGATCTTATGTTCTTCGTCACCCACCACAATCCCTTGGATATCAGCATTCGCACGTATAGCAGCTGCTAAAGGTTCCATAACCAACGCAAAAATCAGCGGTGACAAAGGGCACCCTTGCCTAGTTCCTCTACGAATCATAAAATTAGCAGTATATCTTCCATTAACCCTTAAACAAGCCTCCGGAGCAGCATATAATAAGGTCACCCAATGTAGAAAAGCACCCGAAATGCCCATCTTCTTTAAAGCTGCTAGCATAAACGGCCAATAAACCCTATCAAAGGCTTTTTCAGCGTCAACTGATAACAAGACAGCTGGAACAGAATCTTGATGGGCCACTCCAATAAGATCTAATACTCTTCGAATATTATCACCAGGTTGCCTCCCTGAAATAAAACCACATTGATCACCATGAACTAGGAAAGGCAAAAAACGTTGCAACCGGACTGCCAAAATACGGGTAAACAGCTTATAATCAACTCCTAATAACGAAATAGGGCGGTAGGACCCACAAAGGAGGGGATCTCTCCCGGGTTTAAGAAGAAGAGAGACCGCCGCCTGACGAAACGAATACGGCAAACAATCCCCTTCCAAAAAAGAATTAAACAATCTAGTCAAAGGAGCGACTATGTGGGCCTCCATTTTCTTATAGAACAGGGGCGAAAAACCATCAACACCCGGTGCTTTAGAAGCAGCTAAATGATGTATAGCCGCCACCACCTCAGCGGGTTGAATAGGGGAAGAGAGCCACTCCGCATCAACGTCCGCCAAACAGGGCAAGGTGACGTTAGATAGAAAAGCATCTATCTCCCCCTCCGTGGCTTCAATCTCTGGAGAGTACAGAGTCCGATAGAAGGATAAAAAAGCCTGATGAATGGCCACGTCATCTGCACAAAGCTGTCCCGACTCATTACGAATCTGAGTAATGGAATGTCGCGCCTGAGTTTGCTTGATCTGTGTAGCTAACAAGCGACCCGCCCTACCACCCCATTCAAAAAACCGTTGTTTCCGTCTCTGTAGGGCCCAAGCCATGCCCTCTAAATCAAGCTCCTGTAGATCCCTCCGGCATTCCGTCAGCGCTACACCCCCAGCCACCGACGGAGCTCTCTTATGAGCATTCTCCAAGCGTCGAAGGCGGGACACTAGCTCTAATCTACGAGCAACTCGACATTGGTTACGATACGACCCTCTCGAAATACAACAACCCCGAAGGGTGGCTTTAAAACTTTCCCATAGTATCGCAACATTAATGCCGGCCACGTCGTTAAAAACAAAAAACTCCTTAACATCAGCCTCTAACAAAGACAAGGTACTGGGATCCTTCAACAAAGAATCATTCATACGCCACAAACGACGACCACCTCTAACCAGTCCAACTTGTAACTCCAAAGTCAAGGGAGCATGATCAGACCACACACGGGGTTCAATATTGGAGGCCAGGGCACGGGGTAGAGCAACACGAGGCAGCATCCACATATCAATTCTAGTATACGAATCATGTTTTGATGAATAAAAGGTGTAATCCCGTGCGCCAGGGTGTAAATAACGCCACACATCTATCAAATCCTGCCGACGCAGAAAGCGCAGAAAAGCCCTTCTGTCGCTTCTAGCATAGCGGATGGAGGAATTGGAATTATCCTCCTGAGGATAGCAGGTAAGATTAAAGTCTCCACCTACAAGGAGAGTACCTTCTACATGGTCCAACAGCACACGTTCTAACAACGTAAAGAAGGCCCCCTGACCAACGTTTGGGGCATAGACATTCAGTAAACTATATAAGGTGCCATCCAACTCAGCCTTGACCAGAATGTAGCGGCCTTCAACATCTCGCACCACCTCTCTCAATACCACCTGGACACGTTTATGAATTAAAATACCCACCCCCTGAGTCTTTTTCCGGATCTTATTAGAGGAAAGGAAAACATGAGGATAGCTATTGTGTGTAAGCAATTTCTCATAGTGAGATTGAAAATGGGTCTCCTGAATAAATCCAACAGCACTATTCAGGCGGCTCAATTCCTTAAATAACAAGCGTCGCTTTTGTGGAGAATTCAAACCATGTACATTATAAGACAGCAAAGTAAGTTTATCCATTTATACTAGAGAAGAAAAAGCACTTCATCACCAAATCCATACCATGTTCCAAAGCAGCCAAATCAACCAACCCCTGCAATCGCAACCTTAAGAAAAACAATATACAAACATATTCCCATACAACCACACAAAAAAACACTCGGTCACAACCAGTGTTCCCTCTAAGCGGGCGGGTGTTGTGAGCAAACTTTTTTCACCGTGAGCCAAAAATATCGGGCGCCAGCAAGTTATGAGCCAACTCGCCCGATTCTCCTCTCGCCGCCCTGCCATCTGCCGTACGCCTCTTCCGATCGTGCGCTGTGACGAGAAACGTGTGCGCTGCGATGTAATATTTTGTGCGCCAGCGCACGCCAGCGCAGCTTAGCGGGAACACTGGTTCAAATGGTTTTATTTATTTCCCCAAATTTATTTTTGTTATACGCATTGAAAATATTTGATATTGCGTTTAAATCAAAATCTCAATAAACTTGAAACGAGTGCCCGTGAGATTGTGGGAGGGTTAAATACTCAAAACTTAGAAGTTTTTGCTACGCCAGCTTTCTGGTATCTTTACATACAGTGGCGTACCTAGCATATGTAACATCCGGGGCCCATCATTTTTTGGCACCCCCCCCCCATCTGTAAGAAAAACATGATTTTAAGTAACAAACCACACGTCACACATGAGTACCTAGGAAAAGGCAGCATCTTACATATTGCAGTGAGCAGTACATCAATACACCCATTGTAAAACTAAACAAGCCAGACCAGCACAGATCAATCCTACACCGTCAATCCTAACAGAAAACCATGTCTTTCGAACACACAGAACACAGAAAACACCTTCGCCTAGTAAGGAATATGTAATCACAAACTAACCCCTCCCTCTTTTACAAAACTGTAGTGTGGATTTTAGCTACGGAGGTAACAGCTCTGATGCTCATAAAATTCTGAGCATCAGAGCTGCTACCACCAAGGCTGGTGCTAAAAACGCTTCACAGTTTTGTAAAAGGGGGGATAAAATAAAAATACAAAGACAAAGGTTAAATTGAACCAGCAAGAAGCTGGACTCTGCATACAATGCTTCACAGAAACAGTGACACATGTCTCCTAAAGCAATAAATAAATAGAAATTTTTTTCTACCTTTGTCTTCTGTGGTTTCTCCTTTCCTCATCTTCTTGTAACTCTCTTCCTTCCATCCACTGTCTGCCGTCTCTCTTCCCCTATATGGCATCTTCTCTCCTTCTATGCCCCTTCCAGAAACTGTATGCCTCCCCCTTCCATCTCTCCTTTCACCCCATTGGTCTGGCATCTCTCTCCTCGCCTTCCCTCTCCCACACCTCTCCTCATAGTCTGGTATCTCCCCTTCCCTGATTCTCTGGCATCTCTCTCCTTTCCTTTTCTTCCATCTTTCGCTCCCCCTCCATGCTCTCACATCTCCCCCTTCCTTTTCCCTTAGACTGGCATACCTTCCTCCTACGCTCCAAGCCCTGGCATCTCCTTTAATTCCCTCCCTCATCTTCCTTCTCCCTCCAGCTGGGTACCGCAACACTCTTCCCTGCAGCTCTGCACTTCCCCACAATTGCCATGCTTCGGTTCCTCTTCTTCCTTCCTTCCCCCCCCCCCCCCCCCGCGGGACCCTGCGGCACCATCAACTCTTACTCCCTCTAATGTCGGCCCTGCAGCTCCAGACTTCCTCGCACCTTCTCCCCTCCCCCTTTGGATCGCTATTATTTTAAATGTTATAGCCGCGGAGCTGTATCCATCAGTGGAGATGTCTAACCTCGGCCTGCCCCGGAACTCTTACTGCAACAGTGACTTCCTGTTCCTGCCTAGACGGGCGGCTGCTGCAGTAAGAGTTCCGGGGCAGGCCGAGGTTAGACATCTCCACTGATGGATACAGCTCCGCGGCTATAACATTTAAAATAATAGCGATCCAAAGGGGGAGGGGAGAAGGTGCGAGGAAGTCTGGAGCTGCAGGGCCGACATTAGAGGGAGTAAGAGTTGATGGTGCCGCAGGGTCCCGCGGGGGGGGGGGGGGAGGAGGAAGGAAGGAAGAAGAGGAACCGAAGCATGGCAATTGTGGGGAAGTGCAATCCCCCCAATGCGTCCCCTTACCTTACCGACGCGTGTGTGCGCTGTGAAGAGAAACTTTGCGCTGCGATGTAATATTTTGTGCGTGAGCGCAGGCCAACGCAGCTTAGCGGGAACACTGGTCACAACCCTTCCCCACACCAACACCCCCCCCTCCCCCCAACCCCCCAACAACACCCCACATGGTCCAGCTACCAAAGCACCTGGTAACCACGGTACAGGAAGTGTAGAGAAACAGTTCACAAAGGGACCCCCAGAACAAGCCCTATAAACAACCTTCGCGACAGAAGCCGCTCTGCAAAAAGAAGAAGAAACATACACAGCACAAAAGTTCAGGAACACATCTCACAAACACAAAAGTTCAAAGAGATGAAGACGTGGCCACTTCCAAAGGGCGACGGGCTGTAGTCGACCTAGCCACTCTCTGCCATCCCAGCCCTCTTCCTGATTTGGGTATAGGTGACCTCTGAGGCAGTGGAGCCATTTCCGAAGCCGTCATCAGACCTGCTTCCACCAATCGAGACTGAACATCAGCCACAGATAATGCAGTGTAGTTTTTGCCTGCATGTGTAAAAGCCAGTCCAATAGGATAAATCCATCGATATCTAACACTGCGCTCCTGCAGTATACGGGTACAGTCTCTATATGTGCGACGGCGGGCCAGGGTTGCTGGAGCCACATCAGGATAGACATCAATGTCTGCTTCTTCCCATTTAACAGCTCCCCCAGAACGCCTCACCGCCCTAAGCACATGTTCCTTATCCATATAACGATGGAAACAGGCCACAACATCACGAGGGCGGTTCACATCACGAGGGCCAGGGATGCGGTGAGCCCTATCCAGCAATGGTTTTCCCACTTCCACAGGTAAGCCAGCAGTCTCTAGTGCCTGAATACATATATGATCAATCACCTCCATACAGCGAGAGTCAGAAACAGTGTCTGGCACACCCCGAAAGCGAAGGTTGCACCGTCTGGAGCGATTCTCCAGATCCTCCAGCTTTAGGGTGCTCACATCAGCTTTTTCCTCCAGCGCTGCAATCTTGCCCCTCAACTGTGTTAGTTCAGAGCCATGTGCCTCCACTGCAACCTCTGTCTCTCCCACTCGATTCCCGATTTCACCCACCTCACGTTTTAGCTCAGCAACAACAGTATGGATATCAGCCCGAACTGCAGAGATTTCAGACTTCAGTTCCTGGAACCAACCACGCATCTCCAGCTGTAAAGTCGGCAACGCTGCATCAGCAAGTGAACCCTCCGCAGCCGCGGTCGGATCGGGCGCCATTTTAGAGCCAGTTTTATGAGGCCCATTCGGGATCGGTGAGGAGAACGCCTTGATGTCCGTTTGCTTTTTTCGCGTCGCCATCAAGATGCAGCAAACAGCTTTACAAACAAGCTGAAGGAAGTAGACAGTGCAGGCACGCGAAATCGCGCGAAGATAGCAGAAATCAGCACGGGGGTCCGCGGAGCTATCGCTCTAGGCTGCCATCAGCCACGATGACGTCACTTCCCTTTTCAGAAAGCTTTTGACAAAGTTCCTCATGAAAGGCTCCTGAGAAAATTAAAGAGTCATGGGATAGGAGGCAAAGTTCATTTGTGGATTAGGAATTAGATATCGGATAGAAAACAGAGGGTATGATTAAATGGTCATTTTTCTCAATGGAGAAAGAGTAAATAGTGGAGTGCCGCAGGGATCTATGCTTTTTAACTTATTTATAAATGATCTGGAAATTGGAACGACGAGTGAGGTGATTAGATTTGCAGATGGTACTAAACTGTTCAAAGTTATTAAAATGCAGGCAGACCTTAGGAAATTGGATGATTGGGCGTCCAACTGGCAGATAAAATTTACTGTGCACAAATGCAAAGTTTTGCATATTGGGAAGAATAGCCCAAATCGGTTACTGGATGCTAGGGATCTGGGTGTCATTGCGATACAATGAAACCTTCCACTCAATGTGCGGCAGTGGCCATAAAAGCAAACAAGATACTAGGAATTATTTAAAAAGGGATGGTTAACAAGCCTAAAAATATTATAATGCCTCTGTATCGCTCCATGGTACGACCTCACCTGGAGTATTGTGTTCAATTATGGTCTCCTCTGGCAATGCGTTCCAGAGCTTAACTATTTTCTGAGTGAGAAAAATATTTCCTCCTATTGGTTTTTAAAAGTATTACTCTAACTTCATCGAGTGTATTTGCAAATCTGATGCAGTAAAAAATGGATCCATTTGTACCCATTCTACACCACTCAGTATTTTGTAAATTTCAATCTTATCTTCACTCAGCTGTCTCTTTTCCAAGCTGAAGAGCCCTAATCTTTTTAATCTTTCCTCATACATCCCCCTTTATGTCGCTCTTCTTTAAAATTATTCTAGTGCTGCTATATCTTTTTTTGAGATAAGCAGACTAGAACTGAACGTAATGCTCAAAGTGAGGTCCCACCATTGAGTTAATTGAATTAATAAATGAGCTGCAGCCAAAATTTCTCCATTAAACTGGTTTGAAGTTTTATTTAATTTTAGGTAATTCTATTGATTGTTTGGATGTACCAAGATTATGGTAAATATTCTATATGTTGCACACATTAGAAACATGCCCATGCTCCACTCTGTGTGTGCCTCCTTGAAGTTATGTGCTGAAGCATTTACACGCTAGCTTATAGAATAGGGCATAGTCATACTTATAAGTGCCCTTATTCTGTGTACTTACTCATACAAAGGGCCTGATTCTGTATAGGGTGCTGATAGCAGCGGCCATCGATCCTGTATCAATCACACATCAGTGTCCTATTCAGAATTGTGTCTACACTCCCAGACAGATGCCTTAAAATGTAGACCAGCATTTTGCAGGCCTATATTTAAGGCTTTCATCTCGTGTCTAAGGGGACATGTACCGATGCTTAATCCTGCCCAAGGCCACTTCTGGATGAAACCACGCCCATGCCCCACCTTGATTGTACTTAAGCATGAGTAGATGCACTACAGAGACATACAATGTAGGCATCTTGCCTCGGACACTTTTTTTTTAAACGTGTCCCAATTGCTGCGCTCTTCAATCTTTCCCTAAGTATAGGAAGAGTCTCATTGGACTGGAAAACAGCTAACGTCATTCCACTCCACAAAAAGGGATGCAGAACGGAGGCCGCGAATTACAGACCGGTGAGTCTCACATCGATAGTGAGTAAACTTATGGAAACACTAATCAAACACAAATTAGATACGATCCTGGACGATGAGAATCTACGAGATCCCCATCAACATGGATTTACAAAGGGAAGGTCCTGCAAATCCAATCTAATCAGAGTCTTTGACTGGGTAACGAAAAAGCTGGATATGGGGGACTCCCTGGACGTCGTGTACTTGGACTTCAGTAAGGCTTTTGATAGTGTCCCACACCGCAGGCTATTAAGCAAGATGAGTTTGATGGGATTAGGAGGAACATTAACTGCATGGATTAAAGACTCAGAGGTAGACTTCAGAGGGTGGTGGTGAATGGCACTCTCTCCGAAGCGTCGGAAGTGATCATTGGAGTGCCGCAGGGCTCGGTCTTGGGTCCGATCCTATTTAATATCTTCGTAAGGGACCTGGCTCAGGGGCTTCGAGGTAAAATTACATTATTCGCCAATGACACCAAACTATTTAACATAGTAGGCAAAAGCACAGTGCCTGACTGTATGACGCAGGACCTACTCTTACTGGAACAATGGTCCATAACTTGGCAACTAAGTTTTAATGCCAAAAAGTGTAAGGTCATGCACCTTGGCAGCATAAATCCTTGCAGATCTTACACCCTAAATGGTGAGACCTTAGCAAGAACTGCAGCAGAACGAGACTTGGGAGTGATCATTAGTGAAGACATGAAGACTGCCAATCAAGTGGAGAAAGCTTCATCCAAGGCTAGACAAATGATGGGTTGTATCCGAAGAAATTTCGTCAGCTGGAAGCCCAAAGTTATAATGCCGTTGTACAGATCCATGGTGAGACCTCATCTGGAATATTGTGTACAATTCTGGAGGCCACATTATCAAAAAGATGTACTGAGAGTCAGCTCAGCAAATGGCCACTAGGATGGTCTCAGGACTCAAGGATCTCCCTTATGAGGAATGGCTGGGTAAATTGCAGCTATACTCACTCGAACGCAGAGAGAGGGGAGACATGATTGAGACGTTCAAATATGTCACGGGCCGTATTGAGGTAGAAGAAAATATCTTTTTTCTTAGAGGACCTACGGCAACAAGGGGGCATCTGTTGAAAATCATGGGTGGGAGATTTCATAGCGACACTAGGAAGTATTTCTTCACCGAAAGAGTCATTGATCATTGGAATGATCTTCCACTGCAGGTAATTGAGGCCAGCAGCGTGCTAGATTTTAAGAAAAAATGGGATAAGCATGTGGGATCACTTCAAGGAAGAAATTAGGGGGGTGAGTCATTAGAGTGGGCAGACTTGTTGGGCCGTGGCCCTTTTCTGCCGTCATTTTCTGTGTTTCTATGTTTCTATGGCAGTAGTACACCTACCGCCGCATGCAATCGGGACACGTGTTTTGAGAATCAGGCCCAAAGTGTGCATAACTATACAAGCCCCTTTATTGGACTGTCTACATTTTAGAATCAAGCAGCTTTCTGTTATCCTTATCTTGAATGTGTATTTCCTTCTATGATTTATTAACTGCTTCCCTGAATAATCATCCAAAATAGTGAACATAAAAACAATCCTGTAAAACAGGACAGTGCGAGCCATACTGCCAGCAGGTTGAATAGGTTGAATGCATCAATTTTGTGAGTCTTAAATAAAGTTCTAACATTTTCATGTTTCAGACTGGTATGGCTATCTTTATGTATCCTAAAAGTATTACTTGTCTCATTTTTCCAACTAAACTGACTGCATGAATTTGAAATGAGAAAGAAATATGAGGCGATACAATGGAAAAAATATTAACTTAATACTTCTTGGCTGGCTTTCAGAAACTCTGGACCATCGGGTCAAAGCAGAAAAAGCATGTAAAGGCAAAGGTTGATTTTTCCCTGAATACACCTGTGATTTAGAGATTACATTACAACGGCAATTTAAAAGGGATAAAGAGAAAGGGGAAGTCATTCGCTAGCAGAGTGTTCATTAGAATGACAGGGAGACACAATTAGATCTGATAATGGGTGAGGAAACACATGCCCCTATGAAACCCTTTTTATTATTGTTTCAAAATATTTGATCATTTAACTTGAAAATGTCTACCTGGTTTGAATTTCTTGTAATGTGCTCCCTGTAAGACTTTTGGTTCCATAAGATGTTCCCTTACTCTAGTTTTGCCTTACTTTTTTCTTTGTCATTTGTTGGTTTGTGTTTGTGCTGGTTTATTTTTGTCTTTAAGAGGAGAGAAACTGCTTGGACTGGTAGAATGGTTTGAATTTGGACCTTGTCTTTCATTTGTTAGTCATGTTTTGCTAAGTAGAAGCAGAATAGTTAGAAATGTCAGCTTGTCTCGCAGTACTTCACACAAGCTCAAATCACCATAAATAATTATACAATACTGAAACTCAAAACAATAAATCATTACTAAAGCAAGTACAGTACTTCCCCGTGAACTCGCGATTCAGAGTTTGCGGCCCCAGTTTGCGTTTTTTCAATCCGCCTCTTCCGCGACCCCACCGTGCGCATCCTCCGGCCCCCCCCAATCCGCTCTGCCTGACCAGCCCGCGACCCCGCCATGCGCATTCTCCAGCCCCGATCCGCTCTGCACTGACCAATGATCCTAGCCCCGGGTTGGAGCTGCAAACGCCCACTGCCCACATCGGCACTTGCAGCAGCCACTGCCACCCCTGCAACCCTCTCCTGCCTCTGATCTCGCATCCAATACTTGTAGTTTTTTGAAGTCCGTGGGTGCTCCTGGAACACAACCCCCGCAAACTTCAGGGGTATACTGTACTGATGCATTCAAATTCCTAGCCAAACCTATTCCACCCCCCTCCCTTTTTTTACAAAGCCGCGGTAGTGGCTGCCGCATGGCGAATACTTCAGTGACCATTAAATCCTTATGGGCGTTGGACCGATTACCGCAGCAGCAGCCTCTACTGCAGCTTTGTAAAAGGAGCCCTTAATTTGTCAGTTTGAACTTGGGGTCCCTTTTACTAAAAGGCACTAGAATATGGCTTTTAACATGTTTTTAGAATGGAATTTTACCGCATGCTAAGCCCAGATGTATCACAGCACCTTTTGGGGGGCATACCTTCTATTTTTTTTTTTAATTGTAAGTCATGTGTTATCAAGCATAACCTGAGAGTTAACGTGGGAGCACTTAGGACCTGATTCTATAAATGGTGTCTAGTTAGGTGCTGCTAGGTGCTGTAATTGAGGCCACCTAGTAACGCCTAACTAAAATTCACGCCTAACCTAAATTCAATCAATTAGCTTAAATGATATGGTAATTGACCATGCCTATAATTAAATTATGGTTCTCTTTTGTTTCTGTTAGATTCTTTTACACATCCAGGGGGGGTTGGAGGGTAGGTGGAGGGGTTGAGTATTTATTGGAAGAGTATAATTATATAGATAGTATAATATATAATATCATATTATTGTTTATAACAAGAATAAGAAGGGGTGGAAAAATTGTTTAAGGTAATAATTGTGATGATAATAATGTATTTTCATATAGTTTTTCTGATTCTTTCAATTGTATACATTATAAAAGTTTGAAATGTCAATAAAGATTTACAAAAAAAAAAAAGAAAATTAACAGGTGCGGCATTCCAGGTGCTGCCCAGCGACACCTAAGTTGAGGCTCCTTGCAATGCCTAATGATGTCTTTCTGAAAAGTAGGCATGGTTAGGGACAGAGTCTAGGTGTCAGTGGTGCAGTAAGGGAGGGTGGGGAGGTGGTGGTGCGCCCCAGGTGCCGTCTTGGAGGGGGCCTGGCACCCGTCCTCCTTTCCTGCTCCCTGCTCCTTCCACCCCCCCTCTGCTTCATATGTGCACCCCCTTCCCCCGTACCTCTTTAATTTTCCTGGCGCAAGCAGCATCATAAACTTGCCCACATCAGTGTTGGCTCTTTCTGATGTCATTTCCAGGTCTTGTGCCTCGCAAGTGATGTCAGAGGGAGAGCCAACACTGGCGTGGGCAACATGTTTGTGATGCTGCTCGCACAGGGAAAATTTAAAGAGGTACGGGGAAGGGGGGCGGGAAGGAGCAGGGGATAGAGAAGAGGGTGGGGGAGAGGCACCCCTGCCCCAGGCACCATTCACCCTTGCTACACCACTGATGGAAGTGGTTGACTTAAGCATCGGTAGGCATTGAAGTTAGGTGCTGGTAAATTAGGCCTGATAAAACCTGGCCTAATATACTCGCGCCAACTTCCAGGATGCCTAATGCCATGGAAATTTGCAGTGTAAATATCCTCTCACTTCAACAGTGCTTACAAAAGGCTTATTTTTTAATATGGAACACATATTTACTAACTTTAATGCTACAGATTTTTTCCTGTGTTGTGTCTATGGATGAATATTTAGGGCATAAGGCTCTATATATAACACACAGAAGCAAAGGGGGAATCGGTCTAATTGCCAAAAGTCTTGGCAGATAGAAATAAAACCTGAATAGTTATGTTTTCAGTGGCATAAACCATGACACTGTCAATATTAATGGAAAAAAGAATCTAAAGGGAGTAATAAAAGGACAAGTACAAGAACAGAGCAATTAAAGAAAAACAGTAAAGTCCAGATCTATAGTTGGTACACTGGGAATCAAATTGTGAATCAGTAAAGTCATTTGTTACTTTCTTTATATCAGTGCCGAATCTAACTCATCTTTATGCCTCCCAAATGTGACCATCCCCCATTAACAACATGAAATAAACAAACAATGATGGTCATACTGTTTTGGGTTTAAGTTTATTTGACTTGATATACTGCATGTCATAAAATACATTTACAATAAAATATATAAATCAGAAATTAAACTGAATTTAAAGCACAAGAAAAACAAGATTACTTAGATTTCTTTACATTTTTTGGCATTAAAGTTTAGTTTCCAAGTACTGGACCATTGTTCCAGCCAAAGGAGGTTCTGCTCCATAGTGTTGAGACTGGCAGCGCTACCAGGTTCCGTTGCCCTGCCCACAACATTGCAAAGTTTAGCGTCAAAGGCAAATAATGTAATTTTGCCACAAAGTCCCTGAGTCAGATCCCTTACAAAGATATTAAACAGCATCAGGCCCAACACCGAGCCCTGTGGCACTCCACTGGTCACTCTCGATGTTTTCGAGGGAATATTGTTTACCATTACCCTTTGAAGTCTGCCGCTAAGCCAGTCTTTTACCTATGCTGTCAGTGTTTTTCCTAGTCCTAGCGTGTTCATCTTGCTCAATAACCTACGGTGTGGGACACTATCAAAAGCCTTGCTAAAGTCCAAATACATGATGTCCAGGGACTCACCCCCATCCAGTTTGTTTCGTTACCCAGTTAAAGAAGCTTATCAGGTTGGTTTGACAAGACCTTCCCTTTGTAAAGCCATGCTGTTGGAGATCCTGTAATCGTTCATCATCCAGAAATGTGTCCAATCTGTTCTTGATCAACTTTTCCATGAGTTTACTCGCTATTGATGTGAGACTCACCGGTCTATAATTTTCAGCCTCTGACCTGCATCCCTTTTTGTGGAGTGGGATAACGTTGGCAGTTTTCCAGTCCAGGGGAACTTTTCCTTTGCTTAAGGAAGATTGAAGAGCTCTGCCAGCACATCAATCCATTCTCAAAGTACTCTAGGGTGTAGATTGTCCGGGCCCATAGCTTTGTTTACTTTAAATTTTGATAACTCATGGTAGACTTTGCTCGCAGTAAATTCCATCTCCCTGAAAGGGTCCTCCGAACTCCCCTTTGTCTGTGGCTGAGGACCGGATCCTGGTGCTTGGCAGGTGAAGACTGAGCAGAAGTAGTTATTGAGTAGTTCTGCTTTGTCTGCGTCCGAATCAGTAAAGTTGCCGTCAGGTTTCTTTAGTCGCCCAATACCAACTGTTCTATGCATCTACTACCCTTTCTGTAAAAAAGTATTTCCTTAGATTACTCTGGAGACTATCACCTCTTAACTTCATCCTATGCCCTCTCATTGCAGTTTCCTTTCAAATGAAAGAGATTCGACGCATGCACATTTATACTGCATAGATATTTAAACGTCTCTATCAAATCTTCCCTCTCCCGCTTTTCCTCCAAAGTATACAGATTGAGATCTTTAAGTCTGTCCCCATATGCCTTATGATGAGGACCACACATCCTTTTATATCTTTTTGATTGTGTGGCCTCCAGAATTATACACAATATTTTAAATGAGGTCTCAAAGTCTTATACAGCGGCATCAATACCTCCTTTTTCCTACTGGCCAAACCTCTACCTATGCAACCTAGCTTTCTAGCTTTCGCCATCAGCTTTTCAACCTGTTTGGCCACCTTAAGATCATCACATACAATCACACCCAAGTCCCGCTCGTCTTCATGCACATAAGTTCTTCACCCTCTAAACTGTACTGTTTCCTCATATTAAAAGCTTTTTGAAAAAAAAAAAAAAGAAAAAAATTTAAGGCCAGATCTGAATATCTTGAAAGATGGTTCCACCTGAAGATTAAAAGGCAGTGAGTTTCAGAAAGTGGGAGCCATTACTAAATAATGGAGGTGGGGGTAAGTTTATAAAGCAGATGTTAACATTTACATGCCGGCCGTATGTGTAAATGTTTAGAATACTAGCATAACCATAAAAATCACTTCATTCTCCAGTAAAATACCAACTAAGGATGACACAACATTATTCATAAATAAAAAGTAAAGACCCAAAAAGCCTCAGATGTTACGGGGCAGCTATCACTGAAAACAGCAAAAAGTAAGCAGCAACTGCATTTATACCTTAACTCTACTTTTGCAACTCCTCACAAGCAAAACACTAACAAACAAAGCAAACAAAAAAAAAAACCCTTCTCATCACAAGGAGCTAATTCTCACACACTAACTAGACAACAATTACCGTATTTTCACTCATATACCGCGCACCCGTGTAAAACGCGCACACAGGTATAGCACGCAGGAAACTGTAATTTATGTAAAGAAATTTTTATATACCGCGCACACCCGTATACCGCGCATGCAGCCCCGACTCTCCTGTCGCCGCCCGACTCTCCTTTCGCCCGCCCCGACTCTCCTCTGGCCACCCCGACTCTCCTCTCCCCCTTGACGTCCTGTCCCCACCCTTAAAGCCTGATGCCCCCCCCGACGTCCGATTCACCCCTCAGGACTGCTCGCACCCCCCCCCCAACGTCTGATTCACCCCGCAGGACCGTTCGCACCCCCCCGATGTCCGATTCACCCCCCCCCGCAGGACCGCTCGCACCCCCACCCCGAAGGACCGCTCACACCCCCACAGCCTCCCCCCCCCATCATCATGGAGAAGCTCCTACCGTTCTCCTGCTGCTTCCTCTGCCGGCGGTCCCGGGCCTTCTGTGAGCCCTGCTCTGAAATGCTTCCTCTTCCGGCGGTCCCGCCCTTTCTCTGACGTCAAAGTGCCCAATTTTAAATGACATGTACCGGACGCGGCGGCAGAGAAGACGTGGTAAGAGCAGCTGGAAACAGAATAAAAGCAATGTAAAAAATAAAAAATTAACTGAAACTTCAAATATATTTAAAACAATTAAAAACAGATAAAGTAAATTTAAAACAAAGTGCCATGCAAACAGCAGCGTTCTTTAAAAGAGCTGGCGTGCGCCGCAAAGTGCCCAATTTTAAATGACATGTACCGGATGGGGCGGAGCCTGGAACGTGCCACCGCTACGCGGCGGCAGAGAAGACATGGTAAGAGCAGCTGGAAACAGAATAAAAGCAATGTAAAAAATAAAAAATTAACTGAAACTTTAAATATATTTAAAACAATTAAAAACAGATAAAGTAAATTTAAAACAAAGTGCCATGCAAACAGCAGCGTTCCTTTTATGGAAGTGAGATCTCCTGGAATTAGACCTCATGGCCTCGTCTCAAAATTCAAAGCTTCCTAGCTTCTTCGGCAGGCACAGGGAGTGGAAGTCAGAGGGGTAGCAGCGTGGCTTCTTTCTCGCCTCTAGTTTCTCTTTTTTCAGTGTTTTCCCCTGGCTGATGATGGCTTGGATTTGCCATCTCAAGCTTGCTTTCAGGGCACAGTATTTGAAGAATCTCTGGATTGGCTGCGCCATCCTTGCTATGCGGATCTGTTGAGTCTTTCGACAGCCGGACTGTTGAGTTTCCTGGTATCTCCGGATTTGCTCACCTAGGGTCCGATCAACATGGATATTCGTACTACTTTGGTATTGCGACCTACCTTTTGAAAAGTCATGGCTGATGTGTAAGGGTTCTGCAAAGCAGGTTGTTTCTTCTCTTATCCAGGCGACACAGACGTCTTCACCTGTGGCTTCTGCTTCCTTTTGGAGGTTTTTCCTTTCTTGGGTACTTCTCATTTGCACCCTTCCAGAGCACAAGTGTATTGCCAAGGGCTTAGCGTTCAATTCCCTTCAGCTTCAAGTGCCATCCTTAGCTTGTTACAAGGGCTAGGTATATTGCTCTTCGCTTACTTCTCAGCTTCATGTAGTTCAGTTCCTAAACAGAGTACAGTATATTCATACACTTCTTAAAAAACCCTGTCCGGAGTACAGTCTTAACGTACTTCTTTGCAGTTTACCGAAGGCTTCATTTCGTCCTTGTCTTTTGAGACTCTAAAGGGCTGTGCCGTTGAACACGGGGTTTCTTGTGGCCATGGCTTCAGCTCGGCAGTTTTCTGAGTTGCACGCCTTGTTTGGCGGGGATTCCTATTTCTGATTTACAAAATCTGGGGTGTCAGTTCGGACGGTACCACAATTTCTTTCTAAGGAGGTGTCATCCTTTCTTTTATGACACTCTCACTTTTCCTTCCTTCTTCCTGTGAGGAGAAATGGGAAGATGTGCTTTTATTCACTGCATTTTTAGAAAGTGCGTAGCGTTCTCCGTGAGCTAGGTTTCTAACGACTTTTGGTGGTTTAGATCACCTTTTTGTATTCTTCACGGGACGTCTCAAACGTATGACGGCGTCCAAAGCCTCCATCGCTCGATGGGTCCAAAAGGACATTATTTCCGCTTGCTTGATGGCAGGGAAGCGGTTGACGAAGAACTTCATGACTATTCCGCCAGAACGATAGCTACTTCTTGGACTTGGTCCAGAGGTTTTTTCCTTGGAGGAGTTTGTCTCGCGGCTACTTGGTCTTCCGAGAGTGCTTTATCTCAGCATTACCGGTTGGATGTGGGGGCGCATGCGGTGGATGCATTTAGTGCTTCGGTTGTTGCGGAGGCGGCATTTGCTTCCCACCCAGATAGAGGATTGCTTTGCTACATCCCATTGGTCTCTGGATTCATCTGCTGCTGTTGCTAAGGAAGGAAAAATTTTGTTCTTACGTGTTAATTTTCTTTCCTTTAGACACAGCAGATGAATCCAGAGCCCCACCCTTTCTGGATATTGTCTGTCGGTTTTTTCTTTTCCAACTTTCGAAGTTTGTTATTATTGATGGTTGTATTCTGTATTATTGCCTTTTGAGATTTGTTATGGGAAAGAAGTTTTTTACATGCTATGCCTATTGATGGTTACGGATGCTTGGCCAAGGAGCTATACTGGAAATACAGGGGGAGTGCCAGCCAGTAGGACCACATGTTAATCACTTTCTCTATCTTCGCCTGCTGGTAGATGTGTGCATCCCATTGGTCTCTGGATTCATCTGCTGCATCTAAAGGAAAGAAAATTAACAGGTAAGAACATAATTTTTCCTTATGTATACTGGCTGGTGTAGAATTAGATACCATGAAATGATAGTACATACTTTACTGGTGAGCGTGCATGGGGGAGCTGGGGAACAGATTTGCCAGAGTTAACAGATGCTACTGTACGTATATGCACATAAATTATTTAAAAAAATTAAATTTTTGAAGATGTGTGATCACACTTATATTCATGGCATCTTCTCTGTCAAATACAGTTACTTTATAACGACAGTAGGTTTTTACTTTACTTTAAAAAATAATGCCTATGTAGGGGTGCTTAATAGATCTTGATCTGCCTCCGCATGGCTTTTCTTATTTCTGTAAAATTGCTATACAGGTAATCAAAGAATGCTAATATGCAACTAAGCAACTAAACTTTAATTGATTTCAGATAACTTTTTAATTAGTTGGTCAGAGAACACATAACTAATTATTTTCATTTCAATTAATGAATAATGTTCATTAGTGTTCCAAAGAAATAAATGTGAAGATAATGAGGTAAGCAATGCACATTAATCTTAACTTTACTCAGACGTTCCCTAAGAATGCCATTAACTGTAAAATTCATGGGATTACCTTTATTATCTTGAAGCACATAAGTGGAAAGTAGGTTACTGAAACAGAATTCAGAATAAATGCATCGCAGGATTTGTGTCATGTGTCTATGCAAGTGACATTTTTCATTTTTATAAAAGAGCTGCACACATAAATAGACCATGGCCTTACTGAATTTTTATGACTGTTCATTAATTTAGGATTATGCATTAGACTTTAATATAATCTATGCCAATAACTTTTTAAAATCATGGTGCAGTGAACAGCATGCCGCAGCGACTCTGAAGTGCAGCTTGCAGCCTCCCTACATGATTTCCTTTTGCCGTGGTCTGCCCAGGCTGAAAAAGTAAGTTGCTTCATTGGGGTGGACCGCTGCAGAAAGAAAGCATGGAGGGATGCTGCAGGCTGTGCTTCACAGTCACTGCTGCAACTGGCAGTCCCATGCTACAAAAATGGATGAGAATAAGAACATAAGAAGTGCCATCTCCGGATCAAACCCTCGGTCCATCAAGTCCGGCGATCCGCACACGCGGAGGCCCCGCCAGGTGTACACCTGGTGTAATTTTTAGTCACCCATGTCCTTCTATGCCTCTCGTAGGAGATGTGCATCTAGTTTGCTTTTGAAACCTAGGACGGTCGATTCCGCAATAAGCTCCTCTGGGAGAGCATTCCAGGTGTCAACCACTCTACGTGAAGCAGAACTTCCTGATATTTGTCCTCAACTTGTCCCCCCTTAGCTTCATTCCATGTCCTCTTATCCGTGTCGAATTGGAGAATGTAAATAATTTTTTCTGCTCTATTTTGTCGATTCCTTTCAGTATTTTGAAGGTCTCGATCATATCCCCTCGCAGTTTCCTTTTCTCAAGGGAGAACAATCCCAGTTTCTTAAGTCGATCCTCATATTCCAGTTTCTCCATACCTTTTACTAGCTTCGTTGCTCGTCTCTGCACCCTCTCCCGCAGTTCTATATCCTTCTTCAGGTTGGGGGACCAATGTTGGATGCAGTATTCCAAGTGGGGTCTGACCATTGCTCTATAAAGCGGCTTTATGACCCTCTCCGATCTACTCGCGATTCCATTCTTTATCATGCCCAACATTCTATTTGCTTTCTTTGCCGCCAATGCACATTGCGCTGATGGTTTCAGGGTCCTATCTATCAGTATACCCAGGTCCTTTTCTTGTTCGCTCATACCCAGAGTTGCACCTGACATTCTATACTTGTATTCCTTATTTTTTCTGCCTAAATGCATTACTTTGCATTTCTCCATATTAAACTTTTATGTATCTAAAGAAGGGCTTGAAGTTTTTGGCCTCTTGCACTATTTTCTCCTCATAGTCCTTTTTGACATCCCTCACCGCCTTGTGACATTTCTTCTGATCATCTTTATGTTTGTTCCAAGCTTCAGTTGTTTTCATGTGTTTCCATGTTTTAAGAGTCCTTCTTTTCTTTTATGGCTTCCTTCACCTGTCTGGTAGGCCATGCCGGTTCTCCTTTCTTTGGAAATCCACAGAATGTAGAGATTTTGTGCTTCCGTGATAGTATTTTTCAGTAGGGACCATGCCTGATCTACCATTTCAATTTTGTCCATCTTTTTCTTGAGCTGTTGTTTTACCATGGCTCTCATGCGTTCGTATTTACCCTTTTTAAAGTTTAAGGTCGTGGTTAAGGTTTTGGTACATTTTCCTTTCCCAATGTCAAGTTTAAAGTTGATCATGTTGTGATTGCTCGTCCCCAGCGGGACCGTGACTTCTACTTCTTTTGTCGGTACCATGAGACCATTTATGACCAAGTCCAAGGTGGCGTTGTCTCTTGTTGGCTCTCTTACCTTTTGTTCCAGGAAGCAATCCCCTAGCGCCTCAAGGAACTTGGCCTCCTTGCTGCAGTTGGAGGTTCCCAGGTTCCAGTCTATCCCCGGGAAATTGAAGTCTCCCAAGATTATTACATTGCCTATCTTGCATTCTTGTTTGATTTCCTCTATCATTTCTGAGTCTGTTTCCTCCGTCTGTCCTGCCAATTTTTGTGTCTGCGCCATTGCTACTAGGAATCTTGATCCAGAGGGACTCCAGCTTCTCTTTCCTATCTGTCATAACCACTTCAACAGATTCTACTCCCTCCTGAACTTATAGGCCAATACCTCCAACTATCTGCCCTACTCGATCTCTTCAGTATAGTTTGAATCCCTGTAGTACTGTGTCCCATTTGTTTTCTTCATTCCACCATGTTTCTGTTATGCTAATGATTTCCAGTTCATCGTGTCTTGCTATTGTCTCTAATTCACCCATTTTGTTTCCCAGACTTCTAGCATTCGCATGCATACATTTGAGTTCTCTTTGTGTTACCTTCTTGGACTTTCTACGCTTAGCTGTCTCTATTGTTTCTTTCATGGTATCCTTTTCTGCTCCTGCGTTGTCTCCCTTGTTTGCTGTGTGGTTGTCCCCTCCAGTGTCTGAGTCGTCCATTCCTGCCTTGTCTCCCTTATTTGCTGAGAGGTCGTCCCTTTCTGTGTCTGAGTAGTTGCCCGTGGTTCCTTTTTCGGGGCATCTTGTCGCCCGGCCATCGACTGGTGGTCGACTGTCGGCTTTCCCCTGTCTTTTAGTTTAAAGCCTTCTCGATGGCCTTTTTCATGTTGCTTGCCAATATTCTTGCTTGTTGAGGTGTAGTCCTTCCTTTCTGTAGTACTTGCTTTTTCCCCAGAATGTCGTCCAGTTGCGCACAAAGTCAAAGCCTTCTTCTTTGCACCATCGTCTCATCCAGGCGTTGATCGCTTGCAATTCCCCTTGTCTCTTTCCGTCCACTCTTGGTACCGGGAGGATCTTGGAGAAAGCCACCTTCACCTCCCTGATCTTCAGTTTTCTTCCGAGTGAAGGCGACATTGGACCAACACACTTACAAGGGGAGGGACATGCTGGGCCAGGAAGACCTTGGACAAATTTTATTTATTTTTTTTTTAAGTAGAATGGGGGAGTGGTTTCAAAAATGGCCAGACTGGGGGTGGGGTGGAGGGGGTGAAGATGAAAAACTTAAAGAGCTAGAAACAGAGGGTGCTAGAGAGAGATATGGTAGGTAATGATCTGGAGGGAGAGAAGTTGGATGTGGGGTGCTGTGGAAAAAATGGGAGAGATACTTGAAGGGAGAACAGTTGGGAAGAGAAAGTCAGACATGGTGGGTTGTGTGCCTGAATATAAAAATACTTGAGGTGAAGATCCTCAAGCTTTGCAAACTGAAGACCTCCTCCTCCAGTCTGGCAACCAGAAATCTCCAAGCTTTGCAGTTAGTGGCCATATCCTCAAGCTGTCACTGCTTCCATGCATGCATGAAACTCAAGGGGGTGGGTTTGCAGCAGCCTGACCTGAGCTTCAGCAGTTGGACTTGAGGAGGAGGTGGTCATCAGCTGGTGAGGCTTGGGGATCCCCACCAGCTACAGCAAGGGAGATGTTCATTTTGAGGGGTACTAAGCTCAAAGTAGAAAGCCCAGCCTCCTTTCATGGTTATGCCACTGATTTGTGTTTGTACAAAATTGAGTACTTGATGAGAAATAATATTTTTTCTGTTACTGCCCCCTCTCGCGGCACGAAGAATACAGGACTGCAGCACTGGAAAAAAGTGCTGGATCCTGAAGGTGGTGGGGGGAGGGAAAGGGGAAGAAGGTGATAGACCTTTGTGGGAAGAAAAATGAGGAGGAAGGACAGAGACAGGGAGGAGATGGTGCACATGGATGGAGAGGAGGGGAAAAGTAGACATCTCTGGAAGATTGATTTTATGCTTGCAAAAATTATGCTGTTTATTTTTTACTTTTGACTTTCTTGTACAAGAGTGATTGTGTATATTTAACTGTTAAATTGAAATTAGGACTTTTAGTTTGTGGTTCATTGTGTGACCAAGGTGAAGTGTTCGAGAAGCACTACTGGCATCATGGCCCCAAGTAAAAAGATATTTGTCAGCTCGACTTACTACTACTACTACTTCTTATCACTTATCGCTGAAAGACGTATATAGTGCTGTACATTTCGACATTTATAGACGGTCCCTTCTCAGAAGAGCTTATAATCTAACATGGACAGACAGACATGACATATAGGGTTGGTGATGCAGAACCCAAGGTGAAAGGAGTTAAGAGTCAAAAGCAATCTCAAAGAGGTGAGCTTTTAACTGGGCCTTGAACACTGCCAGATAAGGAGCCCATTGTAGGGAGTCAGGCAGCTTGTTCTAAGCATGCGGTGCAGCAAGGCAGAAGGGATGGAGTCTGGAGTTGGCAGTTGAAGAGAAGGGCACAGATAGGAGGGACTTACCAGCTGAGCGGATCATAGGGGGAGATAAGCAAAGAGAGATAGTGAGGGGCAACTGAGTGAGCACATTTGTAGGTCAGTAAGGGGAGTTTGAATTATATTCAGAAACAGATGGGAAGCCAATGAAGTGACTTTAGGAAAGGGGTAACGTGAGTATAGCTGCTCTCATGGAATATAAGTCATGCAGCCAAATTCTGGTCAGATGGAGGGGAGCGTGATGGCTAAGCAGAAGGCCTGAGAGTAGTGAGTTGCAGTAGTCTAAGTGCAAGGTGATGAGGGCATGGATAAGTGTTTTGGTAGTGTGACAAGACATCCAGGCAGCAATGTCGGACAGGCAGGCTGAGACTCTGGTCTGGGTTTCAGTAGAGATATTTGGAGCAGAGAGGTAGATCTGGGAGTCATCAGCATAGAGGTGATACTGGAAGCTGTGGGAGGAGATCAGCACTCCAAGTGAGCAAGTGTATATTGAGAAAAGGAGTGGTCCCAGGACAGAGCCTTGAGGTACACCAATCAGTAGCGGGCAGGCTGTGGAGGAGAAACCATCATTGCATACTGTACACTGAAAGTATGAAGGGAGAGATAGGAAGAAAACCGAGAGCAGAACCTTGGAATTCCAATGAGGACAGTGTATCAAGGAGTAGACGATGATCAACAGTATTAAAGGCAGCAGACAGATCAAGAAGGATGAGGATAGAGTAGAGGCCTTTGGATCTGGCCAATAACAGATCATTGGAAACTTTAGTGAGGGCAGTTTCTGTGCAGTGCAGCAGGTGAAAGCACTTTAAATATTTATTCATTGGGAACCCATGTTATTGGTGAGCCGGTGAGGAAGCTTGCGGCTTTTGAAAAGTCTATCAGGTAGTCATTCCTGTGAAATAAGCCGCTTCTGAGGCTCCTTTGAGTTCATATGATTTATGCAGTAACATTTATGAGTATATAAAGTGAGAGCAACTTGATATGCATTAGCCGTAATTGAGTTTTTGTTTGAGATGGTGGACTGGCAATTTTGATATGTTTAATGGTAGGTATGATTCTGCAAATTGTGCTATAGCGTGATTGCCACACGATCGGCAGCATTTTTTTTAGGTGGCCTCCGATGAAAGTACTATTTGCAGAATGCATCCCTTTGTGAACAAAGAAAAAGAAACAAGAAGAAAAGAGGACTCAGCATGCTTAATTTTGTGTGACCATGCTATTTAATTTCCCAAATGTATGTACAAAAGTTATATCATCTAATTTAAAAAAAATTTCAGGTCAGAGTCTTCAGAAAAGGCTATATTACTAGTCTCCTTTGTGTTTGAATAAGATCTAAAAGCAATCCCAAGATTTTACTTCTGATAGTTACAAGTATTATTTCATGAAAAAATGACAAGATGTGATCCAATGTGACCTAAAGCATTCAGGACAGAAATTTTTGGCCATGACTCTGGTGCAACAATTATTTTGGCATAACCATGCAAATGGGACTAAATATGTGTCTTTGTTCCTAAACAACTTAGGGTCTTCCTAGATTTGAAGATCATTTAAGGGTTACATTTGTAAGGGAGTTTGTTTGTGTTAAACCTTTTGGAACTGTTTTCAGTTTAAGATGCATTATATTGTTTTGTTTGGTTTCCTTATTTTTTTTTACTCCCACTAATTATTGTGCTCTGGAAGATTGATTTTATGCTTGCAAAAATTATGCTTTTATGATTTTTTTTTTCCTTTTGATTTTCTTATGAGTTCAAATATTTTTATTGAAATTTTTAAACAAGTGGAACTTAACATATAGAACAAGCATGATAGTTGCCAGTGTTCGAGAACATAAATGGACAAATAAGGTTTTCAAATAGTAAACATGTAATAAACACACATGACAACTCCAACGGAGTTGGAAGAAAATCCTGGAGAGGGAGGAGAGAATAGTACCTTGCTCAGTCAATAAGTACAGATGGGGGACTATTCAAGAGGGGTATTTTGCATTGTAATGTAAGTAGCAGGGAGACTTCAAATCAGAATACAGTAAAGTGACTGGCATAATTTCAAAGAAAATTGTGGTGGAAATCATTGGCATTTAAGAAAAGTTCACTATGGGATCCCAAATCTTATTGACTATATTCTGTCTTTTGGAGAATTCTGCTGCTTTAACTTCATATAGGTGTATCATGAGGACCGTATTCTACCAGAATGTGACATTCAATAGGTCTGTAGATTTCCAATTATGTAGTATCATTTGGATAGTAAGTGCTAGCAAAATGTTAAGCAAGGATTTTTGCCAGGTGGTCAAGGAGTCTTCTATGGCGAGAGCTCTAAAAATAAGAATATCAGTAGAGAGTTCTGATTGTATTGGAAGAATCTGTTTGATAATAAGCCATACTTGTGACCAAAAAGTAGCAATATTAGGATAAGAAAATATCATATGACATATGAAGAATAGAGGGCTGCAGCACTGGGAAAAAAGTACTGGATCTCGAAGGTGGTGGGGGGAGGGAAAGGGGAAGAAGGTGACAGATCTCTGTGGGAAGAAAAATGGAGAGGAAGGGGGAAGGGCAGAGACAGGGAGGAGATGGTGCACATGGATGGAGAGGAGGGGAAAAGTAGACATATTATTGTGCTCTGGAAGATTGATTTTATGTTTGCAGAAATTATGCTTTTTATTTTTTTCTTTTGACTTTCTTGTACAAGAGTGATTGTGTATATTTAACTGTTAAATTGAATTTTTTTAAAAAAAAATACTTTCTGTGCATGATAATAATGTAAACCTGACATTTAGCTGGCTTTTTAACATGCATGTTGTTTTTTCTGAATTTCATGCTGTAAATAGTGTAGTGCAAGTTGTTCTTGGGATTTTTTCTTTTTTTTTTTTCTACATTAAGAATCCTTAGGATCCTTTTATAATTCTGATGTAACAAATGGCTTTAGTGCACCCTTATGTTCTAAAGTTGCCATTCGTGTGCAACCATTTTTAAAAATTTCCACAGGGACACTTCCTTCTGTTTTGTGGGTGGTAAATGCTCCTGTGTTATCCATGTGCTAACCAGTTAGCATAAGATAATGTAATTGCAGTAACTAGTTAGTGAAGGAACACCCACTCTCCTCCTCTGACATGTCCTCTAAAAGTATTCTAAAAAATATTTACTGCACAGTTTGCATGGACACCTCCTAAAAGTTACGTGGGATGCTTTAATGTGTCATATGTTTGGTCATTTTTGATGCATTAGACCAGTGTTTCTCAACACATGGTACACGTATCCCTAGGGATACACAAGCCACTTGGGGGGGGGGGAGGGGTACACAGCACTTTTCAGGTTTCCCCCCTTCCTCCTCAATCGCCACTCTTGCTGGGGATCCCATGCCCTCCTTCTTGCCCTCCAGCTGCATTGCCGAAGCCGACCCAGAAGGCTTCCCTATGATATCAGAGCTGACATTGGAGGGAAGCCTTCCGGGTCAGCCGAGGATCCCAGTTACCTCAACAGTCCTTCCTGTCTTCAGCCACACTTGTTTGCAGGGACGCAGGTTGAAGAGTAGCAGTGATAGAATGGAACCCTGCGGTATCCCATATTTTGGAGAGAGGATTTCTGAAGTAGAGTTCTCGACTTTCACTTGATAAGCATGATTTTCGAAGTAAGAAGTAAATCAGTTCAAGGCTGTGCCTGGTCCCAATATTTATAGTCTTTGAAGTAGTAAGGAATGGTCAATTGTGTCAAAAGCTGCTGTAAGATCTAGAGAAACTAAGAGGACAGATTTCTGATGATCTAAGAAATATAAAATTGTGGTGGTCAATCCAATCAAGGAGAGTTTGGTGGAGTGATAGTCTAAAGCCGGTTTGATTGAAATGGAAAGCATTGGTTTTTTTTCCAGAAAATTGGTTAAATACATTTTTCTCTGTTAGCTTCATTATAAAAGGGAAATTTGATTATTGGACAGTAATTTGCACATTTTTCCACTGAGGACTTTGGTTGTTTAAGTTTTGGGTAGATAGAGGCTAATTTCTAGTTAGAAGACATTGATCCTGCAGAGAGACTGTTAGAGATCATCTGTTTGATGAATGGGCCGAATATGTTAAAATATCACTTCAGAATAATTGGTAGTATTGTTTCTGAATTGTTGGTGGACATTTTCATAGTTTGAAGTGTCCTTTGGATATCAGAGTGATGGTATGGAAAATTCTGAAAAAGTACTGATTGACAACCATATAGAGCCATTTGGTGAGTTTGAGGAATGGAATGCTGGGTAAACTTGTTATGCACTGTTTGAACTTTCATATTTTATCTGGTATTTTAAGAGAGACTAGCCCCCTCTTTTACCAGCTCTCTTTGGAAACAGAAGCATTTTCCTGTTGCTAGCCAATTTGGTGCCAAAACATGGCTGTCTGGATCAATTGAGTTTTGCAGGTTGCCATGTCTTGGTAAAGGGATGTTAACTGTTTGAGTCAAAAGTTGGTCACTCTTCCAGTTTTGTCCTGATTTCTCATATTGCATTAATTAATGTTATTAATAAGCAACATTAGCAATGTATTATACAATGAGCCTACTAATGAGAGAATTATGCAGAATAGTAAATAAAGGCTGAGTACTACAGGTATCAGAGCAGTTTATTGATATTGTAATATTTTTGAAAGAACTTTCATATGTTTTAAATAACATCAATTATTGCCTTTTTAAATATTTTCACTCAGTTATGCTGTTTAAATGACAACAAAAAGTCAAATCTGCAAGAAAGTTGAGAATTAATTTTGTCAGATGGACAAATTAAGGTTTTCTGAATAGCTGAAGAAATGAGCATCTCGCCAGGTACAGTTTGGAAACTAATTCATGAAAAGTTGGGCATGTCCATGGTTAGTGCTTCTTTCGTGTAGTAGAGATGCTGACACATTTACCATTGTCCCCTGAAGAAGGTGACACAGTCGCCAAAACTTGGATCCTAGCGGGGGCTTTATTTGGGATTTTATTTAGGATTTTATCATTGTTTTAAGGTACAAACTATTAATAAAAGACATTGTGACCACAAGTTGGATTTGACATCTCCAGTGCCTCTTGTTGTTTGCACCATGTCAGAAGGTCACAAGGCTCTAGTGCTGTCAGGAGAACTCAGAGAAGCTATGTGAAGACCAAATGAATTTTTTTCATCATTTGGTGTCTGTAGATGAGAGTTGGGTCTATCATGGAGATCCTGAGTCCAAAATGGAGTCAATGCAGTGCAAGCCCAAATCATCCCCCACCTAAAAAGGTTCAAGACAGAAAAAATCTGCAGACAAAGTCATGGCAACTGTCTTCTGGGATGATGAAGGACTTTTGCTTCTGGAGTTCATGTCACACAAGAGAACCACAACAATTTAGGTATATGCATTTACACCAATTATATGAATGGCATAAGTGCTTGCACCTAAATTATAGGTGAAAATTTTTGCCCTGTTTCTCTAAATAGTGCTAAAATTTGCGTGAGGAAATTTGGGTGCATGCCCAATTTCCCTGTGCGATTTAATTGAATAAGAACATAAGAACATAAGAAATGCCTTCACCGGATCACCATAGGTCCATCTAGTCTGGCGACCCACACACGCGGAGGCTAAGCTAGGTGTTCCCTGATGAAGACCTTGTTTACCTGTATCCCTCAATGTAATTTGCAAGAAGGTGTGCATCCAACTTGCCCTTGAATCCTAAAATGGTGGTCTCCATCACAATGCTCTTCCGGGAGAGCATTCCAAGCGTCCACCATTCGCTGTGTGAAATGGAACTTCCTGACATTTGTCCGGGGCCTGTTGCCCCTCAGTTTGAATTAGCACTGAGTATGGTACGAGTAGACTTTAATTAAACTTTTCACATCATATTTAGGTGCCAGGACCTGCATGTAAATTTTACGTGTGGTTCCGAAATGAGGGCGAGGTCATGGGAAGATTAGGGGCATTTCTGCAATTTGTGCATGCTGTTAGGTAATAAGAGGGATCCACACCTAATTTAAGCATGAGGATTTACACCAGGGTTTAGTTGGTGTAAATCCTCATGTCTAAAGTTAAGTGTGAATCTTAGCATTAAACACTATTCTTTAAACACCTAACTCCCCCCCCCTTTTTTTTAAAAAAAATTTCCAGCTGTGGTGTTATTAGCTCCAACGCATGAGCATCAGAGCTAATACCTCCATGGCCAGCGATAAAAAAGCTTAATGAAACTTTATAAAAGGGGGAGGGGAGGGTGGTGTGCTGTATATAGAATATTGCTTAGTGTTTATTTTATGTGCCATTTAAAGAATTGGGTCCTTTATATGTTGCACTAGTATTCTATAAAGCAGTGTCTCTCAAACTGCATGCCACGGCAGAGAGGTGTGCCACGAGAGATTCCAGAATTTTACTTTATTTTTAAAAATTTCCTTCATAATATACACTAGAATAGATGACATGTACGTCACTTACACAATAGTCTGTCAATGTTATGAGCATCTGTATACAACTGCCCAGGCAAGCGTCATTCTTTGATGCGATTGTCCTTGAAAACTAACGGCAAGTCATTTTATTTTTATTTTATTCAGTAGTTATCTTAACTTGTGCAACAAAGCTAATCGAGGCTTTGATATCGTTTGGAACTTATGTTTGCGAACTTGGATTTTCATTAAATAGAAAAAAAGAGAAGTGCAGATGGTAGATGATGAAATGCATGTTTGCTTATCGACTATTGAGCTGCATTTTGAGTTAATTTGCACTCAAAACCAAGCGCATTCATCACATTGATTAGCAATTCTATCTACACTTCTCCCTCCGAATCCTTTTTTTTTAGCATCCGCGGATTCGGTTATTCGCAATTTTTTTTTTTTTTAACATCCATTTTCATTTTTCGGGCTATTTTTAAGCCCTCTTAGACCCCCCTTAAGCTTTACTTGGTGGTCTAGCGTGTTTTCGGGGCAGGAGTGATCTTCCTACGCTCCTGCCCCGTGCAGATCACTCATAGGAAATGGCTGCCATGAGCTCCTGTAGTCTCTCGAGACTACGACGGGAGCTCACGGCAGCCATTTCCTATGAGTGATCTGCACGGAGCAGGAACGAAGGAAGATTGCTCCTGCCCCGAAAACCCACTAGACCACCAGGTAAGGCTTAAGGGATGCCAGGGGGAAGCGGGGGATGGTTCAGAGCCGGCCTGAACATTAGTCGTGGTTTTTTAATATTTGCGGGCCAGCTCTGCCCCTAACCCCTGTGGATACAGAGGGAGAAGTGTACTTTAGTTTCACTGTTGTTACAATTACCCATACATAACTTAAAGAACTCTAAATAAATAACTCTCAAATTAAAATTTTTGTTGGTTTTGCAATTTTATCATTTCAATTATAATGTACCGTGAAAAACATATTCTCCATTTAGAGTGCTGGAGCTAAATAAATTTGAGAGACAATGCTATAAAGGAAAGTTAGCATCTGCTTTTCTTTAAGGAATATGGGTCTAAATACAGGTGTACCATTACAAAATTACTTTTCATATGACACAGCGTGATATCTTATCAAAAAGAGTCAATAAAGCATGTAACCTCTAGTTTTCATTTTTCAGTGAATGATTGAAAGGATATATAAAAAAAAATGGAACAAAATCTATTTAATCATTAGGTAAATTTTGATTGATATGTGCTCTTGTTCATTATAAAATAAACCTCTCTTGTTAAAGCAAAGACCAGGACTCTTCTGCCCATGGATTACAAAATCTGTTCATAAATTATGCTCTTTTATGAGCAGCTCAATTTTTACATGATTGAAGGTGAAGGATTTGTGATGTGAGACTAGAGGACAATTTAAGTGTCTTGGACTCGGTTGTGAGAGGTTGATTACTAATGTACGGTAGTAAAAATGGTGAGCAAAAGGAGTAAAGAGACTTCCCTGCTTTCACGTAATTGATTTGTAATGGGGGACAAGGCAGATGATGATTTCATTCATTTAAGCTAGAAGTGTAACATAGAAACATAGAAATAGACGGCAGATAAGGGCCACGGCCCAACTAGTCTGCCCACCCCAATGACCCTCCCCTACCCTTCTTTGTGATTAGATCCCACGTGTCTATCCCATTTGGCCTTAAAATCAGGCACACTGCTGGCCTCAATAACCTGAAGTGGAAGACTATTCCAGCGATCAACCACCCTTTCAGTGAAAAAGAATTTCCTGGTGTCCCCGTGCAGTTTCCCGCCCCTGATTTTCCACGGATGCCCCCTTGTTGCCGCGGGACCCTTGAAAAAGAAGATATCTTCTTCCACCTCGATGCGGCCCGTGAGATACTTGAATGTCTCGATCATGTCACCCCTCTCTCTGTGTTCCTCGAGTGAGTACATCTGCAGCTTATCCAGCCATTCCTCGTACGGGAGATCCTTAAGTCCCGAGACCATCCGGGTGGCCATTCTCTGGACCGACTCCAGTCTCAGCACATCCTTACGGTAATGCGGCCTCCAGAATTGCACACAGTATTCCAGGTGGGGCCTCACCATGGATCTATACAATGGCATAATGACTTCAGGCTTACGGCTGACGAAACTCCTGCGTATGCAACCTACATGGTCCATTAACCCTTTAATTGGCCGATGGTGAACGGCAACTTGATATTGAATGAGAGCAACAGTGCCAAGTAAACAGGCATTTGGAGATGCAGATCTCCCATAAGAGCCACAGAAACATATGTTGCCTCTGAGCAACAATGCCAAATAAAGGGTTAATAGGAGCCCATTAACAACTGGAATGAATTTTTAGATTCAATTATGAGTTTACAGTTTATATAGATCAAAACTAACCAAGTGGTTATGTGTTTTTTTTCCCAAGTATCATAATTCAAAAGTAGTTCTGACCTAAAATAAAACATTTACGATTGGAAAGTACATGGATTTACTAAGAGGAGATCCTGCCAATCCAACCTGATCAGCTTCTGATGATGAGGTGATGAGGGTGAGGGTGATGAGGAAGCTGGATGTTGGAGAGTCCCTAGACATCGTATACCTGGACTTCAGTAAAGCAGAGACAAGTTAATCTAACCATCTAATCATGTATTTTTTAATGGATATAACTTATGGGCAGACTGGATGGACCGTTCAGGTCTTTATCTGCCGTCATGTACTGTTACTATGATTCTGGAAGCGGGTCCAGTTGGTGACTGACATGCAGCAGGTGCCCATTTTATAGGCATCTACCGTGACAGGCGTCTCTTACAGAATCAGGCCTAAGGTAGTATGTAGAAATAAAACAAAAACTTAAAAGAAAAAAAAAAATACATTTATCGGACTAACTTAATATGGTGTATGATTAGCTTTCAAAGGTAACCCCTTCTTCCTCAGATCAGAAATAAGCAAATGTTTGATAAATCAGTTTATATATAAGAAAGCATTTCAGTTGTAGTTAGAGACAAAGAGGTGCCAAAATAGTTTGAATTTCTTTGTAGTGGGAAAGAAGGCCAAGAGTCAGACCTAAATGCCAAGTCACCCATAAGAATAGAATGGGCAGCATTTAGCATGCGCTGCTCGACAATGCACCTCTAAAAAAGGACCCAAAAGTCACTTAACTCTCCATTGTTTCAAGTACACACTTAGGGGCCCTTCTAATAAACTGCAGTAAAATTTGAAATTGCCAAAACTTTTTTTTTTTAAATGTATTTATTAAAATTTAAATTTTACATGATGAAATAAACAATCATTCAGAAATTAGCAAGGTACAAGAAAAATTCACACATAAAAAAGGGAAACCTAATAATACAGGCAATAAATCTCAACTATACACACCTTGCATATCAATTTAAGGAAAAGAAAGAGGGCGCCTACACATGGATCCTTTCAAAATTAAGTCGAAGTACTCATTTGAACATTAGAGGGAGTACTTGAGGATATTCCTGCTTTTCCAGAAATAAATTAGGCAGTTGTGCGGGTTCAAAAAGCACATATCTTGATCCCTGAAATATAATTAAACATATGCAGGGGTATCGTATGAAATATTTTGTTCCCAGCTGTAGTACTTGAGGATGTAACAATAGAAATTGTCATCTTTTTTTTGGGTGACCCTAGCCACATTAGGATTCATACGGATTTTCTGGTTTAGAAACAAAACTTTCTGATACTTAAAAAAAAATTTCAGTAGCCATTCCCTGTCAGTCCAATGTCAGTTGTATTAACAATGTTGCTAGTAGCACTGCCTCAGCCTTTGATCTTTCTAGAAAATTTGTTAAGTCCAAACTAATGATAGACCCTTCTTGTCTGAGAACCTTTTCTTCTTCCCCGAAGAGATATAATATATTTTTGAAATTAATGGATATGAGGTTTCGGGAAATTTTAGCCCCTCAGATAAATATCTCTTAAACATGCCAATAGCTGGTACAGATATAATTTTAGGAAAATTTATTAGACTTAAATTATGTCGGCTGACAATATTCTCCATAGTCTCTAGTTTATAATGAATGTTCCCACTGTCTTTAATCCAAGTGTGACCTTAGGCTTCATCATTTCTAATCGGGTAGTATGTTTATTAACTTTGTTCTCCAAGGCATTAATTATTTCTTTTGTTACTTCTGAATAAATATTTCTTTGCACTGGGAAGAAATCTGTTGGATTTGGGTCCCCAAAGATAACTGTAACGCTCCTATTGTATCCCAAATTGTGTCCAAATTAACCACAGCCGGTATTGGTAATGCAGTTAATAAAGCTTGTGAATTCAGACTTTCTCTACTCACTGAATTCAAATTTGAGGAAATAGCAGGTAGAATTACCTTTCGGTCTTCCCCCGATGTTGAACTGTTCCTCTCCGATTCCATCAATGACAATAGAGGCTCTGCTGGAGCTGCAGAATCCTTTCGTCGGCCACTACCACCAGGCAAAGTCTCCTCGCTCTTGGTTCCCGGTGCCAAATCAGACAACTAGTGCAATTGCGGCTGCTTCGGAGGGCTTCAAACTTCAGGAGAGAGACTGATAGCTTCGAAAGAGGCCTGGCGATCATCTGTCTGATTCCCTCCTCGCGCCAAAGCATTTTCCTCCTGAACTGCTGAGGGTCCACGCGCCACATAATGATCCATCAGGCCAGGTAAATTTTCAGACCCGGATTCAGATGGAAAACCCGGGTCTTTGACTTCCTTTTTACCATTGCTCCGTTAGCACGACGGCGTTGTTGCAGAGACTTCAGGGTGCCATCTTGCCTAAGCTCCTCCCCTTCGACTTCAGGATCTGTAGTTACCAAAACTTAACGTGGGATTTTATCGCATGGTAGTTACAAATACAGTATATCACAACATCTAGTGGAGGCATCTTCACTATTTTTTATAGCAAAAACCATAGATTAACATTCAGAAAACCTGCTTTTGGCAAATGTGGAACAGCAGTGAAGGCCCAACCACAAACCTCTCTCCCAATAACCACCACCACCAGCGATCCCCTGGTCCAATCTTCTGTAAAGTCCCTCCAAGAATTCCCTATGAATGTCTTCAAGTTACTGTGCTACCCAGCCTTGTCCTTTTGTGACTGTATTGTATAAAATTGTATTGTATCGCCAAATATACTTTCCAATGTAACTTCTGTGAATGTTGGCTTTGTAACCCTTTCTGAGCTCTTGAGATAGAAAGTGAATCAAATAAATAAATATGTCCTGATTCTATAAAAGATGCCTAAAGTTAGGTGCCTAGATTAGCACACCTAACTGATCTAGCTACTTATCTTAATTTATTTAAAAGGCTTAATTGGCCCTGATAACAAGCAATTAGCACTTTAGAATTAGCTTAAATTAAAATTATTTGAAAGGTAGGTGCCTAACTCGGTATGCACCTACCGCTTTCGGTCCTTAATGCTTGGTTTACTGCACACTGTGAAAATACTACTTATACTTAATCTTGATTTGCCCTTGCCATTTTCAGGGTACAGACTATAGAGGTCTGCCCTGCTGCAGTCTTGTTCGTCAACTGCTGAAGCTATCATCCAAGCCCAACTCCAGCCCTTCCAAATGTCTCCAGCCACAATTGGAGCATGGAACCCTTGAATGTGGCTTTGCACTAACAGTTAATGCAGCATAAACTAGGGTGGGGGTGGGAGGTGCAGGGGGGGATATGTGCTTAACATTATTTAGTAAAAGGGGCCCTTAGATTGTAAGCTCTTGAGAGACTGGGAAATATCTAGAATATCTGAATATAACTCACCTTGAGCAACTATTGAAAAAGGTGTGGGCTGAATCCTACAATAAAATAAAGATGCAAATATATTTGATGCTTATTTTTATAAAGGCAATATAAACACGTCTGTGTCTTCGTAAAATAAAGATCTAGAATATGTGCTTATCCAGGTGCACATGTCCAAATTTACAGCTGCTCGGAGGCAGGTGTAAATGAGTATACTGTAACAAGTAGTCAGAATGGCCTTGAAACCCAGGAAAGGAAGAGTAAAAGCTAGAATAAGAATTGGGAAGTGTTGAAGTACAGGCTAGAGAATGACACAGTGGCGGTTACCCGCGGCTAGCCACGTTTAGCCACGGGTAACCCGCCAAAACAGTAACCAAAAAAATGGTCACCGCAAGTTCAAGGACAAGGCCATTCACCGCCCCGTGGAGCGGTGAATGGTAGCACAGGGCGGTGAACAATCTTGAACGCGCGGTGACCGAGCGTTCCAACCAGCAGCCCACTCTCACCCGCCGTCCGTCCATGTATCTCCCTTTCTCCTTTTCCCTTACCTTTTCTTCTTAAAATGGCGATTTCTATAAAGCTATGAGCTGTATTACAGCCGGAGCCTTGAAGTCGCGTTGCGTTGCTTGCTGGTAAAAGTTTCCTCTGACGCAACTTCCTGTTTCCGGTTGCATCGGAGGAGACTTCTAGCAGGCAACCCGACGCGACTTCAAGGCTCCGGCTGTAATACAGCGCGTAGCCTTATAGAAATCACCATTTTAAGAAGAAAAGGTAAGGGAAAAGGAGGGAAATGCACGGCTGGCCGGCGGGAGGGAGCTGCTGGACCGCGTGAAGGGTGCTGGGGGTGGGGGAATGGAAAGGAGAAGACGCTGAAGACGGGAACGGGGCCGGGACGGTGAAAGACAGCGGGGCGGTAACAGGGCGGTGAAGGGGACGGCAGAGATGGGGACAGGGCGGTGAAAGGGACAGCGGGGATGGGGTGGTGCAGAGGATGGGCGGTGACAGAATTTTTCCCCGTGTCATTCTCTAGTACAGGCTTCCTTAAGAGACCTTGACTTCATTTTCCATGAAGCATCAGGGCCTGGAATTCCCCTCTTGCAACAATGCAACCTTCCTCTATAATGTGTTGTAACTTTTTCCTCTATTATAACAGTGTAACCTTCTCTATGACATGATGCAACCGTTTGAATGTACACTTCTCCCTCCGTATTCGCGGTTTCAGCACACGCGGTTTCGCTTATTTATGATTTTTCGTATGTTGACTCCTCCCCCCCAAATTATGTCATGAGAAAAGTACCTTTACTGTACTGATAAAGTTTGGCGCTTACCAGCTTTCACCCACAAAATCGCTGCTTCCCAGCGTGCATAGGGAAAAAACGCTGCTTGCCTGCTCTCAGCCTGAAACCGCTGCTTGCCAGTATCTTAGGGATGTTGAGAGGGAGGGAGTTGAGGACCGAGTGAGATGGATAAAAATCACGATTTCAATAATAATAACAGTGGCTATTACAAAAAAATGCAAATAACATATAAAAAGTTATTTGCGGTTTTTCCGTATTCTCAGTTATGTCCCGCCCCTAACCACCGCAAATACGGAGGGAGGAGTGTAGTTGATGCCTTTCTTCTGTGGCATAAGGTAGAAGTTGTTTGTTTACTTACCCCCCAAACCCTTATCCAGGGCGAGTTGCACATTTGCATACAAAATACAACAGTACAGTTTACATTCAATACAACATCAACAAAAACATCACTATAAAGCAGAGGTCTCAAAGTCCCTCCTTGAGGGCCGCAATCCAGTCGGGTTTTCAGGATTTCCCCAATGAATATGCATGATATCTATGTGCATGCACTGCTTTCAATGCATATTCATTGGGGAAATCCTGAAAACCCGACTGGATTGCGGCCCTCAAGGAGGGACTTTGAGATCCCTGCTATAAAGCAAGTACACCCATACATACAAGAAATTCATGAACCATGCAAGTCGCTTCAACGACAAACATCATTGTAGCCTAAAAAAACTGGCCATATCGTAAAGTACATCAAAATATAAATATCTCATGCCATATTTAAGTTACCATCTAAAATAGACCACACCATGATAGTTGACATGCCTGTTTGTTTTATGTGGTCTAATTTGTCTGGTTAACTTAGGCAGATAAGTGCTGAATATATTTGTCACTTAAATGCATAAGTGCACACTCCACCTCTGGACCACCCACAAAATAGCCAGTTTTCAGTTTTGGGTGGGGTTGTTATCAATGTGAACTGCTGTTAAGTCATGTTATTGCACCCCAAGCAGTGCTATTTTAGCACCGGGTCCCATTTTATACAATGAGACCCCCCTGTACTAAAATAACCCAGGGCTCCTTTTACAAAGTTGTAGTAGCGGCTGCCGCTGCAGTAATCGTTCCGTATGGGGACAGACTTAAAGATCTCAATATGTATGCTTTAGAGAGGAAAAAGAAGGAAATATGCTAGAGATGTTTAAATACCTATGTGGCATAAATGCGCATGAGTCGAGTCGCTTTCATTTGAAAGGAAGCTCTATAATGAGAGGGCATAGGATGAAGTTAAGAAGTGATAGGCTCAGGAGTAATCTAAGGAAATACTTTTTTACAGAAAGGGTGGTAGATGCATGGAACAGCCTCCCGGAAGCGGTGGTAGAGACAGAGACTGTGTCTGAATTCAAGAGGGCCTGGAATAGGCATGTGAGATCTTTCAGAGAGAGAAAGAGATAATGGTTACTGTGGATGGGCAGACTGGATGGGTCATTTGGCCTTTATCTGCCATCATGTTTCTAGGGGGGGGGGGAGCAGTATGTGATTAAAAAAAAAAAATCAAACTTAATAGTAGCCCATATTTATAATTTTCCCCTAAGTGTCATCAAATATCAGTGGATAGCCCTGCACAACTGATTTAACCAGCCCACAGCTTCTCCTGCGTGGTTATTGAAAAAGAAGAATTATTCTGACAAAGGGAGGCAGGGAGGGCAGTTAAAGAGCAGAGGCCCTAAAGGAGGACAAAATTGCATAGTCCATAAATCTTTAAATATGTAAAAGCAAACAACAAAAAAAGAATGGCTTATTTTCAGGTGGCCCTGCTTACATATAAAGTTAAGTTAAGCATTGTCAATTTTATTTATAAATTCAGTGGCGTTTGTTTGACTGATGACTGCATCAGTACTTGTCATTTAAAATTAGCAGTCCTAACTTTAAATGCATAACATCCATTTAGCAGTTGAATATTGCTGCAAAATTTACAGATGTTGGCTACAGATGTTTGCCCCAGTGCAAACAAAATTGAACATGCTTTCACTAACATGTAAAATAAAACCCAAAAAATATAGGGAGGAAAAATATGTAACTACAACAAAACCTCCCCAACCCCAAGAGAACAAACCGACAAGGAGTAGAGACAAGAGCTTCCTTGACTGTTTCCAGTGTGTTTTTTTGATTTATTATAATCTTTTTTCACACGCAGCACTTTTTGGGGGTGCACTTGATTTATTCTCACGAACAGGAAGAACCCGGGGATGTTTCACAGTTCACACTCTTTCTGAGTGTCAGCCGGTGACAGCCTTCCCCAAGTGGGTGGCTGTGTTACTGAGGGTTCTCCTGTTTCACATTATATGTAATTTGCTGGTTTATTCAGGTTGAGGTTTGGGTTCTCTTGTCTCTCCCCCTTGTTGGTTTGTTCTCTTGGGGTTGGGGAGGTTTTGTTGTAGTTCACTAACATGTGGCACTGAAGGGCAGACTACTTTTTCGAAATAGATTTCACAATAAATTTTCCTACAGTAAAATAGCACTCAAACTGACTATTCTACTGCTGGTTAGTAAACATTGTACCTATTTGCCAAAAGATGCGTCAGCTATTTGTCTCTTGGAGTTAAAAAGACTTCTTTTATATTATTGATTAAATTCTTGTCTTTCATACTGAAGGTAGTTTTGAGCCAACACACGGGAGTTTGTAACAGATAAGTTCATTGAAAGGAACCGAGTTTTAAACTAATTTTGGTAAAGCAGGTATAACAAGCAGGGCACTTTTGATTATTCAATTGCTCTGTGCAACACTAAAAGCCTTGAATAACAAGTGCCTGGGAGTACGGAAAAGAACACATTATCACAGCAGTCAATCCAATTACATTGCTCCATACCTGCATAATCTGGTGTTTTTTTCGTGCCACCACGGATTGCTGTTATTCCACGTCAGATCACAGATGATGTTTTTCTTTGACCTCCATTTCCTGTAGGCCTAATAGGAAAATCAGCTTATAGAGACAAGAACCCAACAGAGGCGCACTGAAGCCATTTTCATTATATCCTATGGTCTAATATAATTCTAAGCAAAAAGGAAAGCTCATTAGAATTTGTAAAGAAAGCATGCATTGCAGGCAGCTAACTTCTACATCTGAAATGAAAAGGAGGAGGAAGTATAATGAAAGGCCTGTGAACAATTTTTAGCCTGGTTTGTGACTTGATAATTTTCAGCTGCATATCTATCCATGGAGAAGGCCACACGTCCTAAAAAAGAGGACATGTGGCCCCGCCCCATTCTGCCCATAACCCTGGCCCCACATAAACCCCATCTCTTCAGGGCCATGTCTGAAGGGCATCTGTGCATGCATGGATTCGACACAATGACATCATGTGCATGCACATATCCACATGACATCAATGTACCACATTCATGAATGCACAGATGCCCTCTAGACATGGCCCCAAGCTTAGTGATTTTCAAAACCAGAACAAATTGCTCGGTTTTGAAAACTTGTCCCGATGCCTGGAAAGTCCTCTATAAAGAGGACATGTCCGGGTTTATCCTGATATCTGGTAACCCTCTCCCCAGTGTGCCTGCAAGTATCCACACAATACCAATCGAACACCCTGAACTTTAGAAATTAGTATTTTAGTATCGTGAACAGCATACTAAAGAGACTTCAGTACCCGTAGCTTTTCGAGAACAGAGAGCAGGTCTTTCTTACCAATTATGTAGCTTATACATGGTACAATACTCAAAAAGAAAAAGATCACCCACTGCCAAAATGTACAGTATATTAATATCGGAATTGTTATTAATGTTTAATACCCAAAGTGCTCAGAACCAGGTGGTAGAAAGACTGTAAGTGGGGACACGCCCCTAAATGCGGACCTCTTGGTCAATCACCGCACTTATGTAATATTTATAATTGGTTACTACTCTCATTCTATCTGAATTCTTATTCATTCACTGTATCACTTCATGCAGTATTGAATTAAATAAAGATGAAGAAACTGTTCAACCAAAGTTTGGTTGCAGAGTTCTTTCTACCACCTAGGTCTGAGCACTTCGGGTATTAAACATTAATAACAATTCTGATATTAGTATACTGTACATTTTGGCAGTGGGTGATCTTTTTCTTTTTGAGTATTGTCCTGCATTTTGGATTAACCCAGGATTTATAGAAATATATTTCCAATATTATTTTTGCGTATACATGGATATATATATCCTGGAAACAATCCCTATTGGCCAAGCCTCCAAACTTCCACTAAGTCCTTATGCTAGTTATCTCCAGTACACAGTTTACAGAAACATTTAGGTCATGCATTAATGAGAGAAAGCCAACATGGATTTTGTCAAGGAAAATCTCACCTCACCAGTCTATTGCATTTCTTTGAAGGAGTAAATGAACATATGTGAAAAATGTGAGCTGGTTGATATTGTATATTTGAATTGTCAAAAGGCATTTGACAAAGTACCTCATAAAAGACTTCTAAGGAAATCAGGAAGTCATGGGAGAAGAGGTAATGTCCTATTATGAATTAAGAACTGGTTGAAAGACAGAAAACAGAGAGTAGGTATAAACGGTCAATATTCTCAGTGGAGAAGAGTAAATAGTGGCTAGGACCACTGCTTTTTAACATATTTATCAATGACCTAGAAATAGAAATAACTAGTGAGATAAATAAATTTGCTGATGACACAAAGTTGTTCAAAGTTGTTAAATCACAAGAGGATTGTGAGACTGGGCATCAAAATGGCAGATGATGTTAAATGTGAACAAGTGCAAAGTGATGCATGTGGTAAAGAGCCCAAACTATAGCTATATGATGTGGGGTTCCAAGTTAGGAGTCACTACCCAGGAAAAGAAAATAGGTGTCATAGTTGAGGATATGTTGAAACACTCACCTCAATGAACAGCAGCAGCTAAGAAAGCAAATAATAATAATAATAATAACAACTTTATTTTTGTATACCGCCATACCCAGAAGAGTTCTAGGCGGTTCACATTGGTTAGAACAAATTACAAGAGGTTACATGCCAAATTGATCATAGAGTTGCGAATAGCAAGGAGAAACTAGTTACAAGTGGTTACATTCCAAATTGATCATAGAATTACGAACTACAAGGAGGAAGAAGGGGGGAGAGGAGGGAGACGGGGGGGAGAAGTTTTGGTAGGAGGGAGGAGGAGGATTGAAGGACTAGGGCATTAGGGACTTAGGGACTTAGGGCATTAGGGACTTTAAGGGTCTTGCTCTCGGAATAGGTGGGTTTTAAGTGTTTTTCTGAAGTCGAGGTAGTTGTGGGCTTTGAGGACCATTTGGGCCAGCCAAGGGTTTAGTTTGGCAGCTTGGAAGGCATAGGTTTTGTCAAGGAATTTTTTTGAGTGGCATAGTTTTAGGGAGGGGTAGGCGAAGAATGTTAGGAATTATCAGGAATGAAAAACAAAGATGAAAATGGTATAATGTCCTTGTATCGCTCTATGGTATGGCTGCACCTCAAATACTTGTTAAACTCTGATTGCTATATCTCAAAAGAGATATAATAGAATTAGAAAAGGTACAGAGAAGGGTGACAAAAATGATAAAAGGAATGGGTTGACTTCCCTATGATGGAGGCTAAAGCGGCTAGAGAAGAGATGACTCAGGGGTGATATGATAAAGTTCTATAAAATAATGAGTGGCGTGAAAAAGGTAAATGTGAATCACTTGTTTGCTCTTTTCAAAAATACTAAGACTAGGGAGCATGTGATGAAGCTACTAAGTAGTAGATTAAAAACAAATCAGAGAAAATCTTTTTTTCACACAATGTGCAATTAAGCGCTGGAATTTGTTAACATAAACTAAACCTTAAGTTTATGTACCGCGTCATCTCCACAGAAGTGGAGCTCGACACGGTTTACAGGAATTAAAAACAAAGAAAGGAACTCCAATGGAAGGAAGGAGGGCTTGGTAAACAGGAAGGAGGGAGGGGGTAGTTACATTTTGGAGAAAAGCCAGGTTTTCAGATGTTTTCTGAAGTGTTGGAGGGAGGTCGAACTCCGAAGATGGGCAGTAAAGCTGTTCCACAGCTCGGTGATCCTGAAGAGGAGGGATGCTCCAAGTTTTCCTGTATGGGAAATGCCATTTAGAGAAGGGAAGGATAGTTTGAATTTCTGAGTGGATCTGGTGGAATGAGTACTCGAGAGCCAAGATAGAGGAAAGAGGGGAGGAAAGATGCCGTGAAGAGATTTGAAGGTAAGACAGGCGCATTTGTACCGAACCCTGAGGAAGACTGGGAGCCAGTGAAGCTTAGACAGAAGCGGGGAAACATGGTCGAATTTGCCTTTTGCGAAGATTAGTTTAGCTGCGGTGTTCTGAATCCGTTGAAGTCTGATAAGACTTTTTTTTGTTAGGCTTAGGTAGATGGAGTTGCAGTAATCAAGTCTGGAAAGAATGATGGATTTGACAAGGACAGCAAAATGTTGCTGGTGGAAGCAGGATCTGACTTTCCTTAGCATATGAAGATTGAAAAAGCATTTTTTTACTGGGGAGTTGATGTGGTCGTTAAAGGACAATGTAGAGTCAATGATGATTCCCAGAACTTTGCTAGAGTGCTCAAGCTGCAGATTGGTGCCAGAGGAAAGTGGGATGAGGGAGGGTAGCTGATCCAATTTCGGGCCAAGCCAAAGAAGTTTTGTTTTGGTCTCATTTAGTTTCATTTGAACGGTGAGAGCCCAGGATTGGAGATTTGTTATGCAAGTTGAGATGTTATCAGAGAGGTTGGTTAGGTTGGAGTCAGTTTCGAGAAGGACAAGGATGTCGTTGGCGTAGGTGTAAAGTGTCTCAGAGGTAGATAGTTGGAGGAGTTTCAGGGAGGACATATAAACATTGAAAAGAATCGGGGATAGAGGTGAACCCTGGGGGACTCCGCAGAGCGGTTTCCAAGGGGAGGATGAGGTACCATTCATGTTAACGAAGTAGGAGCGGGAACGTAAGAATTTTGAGAACCAATCTAGGACTGTGGAATTTATGCCAATTTCGGAAAGTTGGAGGATTAGTATGTCGTGGTGGACAATGTCAAAAGCTGCAGAGAGGTTGAATTGAAGAAGGACAGCGAACTTGTTGCAGGAGTGGAGTTGTTGGACATTTGAAATTAAAGAGGCTAAAAGAGATTCAGTGCTGTAGTTGGGTCTGAATCCATGTTGGTAGGGTAGGAGAATGGAGAATCTTTCAAGATAGGATGAGAGTTGGGTGGCTATGATGGATTCAAGCATTTTGGTCAGGAGAGGAATGTTGGCTATTGGGCGATAGCTGGAAGGAGTGGAGGGGTCCAGATCAGCTTTTTTCAAGAGAGGGTATAAGGAAATGTGTCCCATTTCTGTCGAAAATAGGCCTGAGAGCAGGGCGGAGTTTAAGAGTTTGGTGAGAGATGAGATGGCCTGTGCTGGAATGTTCTCGTATAAGTAGGAGGGGAAAGGATCCAAGGTGCAGTTGCAAGATTTTAACTTGAGGCAGAGTTTAGAGACTTGGGAGTCGGAAACGAGCTCAAAGGCGGTCCAGGATCTATCGGCTGGGATATGGTTGGCCTCGGTTAGATTAGGGGTGGAGGTAGTGAGCACCAGAGAGTTGTAAGCGGGGGTTGGGGGAAAGGAGCATCGTAAGGTAGTCACTTTCTCATTGAAGACTTTTGCTAGATCGTTAGCAGATGGAGAAGAGGGGAGTGAGGAGGAATCGTGTTTAGAGATATGGAACGCCAAATGTTGAACAAAGTGTTACTTTGGTTGTTGGAGCTGCAGATTTTGTTGCCGTAGTAGTTCTTCCTTGATTTTTTTAATTCGGTGTTGTAGAACTTAATGGAAGTCCTCCAGGACTGTCTGTCAGTGGGGGATTTGGATTTTTTCCATTTTCGTTCTAGTGTTCAACATTTCTGCTTTAGTTGTCTGTGGAGGGGAAGGTACCAGGGGGCCTTGCGGGTGCCAGAGAATGTAATAAAATCAGTTAGCTTTACAGGGCTTAAAAAAGATTTGGATAATTTCCTGAAAGAGAAGTCCATAGGCCATTATTGAGATGGTTTGGGGAAATCCACTGCTTATTCCTAGGATAAACAGCATAAAATCTGTTTTACTACTTGGAATCTAACTACCATAGGTACTTGGGACCTGGGTTAACCACTGTTGGAAACAGGATACTGGGCTTGATGGATTTTCAATCAGTCCCATTATGGTAATTCTTATGTTCTTAACTTAACAAGAACAGACTATGAAATTGTAAAATGGTTGTCACAATCTCCCATAGGAAGTCCTTGAGAATTGAAAGATGAGCTGAAGCTATTTACAATGTGGCATTCAAGAAAGGATTTCACATTGTTAAAAAAAAAAATGGTGTTAAAAAAAAAAAATCATGAGCCCCATTCATATTTAAGTGATCTGTGCATGTACAATCACTAACAATCTCAGAAGGAATCACATGTAAAAGGTTGTTGGACTGCCTTTTCTACATATAGTACTCCATTTTAAGCCCAAAGGTCTGTGCTGCCTTAATTTCACTACTAAGGCTTCCAATGAAAGATTCTTGACCAGAAAGACCAACTTCTCACTTGATGAGGTAGATGTAATGGTAATGGATTCGATGTCATAGAAGGTAGCATTCTTTCAGCAGGAAGTGAGGGAGCTATGGAAGAGCATACCTCAGATCCCACCACCATGGAACCTTAGGGAACATCAGTGCTATTACCACCATCTTTTATTGATTTGTATTTGCTCACGCCTTTTTCACTAGCACCTCAAGATGAGTTACATTCATCTACACTAGGCATTTCCCTGTCCCCAGAGGCCTTACAATTTAAAACGTGATTTGATTTCCTCATGGCTGCATACAAAACTTCTATCGTTGAATCCTCAAAAATCTAAAGCTCTACCTTTACTACAAAAGATAATCAGTTACTTTCTTCTCCATTGATACTTTCTAATACCCTAATTCAACTTTTGTCAACACTGAAATTTTTAGGTGTTACTTTTTATTCAAATCTATCCTTTCAATCACAAATCTCCACTGTAATACAACATAGTTATAAACCATGTCTTATTTGTTCAATATCACACCTTTCACTTCCTTCTATTCTTGTTCATTCTTTAGTAACCAGTACACCTGATTACTATAATTCATTATATTATAGTACTAGATAAAATGATTTACATCATCTTCATTTAGTTCAAATTACTTCAATAAAAATTATCACAGGAAAAAATAAGTTTGTGGACTTTTAGGAACTTGTCTAAACCTTTTGAAACCCTGCTAAAGCAACTGCTTGTACCACATTCTCTGGTAATGCATTGAGTGAAGAAATATGTTCTCAAATGTGTTTTAAATTTACTACTTAGTAGCTTTATTGCATGTCCCTTACTCCACCTTCCACAGGTCATGGGTTCAAATCCCTGGTATGGTCATGTACCCCAGTACATATTCCTATTTTTTTTGTGTGTGACAATTTGCCATCAAGGTGCATATTGATGATGTCACAATGATATCAAGATTGTGCATCAAACATGTCTACTTGCTCTGAGCTACAGCCATTGTGAGTATGGTTTCTGTTCTTATTTTCTTAAACTTTGGGAATGATATTTAGTATTCAATACATTTTATCATGTGCTCAATACATTTTATCATGTGCTTTGCTTGAGTAATGAATTATTAAACTTTATTTTCCATTGTTATCAAAGAGGAGTCCTCTTTACACCAAAAAATAGAAGGTTTAGTATGATTGATTGAGGACCTGGACAAGTGTTGAAGGGTACTCACTTGAGAGGGTCAGGTCTTGTGACAGGGATCAGGGTGTTAGTGTGTGTGGGGGGGTCAAGGTGTGGGGGGAAATCTGATCAGAGAGAACTGGGATGTGTCGCTTCTTTGCAGCCATGATACTGGATTGTAGTGCAGCTACACTCACCTTTTTCTCTTTAGGTGGCAGTAAGTTTTGGCTACACTATCAACAGTTGTGACAGCTAGCTTATGGTATGAACTATCTTGCTAGCTGTCGCAGCCAATCACATCTCTGCCCATCCTTGTTACGTCCAGATACCACCCATACTCACTTTAGGCAATTAATGTAGCAATTTCATGGTAATGGCTGCCTGTTTAGTAAAGGAGACAGTAGTGGGGGTCCACACTACTGCCTACTACACAGTAAACCCTATGTTAGCTGCCTAATACATCTTAGTAAAATGGCCACTTAAGATTCCTAAATTTAGGAGCTCAGCATTTTTTTTTTTTTTAAATATTGGCCGTAGTTCCTTCATCTGTTTGACAGTGTTGCTCAGAATATACCTCATGCAGGTTGTATTATTGAGCTTTGTTCCAAATACTGTATAGCTGCAAGTTGTATTTGCCAGTACACTGAGCCAATTGATGGCCTTATGCACACTCATGCACGTGGCATACTAGAATCATTAGGCAATGGATATAGATGCCAAACAAAGGCAGGTTCATATAAAGTATCAGTTGCCATCTGTTTCACAGATGGTGTCTTCCTTGTGACAGAAACACTACAGATATGGCATATGCCACCTTATACCTCCTCACACCTGTTAAGATATATGTGCCAAAATACGGTAACTAAGCACCGAAGAAAAACAAAAGAGGAGGATTATGAACATTTAGGATATCATAGGAGTCTTGGCAAACATGTGGGGGAATACTGTATGGGGATAATTACATAAAATCATTTTTGCATGAATGTGACCAGTTATAAAATTCTTACCAGCATTAGAAAAACAAAACACACACGTTGATCTATGGTGATTACTTAGCTAGTAAAAGTACAGTGGTACCTTGGTTTACGAGCATAATTTGTTCCAGAAACTCGTAATCCAAAGCACTTGTATATCAAAGCAAATTTCCCCATAGGCAATAATGGAAACTCAGATGGTTCGTTCCACAACCCAAAAGGTTTGCTATAAGGAACTGGGAGGAAGTGGCGAGGGATGGCCCAGGGGTGGGTACCTGCCTGGATGATGCCAGGGTGCCATAGCCCCTTCAGCAGGATGACTTCCTTCAGAAGTTTGTAGGTGGCCAAGCGCTGGCAACCCCCATAGAGCTGCAGGCAGAACCGCATGTTACTGCTCTCCTGATGCCTCTGCCATCTGCCAGCCTTCCTTTCCACACCACCCTGAGCCCAGCCAGTACGGGCGTTTGAAGAGAGGACTGCTATACAGTTCTTGGCTATCCTGATCTGAAGGCCGCTGTGCTAACACATTGAGCTGGTGGCGTTCTACTGGGGGGTGACAGCTGTGTTGCTAGGGGGCTGACGATTTCATTTGCAGCTTGCTTCCTCCTGAGCTGTGCACAGGCCCAGATCATCCAAGATGCGCTTCTTTACAGCTTAGGAGCGCCGTCCCGATAAGTGATCATGTAAAAACATGCGCAACGTCGATGAGCACATCATCGACGTTATGCGTGCTTACATGTGAAGTGTGCTCATTTATGAGGACGGTGCTCATCTTGTGAGTTAAAGTTTACTGGAGTGTTTGCTCATCTTGTAAAACACTCTGAGACCGAGGTTTGACTATATAAAGGAGTGAAATTTAAGTGGAGCACAGCTGGGATTCACAAGTACACATACAGACTATGAATTATGCTAATTTATGTGTGCAATGTAGGTGTGATTTGTGCTGCAAGTATTATGCAAAAATGCATAGGAGACCATTTATTAAGCTGAGTTAAGGAGCTACCATGTTTCCCTGAAAATAATAACAGTTTATATACCGCAGGACCGTGAAGTTCTATGCGGTTTACAATGATTAAAAGATGCCACAGATGAGTAGAATTAACAAAGTTAAGAGCTAGTGATAAACAGCTCTAGAGATTGTACAGATCAGTTACCTAAATACTTCAGGAACAGATATGTGTTTAGGTTTTTCCTAAATTCCCCATAAGTAGTAGGCATAAGCAGTTCCAGGTCTTTACCCCATAATGCTGCCTGATGTACGAGAAAATGTTGATGTTTTTTAAATTTACATCCTCTAACCGGTGGGGAAACAAAATTCAAGTGTGAGCTTCTCTTATGTCTGTTGGTTGTGAAAGAGAAAAGGTCAGTTATATATTTAGGGGCTAATCCGAATAGTACCTTAAAGCAAAAACATCCAAACTTGAACCTCACACGTGCCTCCATCGGCAGCCAATGCAGAAGTCGGTAGGAAGGCGTTACATGATCGAACTTCTTCAATCCCAAAATTAGCCTGACCGCCGCATTTTGTACCAGTTGTAATCACCACATATTCTTTTGGGAAATTGCCAAATAGGCGATATTACAGTAATCAAGGGATTGTACCAGAATTCTGAATGATGAAACATCAAAATATGCTTTAATGGATCGAAGCTTCCAGAGAGTGAAAAAACCCTTTCTAACCAAGGAGTCCACCTGGTCTTTCATGGTTAGGTTCTGGTCCAATGTCACGCCCAATACCTTCATAGTAGATTGAATAGGATAACTGAGTTTATTGATGCACAGTGATGATTTAGTGTTAAGTGGGTGTGATGAAGCTACAAAGAATTTTGTTTTTTCCGAATTAAGCTTTAATCATAATTCACTCATCCATTTCTCCATCAGATTTAGTGCTTCTGTTGCCTTAGAGGTAATTTCCAAGAGATAAGTGGCAAATGGGATAATGATCATAAAGTTATTTGAATAATTAAATAATTTTATCCCCAGCTGGGACAGTTGCGCACCTAATGAAGATATGTAAACATTGAAAAGCAATGGGGATAGTGGTGACCCCTGCGGCACGTCAGATGGATTGTTCCAGGTATCAGAGAGATCATAATTAAAACGTACTTGATAGGTGCGGGACATAAGGAAACCTCGAAACCAGTTTAAGACCTCTCCTCTGATTCCAATTGTGTCTAGGCATTATAACAGTTTCCCATGGTCCATTAAGTCAAAGGCAGAGCTCATGTCAAATTGCATGATCAGGGCATTAAGGCCCTTACTAAATAAGAAACGCAAATTATCCAAGATAACCACAATTTCTGTCTTAGTGCTAAACAAAGATCTAAAACCAGATTGAGTTTTGTGCAAAAGAGAGAACTGATCAAGATATTCCATCAATTTGGTATGCACCAGTCCTGTCATGATTTTCACAATAAATGGAATGGATGCTACTGGTCTATAGTTGGTTACTAATGCTGATGATTCTTTATGATTTTTTGGAATTGGGGTTATTATAATATGACCATTATTAGTGAGGAATTTTCCATTTTTTAAGTTACCGGTTAAATAATTCAGCAAAGATAGTTTAAAGTTTAATGGAGCTGCTTTCATAATTTCTGGGGGAAATGAGTCCAAAACACAATATTATTGAGTACTTGTTATAGAATTTGATATAATTGTTCCAGTGTCTTATATTAATTTTGGGCCCAAAAAACGCACTAGGGTTTATTTTCGGGGCAGGTCTTATTTTTTCATGTACATGATAATCTCTCCCTTCCTCTCCTTTACCCCAAATTCTTCCTCTTTCCTTTCTCTCCCCCACATGTGCAACATCTTTCCTCCCCTTTCACCCATCCCCTTATGCCTTTCCTCTGCATCAAGTTCAAGTTTATTTGTTCTTAATGAATCGCCTATTTAAAATTGCTAGGCGATGTACAATCATAAAAAATATACAAATAAAATATTGGTGCTGACATATAAAATAACTAATGTTTTGGGCTAAAACTTAACAAACAAAATACATACATATAAAATAATTTTGTTCTGAGTTAAAACTTACAAGAATTGTGAAGGTAAATGGGGAAAAAGTTACAATGTTTAGATAGAAGAGAAGGAAAAACATAGAAGGGAAAGACAAAAAGGGGGGTAATTTTAGCTGCTTAAATAAAAAACGAAGAGTAATGTGCTAGGAATCATAAGCATCTTTAAAGAGAAATGATTTTAGGGTTTTTTTTAAATAGAATTAAATCTTTTAAATCCCTGATGTATTGAGGTAAGAGATTCCATGAATGAGGGGCCATAACTGAAAACATGTTGTGCCGTCTGGTTCCTATAACTTTTAATGAGGGAATGGAGAGAAGATTATAAGAGGTCGAGCGGAGAGATCGTGTTGTACTATAGGGAATTAGCCACCTGTTGATAAATTGTGGTTCATTAAAACTTAAGGATTTAAAAACTAAAAGCAGTAATTTAAAAGTTATGCGATGGCTTACCGGAAGCCAATGAGAAGATATCAACAGGGGGGTAACATGATCGTATTTGTTAGCGTTGTGCATCATCTTTCTATCCCTCCCTCCTATCCCTTGTGCAGCAGATTACTTGCACAGCTTCTACACCTCCTTTACGCACAGCATCTTGCCTTCAGTGCGCCGTGTTACTGATGTCATTAGTGATGCGGCAGAGGGAATGCCCCTGTGGGAGAAGGCCATGAAGCAGCCTCTTTAGAGTGCTGCTGAATGCCGACACTGCTCTTTGTAGGTTTCAGTGTCGGTGGGGTTCGGACAGGAAGGAGAGATGGAAAGATGGGACGTCAGTAGGGGTTTGGCTGTGTGGCGGGGGAGGAGGCAGGGGGAGGGGGAAGTGCTGCTGCCGGCGAATCCAGGGACTAGGGCTTATTTTCGGGCTAGGGCTTATTTTGGGGGAAACACGGTAGTACCATTTTAGATGGATATTGGAGAAAAGAATATCAAAAGCCTGTATACTTTTGCTTCATTGATTATAGCAAAACTTTTGACTGTGTGGATCTTGATAAAACTATGGAGAACTCTCGTGCAAATGGGAATACCAGAACATATAATTAAATTGATAAAGAGCCTCTATGAGAATAAAGAAGCAACGGCGAGAACTGAGAATGGCAATTCTGATTGGTTCCCAATAAAACGTGGCGTAAGGCATCTTGTTGCCCTATTTGTTCAATCTTTATGGCAAAGCTGTTTTTGCAAAAGCAAATTTGGAAGAAGAGAGCATTGGTTTTTTATCTTGAATCATTTTTATTGAATAAAATAAGATAATGTACTATCTTATCTATCTATCTATCTATATACACAATAACAGATGAATATAAATACAAGAGTAATGAAATGAATTATATTTCATATATAATTATAATAAAAGAAAGACTACTCAACTAATTACCCCCTCCCATTAATTACCCTCTCCCACTAAGGGCTAGATCACTAAGCCTACAGATCAAGTCTCGACCACTTAGCGACCCCATTGCGACCTGATTTTCCTCCGACCCGATTCACTAACCTGTGTCCTGATCATCCTCTGATACATGCGTGCAAATGAGGGGGAACAGCATTCAAATATAGGCAGGCAGCGATTCGCTAAACAAATCTTGAACATCGGCTGGATTGGCCGATCAACAAAAGAAGTGACTGCTAAGGATCAGTCGCTCACTGCTTTCCGACTGCATCTCCTGCTATCTGTCTGGATTCTCCTGCTCTCCTGCCCCAACTCTCCTCTCGTTGTCCTGCTCTCGCCCCCAAATCTCTCCTGCTACCCTGAATCTCCTCCTCTTGCCGCCCCAACTCTCCTGCCCTGCCCCGCACTGTGAGCCGCGGTTTTAACCCGCGGGTTAAAACCACAGGCTCGTGAAGAAAAAGAGAAGTTTTAAAAAAGGTTGCTGCTCTGTAAGCATCAACAGATGGTCGGCACATGCGTCGGGATCACTATTCAGCGATCCCTGCAGTCGGTTGGGGCTTCATTACGAGTGCCCTTATTTGTATGAGGATGCGTTGTGAATCAGCCCCCTCTCCCCGGACCTGGATCAGAACAGTAGGTCCATATAGTGAATCTGGCCCTAAATACCCTCTCCCTATTCCCTTCCCAAGACTGCATTAAAAATAATAACAATAATAGGTGGTCAAAATATAAACAACATGTATTATGCAGATAACACAACACTCATTGCCAGTAGTAAAGAAGACATGTTGTATCTGCTGAGGAAAATTAAAGCAGAAAGTCATAACATGTGACTAGAACTGAATAGATTTCTAAAAACTAACAAAATTTATTTCATCTACATTTAAAATCTACAATGACATGTAATACACAAAGTGCAAAGTGCTACCAATAACAAAACCAGCCAGAGATCTGTATCAGAAATAATTTCAGTACTTGTATCTTCAACCTCCCTGATGATGGACTAAACTGAAACTCAGCTGGAGTTGGAGGCTTATGCTGATTGAACAATATAAGTATACCACAACACGGCTTGATGGAAAACTTTAAGGATTAAGAAGAGAGAACCTCAGAACTGATTAAGCATTCCTAATTGGATCATTAATATAAGGAATAACCGGCCTGATCAAGCCTACAGATTACTACTCAAGGAGATATTGGGACTTTAATTGACTCATCATCAAGTTAAGTGAGCTTCATTGGGCCTGAATGACTTCAAAACTTGACATCATTAAGAACCTTGAAGATTGATTGATGGACTCTACTTTAAAGCTTTAGATAGAACCTGTAGCTTTTCCCAGCCTATGATTTTGTTATTAGTAGCACTTTGTATTACATGTTATTGTAGATTTTAAATGTAGATGAAATAAATTTTGTTATTTTTTAGGATGTGAATTGAATTAAAGAAATCAATAAATTAAATATTTAATTAATTTTATGTTATGGTATTCTTGGTATAGCATGTTAATGAATTTAATATAATAATAATAATAATTTTATTTCTTATATACCGCTATACCCTAAGTTCGAAGCGGTATCAGTAATTGACTATATTTACCCTAATTTGTATAGTTGTGTAAAACTGACTAGAAATAAAACAAAGATTATGGGCTCCTTTGACGAAGGTACGCTAGGGTTTTTAGCACATGCACAAAATTACCACGCGCTATAGTGTGCAGTAGCCGAAAATCTACTGCCTCCTAAAAAGGAGGTGGTAGTGGCTAGCGTGCTCGGGAATTTAACACACGCTATTGCGTGTGTTAAGGCTCTAGTGCACCTTCTTAAAAGGAGCCCTATGAATATGAAAAATTAGCACCTCTGATTACTAGTTAAGATCCCAATTATTGGTGCTAATTGGCTCATAAGATTATACCTATATTTAACTCATGTATTGTAACACCTTTACTGAAACTTATGCAAACTACACTTCTCCCTCCGAATCCACGATTTCAGTATCCGTGGATTCGGTTATTCACAATTTTTTTAAAAACACAAAACGCTGCATCCCGGACCTCCCTGGAGCTTACCTGATGGTCTAGCGGGCTTTCGGGGCAGGAGTGATCTTCTTACGCTCCTGCCCCTGAAGATCACTCATACAAAATGGCTGCCATGAGTTCCCGTAGTCTCTTGAGACTATGAGAGTAACTCCCCGCAGCCATTTTGTCTGAGTGATCTACACGGGGAAGGAGCGTAGGAAGATCGCTCCTGCCCCGAAAGCCCGCTAGACCACCAGGTAAGCTCTGGGAAGGTCTGGGATGCAGCGTTTCATTTTAAAAAAAAGGTCCGGGATGCCGGGGGCGGGGGGGAGGGGAAGTGGGGGTGAGTCAGAGCTCGCCCAAAAGTTATTCACAAATTTTCAATATTCGCTCTGCCCCTAACCCCCGTGAATATTGAGGGAGAAGTGTACTCTGAATTGGCTCCCCAGTCATTAGTAGCAGTATAGAAGCATTCAATAAACATAAACATTATTAAAATAAATTGCATACACATCTTGGGAACATGCCCAATTTTTAGTGCTTTTTATAAAATTTTATTTATTTATTGAGATTTATTAACCACCTTTTCATGAAGAGATTCACCCAAAGCAGTTTACAGTACATTGAATAGTAATCAGGTACTTGAGTATTTTTCCTATCAGTCCCAGAATCTAACTGTGGTACCTAGGGCAAAGTGACTTGTCCAGAATCACAGGGAGAAGGCTGGGCTTGAACTTAAAACCTCAGGGTGCTGTGGAAGCAGCTCTGACCACTAACCACACAATGCACAAGTAAACATCCAAACAGACAGCATCAGTTATAAGTGAAGATGCAACTCTTAGATAGATAAGGTAGAGCAGTTTTTATCGCGAACTGTGTGCCTCCTGAGATTTCAGCTGTGCTGCGACACACTGGCGAGGAGGAGGAGTCCAAACTGGCTGACTGCCTACAGGATGTGGCTCTCGTGACTTCCTGTAGGAAGTCAGCCGGCGCAGATACTCTTCCTCCTGGCCGGCATCTCTCCTCTCCCCACACCTCCCGGATCCCTTCACTGAAGCGGGGCACGACCAGATGAACCTCCGCGCACATCCGGGTGCCTTCCGGCTGGGGCACTTGATTTAGGGGTGTCGCCGGCCAGAAAGTTTGCGAGACACTGAGATAGAGTAACAGGAATTAGAAAACAGGGGGACTATTTTAATTAAAATTTGCAAATGAGTCAGAATGGTGCATGAATATAAACGCAGCTAGAGCAGGAGTGAATCAGCGCTTACTGCTACAGAACGTGCAGCCGGTATTAGTCCTTGTGGATGTGAAATTAAAAGCTTATAAAGTATTTACATTTAAATCGGCTAATTTGAATAGGTTTCATAAAACCTGTTCTAAGAAAAAAAATAAATCCTTTGTTAGCATTTTTAACACACATAAATACAGCATTTGTCACAAAAGGGCACTTAGCACTCGATAATGACACACTGCTAATGTGCTAATGACAATTAGTAAATGAACTCTTTAATGTTTTTGCCTTACCAAGATCATTCTCAGACTTATCAAATTTGTATTTATAAGGTATAAACAGAATCTTTTCAGATTTCTCTCCATTTCTTTTTCAAATAAATGTTTACCCTATTATTTCCGTATTCTTACTGTATTCATTATACTGTAAATGTTTCCAACATAACGATTAAATCATAAAACTGATTTCCAGCAATTATGCACAACCACTCATCTAATCCAGAGGTTCTCAACCCAGTCCTCGGAACATACCGAGCCAGTCAGGTTTTCAAGATACCCACAATTAATATTCATGAAAGAAATTTGCATGTAATGATGCATGCAAATTTGTCTCTTGCATATTTATTGTAGATACCATGAAAACCAGACTGGCTTGGGTTGACTAAGCTGATTAGTTTTAAGTTTTTGCTTAAGTGAGGAATAAATAGCAGGTGAAGAAATCAAGGACAATTTTGAAAGGCTTTTCCATAAGTACATTTGTGTTTACATGTATAAAGTGGCCTTTGAAATGATATCCTGTCAGTATGGGTGCTATTTCACAGTGCATCCATTTTTTTTACCAGTTGTAAAAAAGATCAGTCTTAGGCTGGAGAAAAGAAATAAGGCATAGCATAAGCACTAAGAAAACTCTGATAAGGAAATCCAAATGAGAATCTGAAAAGAAATTTGTTGTTGAGGCAAGAATTAATAATAAAAACTCAGGTAAAGCAAGAGGCCTATAGATATATCCTGTCCCACCCCGGAGAGAGAGAGATCTACATTTTTCCAAATTGTCTGTAGATGTTTAGCAGCCGAGTTAACTCCTCTTTTACTAAGCCACGTTAGGGGTTTCTACCCAGAGTACTAAATGTGCCGACGCTCATGGAATTCCTATGAGCGTCGGAGCATTTAGCACCTCGAGCCACGATAGAAACCTCTACCACAGCTTAGTAAAAAAGGGCCTTAGCAGAAATTCTCCCAGGAAAACCCTTTTTACAAAACCACACAAGAGGTTTTTAGTGCCAGATGGTACACTCAGTGCTCGGTGCTGCTCTGATGCTCATAGGGAGGCGAAAAACTTCAAGGCATTCTTCAGTTACGTTAAGGGGAAGCGACCAGCGAGAGAGGAGGTGGGGCCGTTGGACGATGGGGACAGGAAGGGAGTGATTAAGGAGGATAAAGAGGTAGCTGAGAGGTTGAACACGTTCTTCTCATCGGTTTTCACGAGCGAAGACACTTCTAATATACCGGACTCAGAGGACCTCATGAGTGGGGAACAGGCTGAGAAATTAGAACACATAGAGGTAAGTAAGGAGGATGTCCTCAAACAGATAGACAGGTTAAAATGCGGCAAATCACCGGGTCCGGACGGGATCCACCCAAGGGTTCTGAAGGAACTAAGACAGGAAATAGCGGGCACAATCCAACATGTTTGCAACCTATCCTTGAAAACGGGTGAGGTACCAGAGGACTGGAAATTGGCAAATGTCACACCCATCTTCAAGAAGGGATCGAGGGGTGACCCCGGGAACTACAGGCCGGTGAGCCTGACTTCAATTATAGGGAAGATGATGGAAGCTATGATCAAGGACGGCATTTGCGAGCACATTGAGAGGAATGGCCTACTGAGAACAAGCCAGCACGGATTCTGTAAGGGGAGGTCGTGCCTAACGAACCTGCTGTACTTCTTTGAGGGAATAAGCAGTCGCATGGACAAAGGGGAGCCCATAGACATCATTTACCTCGATTTTCAGAAGGCTTTCGACAAGGTGCCACATGAAAGGCTACTTAAGAAGCTTTGGAACCACGGGGTGGGAGGGGATGTGCACAGATGGATCGAGCACTGGTTGTCGGGTAGACTGCAGAGGGTTGGAGTAAAGGGTCAATACTCTGACTGGCGGGGAGTCACGAGCGGTGTGCCACAGGGATCGGTGCTGGGGCCGTTACTCTTTAACATATTCATCAATGACCTGGAAAAGGAGGCAAAGTGTGAGGTTATAAAATTCGCAGACGATACCAAACTGTGCGGCAGAGTTAGGACCAGGGAGGAGTGTGAGGACCTACAAAGAGACCTGGACAAGCTGGAAGACTGGGCAAACAAATGGCAAATGCGCTTCAACGTGGACAAATGCAAGGTCATGCATATAGGGAAAAAGAACCCGTTGTTCAGCTACAAATTGGGGGGGGTATTGATGGGAGACAGCAGACTCGAGAGAGACTTGGGTGTGCTGGTGGATGCATCACTGAAGCCATCTGCACAGTGCGCGGCAGCCTCGAAAAAAGCCAACAGGATGCTGGGCATCATAAAAAAGGGCATAACAACCAGAACACGGGAAGTCATCATGCCATTGTATCGAGCGATGGTGCGTCCGCATCTGGAATACTGCGTTCAGTACTGGTCGCCGCACCTCAAGAAGGACATGGCGGTACTTGAGAGAGTCCAAAGGAGAGCAACGAGAATGGTAAAAGGGCTGGAACACTGCTCATACGCCGAGAGGCTGGATAGGCTGGGGCTCTTCTCTCTGGAAAAAAGGAGGCTCAGGGGAGATATGATAGAGACCTTCAAGATCATGAGGGGCATAGAGAGGGTGGATAGGGACAGATTCTTCAGACTGAAGGGGACAGCAAATACAAGGGGGCATTCTGAGAAACTGAAGGGAGATAGGTTCAGAACAAATGCAAGGAAGTTCTTTTTCACCCAGAGGGTCGTGGACACTTGGAATGCGCTACCGGAGGAAGTGATCAGGCAGGGTACGGTCCAAGGATTCAAACAGGGATTGGACGGATTCCTGAGGGATAAAGGGATCATGGGATACTGAGGGAGGAGCTGGGATGTAACAAAAGTATAGAAAGTTTGTCAGGTAATGAGTATAAACCAACCAGGTCGTGCATGTGCAGGACCGGAGGGCTGGGACTTCGATGGGAAGGCAGGACCAAATTGGGAGGCCAAGGTGGCAGGGGAGCCCCTTCAGATGATTCAGACAGGTCGTGATCTGTTTGGGCCGCCGCGGGAGCGGACTGCTGGGCAGGATGGACCTATGGTCTGACCCGGCAGAGGCACTGCTTATGTTCTTATGTTCTTATGTTCTTATGAGCATCAGAGCAGCGCAGAGCATTCAGTGTGCTGGTTGGTGCTAAATCTCAAATAATGTGAGGCACAAATAATTATGATATCAAAAAGCAGTAAACACACAGTAATACTTCTTTAGCAGCAAATCATTATCTCGTATAGTAATTTTGTATAGCAATTTTCTCACACCGAAGGTCCTCAGAACGCCACACTAAAGCATTTGGATAATGTAAATAGTGTGGTAGCACTCCTCACTGGAATCCTTTATATCAGCGTGTATTATTTTTAACTTTTTTTTCTCTTTCATAACTTTTGTTTTCTTTGTTGTAAAGTAATAGTGCTTATACCTAAAATAATTTGATAATTTAATTTAAAGTGAAACTTAGCTTCAGAACATTACTGCACCAATCCCCTCTGACGCGTTTCATTATTCCTCAGGGTCGGGGATGTTGGATGTGCAAGATGTTCAAGCAGTTAGCATATACCATTTAGAAATTCTGCCGAGGCTGTCAATAATTCCTAGCATCCTATTTGCTTTTTTGGCTGCCGCTGCACATTGGCGGAAGATTTCATCGTATTGTCTGCCCAAAATGACTTTCTGGATACACCGCTCTTCTTCAAGGATATTATATTACAGATGCACAGGGACAAAGATATACAAATTTTGATAAAATATAACAACAGTGGAAGGCAACAGAGGGTAATGATCAATGGAGATCGGTCCGAGGAAAGGGATGCTGCCAGTGGTACACCTCAAGGTTATGTTCTTGGGCCTGTTCTTTTTAACATTTTTATAAACGATATTGCTGAAGGGTTCTTTGGTAAGATTTGCCTCTTTGTGGATGATACCAATATCTGCAATAGAGTAAACACGCCGGATGTTGTGAATAACATGAAGGAAAACCTGGCAAAGCTTGAAGAATGGTCTGAAATTTGACAGCTAAAATTTAATGCTAAGAAATGAAAGATCATACATTTGGGCTGCAAAAACCCGGGGGAACGGTACAGTTTAAGGGGTGAAGAACTTATGTGCACGACAGAAGAGCAGGACTTGGGTGTGATTGCATGTGATGATCTTAAGGTGGCCAAACAGGTTGAAAACGTGACGGCAAAAGCTAGAAGGATGCTAGGGTGCATAGGGAGAGGTATGGCCAGTAGGAAAAAGGAGGTATTGATGCTCCTTTATAAGACTTTGGTGAGACCTCATTTAGAATATTGTGTACAATTCTGGAGTCCACACCTTCAAAAAGATATAAAAAGGATGGAGTTGGCCCAGAGGAAGGCTACTAAAATGGTGTGTGGTCTTCATCATAAGGCGTACGGGGACAGACTTAAAAGATCTCAATCTGTATACTTTTGGAGGAAAGGCAGGAGAGGGGAGATATGATAGAGACATTTAAATACCTAAGTAATGTAAATGCGCACGAGTCGAGTCTCTTTCATTTGAAAGGAAACTCTGCAATGAGAGGGCATAGGATGAAGTTACGAGGTGATAGGTTCCGGTGTAATCTGAGGAAATACTTTTTTACAGAAAGGGTGGTAAATGCATGGAACAGTCTCCCATAAGAGGTGGTGGAGATAGAGACTGTGTCTGAATTCAAGAGGGCCTGGGACAGGCATGTGTGATCTCTTGGAGAGAGAAAGAGATAATGGTTAGTGCAGATGGACAGACTAGAGGGGCTCATTTGGCCTTTATCTGCCATCTTGTTTCTGTTTCTATTGTGATGCTCAGTTTCCCAGTCTCTTAAGGTCCTCTTGCCATTTTCATGGGCTACCATTAAGACATGTTAATTTACTTTTAACCCTAGTTATTAGTAACTATTTCTCATAACATAACATGAGACCTATGCTAAAATAACTTTAATTGTTAGTAAAATAACGTGTATTAAAGGTAGCCCAAGCTAATAACTATGCACCTATATCCCTGTACGTCAATCTGTTTTAAGTATCATAAAGTCTACTGATAAATCATAAGCGTTTCATTCCTCAGGAAGCTTTAGATTAGAAACATTTGTCCTTCAAAGATCAGTTGATCTTGGTAAACAGTTCTATATCTAAAGAACATACTAGAATTAAAATGAACCGTGAAAGGCAAAATTAACTTTTATATTCATTTTCTTTATACTCCTGCATGTAGTTCTTTTTGAACTTAGCTGTAATTCCATTTCACCGGATAATGAAGTACTTTAATTTTATGGGAAGCAATACAGTAGGGGGGCCGGAGATCTTTGTCTATTTTGTTTATTTTTTTTTTTACACGATAGCTGGAAAATGCAAGGGAGCCCTGGGTGTTGGTTTAATTGATGCTATACTGTGGAATCTCCTGTGGCAGATCTGACTTGGCACAATCTTTTTTTTTTTTTTTCTTTTATTAGCAAACACGTTTATATGTCCTTTTATATCCATCTGTAGTCAGCCTCAGGGAGAGCACTGAAATCTGCTTCTGTTATCTAACAACCTGCAATCCATCTTACTGGGAGCCAAACAGCTCCTGTGGCACTGGGAGTTTTGCTGAATCAACAATGTGTGGCTGGTGGGTAATTAGCTTTGTTGGAATGCTTAATATACTAGTTGGGAAACCATGTTGATATCTCTAGAAACATACAAATCTGTGACACTTAGAAGAATCAACATATCATATGACAACGAATCAGAGTTCAGTGTTTTTCTGTTGTCATGGATAGTATGACAATTGTTATAATTATTTACTGCTCCTACTACTACTACTTATTTCTGAAATGCTACCAGGCATACAAAGCTCTATGAAAACACATAAGACAAAAGAGACAGTCTACGCTTCAAAGAAGTTATAATTGTGGCAAACGAGAATCTAGATGAAACTATTATGGAGAAATCATCAAGAGGTAAATGCAGCCTCCAAAGGTGAGTTTTTGGCCTTGACTAGAAGAGGGTACATGACACATTAACAGAGCAAAGTGTTAATAACTGGGGAAACAAAATCACTGCATAGAATTTTAGTATTAGAAAGTTGATGATGGTAAAGGTGTCGAATAGAATTAAAGTGAATAACGTCCAATCTTAAAAACAAAATCAGTGCTGACAAAAAAGCCAACCTTCTGAGAGGGAGATTTGGGGCCTGCTCATAGCTCTGCTTGGCCCATCCATAGCTCCTCACCTCTCACATGCTGATTCGCTGCCAGGAACACCAGAGGTAGCCTCCCCTTTCCGCAGCAACAGGAAAAGATGATGTTTAACTGTGATTCCTGCTATCACTGAAGAGAGGCTGACTCCCCGGCGGGAGTGTGGATGATAAGCGATATACTGACTGACTGTAAATTGACTTGTACAATTTTAACCAGCAATGAAATGACTGAATCAAGCCTCCAAAAAGGTCATGCTGAAATCCCAATCAACGACTGCAAATTGGAGAATTCCATCGGCCTTTATCTGTCATTGGGCAATAGAGCTTTATTAAAAAGTGGTCATAGCAAGCCTTTGCGGTACTCTTTCTCGCATGCTAAGTTCATATTATGCCACAATCAGAAAATGGCTGATTCTTCTATTTCCTGCATTAATGGTCACACACAAATGTTAAAAGGAACCACAAGGAGTCCAGCAGGATACAAACCCATGTAGATAAAACAGGCGCAAAACAGGAGTGGAATAGGACAATTGACCTTCCACCAATATAGCTCAAGCATGCATTGGAGACATGTTGAGCTATATTGTGCACAGATATTTGTTAAGCATCATCTAATGTGAACAAGAATCAAGTTCTCATTACCCCGATGCAGGTGTGTTTTCCACGCCAAAACACAGTACTGTGTTGGGTTTGGACTGTTCATTTTGGACACTAATAAACAGTTTTGACAGCATTCTTTAGCCTTGGTTTTATCCATTGGCTTTGTTTTGGTGGAAACAAAGGGTGTTTTGTCCCACCCTACTCCTGGTTTGCACATACAAATGTTGCCATTAACACATGACCATTGTCATGTGGTTTCTTACTCCCAGATCCAATAAAAGGAGCAGAGTGTTCCTGGTCTTCAAAACCCTTCTTTATTGGTAGCAATTAAAATATGTGCAAACAATCTAAAAAAGTCACATAAATATAGTGAAGCCACAGTTGTGATATAATACAATAAGGCTGAAACATTTTATTTATTTATTTTAATATTTATATCCGGCAAATCCAACAATGCTGAGCGGGTTCCAAAAGTACATACATAATCAAAAAACAAAACAAGACAAAATCGCAAAAAGTACAAAAGCTACATAACAAAAGCTAAAAAAAACACACCAAAAAAACCAACAAATTTAAAACACCATGGATAATAATAATAATTTTAAAAAAGTAGATCATACAACATAATATATATAATATATATAAGAACATAAGAATAGCCTTACTGGGTCAGACCAATTGTCCATCAAGCCCAGTAGCTCGTTCTCACGGTGGCCAATCCAGGTCACTAATACCTGGCCAAAACCCAAGGAGTAGCAATATTCCATGCTGCCAATACAGGGTAAGCAGTGGCTTCCCCCATGTTTTTCTCAAAAACAGACTATGGACTTTTCCTCCAGGAACTTGTCCAAACCTTTCTTAAAACCAGCTATGCTATCAGCTATTACCACAGCCTCTGGCAATGAGTGAAAAAAAATTCCTCCTATTGGTTTTAAAAGTATTTCCCTGTAACTTCTCCGAGTGTTCCCTAGTCTTTGTAATTTTTGACGGAGTGAAAAATCGATCCACTTGTACCTGTTCTACTCCACTCAGGACTTTGTAGCCTTCAATCATATCTCCTCTCAGCCATCTCTTTTCCAAGCTGAAGAGCCCTAACTGTTTTAGTCTTTCCTCATATGAGAGGTGTTCCATCCCCTTTATCATCTTGGTTGCTCTTCTTTGAGCTTTTTCTAGTGCTACTATATTTTTCTTGAGATAAGGAGACCAGAATTGAACTTAGTACTCCAGATGAGGTTGCACCATGGTGCGATACAGGGGCATTATAACATTCTTAGTCTTGTTAACTATCCCTTTTTAAAAATAATTTCAACATCCTGTTTGCTTTTTTGGCCACCGCCACACATTGGGCGGAAGGTTTCATCGTATTGTCTACGATGCCATCCAGATCCTTTCCTTGGGCGCTAACACCCAAGGTGGACCCTAGCATCCGGTAACTGTGATTCAGGTTATTCTTCCCAATGAACATCACTTTGCATTTGTCCACATTAAATTTGTCTACTACTTGTATATTTATAATATCAATTGTAATATCAACAACATCATACCAGGATTGTAGACAGAGTAAATGAAAATTATATAAAATGGAATAAAATAATATTGGCTAATATTTTGGTTTATACAGTATATCTGAACTAAGGTTTGTGTACAATCTAATACTGCAAATCCTCTTGTAATTTAACAACTGTGAATAACTTAACCCCCCTCCCCCTTTACAAAGGTGCGTTAGTGGCTGCCTCACGGAAAATGCTGTGATGCCCATCGAATCCCTTTAGGCGTTGGTACGATTGCCACGGCCCACCGTAATAATTGCCTTTGTCAAAGGGGACCTTTGTGTCATCAGCAAATTTAACTACCTCGCTAGTTTTTCCCATCTATCTATTATTTATGTTAAAAAACAGTGAGCCCAGGACAGACCCCTGGGGAACCCCACTACTTACCCTCTTCCATTGAAAATACTGACTATTTAACTTTCTGTTTTCTATCTTTTAACCAGTTATTAATCCAAAATAGGACATTACCTTCTATCCCATGACTTTTCTAATTTGTTTAGGAGTTGTTCTTTGCCTTGATAAAGAATGTGACTGTTGGGCACTCTGGATAGACCACACGGGTCTTTATCTGCCTTCGTTTGTTATGTTACTTTGCTCTATGCCTTTTGAAAATCCAGATACAGAATGTCAACCAGGTCACCTTTATCCATGTGTTTGGTATGAGAGAGAGGCCCAAAAAGAGGCCACACAGATCAGCAATGCTATTTAAGCCGAGACTTAGATGTGCTCTACTGGTGTATGGCTAAACAATATTACTTTTAAATTGGACGTGTGTGTATCTTATGTATCATAATGGAGTATATTCCTTACCCTGATGCAGCCCATGTAAGGGCGAGGTGTAGCCCATGTTGAGCATTTTAAAGAAAGGTTTTGTTTTGGATGTATTAAAATAAAGATCTATTTGACGTATTTGATTTGGATCTGCTTGTGTTCATGTAGATTGGTGAGGCGAGATTTTCTTTGACTAAATCCCCCACCCCACACTATCGGACCCCTATCTTATACCTCCCCAGCTTCTGTAGATTCCATGATGTCTAAGATGAGAGGACAGGAGAAATCCCCAGTTGCTTCTACCTCCTCTGGTGCTGGATTCAAAAAGGCACTGGCTGACCTCTGGCATCAGTCCCACATTCTTACATTCTGCAATAATAGTACGTTTAATGTGGATTATGGCATAAAGATAACACACACACTCTACTAGGTTTCAGGCTGTCAAAGAAGTATGAAAGACTTTGAGATGTCGTTATTTATCCAAGAATAACCCAGCTTGCAGAGGTTACCACAGTGAGGTGTTTTGCATGCATCTGCATGAGTTTTACCTCATTATGTAATAGTGATTTAAACTAACGTTTATGAGATGTTGGTCGTTGAAAACCTGAGTTGTATTAGGTTGCTTGAGATTGATTTTTGGTGTAGGAGAAGTCATTGGTTCTGCTATTTTATGTCAGGCTGGTATTTTATTTTGATTTTATGTTGAATAAGATGCATATTTTTAATTTTTTTGTAAGATGTCTGAAATGTTTGAAATACTATTATGTGTGTGTTGTACTTCGCCTTGTAAAAGACGGATTATAAACAAACCATAACATAAGTTATTACAATGTTAACACGTTAAGGGGCAAATAATATGCTATTACCATAATGGCCCTTAGTAACCACTCTCTAAATTCAGTTCTTATAAAATGGTAGGATATGTTCAAATAAATCTGTTTTGTTGGTGTATTGGAATTTAGAAGTGAAATTTGAGGGCATAACCTCTTCAATTTGCTCTCTATGCCTTTCAGTTTTTCTGTCAGTTGAACTGAGTATTTTAAATGTCAAAAAGAAAAGATCATTTTAAAGAATATTAGGACCTACCACGTTTATTGAAAGAAGCCATCACATTCAATAGAGGAAATGATAAAGAATATTTGTGAGAAACTCACTTACAGGTACATGTAGTTTTATAGTATCTGCTATTAAGCTTTTTGGTTTCTCTCTACCTCCCTTTTTTTTAGTTCTTATTTAAAACTATTGTCAATAAGCAAAATCTTCATAACGATTCTTAATTTACATTACCTTCAATTAAATATCACAATAAGATACTTATTTACATATCTCACTCTTTCTTCCCCGCAACGGACACCCAAGTAAACACTTGCAATCCATCACAATGACAAGATGAATTCCCTTTATACGAGTAAGGTTAGGTAAGGTATATTTTCCAGATGGTGTAGTACAGAATCAAGAAAGTAACCTTAGTCAAAATGACAACGATGTACCGTACAAAACCATTTTGTGCAATCAAATATCTATCCACAAACTTTATTGGATGATTGGAGATTGATTGAACCTCAGTGCCAGAAGAATAGATAATATGAATTTAAGAACCAGCAACAGATTTGGTTTTTTTTTCTTTCTCCCATTATTATTGTTTACCAATGCTACAGTAATGATATTCAAAGCCAGTTAGCATTGACAGTTTATAAATTATAAGTTGTGATAATACATTTCTGGTCTGATGCACCCAATTCATCATTTAGACAAATGTCCATAGAAAGTTGCTTGACTTTCGTAAATCAAAGAGATGTGTGTGTTTCCTTATCTGGTACCAATGTCAAGGCAACTTTTGTTGTCATCCCATGGCTAGACAGCTCTAATAATATGTATTCAGCGCCATCATAATATTCTTCAATCTTTTTCATATTTCAGCTAAATAATAAGGGAATTCAGATAATAAGGGCTGGATTCTCTAAACGGCGCCATTGTTGGCAGCCACCTTACCCCTTTAATTGGCAGATGGTGAAACGGCTGCTTTACGTAACTTGTTGTTGAATGAGAGCAACAGAGCCAAGGTAACAGGCATTTGGAGATGCAGATCTCCGTAAGAGCCATAGAAACGCATGTTGCTTCTGAGCAACAATGCCAAAGGGTTAAAAGTGGCCACCGATCATGTCAATTACGTGACAAAACCATTTAGAGAATCATGTCTAAGACAAAGGTAGGCACTGGAAATGTAGGCTAGGGTTTTAAAGGCCTACGTTTTTGGCACCTACCTTTGATGTGAATCATGCCTATGGAGACACCTACCAGCACCTAATGCCAATTCCATCATTAGCCATTCCTACAGTGAGGTTAGGCACCAGTAGGTGCCTCCAGAGGTGTGATTCTGATACTGTTTTATCAATTTTTCATCAGTCTCAGCTTGCTTTATTCTGATTAAGAAAAAAACTTTGTTAAATGATTGAATCCCATGGAATATAATACCTTCGGCCTACTTGAGTAAATCTGGACCTGGCCTGTGCACAGCTTGAACAAAAGAATAATCAGTTAATGAATGCTAGGGTCCACCTTGGGGGTTAGCGCCCAAGAAAAGGATCTGGGTGTCATCGTAGACAATACGATGAAACCTTCTACCCAATGTGTGGCGGCTGCCAAAAAAGCAAACAGGATGCTAGGAATTATTTAACAAGGGATGGTTAACAAGACTAAGAATAATATAATGCCCCTGTATTGCTCTATGGTGCGACTTCATCTGGAGTATTGCATTCAATTCTGGTCTCATTATCTCAAGAAAGATATAGCGGCACTAGAAGAGGTTCAAAGAAGAGCGACCATGATGATAAATGGGATGGAGCACCTCTAAAAGAGGAAAGGCTAAAAAAGTTAGGGCTTTTCTGCTTGGAAAAGAGATTGCTGAGGGGAGACAAGAATGAGGTATAAGTGAATGGGTACAAGTGAATTAATTTTTTACTCTCAAAAATTACAGAGACTAGGGGACACTCAATGAGGTCACAGGGAAATATTTTTAAAACATATAGGAGAAAATATTTTTTCACTCAAACTTATTGCTGGAGATTGCAGGAAAAGTGGTTAGCATAACTGGGTTTAAAAAAAAGGTTTGGTCAAGTTTCTGGAAGAGAAGTTCATAGCTTGCTTTTGAGACATTCTTGGGGGGAAGCCACTGCTTGCCTTAGGATCAGTAGCATAGAACATTGCTAAAATTTGGGTTTTTGCCAAGTACTTGTGACCTGGATTGACCACTATGGAAACAGGATACTGAGCTAGATGGACCATTGGTCTGACCCAATATAGCTATTTTGATGTATTTATGTTCTAGGATACTCTGTGAAACAAATGAGGAAAAGACTGAAAACAAACTATATCAAATAAAAGTGAAACTTGAAACTTGAAACCATGGAATCTGAGCTGGAGGACATAGTCACAGTGACTAACAGAGTGGAGTTCACAGGAGGGCTGGACAGATTCCTGGAGGAAAAGTTCATAAATAATTTTTAGTGAGATAGACTTGAGAAAGATATCACTTATTCCCAGAAATGAGTTGTAAAAAATTAGATCTATGTTTTGAGATATACTGGGTACTTGAGACCAGTTCTGGCTACTACAGAGATAGAATGCTAGGCTTGATGAAACTTAGTCTGATTCAACATGGCTTCTCTTACATTTTTGATCTCTTATGTTTACCCTGAAATATCATCCTGGCTTATCATATTCATATAGCAAAGTTTGGACAAGGGTTGCTAGAACCTCATGAGCAGAAATTCCCAACATTTTTCTCCATTTCTTCCTGTGTGCAAAATTTGCTCCAGATTTGTAAATGGAAACATCCTAGTATTTTCATTGCAAACTAGACCTATATTTGCACTAATATATATATATATATATATATATATTTTTTTTTTTTTTCACTGAGGCAAATATACTATTGCATGCAAAACTTTATTCATTATGCCATTTTTCTTTTGGGAATAATATGGAAATGAGTTCAGCACAAAAAGAGAGCACAGTTGTTTTTTTTTGTCAATTGCCTCATAAAAATTTTAACTACACCTCATGGATGTGCTAGCATTATTTTGCAAAAAAAATATTCTGTAAACCTAACTGCAAGTAGTTAACAGCTTGCTTATAGTTAATGAACTGCTTTCGTGATGTTGTGTTTGCTGTAGCTCATTAACAATTTATTGGAATAAATTTTCACAATGAAAACTATGTACATAATTTTATTCATTGCAGATAAGAAAACTTCACAAATGGCACTTCACATACCTTAATGCTAAATAGCATATGCAACCACAAAAACCAAGCAAATAGTGGGATGGAACAAATGGACTTTTCACTAGAGAATGACACGGGGACAAATTTTTCCCCGTCTCCGCGGGAACTCAATTTCCCAGTCCCGTCCCTGCGAGTTTTGTCGCTGTCCCTGTCCCGTTCCTGTAAGCTTGCCTTAACCGCACAAGCATCGAACACGTATGATTTTAAAGTGTTTGAAGCTTGTGCAGATGAGGATAGAACTTGCAGAAATTGAGCAAGGACGGGAAAATGAATTCCCGCGGGGACGGGGAAAAATTTGTCTCTGTGTCATTCTCTACTTTCCACAGTGGATAGAGCCAACAGGATGAACTTACAATCTCTCCCTTCTACAAAACGGTGATGGTTTTTAGCGCAGGCAGGCACGCTGAATTCCGACACTCATAGAGTTCCTGTGAGCATTGAGAGCAGCGTAGAGCATTCAGCGTGCAGACCTGTGCTAAAAACCACTATCACGGTTTTGTAAAAGGGAGGGGTGGGGGAAGAGAATGTTTATTATGCCCAATCACAATGGTCTGGACCCAACACAGTACTGTGTTTCAGTGTAAAAGTACGCCTGCCTCAGGGATCACAGATACTTAGGACGAGCATAGTTGGACTAAAATTAACAAAACTTTAAAAATAAGATCAAAGGTCATTGTCTACTAGAAGTTTCTTGCACGTTTTGGATGCTCAGAAACTTCTATTGGACAAAGTCCTTTGTTCTTATTTTTAAAGTGCTGTTGATTTTATTCCATCTATGCACGTCCTACAGTATTTGTGACTCCTGAGGCAGGCGTACTTTTACGCTGAAACACAGTACTGTGTTGGGTCCAGACCATTGTGATTGGACATAATAAACACTGTGACATCATCTTGTTGGCTGTATCCATTGTGGAAAGTCTAATTGTCCCATCCTACTATTTGCTTGGTTTCTGTTGTTTTCTTGCTGGACTCCCTGTGATACATGCTACCCGCAATCCAGGAAAACTGTTTCAGGCACCTGATGCTACAAGGCAGAAAGTGCAGTGTCTAAAATTAGCAGTGGAAGAAAAGGCAATAGAAAGAAGCTTGACTGAGGAATAGTGATCAAGAGAATGGTTATAGCCACTGTTCTCTCTGAGAGTGAGTCCTCCAACTGCAGTGCTGCCAGTAGGGAATGGTGCTTTAATATTGTGTTTTCAATTGCTAGGTACAGGCAGATTCCCTGGAATCCTGCAGAGCCTACCTGTCCCTCATTAGTGAAAATATGGTAGTGAAACAGCACCCTCAAGTTTCCAAGTCTATTATTTTTTTGTTGTATCATCTATCCCATGTATCTAGATAGTTTGCAATGAATAAGAATAAGAAAACTAGTAAAAGTTAAAAAAAAAAAGAAATATACAGTATAATCTTAAAATTTGAAGGGGGAAAAGAGAGACTAGACGAACAGGAAATGTGGGAAAGTTGGGGAAGGAAGTAAAGTTACTATAAAATTGAGGTAGACAACGTTAGGGAGAAGGTAATACAGTGTGTGTGTGTATGTCTCTTCTATTTTGCATTATACAGTAGGAAAGAGTTGATCCGTATCGAATGCATCATGAAGCAAGAAGGTTTTAAGTTTGGATTTGAATAATGATAGATGACGACTCTTGTCTGAGTTCATTTGGCATCACATTTCCAGAGTGTCAGGGCCATGACGGGGAAAATTGACTTCTGTGTAGTGTTGTAGAAGATTTCACATCGTTTTGCGAGTTGGATCATAAAGTTCTAAAAGAGCAATAAAGAATTATAAGTTTGTTGATGTAAGCAGGAGAATTTGAAAGTCTGGTTTTAAAGGTGAGGAGGAACAGTTTGTAAGTGATCCAATGGGAGATGGGTAGCCAGTGGGCTTTCTAAAGCAGAGAGGTAACGTGAATGTATTTTTTTTTTCTTTATGGATAAGCTTAATGGCTGTGTTTTGAAGTATTTGAAGTCTGCAGATTTATTTTTGTGTAAGACCTTGGTATAAAGAGTTGCAATAGTTGAGTTGAGTGATAACAAGGGAATGAATGAGAATGTTTAAAGAAGGAGGGTCCAGAAGCGTAGATATAGAACATTTTGAGTTTGTAGGATTGTTTGACAACTGAACTGATTTGGTCATGATAGGAAAGTAGAACTGTAGGTAAAGGACTCTCGCTCACCTTAGAGGGAACAGTGGCTATAGGAGGAGATAAGAGAGAATAAGCAGCATGGAGGTATGGAGTAAGGCTGACAACTAGATTGAGATTGATCTAGTCCGGGGGTTTCCCCTTTGCACATAGCAGGGATTCCCAAATTTATCTTGAGAATATCCCAGCAAGATCCCAGCAGAAAGTGGTGCTTCAACAGGATACATATGAGCAGCAAATTGCAATAGCCCAAGCTAGGTTAGAGCATGGATAAGGGTTTTGGTAACGTGTTCAAATAAAGACAAGCCTAAGTCAGGGGTGTCAAATGTCGGTCCTCGAGGGCCGCAATCCAGTCGGGTTTCCCCAATGAATATGCATGAGATCTATTAGCATGCACTGCTTTCATTGTATTCTAATAGATCTCATGCATATTGATTAGAGAAATCCTGAAAACCCGACTGGATTGCGGCCCTCGAGGACCGACATTTGAAACCCCTGGTCTAAGTCATTGCTTGGACATTGTTCCTAGTAACTAGATTCAGATTCTATACATCAGACAGAAACTCTGGTACATGGACGAGGGCTCAAGACTGTTACTGCAATGACCAGTTTAAATATAATTGGAGGATATTAAAAAAAAGAGGAAAAATGCCACTAGATGGCTAGGAATAAAAGTTCTCAGTTATAGATCTCAGCCCTAGCTCTGTTTAAGCTGGAAACACAAAGGCCTAGATTCTCAAACTGGTGCCAATATGTTTAGGTGCCAGTAAGCACCCAAACTTGGTTAAAAGAAAGAAGAGTGATGAGAGCACACAACAGAATTAGAAAATCATAAGAACTATCTATCTATCTATATATGGGTAGTGTGTATATATGTATATGTGTGTGTGTGTATATGTAAATATATATATATATATATATAAACACACACATATAATAATAAAACCCTAGCCATGCATGCGCACTTGAAACTCTGTGCCTCCGCATGCGCAATAGAAAAACCACCGAGCAGAGAGGAACGCCGAGCAGGGAAGCGTTTCAGGGAGGAACCGCCGAGCAGGGAAGCATTTCAGCGCAGTGACAGCAGTCCTGATTCACCAACCCCCTATTCCTTACCCAAAGCAGCAGTGGCAGCATTGTAAACAGGCTATTCACGGCACTTCGGATGCGGTAGAGGAAAGGCCTTGTGTGTATACATACATACATACATACATAAAACGGGACAAAGTGGTGTGCAAGAAAATAAAATCATAAAAGTTTTTTATGTTCAATAATTTTTATTGGGTTATATTAATAAATAAAACCCTACATAGGTTAGGTCATACAGAGGATATTATATCAACAGTTGATGCATGGGATCCACTCGTTCAATATAGTTTAATCATAAAAGTTTAAGAAAATGATCTCTGTTAAAAACAAGACAGTCAACACGTGCAACAAGAACACACACTTAATGACGCATACCTAAAATAAAAGGCCTCATGTCCGTAGAGAAGTTCCTTGTGAAAGTGAACCATTAAAAGCTACAGAAAAGAAGTGAGTCTTTTGCAAAGACTTAAACTCCTTCAAAGAAGTTTCTTCCTGAAGGGATGTTAGTAATGAGTTCCGGAGGCGAAATGAAAAAGGAAGCTGAATGCAACTCTTAAGTGGGCTCGCGAAGGAGGAGGATGGGATAGACATTTGTTCATATACGGAATGTAATGAATAACTACAGAAGAAATGAGATTAGCGAGATACACTGCACTCTTCACAAAAGGACACCTATGTATCAGGGTAAGTATCTTATGTCGGTAACAATACTGTAATATCTAAAAAAGAATCATTTTAAAATCAAGTTGTCCTGTTCAGCACACTGTGTTCAGCAGTTGTTTCAGTTTCTTGTTCTAGATTCCATTCCCACTTTTCTTTTGTTGGTAACGATAACGAACAGGAAGCCAGTGTACAGTAGTTTCATCAAAAGGTGTTTGATGTGGTCATATCTTTTTTTGCATTGAAAAGGAATCTGACTGCTATATTTTAAAGAAGCCGCAAATGTCAGATCTGATATTGCCCAAACTTATAGGGAGATAATTATTGGTAAACTGTGATGACTAAATCAGAACTCACGAACTGTATCACAGCTCAGACCCTGTAACCATCTGTTTAGTGGCATCACCAAAATGTGGCTATTGCTGGGACCATCATCGCCTTTTACAGTCCCGGAACCACTCGCTATATACATTCGATTATAAATAATGAGTATAAAGTGCTTAAACGTGCTGTAGTGAATAATTGATAACCATGTTAAAATCTTTGGCCCCCCGACTCGAGTTTCTTTGACTTTTCCTCAGGAGGGGTCACTGTTGGTTAAAACACATAATGAAAAGCCTATATTAATGATTATGAATGACTATTTTCTCAACTCTAATATTTGTTCAAACAGTTACCACTCCAAACTGTTAATGTTATCCATTACTTAAATAACTTACTAATGTTGCTAAATGTATTCACCTACCCTGTAACAGCTTATATCAACCTGGAAGGCAAGGAAATCAAGAATGAATGAAGAGCTGCGCCTGAAACTACCCTATTTATGCAGCCACTCACAAGCCCCGGAAATGACTTCATCCCTGGTTCCTATGTTCCCGACTGGAACCTCCAGTAATTATTATAATTGGAACCAGTCAATATCTACATTTAGCCCATGTGGAGATAGGGTTTGCCAATTAAATATGTATCTATGTTCCTTGGTTAATAAAAACTTAGATCACTTGAATAATCCTTGGCTTGGAACAGAACCGTGTATCTGAGAGCGTCAATGGGATGGGCCTTTTCCAACCAATATGCAGCAGCCGCTAAAGTAGCATTGTAAAAGAGGGGTTTAACTTTTTAGAAATAATGTAATGTAATGCAGATCATGGTAAACAACCCCTGATGCAGGCCAAGAGCCGAAACCCCGGCATTGCCGGGTCTTTTTAGTGAATAAAGAATCACCTGTCCCAGTTCTATTGGCGTGTACACTCTTGTGCATGTCATTTTATAGGAACTATAAATAAAACTAAGCATTAACATAGTGAAACAGACCAAAGGTCCATCAAGTCCAGTAACCTGTTTTTAACGGTGACTAAGCCACGTCACAAGTGCCTGGCAATATATCAAAAGAGTAGAAAATTATTTTATGCTGCTTATCCTAGACAAAAGGAACGGATTTTCCCAAGTTCATCTCAATAATAGCTTATGCCCTTTTCTTTCAGGAAATTATCCAAATCTTTTTTTTTTTTTAAATTCTGCTAAGCTAACTGCTTTTACCACATTCTTTAATAATGAATTCCAGAATTTAATTACACATTGAGGCCCAGATTCTCTAAAGGGTGCCTACAGTTAGGCATCTAACTTAATTGGCAAGATCCCCTTAATCATTTCAATATTTGAAAAACAAAACATTTAATTGGGCAATAGGTGCCTATCCGATGCCATAAAAGGTAGGCGTTTATTGCGTGGTGCTTAGTCGCTTTTATCACCTAAGTAGGCATTTTTATGGGTGGAGTGTGACTTAGGTGCTGCTAAGCATGATTCTCCAAAAACTTAGGTGTCTGAAATGTAGGCCTTTAAAACCCTGGCCTACATATCAGGTGCCTACGTTTTTACATAGGTGCCGCTAAGCGTGATTCTTTAAATGGAGCCTTAGTGTTATTGACACATGGCGGGCACCATTTTTCTAGGCGCCAGCTGATTTAAGCGCCATTTACAAAATTTGGGATTGAGTGAAGAAATACTTTCTCCAATTTTTTTTAAATTTACTGCATTTTGCACCCCCTAGTCCCTGTATTTTTTGGAAAGAATAAACAAGCCATTAGGGAAAATTCTATAAATGATGTCTTAACTTAGGCACTGGTAGGCACGCTACCAGTGCCTAAGAGGGAAACACCATTTTAAAATCAACTTAAGTGAAAATTTCAAGGCACCTAGAACTGCAGGAATTATGCCTCTGGAAGTGCCTCTACTGGTGCCTAATGCCACTATAGGCGTGGCCAACAGCAGACGTAGTGTTAGGTGTCATAAAGTGCATACATAGGCACGATACACATCAAAGTTAGGCGCCGGAAATGTAGGCCTTGAAAACCCTGGTCTTCCGGCCCCTATCTTTGTTAGAGGCGTGATTCTCTAAATGGCACCCTCGCATGATTCACGCGTGATTGGTGGCCAGTTTTAAGGTGGCGGCTAGCAACAGCGCTGGTTAGAGAATCCGGGCTTTAATATCAACAGAAGCCTTGTTTCACTGCTCAATGTAGTATATTGTGAAATGGATGATGGCGATATGTGGTCTTTTCTAGAAAAAGGTGATAATAGCGGATCCAAAGAGATAAGAATAGAAAGTTGTTTTTTGTTGGTTTGTTTTTTTTTTTTTAATGACATGGCTCTGTAGGCAGTCTGAAAAAAAGTTATGTCTGCATTTTTGTAACTTTTTTTTTAATTTTTCTTGCATAAAAGGACGGAGTTTAGAATGTTTTATGAGGGTCATTTCATAAATAATGCACACAATTTTATTTTTTTTTTTAAATTTACATCTTTTATTTTTTTTTCTCAAGTATTTATTTACAGTCCTTCAATATAGTCTTCCTGCTTTGCAATGACCGAGTCTCAACGTCTGGGAAAGCAAAGAATGGCCACCCGGATGGTCTCGGGACTCAAGGATCTACCATACGAAAAACGGCTTGACAAATTACAGCTATACTCGCTCGAGGAGCGCAGAGAGAGGGGGGGGACATGATCGAGACGTTCAAGTATCTTACGGGCCGCATCGAGGCGGAGGAAGATATCTTCTTTTTCAAGGGTCCCACGACAACAAGAGGGCATCTGTTGAAAATCAGGGGCGGGAAACTACGAGGTGACACCAGGAAATTCTTTTTCACTGAAAGAGTGGTTGATCGCTGGAATAGTCTTCCACTACAGGTGATTGAGGCCAGCAGAGTGCCTGATTTTAAGGCCAAATGGGATCGGCACATGGGATCTCTTCACAGGGCAAAGGTAGGGGAGGGACATTAAGGTGGGCAGACTAGATGGGCCATGGGCCCTTATCTGCCGTCTATTTCTATGTTTCTATGTTTCTATGCTTCATTATTCCATCCAAGACACTGTTTTTGCCAAATGGCTCGGGTACTGGTGGGAAAAAAAGCTCTTCCAGAGATGCAAAACGATGTCCACGCATAGGTTGGAAAAAGGTTGAAGTCTGGTGCACTCATGTCTGGACTGTAGGGAGCATGAGGTAACTTCTCCCAGCTGTATTTGCAGAGCTGAAATCACAGTCCAATGAGTGGCGAGCTCCATCTTCCCCACAGCCAAAAAAATTTTGACGAGCTCAATCAAAAGTCAAACAAATGATGATTTTTGCTTATGATCATGAAGGCATCATCATTACAGACAAAGTTCCATATGGAAGAAGTGTCATAGCAGTGTATTATCGTGATTTTTTTAATTTTTTGCAAAAAATGCGCAGAAAATGCACAAAACCTGACCTCATTTGCTCTTTGGCTGGGCCACTCATTCTTTTTTTTTTTTTTTTTTTTTTATATTTTTATTGAGAATGGCAAATGACAATGTTCGCCCACACATAGGGAATGTTGTCATTGAAAACCTACGCAAATAGGGCTGGGAGGTGTTACCTCATGCTCCCTACAGTCCAGACACGAGTCTACCAGACTTCAACCTTTTTCCCAAAGTTGAACCAACCTATGCGTGGACTTCGTTTTGCATCTCAGGAAGAGATTTTTTTCCACCGGTACCCGAGCCATTCGGCAACTGAACAAAAATGGTGTCTTGGATGGAATAATAAAACTTCCCGGATGTTGGGACTCGGTCATTGCAAAGCAGGGAGATTAGATTGAAGAATTATAAAGAAATAATTGAAAAAAAAAACAACCCAAAACAACACGTAAATTTAAAAAAAATAGTGTGCATTATTTATGAAATGACCCTCGTATTACAAATTGTTCCCTCTAACGGAATTCATTAAAAGTTCTATTTTCTGGTGACATTAGTCACCTTTTCCCAATGATGGTCATATATTGTGTTGTTTTCAAACTTAACAGCTGCATGATCATTAATCCCAGAGTAGGTGGTGTGGGAATACAGTAGAAGGTACAGTTTTATGATTTTTTTTCTTTGTATCGCGCAAGAGCAAGAAAATGAACGTCAAACAGATTTGTTTGGCACTTTGTGAATGGGTTGTGGGATCCCCCAAGGATCAATTTTTTCCCCTTTTTTTATTTAGTACCTTTTATTTAGCATCTTTTAGATGCCTTGGGTTTAAAATCTCCGCTCTTCCCTTGTCTGTGGAAAACAGAGAGTTGAAAGCATGTAGAATATTAATGAAAGGAAACTAAAATCTTACAGGCAGAAGCTTATTATCAGTAAACATGAGGCCATATGGCTAGAAAAAGAATAATAGGACCCTGATTTTATCATTCAGATTGAAGAAGAACAGATTTCCTTTCAAAAGTCGGCTAGACAAATTTCATCCTTGGTTGCATTCATCTATGCTGTTTGAAGTACATATTTTGAAACTAGTTCAAACTACATTCCAGCAATATCATATCAGCTGCCAAATTGTACCGTATCTTGGCAATGATAATTTATGGAGTCTTATCCAAGCCTTTTAATTGCTTATTTATAATTTTTGTAAAACAATTGCAGACAGCAAAAGAAAGCATAAAGATTAAAAAACAAAAAACAAACAAACCTTAAAATAACTAAGCAAATCCTAATAAGATCCACAAGATCCTTTGGAAATACACATATTTTCAGGGCTCAAGCTGCTACTTATATTGTAGATTAGCCCTGCCTAGTGCATCCCAGAATGCACTGGGCAAGACAGGAGCTTCCATTTTCAGAATGGCTGAGCCGGAGGCAGGAGTCGGTGGTCTTTTACTCTTAAGAGGTATTGGGTCGGGGGGGGGGGGGGAGGAGGGGAGAGAGAGTGCCACTGAACACCAGAAAAAAATCTTTACAATTCTTGGCGGATAGGGTGCCATTAGACTCCAGGGAGAGCCACAGTGCAGACTGGAAAAATGACACAGCATACTTGCCTTTATTTATTTATTTAATCACTGCTCAGGAAAGGTGACATTAATCAATGAGCTGTGCATTACTGCCATAATTTTAACACAGCAGTAATTTGCATGCTTATTGATTATATCATGCCAAGGTGTTTTACGGTAGATCTTCAGCTTACTTTATCTTCCCCGTTATCTTTCCTTGGCTTTTCTAGATGGGATTACCACCACTCCATTTTAGCAGTTCAGGGCGTGTTGTGGAACACCTTGCCGCTTGAAGCAGAGAGAGCTTCATCCTTATTAAACTTAGGACATAAGAACATAAGAATAGCCTTACTGGGTCAAACCAATGGTCCATCAAGCCCAATAGCCTGTTCTCACAGTGGCCAATCCAGGTCGCTAGTACCTGGCCAAAACCCAAAGAGTAGCAACATTCCATGCTACCGATCCAGGGCAAGCAGAGGCTTCTCCCATATCTTCAGGAAATTGATTAAAACAGTACTGTTTGAGCAATACTATTCAGTTTAACCTATTGCTGGTACTATAGTGCTAAGATGAAGCTGCTTTTATGTTAATTTTTATTGTTTGTTTAAGGTCTTTGTTTTATTAAGAATTATGAATGTTTGCTTGTACCTCGCACAGAATTGCTGGATGTATCGAGTAAGAAATTTTTAAATAAGATTATGCCAATGTGATACTGGTTTGTATCTCTAAGAAAGCTTTTCAACTAATTCAACTATTACAAAATATGGCCCCCGTATAATTGCTGGACTTGGAGCTAAGGATTGTGTTTCTACTGGCTTCTAGTAGAAAAGTGCAAATTGTTTAAATCAATGCTTTTGTTTGTTAAAACAGAGACACAATGGGACCACAATATTTGTCTAAGTTGTTGGAACCTTATACACTTCTCCCTCCGAATCCGCGAGGGTTAGGGGCAGAGCCCGCCCCCGAATATGGAAAATCGCAGATAACTTTTAGGGCCAACTCTGACCCACCCCTGCCTCCCTCCTGCGTCCTGGACCTCTCCAGATCTTACCTGGTGGTCTAGCGTTGACGTGGGGCAGAAGCGATCTTCTACACTCCTGCCCCGTGCAGATCCGTCATCAAAAATGGCTGCCGTGAGTTCCAGTTGTAGTCTCATGAGACCACGGGAACTCACGGCAGCCATTTTTTATGATGGCTCTGCACGGGGCAGGAGCTTAGGAAGATCGCTCCTGCTCCGCGTCACCGCTAGACCACCAGGTAAGGTCTGGGGAAGTCCAGGAGGCAGTGATGGATCAGATTCAGCCTTTAAACAAAAATAGGAGGCAAAAAAATCGCGAATAACCAAATTCGTGAGTGAGTACTAAACCCATAGATTCACAGGGAGAAGTGTATTCCATTACATCAATTAAATTATTCGCAGGGAATATGCAACTGCTAGAAAGAGAGCATTCACAGCTGATGCACCAGTTTATTAGAACAAGTTGCCAGAGATAATCCAGCATGAGACAGAATGCTTTCATTTTTGTGAGACATTAAAAAAGTGGTTACTGCACCAGGCCTATGGGAACTGTTACAGCATAAGCAGGTATAATTCGTCAGGTTTTAATTTTGTATCAGATGAAATTATGATCTTATTCTGGAACATTCTGCTGCAGACAGAATTTGGACTCAATTCCCCAACATACAATGGTCAGAATTCAACAAATTATACAAAAAATACAGTCATGCCTCCTGTGACCTCAACCACTGCCCCTCATATCTCCTTACCACCTCTAGTGTAAAATTCCGCACCATAATTCTACAATGGATTCAATTCACGCTCACAGAAGGCACATTCCCTGCTGACCTCAGGGAAATCATCACCACCCCAATCCAAAAAGACCCAAAAGCACCACAAAACCACCCATCTAACTTTAGACCTATAGCCTCAATTCCGCTATATGTCAAAATTATAGAAGGCCTAGTAGCCAAACTCCTCACCAATTACATAGATGACCACAACCTACTCCACCCCATGCAATCAGGATTCAGAACAAACTTCAGTACAGAGACACTACTAGGCTCCCTTATGGATACCGTCAGACAACACCTTAGTACAGGGAAAAAAATGCTGCTCATACAACTGGACCTAACTGCGGCATTCGACTTAGTGGATCACAACATCCTTCTACAGATCTTAGACGCAATAGGCATCTCAGATAAAGTATACTCTTGGTTTGAAGGATTCCTAAAACTCAGAACCTACAGTGTAAAATCTAACAAAGAAAAGTCAGAATCCTGGTCAAACCCTTGCGGCGTACCACAAGGATCTCCACTATCCCCTACCCTCTTCAATCTCTACACTGCTTCTCTAGGAACGCATCTGGACAATCTAGGCATAACCACCTATAGTTATGCCGATGACATCACCATCCTCATCCCATACGATCATTCTAAACCTACCATGACAGACAAACTTCACCAAACACTTGAAACAGTCACAACCTGGATGAAAAACCACAAACTCAAACTCAACCAAGACAAAACCAAATTCATCCTTCTCGAAAATGACAAGGTCCAAACCACAATCAACCTAGATATAAACGCAATCAAATACCCCATCCAAACCACCATAAAACTACTTGGCATGACCATAGACAGACGCGGCACTATGCAACCGCAAATAAATAAAACAATCCAGAAATCATTCGCAATCATGAGAAATCTGAGACAAGTCCGAAAATTCTTTGAAAGAACACAATTCCAACTTATAGTGCAATCCCTAATACTAGGTATATTGGACTACTGCAACATCCTCTTCCTTCCTTGCCCTGCAACGACGATTAGACAACTCCAAACAATCCAAAATACAGCTTTGAGACTCATCTATTCATTGAGAAAACATGATCACATCACTGAAGCCTTCATCAACTCACATTGGCTTCCAATCCAAGAAAGAATCCAATTCAAATTCTACTGCATATTATTTAAAACCCTACACGGAGACAGCCCATCATACTTGAACAATCGCCTCATCCAAGGACCCACTACCAGACACAGAAAAACGCACTCCCCATTCATACCCCCCCCAATCAAGGAAGTCAAAAGAACAAAACTACACGACGGCCTCCTAGCCACTCGAGCCGCAAGACTGGACAACCAAATCTCCAACCTTCTGATGACCACCCCAGACTATAGGACGTTCAGAAAAGAAATAAAAACCATACTTTTCAAGAAATTCCTGAAGCAGCAATAACATCACGACCTCTTAGTAACTCTAAAACTGACATTAGATCTACCCATTACCGCACTAATAATAACAAAAGAACCTCCACTGTGACCACCTTTTAATTCTTTTACAAACCACCTCACCCACAACAACACGTTAAATGTTTATAAGATCTACAACTTACCTCTCTAGCTAATCATTGTAACTCTGCTTTTTTAAATTAACCTTTTGTAATCCGCCTTGAACCGCAAGGTAATGGCGGAATAGAAATCCCTAATGTAATGTAATGTAATGTAACATGTGTACTTATAAGTGATTTGATGTTTTATGATTATGTATTGCTTAGGGCAGTGATTCCCAACCCTGTCCTGGAGGAACACCAGGCCAATCGGGTTTTCAGGCTAGCCCTAATGAATATGCATGAGAGAGATTTGCATATGATGGAAGTGATAGGCATGCAAATTTGCTTCATGCATATTCATTAGGGCTAGCCTGAAAACCCAATTGGCCTGGTGTTCCTCCAGGACAGGGTTGGGAACCACTGGCTTAGGGCATTTTGGTGGAGGTACTAAATAAATTCCACAAACAAACAACTGCATGAATCAGGAGAGATCCTTAGTTGCTCCTGCTATATCATTAAGGGGAGCCCTAGCGTTTGCTTACTGCAGCTTAAAATGACTTACTGCAAGATGTGCTGAGGCATCCTATGAAAAGTTCTGAATGTGCATATGCAAATCATGTGCTAAAAAAATATTTTAAAAAATTTCATAGGAGGGCAAGTCTGGGGGGTGTAGAGTTAGATGCACTAAAAACAGGCATTAAGACGTTTGGGTTGCTCTGGGCCAATTTTTTTGCCAATTTCTAAACAGCAATTGATGTTCAAACTGCTGCCCATGCAAATGAGTTTTGTGGAGGGCAGTCGTAATCCCATTCGATCGCTTGTTTAGAAACTGACACTCACACAAGCGCAAAGCCAGTTTGGAGAAGCCCGAACAACCGAGTGGCAGGGGAAACCCCAAAGCAGCCTCCTGCCACTCAGCTTTTCAGGGCTTTGTTGTTTTTTTTTCTTTCTAATGGCATAGATTTATTTATTTAAAAATTTATACACTGCCTATAAACCTAGGTGGTTTCCATGAAACATACAAAATATTTTTAAAAAATACATCTTATAACTAGAATTAAGTTGTCTTAACATCTACACTTCTGTTGAATTGACAGTCCTTTTACATAAATACACAATATCTGTCCCCATTAAAAAAAAAAAAATGCGATCTGCCCCCTTTCCCCCCACACCCAATGATACTGTTGATGACCACCAGAACCAAAATAGAGGCAGGAGGGATGCTGACTCCCTCCTGCTACTGTGAAACCCACACATGCTAAACCAATCCCTCTCCCCCAAGACCTCCCTCCCCGTACTTCAATGAATATTGGCAGGAGGGATGCCTACTCCTTCCTGCTGCCATGACCCTCCCCCACCAAACTGAGTCTCCTGAATAGACCACCCTCTCCATCCCCACTTTACAAAAAAATCAGCAGAAGGGATGCCCACTCCCTCCTGCCATTGGATGCCTCCGGCCCCCACGAACCACTGCCCACCCTCCCGAATCACCCCCAAACCTCTACATTAAGATGACAGCAGGATGACCATTCCCTCCTGCTCGCAGGCCCACCACTCCAAAATGGCAGGCCTTCCCGTTGCTTCCCGGGGAGCCATAGAAAAGAAAAAACATATCAGACCTCTTGTTTTTTTCGGGTCGGCATTAGTGATCTGATTATGGCATGCAATGGCACGCCATCGATTGGATGGCTAGTTTTTTATATTAATGACCTCATCTGGAACACAAACTGGTGAAAAGCAAACACTCCAACCAAATCCATAAAGAAGAGATGAAACATATCCCTGCGATTTAAAAGCTGCAAACTATGCCAACACGTACAGTATGGGGAAAAAACCCAAACATTCAACATAAGGGGATTCTTCACATGCTCATGTTCTAATATGGTATATGCCCAAACTACACAAGCAAAATGAGATAAATAATTCAATAATAACCACTCTCTCAAAAAAATCACCACAGCAAACATATTAACCATGAGGAACCCACAGAGCCCCTTAGAAAATACACTTACACTCTCGTAGGGCTATTCAAAATACCCAGGTTTAACACAATTGTGGCTTTCCCTTGAAAAAATCACCTCGAGGTAGAAAAGAGCCCCAGAGCCCCTCCTCCATTGACCAAACAACAAAACTTTGTGAAAAAATGAAGGCTATCGTGGGGTAAAATTAAGTCATTGGCATAAAAAACCTCTTCGATTGATATTTTACTAGAAAAAAGCCTTGTACAACGCAAATCGCCGGGGTATTTGTAAAACCACTATGAAAAATGTTATTTTGCAAATCGGTGCTCTTATAACCACGATAGAGGGGTATTCATCTGAAGTTAGAAGTTAGAAGCACACCACTTTACCCCGTGATAGCCTCCACTTTTTCACGACTTTTGTTGTTTGGTCGGTAGAGGAGGGGCTCTGAGGCTTTTTCCTACCTCGAGGTGATTTTTTCAAGGGAAAGCTACAATTGTGTTAAACCTGGGTATTTTGAATAACCCCACGAGAGTGTAAGTGTATTTTCTAAGGGGCTCTGTGGGTTTCTCATGGTTTATATGTTTGCTGTGCTTTGATTTTTTGAGAGTGTGATTAATACTAATATGGTATATATCATCCAATGCAAAAAGTATATTTATACTTAAAGAAGGATGCTACATTGGTGAAACAAGCCGGATTCTAAACACTAGGGTCGATTTACACAGGTAACATATTAAAAATACCAACCAGGATGGCACCTCTCTCAATCAACACTGGAAAAAAACATTACACTGCATCAATGGTTTTATGGTGAGAATACTAGAAGGAGATTTTAAGATGATCTAAGAATGTAAGACTTTTGAAATCAAAATGATAAAATATTTTGACTCCAGTCAGACAGGGCTTAACAAAGACCTTGTTTTCTTTCACATTACAAACCATGAATTTAAACTGCCTTGTCATCTTCCTGTCTCTCAGTCTCCCACCCACACAACCCTTGCTCATCACTTCCTCTTCTTGTCAGACTGTCATTGGAATATTTTCATGTTTCACCCATATATTCTGATGCTCGTCAACATTTGCTTATTTCTGATCAGAAGAAGAAAGGTTACCTTTGAAAGCTAATCAAAAATGTATTAAGTCCAATAAAATAGGTATCACCTTATCTCCTTTATGCTTTGTTATGTGTCATTTCTATATACTATCTGAAATAATCAAGTTTTTAGATTTTTTTTGAAAGAAATGTGAGAAGTAATTACTCAAATTTTGAGATAATTCCAGATCTGCACCACTGGGGGGGAGAGGGAGGGGCAAAGAATTCATCAAGCAGTGTTAGGTTTTAATGTACCTTAATGCGAGTTAAGGGAATTAACACACACTAAATGCCAACAGCCCAAAGGTATAAAATGGGCTTTTGGCATTTAACATGCGTAAATTCCCTTTACATGTGTTAAAGGCATGTTAAGCCCTAATACTGTTTGAATTTCCCCCTGAATGATTTGCCAAAGATCACAAGGAACTGTAGTGGGATTTGAACTGTACTATGCTGGTCCTCAGCTTGCTCATCTTACCGTTAAGCTACTCCTTCATGTTAAATGTTTATACAAGAGATGTACCAAAAGTAATACAAACCTGGGCATAACTTTTTTATTAACTGACATCGCAGGTGAATAATGGATTCCAGGCAGAAGCAACGCACCGTCATTGAGTTCTTGATGGAGGGGGTGCAGGATGTTCGACATCCACAGAAGGTTTATGTAGATGACACCATTGTGCACAGATGGATGAAGAAGTTTAAAGAAGGAAACCAGCATTGAGGATAAACCATTCAGTTGGAGACCATCAACTGTGACCGCTGACACAAATTGTCAATGAGTGGACAAATTAATTTGTACGGGCTTATGAGTCATAATCCATGAGCTTTCTACGCAATTGGACTGTGGTCACAATGCCATACAGAAAATGGTGGAAGACTTAAAGTGTGTGCAAAGTGGGTACCTCTGCAGTTGATACCTGATTTGAAGGAGAGAAGGGTGGAAGTCTGCTTTGATCTGCTGGAAGTGTTTGAGGCCAATGATGACACATTTTCTGATCTGGTGATGGGGGATTAAATGTGGACATATCTTTATGTTCCAGAAATGAAGAACCAGTCCATGGAATGGTGTCATACCTCTTCTCCAAGGCCTAAGAAGTTCAAGAGCCAGTGATCAGCACAGAAAGTCATGGTGACTGTTTTTTTTTTTTGGGGGGGGAATGACAAGGGCATCATTCTCCTTGATTTTCTGGAACATGGCCAGCGAGCAGTACATTGATACACTCAAGAAACTTAGAGAAGCCATTTGGAGGAAGAGACTGAATAAGAATCTGGGAATGATCTACATTCACCATGACAATGCATGACCACACACATCTTTGGCAACAAATCGGGTGAGTGGCAAATTGGGCTGGTCAGTGGATCCCACCCACTATGCAGCCTGGATCTGGCACCCTCCGACTTCCATCTGTTTGGTTCAATGAGGGCAAGTTTTCAGGGCAAACAATTTGATGACACAGATGAGGTGAAAGTGGTTGTGAAGAAATAGCTACGACGGTGCATACCTGAATTTTTTCAAAGAGGATTTGAGAGTTGGGTTCAACAATAGTAGAAATGATTTGCTTAAGATGGAGACTATGTTGAATAATACCTTTATATAGAGGAAAAATTACTCTACCAAAATGTGCAATTTGAATGACTTACATCCGTTTAAAAAAAGTTATACCCACTTTTGCATGTTTGGTACATCTCTGTGTAACCTGTCCTTGATTTTCTTACAGCATCAAGGTGTAATGATTATGACTTTTGCAAATTTTTATTATTTTTTAAGAAACAAAAAAAAAATGAGGGCAGATAAAGACCAAATGGCCTATTCAGTCTACTCTTCAAAGCATAGGGTATAAACAGGGGGAGGAAAAGGATTTCAGAAATCTGCTTGGTGACGGGGAATAAACCTCAACCAAGTCTGACAAGGTTCCATGTTTCATTCATCGATCCTGAAAAACCTCCTCCTTCCTATTTTATTTATTTTTTACTTATAGTCATTTAATCATTTTATTAATGATTTATCTTTAAATCTTCTTCATTAAAACCATATTCATGTGAATGGTATCAATATATCTTCAAGGTAGTAAAATTTGGTCTGAAATTTGGCAAGTAAGATTTAATGCTAAGAAATGCAAGATCATGCATTTGGGCTGCAAACCCCCAAAGGAATGGTACAGTTTAGGCGATGAAGAACTTTTGTGTATGAAAGAGGAGCAAGATTTGGGTGTGATGATAATAAGGTGGCCAAACATGTTGAAAAGGTGACGATGAAAGCTAGAACGATGCTAGGGTGCTTAGGGAGAGGTATGGCCAGTAGGAAAAAGAAGGTATTGATGCCCTTGTATAAGACTCTGGTGAGACCTCATTTAGAATATTGTGTGCAATTCTGGAGACTGCACCGTCAAAAAGATATAAACAGGATGGAGTCAGTTCAGAGGAAAGCTACTAAAATGGTCATTGGTCTAAATCATAAGGCATATGGGGACGGACTTAAAGATCTTAATATGTATATTTTTGAAGAAAGGCTGGAGGTGGGGGTGGGAGAGGTTTGATAGAGTTGTTTAAGTACCTATGTGACATAAATGCTCATGAGGTGAGTCTCTTTCATTTGAAAGGAAGCTCTTGAATGAGAAGTTTAGAGGTGTTAGGCTCAGGAGTAATCTAAGGAAACACGTTTTTACAGAAAGGGTGGTAGATGCGTGGAACAGTCTCCTAGAAGAGGTGGTGGAGACAGAGACTGTGTCTGAATTCAAGAAAGCATGGGATAAGCATGAGGGATCTCTTACAGAGAGTAGGAGATAGTGAATGCTGCAGATGGTCAGACTGGATGGCCCATTTGGCTTTTATCTGCTGTCATGTTTCTATGACTTGTGGGAATAAGAATAGGTTCTTTAGAAAAGCAATAAAAACATACTTCTTCACTTAAACCCCTACCTTTGACCGATAGATCAGTATGTGTCACATAAGGATAACTTGTATCATACGCTATAACTTTCTGTGTATCAAATTGGGTATAACTGGTACTGGAAACCTTGCATCGTAAGGGCAGCCATAGCAAATTGTAACCAGTAAACTGTATTTTATCATTAACCCCTAGCAAGTATCAAGTTAGGATAAAAACTTGTATCGTAAACTTGTACATAAATTATGTACAGTGGTACCTTGGTTTGCGAGCATAATTCGTTCCAGAAGCATGCTCGTAATCCAAAGTGCTCGTATATCAAAGCAAGTTTCCCCATAGCAATTAATGGAAACTTGGATGATTCGTTCCACATTGCAAAAACAGGCCTATGTCTTCTTGTGGTCTAACACTTCTCCCTCTTTTCCCTTCTCCTCTCCAACCCAGAATATGTATTCCCCGCACTTTCAACCCCCACAGACCATCTTTCCCTTTTCTCGCACTCCCGCTCTCACCTCAAGGCTTACTCCTCCGTACAGGCACCTCTCAGCCCCCAGCCGCTCCAAGAGTGTTAAAATTCCAGCATTACCTCACAGTGCCCGTTATTGCTCCAGGTTCCAGTTCCATTTCACGGGCCCATCTCATTCTAGTTTCCAGCTATCGCTGGTCTCTCACCTCAAGGCCACGTTCTGCACTGTTTGCCTTTCATCGGGCGTTGGCAGTTCCACACAGGACGAGAGAGGTGATAGTAACAGGGTGTCAGGGCTGAAGAAAATTAGGCGGCAGGGGGGGGTCATGTTCCAGAGCCAGAATGCAGCATTTCTTCAGTCAAGCTCCACCCCCTTTTGCTACCACTTCCTGCATAAGCTCCTCCCTGCCACTACGAAGTAGCAGAAGGAACCGACGCCTTCTTTCCTGCCTGCTCTCCGCCAATCAGGGCTAGAGAGAGGACCTTTTCACAACTCTCCCCCCCCCCCCCTCCGGGACATCCAGGCAGCAATGTCAGGAGTAGATTGCAAGGCGGTGGTGCCGGCTTGAGGTAATGATTTGGGGGGTGGGCCAAGTTAAAGTTTGATCAAGTGTTTTGCTCGTCTTGCAAAACACTCGCAAACCGTGTTACTCGCAAACCGAGGTTTTGACTGTATATTAAACCTGTAACCCGTTCTGAGCTGTTTGGGGACAATGGGCTTGAAAACAAATTAAATAAATAAATAAATCTGAGGCAGACTAGAAGACAAGAATGGGAACATGAAAGCTTGAGAAAAGGCAATTGCCCGAGAAAAAAGTGACATAGTTCAAAAGAGAAGGCCATGGAGATAGAGGTCAGATGAAGAAATGAAGATAAATTGAGTTGATAACATTGAACTCTGAAAAATGTTCTTCTGATTGAATGCTCTGTGCAAATATTCAGATCTTGGCATGACTCAGAGGAAGCATACATTTATTCTGTTTTGGAAACTGTGAAAGCTATTTTTTTTGTTTGTTTGAGTTTACTGCACAAATGATCAGAGCCAAGCGGGGTTAACAGAAACTACACGCTTGCAGTATTTGGGAACTGTGAAAGACATTCTTTTGCTTGACTGGGTTAATTGCAACACTTCCAAGTGTAGTTGCAAAATAGAACCAGAGTATCTCTTTCTGTGACAATGAGGGGGAGGGGGGGCCAGACCTGATTTAACAGCCAAAAGAGTGATATTGAATTGGAACCCAATTACATTGATATAAAGCTTTGATAAAGACATCATAAAAGGGTATTTTTTTTTACCTTAAAAAGAAATTAGCATTGTGTCAAACTGCAATTTGAAGCTGGTGTAGGAGCTTTTTATTAAAGAGGTTATTTTATTAAACTGTGGTTAAAAGTGACCTTAGCGCACTCTTACTGCTGCAAAATTGATTTTGGGGAAACATAAATATGATCACGTGACTCCGTTGCTCCAGAGTCTCCATTGGTTCCTGGTTTACTTTAGAGTTCAAGTCAAATGTGCTTGTGTTTTGTTTTTAAAATCCTATATGGTATCTTTACTTCTCTTCTTCCTTTATCTTGGAATGTTTATAGGTTTTCCTTTGCAAGAGGTAATCAACAATTTAAATTATCTCTCCCACTCCTTTTAAGGAGTTCCGGTTCACTCCAACTTTTTCGTAAATCTTTAAAAAAACATTTTATTTGCCAAACACTTTGAAAATTAATTTTATGGAACTCAATCTTTATTTTTATGTTTTTTTATTTTGTTCAGTTAATTATTGTAAACTGAGTTGGGCTTTCTTGGATTGATGTCTTGGTATGTAAAGTTTACCAAGCATTAGATTAGATTAGTTGGGTCTCCACCTACCTCAAGCAACTCCACTGGCTGCCCATCCCAACTTGAATAAAGTTCAAAACATCTTGCATTATACACTGCATACTCTACGGAAACTCGGCCGCACCACTTACCCACCTATTCTCCATGGCATGGTCCGCCTCGTATAGAAATCTTAACAGGATACAATTAAACCTCCCTAAGGCAAAAAAAAAATCTCAAGTACAAACGAATATTCTACTCCATGCTCGCCTTCTTGGGAGTGAAAACTTGGAACGACCTCACAGAAACTATCAGAACTGAACCTAACTACACATCATTTCGGAAGAAACTGAAAACCCTTCTTTTTGATTCCTGAACTATACGTGAAACTAAGTCCAACTGCATCTACTACAATCTCCTCCTACCCATTATTCAGAAACTTCTACCTACTATGTCTAGGTTCTGTGCTGTTCTCTAAATCCCGCTAATTTCCTCCTCTCTCCCTCCTTGATCCTCTGGTGTTCTATGTATTTCCCATTCTATTTGTAAGTTGGATTGAGCCTATATAGGTATTGTGATGCACAAATAACAGATTAGATTTTTGCCCACTAAGGCCATTTTTACTGAAGCCATAAAAACGCCTCTTTTCTAGGTTTCAATAGTAAGCCACAATACTATATCCTGTGAGAGTCACTGCGTTTATACAACACAACTTATGGCTCACAGTATATAAGTATTCAAATGACTTTCATTACCATTCTATGGACTTCAGCGGCTAGATTCAGATCGCAGTACGCAATACTGAAAAATGTTTAGCCAGATATCTTCATCAGTCCTTTCAAATATTTATTTTAAACTTTTTAAAACCTTTGTCATAATATATAAACTTTTAACCCCCCTCTTCTACAAAACCAAAGATGCCAGAGCAGAGCACTCAGCACGCTGACCTGCGCTAAAAACTGCTTCCGCAGTTTGGTAAAAATGGGGGTGGGGGGGAGGTTAATTTAATAACTAATCTTAAATAGCTGCTTCAAAAGTCATTTGAATTCTTATATACCGTGAGTCATAAGTTGTGTTGTCTTTTCTAGGTTTCGCATTAATGGCTATGCACTAATGTTCCCAAAAAAACCCACTGTTGTATAAACACCTCTGGTAAAATCATTACACTCTAACGCAATCTTTTGAAATGCTTGACAAACAATAATAGATGAAATAATGTGTGCTCAGAAGCCCAGGGACAGAGGTTTGAATATATCCTCTTCTACCCTTTCTGGCTAAAAATGTAATCATTGCACACAATTTTATTTATTTATTTACTTTATTCTCTTTACCATTATAAAAAAAACTTTTGTGAAATGGCTTAACTTACCACCACCCCCTTTAAGAAATCCGCAAAAGCAGTTTTTAGCGCCGTCTAGCGCTCTGACTGCTCTGCGCTGCACTCAACGCTCATAGAATTCCTATGTGATGAAGGAACAGGGATCCAACACGGTCTGTGTTTTGACTAACACGACTTCCTCAGGGGTCCAATGAGCTCCTGACAGGGCCACATGAACAACGTACGAGTAAATCGCAACTTGCGGTGAAGCGTAGGAGCCTAGAAAAGCTGCGTATCAGCGGGTGACAAAGTGTCACCCGCAGATATGCAGCTTTTCTAGGCTCCCGTGCAGAACAGGAGGAGGTAAGTCCCAAGCAGTGAGTCACGAGACCATAAGATTCTTTTTGAGGTTTAGGGAATAACTAGGTGGGACAAGAATGGAGGGGAATTTGTATATTAGGTGAACCTGCAAACGCTGTACATTTGACAGTGCATGCAATGTGCTGTCCAACTTCAGCCTCTGGCCAGATCCCGCCTGGTCCTCACCCCTTCCTGTGCTAAGCACAGCAGACTTTTACTGTGCTGGCTGTTTTAACGCACACTAGTTGTTATCATGAGCTAGCAGTAATGATTAGCACACACTAATACCCATGCTAATTATTTAGCTTGAATTATCCAGCATATATGTATGGGTGTAGAGGAGTAAGCTGAAAATCAGAAAAAAAAAGGTTCAAAGTAATGTTACAGGTCCATGTAATTTTGGCCAAATCTAGGGTACAAATAGATTGTGAGCAGCTGTACCTGGAATCCCAGCTGTACCTAAGAACATAAGAATAGCCTTACTGGGTCAGACCAATGGTCCATCAAGCCCAGTAGCCCATTCTCACGGTGGCCAATCCAGGTCACTAGTACCTGGCCAAAACCCAAAGAGTAGCAACATTCCATGCTACCAATCCAGGGCAAGCAGAAGCTTCCCCCCCCCCCCCCCCATATCTTAAGAACAGACTATGGACTTTTCCTCCAGGAATTTGTCCAAACCTTTCTTAAAACCAGCTATGCTAGTCGCCTTTACCATAACCTCTGGCAATGCATTCCAGAGCCTAACTATATTCTCTGAGTGAAAAAATATTTCCTCTTGTTGGTTTTAAAAGTATTTCCCTGCAATTTCATCAAGTGTACCCTAGTCTTTGTAATTTTTGACAGAGTGAAAAATCGATTCACTTGTACCCGTTCTATTCCACTCAGAATTTTGTAGGCTTCAAACATATCTCCCCTCTCCTTTCCAAGCTGAAGAGCCCTAACCTTTCCAGTCTTTCCTCATATGAGAGGAGGTCCAGCCCCTTTATCATCTTGTTCGCTCTTCTTTAAACCTTTTCTAGCGCCGCTATATCTTTCTTGAGATAAGGAGACCAGAAATGAATGCCATACTCCAGGTGAGGGTGCACCAAGGAACGATACAGAGGCATTATAATATCCTTAGTCTTGTTAACCATCCCTTTTTAAATAATTCCTAGCATAGTGTTTGCTTTTTTGGCCGCCGCACATTAGGCGGAAGGTTTCATCGTATTGTCTGCAATGACACCCAGATCCCTTTCATGGGTGCTAACCCCCAAGGTGGATCCTAGCATCTGGTAACTAATTTGGGTTATTCTTCCCAATGTGCATCACTTTTCCATTTGTCCAAATTAAATTTCATCTGCCACTTGGACGCCCAGTCTTCCAATTTCCTAAGGTCTGCCTGTAGTTTTTCACAAACCGCATGCATTTTATCAATTTTGAACAGTTTAATGTCATCTGCAAATTTAATCACCTCACTCGTCGTTCCAATTTCCAGATCATTTATAAATAAGTTAAATAGCACCGGTCCCAGTACAGACCCCTACAGCACTCCACTGTTTACTCTCCTCCATTTAATCCTACCCTCTGTTTTCTATCCGATAACCAATTCCTAATCCACAATTGGACTTTGCCACCTATCCCATGAGGAACTTTATCAAAAGCTTTCTGAAAATTTAGATACACTATATCTTTATGCACATGTTTATTCACACCTTCAAAAAAGTCATGCAGATTGGTGAGGCAAGATTTCCCTCAGCTGAACCCATGCTAACTCTCTCATTAAATCATGTTTGTTTACATGTTCTACAATTTTATTTTTTTTTAGAATTGTTTCCACCATTTTTGCATGGCACTGAAGTGAGGCTTACCAGTCTGTAATTTCCCGGATCTACCCTGGAATCCTTTTAAAAAATCGATGTAACATTGGCCACCCTCCAATCTTCAGGTGTTACAGATAATTTTAGCAACAGGTTACAGATCACTAACAGTAGGTCAGTGATTTCATGTTTGAGTTCTTTTATTACTCTGGGGCGATTTATCACTTTTTAACTTGTTGATTTGGCTTAGTACATCTTCCAGATTCACTGAAATGTTTTTCAGTTCCTCCACATCATCACCCTTGAAAACCATTTCCAGTTCAGGTAGATATCTTAAATTTTCTTCCGTAAAGACCGAAGCAAATAATTCATTCAGTCTTTCCGCTATGGCCTTATCCTCCCTGAGCGCCCCTTTTGCTCCTTGATCATCCAACGGTCCCACAGATTCCCTCACAGATTTTCTGCTTCTGATGTACCTGAAAAAATTGTTATGAGTTTTTGCCTCTTTTGCAAGTTTCTCTTAGATATCTTTATCAATGCTTTGCATCTAACTTGCCAGTGCTTGTGTTTCTTCTTATTATTTTTTTTCATTTGGATCCTTTTTCTATTATTTAAATGATGTTTTTTGGCTCTAATAACCTCTTTCACTTCACCTTTTAACCACGCTGGCTCTCGTTTCCTCTTCTTTCTACCTTTGCTGATATGTGGAATATATCTGTTATGGACTTCCACGATGATATTTTAAAATAACATCCACGCCTGGTTTATAGTCCTTTTAGCCTCTATTTAACCATTTTTCTAATATTCTCATAGTCTCCCTTTCGAAAATTAAATGCCTCTACAGTAGATTTCTTTTGCAATGTCACTCCCAATATCGGCTCAAATTTGATCACGTTATGATTGCTTTGGGGCTTCCAAGGAATATGTTGTGGTTAGGTGCCATCAACTCGTGTTTGAGTCCTAGTGACTTGATGAATTGCAGATCTAAAAATAAATTGGTTTTCAAAATGTTCAGCCATCTGATTGCAGGTCACCCTCTTCACCTGGTTCCTTTGATCTCCCCAAACATAATGTCCTTCTCCAATGATCTTTCTCTTCTGACCGTGTGACCAAAATAAGACAGTCGTAACTTCATCATTAGGGCTTCGAGTGACATAGCTGACTTGATCTATTTCAGAATCGATTTGTTAGTTCTTTTGGCATCCAACGGCACGTCTAAAATCCTTTTCCAGCGCCAAAGTTCAAATGAGTCAATCTTCTTTATGTCTCGTTTCCGTAGGGTCCAGCTTTCACATCTGTGATTGGCCACTGAGAAAGGAATATACTGCATAAGAAATTGAATAAATGCAAAAAACACGGTGTTCTTTCTGTGGTCTGTCTTCCAGCCCTGCAGTTTTCCCTGTATTTTTGCTAAGAAATGGGATATTAACCATAGCATAACATAAAACCAACTTATAGACCGCATAACCATGAGGATCTATGTGGTTTACTAAAGATTAGCTTAAGTCACAAATGAACTCTAAAGAACTAATTACCCAGAAATCTAGAGAACAAATAAGTCTTCAAATGCCTTCTAAATTCCAAGTACGACATGGCTAAAGAAAATAATTGTTTAAAATCTTTGTCCCAGAGAGCGGCCTGGTACGACAGTGTATGTTCGTGATATCTTTTAAACCATCACTTTGATGTACAGCACAAGCCACAGGTAATCTCATCCTCCTGGTGTACTTTGCTCACTCTTACAGCCTGCCCTTACCTGATTCAGATGTCGCAATAGGAAACATTCTGATCATGTTCAGATACTACCATCTGCCTTCGCCAATTCTGCCTGCAGCCAAGTATGAAACTAATTCTATAGTCTGGGGAGTACCTGCATACTAAAAAAAATTGTTCCCAAAGGCATTTGGTAATTGGGAGGTAAGATATACAGCAACCTCTTAGAGCTCACATTCTCAACCACATTCAAGTGGCTGGACATCTAAAGTGATCATTTCTCTGATGCACTGCTTTACCATCGTTGATGCTGCCCACTGCTTACCCCATGACAGTGTTGCTGGATACAATCCCATATTACCCATGATGACCTGCTTTGATGAGCTTTAGGGCTGTTTGTTAGATAGTTTATAGTTTATTATTTATATTCTGCCTCCATAAAAGGCAGATCACAACATCACATACATAATTTAAAAAAAAAAATAACAAAAATACTAGGAGGACTAGGGGACACTTGAAGTTACAGGGAAATACTTTTAAAACCAATAGGAGGGAATTTTATTTCACTCAGAATAGTTAAGCTCTAGAATGTATTGCCAGAGGTTGTGGTAAGAGCGGATAGCGTAGCTGGTTTTAAGAAAGGTTTGGACAATTTCCTGGAGCAAAAATTCATAGTCTGTTATTAAGAAAAACATGGAGGAAGTCATGCCCTGGATCAGTAGCATGGAATGTTGCTACTCCTTGGGTTTTGGCCAGGTACTAGGGACCTGGATTGGCCACTGTGAGAACGGGATATTGGGCTTGATGGACTATTGATCTTACGCAGTAAGGCTATTCTTACAAAACACGTGGAGGGGCATAATCAAAAAGGACGTCTAAGTCCGTTTTCGTCTAAGTCACAAGTTGTCCAAAGTAAAAAACAGCCTAGGACACATTTTCAAAAAATATGTCTAAAATTTTTTTGTTTCGAAAATCGTGTAAGTATACATCCTGCCGATATGATCATCCAAGTCGCTAAATCGTCCATCTTTATACCACATTTTCGTCCAACTTTTCGTCCAAGTCAAAAACGCCTAGAACAAGTCCTGTTGGACGTGGGAGGGGTCTGCAAAGTGATGGACTGAACACCCAGACATAGTAACATAGTAGATGACGGCAGATAAAGACCCGAATGGTCCATCCAGTCTGCCCAACCTGATTCAATTTAAATTTGTAAATTTTTTCTTCTTAGCTATTTCTGGGCAAGAATCCAAAGCTCTATCTGGTACTGTGCTTGGGTTCCTACTGCCGAAATCTCCGTTAAAACCTACTCCAGCCCATCTACACCCTCCCAGCCATTGAAGCCCTCCCCAGCCCATCCTCCACCAAATGGCCATATACAGACACAGACCGTGCAAGTCTGCCCAGTACTGGCCTTAGTTCAATTTTTAATATTATTTTCTGATTCTAGATCCTCTGTGTTCATCCCACGCTTCTTTGAACTCGGTCACAGTTTTACTCTCCACTACCTCTCTCGGGAGTGCATTCCAGGCATCCACCACCCTCTCCGTAAAGTAGAATTTCCTAACATTACCTTTAAATCTACCACCCCTCAACCTAAATAGTGGGGTACCTTAAAGGGCACTGCTGTGAACTTCACAAAAAGGGTGCCATGTCTTCTCCTCACTACAGCTCCCTTATAGGTCACGGTGAGCCCCCCAAATCACCTCCAGAATCCCCTAGACCCACTTATCTACCACACTAATAGCCCTTATGGCTGCAGAAGCCACTTACATGCCAGTAAAAAAGCGTTTTAGTGGTGTATAGGAGAGTGCACATTTTTAAGTATCAATGCAGTGATTACAGGGGCTTATGGGCATGGGTCCTCCTCCATGAGTCCCTAACCCACCCCCAAGATGGCTTAAGCCGCCTCTGTGCTGGACGACTAGGCTTTCCTATGCCAGGCTGCCAGCTGATGATGGTCTGTAGGCTGAATTTTAAAGGTGTGATTAATATTTTTATGGGGGTGGGGGGAGGTCACTGGGGTAGTGTGTGGGGGTCTGTTTTATGTGTTTGCAGTGCTTATCTGGTGACTTTAGATGGGTTTTTGTAATTTAGACCGTGTTTTACATGGTCCTAAGTCACAACGTCCAAGTTACGTCGATCCTGGGCTGTATAACTTTTGGTTATACATGCTGTACGTCTAAGTCTAAGCTGGCTCACGTCCCGCCCAACTCCTGCCCTCGACACTCCTCCTGAAACGCCCCGTTTAGCTTTGGTTGTTCAGTGGCACTATGAAGGCCTAGGTCATTTAAAAATACGTCCAAAACCCGTTTTTATTATCGACACTTGGACGTATTTGGGCAGTGTTCGTCCAAGTGCCGACTTAGGCTGGTTTTTGGATGTTTTTCTCTTTAAATTATGAGCCCCATAATGTATGTACCGTATTTTTCGCTCCCTAAGACATACTTCCCCCCCCCCGGCAAAAAAAAAAAGTGGGTGGAAATGCAGGTGCGTCTTATGGAGCAAATATAACAATTTTTTAACCCCCCCAGTACCTTTTTTAAAATTCCAGTGGTCCAGTGCTGTATTGGCAGGAGCTTTCTGTGCTCCTGCTCGTCCTTTGCTGGATGGCTGCCTCCTCATCTCTTGTGGCAGAGCGGCACACAAGGCAGGCGTGAGATTTTCACACTCCTGTGTGGTCCTTCGCCACTCCCTGAATGGCTGCTGTCAGTTCTCGTGACTCGTGAGAACTGATGGCAGCCATTCAGGGAGTTGCGCAGGGGGCAGTGGAGACACAGGGTTCCCAAACACAAATTGGAGAGGGCCAGGCCCTTAGGGCCCCCCAACCCCATGGTTACACACCTGCCCACGCACACTATCAACAAAACCTTCTTACACTTTTGCTGGTGGTATTTTCCTGCTACCAAAGGGCTTCTAATCTAAGCTTTACCTGAGGGAATGGAGGATTAAATGAGTTGTTCAAGGTTGCAAGGAGCTGTAGAGGATTTGAGCCCTGGATCTCAGCCAGCTGCTGTAACCATTTTGCTGTTCCATCACTTAGATGCTTTATCAAACCAACTCACCTGATGTTTCCTGATACTCAGGATGATGCTTACCAGAAATTAGAATATCTCCAGGTTCAATATTACCCATCCCCTTGTGGCTTTCCACTAGCATTAGTCTGAAGAAGAATCCCTTGAAAGACACCGGGACTTTCTTTTTAAGATTTACTTAACATAAGAATTGACGCTGCTGGGTCAGACCAGTGGTCCAATGTACCCAGCAGCTCGCTCCCACGGTGGCCCTTAGGTCAAAGACCAGTGCCCTAATTGAGTCTAGCCTTACCTGTGTATGTTCTGGTTTAGCAGGAACTTGTCTAACTTTGTCTTGAATCCCTGGAGGGTGTTTTCCCCTATAACAGCCTCTGGAAGAGTGTTCCAGATTTCTACCACTCTCTGGGTGAAGAACTTCCTTACATTTGTACAGAATCTATCTCCTTTTAACTTTAGAGAGTGCCCTCTTATTCTTGGAGAAGGTGAACAACCTGTCTTTCTCTACTAAGTCTATTCCCTTCATTATCTTGAATGTTTCGATCATGTCTCCTCGGTCTCCTCTTTTCAAGGGAGAAGAGGCCCAGTTTCTTTAATCTCTCACTGTACGGCAACACCTCCAGCCCCTTAAGCATTTTAGTCGCTCTTCTCTGGACCCTTTCGAGTAGTACTATGTCCTTCTTCATGTACGGCAACCAGTGCTGGACACAGTATTCAAGGTGGGGGCGTACCATGGCCCGGTACAGCAGTATGATAACCTTCTCTGATCTGTTTGTGATCCTCTTCTTAATCATTCCTAGCATTCTGTTTGCTCTTTTTGCTGCTGGCGGGCATTGTGCAGATGGCTTCATTGACTCTTTCCTAAGGATTGTTTCCTTTGACTCTTTCCTAAGGAAAAGGTTCAGCTCAATTACATCCCCTGAATTGTGCAGGTAGTTTTTGGGGGAGGAAAAATAATGAAGCACAAAATAAGTAACGAAAAACTGAAGAACTCATTGTACTCTGGATCCACATTAATTGTACCGTGGAAAAAAAAATCACATTTGGCTGTCTCCTATGAGAACAAGCTAATTTCAGGTAATATATAAGCTCAAATGTAACTCATTTGTTTAATTAATGTACATATTTATAATACACACATTTTGGGGAAAAATCCTGACAGGTGGCTTTCATTGTTTCCAACACAAGAAAATAAAGCATTTATACATTCTGGAAAATGTACAAATACTGAAAAAGATATATGGCAAAGTATTAGAAATCTTTTGTTTTATTTATAAGGCAATCATTTTTAAGTTTGCATTTCAATAATACTCTTAAAGACTTTCAGCAGAGCATGCCTGAAGGTGAATGTGGGCTGATAGGCAGTAAATTGAGGGCAATTAACCCTGAATTGATCTTATGTAAGAATCAGAGAAAGCAATTTTAATAGCTGTGAAGAGGTCAAAATCAGGGTCAGCAGATTTTGTGTATGCACTTCTAGTATAACATACTTGCTAAAATGTAACAAAGTACTTCAGCAGCTGCAAATATAAGGGTGAAGGGGGAAAAAATAACCCAGAATGCTTTTCTCACCCTGCTCAAAAAAAAAAATTACGGGTAACTTTTTTTTTCTTTTCTTTTAATGTCTTGTTCAGACAAATAGAAAATTACTACAGTTTTATTGGTTCTATGGCTCCATAAACCTTCAAATATTCAGTGGCATGGCTGGTTGTGCCATTTGGGGTGGGACTAAGCACAAGGTGGGCACGCACAATATTTTCTCTGCCCCCTCCACTGTACCACCGCAGCTTTCAATTCAATACTGTAAATACCTGAACTGGCGGAGATCCCAAAGCCCCGTCAGATGAAGAGGGCTACCTCCAGTGGCTGGAACACTCAATCTCTTCATGAGGCAGATTTATCACTCGCATAGCTTCTACTGCCAGTGGCTCTCTTTATAGGCTGCTACAACACCGTCCTTCCCTTCCCGTACATGCTCAGTTTTAGAGTATGCATGAAAACCGAACATGTGCAGGACAGAAGCCAGTGCAGCAGTGGCCCATTGAGGATGCTACTGGCTGCAGAGAGTGTGAGTGTTCTGGATACCAGAGGAGGCGATTTTCAGCTAGTAGAGTTTGGGGAATCTCGTCAACCTTAACAAAGTTTTCATTATTTTGAGTGGGCCTGAGCTCAGTGAGATCCAACCATGGCTGTGCCATTGATCACCCCCAATCTCCCCCCCCACCCAGACAAATTTATATTACCTCTCTTTACTTCTCATCTGACCAATGCCAGTTCTCTTTGGTAACCAGCAGAAATATACCCTTGAACCAGTCAGTAGCTACCACACTTATTGTAAACCGCTTTTGACATTTTATTGCATTAAGTGGAAGATCAAATGAATCAATAAAATCTCGAGCAATGTTTGGATATTGTGAATGAGCTACACAGTACAGTAGCTTTATTTACTGTTCAGGGTGTATTGTTGTGGAATGCATTACCATTGAATATAAAGAATGCTACCAGTTTACCTCAGTTCAGGAAATTGGTTAAAACTTTGCTTTTCCAGAAATGTTTTGGTAATGATTGAGTAGGAATTATTAAGAACATAAGAATAGCCTTAGTGGGTCAGACCAATGGTCCATCAAGCCCAGTAGCCTGTTCTCACGGTGGCCAATCCAGGTCCCTAGTACCAGGCCAAAACCCAAGGAGTAGCAATATTCCATTCTACCAATCCAGGGCAAGTAGTGGCTTCCCACATGTCTTTCTCAATAACAGACTATGAACTTTTCCTCCAGGAAATGGTCCAAATCTTTATTAAAACCAGCTATGCTATTTGTTCTTACCACAACCTCTGACAATGCGTTCTAGAGCTTAACTATTCTCTGAGTGAAAAACTATTTCCTCCTGTTGGTTTTAAAACTATTTCCCTGTAACTTCATTGAGTTTACCTTTGTAATTTTTGATGCCGTGAAAAATTAATCCACTTGTACCTGTTCTACTCCACTCAGACTTTTGTAGACTTCAATCATATCTCCCCTCAGTTGTCTCTTTTCCAAGCTGAAGGGCCCAAACCTTTTTAGTCTCATACGAGAGGAGTTCCATCCCCTTTATCATCTTGGTTGCTCTTCTTTGAACCTTTTCTAATGCCACTATATCTTTCTTGAGATAAGGAGACCAGAATTGAATGCAATACTCCAGACGAGGTCGCACCATGGAGCGATACAAGGGCATTATAACATTCTTCGTCTTGTTAACCATCCCTTTTTTAATAATTCCTAGCATCCTGTTTGCTTTTTTGGCTGCTGCCGCACATTGGGTGGAAGGTTTCATCGTACTGTCTACAATGACACCCAAATCCTTTTCTTGGGCACTAACCCCCAAGGTGGACCCTAGCATCCGGTAACTGGTATTCTTTTGTTCAAGCTGTGCACAGGCCGGGTCCAGATTTACTCAGGTAGGCCGAAGGATTATATTCCATGGGATTCAGTCATTTTCCAAAGTCTTTTACTTAATTGGAATAAAGCAAGCTGAGACTGATGAAAAATTGATTACTTGAACTTTACTTGAAGATCTGAGTTGCAGTTTTAAGCTATTTATAAGGAGGGTATTTAAATCCAGTTTTCATTCACAGTTCCAGTACAAAAGCCACTTTAGCAAATCCAGTGTTATAGTAAGGATGAGCGGCGCCCGGGGCGGTGGCGCCCCTCCCCTGTCCTCCTGCCGCACATGGGCGCGCAAATCCCCCCTTCCCTGCAACTTTTAAACTTCTCTGGCATGAGCTGTATGCCCACATCAGTGTCGGCTTGCCCTTTGATGTCACTTCCTAGGTGCGTGTCCTGGAAGTGACGTCAGAGAGAAAGCCAGTTTCGAAGCAGGCAGCAACCTCACGCCAGGGACGTAAAAAATGTATGGGGGAAGGCAAGGGGCACACGTGTGGCAAGGAGAGAAGCGGAGAAGCAGAGAGGAGGACTGTGCCCAGGACAGACCGTATCCCCTTTAACCCCCTTACCCCTGCCACTGAGCAAATCCCTCGTGTTTCCAATCCCTTCACACAATTCTTTCAATATTCACAGTGAGTTACTCTGGGTCTCACTCTCTTTCCTCAGCCCAGGACCATGCTCTTTTCCCACCAAGCTAAAACACTCCACAGGGCTTTGCTATATGCAGGGTCACCCTCACCCTTGTTTTCTCCCTGAGATTGATATCCACACACATAGGCAGTAGAACATTGGTTGGTTTGGGAGAGCCCAGGAGTTCTGCCCTAGCCCAAGCAGAATCCTGCCACGCAGCTCCTGACTCCACCCCTACTCCTGCCCCTGGAAGTAGAATGAAGAGTTCTGGCACAGGCCTGATCATTGACACTGTACAGCAGCTGCCCTGAAGATTGAAACTACAACGTCAAAAAATGGGCTGGAGGGCAAGCACCAACTGACGACCGCCAATTATGGGGGAGGCTGTGGTCCCTTTGGTCTTCCCTGTTCATACGCCTATGTCCACACAGTCTTGTCTCTGTACCCTCTTATCAACAACCTTCAGGTGCAGAATCCCTCTGTTTAACTTTTGGTGAGCCGCTCCGTGTTCCACTCTCACTCCTCAGCCTGGAACCATGCTAAGTTCTTGCCAAGCTCAAATACTCCAATGTTTGCCCAAGCTCAAATACTCCAAAGGCTGTTAGCACCTCCAGGAATTTCCTTCAGTTCTTGGGCTCTGAAAGGAGATCAGGATAGCCAGAAGCCTTGTTTTTGTTCCACACTTCCCTGTTATTCGCCCATTCTTCTCAAGCAAGGGTCATCCAAATTCACATTCACACACACAGATCTCCTACTTCCTGCTCTACAGCAGAGGCATTCTTCTGGGGTGGGGGTCACACATGTAACCATACCACATAGTTTCTTATACCCTGCAAAATTTCAACAAGGATTCAATGCGATTTCCAATATGAATACCCTCAAATTACGTTCTATCCTATATAATAAAATGCTAAGCGCACATGCGCACTCTTACCGCCGTGTTCCCTGATCCCTGATCTGTCGGGCTGTGGCCTACAAGAGTGCGCATGCGCGCTTACAAAGTTACCTCTGTCGCAGACCCCATACTCCATGGCCAAAGTCGATGCAGGCGGCATACTTCACGGCCAAAGTTGACATCGAGCAGCTTTTCAAACCCCCGAAGCACCGCCGCTGCTGTACCTTTTCAAACCTTCCCCCCCCCAGCACTGCCGCCATTGTTACTTTTTTAAAAACACAGCTGAAGTTTACGAAGGTGGGGATCAAGATAGGAGACGCCGCGACAAATTTAAACCACCAAAATTGACGACTCTCACTCAGGTCAGAAGCGAGCGGCTTTTCAAACCCCACCCCAGCACCGTCGCTGCTGCACCTTTTCAAACCCTCCCCCCCAGCACTGCCGCCATCCTTGGTAATTTTTTTAACAAAGCCTGGTGGTCCAGTGATATCCCTCCCTCGCTAGATGGCTCTCGCGGCTGCCAACGCTGGAGGGAGGTTTGTTGTTAAGGTCACTCGCTGGGAGGGTCGCATGGGAGGGAGAGATAGGAGAGTCAGCGGGGGTTGGGCTGGGAGAGGAGAGAAGCGGTCTGCCTCGGGTGCTTCGGGCAGCAGCAGCGTTTACAATTCGCTGCTGTTGCCGGCTTCAAGCCTTCCTCTCTGGCGGGTCCTGCTTACTTCCTGTTTTCATGAAGACAGGACCCGCCAGAGAGGAAGACCTGAAGCCGGCAACAGCAATGAATTGTGAATGCTGCTGCTGCCCGATGAAGTTCAAGGAGGAAAGGGAGCAGAGGGGGAGAGAATGGCTTGGAGTGAAGAAGAGATGGTAGGGCATGGAGGGAAGAAGGAAGGTAAGCCAGACCAAGGGAAAAGGAAGGGGGAAAGGAAGGGGTACATGCCATATGGAACAGAGAGAGAGAGAGAGAGAGAGAGAGAGGATGGACACTGGATGGAAAGAGAAGAGAGGGCAGTGAATGGAAGGGGCAAGACAGAGGGTGAACAGTAGATGGAAGGGGTAGAGAGAGGGAGATAGACACTGAATGGAAAGAATGACAGACAGCGTCCAAGGAGAGAGAGAGACAAATAAAAAAAAAAAAAAACAGACAGACAGACATCTACTCTAGCACCCGTTAATGTAACAGGCTAAAGCACTAGAGGAAGGGAGACGTAGGGAGAGAAGGATAAGGATAGGGATAAGGATAAGGATAGGGAGAGAAGAATAAGGAAGGGCGGCGTACTGCTGGACAGGGGGAGCAGGAAAGAGGTGCTGATGGACAGGGAAAGAGGTGCTGATGGACTGGGAGAAGAAAAAGGAAGGGAGGCCTACTGCTGGACAGGAGGAGCAGGAAAGAGGTGCTGCTGGACAGGGGGGAGGTAAAACAAAGGGAGAAGGGCTGCTGCTGGATAAGGGGAGCAGTGAAGGGGTGGTGGTGGACACAGAGGAGGTAAAAGGAAGGGAGAATGGACAGGGGGAGCAGGCAAGGGGTGGTGGTGGACAGCCAAGGGAAAAGAAAGACAGAAAGAAATACAGAAATACAAAAAGCGGCTAAGGAGAGAGAGAGAAAGAAATAGACAGACACACACACTCATATTTTAGCACCCGTTAATGTAATGGGCTATAAGACTAGTAAATTATATAATACAATACAGTCATTGTTTATATACCACAAATTCCTTCAGTCAATTCATTGAGGATTACATACTAAAGAGTGTAAACAAAGGGCTCCTTTTACAAAGGTGCACTAGCGTTTTTAGCGCACATACAAGATTAGCACGCTAGCCGAAAAATTTTTTTAATTTTAATTTCAAATATGTTTATTAGATTTTTCAGAAAACAAGTAGCAAATACCATAGAACAATAACAGGAACGATGTAACAGAGCCAATGAAGAACATACCAACAACCCAGAATATACCATATAAGATATATCTATACATGAACACAACAATGTGTTAGGCAGTTCTTGCAATGGCAATACAGCAATCTGGAGAGGAGAGAGAAGAGAAGAAGAAGGAATATAAGGAGGGAAGGACCCCTATACAAGAAAAGCAAAGAGAATTATCAATAAGACTGTTGCCGAAAAATTATTGCCTGCTTAAAAGGAGGCAGTAGCGACTAGCGCGCACTAAAACTGTTAGCGCACCTTTGTAAAAGGAGCCCTAAGTCTACAGTAACAATATAAAATGATATAATAATATTTACCTAGCTTTTAATACATATTCAGGAACTTCTACAAACTTTTTTTAAACCCACCTACGCTGACCACTGTTACCACATTCTCTGGCAGAGAGTTCCAGAGCTTAATTATTTGTATAGTGAAAAAATATATATATTTCTTTGTTTTAAGGTTATTACCATGCAACTACAAAGTTTTTAGAAAAGTCTTGAAGACACATTTATTTTGTGTAAGATGCAGTGATGCCATTTTTATCCCCTAAAATCTATTAAGAGGCCTAGAATGGTTATTTGTGTCATTGCTTTTTCTACAACCTCCAGGCGAGATGCAACCAAAATATTTGCTAAAGCACAGATGATATGTTTTGCACAAGCTCCTACACAGATGAAGTCATTGCCTGTCTCCAATCCATCAATGATAGCCATGGGGGCTTAGTGATGTGCATTTGGTTTGTTAGCACTTCTTAAAATGTTTAGCCAATGCAAAATTTGTTTTAACAGATTAACTTCAAATTTGAGCATGCAAAGCTGGTTTGCACATGTTAAAATGTTATAAAATATCTATATATCTATCTACTTATCTCGATATACAGTAGATATAGGTACAGATATAGATATAGTAACATAGTAAATGATGGCAGATAAAGGCCCAAATGGTCCATCCAGTCTGCCCAACCATACACACTCTATAAATTAATAATTTAATTTAAATGGTACTTTTTCTTAGATATTTCTGGGTCATAAACCCAGAGCTCTGCCCGGTAGTGTGCTTAGGTTCTATCTACTGAAGTCTCTGGCAAAGCTCACTCCTGTCCATTTAAACATCTCGGCCATCAAAGCCCTCCCAAACCCGTCCTCAACTGACTGACCATATACAAGACACAGACCGTGCGAGTCTGCTCAGTACTGGCCTTGTTACTTCAATATATACCCATTATTTTCTGATTAGAGATCCTCTGTGTTCATCCCATGCTTCTTTGAACTCTGTCATTGTTTTCCTTTCCACCACCTCCCTCAGGAGCGCATTCCAGGCATTAACCACCCTTTCTGTAAAGAATAATTTCCTAACATTAGTCTTGAGCCTACCACCCCTCAACATCAAATTAGGTCCTCTGGTTTTACCATTTTCCTTTCTCTGGAAAATATTTTGTTCTACGTTAATACCTTTCAAGTATTTGAACATCTCTCCTCATACATCTTTTAGTACAAACTTCCTACCATTTTGTCACCTTTCTCTGGACCGCTTCAAGTCTTCTTATGTCCTTTGCCAGATATGATCTCCAAAACTGAACACAGTACTCCAAGTAGGGGCTTACCAATGAACTGTAAAAGGGCATCAACATCTTCTTTCTTCTACTGGTTATGCCTCTCTCTATACAGCCTAGCATCCTTCTGGCAACAGCCACCACCTTTTCACACTGTTTCTTTGCCTTTAGATCTTCGGACACTATCATCCCAACGTCCCTCTCCCATCCTTGCATATCAGCCTGTCACCTTCCAGCAGATATGGCTCCTTCCAATTTCTAATCCCCAAATGCATTACTCTAAACTTTCCTTGCATTAAATTTTAGTTGCCAGATATTAGACCGTTCCTCTAACTTTTGCAGATCCTTTTTCATGTTTCCCACTCCCTCCTTGGTGTCTACTCTGTTACAAATCTTTGTATCATCCACAAAAAAGACAAACCTTTCCTTCTAAACCTTAGGCAATGTCGCTCACAAACATATTGAACAGGATTGGCCCCAGCACTGATCCTTGAGGGACTCCACTACTCACCTTTCCTTCCTCTGAGCGAATTCCATTAATGAACACCCTCTGGCATCCCAACGTCCCTCTCCCATCCTTGCATATCAGCCTGTCACCTTCCAGCAGATATGGCTCCTTCCAATTTCTAATCCCCAAATGCATTACTCTAAACTTTCCTTGCATTAAATTTTAGTTGCCAGATATTAGACCATTCCTCTAACTTTTGCAGATCCTTTTTCATGTTTCCCACTCCCTCCTTGGTGTCTACTCTGTTACAAATCTTTGTATCATCCACAAAAAGACAAACCTTTCCTTCTAAACCTTAGGCAATGTCGCTCACAAACATATTGAACAGGATTGGCCCCAGCACTGATCCTTGAGGGACTCCACTACTCACCTTTCCTTCCTCTGAGCGAATTCCATTAATGAACACCCTCTGGCATCTGTCCGTCAACCAGTTTCTAATCCAGTTCACCAATTTGGGTCCTAACTTCAGCCCGTCAAGTTTGTTCAAGAACCGCTTATGAGGAACTGTGTCAAAGGCTTTGCTGAAATCTAAGTAAATTACATCTAGATATGCCCATGATCCAATTCTCTGGTCACCCAATCAAAAAATTCAATCTGATTAGTTTGGCATGATTTCCCTTTAGTAAAACCATGTTGCCTCAGATCCTGTAACCCATTAGATTCTAGGAATGTCACTATCCTTTCTTTCAGCAGCACTTCCATTATTTTTCCAATAACTGATGTGAGGCTTACTGGCCTGTGGTTTCCCACTTCATCTCTGTGACTACTTTTTGAATAGGGACCACATCTGCTTTTTTCCAATCACCAAGAACCACTCCCATCTCCAAAGATTTGTTGAACAGAAAATTGTTGACAGAAAATTGTGAAATGAATAGACATAATGCCTCTGAAATTCAGGAAAGAAGGTAAAAATCTGAAAACAAGCTGATAATTCACTCCCCCCCCCCCCCCCCTTGGCACATATCCCCAGTGGAGTTCATCCATATGCTTAAGAGAGTTTGAGATGCTCTACAAACAAAAACAGGGAATGACGGTGTATAGCTAACAAAACAGACCTGCCAAATATTCTAAGAACATAAGAATAGACATATATTTTCAGACCAGTGGCCCATCTAACTCGGTATGCTGTTTCCACAGTGGCCATCCAGGTCATAAGTACTTGACAGAAACGCAAATAGTAGTGACATTCCATGTTACCAATATCAGTGCAAGCAATGGCTTCCCCCATATCTGTCTCAATAGCAGACTATGGACTTTTCCTCTAGGAACTTCTTATAAACCTTTTTTTTAAAATCAAGCTATGCTGACCACTGTTACCACATCCTCAGGCAACGAGTTCCAGAACCTAATTATTCATTAAGTGAAAAAATATATCCTCCTATTTGTTTTAAAGGTATTTACATGCAATTATATTGAGTTTTTGAAAGAGCAATTAACTTTTATAACTCAGGAATTTGTAGCTCTCAATCATATTCCCCTTCAGCTATTTATTTCTAAGCTGAAGAGCCATAACCTCTTTAGCCTTTCCTATCTAAGAGGAGTTCCATCCCCTTTGTCATTTTTGTCACTCTTCTTTGAATCATTTCTAATTCTGCTATATCTTTTCTAAGATAGAATGTGCAGAATTGAATACAATACTCAAGGTGAGGCCGAACCACTGAGTGATACAGAGGTGTTATAATATTCTTATTTTATTTACCATTCCTTTCTTAATAATTCCTAGCATCCCATTTGCTTTCTTGCCCACTGCTATACAAAGGGCAGATTTCAGCATATTGGCTAAAATGACACATTTTTGTCTTGGGTGATGACTGCTAAGGTGGAAGCATTGAAACATGATGGCAGATAAAAGTCAAATGGCCCATTCAGTCTGCCCATCCACAGTAACTATTATCTTTTTCTCTCTCTGAGAGATCCCACGCGCCTATCCCAGGCCCTCATGAATTCAGACACAGTCTCTGTTTCCACCACCTCTTCCGGGAGACTGTTTCACGCAGCTACCACCCTTTCCATAAAAAAAGTATTTCTTCAGATTACTCCGGAGCCTATCACCTCTTAGCTTCATCCTATGCCGTCTCATTGCAGCGGTTCCTTTTCAAATGAAGCGATGAAAGTGAACAAAGTTACTGACTCCCGTGATAAATTAAGATATGGTGAAAAGCCTGAATTTAACCAAACCTTTTTACCTACTCCCTTAAATGTTTCCAAGTTTATTAAAATTTTGATGAAACAACAATCATGACTTCTAAGCGTTTTACATTAAAATAAGGGAAACAATCAAGAGTCAAATTAAAACAATACAAACAAAACATTCAGTAAGACAAACTGTACAAACAATATACAATAAAACAGGAGGAAAGTGGGAAGAACTGCAATATTTGAAAGAAAAGTATACACTGAAGATAAAAACAGATGTTCTATGTTATTCAGTTTATATGAATATCAGTATTCTGTGTACACCTTGGAGGTTATACTGCATATATGTATGTGCTAAATTTTAGTACAAATAACAGTAAATCATATTTGAGCATACAGTTTGGCAATATGCATGCTAAATCAATTTTATCATCAATTTAAGTGCCTAAGGCCCTACAGTCTCAATTAGCTGTTTGTAGGAAAAGAAAACTCATCTACCTTAGAATATGTGAAAGAGGTCTTCGTGACATTTATTTATCATATACTGCTTTATAAAAGCAGTACATTAAATGTCAGCTATTTAGCTGCAGGTTATTTTTGGTTCTTGACAGATTATGCTATTTTTCCTCTGTAACAAAGAGCAGATTTTCATCACATGCAGTAAAATATGTTCATTTTTTTTATTATTATCTTAAGTAGCTACATGTGACTCTTCTCAGATATCAGTTTTAGAGACAAGTCAACTCCAGTACATATTGTTATATATATATTGGTTCAACCACAGCACTAAGAACATCTTTATCTTTCCTCTTTCTTATAATCATTCTGAATTATAAGTCCCATTGTCTTTCTCGACCTTCTACCCAAAGTTATGAATAAAGCTATGGATTGCTTTCTAGAAATTGCTTTCCATGCTAACTAATCTGTTGTGCTTGTGCCTGCACAATATTTAAGTTCAAACTTGAAATAATATAAATGTAAACCCCAAAGGGAATTACATAAGCATCCACATTACTTTTCATTCTTACCAGACCAGTCCAAGGGAATGGTGTTAGGTCTTCCTCCCTCCAGCACATTGAAACAATGAATGACTTACCTTCCATATAAAAGCAAGGCTAATCAATGTCTTTGGCCCTGGTAGAGAGGAGACTTCTGAGCTGATGTAGCAATGACCTAGCCATGATCTAGTACCAGGGCCTGGTACAATCAGTAGTTTGCTTATCTACCATAGTCATGATCTGAGTTCATGGTTGCAAACTTGATGTGACTTTTAGCAGGGGAGCTAACACATTTACCTCAAGCCAGGAGGCTTCTTCAGTAGGAAACAATCTCAATGGAAAACCCTGTACTATACTTTTTAATAGTATGTCTTGATAGGCAAATACTAGCCAAAGAAAGGATACACTACAGCAGTTATTTCTATTTTACTAAATGCTACACACAAAAAATAATTCTGCATCGCTGGTATAAATTAGGATATCGGAGGCATAGTGCAAAACAAAGAAAAGTATCATTCATCAGAGCAATAATTTTCTAGATCTTAGCATTTCTACAGGAGGGATTAGAGAAGACATTGGACTTGAAATTCAGTGCTATTTAGCTGGCCAGGAACAGATTTCAGCCGGCTAAATAGCTTAAAACCAGCTATCCGGTGATATTCATCAGGAGATAGTCAGCTATCTCCCGCTGAATATCAAGTTTAGCGGATTGGCCGGTCTTCAGTATTCAGTGGCACGTAAGTATTCACCAGTATTCAGTGGCTAAGTTCAGTGTCCAGATAGAGCTGCCTAAAAGGTTGATATATTTTTGGCCATTAAGGCTTAATCATCTAGCTGCTGAATATTGGCTTAGTTGACTATGTCTTAGCTGGTCAAAAATAGACCGGAAATTCAATGCCATTCACCAGATATGGCACCAGCATTTAATTTTTTGTATTGGCGCAGACCAAGGGAGATCACCGGTGATCTGTGGTCTGAATATCAACTGGCTTGTTCCTTAATTTTTTTAAGGTGCAAGTGATGGCACTTGCATTTTATAAAGATATGGTACAAGATTGGCCAGTGACAGCCTATCTGGTGTGATGTACTACACCAGAGGAGAAAAAATATAACAGGTTACTAGTTATGCAAATGGTGCCTTTAAGGAATTTGCATATAGATATGTGGACACCTTCAATGATATCTGAAGGTGACAGGGACATTCAGGAATACAGACTGACATCTTGTGCTGGCTAAGGAAAGACAAAACAGTCTTCAGAATTTTGATATCTACATGGATTAGGGAGTTAATCTGGAGCCCTCGGCAACTTGTGTTAACATTTATTTATTTATTTATTCATTCAGTTTTCTATACCATTCTCCCAGGTGAGCTCAGAATGATTTACATGAATTTTATTCAGGTACTGAAGCATTTTTCTCTGTCTATCCCGTTGGGCTCACAATCTATCTAATGTACCTGAGGCAATGGGGGGATTAAGTGATTTGCCCAGGGTCACAAGGAGCATTGTGGGTTTTGAAACCACAACCTCAGGGTGCTGAGGCTGTAGCTTTAACCACTGCGCCACACGCTCCCAACATGATGGCAAATAAAGGCTAAATGGCCCCTTCCTCTATGGCTCTTGCTTCTTCCTAGATTGGTCTATTCCATTGAAGAAGATATGCAAGGCCGTCAAATGGGTGTCCTTACATTCCTTTGCTAAGCATTAAAAGTTAGATATTCAGACCTGTTTACAGACTACCTGAATCAAGGAGCATCTCAAGCTGGAATAGTACCCCATGGTATCTTGATCACCCATTGTGCCACAGTCACTGCAAGAGAGACAATAAATGAGGATCGCTTCTTGTACCCCTGTCTCTCTTGTGTCTGGTGTGATTATATCACCCACACAACCTTCAGAATGGCCCTGCCTGAGGGTCACCATAAATTTATCCTGCTCAAATAGGAGTAATGATTAGTCATATCCCCATTCATATGCGCTTGTCTGACAAGAAAGTAAAGAAAGACAAAATTATAGCTACCTGATCATGTTTTTCTTTGACTCTTTCCAGAACAGTTCTAAAAGCCATCAGAGATGTGTAAATAAAATGTTAATTAATAATCAAGCAGCACACCTAGCCCCACGGTATTCACATGTATGCTGCTGATTGAAAGGATTTTTAAAAAGAACTGTAAAGAAAAAGGAAAGCTGATGTGGTATGAATATACTGATATGCCTCCCTGGCACACTAATTAATTTGGGGAAGGTAAGCAGTTCTTCCTCTGCCTCCATCTGCTGGAGGGAAAAGAGCATAACCTTATTTGGATAAACAGCACAGGCATGAATCAAACAAAGACAATTTCAAAATATTTGCCTTTGTTTTCTCTTCTCCTACATCATATGCTATTAATTTTACGAGAAGTATAAGACCACAAAGCTGCTCACACTTCACACTTGTGTTCTGTGGTATTTTCTCTAAATAAAAGCTGAAGTTCATAGTTAGCAATCGTAATTTGTACTAAACTCTCCTGCAAAATGATACAAATTGCTGAAGTTTTCTTTCTGCTGCTTGTAGAAATGATTTAACGATCACCTTGGCAGATAACTCTCAAATTTCCCAATGTCTATAAACATGAAATACATAGTTTCCTTTTGCATTTACATTGCTAAAGGACCGAGATGAAGTTTTATATATGTCAACAAAAATGAAGGCTCTTTTTATGTTAAAATTACTGTTCAAATGGCAGAAGACAATGGGGCCCTTTTACCAGAAAGCATTAAGAAACAGGCTTAACACATTTTAACATAGAACTTTTTTGTATGCTATACTGATTTCAAATTGGCCCATAACAGGAATTTTTTATTTTTGAACTTATCCTCCACCCCCTTCCTTTTACTAAGCTATGGTTGAGATTTCTACCACAGCCTAGCACATTAAATACTCCAACGCAGCACTGATGCTTATAGAATTCCTATAGGTGTCAGAGAGGTATCGAAGCATTTAGGCCCGTCCCGGGCGTCCTATACAGAATCAGAACAAAACCCGCCCAAAGTAAACCCGATTCTGTAACCGACATCCATGTTGCAAATGCCAGTTACAGAATCGGGTTTGAATAGACGCGGCCGCTATACTTAATCGCGGCAAGGGATCTCCCTGCCACGATTAGTATAGTGGCCGCGGCTACGGCTGCCAGTCTCCCCTCCTTACCCCAACCCCTCCTGCCGACAGAACCCACCCCCCTTGAAGATCACCGGCAGGAGGGTACCCAACCCCTCTTGCCATACCTCCCCAATGACCTCCCCCAAACAATGCCCCAACTACCTACCCCAGACCCCCCCCAACGGCCTCCCCGAAGATCGCAGGCAGGAGGGTGCCCAACTCCTCCTGCCAGACCCCCCATCCAATGAAACCCCCACCCCGGAACCCCCCTTCGGGCTTACCTCCAAGTTGGCCGGACGGGTCTTTGCACTGTCCGGCCAGCAGGCCCACCTCTGTCCAAATGAGGTGGGCCTGACCCTCCCTTGCCCAACCCACAGGATCCTAGGCCCTGATTGACCCAAGCACTTAAGGCCTCTCCTATAGCATGGGGAGGCCATTAGGGGGGTCTGGGGAGGGCAGGTGGGGCATTTTGTTTGGGGGGCTTGTTGGGGGGGTCCGGTAGGAGGGGTTGGGTACCCTCCTGCTGGCGATCTTCGGGGAGGGTTTTGTCAGCAGGAGGGGTTGGGCACCCTGCCACGAACGTCGGGGGTTGGGGGTGTTGGGGAGACTGGCGGTCGTAGCCGCGGCCGCTGTACTAATCGCAGCAGGGAGATCTCTTGCCGCGATAAAGTATAGCGGCCGTGTCTATTTACCATGTAGGCCAGCATTTTACTCACCTTCATTGTAAACGTCTCCCGCTCTGCTAGGGAGACGCGTAGGGCCGCCTACCATCTAGCCTTAGGTGAGCTTAGGTGGGCTTGCGGGCCTCCCTAGGCTCCCGGAGGCACCTTCAATATAGGCGGCCTGCCTGGGGAGCATTTTTTTAGAAAATGTGCCTCCCGATTGGCTGATTAGACAGCTGTAGGACGCCTACAGATGCGTACAATTGGGACGCACTTTGCAGAATCAGGGACTTAGTGCCCCAGGCTGTAGTAGAACCTCTACCACGGCTTAATAAAAGAGGGCCTAATTTTTACATTAGTACATGAGACCTGCCAAAATATTAATATGGGAGTGCTTACTGCTTCCTATTTTGAAGGCACTAAGTACTATTAAGTGCATTATCCAGTTAGCTCATATTAGTTAATTAGTTATGGGGTCTTTTACTAAGACATGCTAGCTGATTTAGCATGCACTAAATGCTAACGCGTCCATAGAATATAATGGGCGCGTTAACATTTAGCACGCACTAAATCAGCTAGCGGACCTTAGTAAAAGACCCCTTTAGTTAGTTAGTTTAATTAGGTGCTATTGACTCATGTTTGAGTCCTAGAAACTTGAAGAATTACAGATCAAAAGAGATCAGTTTTGTGCTAGTCCGGTACTTTCTGCAGTAACAATGACTTAGGCCTGTTTTCACTGAAGCTTGTCTTTAAAAAAAATAATAATTATATTCTGCATATCATACAATTCTATGCGGATTACAAATTATTCATGTACTCAAGCATTTTTCCCTAACTACCGATGGGCTCCCACTCTATCTAATGTACCTGGGGCAATGGGGATTAAGTGACTTGCCCAGGGTCACAAGGAGCAGTGTGGGATTTGAACCCACAAGCTCAGGGTGCCAGGCTGTTGTGCTAACCACTGCACCACACACTCCATTCACTTTCTACAGGGATAAACAGTTTGGTGAAACAGGCCCTTAGCAACTCCTTTGAGATCAGAACAAATTTAACAGAAGCTGATGGACATGTAGGCGACAATGATATAAAATCAAGGATGATGACTGTATGCCCACATTTTGAACCTAATATTTTATCAGAGAATTGGTTGCCTCTTTTAAAATTTGATAATAATAATAATAACAGTTTATATAACGCAGGACCGTGAAGTTCTATGCGGTTTACAATGGCTAAAAGATGTTACAAATTAATTAGAATTAACAAGGTTAGAAGCTAGTTATTAACATCGCTAGAGATCACTTATTGTGGAGTAGGATTGTATGGGTTAGTTGCCTAAATACTTCAGGAACAGGTATGTTTTTAGGTGTTTCCTAAATTCCCCATAAGTAGTAGGCGTGAGCAATCTGTAGATGATATGATGGAGATATGGTATTCTTCTTTAGAGATAGCCCCTAAGCAGCTATAGACCAGTCTCAAATCTCCCATTTGTCTCAAAAATACTCGAAAAGATAGTACTCATCCAACTACGAGACTTCATGGAAACTAACACCACCCTCTCCAATTTCCAATCAGGATTCAGGAAGCACCACAGCACAGAAACGGTGCTTCTAGACATCATAGAGGACTGCTAGCAAATCCTTGATGAGGGGAAATATGCACTGCTGGTCCTACTAGATCTGAGCACAGCCTTCGATGCTATCGATCACTCACTCCTCCTATCCAAACTACACTCGATCCGAATCCATGATGTTGCACTGGCATGGTTCTCCTACTTCTTGAACGAAAGGTCTCGGAAAGTACTACTAGAACCCTCCTTATCAGAACCAAAACCTCTCTGCTATGGAGTGCCCCAGGGTGCATTACTATCCCCACTCCTCTTCAACCTATATGTCAAACCAGTATTCGACATCATAGAAAAATTCCAAATCAAAATCCACTTGTATGCAGACGACAAACAGCTTTACCTTCCCCAACGTCAACACCGAGATGCACAAATTAAAAAAAAACTTCACTGCTGCCTAACAGAAATAAAAAAACTGGATGACTGCAAATAAACTACAGCTCAACGCGTCAAAAACAAAACTTCTCTGGATACACAAGGTCACCTGAGCATACCCCTGCCCATCTTTTTCTTGGAGAAATGACACCCTCATAGCCAAAGATAACATCCGCAGCCTAGGAGTGATTCTCGACTCAAACCTGTCGCTCTCAGACCAACGGGTCCTTTTACTAAGGTGGGGTAGCCGATTTAGCATGTGCTAATTGATTTAGCACATGCTAAATGCTAACGCATCCATACACTATAATGGGTGCATTAGCGTTTAGCGCTGAGCAACCAGGTTTGCTCATAGGTGGGTAAAAAGTATATGAAACATGGCAGGTCTTTTTTCATCTTATTCACACCATCCTGGATGTCTACTCTATTGTAGATTTTGGTATCATCTGCAAAGAGGCAAATCTTACCCAACAGCCCTAAAGCAATATCATTTATAAAAATGTTAAAAAGAATAGGCCCAAGAATAGAACCTTGAGGCACACTACTGGTAACATTCCTTTCCTCAGAGCGGTTTCCATTGATTACTACCCTCTGTCGCCTTCCACTCAACCAGTTCTTGACCCAGCCTGGCACTTTGAGACCCATCCCGAGGACACTCAGTTTGTTTATTAGACATCTGTGTGGGTTTGGATGAGGGAAAACAATTCTTGGTTGCTTTTCTTGATATCTCGGCAGCATTTGACACTGTGGACCATGCAATATTGTTGAAAAGACTGATGAGATGTGGGATTTGCGGATCGGTATTGGCTTGGTTCGAGTCTTTTTTGAGTGGGAGACAGCAGGAAATTCTGATGGGTGGAAAGCTATCGAGTCATAGGGTGGTTAAGATAGGAGTGCCCCAAGGATCAGCTTTATCTGCGGCTTTATTTAATTTGTATCTTGTACTGCTGTGTAGACTGCTTTTGGATCTCGGTGTATCCTACCGACTGTTCACTAATGACATCCAATTTTTTTTCCCTATTGATGGGGATTTTGATGGGGCATCGTCACACCTACATTCAGTAGTGATAGAGATAAAACACTGGATTGGCCACAGTAGGCTGAAATTAAGCATTTAGAAGATGAAGGTGTTGTGTGTCGCAAGATCTTTAGGCTCTAATGTCCCAGAGGCAGTTGAATTACTGGGGGATAGAGTGTTGGTGAGACGAAAGGTGAATTATCTCGGTGTGCTTGTGGACTCAGGACTGACCCTGAGAGGGAAGGTGTTAGCAGTAGTTCAGAAGGGGTATTTCCATCTTCAGTTAGTGAATGGACTTAGGCCTTATCTGGTGGCTTTTCTGTTTAGGATAGCGCTGCAGATGATGGTATTATCTGTTTTTGATTATTGTAATCTGGTGTTCTTGGGAATACCAGGGTCAGCTTTGTGTGCGCTACAGGTTGCCCAGAATTTTGTGGTATCTCTGTTTAGATTGGGAAGACATGAGCATGTGATGGAGTACTATATAAGTTTGTACTGGCTGATTGTAAGGGACAGGACACGTTATAAGCTACTGGTAAATGTTTTCATGTGCCTACAGAAGTTAGCTTCCAAACACCTGATCCAGAGTATCTTGACATGTGTTTCGCCTCAATTGCTTCGATCTACTAACCATTTTGATCTGCTGATTCCATTTGTGAGGGATCTGAGGCTAATGTCATCCAGTGATAGTGTTTTCCATTGTATTGGTCCCAGAGAATGGAACAACTTTCCTGAGTTTATTTGTCAACAGCAGAATAGAGAATTTCAAGAAATTGCTCAGAGGACACCTGTTCTGTCAGATGAACTATAGGGTCGGAGATTGTTTAATTGAGGAGGAGTGGAGACTGTTGAGTACAGGGTGCTGGTTACTGATTTATTCTATGGTCTGGACTGTTTTATGGTTAGAGTGATGTTTGTCACTGATGCGACCTGTATGTTATATGTAATTTTATATTTTGTATGTAAGTATGTAACTCGCCCTGGATAAGGGCAGAAGATAAACAAACAAACACTGTCAAAGGCTTTGCTAAAATCTCAATTTGATGTCATTGCCAAAGTGTATGCCTCAAGGGTCATCATATTCTGCCCTTTTATTCAACTTGTATTTGTCTTCTTTGGAGCTGTACTTGAAGAACTTAGAGTGGAATATAGGATGCATTCAGATAATGTAGTTTTTCTTTCCTGTGACTGGGACTTGGTATGCTTGGCAATGCCAGATAACAAATTATTTAGAGGTTATTAGACCTTGGATATTTGCTCATGACTTGCTTCTTAATGTGAGCACAACTAAAATCATGTTGGGGAGGGTGGAAGAACTGGAGTCGCCTCTCTCCGAATGTAGGAGGATTGATGCTACCAGTTAAAAAAAAAAGTGAAATCATTGAGAGTATAATTGGATTCTACATTGACTATGCATGATCAAATTATGCAAGTGATCCAGTGTTGAAATGTATATTTATACAAAATCCTCAATATGTGTCACGTTAGGATAAAAACTTATATTGAAAAATCTTGCACTGTAACTATAACTAATTTAACCTGTAAACTATGGATATTGGTATTGGTATGTGTTGTTAGGATAAAAACTTATACCTGCAAAAAACTTGTACGCTAACTATGGCAAATTTTAACCTGTTAACTGTATATTGTGTTTGTTGACCTGTAACCCGTCCTGGGCTCTTTCGAGAGGACGGAATAGAAAATGAAATAAATAAATAATTGTGTGCTAAATAGTGCTGCCCGATTCCCGATTCGAATCGATTCACCGATTTACTTCGGGTGAATCGATTCGAATAGATTTAAAACAAAAAAAAATTGGCCTCCCGATTTGGTGACTGACCCACCCCTCTCGCCCCCTAAAGAAGGAGCGGCAGCGCTGCCTCTTGTTGGCCGGCAGCTTCTACTCCTGCTTTAAAGGGCGGGGGTGGGAGGGTAAGTCGTAAAGTGCTAGTGTCCAGCTTCCCCCCTAGCCTCCCGCGCATCCAGGGCCAGATTAAAGGGTGGGCCCGAGGAGTTCAGGGGGGCCCTATGTGCTGCTACGATGACATCACATCGTGCCCGGGTTAGGCTGCAGGCAGCAGTGGTGGTTCTGTGTACATCTTCCCTGCCTCGACAGACAATGCTGCTGTTGGTGCTTGCCTGCACCATAGCCCATCTGCTTGCGGCCCGCCTGCTGGCTTCATTTAATTCCGCTCACTGCCGCTGCTTCAAAAGTGCCAGGCGCGTGCAGCGATTGCACACTGCTGGCCAATAAACCTTCTCTCCATCAGAATTGATGTCGGGGAAAGGCTTATGGACCGGCGGGTGCAATTGCTGCACACGCCTAGCCCTTTTGGAGTTGCGGCAGCAGCGGGGGGGGGGGGGTGGTATTGAATGGAGTCGGCGAGCAGCGGCAAGCAGCAGCGGTGGGCAGGGGGTGAGACGGGAGGTGGAATTGGTGGCAGGTCAGCTTGGGGGAAGGCAGGCAGGCTTTGTGGGGAGGATGGGAGGATTTTGTGTGGATCCTGCAGCTCTTGCCATGAGACTGGACCCACAGCATCACAGCATTTCTTCTGCTACCATCAGACTGCTGCACAATTAAAAAAAAAAAAAAAAAAAAGAGAGAGATCAAGTGTAGGCAGCCTCAATCAGCCTGAGAGGAGAGCTGAGGGGATGAGACAAGGAGTGAAGAGCAAATAGGAATAGGCTATGAAGGAGTGAAAAAGTACTGAACGAAGGATGGGAATGAGAAAGGAGACAGGAAGAGAAATACTGTATAGAGTTGGAAAGATGATAAAGAGTATTTGGAGAGGGGGATGGAGTGAGCAGAGAAAAATGTCTGGTGGGAGAAAGGGAAAGAAAGAGAATATTAAAGAGTAGAAGTAGAGAAGCAAGAAGGGGAAAAGTAAATAAGAAAATGGGTAAATGCGGACGGGGCAGGGCATGGTGGGGAAACCTGGGCAGGGAGTGCAGGCCTTCAAGGGGGGGACAGGCCTTCAGGGATGGGGGGACAGGCAGGACTTCAGGGGTGGGGGTAGGCCTTCAGGGGGACCCTGGTGTAGAAGTACACAGAGGGATGGAAGAGGAGGGGGTTCAAAGAGATTTGCATATGCCGAGGGAGGGAGGGGGTGAAAGAAATAATGGGTCTAAACATAGGAGAGGGAGAGATGGTGGACAATGGGATTTAGGGAGGGAAGGAACAGAAAGGGAGAGAAATTGGACACAAGGAATGGTGTGGAGGAAGATAGAGATACTGGATAGGAAGGGAGTTGGGAAAAGAAAGGGAGAGATGGTGGGGAAGGAGGGAGAGATGCTGGGTGGTGGGGAAGGAGGGAGAGATGCTGGTTGAAAGGGTAGTTGAAAAAAGGTAGATCTGTGGATGGAGACAAAAAAAGGAAAGATGCCAGAACTCCAGGGGAGGGGAGGGAAATGGAAGGGGAGGCCAGAGATAGAAGATGGTTGATTAGCACGAAGAAAGAAGGAGACTCTGGCAAGCAAGTTATCAGAAGACAACCAAAGCCTGGGACCACAACATGATTTGAATAATGACCAGACAACAAAAGGTAGAAAAAATAATTTTATTTTCTATTTTATGATTACAATATGTCAGATTTGAAACGTCTAACCTGCCAGAGCTGGTGTTAGACCGCAAATGTGAGCTAGGATTTAACAGAGAGATGAAAAGTCTTTTTTGTTTGTTTATTTTGTTTACACCACAGCACCAGTGTGGCTGAAGGCAAAGGGGGTAAAGAGGCTATATAAGGGGTGAAAAGGCTATAAAATAAACCCAATTGGGCAGGAAAATCGAATCGAAAAATCAATTCAATGGGCTGAATCGAATCAAAAATTTTTTTTCCTGAATCGGTCAGATCATCACCTTGCTTTTATCCTTTCATATTTCTTCACCTACCCCATACCCTGCCCTCAAGCTGAATTTAAGCCAGGGATCTCAAAGTCCCTCCTTGAGGGCCGCAATCCAGTCGGGTTTTCAGGATTTCCCCAATGAATATGCATTGAAAGCAGTGCATGCACATAGATCTCTTGCATATTTATTGGGGAAATCCTGAAAACCCGACTGGATTGCGGCTCTCAAGGAGGGACTTTGAGACCCCTGATTTAAGCGGTCTTATTAAACAGCTAGTATTTCAATCACCGCTTCCATATTTTCTTAAATTAACTGTAACAACAAACATTACTTCATCCAGTTACAGGGAACGTTCTAAACAAGTCAGGCAAAATTACCAACAGACAGCAAACTCCAGAATGGTTTCCTGATTTTTTATTTCTTAGAAATTATTTCATTCTCTCTGTATTTGAGAGCTTACAGATAGTTTGGAGTCATCAGTATGATCTACTGATGGATATTTAAAATTATTTTTAAAAATAGAATCTTAAACATTCTTTTCTGAGAATTTAATTTACAGGAGAGAAAAATATTTGCACATTTGCTAACTACATTCACTGAAAGACTTCTCTGCATTGATAAAATATCTGGGGACTGGTCTAGCACTGTGACAATGTATGTATAGGACCTGGGTTCAGTTCTAAGATTGGATCTTCAGTTACCTGGACTACCTTGGACTAGCAATGATAGGAATAGGGATACTGAGAAGGCAGTATTAATATTTTCTGTGAGAAGAAAATCCCAATCGCTATATAGCAGTAACACATAATAATCAAATATAGGATCCCCCCCAGTTAATTTGACTTCTGTAGTAAGAAAAATAATGGAAACACTTCTAAAACAGAGAATTGTGCTGTTTCTGGAATCCAGCAGAGTGTAGAACCTGAGATAGCGTTGCTTTTCTAGAGGTAGATTTTATAATTCAATCTTATTAATTTATTTGACTTGGTGAACTGGGAGTTAGACTGAAGAGAATGCTAGACATAAGCAGCATTTTAGAAAGGTCATCCAACCTTAGAATGTAGATGTCTAAGTCAGAATGTCACTTTGGAAATCTCATATGGCTACCAGGACGTGCCATGGCAGCATGGCTGGAGAATCCGGGAAAAGATTGGGAGTTTAGAAGAACTATTATCAAAACTGTACAAGGAAATCTAAAAAAAAATTAGCTTCTTAGAGAGAGAGCTGGAAGATTTACACAATAAGGAGAGAAGGAATAATTTTTGCCTGCTTGGTATTCCTGAAGGCAAGGAAGGAAGAGATGTGATTAGATTTCTATCTTCCATTATTCCATCAATCCTAGCACTTCAATTATCACAGCGTTTTGAAATAGTTCAGGCTCATCGAGTACCTTCTCAGATTTCATCTAACAGTAGATATCCACGTCCTATTGTGGTGAAATTACTAAAATAAATCAGCTCATTGAGATTATGAATGCTGCTAAGATGAAATCTCCAATTAGATTTGAAGGGAGCTCCATACTTTATGTTCAAATCTGCTAAAGGGAGGAGACAAGTACTAGATCTGAGACCGCGCCTTAGACAACTTGGTGCAAAATTTGAGGTTTTCTATCCAATAAGGACAAGAATTTCGATCAATAATATAACTGAGGACTTTACTAAGGCTGTGAATCTGGCAGATTATTTGGACATAAATTTCCCTAATACAATGGATATGTAAAGTGTATTTTACAGTGCTTATTTTCTGCTAACTAAACGGTTGTTACTTTGCTTTTTCAGTTAGAAGTTTGTTTTTTTGTTTTTAAATCTGCTGTTTTGATTCTATCCTAACATCAATTCCTCACCAAGTCAGAAGTACTTATAACATTCCGATCATCTCCTTGACATCAGTTCTACACTGTGTGACAGTACCTTTGATGATGTGGCATGAAACACAGTCATGCAGGCACTGCTTATCTTCAGAGAAAGAAAACACCTCTTCTGGTGGAAACAGCTATTTTTTTAAATTCTTTATTCATTTTTAAAACTTTCAATAATTGCACTACAAGATAAATTCATTTTACACTTTAACATCACTTAATATTCTATCAAAGTCTAATTCACAACAAATATCCCTCCCACATACCCAACAATTGTCCTTAAACATAAGAAAACATCAAGTATCCCCATCCCCCCACCCTAACTTGGACGTGTATGTTCAAAGGGAAAAGGTAGTATTCATTCTTTACAATACGTTGTTAATGGCTCCCAAACATCCTTAAATTTCTTAAAATGCCCCTGCTGTATGGCTATTACCCGCTCCATTTTAAAGATGTGGCATAAAGAATTCCACCAAAAATTATAATTCAGCCGATCTCAATTTTTCCAGTTTTTCATAATATGCTGTATGGCAAGCCCTGTCATAATGAGTAAAAGTTTATTATTATTAAAAGATATTTCACTCTTAGCACTCATTGATGTACCAAATAACACAGTATCATATGATAATGCCACTGGATTTTCCAGTAGATTATTCATTTGACCCCAAATAGATTGCCAAAAGCGAAGTATCAATGGACAATAGAATAGTAAATGATCTAATGTCCCAGCTTCGAGATGACAGTGCCAGCATCTATTAGACTTAGAGTTATCCAATTTCTGTAAACGAACTGGGGTCCAAAATGCTCTATGTAACAGCTTTTACCACGTGACCGGCATTGACAGAGTAAGCGCGTCATTGGCCACAGCGCATGAAAGTGACATCAGCACTTTGTTATTTATGACTCTAAAGGAGTTGCTCTTGACGCAGGAATAGAGGCTGTTACAATTGCAGCATCAGTAAAAAGACGCCAGCGCTTGAGGGGAGCGAATAACGAACAGCCTTCAAAAGCAGACCCGAATCTCCTGCTTCAATGGATCCAATGTTAAGATCTACATAGAGAAACTGGCTTTAGAGTAAACTTTCTACAAGATAATATCTTAAAATCTGGAATGCATCATTAAATGAAGGTGTAAAAATTACCGCTGGAGCCTGGCTTTCGTTTCCTTTTGCCTTTAACTTTATGGCTGCTTTTATTTGCATATCCTTTAAAGGTACATTGGTACCTCGGTTTACAAGTGCACCGGTTTGCGAGTGTTTTGCAAGACGAGCAAAACATTCGCAAATTTGGTGCCTCGTAAACCGAGCTTGCCTTGCTGTATGAGCGCCCCCCCCCCCCCCCCCGAGAACCTGCACCCTCCCCCCCGCGATCCGGCACCCCCCCCGCCGCCACCTGAGATCCCCCAACACACCCGAACCCTCTTCTTACTTCCCTCCGCATCGGCATCGCCGGCATCAGCATGTCCTGTGCCCGAAAATCTGCTTCCTGTGCGGGCCTTGAGCATGTGCGCATGCTCAAGGCCCGCAAAGGAAGCAGATTTTCGGGCACAGGACATGCTGATGCCGGCGATGCCAATGCGGAGGGAAGTAAGAAGAGGGTTTGGGTGGGTTGGGAGATCTCAGGTGGTGGCGGGGGGTGCCCGATGGCGGCGGGGGGGTGCATGATGGCGGCGGGGGGGGTGCCGGATCGTGGGGGGAGGGTGCCTGTTCGCGGGGGGGGGGCTTCGGGGGGAGCAATGCTGGTTCTCGTGGGGGGGGGAAGGTTTGGGGTGGGAACATATCAAAGCAAGTTTCCCTTACTTCCTATGGGGAAACTTGCTTTGATATACGAGCATTTTGGATTACGAGCATGCTCCTGGAACGGACTATGCTCGTAATCCAAGGTACCACTGTATATACTTTGGAAAATGTACGTAGTCTGATAGGTTTAGGGAGGGGAATGCGTTAGAGAAGATTTTGTGACTGGTTCTTAAATTGTCCTTAAATTAAACTGTATTATGAATTATCTGAAAATGGCAAGTCTATGTAGTTTCAATTTGTGTCTCATAGGTTTTGAAATAAGTGGAGGAATGTTTAATAAATTTGAGAATGGTAGAATTTTTAAGACAGTTGATATTACTGTATTTCTGTGTTGTGGTCTTTTGTTGTTTGCTGCTGATCTTTTTGGAGGTTCATTGACCAATGTGCGTGGTCACTTAATATATCATTATATTTAGCATTTTTTTGTTTTAGTCCTGAGTGTTGTGGCCACCTATTGACACACTTTTATATTATCTTTATACTTGTTATCTTATTGAAGTGCATTTATCTTATTTAAGTGTGTTACTCAAAAGGAGATTGCAATTTATCCAAAACACTGCAGCAAAAAATTATTTTTAATGCAAAGAATTTTGACCATGTTACTCCACTCTTGAAAAAAGCCCATTGGTTGCCTATTACCTACAGAGTCACATTCAAAATTATTTTCCTCCCTTTCAAAGTTCAATTTAATCACACACCTTCAATCATAGACAGACTGTTGATCCCATATAAATCTCTGTGATCATTCCGTTCTTGACTATAGCATCTTCTAACGGTCCCTTCTGTTCAACAGTTGTTCTACGATGCAACACACATCTAATCAGTAGTTGCACCTACATTGTGGAATGCCTTCCCCTTAACCCTGAGCCAAGAAACTAACTCCAACAACTCAAATCTTGCCTCAAAACATTTCTCTTTAAAGATGTCTACGAAATCTATACCTAGGATTAAATGTTAACTAGTGTTTTAGCCCGTTACATTAACGAGTGCTAGAATAGATGTGTAGACAGGCATTTCTTTCTTTCTCTCTCTCTCTGGCCCCCTGTCTGTCTGTCTTTCTTTCTGTCTCCCTCCCCCCTCGTCTAGCAGCAGCCCTTCCCTGCTCCCTCTGTCCAGCAGTAGCCCTTCTCTCTTCCTTTTACCTTCCCCCTGTCCAGCAGCACCCCTTCACTCCCCCCTGTCCAGCAGCACTGGTCTGTGGGCCGGCCTAGCAAATGCCCTGTGGCTGCACAGCTCCGTGGGAGTGACCGAGTGAGCCAGGTGTCAGCGACAGAGGAGGAGATCGAAAAGCAGTAATGCTGAATTCGACACTGCCATCTTTCCTCTCGGGGCAGGAGCGTTGCTGGGGAAACCGCTACATGCGTCGCAAACCTCCACAGACTCCTACTGCGCATGCAGGGGCAAGAAGCCACGGATCATTGATAACAGCCGCATAGAGATTGAAGTGCGCATGCATGCTAAGGGTTTTATTGTAGCGGATGAGACTCAAAGGCCACATATCAGATATTCCCCGTCTCCCTTCCATTCAAGTTTCAAGTTTATTTAAATTTGATAAATCGCTTATTTCATACTAAGCGAGTAACAATGAAAATGTATAGTATACAATATTAAAGTATATAGTAAACAACATTAAAAAAGGGGGGGTAAACAACAGACTGACATTACAGACGAACTAAGATACTTTAGGGAAAAACAAGGGAGGGCAAAAGTTACAAAATGTTATTTTCCTAGTGAAAAGAGAGAGAATGTCTGGTGAGGGAAAAACATTAGGACTGGGGTAAAATAGATAAAAAAAGTTATTTTAGAGATTGGGATTAGGATAAAATGGATAAAAAGGGTTATTTTTGAGATTAAAAGAGGCTTTAAAAGAAAAGTTTTTAGATTGGTTTTAAATAAATTAAGATCTTTAATTTCTCTGATGTATAAGGGAAGAGTATTCCAGGGAAGGGGGGCCATAACTGAAAAAATGTCATGGCGTCTGGTTCCTATAATTTTTAAAGAGGGAACCATAAGCAGCCCTTGTGTAGCAGACCGCAGGGAACGGATCGAGTTATGTGGGACTAGTAACCGGTCAATGAATTGTGGTTCATTAGTAGATAATGTTTTAAATGCTAAAAGTGCTATTTTGTATGTTATACGTTGAGTAATGGGAAGCCAGTGTGATTCTATTAAAAAAGGTGTAACATGGTCGTATTTTTTTCCATTGTGAATTATTTTAATTGCAGTATTTTGGATTATTTGTAAGCATTTTTTTTCTTTTTGGGTGATATTTAAGAGAAGTGAATTACAGTAATCTAATTTAGATATGACAAGGGAATGTATTAAAATGTTTAAGGATTGCGGTTCTAAGAACTTAGACATGGAACTGATCAAACGCAGACGATAAAAACAACATTTAACTAAATTGCTGATGTGCTCTTGATAAGAAAATTTGTCATCAATGATAACTCCTAATAATTTAAGTGATGTTACTAACTCAATGGTTATATTGTCTATTAAAAAGGGAGTTGATAGTTTTAATCCCTGTTTCGTTGGGAAGAGTAAAGCCTTAGTCTTTGTTATATTTAGAGCTAATTTATTTTGTGTGAGCCAATTTTTAATTTTTTCTAATTTTTGATTGATGAGAAATATTTCGTTAGGATTTTCGGGGTTAAATGGGTGGGTCAGTTGAATATCATCAGCGTAAGCGTAAGTGGTGAAACCTATAGATTGACTTAAAGTAAAGGTGAAAGAAAGATATTGAAGAGCAGAGGGGACAGAATTGAACCTTGAGGGATTCCATAGTTGTGTGAAAATGGTTTGGACTTTGCGTTATTGAAGTATACCGTAGAAGTTCGGTCAGATAGAAAAGAAGTGAACAACTGTAATGATAAATCGCTGACGCCTATGGTTTGAAGTCTGTCTAAAAGGAGAGAATGGTCAATGGTGTCGAATGCTGCAGAGAGGTCAAGGGAGAAGAGAATAACTGAGTTGTGATGGTCTAGATTGTAGATAATGTTAGTGGTAAGGCCTATTAATGAATATTCAGTATTGTGATTTTTCCTAAAACCGGTTTGATTAGGATGCAGTACGTTTGTAGATTCAACAAAGTCCGACAGCTGGTTAAATATCACCCTTTCGGTGATTTTCGCTAGAAAAGGGATGTTAGCAATAGGGCGGTAATTAGAAGGGTCTTCTAGACTGATTTTATGATCCTTTATAATAGGAAGTATTGTGGCGGTTTTCCATGGTTTGGGTAAAGTCCCAGTATTGAGACTTTTTTTTATGAAGGAAAGTATAAAAGGTCCAAAACAAGAGAAATATTTCTTTAAAATTTCAGGAGGAATGATCTCAGAGGGAGAACTTTTTAAGTTTATCTTTTGGATGATTTGTTTAATGTCTGTCAATGTAGGAATGTTGAAATTGGAACATTTGGCACAAGGGAGTTTATAGTTATTAGAGGTTTCAGGGGGATCAATGACTGGGTTAGAATCAAATTTCTTTCGTATGTTTTTAATTTTATTACAAAAGGCATCGACCAAGTTTTGGGCTGAAAGGGCTGTGCTTTTAATTTCCCTTTGTGAATTGGGATTAAATGATTTTATAATAGAAAATAATATGGAGGGGTTTTTTGCTGTTTTAATTTTATTGGAATAGTAAATTCTTTTCGCTTTGTTGATTTTGGTTTTGTAGAAAAGTGATTGTTCTTTATATAATTTCAAGTTTTCAATTGTTTTCTTTTTACGCCATTTTCTTTCGAGGGATCTAAGTTGTCTTTTTTATTTTTATGCAATATATCCAACCCATTTCCCTTTTGTAGCATGTCTTGTCTGTAATATCTTGTAGTCTGTCTCTTATTACCCTGTTTTTACTTATATTTTAAATTTTGTACAATATAAACCGCTTTGGTAATTAAAGCAGTATATCGAGCCTAAATAAACTTGGAACTTAAGTGTGTGTGTGTGTATATATATATATATATATATATATATATATATATATATATAATGGCTTTAACTTGTGTTATGCTTAATGTTAAAGGTTTAAATAACATGGTAAAAAGAGGAAATATTTTGGATTTTATATCTAAATCTAATCCAGGTATACCCCCTCCTTTACCTACGCGTAGCGTGGGTTTTAGTGCCAGCAGCACTGGTAACAGTTCCGACGCTCATAGAATTCCTATGAGCATCGGAGCAGTTACTGCCGCTGCCGGCGCTAAAACCCACACATTAGTAAGGGAGGAGGATAGTGTTTTTGCAAGAAACACCTTGTTGTAAGGTTTGTTAGTGGCCCCCACAATATATGGTTGGTGGGGTCACTTGAGAGGCGCCCTTACAAACGCCAGGTCCCAGGTTCAGTTCCCTCACAGATGATTCACCAGGAAGTAGAATCAAAGAGGCACAGCCAGAGGTGATTGCATAAAGAATATATTATAGAAATAGGCTTACAGAAAAGTAGTATTCATAGGCATTACAACAATTAAGCATTACAATTAAGTAGAGAGCAAAGCAGTTTCCCTGCCTTACATAGTTCAGAGGCAAAGAGACAGAGAGTTTGAAGTTCTAGGGAGAGCCAGAGAGAGAGAGAGAAAGGGGGATGGGGTGATAGTCTAAGTTTCGGGTTCCAGAGATCGGCCAGAGAGAGAGAAAGAAAGAACAAGAGAGCCAAGACCCAAGAGCCCAGAGATAGATTTATAGATAGATTGATAGATAGATAGATAGATAGATAGAGATTTTTGTGTGTTGCAGAGAGGAGGCTTTTATAGCTTGGAATCTTATTCTGAATATAGAAAAACTATTGAGCTTCAATAGAAGTTAAATCTCCCCCTCCTTAGTAAACTTGTGCTAGACAGACGAAGAATAGGCTATGGTCATATATGTATTTCCATTCTGTCTCTGACAATAGTTTCTGATTAACTTTAGTTATCTGTGCACCTGGACCCATTGTCCTAAGCACCCTCTTAATCAGACATTAACACCTTTTAGCTAATCATGATTCAATCAGGGCTACTTAAACATATCAATCAGGGCTACTTAAAACAGTCTCCCTTCCCTCAGGGTCTATCTGCATTCACATGCCAGAGTCAGATTGATATAATTTCCCATAGGCCTTCGCTGACATAAGTTATGCCAACTGAAAATGCTGAATGGTAGCGATAGCTATGCTGACACTTGTCATCTATGGAATCTGTTAATCTTAAAACTAAGTGGTCTTTTCCAGTTATATTTTCCCCAGCTGATGCTATTAAAAATGAAGTTGCTATCTTAATTCAAAATCGTCCTGATAAAACAATTTTATCTCATCAAATTGATCTATGTGGAAGATGGGTTAAAGCTGATTTGCTCATTATTAAGAAATCAATTTCAGTTATAATGTCTGTGGTCCCAATGTGGATACCCCTGTTTTTGTTTTTAGTATATAGCTAATGTTTCCAGATAGTGACACACCATTCCTCATTGAGGGAGATTTTAATAATATTCTTGATCCAACATTGGACAGGAAATCTCATTGTTTATTCGTAAGAAATCAGTCCTGGCAAAAGCTGCAAGATTTATTGATACAATTTAAATTAACTGATCCTTTGTTGACTTTCTCATCCAACAGAGAAATAATTTACTTTTCATTCTATTCCCCATGCCACATTCCAGAATAGATTTCTTTTTAAAATTTCAAAAAGTTACATACTGTACATAAAATTTTATAAAAAATCAGAACAAGATAGGAACAAAAACAGACAGATTCAGTCTTTACATAAGGTCGATTGCTCAAAGTAATTCTTATCACAATTTATTGACTTGGTTGAGATTAAGGAAATTTCAGTGTCTGACCATGCAATGGTATTGTTACAGTTTAAATAAAGGTCTTTGTAAAGTACTGTCATGAGGCCCTTGGAGATTTAATGCTAGTTTATTGCAAAATGAAGACTTTATTGCTAAAATTGAAGATGAAATACAGTTGTTGCTTTTTTTTTTTTTTAAGTAAACAAGCCTTCGGATTCTCCCGGGCATTATATATGGGATTCATTTAAGGCTTACATATTCAGCCCATTGGTCAAAACCCCCCCCAAAAAAAACCAAACTGACATGATGAAATCTCATATTATGGTTTTAGAGAGAGAATATCAAGAGGATCCAAACAACATTGAGGTTTTACAACAATTGCAAAAGGAGACTGAAAACTTTCTTGTTTGCTAAACATTTCGGAAACTAACCTTTTTAATTTAGATTTTCTTTTGTTTTTCAGTATTATGTTTTCGTTACTGTTAACCGAGTCAAGCTCCTTTTGGTTGATGACCCGGTCTATAAAACTAAGTTTTAGTTTAGTTTAGAGACATATGCTTATAACCTTACCCTCAATAGAGACGCCAGTAGGAATGGTTTTTATGCATCATGCAACTTATTATGTCAACAATAATAGATGTAGTCATCAAATTGTACAATATTTAAAAGTTAAAAGAACTTCTGCTTTTGTGCATGCTATACAAGATGAAGAGGGAATAGTATTCAAATCTGATCTGAAATATGAAGTGGTTTTTGAGAATTTTACCAACTTTTATACACTTCAGAATTGAAGCACCAGATAGTTTCTGGATAATTTGGGGCACCCTATGCTGTCAGAGATGGATTGTGAACTGATATCTAAAGATAGAGATAATAGAGAAATCCTAGAGACTATGGAGGGTACGGCTAAAGATAAATCACCTGGCCCAGATGGGATATCACTTGAATTTTATTGGACTTTTAGGAATCTTATAGTTTCTCATTTGTTAGAATACTATGCATACTTATTACAAACAGGAATAATAACAGGTTCGTTTAGAGAAGCTTCTACTATAGAGATATCAAAACCTGGAAATAATCCACTTGCTTTCAGAATTATAGACCTATATCTTTAATTAATGTGGATGCCAAAATTTATGCCAAGGTGTTAGCAAACAGACTGTAGAAGATATTATCTAAGTTGATTCATTCAGATCAAAATGGATTTATCTGTGGGCGTCTCTCCAGTGATAACACAAGAATGTTCACTAAAATGTATTATATGTCTTGCAGCAGATATTAGCAGTGAGTCTGGATGCTGAAAGAGTTTTTGATAGGGTTGAATGGTCATTCATGTTGGAGGTGTTAAACTGGTTTGGATTTCCTGACAAATTTATTAAGATGACTTCAATTTTGTGTACTGCTCCTGTTACAAGGTTATTCATAAATAATATGTTATCAGATCCATTTCATCCGGCTCGTGGAACAAGACAAGGATGCCCACTCTCTCCATTATTTTTTAACTTGACTTTGGAACCTATGCTAATTGCAATTGTAAAAATTCAAATATTAAAGGGGTGTCCTGTAAGCAAATTAAAATTAAACTCTCGGTGTATGCTTCTGATGTTTTCTTATATACTACTCCATATTCTTTACAACATATTTTACAGATCAACAATGGATTCTCTGCTGTTTTGGGATATAAATGAAATACTACAGAAACAGAGGTCATGCCTTTGAATTGTCCAGAGACTGGTAATAAGATTAAGGAAATGGTGTTCCAATGGTCACTATGTAAGATCAAGTATTTAGGCATTTTCTTTGGTCCAACAATTGAAGAAACAATTGATTACAATATCACTCATTTGTATGACCATATAAATAAAGTGATAGCAAGATGGTCACCTCTCAAGTTGTCTTGATGGGGGTGTTTAGAATACTATCAAGATGATGATTATTGCCAGTTATCAATTACACTCTTAGTATGTTGTCCTTTATATTTGGCAGAGGAATATGTCATAAATCACAAAACATTCTTACAAAGTTTTTGTGGAATAATAAACCACCCAAGATTAGTTTAAAGAAGCTTAAAGGTGATAAAGAATATGGAGGTGTTAAATTTCCAACTTTCTATGAATTTTACATGGTTTTTATGTTAAGACAAAGTTCCAAATGGTTACTTTCAGAATCTCTGTCACTATCGTCCACATGGATTAAATTTGAGGAGGCTTTGTTTTGTATACCCTTATGGACAATACCTTTTACTAGTAATAAGGAATGAGGTGGTTGTAGTCTCCAAGATAGCATTTCAAGAACTAGAAAAAAAGTGTTAAAATCAAATAGACTGAACCTCTTGGGCTGTAATATGGAATAACCCAATGTTCAAAATTCAAGAGATGATTGTGGTCTGGAAGATTTGGAAAAGAGCAGGAATCTGGCAGATTAAGCAATTACAGTACAGACAGAATTGGATTCCTTTTCCCAAATTATGGAGAAATGTGGTCTGCCTAAACAGCAGTATTATAGATGGATTCAACTTTTACACTGTCTTAAATCTGTTCATTCACAACTTAAGCTTCAAGATGTGCAACCAGAGTGTTTGTCTCTTTGGAACACATATTATTTAAGAGTCATAAGAACATAAGCAATGCCTCTGCTGGGTCAGACCTGAGGTTCATCGTGCCCAGCAGTCCGCTCATGCGGCAGCCCAACAGGTCCAGGACATGTTCAGTAATCCTCTATCTATACCCCTCTATCCCCTTACCAGCAGAAAATTGTCCAATCCTTTCTTGAACACCAGTACTGTACTCTGCTCTATTACGCTCTCTGGAAGCGCATTCCAGGTGTCCACCACACTTTGGTAGCGCTCTCCACTGACATTCCGCTCCGCCGGCTGACATGCGGCAGCGCCGCCGCTCTCCTTTCCCGCCCTTTTCCCCCTTGGGTCGCTCTCGCGTCTTCTCTCACCTTACCTGCCGTAAATGCCCTCCGTGATTCGGTTCCATTTTAACGGCCGACGGAGTTTGCTGCAGTCCGCATTCCGCCGCTTCATCCTCCCGTCGCCTGTGCCTGCCCACTTAGCCTCCCCGCCCTGTCCAGCCGGGGAGGAGGGAGGGGTTGTTAAAGGACAGTTTTTATTTCACCGGGAAAAAAGAACTCCCGAAAAGAAAATAACCCTCGTCTCTCCGCCCGTCCGCCGCGGCACTGAGGAGACGGACCGAGGTTTTATTTTTGGTTTGTTTTTTTTGAAACAAAGAAATAAATATTAGGACCCTCCTCCTGGCTTCTCAACGCGCCCTCGACGTCATGCCGACCCGCATTGTGATGGACGCGGCCGCCGAGCCAATCGGAGGAGCAGAGAGGGAGAGCGCACAATGAGCGGCGGCGGAGACGGCCAACCGCGACCCCGGAGACCAACCGCCAATCACGACCGAGGAAGCAAGAAACCCGTCTTATTGGTGTTAAACTGTTTTTGACAGCATTTCAAGAAATCAATGTTATGATCTTCCTCAGCTTTGGTTTCCTTTTGACCTTCATGAGAAGATTTGGCTTCAGTGGTGTCGGGATTAACCTCCTCATTGCTGCATTTGGGATCCAGTGGGCCATCATTCTGGATGGAGTTCTGTTTCATTTCAAGGAGGGAAGCGTAACGATCAACATGCCCAGTTTATTGATTGGATCAATGAGCACTGTCCCGGCGCTAATCTCAGCAGGCGCTCTCCTGGGAAAGGTTAACCCAGTGCAACTGATTTGGGTGACGTTGGTTGAGGTGACACTTTTCACAGTTAACAGATGGATTATTTCAGACTTCTTTATGATCGAGAAGCATGCCAGCCTGATGTTTGTTCACATTTTTGGAGCTTATTTTGGACTGGCGATTGCCTGGTTCTTCTACCGCCCTTTGCTAGGCAAAAACACGGAGAAAGAAAGATCACAGCCTACATCAGACCTGTTCTCACTGTTGGGTTCACTTTTCCTATGGATGTTCTGGCCCACATTTAATTCGGTTCTGGTTCCGAATACCTCTAAAAGAAGGAATGCTGTATATAACACGTATTACGCCCTCGCCATCAGTACAGTCACAGCCTTTTCATTTTCAATTTGTACCAATGCAAGAGGGAAGCTGAACATGGTGCACATTCGCAATGCGATGCTGGCCGGTGGTGTCGCTGTCGGCTTCTCAGCTTATTTCATTTATTCGGCATGGATTACAATGTCAATTGGTTTCCTGGCTGGCATGATCTCAGCACTCGGCTTTACATACATACAGGCATATTTGAATTCAGCGATTCAGATTCATGACACCTGTTGCGTTCATGCCACATTTGGTTTACCAGGGCTGCTTGGAGGGGTCGCTTATGTTGTGCTCACTTCAGTGGATAATTGGGATAATTTAACAAGGTTGGGTTATCAAGCCGTAATTGGGATTTCTTGTATCTTAGTAACCTTGATAATGAGTCTTGTAGGGGGACTCCTTACAGGTTTATTTCTAACCTGCAAATTATGGAACGCACCTAAGCACTGGAAATATTTCTTGATCAAGCTTATTGGGAGTTTCCCCATCTAGCTAATAAACTTTAAACAAAGGAAGACATTTGAAGACAAGCTCAGTTCGAGTTGATAAGATGACATGCTACAGGAATGTAAAGACATCAGCCACAAAGGAAAAGGAAGAACTGCCCAACTGAATCTGTGCTTAAAAATGCATCTTCATTATAGCTTTAAAGATACCTTCAGCTGCTGTTTCTAATTAAAATTTTCCTTCATTTTTTCCCCCACAATGTTTTCCCCTTAATTGTGCAACTATCTTATAACAAACGTAGTTCCTTCCCTTCTTCCCTCCATGTTCTAGTATGTCTAGTTAGCTTGGCATTATGTCAAATGTTTTTTAACATTGTAAAAAAATTTTCATTTTGTATTTCGCCAAGAAATATTTTAATAGTCCTGTCCCTCTTTATCTTCCTAGCTCCTTTCCTATAACCCTTCATTGTAGCTCCTTTTCAACCTAACCCTGTAAACCGTGCCGAGCTCTACGCTTGTGGAGATGGCGCGGTATACAAACCTAAGGTTTAGTTTAGTTTAGTAAAGAAGAACTTCCTAGCATTCATTTTGAATCTGTCCCCTTTCAACTTTTCTGAATGCCATCTTGTTCTTTTATTATTCAAAAGTTTGAAGAATCTGTCCCTCTCTACTCTCTCTATGCCCTTCATGATCTTATAAGTCTCTATCATATCCCCTCTAATTCTCCTCTTCTCCAGGGAAAAGAGACCCAGTTTCTCCAATCTCTCAGCGTATGAAAGGTTTTCCATCCCCTTTATCAGATGCATCGCTCTCCTCTGAACCCTCTCGAGTAACGCCATGTCCTTCTTAAGGTACGGCGACCAATATTGGACGCAGTACTCCAGATGTGGACGCACCATTGCCCGATACAACGGCAGGATAACTTCTTTCATTCTGGTTGTAATACCCTTCTTGATTATGCCTAGCATTCTGTTTGCCTTCTTAGTGGCTGCTGTGCACTGTGCCGTCGGCTTCATTGTCATGTTCACCATTACCCCCAAGTCCCTTTCTTGGGTACTCTCATTTAATAACATCCCTCCCATCGTATAGTTGTACCTCGGGTTTCTGTTTCCCACATGTAATACTTTACATTTCTCAACGTTGAACTTCATCTGCCATCTCGTTGCCCATTCCCCTAGTTTGTTCAAGTCCCTTTGCAATTCTTCGCAGTCCTCTTTAGTCCGAGCTCCACTAAATAGTTTGGTGTTTTCCGCAAATTTTATCTCACACTTCGTCCCTGTTTCTAGATCATTTATGAATATATTAAATAGCAGCAGCCCGAGCACCGAACCCTGCGGGACCCCACTCATGACGCTCCTCTAGTCCGAGTAGTGGCCCTTCACTCCTACCCTCTGTTTCCTAACCGCCAACCAGTTTCTGATCCATCTATGTACATCTCCTTCCACCCCATGGTTCTTCAGTTTCCGGAGTAGGCATTCATGGGGCTTTTTGGAAATCTAGATATATGATGTCTATGGGGTCTCCTTCGTCCATCCATTTGTTAATTCCTTTGAAGAAGTGCAATAAGTTCGTTAGGCATGATCTCCCCTTGCAGAAACCATGTTGGCTGGTTATCAGAAGTTCGTTTCTTTCAAAATGTTCATCGATGTTTTCTTTTATTAGTGCTTCCACCATTTTCCCTGGAACCGAGGTCAGACTCACCGGTCTATAGTTTCCCGGGTCACCTCTTGATCCCTTTTTAAAGATGGGCGTAACTTTGGCTATCTTCCAGTCCTCCGGGATCATGTCTGTTTTTAGGGATAGATTGCAAATTTGCTGCAGTAGTTCTGCTATCTCCTCCTTTTGTAACTACGTATGGTCAACAATTTCATCTATGCTCTCCTTATCAGAACCTTTAGCTTATCAAATAAATCATATTGGGAGGATTTTGTCTAACATCTAGTATTGATAGTTATAAAGCACAACTGAAGAATTTATTGATGATATCTGTTAAAACTTTTATATAACTGTAAAGGCTTTTCTAAATTAGACTATCTGGTGGAATTTGCTGTGCTTAATATGAGAACATTTATGCATAAAGAGTGGCAATTTGAGGAAATTTAAGAAAATATGGGAATGGTTATTAAACTTTAGTGAGTATAAAGGATATTATGTTAGGTACTATCTTTAGTATTGTGTGACATCTAATGTGGTTTGTTGTTTTTTTTTTCTGTTACGTTATTATATTGTGTTTATGTATTTAAAAATGTCAATAAAAATATATATGAAAAAAAAAACCCCAGTGATGACCTGGGTTGGTCACTGTTAGAAACAAGATACTGGGTTGATGGATATTTGATGTGTCCCAGTATGGCAATTCTTATATTCTTATCTTATATTAACTAGCAGAGCAACAGACAGGAAAGAGAGAACCTAAGAACATAAGAAATTAAGAATTGCCACTGCTGGGTCAGACCAGTGGTCCATCGTGCCCAGCAGTCTGCTCACACGGCAGCCCCCAGGTCAAAGATCAGTGCTCTAAATGAGTCCAGCCTCACCTGCATACGATCCAGTTTAGCAGGAACTTGTCCAATTTTGGTTTGAATCTCTGGAGGGTGTTTTCCCCTATGACAGACTCTGGAAGAGCTTTCCAGTTTTCTACCACTCTCTGGGTGAAGAAGAACTTCCTTACGTTTGTACGGAATCTATCCCCTTTCAACTTTAGAGGGTTATTTCCTGCCCTTGAAGAGGCTACTAGACCATTAGGACATGTTAAAGTAGACCTGGAGAAGGCCTACAGATGTTCATGTGGGCTCAGGGGGCAGTGGGAGTGATGCACACAGGGGGGGGGGGGAGGGATAGTTGAGGTTACTTAGGGTGTTATAGAGTTTTAGTTTTAGACAAAAAATATCTGGACATTTTTGGCCAAACCCCATATCCAGATTTTGGCTCTGTTTTGTGTCAAATCTGACACCAAAACCAAAATCTGGAAATTTGGTCAGCCTCTAAGATGGATGTCCAAATCCGAACGTCAGAAATGAATATCCTGGCACTGTCTCACTGCTGATAGAACTTTAGATCATATGCTCTTCCATTGCACCGCCCTCCAATCTTTCTGGTCTTGTATCTGGAAAACTATAAAGACTATAACCTTATGTTCCAATGATCTTAATTTTGATATGGTTATCCTTCATTCTCAATATCTTTATTTCGCCAGCTCTGATTGTCCTCCTAAACTGATTGACACAATGTTTCCTACGGCTCTCATGTATATTCTTAAAAATTGGAAATCAGCTTCTCTTTTGGACTATACCTTTTGGTGGAACTCATACAGAGCTTTTTAGAATCAGCCCCTTTTAATACTATAGCCTGCAGCATTAGGGATAGCCTAATAGTTAGTGTAGTTGACTGGGTACCATGGGATCCAGATTCAAATTCCTTCAGGGACAGAAAAACAGCTACAGACCTGAATATATAGGACACTTGCAAGCCTGAAGGCTATTAAAGTGGTGTACATTCAGGAACAGTAGGTATTTTTTCTGTTCCTAGAGGGCTCACAGTTCAAAAAAAGGGGGAAAAGAGTCACAAACAGCTAAAATGGGATTTGAGCATTTGTATCCTGATGCTAACCTTGCTACTTTAACCATTAGACTACCCTTCTAATCTGCATGGATACCTGTGAGGCATTTCATAAGATGGATATTCTTCTGCTGCCACACAGACATCTATGCCCCTTCCTCTTTGGCTTTTCAGAAGGACTTTTCCTTGGCTTGATGTTCTAATATTTCTCCCCATCTCTCACGGAACCTAACGCTATATCCCGACATAGGACCCCTGAGGAAGGCATTTTTTGCCGAAACACGGCCCGTGTAGAGTCAAGGTTTCAGTGTGTATTTTTGTTATAATTTTTTAATAAAGCATTGTACTTTTTAATCTCCTGGTTACAAGTTTTGGTTCCATTCTGTGCGACTTTGGACACCCCTGTTTTGTTCTGGAACCTTGGTCCTTTGTCTCTGACTTTGGGCTCCCAGCTGGTGCTGTGCGCCCCCTCAGTGGCATTTGTGGATTGTCCTTGTTTTTCCTGTTCATAATTAAGACATTTCAGTTTGTAAAATGGATGTTTGCAGTACATGGACATCCATCTCACATGTATTTTAGAACAGGATATTCATTTCTTTTTATTTAGGTTCAAATTTTTATTAAAGTTTTGCAATACAAATGCATATAAACAAAAAGGAAACATAAGGATATACAGAAAGTCCAAACCATGGACAGCTAGATAGATATACATCACGGCTATAGATAACTGCAAGCAAATCAGGAATCAACAAAGCTGAAATAGGGAAAAAGGGAGCAGGGAGGAAGGGAAGTGAAGGAAAAGGAAAGGAGAGAAGGAGGGAATGGGAAGAATATAGATCAGTAGGAAGATGGAGTAGTCAAGTAAGAGATTGAGATTGCATAAAGGTATCTAAATAATGCCATTTTTCGAGAATTTTGATATACAAAGTTTTTTAGTAGCATATTGTTCATATCTATGGTAAAGATATACTCATCTTATGCTACGCGGGAGGGGATAAGCACAGTGCTTACCCCCACCCGCGTAGCATAAGATGAGTATATCTACTTAATATATTTGTTGAAATAATTAAAAAAAATATATTTAAAATAAGAGACCAATGACGATTAGGGGTGCCAAAGCTCTGTATGATCTAAAAATTTAGTGGCATACAGATGGTACCACTGAGGTCTGTAAGCTGATAACAATATACTTTTGAAAAAAATACAAGAGAAAAAGATATGATTCTCCTTGTTGATATTTATGCAGACATGAACTTAAGCATCCTTACATGCCTCCATAACCGTGATTCACATGAAACATAGGTAATGTAAATGTAGGCCTTCAAAACGCTAGCCTACATTTCTGGCGCCTCTGTTTCACAGAGCCGCAATTCTGTAACCGGCCCGGTGCATGGTTGACATGTGACCGCGCTGGCTAATACTGGTACCAGTTGCAGAATCCAGACCCAAATGTCTATAGTACCTGAAGCTATCATACAGCCTGGTATCCTTCACCAGTTTCACAATCGGGGGAGAGGGAAGGGGACAGAAACTACTGGGAGATTAAGGAAGTGTTATGCTTGAACCCCTGCAATGGACATCTGTTCAACCAGAACACATTTCTGTAACCTGGATGTTACAAAAACCAGATCTAAATAAGGATGTCTAACTTTTTGGACTTAGACGATTCTTCCTCTTCCCCTTCCCCTTCACTATTACTATTTAACACTTCTATATTGCTGAAGGGTGTACATTTTGACATTATATAGACAGTTCCTGCTCAGAAAAGCTTACAATCTAACTTGGACAGACAGGCATGACATAGAGAGTGGAGCTGCAGAACCCAAGGTAAGAAGAGTTAGGAGTTGAAAGCAGTTTTAAAGATGTGAGGTATTCATTTGGACTTGAACACTGCCAGAGATGGAGCCCGTCATAGGGATTCAGGCAGTTTGTTCCAAGCATATGGCGCAGTGGTTAAAGCTACAGCCTCAGCACCTTGGGGTTGTGGGTTGAAACCCACGCTGCTCCTTGTGACCCTGGGCAAGTCACTTAATCTCCCCCATTGCCCCAGGTAAATTAGGTAGATTATGAGCCCACCGGGATAGATAGGGAAAAATGTTTGAGTGGAGGAGTGTGTGGTGCGGTGGTTGAAGCTACAGCCTCAGTACCCTGGGGTTGTGGGTTCAAACCCCACGCTGCTCCTTGTGACCCTGGGCAAGTCACTTAATCCTCCATAGCCCCAGGTACGTTAGATAGATTGTGAGCCCACCGGGACAGAGAGGGAAAATGCTTGAGTACCTGATTGTAAAACCGCTTAGAAAACCTTGATAGGTGGTATATAAAATCCTAATAAACTTTTAAAAAAAACTTTTAAAAAAAAAACTTTAAACTTTACCTGAATAAATTAATGTAAACCGTTCTGAGCTCCCTTGGGAGAACGGTATAGAAAATTGAATAAATAAATAAAGGAAGGAGTCTGGAGTTGGGAGAAGAAGAGAAGGGCACAGATAGGAGGGACTTACCAGTTGAGTGGAGTTTGCGGGGAGGAAAATAAGGGGAGAAATATGAAGAGAAATAAAGAGGGGCAGTTGAGTGAATGGATTTGAAGGACAGTAAGAGGAGTTTGAATTATATTCAGAAACAGATGGGAAGCTAATGAAGTGACTTTAGGGGAGGAGTAATGTGAGTATAGTGGCTCTCATGGAATATGAATTAGGACAATCGATTTTTAGCTGTATTCTCTTACAAGGTGCTATTGATTATTCCCCTAAGGTGATATTGTAAGTCACCCTTAATACCTTGTAACTAAGTGTTATTCAATCAACTTTTATTGGCCCTCAGAGATGTCACCCAGGGATCAACACGATCATATCCCTCGGCTTTACACACCCAATCGTCATCGGGTCAAAACTAAAGTGCAAATGGTATATTCTTTCTTTTTTCTTTTTTTTCCTTTTTTTCTTTTTTTCTTGTGTGTTAAACTCTTATTAATAATCTTAAAACAATAAATATAACTGTGAGTTTTAAAGAAAATACTTAGCTTCACCGGGATGGTAAGTAGCAGTTGGTAAGGGATATATATGCCGACATGTTTCACCCCTAAAAAGGGGGTTTCTTCAGGGCTACTATCCCTGTAAACAAGAGACCTTGTTTAGATATAGAAAACGCTAAGCATAACTCATAAAATGTATAACATTCACACCATAAATATGCTCATACCTTTTTTGTTAGTTATACACGGCTGGCCACCCGATCTAAGTTATTTTTCCAAGATGGCCGCGGCGTGCTTAGAAGCGGGTTTAAATGTCCCAAAACCCGGAAGTGCGGTGGGAAGGGGGAGGAAACCCAACCTCTGCCCACACCCACTCCGGGGGAGGGAAATGTTTACTTTTCTGTTTTTTCTTTCTCCTATCCTCCCATCATTTTGGTTTAGGGGAAGCCCTTACACCCCCAGCGAAACATCATAAAAGGGATGACCACTCTAGTTCTAAGTTTAACCCATAGGGGATAACCGATTTTAAACGGTATATCCATTGTTGTTCCATGTAGTTTAGCTTGGCCTCCAAATTCCCCTGTATCCCTTCTGTCTTTAGTGTGTCAATGACCCGCCATCTGATCTGATCAACTTGATGTTGTTTTGACAGCCAGTGTTGAACTAAGGGCGCGGATACATTACTCGTCACTATTCTAGATTTATGTTCATTGAGTCTTAGGTGAATCGCACGTTTCGTGCGACCCACATATACCAAAGGGCACGGGCATACAATAACATATATAACCCAAGCCGATTTGCATGTTGTATATGTTCTCGCTTGAATGACTCTTCCAGTATGTGGGTCTTCCCATACATTATCCCCAATGGTCTTATCGCACCATTGGCAATGGGAACAGGGGGCATGCAGGCCCGATGGTACATGGGCTGGTCTCCGGCGTTTCAATAATTGGCCAATGGTGTTTCCCTTAGTGTATGAAATGAGGGGAAAATTAGTCAAACCCCTAAGATTCTTTAAAATATGCCAATGTTCCCTAATGGATCTCACCATACTATTAACAATTACAGAGTATGGCAATACGCAGACCAGATCAACCTCCTCCCGGGTAGAACGGGACCCCCTATCGGTGTCTTGAAGAAGTAAGTCCCGATGTGCAAACCGAGCCCTTACATATGCTTGGTGGATACATTTTTCTGGGTAGCCCCGAAGACGAAAACGTTGGCTAATATCTTTAGCCACCCTCTGGAACTCATTTATATCTGAACATATTCTTCTGGCCCTTAGAAATTGACTGATGGGGAGACTGGTCTTAAGTCTATGGGGATGAAAACTTCCAAAATGTAACAAAGTGTTTCTAGCCACTGGTTTTCTATATAGGGTGGTATCAAAAGTATTGCCCACCCTATATATTGTAATGTCCAGGAATTCAATTTGTGACCTATTATATGTTGCAGTAAATTTTAAATCAGGGTCCACCGTATTGATCCACTGGATAAAATTGATCAATTCAATCTCCGATCCGATCCAAAGGAAGAAAATATCATCCAAGAACCTGAGCCACAATTTTATATGAGTATTATAGGAACTCGATGGATAGATGTTTTGTTCTTCAAACCGGCCTACGTACAAAGTCGCCACCGATGGGGCAAAGGTGGCCCCCATTGCAACCCCATGGACCTGTCTATAATATATCTGCTCATATGAAAAATAGTTGTTTTTTATAACCCATTTCGCCAAAGGTAAAAGGAACTCCGTGGTAATTCGTTGTGGTCCTTGTCTAGCGTCCAAAGTCTCTTTTATGATATCAATAGCCCCTTCCTGGGGGATCCTCGTATATAGGGATACTATATCCAAGGTCACCATATAACATCCTAAAGGGGGTTGGGCTACCTCTCCAAGTCTTCTGAGGAAATGAGCAGAATCTTTCAAATAAGATCTTACCGATGCTGCTGCTTGTCTCAAAAAAACATCCAAAAACTTGGAGAGGGGTTCTAATATGCTGTCCCTTGTGTTGACAATGGGTCTCCCCGGAGGATTTTGAAGGTCTTTGTGTATCTTTGGCACAAAGTGAATGATTGGCGTCTTGGGAAATTTCTCAAGCAGAAATTTGTATTCGTTTTTAGTAATACACTTATCCTCATATGCTCTGGTGACATAATCAAAGATTTCTTTCGCCAACTCATCCCCCGGATCACTAGTCATGGGGCTATATGATGTTGTGTCACCCAATTGTAGCCAAATTCTGGACGGATTAAAGGGGAGAAAGATAGAGTGGAGGACCTGAGAGTAGTGGGTTGCAGTAATCTATGTGTGAGGTGATGAGGGCATGGATAAGAGTTTTGGTAGTGTGCTCAGAGAGGAAAGGTTGGATTTTAGTAATAATATAGTGGAAGAAGCAGCAAGTTTTAGCAATAAGTTGTATCTGGGTAGAGAAGGAGAAAGAGGAGTCAAAGATGACCCCGATATTGTGCTCGAGATTGCAAGATTCCCCTTTGTGATTGGAGCTGGCATCCATATTTTTGGCTCTCCCTAGTCCCATCCAGACCATGTTGCTTGCCATTTTAACATACTACAGTGTTAGACATTTATATCCTGCCTTTGTAAAATTGGAGTTTAAATTTCCATGCAATATGAGCATCTAAACTTCAGTTTTCAAATATCCAAAATAAGACTAGAGCTTATAAAATAACTGCCATGATGTATTTAGATTTCAGCAAAGCCTTTGAGATGGTTCCACATCAGCAACTTAGAAATAAATTTAGCACCTTTGGTTTGGACCCTTAAGTGATTGATTAGGTTAGTAACTGACTAATTGGAATGTGACAAAGGGTAGCAACAAATGGAATTCACCCTAATGAAAAGGCATTACCAGTGGTGTTCCACAAGGATTGGTTCTTGTTCCACTTTTTTAACATTTTGTAATCTATATTGTGGAAGTGCTGTCTGATAAGTTCTGCCTCCTTGCAAATTTCACTAAAATATGAAAAAAGATAGTCATCTACATGCTCTGAATAACATGAGCATCAGGACAAATGTGAGGCATTCAGCGCAGCTCCCCGCGCTAAAAACTACTAGCGCAGTTTAATAAAAGGAGGCCTAAGTGCTTCGAAAATTATTGATTTATTTTCTGCCCTCCCAGAAAGCTCAGGGCGGATAGCAGTAGAACAAACATAGTTTCTAGAACGGGTTACCAGTAGAACAAACAGATTCAGAGAGGGGGGGGGGGTAATAGAAGAGCAGGGAGGTTACAAAACAGAGAGAGCTTAAGGCTAACAATTTAACATCAAAGGGAATTATACAAATATACAGATTTAATGGCAGTGTGTCTAAGGATAAGGTGAGGTTTACATGTTAACATTTATGGAGGGGAGCCAGGTGGGACGAGGGTATGTATTGTTAAGGGTGAGGGATTTGGGTAGCATGGTAATCATAGCAAGGCATGGACTGCATAGCATAATGGAGGCCCCTTAATTTAGTACAGTTTAGTAGGTGAAGTATTTCTATGCACAGAAGAAAAGCAGAACTTGGGAATGATTGAATCTGTTGATTTAAAGGTGGCAAACCAGATAGAAAAGGTGATGGCAAAAAAACAGAAAAATGTTAGATGCATAGGGAGATGAATGGTCAGAAGGAAAAAGGAGGCGACGGTGCCTCTGTAGAAATATCGGGTGCTCGTGTCTCCAAAGGGAGATAAACAGGATAGAGTTGGTCCAGAGGATAGCTACTAAAATGGTAGTGGTCTTCATCATAAGGCTTATTGGGATAGATTTAAAGACCTCAATATGTATACTTTGAAAAAAAGGTGGAAGAGGGGAGATAAGATAGAGACATTTAAATACTTCCATGACATAAATGCATGGAGGGAGCTCTAGAATGAGAAGATGTAGAATAAAAGTGAAGGGATAAACTCAGGAGTAATCTAAAAAAAATGTTACTTTATAGAAATGGTCATGAACACACAGAATGGCCTCCCATTGGATACAAAGACTGTATCCAAGTCCAGAAAAGCATGGGACAAGCCTAGAGGATTCCAAAGGAGAAGAATGAATAATAGAGATTAGTATTTGGAATAAATGTGCAGGTTAAATATGATCTTTATATATCTTTATTTTCTCTGAACATAAAATACATTCAGCGTTCATGCTACCTACTTTTTAAAAGTGTGGAATGCATGCCATATGTATTCAGCATGCAACACTAATAGAAAGGATTACCTTACAATGGCACTTGTATTTTACTGCTTGTAACTTTTAGGCATCTCCAGCTCCAGATTATTTCAGTTTAATATTTCCGAAAGCATTGTTTCTATTCTTCAGGGCCATAGGAGGAGAGTTGCAGTGATCTTGCAGCTGAAACCAAATACCCTTTATTTTTTTTTAATTGATGTATGACAAAATATTTTTTTAAATAACAGAATATGGAAAATAGCAGAAGAGCTCATTCTTGAATTCACTGTAGGTCTACGTAGAGAATGACACGGGGACATAATTTGTCCCCATCCCCACGGATAATAGCAGGAAACCATCCTGTGTAATTCTTTTGTGTCTATCTCAACCTCAGTCCTTCTACACCACCATTCTTCAATGCAAGGCTTGAGGGCCAGTGGCTGTGTCCATTCATGCTCTGATTCTTCCCTCTCTCCTTAATGACACAGTGATGGTTTCCCACAGTTAACCACGAGGACTGTTGTCTGAGCAAAGAACTAAAAAGAGAATAGCATTAAATAGCATTTTAGACTGGTGAGTTCTTATAGCTTCATATCAAAAGTATATTGGCACCATGTTGTTCTCAAACAGCTCTGCCTTTCGGTTCTTGTCAGTTCTGTTTAATATAGCACATATGCCTGTGTTATGTTTTCTTACTGAGCTAATTGTCTTCTTTTAACTTTGCAGGATTTATTTATACATGTGGCGGAACATTAAAAGGACTCAATGGCACCATAGAAAGCCCTGGCTTTCCATATGGATATCCAAATGGTGCAAACTGTACATGGGTTATAGTAGCAGAAGAACGAAACAGAATACAACTTGCTTTTCAATCCTTTGCTTTAGAAGAGGAATATGATTATTTATCATTGTATGATGGACATCCTCACCCTACAAACTTTAGGACAAGGCAAGTGATACTTTTTTTTCATTCTAATGTCAAATTATTTGTTAAAAGTTGCATCTTTTAGATGTGTTTAACTGAATCTCATGATATGATTTTCTAATTTTTTCTAAAATAAAATACTATTGGAATGGCAAATTTTCATTCTTGATTCCTATATCTTGTTTTCCTTCCTACCCGTTAGATAGATAGATAGTCCAATAAACTTTCTAAAAGCAAGGCAATGAAGATGGCATTGCACAAGCAGGAATAGTGGTGGTATTTATGGAGGCATATTAATTATGTGTTACAAAGAATAAAATACTTTTGATGATCAAACTATACAAAGAATGATGATGGTGGTGGCATTATAGAGTTGGAGGACTGAGGGGGGTATTGTTTTTATTTTTAAACTTTGTTTTTAACCTATTGTAAACTGCCTAGATGTAATAATAAGTGGGATATCAAATATATAATAATAATAAACTTGATGATGGTTTGGTGGAGAAAGGATGTTAGAAAAAGTACATGGAGGGAAAATAGTGGTAGGATAAGCCAAGTCTTTCCCTTCTGTATAGAAGTGTTTCTACATGCCTGACATTCTGTCCAAAAGTGTTGCTAATCTAACGCTCATATGGTCTCTTTTCAGTGGGAATTGAAAGGACTACAACTTGCAGTTTTATAAATAGATGGAAGTCCTTAACATTTCCAATGGTTAAAAAAATATATTACTTTTTAGATTGGCTGTACTTTAATTTTATCCACTTAGAACAAAAAAAAGTAAAAAATTCCACCACCCACACTCATCAAAAGCCAAAATCAAAAGGTTAGTTTTAAGGATACATTGTAGTAGGGAGACAGTATTAATAGTAGTGAATAAATTAATGAGTAATTTAGACAGAAATGTAAATTCTGTTGTCTGTCTGGGCTACTTGAAACCTTTGATACTTTGAATCATAACATTGTGCTGAAGCTTCTACTAGACTTCAGTGTTGGAGGTTTGAGTTGGTTCTTCATACTTCTTGTTGGAAGAATGAAACCTATGCAAACTTGGGACATTATTCTAAGTTGTAGACCTGGATCTGTAGTATTCCCTCCTAATTTTGTCCAGTGTTTATTTGTGTCTATGTGAGATTATTGAGAAAATTAAATTATCATTAGAGGTATATATGATTCCATGCTACCTTGGATATGTGAGTGCCATATGTACGCAAACAGTGAATGATGGTCATGTTCATGTCCTTACTGATATGCAGATAATGTGTGTTGTTATGTCTGTCTATTTTATGGAATCCTATGATTGTTTTTGATACTGGAAACCGCCTAGATTTAAGGCGATTGGCTGGCCCGGAACTTCCTCCCCGACGTTAAAATTGACGTCGGGTGGTGAGAATTGGTCGGCTCCGAGCTGGGGAAGATAAGCAGGGAGAGCTAAGACCTTGGCGCTGGCCTGTTCCCCGATTGCGGTGGCTTGAGGGAGGGCAGTGAGAAGGGAAAGGAAGCAGATTGGGGACCCCTGCTTTAGGCGAACCGCAGTCACGGTCTGTACGCGATTGTCCTCTCCATAATCTGAAAACTTGTGAAGTGGAGAGGATAGATCGCGGGCCACAAAATAGTCCCTGGGGGGGCCGCGTGTTTGAGACCGCTGGTCTATCTGAATGTGCTCCTACCCACTGTTTACATTCTTCACAGGATTTGCTTTTTACAAGTAGAATGAGATTACAAAAAGGGCATTTTCTTGCATGTTCTATCATGGTGAAATGGGATGCTACATGACATTTTTATTTATTTATTTAATTTTCTATACTGTTCTCCCAATGGAGCTCAGAATAGTTTACATGAATTTATTCAGGTACTTAAACATTTTTCCCTGTTTGTCCCGGTGGGCTCAAAATCTATCTAATGTACCTTGGGCAGTGAGGGGATTGAGTGACTTGCCTAGGGTCACAAGGAGCAATGTGGTCTTGAACCCACAACCTCAGGGTGCTGAGCCTGTAGTTTTAACCACTGCACCACACTCTTCTCTGGACATTTATAAATGTGACTTCCCTAAAAATGTCCCTGCTTTGGGTTTGGAAGGAGGAATTTTCAGGATGGCCACTAAGCAAGGAGACCTGGGATGTTCGGCCTGTTTCAGCTTGTTGTGGAAAGAGCCAGTCCATGTGGGCAAGGCCAGACTGTTTATGAGTGCATGGTCTTCCCACCCTGCTGAAACCCTAACATAACATAATAGCAAATTTCTAGACCGCATGACCCTTAGTTCAATGCAGTTAACAAAAGATTATGTTATGGGAAAATACAAGAATAATGTGATATACAGAAATTTAGTTAAGCAAGAATTTGGGAAAAAGAAAAAGTCTTCAAAAATTTTCTGTAATGTTCATAAGATGTGGATTTAGTCAATAATGGACAGAATCTTTATCGTAATAAGCTGCTTGATAGGAAAGACAATGCCCATGATGTTTTTTACTTTTACAACCCTTAACTGAAGGGAACGTAAATAGGGCATGCAATTTTCTACTCTTCTCAGGTGCCATGATAACAAATCTATCAACAAGATATAATGGGACAACACCAAAAGCGACTTTATAATATAAGCATCCCAACTTAAAGATCTCCCTGGCCTCCACCAGCCCAATGCAGCTCACAGTAGTAAAGGGTCACGTGGTCGTACTTCCTCAGACCATAGATCATTTTTGCTGCTGTATTCTGACCCAAAGTCAATCTAGCCAAATTTTTTTTAGTGCTTGTCAAATATACAATGCTACAATAATCCAGAATACTCCGAAGTAATGTCTGAACTAAGATTGTGAGGGGGAAGTCCTGGATGATAAAACAGAATAAATTTAGTGTACATGGTGTCTGAAGCCCCTGCTACATGGCAGTGGATGACTGTGGTGTGTTCCTAGCAAGAAGTGCTTGGGAGAAGAGACACCCCAGATAGAAGAAGTGGGAGCTGAAGTGCCTCAATTCTGGCAGGACTTTCATTGTGTAAGTGGAAATTCCCTGTTCCAGGATGGGACAGAAATATTAAGGTCACTGTGATGACCAGACTCTGTAATGGAAGGGCATGGAATGGCATATACCAGATGCTTTGTCCTGAAACTAGTGAATTATGCTGAAACTGGATTGTAACATTTTCTTTTTCCTCCTTGGACTTAGACTTTGAGAAGGAAGAGTTTGGGGTTATAAATTGTTAACCTGGACATTCTGAACTGGAAATGTCAAGTTACTAGGTTGTGAACTGTGTTTGTTGAGTTCCTGTTCAGTAAAGAAAGTTGAAGTTTCAGTGATTGCTAGCTGTTTATTGCTAAAATTAAAATAAAGGGTGGCCTACTCTTTGGCCTACTGGAATAAGTCTGGCCCAAGCATGCACCCAGCTCAAACTCAGACTTTCTTTTTGTATGTCCTAGTCACGGGTACTGAAGTAGGCCGCTGTTTTGGCCCGTTTCAAAGGCGACCTCACACGCTATATACTGGTTTCAATAAGTATATATTTATTTAGTCAATCAATAACAGCTTACAGCAATAAAGTATTTAGCATATAGCGTAACAGAATAATGTGATCCTCAGGCCTGAGGGTCCTCTGGTGTCTGTTCTGCTCTCTTTCTCCTAAAGGCCTGTTTTTTATACATTTTTTTAGTGGTCAACACCATGTTGGCCTAAATCACATGATACATCCTTATTGGCTATTTTCTTATGCATTACTGCCTAACTACATTCATTTATTGGCTGGTTTTACCTGCGTCATGTTATATGTTCGCCCTGTTTTCCGTAAGACCTAACCTTTTCCCCAAAATGCCTCTTTCTATACCATATAAGCATTTCCAAGCATCAAACCCCCTCCCAACTGTAACATATTTCTGACACCTGCTATTAGATGATAATTCTTGAGAATTCTATCTTCTGAGAATTCTATCTTCGGACCATGGTCTGTGTTTATCTCTTCATGGTATCTGGCTGGGTGGGCCCTGGTGCAAAACCACAGCAAACCCACAGCAAACCCACAGCATCAGGACCTGTTGCTTTTTTCCTCTAGTTTCACTGACACGGTAGTTAGCTTAACTTAAAATTAGGGCATTTCCCCATCTTTGCATACTCTCTGGTAAATGGTGTGAAATATCTTTTCACAGCTAATCTACTGTTTCTATCAGCTGCAGAAATAAGATACCAGTTGCAGGGCGAGAGAGAGAAGTCTCTGTAGAGAGAAAAGTTTCTGTGAGCTTCTGGTTTTTCCTTATCCCACTTCACCTGGCTTAATGTCAGGACTTACAGGGATCTTAAAGAACTTTCCATGCTTTACCTGCATTCCATCTTTCTCCTTCTCTCAGTACCTGTCCTGAAGAGCTAGCTGGTGCTCAAAGACTGTGAGCAAGACTAGGGATACATAAACAATGTAAAGCCTGGTTTTCTTTCTGGTCTGCCTCTGCAATGCAACAGTTTTAAGGATAGTATCTTTGATTTATGTTTTAATATGTGTAATTGTATAACATTTTGCCCTAAGTTGCTCTTTCTAAACTATATTCTATGGTCTGTTCTCTTATAATTGCACTAAGCTGTTTAGATTGGTAGAGGAAAATCAAAGAAAATAAATAAATAGAATTGTGTTTATTATTGATCCCAGTGGAAATATCTCAAATTTTTCTGATGTTTTAAAAACTGTATACATTAAAGAAAAATACAGAAACATTTTTTTTTTTAAAGACACATTTCTACTGAAATAAAAGACTGATTAAAACAATTCTAGTCCTAGGAGATTTCCTCCATTTCACCTGCTCGGTTAAATCATGTATGCCTGCCCATCTGCTGATATTCAGTAACCAGAAAGTGCCACTGAATATTAGCACTAAACACCCCTACATTGTTTTCAGGGGCAGTCTGGGGGCCATTTGGAAAGCCAGTACTTAACTGGTTAGTAGTGATATTCAGCCCACAAATTGACTAAGTGGATAAAGTTTTGACTGCAAAAAAGCTGTTCTAACTTTATCTGCCAAGCCAACCAGGCACCAGTCTGAATATCAGCTGGTGCCAGTTAACTTCCGGGTGAAGAGGTGCTGAGTGAGGGGAAGAAAAACATCATTGGAATATCTTACCCGTTGGCTTGAGCTTCAATGCTTTTTTTTTTTGTTAATAGCAAAGTCAGTTTAGACAATAATGTAGCTTTTCAAGTCTCTGTTAAGGTTTTATATGAAAAAGTATTTTAGTCTAGATTAGTATTTTAGGTTGCATTGCAGAGTATAAGATAATGCCAGTTTAGAGCACAGAGAGCGGTGGAGGAAAGCCTCTGTTTAGTGTTTAATTACCTCCCACCCAATCCAAGGCCGATCTTTTGATTTGTGGAGGAGCATTTTTGATAGGACGTCTAAGTCTGAGTTTGGATGTTTTGGGAAAGATATCCAGTAGAAAAAATGTCCATTCTCAAAACAGCAAAATATCTATCTTTCTCTTTTGAAAATGATCTATGTAGATGTTTTGATCCTTAGTAGGTCTGTCTTTTATGGCCATTCTTGAATATAAGTAAGTCCACATGAAAATCACGCAAATGTTTTCCTCCAGGCAGCCTGCATTCTTAGTGAATTGTTTAGATATCTGAGCACAATTAAAGTCCCAGGTAAGATGTCACTACATCTTGCTTATATTGTATGGTGAGCCCTCCAAAAATTAATGTACCCACCTGTACACCACAACAATGGCCCTTACGCCTGCAGGTGTCATCTTAATGTAGTACAGTAGGTTTTTGAGGGCTCACCATACAATGTAAGCAAGATATGGTGATATCTGTACCTAGAACTTTTAATGTGAAATTCACTACAGTAACTTCTGCTTTCTGGGCTCAAATATCTGTGTTAACATCTGAAGCTGCTTAAGCTGAGATCTTTTCAGCACCCCCTCTAATACAGGCTTGAACTTACAGTTTTTTTAAACATCTTTGGATGGTGGAAAGGGGTCGGTGACCACTGGGAGAGTAAAAGGGGTCATGCCTTAATCCCTTTAGTGGTCATCTGGCCAGTTTGGGCACCTTTTTAGCATTTAGATGCTTTTAAAACAGGTCTAGCTCCAAACATCTAAAAAAAAATTCTGGACCTTTTGTTAAAGATTTGATTATGCCTTATGAGCGTCCAAGTTCTAAGCCCTCCCTAAGCCTGTCCAAAACATGCCTCTAGCTTCCCCTTAAGATTTGAATGCACTGGAGGCAAAACAACCAGAAGGACTTCTAGAAAGTCTGTTTTGAGAATGCCCACTTGGACGTTTGACTAGTAAGGCATCCAAGTGCTTCTAGATGCCTGTCTTTTTTGAAAATGAGCCCCCAATTTGGAAGAGGATGTTACTTTGGTAGGGCTTTTTCTGCTTCCTCTTCTCTTTTATTTCATCAGGTGCAAGTACTTCTTTAACTACAGTATAGCTGGGAAACATCATGTTACCAAAGCTGTTGCCCAGGTTAGAGCTTCTGCCTCTGGAGATAAAAATTGTTACCCAAGGAGAGGGATTAGTTCTATGTGCAAGGTATCTTCAGCTTGAATCCCCCATGAAAGAAGTGAAGGAACTGAGAGAATAGGTAGCAAAATTAGGAACCAAACATGAGAAAAGGAAGCACTTCACTGACATGCTTCACGAGGCATCAAAGATTTCCAGCAGTAGGGAAGAAGAGGCTGTCCTGAGGGAGGACAACTAGACTCATTTTATGGGACCCTGCAAGATCGATACAGTGACTCCACATGCCCTTTAACTAAAGAACCGGTATGCAGCACTGGAAGTGGAGGAGTTGAGAGAACCATGCTCAAAATCTTCAAAATTGCTGGATCCATGACCACTAGGAAGTGAAAGGTTGTAGTGGTTGGTGATTTTCTTCTAAGGGGTACAAAGGTTACCATTTGCAGAGAAGACATGATGTCCTGAGAGGTATGATGTCTGCCTGAAGTCAAAATTCAAGATGTTACTGAGAGCTTACCAAGATTCATCAAGAAAATGACTATTATCCAATGCTGCTCATTCATGGAATGCCGGTGGACATAATATATTTGGACTTCCAGAAAGCATTCGACAAAGTTCCACATGAAAGACTTCTCAGGAAACTACAAAGCCATGGAATAGAGGGAGATATACAAAGGTGGATAGGCAAATGGCTGGAAAACAGAAAGCAGAGAGTGGGCATAAATGGGAAGTTCTCAGACTGGGAGAAAGTGACTAGTGGTGTGCCCCAGGGCTCGGTACTTGGGCTGATCCTATTTAATATTTATATCAATGACCTGGAAGACGGAATATCCAGTGAGATCATTAAGTTTTCAGATGACACAAAGCTATGCCGGGCAATCAGATCGCAGGAGGATAGCGAGGAACTCCAGAGCGACTTGTATCAGTTAGAGAAATGGGCAGAGCAATGGCAGATGAAGTTCAACGTGGAGAAATGCAAAGTAATGCATTTAGGTAGTAAGAATAAGGAACACAAGTATAGAATGTCAGGCGCAACTCTGGGTAAGAGCGAACAAGAAAAGGACCTGGGTGTACTGATAGATAGGACCCTGAAGCCATCGGCACAATGTGCGGCAGCGGCAAAGAAAGCAAACAGAATGTTAGGCATGATAAAGAAAGGAATCACGAGTAGATCGAAGAAAGTCATAATGCCGCTTTATAGAGCAATGGTCAGACCACACTTGGAATACTGTGTCCAACATTGGTCTCCCAACCTAAAGAAGGCTATAAAACTGCTGGAGAGGGTGCAGAGACGAGCAACAAAGCTAATCATAGCCTCTAGATCTAGAACCTTGTTTCAAATATGAGGAACGACTCAAGAAACTGGGACTGTTCTCCCTTGAGAAGAGGAGGCTGCGAGGGGACATGATCGAGACGTTCAAAATGCTGAAAGGCATCGATAAAACAGAGCAGGAAAATAAATTATTTACATTGTCCAACGTGACACGGACAAGAGGACATGGTTTGAAGCTAAAGGAGGACAAGTCCAGGACAAATGTCAGGAAGTTCTGCTTCACGCAGCGAGTGGTAAGACGCCTGGAATGCTCTCCCAAAGGAGGTTATTAAGGAATCCACTGTGCTAGGATTCAAAGGCAAATTAGATGCACATCTCCTTACGAGAGGCATAGAGGGATATGGGTGACTAAAACTACTGGGCCTCCGCGTGTGCGGATCGCCGGACTCGATGGACCATGGGTCTGATCCGGAGATGGCAGTTCTTATGTTCTTATGTAAATGTGTGCCTGTGTGGATGATGTTGATGAGAGCGTTTTGGCTTCCAGGATGATTTTTTAAGGGCTGCTGAGCAAAGATAGTGCCCAAGGAAAGAAGTGTCTTCAGAATGGCTAAACTCAAATCATTGGAGTTGGACAATCAAAGACCCCAGTTAAGTATAGGTCAGCTAAGTGTATAATTTAATACCTTTATACACCTGGGAAGAAGGGGCAATGTCTGAAGAGAAGTATCTACTAATGCTTGAAATATTTGAAACAAGGTTCTAGATCTAGAGGCTATGATGGAAGAGGTTCATTTGGATTTAATGACAATCATAGAGATGTAGAACTGACTGGGATATAGTTATACTAGGCTATAATCTCTTCAGAAAAGACAGGGTTGGAAGAAAAGGAGTGGTAGTATTATATGTTAAAGATGATATTAAACATAGACAGGCAAAAGAATAGCACCTCACCTTGGGATACAGACAGAACAACAGAAGGGAAGGGAGACATCCTTTCAGCCAGTAACAAAGTCTTTAATTTGAAAATATGGTTCTAACAAGGATCCTAGTTTTGGCGTATAAACAACACCTTCCTCAGGAGACACTAAGCAAACATAACAAACGTGTAAAGCATATATGAAATATAAAATGTACATAAAATAATTGTATATACAATCATAGTGACATGCACATGTAAAAATGCAAAAAAAAGAATGCATTACTAATTGCGGAATCCACCGTTCTAGGATTTAAAAGCAAACTAGATGCACATCTCCTTACGAGAGGCATAGAGGGATATGGGTGACTAAAATTATGCCAGGTGTACACCTGGCTGGGCCTCCGCGTGTGCGGATCGTCAGACTTGATAGACCGGAGATGGCAGTTCTTATGCTCTTATGTAAACGTTTTAGAACAAAACCATATGATGATATGAAAGCCACACAACTGCAGGATCTAGAGCAGGGGTCTCAAAGTCCCTCCTTGAGGGCCGCAATCCAGTCGGGTTTTCAGGATTTCCCCAATGAATATGCATGAGATCTATGTGCATACACTGCTTTCAATATATATTCATTGGGGAAATCCTGAAAACCCGACTGGAATACGGCTCTCGAGGACCAGAGTTCCCTACCCCTGATCTAGAGGGTAAGGAAGAGGCATTGTGGATCAATATGGAAATAGGGAATGGGAAATATATCTACATTGGTATGATATACAGGCCTTCACAGACAGAATAAGTGAACAAAGATTTAATAGAAGACATTCAAAATATAAAAGGGGAAGTACTACTAAGTGACGTTAATATGCCACATGTTGATTGGAGTATCCCTATTGCATTGTCTCCTTGAATTAGGTAGATCTTGGATTCTCTATGTGACACCCGGGGCCCATTATTTTTTGACACCCCCCATCTGTATGAAAAACATGATTTTTTAATAACAAGCCACATGTCACACATGAGTACCTAGGAAAAGGCAGCATACTGCAATGAGCAGTAGAACATCAATACACCCATTGTAAAACTAAACAAGCCAGACTAGTACAGATCAATCCTGCAGTCAATCCTAACAAAAAACCATGTCTTTCGAACACACAGAACACAGAAAACACCTTCGCCTAGTATGGAATATGTAATCACAAACTAACCCCTCCCTCTTTTACAAAACTGTAGTGTGGATTTTAGTCACGGTGGTAACAACTCTGACACTCATAGAACTCTGAGCATCAGAGCTGCTACCACCATGGCTGGTGCTAAAAAACGCTCCACAGTTTTGTAAAAGGGGGGAATAAAATAGAAATACATAGACAAAGGTTAAATTGAACCAGTAAGAAGCTGGACTCTGCATACAGTGCATCACAGAAACAGTGACACGTGTCTCCTAAAGCAATAAATAAATAGAACATTTTTTTCTACCTTTATCTTCTGTGGTTTCTGCTTTCCTCGTCTTCTTGTAACTCTCTTCCTTCCATCCACTGTCTGCCGTCTCTCTTCCCCTATATGGCATCTTCTCTCCTTCTATGCCCTTTCCAGAAACTATATGCCTCCCCCTTCCATCTCTCCTTTCACCCCCATTGGTCTGGCATCTCTCTCCTCTCCTTCCCTCTCCCATACCTCTCCTCTGCAATTCCTTTCCCTTTTTTCTCTCATTTTCCTTTTCAATTTATTTTCCGCATCTGTCTAGATTACATTCTTACTACCCTCTCATCAATGTCCTTTTTTACTGTCTACCTAAAGCTTGCCACCTCTTTCCCTCACCCCTCTAGTGTTTCCCTAACTCAATCCTTTTCTCCCAATCAAGTTTCAAGTTTATTAGGATTTTATATACCGCCTATCAAGGTTATCTAAGCGGTTTTTACAATCAGGTACTCAAGCATTTTCCCTCTCTGTCCCGGTGGGCTCACAATCTATCTAACGTACCTGGGGCTATGGAGGATTAAGTGACTTGCCCAGGGTCACAAGGAGCAGCACGGGGTTTGAACCCACAACCCCAGGGTGCTGAGGCTGTAGATCTAACCACTGCGCCACACACTCCTCACTCCAATCATGTGCCCTCCTTTTATTTATCCCCTCCTTCCATCGTGTACCCTCTTTCTCCAACCCTTCCATCTAGTACCTTCTCTCTCTGTCCACTTCCATCCAGCGTCTGTTCCCCTCTTTCTCTCCTCCCATTTCCTTCCTGCATTTGCTCCCTTATCTCTCCCATCTGCACTTCCATCCAGCATAGGCTCCCCACTACCAACCAATGTGCCCTTTCTCTCATCATCTACCCCTCTTCAATCAGCATCTGCCCCCTTTCTTTCCCTCCAGTATCCTTCCCCCTTATGTCTCTCCCCTTTCTCTGTACATCAGTTCTATCAGCACCACCCTTCCATACCACCCTGCCCCCTTTCTTTTCCTCCACCACTCTTCCATTCCAACAATCTTGCTCCTTTCTCTCCCTTCATTCAGCCAGGTCCCATGATGACTGTAGCTGCCGGCTGCCAGTCCACCCCACTCCGACGTACTTGCTCTGGAGTGGACTCAGCAGCCGCATGTTGGAAGGTCCCACGATGACCTGTCTGCTGGTTCTGCTCCGGAAGAAGTAAGTTACGTTGGAGGGGTGGACCCAGCAGACGCAGGGAGTTGTGGCAAAGTCCCGCAATGACTGCGTCTGCCGGGTCCACCCCTTCCGACGTAACTTACTTCTTCCAGAGCAGAGCCGGCAGATGAGTCATCACGGGACCTTCCTGCACCTCAGCGCAGCTGCAGACTCCGCTGCAGAAAAAGTAAGTCAGAGGTAACGTGACCATTTATTTTTTTCATCAAAAGGGGACATCTATTAATTGACTGTGTATCCTTTCTTTCTGCACTCAGGCCCAACAATTGTCCTTTTCTATTCCCTCCCTACTTCCTTCCCATGTCTTTAGTGCCCCCAGTGCCTCCTTCCTGTGTCCATGGTGTCCCAGTGTCTCCTTCCCGTGTCCTTAGTGCCCCCAGTGCCTCCTTCCTGTGTCCATAGTGCCCCCAGTGCCCCGTCTTGTGTCCTTAGTGCCCCCAGTGCCTCCTTCCTGTGTCCATGGTGTCCCAGTGTCTCCTTCCTGTGTCGTGCCCCCAGTGCCTCCTTTTTGTGTCCATAGTGCCCCCAGTGCCCCGTCTTGTGTCCTTAGTTCCCCCAGTGCCTCCTTCCTGTGTCCATAGTGCCCCCAGTGCCCCGTCTTGTGTCCTTAGTGCCCCCAGTACCTCCTTCCCATGTCGATAGTGCTCCCAGTGCCTCCTTCCCATGTCCATGGTGCCCCCAGTGCCTCCTTCTTGTGTCCATGGTGCCCCAAGTGCCTCCTTCCCGTGTCCTTAGTGCCCCCAGTGCCTCCTTATATCCCTCCCCCACTGCCTTCCAGATTTTCTCCACCCCCAAAACCAGCCTGCCTGTCTGCCTACCTATCTCCCTCCCTTCCTGCTGCGCTAAAGCCAGCCAGCTTGCCTGCCTACATCCTGCACTACCTATCGCAGAAAAAAAAAAGCGCCTCTTCCCTTCTTTTCTCCGGTTCCGCACTTGCAATCTTACCTCCATCCGCCGACAAGAAGTCTTTCCGACATCAATTCCGACGTCGGAGAAGACGTTCCGGCCCAGCCAATCACTGTCTGGATTGACGTCTGAATTGACGTCGGAGAGACTTCTTGTCGGCGGGGGAGGTAGGATTGTAGCGGCGCAGCCGGGGGAAAGGAAGGGTTGGAGGACCTGGCTGACTGTGCACCCCCCCAAGCCATGCACCTGGAGCGGATTTCCCCCCCTCCTCCCCCCCCTTGGTACGCCACTGCTTTAAGGAAAACTGTTCCAGCAGTTAGGTAATGGAACCCATGTGGGATGGAACCATACTAGACTTAGTCCTTACAAATTACATTACATTACATTAAGATACATTTCTAGACCGCAATACCTTCCAGATCGATGCGGTTTACATCATCAAGATGATCACCACATGGTGTGGTTTAATATTAAGATGGGTGTAGAGAAGGGTCATGGAAAAGCAAAGGTTTTAGACTTTTAAAAAATTAACTTTATTCAGATGAGAGATTGTCTGAATAGGAACATCTGGAAGAAGTAGGAAAGCCTGGGCAAAACTGAAAAGAACAATTGTAATGGGCAACAAAATATTTTGTACAGAAAGTAAGTAAAAGTAAGAAGGAAAAAGGCTGCTTTTCTTCTCAAAAGTAGTAGCTGAGAAGGTAATGAAAAAAGAGGTTAGCTTTCAAAACCTACAAAACATCACAAAAAGAGGAAGACAGATAAACATATCTGGAAAAGTTAAGAGAGGCTGGTCAAGTAGCCAGGAAAACAAACATGCAAATGGAAGAAAATATAGCTGACATGGTAAAACAGAGGGACAAGACTTTTTTTTTTAGATATGTTAGTGATTGAAGAAAATGCGAGTGACATTCCGTGACTCAAAAGTGAAGGGGAGAAAAATGTAGAAGCTGATAAAGATAAGGCTGGATTGCTTTACAACTATTTATATTCTGTGTTTACAGCTAAAGCGCTAGGAGCCAGGGTCACAGAAGACAAACACAAATAGGGATGGAGATGTGGTAGACAATGAGCTATGTTCAAAGGACTAAAGATGGACAAAGCAATGGGGATGAATGGTGTACATTCAAGGGTACTGAAGGAACTTGAGGAAATTCTGGAGGTTCCCTGGCTGACCTCTTCAATGCTCATCTAGAGTTGGAAGTCATACCTGGAGAAAGGCAAATATAGTTCCTCTTCAGAAAAATAGAAGTAAGGAAAAAGTAGGGAACTACAGATTGGTATGTCTGACTTCTCTGGTAAGCAAATTAATGGAAACACTTTTCAAACAGGGAGTAGTGAAGTTTCTGGAATCCAGTGGATTACAGGATAGGAGGCAAAATGGATTCACTATAGGCAGGTATTGTCAGACAAATATGATCAATTTCTTTGACTCGGTGACCAGAGAATTGAATAGAGGAGAAGCGCTAGATGTTTATTTAGATTTTAGCAAAGCCTTTGATGGTGTTCTGTATAGGCATCTAATAAATAAATTGAGTGCCCTCAGTATGGGCCCCAAAGTGATGGACTGGGTCAGGAACTGGTTGAGTGGAAGGCAACGGGGGTAGTGAGTCAATGGAGATCACTCTGAGGAAAGTGATGTTACAGTGGCATGCCACAAGATTCAGTTCTTGAGATTGTTCTTTTTAACATTTTTAAAAATAATATTGCTGAAGGGCTGTTTGGTTAAGATTTGGTTCTTTGCAGATGATACCAAAAGCTGTAATAAAGCGGGTAACTCTGATGGTGTTGATAATGTTAGGAAGGACCCAGCAATTTTTATGAATGGTCTAAAATTTGGGAGTTAAGATTTAATTCTAAGAAATGCAAGTTTATGCATTTGGATAGTGGTTAGCTTAGCTGGTTTTAAGAACGGTTTGGAAAAGTTCATAGTCTGTTATTGACTATGGGGGAAGCCACTGCTTGCCCTGGATTAGTAGCATGGAATATTGCTACTCCTTTGGTTTTGGCCAGGTACTAGTGACCTGGATTGGCCACCGTGAGAACGGGCTACTGGGCTTGATGGATCATTGGTCTGACCCAGTCAGGCTATTCTTATGTTCTTATGTAGAACAGTAGAGTTTAGGCGATAAAGAACCTTTGTGTACAAAAGAGGAATGGGACTTGGATGTAATAGTATGTGATGATCTTAAGGTAGCCAAATATTTGAAAAGGTGATGGTAAAAGCTAGAAGGATGCTTGGGTGCATAAGGAAAGGAATGGTCAATAGGAAAAAGGAAGTATTAATATCCCTGTATGATGGTGGTGAAACCTCATTTAAAATATTATGTATAATTCTGGAAACCGCACCTTCAAAAAGATATAAATAGGATGGAGTTGATCCAGTGGAAGGCTACTAAAATGGTCAGTGGTTTTCTTCATAAGGCATAGGGGGACAGACTTAAAGATCTCAATGTGTATACTTTGGAGGTAAGGCAGAAGAGGGGTAGGTAGGATAAAGACATTTAAATACCTACATGGCATAAATACACATGAGACAAGTCTATTTCAACTGAAAGGAGACTCTGGAATGAGGGGGCATAGAATGAAGGTGAAAGGGAATAGACTCAGAAGTAATATCAGGAAGTACTTTTTTACAGAAAGGTTGGTGAATGCTTGAAACGACCTCTTGTTGGAGGTAATGGAGACAAAAAACGTATCTGAATTCAAGAAATCTTGGAACAAATACTTTTAAGGGAGAGGAAGGGATAGAAGATGGCATGGTTAGGCAGACTAGATAGGCCATATGGTCTTTATCTGCCTTCATTTTTCTCTGTTTCTTTGTTAAGCTCTTTCCATCTTCTAGCATTGCTGAAACTGATTAATTTTGAGTGCCAATAAAATCTTTCATATTAGAAACTGTGTGAAATTTTACTAACTGCAATCTGGCTAACGTGCAATTTTTTCAATTAGGGTTCATGTATATAAGAAAAAAATGCCCAAATTCCATCTGCAAAAAGATGGCAAATGCCTCTGAATTTGAGAGAGCCTTACACTGGCTTCAGAAAAGTGTTTCTTTAACTGCTTTAATATCTGTTTCAAATATAAGCTTTTTACATCTGAAGTCTTAAGAACATCTATTTGAACTAAGGTTTAATGTTTATTAAATCTAAGGGGGGTAATATTCAGTGTTTTCTTTAAACACTGGTCATGAATGGCTAAATTAGCACCAGAAATGAATATTCAAGGTTAAATGTTCCAATACTGGCTGTGGATAAGGATTGTAGACACCTGGGACTACTGTTCTACTAATTCAGACCCCCTGATGAGTTCTTGATTGGAATCAGGGGGTAAGGGGAGGCTGGGGTATTGAGGGTAGGGTTTTGATGTCTAAGATTGTGGAGAAAAATAATACAACTTTGTGAAAATGTTGTGTCATTAAGGAGGAATTCATTAAAGGGTGCTAACACATTAGTGCATGCTAATAATTAGCATATACTAAGGCCCACTAACCCCCCCCTTTAACAAAACCATACTCGGAAAGCTCCTCTCCTGCTCTCACAAAATGCCCAACACAGTGATATGACACAGAACTAAATCACTTGTCAATATTCGCTAGAAGGAGACTTTGAACCATAGCTCCAACTGTTCTTTAATATGAATAAACATTAACTTACAGGAGTGAAGATGTAGTTGAACCCAGGATTCTGTCAAGCAGGGATAGCTTTTTCTGAACTAATTCAGCTCAATCCCAGACCAAGGAAATTGTGAACTCAGCTGCTGAAGCATTGGAAAATGAATGTTAATCTGTATGCTTGAATGAGTATCGACAGTGTATATGGTGACAAGCAATGCTGCCTCTGGGGGGGGTGGGGGGGAAGAAGAGAGGTTGAGAAAGCAAGCTTGCTTATAGGGCTGAGGTAAAAAGTCACTTTTTTTTTTTCTCACAGCACATAAATGGAGTCAGGAGCAGGCATACCCAGTGGCAAAGGAGCAGAGGCCAATGTCAATGAGAATATGGTGTGTGTGACAGGGAACTGAGTCAGGGTAATAGGATCATCCATTGTTACTAAGGGCTTCAGTGTCAAGGTTCCCGAGAGGTCTCACACTTTCGCCGACAGTCTGCATTTCTGCAGGTTTAGTAGTTTCTTCTAGAAAGTGCAGATCTCGATGTTTAAGTTGTTTTGGGGGTAGCACACAAGTAGGGAAGATATGTATTGTCCAGCCTGGGATAACCAAAGGGTTTCCTTCAGCTTTAGCTCCTAAGGTGAGCTAATGAGCATAGGGAGTAGCTTATGGACTGATACATAGCTGATGAACTTTATATAACTACAACACATCCCTGCCCAGTGGAAGTAGGACTTTTGAACTCTGGTTCTAAATATGAATGATTGTAAGCTATAAGATAGTTCTAGGGTAGGAATTTCATCCCTGATAACTGGTTACATTTGATGAGAGTGGGTAGATGTGACTTGATGCTGCTGTCCATTGGTTCTTTATCCATCCATTTGCACTTCTCCTTGCCATCCATATAACTCCTGTCCAGGTTTGGAGACTGTGGGGAGAGTAGTCTTCATGAATGATTAACAAGTCACAGAACTTTTATCTCACCAGAGACCAATGTTCCCTCTAATCTATGCAGGAGTCTTCCACCTATATTCTTGCCAATGGCAGTGCTATTTCAACATTGCATCCTCAACAGCAAGGGACATACAAGATCTGCAGGACTCCAGAGTATCTGTCTGTCCCTAGTGATTGAAAATACAATATCGAAACATCACAACCTGGTGGCAACAATAATGTTGGAGGACTCCCACAAAGCATAGAGGGAATATTTCCAGAAACCTGATTTTTTGTTCATTTGTGATGACATACATCTTAACTGCTTTATCCGGTTGATCTTTCAGATATATTTTAGCTAAGGATATCTTGGTTCCTGACTTTCTGTTGTGCCTTCTGTACAACTCTTTACAGCTGGGAGTAACCTCAGATGATTGTGGCTTCCCTTCATCATCCTTTCCACCATGACTTGACTAAGGGACAGTCTTCTGTTGGGTTTTGTTTTATACCATTAGGATGTAGGGCAATAGTGTGCTGTTCACTGCCACCCTGTGCATTTAATGGTTGCTTTAGTCTTTAGCAATATGGTTTGATGATGAACAGCATTTGTAGCAGATTCTGTAGTTTTTCAGCAACTCCTTGCATTTTGTCAAGGGTTTCTTTCTAAACTCATAGGACTATTGTGACAAACTCAGGACCAGTCCTGGATTTGTCCCAGAGGGATTTGAGAGAACCACATGTCGCCAGATCTGAAGAGCAGGCCAAGTGCTTACCAGAGATCCTGCAGAAGCTGCCTACTCCTCTGAAAGTGAGGGGGATCAAGATAAGGTTTTGACCAGGAGTTACAGTCAGGAGCTTCCTTACCAGAATAATCCTGTTAAAAAGTCTGACAAGTTTGTATTGTTTAAAAAAAAAAAAATCCTGTCTCTTTAAGACAGCCTGAGAGCAGAAAGCATAGAAAAACCCATACACTGAACTATAGGGAGTTAAGCCCCATCCTTCTTCCTAGGTATTGTGGGCATGGTGATGGGAGATTTGAGCAGAGAACACTACAGCAGCAGGAGAGGCAGCCACAGGAGGAATGGAGCAGGCTACTAGAAACATGTACTGGCAGTGAAGTGGGGCTCTCTGAAGAAGCAGAGCAGCCTTTGCTTCAGAACCCTGAGGGGCCAGCAGGAGTGGAAGAAATGGACACCCTGGAGAAGTCCAGAGGTACTCATGATGAGTTATGACCTGTAGATGACTCAGCCATGGGCCAAGACAGGAAGACATAAAGGAGATCCTGGTTTGGCCAGGGCTGAACTAATGCATGGAAATAGGACCATAGCACTGCATGCAATAAGACCATAATTAGCATGGAAATAGGACCATAGTACTGCAAAAGGAATTGCATTAAGGATAGTGGTTATGTTTGTTTGGACATATTTTTTTTCTGCTGTGGTGACAAGAGACTTGAAAACAGAGAGAAGAAAAGGAGAGGGTCCCTTCCCCCCCACTCAGAGACTGAGAGATAAATGACTATAAGGCTCCGCTAGGTGCTGTGGAGTGAAAGATAAAAAGCTGTGTTTCACCTGGATATTTATTTCAGTATTTTTATTTTGTGTATGCCACAATTTTTGCCCATCCATGCTAAAGCCAGCAGAGAGGGGGAAACCAGCACTGTGAATCAATGGTCTGTTGTAACAACTAGCACAGAGTATAACTTCTGAGTATTCAGGGTTTGGATTTTGCCTGCAAAAAGCTTGGACTTGTAATTGCCCAGAGTGAACTTCACTTTCCACCTGCAAGGCAGGCAGCTGTTTTGAGAATTGCCTAAAGTGGTGTATTTTGCCTGTATGCTGTGTGTGCCTGTTTGCTTGATTCTTTTGGGGATGTTTTGTAACATACTGGACTAAGTTTCCTAAAATAATGCCCTAGTGAAGAGGTCTGAGCTATCTAAAACTGAAGCCCAGGTGCCATGAAAATGGTTAATGCTTTATGAAAGAACTGGGATTTTCCTTTTCATGAGAAATTGGCTATCCTGACTAGAGACCAAGTGGTCAGAATAAAAGTTTTGAACTTGTATTGAGCCTTGTGCTTTCTTTTTATGATAACACACACTTGTATTAGCTGTACTAGGCTTATCCCTAGTCTAAACTTCTCTGACAGGGTTCTTTGGTTCCAGGGGAACATGCTCAATTCTGAGTTATTGGCTGTTAGTGCCACCTTCAGGCCTACACAGGGGCCTAGCATACAATACTAAATATGGAGAAAGCTCGAATGGGCTAACTTCAGCCATACAAGTTTCACACTCCTCCTATAACTCAAGAATGATTCAATACTATAAATTACTTCTTCCTTCTCCATGTCAAATTTGGAGGAAATCGCTCTTCGAATCCACCTTCGAGTTTCAAGGCACCAAAACTTGGAACTGCCTCCTGACCTTCTTATGTCATACCTCCTATCTTCAGTTTAGGAAGGTGCTAAAAACGCATCTGTTTTCATTATAGTCTTGCTATGATTTATAATGTCTACTTTGCTAGCCTTATTAATCTTATGTAAGCCGCAACGATTTCCAGTTGACATTTGCGGGGTATAAGAAACAATATAGTATGGTATGGTTTCTTATGCATATCCATGTTAGTTCAGATCTTCCATTTTGTCTGTAGTTGTAAGAATTATAAAGTGTAGACACTATGGGCAACACTTCTGTCTTGTGCATAGATAGAGATTTCTGGCTGGTATTTTGGTTAGGAGGTGGATAGTCTTTTCCATTTTGTAAGTATTAAATGAAAAGCTAGAACATATCTCCTCCGTGACAGATTTCTAATAAAACGTTGAGAAAAGAACAAAAGGAAGTTCCCTTGTTGGACGTCTTTGTACTTTGAGTCATGTGAAGACTACATCTCCATTAGGTCATATATCAACTTCTCAATGTGGGCATTATGCCCTAAGACATATCAAAGCAGCAGGTCTGTGGGATAATCTTTAACTGCTTCCAGAGCTAAAAGCAGCTGTCTCATTTTTTTTGCAGCTTGTCATTGTTTTTGATATATATTTTTTGGGGAAAGCTCTCAATTCTTTTGAATAATGCATTCTCAATAACCTCTGTGCTATCATAATGATTTATAATTTATTAAATGTCATATACTGCTAAAAGGCCGGGGTAATCTTAGCAGTTTACAATAATTATTCCCTGAAACATATCAAAGCAGCAGAAATCTGAGAGGTTTTGAGTCTTTTTTTTTTTTTTAAAAAAAATTTTTCCTAAACCCTCAGAGGTTGTGCATGTATGGAGATTTTAGTTGTGGTTTTTATTATTATTATTTTTTTTAATAATCTACACATCTGCTCCCCTGCTATCTCTAGCTGTGGATTAAGGTTCAGATCTGTAATGGTGTTCTTGTAAAGCCCATTTCCATGCAGTTCTCCGGGCAGTCATCAAACTGGTGATCCTTGTCGTTATGAGTTCTCATCAAATCATGCACCGGGCTAGCTCGGATTGAAGGTTATGAAGTAGGTCTTAAAGAGCTGGAATGTTGGGATTTTGAGTCATTTAAAAGTTCTCTTCTGCTTCTTATAATATCACATCACACCCTTGCATCCTGATCTAAAGTATACTTCTCTGAAGGTTCTGATTAGCGAAACTTGACTACCAACTATCCAATCTACTGATCACGACACCAGACTGCAAAACTTTCAGAAAATAAATAAAAACCCTGCTATTCAAGAAATCCATCAAGACAAACTAACTCCACAGGAAGCATTTCAATCCCCCCCAAATAACCCACTCAACTATGTAACTCTGCTGGAAGGTTTGGATAGATTCCTAGAGGACAAAGGGATTGAGGGGTACAGATAGGAGTAGAGGTAGGTTATAGGGATAGGAGCAAGAGGTAGTTAGAGAAATAGTCAGGGACCACTGCTCAGGCAATAGGCCTGATGGGCCGCCGCGGGAGCGGACCGCTGGGCGAGATGGACCTCTGGTCTGCCTCAGTGGAGGCAACTTCTTATATTCTTATGTTCTTAATTGTCCAGATAACATCTTTTGTAATCTGCCTTGAACTGCATAGAAAGGAATAAAAGTCATTAATGTAATGTAATCTTCCAGGCTCTCCTCAAGTTGATTTTTTGTTAGGAAACCTAGTAGATATGTGACATTTGCTGATCATTTTTGTAATTAGATTGCAATTGCCTTATAAGGTACTATTTATTTTCAGAGCTTTCTGAGTCCTTAATCTATTTTTGTGCTATAGCCTATTCTGATTATATTGGTGTCTCTCTCTGTAATAAAACTGCTTATGGTGGTGCCATTGTTATGTGGGTGTTGAAGTATAAATTGAAATAACTTGGAGGAGGCAGATGAGTTTGCATGCTTCTTCCAGAAAAAAAAAATAAAGTAACTGAATGCAGAAATCCAGGAATTGAAAGAGTAGGGTCAGAGGTAAAGGAGAAGAGAGTGGATATCAAAAGGTATTGTGTCTGGTTGAATTTTGATTTGATTTCAGCTAGCATATTTCTGAACCAGATTTATAATTGTCCTATGTGGGCAACTAATTTGGATTCTTGTCCAGCTTATTTGTTAAAAAAAATTTGGTTACACAACCCAAAAAAGCACAACTGGCCTGAGTCACTTGAATAAAGATCATCTTTGGTCCCAGTTCTTCAAGACAGTTGTGCTTTTTGGTTGTATATTATTTTCAGCATTGTGCTTTTAGTATCACTTTCTCTTGTGATAGAGATGGTTAATCAATTGCTACAAAGAGATATATTCAATAAGGAGATGGGATTAATTAATTTAAATCCTTTATTGAAAGGTAAAAAGCTGGATGATAAAATTTGTTATATCAACCTGTAGTTCACTCTCCAATTTTGTCCTGAGGAGGTGCAGCTAAGAGGAAGAAAAACTCTATTTGAATATCTTACCTATTGGCATTCTAACTTGGGCTTCAGTAGGTTATTTCATTGTCTTCTTTTACTTTTTTAATTCAGTACTCTGAATTTTCAGTAAAGTCAGTTTAGGTAATAGTGTAGCCTTTAGAGTCTCTGTTACATAGAAACATGACGGCAGATAAAGTACTTATGCAACATCAGTATGGCTGAAAACATTGTGTCACTAAAGCTGTTTTGCCAGGTTATAGCTTCTGTCTCTGTGTAGACAGAAAATCTTACCCAAGCAAAGGGAGTGGTTCCATGTGCAAGCTGTCTTCAGCTGGAATCCCTCTTGAAGGAAATAAAGGAACCGAGATAGGATGTGGCAAGACTGAGAAGCATCCATGAGTATGAGAGGTATATTGATGAAATACTTCATAAGGCAACAAAGATATCCAACAATAGAGAAGAAGAGGCTGTGCTGAGGAAAGACAGATGGACTCAGATTACGGGACCCTGCAAGATTGACACTGTGACTCCACCTGAACCAGTATGCAGCAATAGAGTATACACTCTGGATGGTGTGAATAACATGAAAAAAGACCTAGCGAAGCTTGAAGAATGGTCTGAAATATGGCTGTTAAATTGAATGCTAAGAAATGCAAGGTCATGCATTTAGGCTGCAAAGACCTGAGGGAATGGTACAATGTAGGGGGTGAAGAAATTATGTGCACAACACAAGAGCAGGACTTGGGTGTGATTTTATGTGATGACCTTAAGATGGCCAAACAGGTTGAAAAGGTGATTGCGAAAGCTAGATGGATGCTAGGGTACATAGGGAGAGGTAAGGCCATTAGGGAGAAGGAGGTATTGATGCCGTTGTACAAGGCTCTGGTGAGACCTCATTTAGAAACAGAGCCTTCAAAAATATACAGGTATAAATAGGATTGAGTCAGTTCAGAGGAAGGCTAGTAAAATGGTTGGTGGTCTTCATCATAATGATCTTAATATGTCTATTTTGGAGGAAATGCGGGAGAGGGGAGATATGTGGCATAAATATGCATATGAAGCGATTCTATCATTTGAAAGGATGCTCCAGAATGAGAGGGAATAGGATAGAGTTAAGAGGTGTTAGGCTTAGGAGTAATCTAAGGAAATATATTTTATAGAAAGGGTGGTAGATGTGTGGAATGGTGTCCCAGCAGAGGTGGTGGAGACAAAGACTGTGTCTGAATTCAAGGCAGTGTGGGACAGGCAAATGGAATCTCTAAGGGAGAGGAGGAGCTAGTGGATGCTGTGGATGAATAGATTAGAGGGGCCATTTGCCCTTTATCTACATACTACTACTACTACTAATCACTTCTATAGAAACATAGCAAATGACGGCAGAAAAGGGCCACAGCCCATCAAGTCTGCCCATTCTACTGACCTACCCCCCTGACTCTACCCTCCTAGAGATCCCACTCCTAATGACCCATCCATAACTCTACCCTCTTAGGGATCCCACATGGGCATCCCATTTACTCTTAAAATCTGCTATGCTGTTGGCTTCGATCACCTGCACCGGAAGCCCTACACATAAACAGTGCTGTACATCAAAACACAGAAGAGACAGTCCCTTCTCAAAAGAGCTTACAATCAAGTTTCTTTTTTTTTTTTGATATACTGTTTATTAGTCAGGTATCTAAATATATCATATCTAAAGTTAAAATATATGAAAAAAGAAAAAGAAAGAAAGAAAGAAAACAGGAGCATAAACAGGCTGACGTACGTGAGACAAGGTGAAGGAGAAAAAAGGTAAGTTAGTAAATACAGTACATTGAGATTACAATAAAAATAAAAGGGAGGTAAGTGGGAGATACATTGGGGTAGGGCTCGCTTCAAAAGAAGCGTTTTGTTATTTCCAAATTACTTCAATGAATTATGAGATTAGAGAGAGCTGGGATTAGAGATTGTAGACAGTATAGTAAGGGGGAGGCAGAGGGTGTGGACCGCCCCAGCCATTGTGTCAGTGGGGGTGTTGGCACCTCTCAGCCCCGCCACACCACGCCACGCTATCCCTTCCCTTATCCAATATCTCTGTAGATCTTCACTAGTTAAGACTGAGAAAGTGGACATCATGTTTCTATGTTAAATTGTAGAAGGTGTGGTAGCTTGCCACTTACAGGATTATTTGGAGGCATAATCAACTTTGGTGGGTTTTCAAACTGGATTTCATACTTTATTCAGCACAGAAGCAGTGCTGGCAGCAATATTTAACAGAATTAAGGGTTGTGGGTAGATAAAGGTATTCAACAATAGGATCTCAACTGAACAGCTTCCTCAGTTGACTCTCCAGTTACTCTTTGCTGTGACTAGGCTGGACTCTCAAATAATTCTGTAATTGTCTAAATGTAACCTAATTGTTGTCATAGTTATTCTGTTCTTAAATTGATTGTGAATGCTAAATTGTGACCTGTTCTGAGCTTCTGGGAAAATATGATAAAAATCGAAATAAATAAATAAAAATAAGTACTCATTGTGCAGCTAGATTTTATCTTCTGTTTTTGATTTGGTGCATCATGACCCTATGATATTATGTTGAGATGAAATTGGCATTGTGGGAGCTGCAAAAAATTAGCTGGAGTATTGTTTGAAATATAGAACATTAAGGGTCTCTTTTTTAAAAAGTTGTTGTAGTGGTGCTGCAGCCATCAATGCACTGGTGCTGCATCAATGCATTGGAATTAAATGGACTTTGGTGCATTTACAATGGCTGCATCACTACTTTGGCTTTGTAAAAGACTCCATAAGGGCTGTTTGGGTAAGATCTCTAGAGAGTGGCAGATGACATGTGGGGTACTGCTGATCCTCATCACTTATACCAGTGGTTCCCAACCCTGTCCTGGAGGACCACCAACCAGTCGGGTTTTCGAGATAGCCCTAATGAATAGGCATGAGAAAGATTTGCATATAATGGAGGTGACAGGCATGCAAATCTGCCCCATGCATATTCATTAGGGCTATGCTGAAAACCTGACTGGCTGGTGATCCTCCAGGACAGGTTGAGAACCTTTACTGTTTCATATGTACTTGGCACCATTAGGGAGGCTTTTAAGAGAGATGAGAATGTATTCGGATGATATCACACTTTCCAGTTGAAAATTTGATGCATGTAACATTGTTTTTAATTAATGAGTTAAAAAAAAATTGGGATGGCTATGAATGCATTAAAAATTAATCCAGATAAAACTACAGAACTGTGGGAGTGAGGGTAACATGCAAAGCTAATCCAGATAGATATTGACTTAGGAGTGAGCAAATCCATTTCATCAGAGATAAAAATATTGGGTTGATGGATTGAAGTCAGGTTATCTGTGGAAACTCATGCAAATATAATTGTATGAAAGATTTTTTAAGTTAATTAGAAGACTGTAAATTTTAAAACCTACACATTTGCTACTGATTTATGCAAGTTTTGATATTGTCCTGTTTGGATTATATGAATATTATGTTCTTGGGCATCCTGTTAGAGCAGCTTCATATATTACAAGTTTTGAAGAATGTGGCAGTAGAAATGATATGGGGAGGGAATGCCATATTTAATCAAGACCAACTGGTTGCCTATAAAAGCTAGAATAGAGTTCAAAGTTTTAATACTGTATATGTTTTTAAAATGTTATAGGATGGCACCCAAGATTTGTCACGTAAGAACTGCTATACTGGGACAGACCGAAGGTCCATCATGCCCAGTATCCTGTTTCTAACAGTGGCCAATCCAGGTCCCAAGTACCTAGCTAAATCCCAAGAAATGAAACTGATTTTATGCCGCTTATCCTAAGGATAAGCAGTGGATTTTAGCAGAGTTTACATTTCAGGACAAAGTTTAAGCTCAGGGTCTGAAATTCAATTGGTGATACCAAATTCATCAGTCTAGGTTATAGTCCTAATCAGTGAAATTCTTTACCAAAACAATTTCCCCCTATAAGCTGTTTAGACAGCATCTGAAAACTTTTTTTAAGTATTTGTTGTTGACAAACTGATTGAAGGGAATATTATGGTTTATTGTTTTAGTAGTTTTTTGGTTTTTTTTTTTAAAGTAAGATGGGGAAATATGAAGGAATGCATTTGATTGCTTTGGTTTTATTAATTTAGAATTTGTTTTGATATTTTATTATATAATCCACCTTGAACTGAAAGGTAACATGGAATATAAATGCCCATGCCAAATTAAACCCCTCCTTTACAAAGCTGCACTAGCGTTTTTAGTTCGAGCTGTTACTTCCGCAACCGGACTGGTGCTAAAAACGCTAGAGAGGCTTTGTAAAGGAGGGGGTAAATTAAATTTAAATTGTCCCACATATTTTTGAGTCAGTCTGCAGAGTTGCTTAGATGTGACTGATCAAGGTTCTCAAATAATGGATCCGAATATCTTGTTGTTTGTAATACAGTCAACTCCACTTAAGCGCAAGGCCTCTGGACTGGACCACGTGTGCTTAAATGGAGTATGCGATTAATCGGAGTACCACTTTCTAGTCATGAAAAATCACAGTACGCTATAGTCAAATGCAATAAAACTTTTATTTGGCAAAAAACACACGTAAAACAATTCTACACGGTTCAGTTTTAGAAACAGCACTGTTCCATCTAATGCAATACACTGCAAACCTTTTTTTAAACCAACATTCTACTGAAATAATCATTCATTGTTTTCTGCACGCAGATTGCATGATTCAGGCTGTGTATATAACTACTGATGTTGTAAAACTGGCCATAGTCGTGACATCCATTTATCTCCAGGTAACAACGCAGCGTGTGTAGGGACTTTAGCGCGTTTGAGAAGGAAACAATCTCTGCAAGTGTTTCATTAGTCGTGATGACCGCAGCAGTATCTCCATCCTCATCAGACTCTTGGTTGTCTGCAGTGTCCTTTATGACTGTACAGATATCAGAATTAGTGCTGTCAGATGATGTGGGCACATTGTTGTCAACGGCAACATACAGCTCAAACTCTTGTGGCGAGGGTCCAACTGGGAGTTCAATGTACGAAGTGTTAGCTTCAGTTGTCTCATCAGGTGCATGAACAAAGCTCGCCCGGCGATAATTTGAAATTGTGGATGATCAAACTCAACGCCACGCCTCCCGTACCATGTGAAGAGAGTCAAGCACCGTCATTTTTCTTGCCATCACATGTTTTAGGACAAGCAACTTGTGTCATTTGAAGTTGGCGATTATCCCCTAGTCCATTGGTCAGATCAAAGAGGTCGTGTTTGGTGGCAGAAACACGAGTTTGATGTTGGTTAGTCGTACGTCATTGCTGTGTGCGGCACAGTTATCACACAGCATTACAATGTTTCTCCTATGCCTTCTCATCAGATTGTCAAGCTTCTGCAACCATTCAAGCCACAATGTCGCCATCATCCATGCGTTTTTGTTGTTTTCATATTCAACAGGCAGGTGTTTAATGTTTTTGAAGCACTGAGGATTTCAGTTCTTCCCAATCACCAGTGGCTAGAGCTTTTCACTACTGTCCATATTGCAACTGAGCAGCAATGTCAATTGTTTCTTTGGCACCTTGAAGCCAACAGTTTTGTTGTGTTTGAAAGCCAATGTTTCATCAGGGATGGCATGCCAGTACAGGCCTGTCTCATCAGCGTTGAAAACGTAGCATGGTTCATATCCACCAATGACTGATGGCAACACTTCCATGACCCATCTTTCTGCATCAAACTCATCAGCGTCTTGTTTTTCGCCATGCTGCTTCTTAAATTTTATGCCGTTATGAACTTTCCACCTCTATAGCCATCCGTTTGTTGATTTGAAGTCTTCTACACCCAGTTCTTCGGATAGCTGTGCTGCTTTCTCCATCAGCAGAGGCCCATTGATTGGCAGTTGATGACTTCTAGTTTCAGCAAACCATCACCACAATGCCTGTTCAACAACTCCAGCCTTTCCAATTCTTTTCCGTTTCCTGGTAGGATTACTTTTGTTTTGCCAGTCTTTCAATATGGCTTGCTTTTTTTTGTGAATCCTAGAAATCTGGATAGGATGAACGCTGTAATGTTTTGCAATTGAGACCCAACTCTCCCGTTGGTCAAGTCTCTTTAAGACATCAACACATTCAGCCAAAGACAAAGGTTTTTCTCCACGAGATGCCATAGTGCAGTTTCGAAGGTTCATACACCTGGCCAGGCCTAGACTGCTGATCTGAAACACGTGGCTCATCAACGTGAGAGCGTGATTGCTATTAACCAGAGTGAACGAAACGTGAACGAATAAGTGCACATAAGCGGATTGTGTGCTTATCAGAATTGCAATTATCCAGAGGTTATGTCCATTGACTTTAATGTAAAAAAAAAACAGGACCATGGTGGCAGACTGCGGATAACCGAAGCATGCGCTTAACCGACGTGCACTTAGATGGAGTCGACTGTATCGTTGTTTGTCTGAATAAGAAACAGCTGTTACCAGAAGCAAATTTTAAAAGCACAGTAGTAAAGGAGAATAGCTAAGAGGCTCAAAGCTGAGTCTGATTGATTGCAAGAAGCTTTCTGTGCAGGTATTGATACTGTGTCAGATATTGTTTCACATTTTGTTTAAATAAATGCCGCTTGAGAAAAAGACCTTTTCTGACAGCACACGTGATCTTCACTTGTTTCTATGCTCACAGCTGAATATAAATTGCTTTTCACTCGTCTACCCTCACACAATACAGTGTACAGCACATTGATATGATAGAAAGTTAAACCATTTGTCAGTATTCACCAGAAAGACTTTGAACCTTAGTTCCAACATTTCTTTAATACGAAAAGTCACTTACAAGATTAAAGATGTAGTTGAACCATGAATTCTTTCAAGCAGGAAAAGTTTTTATGAACTGATTCAGTTCAACTCTTAGACCAGAGGACCCATGAATTCAGTTGCTGAAATATTGGTAAATATATGTATGAGTGTCTATATGAACATAAGAACATAAGAATTGCCGCTGCTGGATCCATCCTGCCCAGCAATCCGCTCCCACGGCGGCCCTAGGTCAAAGACCAGTGCTCTAAATGAGTCCAGCCTCACCTGCGTATGTTCCAGTTTAGCAGGAACTTGTCCAACTTTGTCTTGAATCCCTGGAGGGTGTTTTCCCTTATAACAGACTCCGGAAGAGTGTTCCAGTTGTCTGCCACTTTTTGGATGAAGAAGAACTTCCTTACGTTTGTACGGAATCTATCCCCTTTCAGCTTTAGAGAGTGTCCTCTCATTCTCCTACCTTGGTAAGGGTGAACAATCTGTCTTTATCTACTAAGTCTATTCCCTTCAGTATCTTGAACATTTTGATCATGTCCCCTCTCAGTCTCCTCTTTTTTCAAGGTAGAAGAGACCCAGTTTCTCCAATCTCTCACTGTATGGCAACTCCTCCAGTCCCTTAACCATTTTAGTCGCTCTTCTCTGGACCCTTTCAAGTAGTACTGTGTCCTTCTTCAAGTACGGTGACCAGTGATGGACGCATTACTCCAGGTGAGGGCGCAACATGGCCCGGTCAGCAGCATGATAACCATCTCCAATCTGTTCGTGATCCCCTTCTTTATCATTCCTAGCATTCTGTTTTCCCTTTTTGCTGCCACCGCACATTGTGCGGACGGCTTCATCGACTTGTCGATCAGAACTCCCAAGTCTCTTTCCTGGGAGGTCTCTCCAAGTACCGCCCCGGACATCCTGTATTCGTGCATAAGATTTTTGTTACCGACATGCATTACTTTACACTTATCCATGTTGAACCTCATTTGCCCTGTCAATGCCCATTTCTCGAGCTTGGTTATGTCATGTTGCAGATCTTCGCAATCCCCTCGCGTCCTCACTACTCTGAATAACTTCGTATTATCTGAAAATTTAATCACCTCACTCGTCCAGGTCATTTATAAAGATGTTGAAGAGCACGAGTCCAAGCACCGAGCCCTGCGACACCCCACTGGTGACACTCTTCCAATCCAAGTATTGTCCATTTACCCCCACTCTCTGTTTCCTATACTCCAACCAGTTTTTAATCCATGTGAGTATTTCACCCTCAATTCCATGGCTCGCAATTTTTCGAAGTAGTCGTTCATGCGGAACCTTGTCAAACGCCTTCTGAAAATCCAGATATACAATGCCAACCGGGTTGCCCTTGTCTATCTGCCTGTTTACTCCCTCAAAGAAGTGCATATGTGCATCTGAAAGAAGCCCTTATACACTTTCCTGTACTAGATTAGGTTTATTTGTTGGGGTTGTTTTTTTTTTTTTTACTTCATTTGCCAATTCAGCCCATTTTACTGTTTCTCTTTCATATAAAAATATTGTCAAGCCTGCTCTAATTGAGAAGGGCCACAAAACTAAAGTTAATAAAAAAGAGACCTATTCTCCGCTCTTGAAATGCTGTGTGTACTGAAGACTCTTTAATCCACTATAATAAAACCCTTAGCGTGCATGCACACTTCAATCTCCGTGCGCTGTGCTTCCGTGCTTCCATTTTGCACATGTGCAGTGCCTGCCTCAGCTGATTTCCTGCCCCAATCTGATGCTGGCTGACTTTCTGCCTTCTGACTACACTGCCGCTGCCGGGACACCTCTTCTTTTCATCTCCAGATCAGCAGCGGTAGCAGCCGCAGTTTCATCAAGCAGCCGCGGGGCATTTTCTAGGTAGGCCCATTTTGATAATGCGAGGTGGGCCAGCCTAGCAAAAGCCCCTAGGTTGTCCGGGCTAGCGGATGCTGGACAGGGGGAGCATGAAAGGGAGAAGGGGGTACTACTGGACAGGGGGAGGTATAAGTAAGGGAGAAGGGTTATTGCTGGACAGGGGGAGCAGGGAAGGGGTGCTGCTAGACAGGGAGGAGAGACAGAAAGAAAGACAGAAAGCGGGCGGGGAGAGAGACAGAAAGGAAGAAAGACAGACAGATTGGGGGCCAGGGAGAGAGGCAGAAAGAAAAACAGACAGGCAGAAGGCAGGGAGAGAGACAGAAAGACAGACAGACAGGGGGCAGGGAGAGAGACAGGAAGAAAGAAGGACAGACAGACGGGGAGCTTGAGATAGAGACAGAAAGAAAGACAGACAGAAAGAAAGGGGGCAGAGAGCGAGAAAGAAAGACAGACATACAGAAAGAAAGAAATCCCTAAATCTACACATCTATTCTAGCACCTGTTAATGTATCGGGCTAAAAAACTAGTCCTCTATAATAAAACCCTAAGCACGCATACACAACGGTGTGATCCCTGTCAATGTGATCTGTAGCTCCGTGGCCGTGTTCGATTTGCGGCGCGTGCGGTGGTTTACGGCACATGAAGCAGTTTGAGCAGCGGTTTGTCTCCTGCGATATGGTGGCGGCAAGGGCAATGACAGGAGGGTGTCCTTCGGCCTGGACGTGGCGGACAGGGTGCGGGTGCTGCGAGGTGTTCGGCTGTCAGAAGAGGTGTTTAGTCAAATGAATGAGTCCTCCCTTGCTGGTAAGAATTACACGATGTAAAGGAAGCGGAAAAATGCTGCTACTACTGCACAGGGAATTGGAGGGGGAGAGGGAAAGGGGGCTGCTTTAGGGGTAGGGGTGTGCTGGGAGGCAGACAGCAATCTTGGTTTGCTCTGGGGGGAGACAGAAGGAGGCCATGGAGAGACAGGCAGGCATGGCGCAATATAGAGACAGGCAGGCAGGGGGCCAAGGAGAGAGACAGACAGAAAGAATGACAAACAATATCAAGGGAGCCAGGGAGACTGACAGACAGTGGCCAAAGAGAGAGAGACAAAGAAAAAAAGACAGACAACAACCAAGGAGAGAGAGAGAAAGAAAGAAAGACAAGGGGCCACGGAGAGACACAGAAAGAAAGAATGACAGATAGACAGGGGGCCAGAGAGACAGACAGAAAGAAAGAAAGACAGACAGCGGCCAAGAAGAGAGAGAGACAGACAGACAGAAAGACAGACAGCGGCCAAGGAGAGAGAGAGAAAGAAAGAAAGAAAGACAGACAGACACAGGGGCCAAGGAGAGAGAGAGAGAGAGACAGTAAGAAAGTGCTACTGCTGGACAGAGGGAGCAGGCAAGGGGTAGTGGTGGGCAGCTGAGGAGAGAGAGAGACAGAAAGAAAGACATACAGACAGAAAGCAGCCAAGGAGAGAGAGAGAGAGAAAGAAAGACAGATAGACACATCTATTCTAGCATCCGTTAATGTAACAGGCTTAAAGACTAGTATAGTAATAAAAGTACTGAAGAGAAGCAGTAAAGGACTCAACATTCAGCGGGAGATGCCTCTGAGTTTGCCTCTGATGAAGGACACGAAACAAGGCTCTGTAGGGCGATCAGCTGGCACTCCCTGTATACAGACTTTCCTATTGTTGGATGTTGGTGGCTTGGATTAAGATAAGTTCTCGCTTTAGTAGCCATGTTTGAATGTTTGATGACCGATAGTATGTGACACAGCAAGAACGACTATTAAGTGATTTCACACTATTCAGGATTTTTGATTTCTTGAATTAGATTATATTGGCACTGGGTACTTTGGGTAGCTCTGCATGTTTTAAAACACTAATTTAAAATTTTTTAAAAAAACAAATTTTATTAGTTACAGGGTGAACAATTTGGTGTTTGTGGGTCATTCCTGCAGTGCACTCTAGAGTGCTAAATGCGGTAATAAACCCTGGTGAACTTTTGGAAAATACCTTCAAAAAAGTTCCTATAAACTGACTGAACACGCTGTACTTAAAAATTAGAATTTAATTATTTTTATTACTATATTAAAGAGCCCTGAGTACCCACAGCATTTCAAGAGCGGAGAGTAGGTCTCTTTTTTTTTTTTTTAATTAATACTAGCTCTTTCACATAATACAGCAGCTACAGTTGTATTACCACCTTGCAAGTCTGAAAGGCATTCTAATAGAAGGGAATATCAGCGTCTGCTACTCAGGTTGGATTCTTCCTTCTTTCTGCTTATCACTGATTATTAAGTAGTTATTTGCTAATAAAAAAAAAAGTGCATAGGATGCACAGTTCAAAATAGAAAAATAATGAGGTGTCTAATGATATAATTGTGATAAAATTCAAACAGTTTTGTCAAGTAAATAATACTGTTGTCTAATGTCATTATGCAAGAGAAATTTTTGTCTGAGTAATGAGTCACCCTGCCGGTCTAAATGTAATAGACCACTATAACCTGACAAACAAATTTATTCTTTACTTAAATGCAGCTGTTCAATTATTTAAAAAAAAAAAAGTTCCAGCTTGACCTATAATCATTCTCTTCATGTTTTGACTGAAAAAAAGAGCATTTGACAAAAATAAATTAGTTCATAAATCATGCTCTGTTTTAGTAAAAGCTGTGTGTTGTTTAGCCATATTTCAAGCTCTTATTTCTTACTTTTTATACAATGCTGACTAAGACAGATAACATTTTTCTCTTAACATGAGCTAACGCCGCTCTGGGATGGACATGTATAAATGCCAGGGCTGTTTCAGAGCTTACTTGATATATTTCAGTTTCTCAAGAAGTTTCTACAGTTCTAACATGGTAATGTCTTCCGGGGCACTCGCCTACCTAGTGGGCAGCCACAACAGCGTCCTGGCGGGGCTGTACTCTGCCCGACAGCTCCAAGAGAGGCAGGCGCGTCCGACGTGACATGCTAGAGTGCACGCTGGTAGCCGGACCAAGGGCTGCCTTCAACAGAGAGGATGGATTGCAGCTGGGGACGCAGAAAGTCGCGTCCACCTTGTGCGGTCGCCGGGTATGAAAGGGCGACCTCCCTTCCGCTCACCCCTCACCTATCTCGCCTCCCACACCCCCCCTCCCCTACTCCTTGTTGATTGGCCCAAGGCTTCGGCCGATTTGTCAGCGCTCCTCCCTATCCGAAATCGGAACTTGTTTTTGTCTTACACTGAATGAAAGTTGATGGTGGAACTGCAGCAAATTTTGTCATGTACTTTGAAGAAGCAGTGCTAACTAGAGAATGACACAGGGACAAATTTTTCTCTGTCCTCCACGGGAACTCATTTCCCTGTCCTGGTGAGTTCTTTTCCTGTCCCTGCCCCATTACTGCAAACTCTGTCCTCATTTGCATAAGCCTCAAACACTTTAAAATCATGTGTTTGAGGCTTGTGCTGATAAGGCAGAGCTTACAGGAATGGGGCAGGGACAGTGAGAAAACTCGTGGGGACGGGACGGAGAAATTGAGTTCCTGCGGGGACAGTGACAAATTTGTCCCCGTGTCATTCTCTAATGCTAGCACACTCGTATGACCAGTTATAGCTATTCTGACTCTAGCCTGCTGAGAGTATTAGGGAAAGATGCTGTCAAAAGGGATAGAGATGTCTGAGAAATTACAAGAGAGTTTGGCAAAATAGAAGTGGGATATACTTGCTTATAATGCATTATCTGGTAGACAGGTCATAGCAGTACAAGGGGTTGCTGAAAAGTTCTTAGTCCAAGCAACAAAGTTGGGGCAATCTTCATCGAAGGTTGTACACAGCCCAGCAATTTTCCACTTTTTTCATTCTGTATTTTTCTGACGGAATGGAAAAAGTGGAAAAAACACTCGACTAAATGTATAGACCTCAATGGAGACTGCGGCTGAGAACTTTTCAGGAGCCCCTAATATTTGCACACATTAAATTTTAAAATAGAGAAAAGACTGCCACCAAAATACATAATACAGTATTGAATTATTCCATAGAGTACTAAATTAGCATTCTTCAAAAGCCGTAACCCTTTAATTGGCAGATGGTGAAACGGCTGTTTTACGTAACTTGCTTTTGAATGAGAGCAACAGTGCCAAGTCACAGGCAGATCTACCATAAGAGCCAGAGAAAACACAAGTTGCTTCTGAGCAGCAATAAAGGGTTAAAAAGGAAAAAAGCTAAATAAAGGGTTAAAAAGGAAAAAAGCTAAATAAAGGGTTAAAAAGGAATAAAGCTAAATAAAGGGTTAAACAAACTTGACAGTTCAGGAAGGGAATATACCACGTAGTCTTGAGATGAGTTTTAAAATTTGGAAAAAAGAAGACTCGGACCAAATATGGAATAGGAGGGCATTCCACACATTTGGGACTAAAAAAGCTGAATTTCTTGTTGATTTGTACTGGGCCTTTTTAGGCACTGGTAGAACCTAAGCAATGAGAATCTAGAGATTGGAGGGAACAGTTCATTAACCAAGGTTGATAAATACGAAGGCATACTCGGGTGTGTAAGAGCTAGGTAAGAGTAAGGGCTCCTTTTACTAAGGTGCGCTAGTGGTTTTAGAGCGCGCTAGATGCTAATGCCTCCATAGAGCTTGCGTTAGTATTTTTCATTTAGCGCGGGGTTTGCGCACGCTAATCATGCTATCGCACCTTAGTAAAAGGAGCCCTAAGTAACATTGGGACTCATATCTCGGCCATTCCCTCACATACTTTCTTAATCTTTAGTAAATGATTCAAAGACTCATTTAATTGGCCACAGCTTTATTTAACATTATCTTGCATGTTAACTTCATAACTTTCTTGCAATGCAACAAATATCAAACATTTACAACAGTTTTGCAGATCTATCTCCAGGAGCTATCCAGTATCAAAATTAGCTCTGTTATGCCCCCAATCTTTCCTCTTCTCACCCTTGGCTTTTTTAAAAGAGGCTGAAACGAGTGATGTCGGGAGACGAGATCGGGCCCGACTCGGTCTTTGATCATGTTCGCCTTCGCCTGCCATTATTTTGCCACCCCTCCCCCTTTTTTTACCTCACTTGTGCAGGAGAGTGGCACATATGTGGATCGCATGTATAGCCATCAATGATTGGTGTAGGCTTGTGTCCGATAAGGTAATTTGCATGGGGAGCCTTTAGTGAATTGGTCGCCTGGCATGACTCGACCACGGATCAGACAGGTAAGGGTGCTTTAGTGAATCTAGCCCTAAGATGCCTATAGAAGTACAATGGGCATTTTAGCGTTTAGCAACTCAACTCGTTGCGGTGCCGCCCACGAGTATATAGTAAAATTCATCAACCATGTATCTTAAACTTCACTCCCCTTTCTGATAACTGCTCTTCAATAGGCTCCCATCTCCAATCAGCTGTGACTGCCCCCCCAATCCCAATTCTTTCATACTCCCTCAACACCCCCAAACTCCCTCAACCATCTCATAAACTTCCCCAAACTGTAAGTGGAAATGGGTGGGAGGGAAGCGCCAAACTTACCTTCCCTTCCCTTAGTCACTTTCCCACAGAATCTCTTTTTGCCTGCCAATTTCTCTTGTTATACCTGCTCCTTCCCAGACTCCTCCCATTCCCTTCTTTCCACCAATGCCTTTTTTGTAATCACCACCTACCCCTCCCCACATTCCAGTTGCTATCCAATTCCTTTTTTTTTTCTCCCTTAATCATAAGAACATAAGAATTGCCACTGCTAGGTCAGACCAGTGGTCCATCGTGCCCATCAGTCCGCTCATGCCCTCTGGTCAAAAACTAGTGCCCTAACTGAGACTAGCCCTACCTGCGTACGCTCCGATTCAGCAGGAACTTGTCTAACTTTGTCTTGAATCCCTGGAGGATATTTCCCCCCTTATTACTTTGATATTCCCTAGCCTCACTTCGCCCAATGTTATTAGCCACTCAGTTAAGGCTGAGTGGCCCTTTTAAATATGAGGAAGAAAAGGAATGATATTTGAAGAAAAAAAACAAAAAAAAAAACAACAAAAACCAGAAATGGAAAGACTTATGAGGTGGAAATTGACCAGCACAAAAAAAAAAAAAGAGGCCGTATGTCTAAAGAAAGAAACTGAGCACCATAAGCAAAAGAGCAAGAAAGTACAGTATATGATAACTAAGGTTTGTGAATGGGAATAATCAGCAATATCTAACGTTCCAAGTCAAATTCAGGTTTTATTACATTAATTCTATCTTAAGCAAAATGGTGAAGGATGCATTGAACAGTTTGGTGGCAGTGATGGTGGTGGTGATAGGGATGTTTAGTAGCAAAACCAATAACAGAATTCAAGAAATCTTGGAGCTGTATTCAGAATCTTTAGCAATGGGAAACTGAGAAAAAAAGAGCTTGATATCAAATAACGGCTAGAGTTTTATTTTATTTACTTATTTTAAAACCTTTACCCTACTTAAACCTAAGCAGTTCACAAAGTACATGCATAATCATAAATAACAGTGCAACAATAAACAATTTACATTCTTCTAAAAGGTCTCCAGGATTACTAACATAAGTGAAATTTCACTCTATTTCTAGAAGATATTTTGCTGAAATAGGGAATAGCTTTGGTATTATTTGATAAAATTAATTTTTTTTAATTATATTGATAGCATAAGATATATTATTGTTTATATATATTATGCTAGTTATTGTTTATAACTAGGATAAGAAGGGGATAAATTGTTTAATGTAATAATTGTGATGATAACACAATAAAGATTTACAAAAAAAAAAAAAAGTTAAATTTCAAGAAAAAGCCTCCATAAATAAAGTTGTCTTTAGGTAAAACTGTTCTCTTGACTACACACACTAACGTGTCAACAAGTAAATTATAGAGGACATTCTTTCTAATTAGACTTATTTCTACAAAAAAGTGGCATTAGGTTCAACAGTGATAGCATGGTTTGTTTCTTGTTTGACAAATTGGACACAAGTTGTTCATTTTTAGAGTTTTAATTCCTTACTCTACTTCTAGACCTTTGAGATCACAAGACCAACACTTATTGGCCATTCCTTCATTAAAAGTTATTAATACGAGGCGTCACACTATTTTTTCAATAACCGCTCCTCAGTACTGGAATGACCTCCCATTATATATAAGAGAGGAAAAGAATTTGGACAAATTTAAGACCAAACTTAAGAGTTTCCTTTTTAAAGATGCTTTTAGTGAATAAATATAATGCTTTTGTCTCTCTTTATGTAATATTTCAATACAAACTATAATTGTGTCCCCTCCTAATGTTTTTACCTTAAATATATTGAATTAAACACTGACTGTAATCCATTAATAATTTTCCCTTTTGTTTTGATGTCGTGTGTATAGGTTACTTAATTTGATTGATTTAAACTTTGTATAAGAATGTTTGTATTTGTTATTTTAATTTGTTTAGATTTTTGTCTGTGCGATTTGTTACCCGTATTTGGTTATTTAAGCAATTGTACATCGCCTAGAATTTGGAATAGGCGATTAATCAAATTATATAATAAACTTGGATTGGATTGGCTGCATCCCTTCCAGCACAGCTCTAACAAGAGCCATTATTATCCCCTCTATTGTTCAATTTATATCTTTCACCACTGGTTGGAATTCTGGAGAGTTGGGATGTTGAATTCCATTTTTTTTTTTATGACATTCAACTAATCATTTTTAAATTGGATTAAGATTTACTCTCCTTTTACAAGACCCTAGTATGGTTTTTAGTGAACAGCTCTGATGTTCATAGGAATTCTGAGCATTGGAGCTAATACCACAGTGGCTGGCGCTAAAAACCATGCTATGGATTTGTAAAAAAAAAAAAAAAAAAAAAGGGGGGGGGGGGTAGTGGTAAATGTTTGCAAATCTCCTGTCATGTGGCAGTCTCATCAAAGAAATAGTTTAGGGCTGGATTCACTAACCTAATCCGGGCATGTCCGACAAATTCTTCAAGCTAAAATATGCAGATGGGGGAAATCGGAGGAACGCCCCCATCTGCTGGCATGGATTGCTGTTGTGCAATCCCCACGCCCAGACTCTCCTGCTCTCTGACGCCTTCCCTGCAGTGCGAGCCCGTGGGTTTAAAGCGGGACTGCATTGCGGCGTGCAGCCCCGCTTTAAACCCGCGGGCTCACACTGCAGGGAAGGCGGCAGAGATCAGTTTGGGTGGTGAAAGCAATTTGGAGTTTCTCTGTTGTGATCTAGGGGGGACAAGGCAGATTTTTCTGATGTCCGTATGCTGCAGTTGTTGGTACACTGGCTCTTGGAAAAAGATATTTTATTAATTAAATTCCACCCGAATCTTAATGGAAGTGGTACTGGTTTCTAGAGCGCAGTGGGGGTTACCAGTAACCCGGTGTATAGAGGGAGTTATCTGGAGCAATATCTGTTTCCAGTTTCAGGATAAACATTAGGGAAAGAGAAAGCGTTGGGGAAGGCGACACTGTTTAATTTAGCTGCACTTCCTTTTCTCCAATTAATGGTTAAGAAGGGCTCGATAAGGACAGGTTGCCTGTTCTAGGAGCAATGGGAAGTGGGAGAGAGCAGGGCAGAGAGTCGAAAATACATTTTTAACTGGTTCCCAGCAGTCGCTTTTTGAGTTGATCGGCCAGCCCAGTCGGATCAGGAAATTTGTTAAGTGAATCGCATCCCTACCTACTTTGCATGCAGTTCCCCTCATTTGCATGCACGGATTGGAAGCAGATCGCAGGAGAGGTTAGTGAATCGGGCAGGAGGGAAATCAGGTTGCTAAGGGCTGACAAACTGATTGGTACATGATTGGTTTGCTTAGTAAATCTAGCCCTTAGTCTTCTCCAAAAATTCAGGATTTTTTTTTTTTAAACCTTTACTGGATGAGATAAAAACCTTGGGGTTTTACTGTGACAAGTCACTAACATTTGGTTCACTGATAAATGCCGTGGTGAAATCATGCATTTTCAGTTGAAATTAATTAAACAACTGAGACTTTAAAAAAAAAAAAATCCTTTCTAATTAAAATGGTTCATGCATTGAATTTCCAGTCGACTGTCTAAAACCAGCCTAAAAAGATTGCAATTAGTTCAGAATATTGCTGCTGGTAAGAAAAAATATTGATCACATGTCACCAATTTTGATTGATCTTCAATGGTAACATATCAATGTTAGAATTTATTTGAATCTTCATATGCGTAAGGCTCTTAGACTGGGATTGCCTCAATATTTGGCAGAGAGACTGAACCCCAAATTCTGTACATGGTGCCTTATGTTGTGTTCACAAATCACTACACACAGCCGATTTGCATACACAACTTGTTTAACAAGCCTAATTGGTGTTGATAATTGGCCCTCTCCCCCTTACCCCCCAGTGTGACATTTCTCCTTCCCTCCTTTCTGTTCTCCCCATCCATCTCGCCCTCTCCATGAGTCCAACCCTTTCTGCCTCTTCCACACTTTCTCTCTCTCTCTCTCTCCTTGCCTCTTCCCTCGAGTGACATCCTTCCTTCCCACTCCCCAACCCATGTTCTCTCCCCATGTCCATTTCTCCCTGTCATCACTCTCCCTCCTCCTGTAACAATTTTCCTTCCTTCCTTCCTTCCTCTCAACCCGACTCAAATCACATCATTGTAATGGGCTGGCCTAGCAAAGGCCCCAAAGCTATTGATGAAAACCGCGTCTAAATTAATCCTCGTGGCAGCTCTCTGACCAAGTTAAAAGCACACTGACTTACCGCTGCTATTCCGTGCGGAGTTCAGGGAGATATGCGGCGAGAGGCAAGTCAGCTGGCCGGCACTTCTCTTCCTCCTCTGTGAGCCGCGGCACACTTGGACTCTCAGGAGGCACTAGTTTACGATACACTGTTTAAGGCAAATAAAAGGGCCTGAATACTTGCAAAACAGGATCTCCTTCTACATATCTCCAAGGTCATGACTAACACCAACTGCACAAAATATAGAACAACTTGTTTATACTGTAGTTGAAATAATTTTTCTGCACTATTTTTGATTTCTTGTGTATTTTTCCTTACATTAATCATTCTTATTTCTGTCAAATTCCTGTGACTCTTTCTTATGTCTTTAAGTTCCAAGTTTTATTTACATTTGATATACCGCATTGGTAATAACATCTATGTGGCTTACGTGTTAAAATTACATTGTAAAAATAAATAAATAATTTTAAAAAAGAAAATTTAAAGGGAATTAGAAATAGAATCTATGATAGGATAGAAAGAAAAAGGAAATACATTTAGTCGTTAGTGCTCAGTCCTAGACTGTTCTCAACAAATCCGCAATGATTACTGTTTTTACCTATTAACCTTATGCATCTATACTATCTACTTAAGATGTTTTAATTTGTCATATTGTTGTTTGAATATGATTACTGTTGTAATTACTGTATCTATTGCCTAGGTTTGGCTAATTTTTGCTGCATGCAACCTTGGGTGAATTTCTTCCAAAAGGTGGTAGAAAATCCTGATTAATAAATTAATTAATTCAAATGTTTGACCTACTCAAAATCATGCCCAAACCACACCCCCTTGAAATCTTGCTTCCGAAGGTTCTTCATGTATATCTAGCAGCTTTCTGAAATCATTAGTTATACTGGCATACAAACTTCCCAACATTATGATGATGGTTTGTCTTGCAGTGAGCGTCGGAGCATTTCCCTTGCTGATCAGCGCTAAAAGCCTCCAGCACCATTTAGTAAAACCTAGGGCTCCTTTTACGAAGGTGCGCTAGCGGTTTTAGTGCACGCTATAATGCCACACACGCTAGACGCTAACGCCTCCATAGAGCTGGCGTTAGTATTTTCCGTGTAGCATGGGGTTAGCGCACACGGCATTGTAGCTCGCGCTAAAAACGCTAGCGCACCTTTGTAAAAGGAGCCCCTAGTGTTAAGTCTCTTGCTATCACAGAAAAAAAAAACTTTGATAAAAGCATGGTTTTAAACATATTTTAGGATAACTTCCATATTTATTAAGCCTTCTATAAAAAAACCAAAAACACAATATAGTGTATGGAAACCCTAGTTCTTATCAGCAATAATAATCACAAATCATTTTAAAACATTACATCACAGAAAGTTCTTCATGCATTAAAAATGTGGTGGTGTTTGTTTTTTTTTTTTTTAAATAAAAGGCTTAATGAATGTGGAAGTTTTCCTAAATTATGTTTAAAAACCATCAAAGAAACATATATATTTGTTGACATGCACAGCTGTTTTTTTAAAAGAACACATTCAAAACAAGAGTGACACATCACTTTAGAGTTTGCATATATATGTAACCTTACACAGACTACAAAATGAAATTTTGCTACTTATACATTTAAGTGGGAGCACCTGCACACACAAGTGGCAGATTTCAGAAAGCTGCACATTCATAGGATGTTGATTACATAGTCAAAGTGGGTATGAAGACTTGAGCAGCAATGTTCTCCCTTCAAGCACTCTGCTGCACATCCACTTCACATGAGAACATAAAAACCTAAGAACTGCCTTGCTAAGGCCTCCTTTTATGAAACTGCGATATCAGTTTCTAGCACGCTGAGCCGCGCTGAGTTCCTATGAGCATCGGGAGCAGCGCGGGCCATTCAGTGTGGCTCCCCAAGCTAGAAACTACTAGCGCAGTTTCGTAAAAGAGGGGGTAAGTAGAACCCAAAGACCTAGCCCAGTATCTTGCTTCAAATAGTATCCAATTTAGGTTACAAGTACCTGGCAGACTCCCCCCCCCAAATAGCCATGAAAACCCTGGCCTAAATTATTTCTTCCATTTGTGTGTCGCATATACCTATCCAAGCTCTAGGCAACATTACAGAGGAAGAGGTTAGAAGAGGGTAGGGAGGAGTGGAGAGGAGAGAAGCATGTAGAATATTTCATAGATAGGAGAGCACCATCTATGTAAATGATATCTAAATGAATTAAAGCAATATGTAAAAAGGAATCGAAGGGAGGAACTGTTAAACAATAGAATTCAGTTAATAAAATAAAAAGAATAGGGGTAAAAGCAATGGAATAAAATTTAAAATAATTCATATACTGGAAGAAAAAATTGAAAAACAAAATCAAATAAGCCTGGCAGAAGTCCAGTTTCCTGAAGCAGCTCTGTTGCCTCAGCATATTTTAAATAATCCCAACGGCAAAAGTTCAGACGGGACAGATATCAGCTCGGGAGTGTGCCTAAGGTTTTTACTGTTTACCAGCTCTTAAGACTGATTGACATCACGTTTAATAGTACCTAGGAGTTAGGTGACATTTATAGAATCAACTCCTGTATGTGTTGATGCCATTGTGAAAAGTTTCTCAACTTCTTCAGCTAATGCTAATCACATGTACCTCCAACCCATACAAAAAAAATTAGTGAGGTTGGTTCAAAAGAGAAAAAGTGCATATAGCGATTACAATATTAAATTGCTGAATATATTTTTTTAGACCTTTGTACCTATTTCAGTACAGGCAAAGAGTACGTGAGTGTTTTGTGTCTTTTCTGTACAAGAAGAAAAATTTTCTGCTCATATAGGTCCCCTTTAATCAAACCGCATATGAGGTTTTTTATATTGCCTGCTACTGCGGTAAAAGTTCCAACGCTCATTGGAATTAAATGAGCATTGGAGCTTTTACCATATTGGCTAGCGATAAACCCTAACATGGTTTGATAAAAGGGAGTACAAGGCAGCTAAGCCAAAAGAACCTCTGCACTCAATTACAGCAAAAATCATAGAGAAAGAGACCTCAAACTTTTAACCCCTTATTTTCCAATACGATATGTCCTGCATGGGGGCTAGCACGGTCATTGGTCTCGGGGAAAAAACTCCACACAAAACATCTTGACATTGCAATTTTTCACTTTAAGCAATCATTTACACATTCTTTCATAAACTGCAATAAGGCACTTTTCTTCATAGTTGCCTGAAACGGTTCCACGGCTGATGAATTGCAAATATTTTCTATTGCTGATTTCCCAAAAACTTGTTAACGAGAAAAAATACTTCTGGTGGCCGTGTTTTGCATCCAGCTATATCAAGGACACTGATTTCAACTTCTCACAAGTATAGCAACAATCAGCTCAGAAAGCAGAAAATACAAAACATAGCAACAATCAGATCAAAGAGCAAAAATATGGCCCATTGAAGAATCACTGGCACCATGAAGTTAAGTTTCAAGAGGCAGTATTTAAATTCAAACTATCCTGCTCTCCTCCTTCTTATCTTTGCCCTACTTCTGTCATAGTGGTATGTCCATGACATAGACAAATTTCTACTGACTCAAATCTTAATCATCAAAACAAAAATTAAAAAAAATCATCAAAAAACCAACTCCAAAAAGCTAATGGGAAAAAGCTATTGAAAAGGCATCCATTTTATAATCCTCTTGCTTGTAATGTAGACTCATATGTACAAAATGATGTCATCAACATTCAACGCTAAATAAACTCTCAACGTGGTTTCTTTAAATTATTTACACTGGGACGGCTTTCTACTTTTCATCCAGTCTCAAAAAAATAATCTCTAAAAATAAAAACAAAAGCAAAATCACACACCTAACCAAATCTCAGAAATAGTAAAAATGTAATGAATTAGAAAAAAACCCATTCCATTCTATATTAGTGTTCAATCCATCTTATCACACCTGTGCCCTCCAAGAGCACCACGGGTGGCCAGGTAATGACACGATGCTTACTTCTGGTGTGGTCCCCCTTGAACTAGGGGAGCCTTTCAGGTTGGTTTTTCCCAGGCAATGGCTTGGAATGGCTCTTTTCCTGGACTCTCACAGAATACCATCAAGTCAGAATGATCGTAAGAAAACAAAAGTTTTATTTTCCCTCAAAATCATAGACCATAACAGGTTTCAGTGCAAAACATGGAAAATAAATTCAATTTGAAAAGATTCCTCAAAATCAACTTTATACCCTGATGCCAGCTCTGGACTTTAGCAGGTAAGTATATATAGTCCTCTTCACCAGAGTCTGACGTTAGGCATGTTTTACAAAAGAAAGATATCCATTTTATTCAACTGCTGCACTGTCTTACAACAGTTCCAATAAGCAGCTCTCTGTTCCTGAGCAGTGATTAAAGACCAGCACTACTGAGCTGCTGGCACAGGTAGCCATAAGAAAGAGACAGAATAATTTACACTTCTGGAAAGCAAGTTCTTTAGCAAGGCACACAGATAGCTTTCTAGCATTTAAGCATTAGATAGCAAACCCTGGTTTTTAAAGGTGAATTCACTCCAGACTGAGTTGGTGTTTAACAGAGAAAACATAGCAGTTTTACACTCAGAGATTTTCAATGCATTTCTGAGAAGCCTGCAGGCTAAATGCTATTAACAGGCTGCTATAGTAACCACTAACAGCTGGTGTTCTCACAGGGAGATCTATGCACAGTGAATCAGAGCACCAAACAGGCTGATTTTCCTGCCCAGCGTTTGGCTCAATTTAATCACTGTTTTATATAGTGAAGGATACTGTCCCTTTGCTTAAAGCATAGAAGAAAAAAATGTAGAAAAAACTTTACAGTCCAAAAATTACCCTCTTTGGTAGCCCACACAGTCTGCTTACTAGAGAAAAAAACTCAACCATTGAAAACATCCAAAAGACTCACTTTTGTTTAAAGTCAATTCCATTTGTTCTGGCCAAATCTCAGCTGTAGTATTGTTGTCTTCCCATATCATAGCCTCACCTGGCTCTGAGGGAAAGAATCCTGAAGGAAGGTTTCCTTCAACTTGCTCATCTCTCATTTCCCAATCAGGGCTGCCTGCCTGATCTGGGGTAAGCTCAGTCCCGTTATGAGCTTCATGTCTCTCCTCCTGTCTTCCTCTCTGGCTTCAGTGGGGGGAAGGGCTTTCCTTCCTCAGCCTGGGCTGTTTCTCTGAAAGAAAACAGTCTGTCTGCTTTCTGCCTTAAGGAACTGGATAATATAGGGCAGAGATTTCCTGCTTTGTTTTGGCACTGCCTTAGTTAAGGTAAACCTTTCCTGTTCTGTCTATCTCTTCTTCACTGCTCATAGAGTAGTCAGCTAAATTACTGTCCTGGGCTCTGACCTGGTCTGCCCTTCTGCACCAGGGTTTGTATGATTTCCTATATTTCTCTGTGATAAACATCGGGACTGCAGTAGGTGTGTCACAATCTGAAAAGGTATAACATTAGCATTTGTATTCCCATCACCTTCAACTGAAAACTAATCACCATCAATCAATCGGACAACTCAATTTTATTGGAATAAATATTTGGCCGCAGCTTTATTATCTATCTGAATATTATCTCCATTTACAATACAATCCATGTCCAAAAACAACAAATCCTCCAATGCATATTTCACCCCTCCCCCCCCAGGGAGCTATTTGGTGTCAAAACTAGCTCCCGTTAAGTCTTTAACCTTATAATATTCCCCCAAATATTACCCACAGTGACGCCAGAAACTTATGATTAATATATAGTAGTGATCTTTGCTCAGAGTATAGAATCTATATTATGGTTTGAGTACTCTGAGCACCTCAGCAATTTTTTAATTTTAGACAAATTTTTGAGTCTCGCCCCCCCCCCCCCCCCCACTCACCGCCTCAAAATACTTTCATCGCGGCGAGCTTTACATGGTTATATCTTCATTGGCTCATTCTACTTTCTACTTTTTGTCATTTTTTCTTTTCAACTATTTTAAAAGTGCATTGTGCTTTATACTATTGCATACTTCCTTATACTTATATATCAAAGTGCTTAATGCTTACTCATTTCATCAACCTCATATATTTTATAAATAAATAAATAGATGTAAATAGAGCAAACAACTTAACTTTGTATCGTTTAATTCATTTGGTTCATCTATCTTCATAAACCTTCAGTTTAGTTTGTTCGGTTTGGGAGGGTTGGACCCGATATGTTTCACCCACTGCTGTTTCAAGGGTCCTCCCTATCACAACAAAAAAGTTGTTTGTCAAAGTTCATTCATAAATATGTAAGCCTTAACCACCTAAACTATTTTCATTTCGTAATATTAGAAATAAAACTCTTTACCACAACCGCCAGAATCGATCCACCTCTATCAAATCTCAATTCTAAAGATGGCCGCGGCATCTTCTGAAAAGCGTTTTTAAGCATATCTTATTACCAAATTTCCTCTCCTTCTACTTCTTTCCGGGTAGAATATCAGCCTATCAGAGAACTCCATCGAGGCTGATATTCTACCCGGAAAGAAGTAGGAGGCGGGGAAATTTGGTAATAAGATATGCTTAAAAACGCATTTCAGAAGACGCCGCAGCCATCTTTAGAATTGAGATTTGATAGAGGTGGATCGATTCTGGTGGTTGTGGTAAAGAGTTTTATTTCTAATATTACGAAATGAAAATAGTTTAGGTGGTTAAGGCTTACATATTTATGAATGAACTTTGACAAACAACTTTTTTGTTATGAGGTTGATGAAATGAGTAAGCACTAAGCACTTTGATATATAAGTATAAGGAAGTGTGCAATAGTATAAAGCACAATGCACTTTTAAAATAGTTGAAAAGAAAAAATGACAAAAAGTAGAAAGTAGAATGAGCCAATGAGGCTATAACCACATAAAGCTCGCCGCGATGAAATTATTTTGAGGCGGTGAGTTGGGGGCGGGGGGGGGGTTGAGGATCAAAAATTTGTCTAAAATTAAAAAATTGCTGAGGTGCTCAGAGTACTCAAACCACAGTGACGCCAGGTCATGCTTCCCCCTCGCATATGAGTGTTACATTTATTTATTAACTGCTCATCTTCCAGATACAACTGGGGCAAACCCCTTTTTTTGCCCTGCCCAAAGCTGCGACCACCTCCTTCAAACCCCATAAGCTCAACCAAACCCACCCAAGTTGACATATAACCTGTAACCCCCCCATCCCCGCCTGGCAACACTGACACAAAACATAACACCAGCACACATGGGAAAGAGGGAGGGATTTTTTTTCTTGAAGAGACTACTCTACTCTTCCCCTTTCTTCACAGAACTCATTCCATCCTGCCACAACATCCAACCAATCCCATGATTGCTCCTTCTCCATCACCTTAGATACCTTCCTAATCCTTTTTCTTTCATACAAGCTCTGTGTATTACCCCTTTCTTACCTCCTCCTTTAAACTTGTCAATTCTTATTCTACAGACCCTTGACATCACCTCATATATTCCCCTCACCCTCTGCCTCCCCAGCCCCATTTTACCCATACCACCATTCAATAAATATTACCAACAGATGACATCAGCTCAGCTAATGTTATATCACACCAGATGAATCTGGTGTTCTTCTGTATTCCAACTATAGATCCACTATCTGCCACAGTTTCTTCTGGATATTTCCTTTTCTAATCTGCCTGGGTAAATGATCTAATATCCAACGAAGAAGATAAGCAACTATGAAGATAAGTACCTTACTGCACAGTTATGAAAGAATGTGTAATGATTATTTATAGTGAAGAATTGCAACCTGAAGAAGATTTTTGTGGAGTTTTTTTCAGAGACCAATGACTGTGCTATCCTCTATGCAGGACATATTGTACTGAAAATAAGGGGTGAAAAGTTTGAGGTCTCTCTTTTTTTTTTTTTTTTCTCTCCATGATTTTTTCTGTAATCAAAGTCCTTTTGTCATAGCTGCCTTGTACTACTATACTGTTAGTTGATAATTTGACATATTTAAAGTAGTTAATTTATTAGATTGGTGGTGATAAAAAGGGGTCATATTGTCTTTTTAGAAATATTCCTTTGAAAATGACTTTGCAATGTCTTCGTACTGCAAACCCCAGATACATTTTCAGAATTGTCCCCATTATTACCATTCCTGATGCTACATCTTTCCTACTCAGTTCATGACACTGGGGACTTTTAAGAAAGTATTTGTGTGCTGTATTAACCTCAGACACTATAAAATACAGATGGTAGAAAGAGTGGATCTCTGATTTAATAAGTGCAGTCCAAATTTCCACAAGGAAGGTAGGTGGCTTGCCAGAGGCCTCAGCTGCTAAACTAGGATTTTAAATCAGTTATTTAACTTGAACTTCATTGCTCTAATTCACTATTACTGGATTCAGAGCAACAAATATCCAGTCTTGACAAGCTAGCTCAAAAATGGAAGCAGATCCAGAATGAAGTAGACTAGCATTTGGGTAAATCTAATCAGGCTATGTTGGATTACATATGTGCTATGTCAAGACAGCTTAATCTATGATTCTGAATCTCTGGCCTGCTCAGACATTTTATAATTCCATAAAAATTAAGCCAATTAGGTCAGAAATTGTATAATTCCATAAAAATTAAGCCAATTAAATGGTATCTTTGATGAAAAAGTTATTTTGAGAAACATGGAACCCTAGTGGTGGATGCCCTTCTCAGATACCATCTAACTGATTCTTCTAACAACTTATATTACCCATATCCGTTGATGATTTGATATACTGTGCTTGCACTATTGAGATACTTTAATAATTGTCAAATTTTTCCATATATGGTGTCAGTGGACATACCTAGGTCATTGATACTGATTTACACTATAATGGATTCTTGACACCCAGCTGTTATTATGGAATTAGCACTCAGCATGTGGCATCCATGTGCTTAAATTACAGTACTGTTATAGAATTGACCTCATAGGGCTAGATTCACTATGCAAACCGATCGTGGCATAACAGAAGGTGGAATGATGAAAACAAATGGGACACAGTACTACAGGGATACAAACTATACAGAAGAAATAGAGTAGGGCAGAAAGGTGGAGGTATTGCCCTATATGTTGAGGATGGAGTAGAAACTGTTAGAGAGGCTACGACGGAAAGGACAGAGAAACTGGAGTACCTCTGGATCAAGATTCCTAGACACAATGGTGTCAATGAGGCGGGCCTGCCGGCTGGACGGGCAAGACCCATCTGGCCAACAAGTAAAGGTTAGCTTGGTGGGGGGGGGAGGTTTGGGGTCTGTTAGCGCAGAGGGGGTGCGTCTTCCGGCAGGAGGGATTGGGCACCCTCCTGCCGGTGATCGGTAGTGTCGGGGGGGAAGGGCGTCTTCCGGCAGGAGGGTTTGGGCACCCTCCTGCCAGTGATCGGTAGTGTCGGGGGGGGGGGTGAGGGGCATCTTCCGGCAGGAGGGTTTGGGCACCCTCCTGCCGGCAATCAGACAGGCGGCTGCGGCTGCTATACTTATCGCGGCAGAAAGATCCCTTGCCGCGATAAGTGTAGCAGGCCGTGTCTAATCTAACCGATTCTCTAACCGGCGTCTGTAACATGGACGCCGGTTACAGAATCGGGGTTTAGTGTAGACCCGATTCTGTATAGGACACCTCACCCGGGCGTCCTATTCAGAATCAGGGCCTGCGTGTCTGAATTCAAGAGGGCCTGGGATAGGCACATGGGATCTCTCAGAGAGAGAAAGAGATAATGGTTACTGTGGATGGGCAGGCTAGATGGGCCATTTGGCTTTTATCTGCCGTCATGTTTCTATGTTTCTAACTTATATATTTTGTGAAGTAAACTAATATTTTACATCTCAAACAGGCAGGTTTTAGTGCTGGACACAGCACTGAAATGATCGTCTGTAAATTTATAAGTGATATTCATGAAACATTAGATAATGGTTATCTTGCTTTTGCAATCTCATTAGATTTCACATCAGCCTTTGATCTTAATATCATCAATTATTGCTTAATAGATTAGCTTCGTTAGGTCTTGAGTCTATTGTGTTTAAGTGGTTTGAGTCATTTACCTAGGATCCTACAAAAAAACAACAACAACAACAAAAAACCTACCAAAAGAAATTTGAGAACTATCTAAAACACAGCCATACGACTGATTTTGACCTGAAAAAATCTGACCATATCGCTCCATATTTCAAAAAAACTGCACTGGCTACCAGTAGAGGCCAGAAAATTTTCAAATTTGATTGTCTATGCTTCAAAACACTATTTGGTACTGCACCCACCTACCTTCTGAAACACTTTGTTCTCCAAAACATAGCTCCGCCTCTCACGCAGAACACTATTATTAGCCTTTCTGAATCCTAAAGGATACCAAGTCAAAATATTCCTCGATAAGACACTTTCCTTCCAAGCAGGAAAGTGGAATAATACTCTAAGGGCTCCTTTTACTAAGGTGCGCTAGCATTTTTAGCGTGCGTGCTAGCTGAAAAATTACCGCCTACTTAAAAGGAGGCGGTAGCGGATAGCGCGTGGGGCATTTTAGCGTGCGCTATTCCATGCATTAAGGCCCTAACTCACCTTTGTAAACATAAGAACTGCCATCTCTGGATCAGACCTTTGGTCTATCAAGTCCGGCAATCCGCACACGCGGAGGCCCAGCCAGGTGTACACCTGGCGTAATTTTAGTCACCCATATCCCTCTATGCCTCTCGTAAGGAGATGTGCATCTAGTTTGCTTTTAAATCCTACAATGGTGGATTCCGCAATAACCTCCTCTGGGAGAGCATTCCAGGTGTCCACCACTCATTGCGTGAAACAGAACTTCCTGATATTTGTCCTGGACTTGTACCTCCTTAGCTTCAATCCATGTCCTCTTGTCCGTGTCACATTGGACATTGTAAATATTTTTTTTTCCTGCTCTATTTTTTTGATTCCTTTCAGTATTTTGAAAGTCTCAATCATATTCCCTCGCAGTCTCCTTTTCTCAAGAGAGAACAATCCCAGTCTCTTAAGTTGTTCCTCATATTCCAAGTTCTCCATACCTTTTATTATCTTCGTTGCTCGTCCTGCACCCTCTCCAGCAGTTTTATATCCTTCTTTAGGTTGGGAGACCAATGTTGGACACAGTATTCCAAGTGTGGTCGGATCATTGCCCTGTAAAGCGGCATTATAACTTTCTCCAATCTACTTGTGATTCCTTTCTTTATCATGCCTAACATTCTATTTGCTTTCTTTGCCGCTGCCGCGCATTGTGCCGACGGTTTCAGGGTCCTATTTATCAGTATACCCAAGTCCTTTTCTTGTTCGCTCTTACCCAGAGTTGCACCTGACATTCTATACTCGTGTTTCTTGTTCTTTCTGCCTAAATGCATTACTTTGCACTTTTCCACATTAAACTTCATATGCCATTTCTCTGCCCATTCCTCTGACTGACACAAGTCACTCTGGAGTTCCTCGCTATCCTTCTGCGATCTGATTGCCCGGCATAGCTTTGTGTCGTCTGGAAACTTGATGATCTCACTGGATGTTCCTTCTTCTAGGTCATTGACAAAAATATTAAATAAGATGGGCCCAAGTACTGAGCCCTGGGGCACACTGCTAGTCAATTTCTCCCAGTCTGAGAACTTCCCATTTATGCCCACTCTCTGCTTTCTGTTCTCCAGCCATTTGCCTATCCATCTTAGTATATCTCCCTCTATTCCATGGCTTTGTAGTTTCCTGAGAAGTCTTTCATGTGGAACCTTGTCTAACACTTTCTGGAAGTCCAAGTATATTATGTCCACCGGTTCTCCACTATTAATTTGTTTGTTCACAGTCTCAAAAAATTGAAGTAAATTTGTCAAACATGATTTCCCTTTCCTGAAGCCATGTTGACTGGCTTTCATCAGGTCGTGTGTATCCAAGTGCCGGACTATGCTATCTTTAATCAGTGCTTCAACCTTCTTTCCAGGTACAGACGTAAGACTCATAGGTCTGTAGTTGCCCGGTTCTCCGCTTGATCCTTTTTTGAAAATTGGCGTGACGTTCGCTATCTTCCAATCGTCCGGTATCTGTCCAGTTCTAATTGACAGGTTGGCAAATTTTTGCAAAAGCTCTCCGATTTCAACCTTCAGTTCTTTTAAGACTCTCGGGTGAATTCCATCAGGTCCAGGGGATTTGTCGCTTTTAAGATAGTCGATCTGGTAGTATATCTGGTAAAAGTCCACTTCTACTGTGGTGAGGCTGTCCTCTATTACTCCTTTGAACACTTTCACTGCTTCTGGTATTGTTGTGGCGTCCTTCGTAAAGACAGACGCAAAGAAGGAATTTAGTCTGTCTGCAATTTGTATATCTTCCTTGATGTACCCTTTTCTTCCCTGGTCATCCATCGGTCCCACCGCCTCTTTTGCAGATTTTTTTCCTTTTACATATCTAAAGAAGGGCTTGAAATTTTTGGCCTCTTGCGCTATTTTCTCCTCATAGTCCTTTTTGGCATCCCTCACCGCCTTGTGACATTTTTCTGATCATCTTTGTGTTTGTTCCAAACTTCGGTTGTTTTCGTGCGTTTCCATTTTTTAAAGGAGTCCTTCTTTTATTTTATGGTTTCCTTCACCTCTCTAGTAAGCCATGCCGGTTCTCCTTTGCCTTTAGTTATCCTTTCTTAGGAAATTCGCGGAATGTAGAGATTTTGTTCTTCCATGATAGTATTTTTCAGTAGCGACCATGCCTGATCTACCGTTTTAACTTTGTCCATCTTATTCTTGAGCCGTTGTTTCACCATGGCTCTCATGCTATTGTATCTTCCCTTTTTAAAGTTTAAGGTCATGGTTAAGGTTTTGATACGTTTCCCTTTTCCGATGTCAAGTTTAAAGTTGATCATGTTGTGATCGCTCATCCCCAGTGGGACTGTGACTACTTCTTCTTTTGTCAGTCTCGTAATGCCATTTAGGACCAAATCCAAGGTGGCGTTTCCTCTCATCAGCTCTCCCTCCATTTGTTCCAGGAAGCAGTCCCCTAGCGCTTCCAGGAATTTGGCCTCCTTGCTGCAGTTCAAGGTTCCAGTCTATCCCCGGGAAATTGAAGTCTCCCATGATTATTACATTACCTGTCTTGCATTCTTGTTTAATTTCCTCTTTCATTTCTGAGTCTATCTCCTCCTTCTGTCCTGGGGGTCGATAGTAAAGGCCAATCAGGCCTTAGGCTTCGTGGGATGGGCCGGGAAGGAGTGGTCCCGTCTCATTTCGACGAGGCGGGCTTGCCGGCTGGACTGGCAAGACCCGTCTGGCCAACAAGTAAAGGTTAGTTTGGTGGGGGGAGGTTTGGGATCTGTTAGTGCAGGGGGGGGGGGGGTGCGTCTTCCGGCAGGAGGGATTGGGCACCCTCCTGCCGGTGATCGATAGTGTCGGGGGGGGCATCTGGGTTTGGGCACCCTTCTGCCGGCAATAAGACAGGTGGCCGCGGCCGCTATACTTATAGCGGCAGAGAGATCCCTTGCCGCGATAAGTATAGCGGCTGCGTCTACTTACAATGTAGACCAGCATTTTGTTGGCCTACATTGTAAGCGTCTCTTCCTCCACTAGGGAGACGCGTAGGGCCGCCTAGGTTCGCCTGAGGCCCGCCTAAGGCCCTTAGGCGAGCTTAGGTGTCATGCGGGCCTCCCTAGGCTCAAGGAGGCACCTTCAATATAGGCGGCTTGCCTGGGGAGCATTTTTTTAAAAAACGTGCATCCCGATTGGCTGATTAGACAATTGTAGGATGCCTACAGCTGCCTAAAATCGGGACACACTTTGTAGAATCAGGGCCACAATCTCTGTTTCCACCACCTCTTCCAGGAGACTGTTCCACAAATCTACCACCCTTTCCATAAAAAAGTATTTCCTCAGATTACTCCGGAGCCTATCACCTCTTAACTTCATCCTATGCCCTCTCATTGCAGAGTTGTCCAAGTACGATCTGTTAAGTTACCTTGGTGATAAGACAATGGTTAGAGATTGGACGATAACTCTCATCTGCAGTCGGATCTAACTTATTTGATTTTAACACCGCTGAAATAAATGCATGTTTTCAAATGCTTGGGATTATTCCTTGTTCCAAATTCTGATTGACCATATGCAATATGTATGGCAAAAGACAATGTTTATCCAAAGTTAACCAGGTTTTAGGTATTGAATCATGCAATTTACAAAGCTTTTTGATACTATTTAGCACCTTTGTAAGTCGAATCAATGAATAAGGTTCAAATTTATTACATTTTGACTGTAGCAAGATATCCATAATTTCATTAGTAGAGTTTTGCTCACAGAAAGCATTTGTAAATGATTGTCTCAAATCATTAACTTTCTTCCCAAAAAAAGATGCTAGAAAACTAGCAGGGGGCATAATGGTCGATGAGACATCAGAATGGTAAAGCCTAAACAACTTCTTTGGTTTATTATCATATTCACTTAAAACTTGATTAAAATACTCTCGCTTTGTCTTTTTAAGTTGTCTATTTATTATAGTACAAACTACTACATTTTAATTGTGCAAGCAATTCAGGAGATTTTGATTTGCGCCATGCACTTTCACAACAATGGATTTGGCATTTTTGTAAGGTCAATCCAGAATGATACCATTTATTACTTCTATCATGTACTAGATCTATTTGCACAAGTGGGGCTATCACATAAATTTCTCTCTTAAGAGTAGATTCCCAGATCTCAGATTGATCATTTCTAAAGTTAACAAACAAAAAGTCTTTTGGAAGTTTTGAATTCAAACATGGTAAATCATTTGAATTTATTTGATGCAACTTCCTAGTAGAGATTTTCTCTTTAATGTTAGATCTATTCCAAGATTTCTTATGCCCTATAAGGGAAAAAAGTATAAGCTTTTGATCTGGCCAATAAATACTATTACCATAACAATTACTTATCTGGTATTCCTCCTGAAAGTTTTATAATAATTTCATCTAGCGCATGTCCTAATAAATGTGTCAGAAAAATAACTCAAGATTTCATATCCAAATCAATTAAAAATTGATTGAAGTAAGTAGTTTGTATTGCTCACTGTTCTCTTGGTCCATACAAAGGGCCCTTTGGCATGGCCGTTAAGTGGAGCCCACCTGTCACACGGCCTTTTAGAGCCATTGGGAAGCCCGAAGAAGGTGGGCACAGCTCTGGTGGGGAGAGGAGAGATGATGCGCCAGCTCCTTTCTCCTCTCCTTGCTGGGGCTTGAGTGAGTCGGGTGCCCGGTTCTTACAATGTACAGTACAGAAGGTCTGTCTAAAAACTAAAGCCCCCTAGTTGCTACACTGAAAACTACATTTATAAATGTTGATGCTAGGAAGGAGTGGTATATAAAATCAAGAATGTTATAATGCCTCTATCACTCCATGGTATGACCTCACTTTGAATATTTAGTTCTGGTCAATGTATCTCAAAAAAGATGGTGAAATTAGAAAAAGGTTCAAAGAAGAACAACCAAAATAATAAAGGGGAATGGAACAAGCGCCTCATGAGGAAAGGCTAACGAGGTTGGAGATCTTCAGATTGGAAAAGAGACTGCTAAGAGTGGGGAGGTTGTGATTGAGATCTACAAAATTCTGAGTGTGTAGAATGGATAAAAGTAAATTGATTTTTTTATTTTTTCAAAAAAGTACAAAGACTAGGGGACACTGAATGACATTACATGGAAATATTTTTTAAATCAAATAAGTTGGAGATATTTTTTTTCACTCAAAAATAGTTAAGCTCTTGGACTCTGCCAGAGGATGTAGTAACAGCAGTTAGCATATCTGAGTTTTAAAAAGTTTGGGACAAGTTCCTGGAGGAAAATCCATAGTCTGTTATTGAGCTAGACATAGAAGAAGTCATTGTTTGCTGGGATCAGTAGCATGAAAGGTTGCTACTATTTGGGTTTCTGCCAGGTACTTGTAATCTGGATTGGCCACTGTTGGAAACAGGGTACTGTACTAGATGGACCATTGGTCTGACCTAGTATGGTTATTCTTATGCTCCTATGAAAGATTTTACTTTTCAAAATATATCCCAGCAACGCTTTTTATCTTAGAATAGAGATCACAGACTAATATGCACTCAATAAATTTAACATAAAATAGAACATTCTATTATATATAAATTGTTCTACTGGGATGAATGGCTTGGTTTACAAATAGAAGAACAGAAACACTAGATAAAAAATTATTATTTTTCTAAGTTCTGCTAGACAGAGGCATCCTTGCTTCCGTGGGTAGTTTCACATGAATAGAAAGGCCAAACAACTGTACCCACTGATAAAGAAAAGCATTTTAAACTTTAGAAAAATCTAGCAAAATCAAACAAGTTAAAGCAACTTTCATTTACAAAATCCAAGTTTCCAAGTTTAATTACAGTTTGATATACTGATCATCAAACAAATATCTGGATGGTTTACAATTGCTAAAATTGGAGTTTAAAAAAAATAAAAAGTAAAATAGGGCAACATAATGACCAGACAAAGATGGACAAAGTTGATACAATAGGTACTGGGGAAGGGGAAGATTCCAAATTACATCGAAGTCAAAATAAAAATAAAAGGGAAGTAAAAAGGGGAAGGGAGAGGACGAATTGGGGGGAGGGGGGGGTGGATCGCTTCTTAAAAGCGGTTCTCTTTAACCGTTAAAGATGAAAGGAAAAAGGATCTTATCCAGAATTTTGGTATGCATCTTGAAATTAAAAGGTTTTTAGTTTAGTTTTGTATTTGTCAAGTGAGTTTCCCGATCAAAGGTGTGATGGCATTGCATTCCAGAGGGAAGGGGCTGACCAAATTATAGATATCTACAGTTCAAAACGGGCAATTTGTTAATTCCCACCAGAACCAGCTGAAAGTGATATCTTTTCTTTTTCAATTTCTAATTGGCCACCCCCCCCCCAAAAAAAAAAAAAAAAGACTCTTGACTATCATTTTCTGGGTCCTGTTGCCCTACCAATTCTTACCCACTTTTAGTGCTAGATTCACTAACCTCCTTTCTGTGTCCGATCCATGCCATATTGCATGCAGGCCGACAAATTTGCCTGCATGCAAATGGGGGTGATCGTTGGCACGTCCTCTACCAACCGCAGGTTTGCTAGAGAGCCATTCCTGAGCATGCACAGACAATCTTACTAGACTGTAGATGGTCTGCGCATGCGCTGGTGGTCCTTCGTGCCCGTTTTTTTTTCTTTTTTTAAACTATTTTTTTTAACTTCGCGAGCCTGTGGTTTTAACCCACTTTAAACCCGTGAATTGCTGCTGAGCAGGGCTGGAGAGTCAGGGCAAAGAGCAAAGAGCAGGGCGGCCAGAGCAGGAGAATCGGGGCTGAGAGCAGGGCGGCCAGAGCAGGACAATCGGGGCAGAGAGCAGGGTTTTAGCACAAGCGGCTTTTCCTCACTAGTCACTAGTTTTTATTTGGCCAGCCAATCGATAAATTTAGTGAATCGTATCCTTCCTGCTTTGCATGCCGATTCCCCTCATTTGCATGCACTGATTGGGATCGGATCGAAGGAGAGGTTAGTGAATCAGGTCAGAGGGAAATCGGGTTGCAAAGGGTTCGCAAACCGATCGGTACGCAATCTGTTTGCTTAGTGAATCTAGCCCTTAAATGTTTCATTCATATCTCAAAAAGTCTAGCTTGCTGAAGTATTCTTTAGAGAACAGTATAAATAGTATTACTACTGTAACATCCAGAGACAACATTGTCTGCACTCCTCTGATCAACTACTTACATGATCCTATCAAAGAAATCAGCCGGGACATTCCCAATGTGACAGACAAAATTCTTGATTCAAGAAAAACCAAACATAGTTCTAAAGAAAATAAAACATGAGAACTGCATTAATAATAAAGGTGTCGGTGTCAAGTGATTATTCTGTGAATCATGTGGAGATTGAAAAGATTTCTCAAGTAACAAGAGATGCTGCCAGAGACTGAGGAAAATGTGGCAGAGAAAAGCAGAACTATTTCCCATCATAACAGATAGCACTGGCTTGATTAAGATCAATTCTCAAAGAATATATACAGTGGAACCTCGGTTTGCGAGTAACCCGGTTTGCGAGTGTTTTGCAAGATGAACAAAACACTCAGCAAACTCGTAAACTGAGCATGTTCCGATATGAGAGCCCCTCCCCCCCGCTCTAACCGGCATTGCACCCCCCTGCGCATGCTCAAGGCCCGGCCCAGGCAAGAGGTGGGAGCTTGCTTTCACTCTCACAACCAGCAGAAGGAGTAAGGAGCGTGTTTGAGAGGAAGGGCGGGCAGATGTCGCTTTCAGCATGGGGGTGCGATGCGGTTCTCTCGGGGGGGGAGGGGCATTGCGATGCCGGTTAGAGCGAGGGGGGGAGGGGGTGATGGAGCAGTGCCAGTAGCCTCGGGTAGGGGGGGGGGTTTGGTGGAACGAATCAAAGCGAGTTTCCATTCATTCCTATGGGGAAACTCGCTTTGATATACGAGTAACTTGATTTACGAGCATGCTTCTGGAACGAATTATGCTCGTAAACCAAGGTTCCACTGTATAGGTTCCCAATATATATTACATCTTATGTACTCCAGCAGCAAGCTTCCTTTGCTACAATTGGACACAGAGTCACCCAGGGCCGGATTAATCAATAGGCCCAGTAGGCACGTGCCTAGGGCCCGAAACTTTAAGGGGGTCCCGCTGAAGGAGGACGACTAACCTTGCTATTTTTTAAAACAGATACGCCCCCCCCTCACGGCAACGGACCACCCCCCCGCCCGCAGCAACAGCAACGCGGACGGATCTATTACTGGAAGGTCCTGCGATGACTGCTTCTGCCGTACCATCCCCCTCCAACGTCACTTAATTGCTCTGGAAGAAGTGATGTCAGAGGGGGATGGACCGGCAGAATCAGTCATCATGGGACTTTCCTGTACACAGACGATATTCAACTCTTACATCCCTTCAACCCAGAAAAAGAGGAAGAAATAAAAGCCATTAATGAAAAACTAGAATCAATAAAAAACTGGTTAAGTTGTAACAAGCTGGCACTGAATATTCAAAAATCTAAAACCATGTTTTTCACCTGGAAAGGAAACTTAACACCAATCTCACCATTTATTCTAGACAACACCCCTCTGGAATCTGTACCTAAACTGAAAATCCTTGGAGTTATAGTTGACGTAGACTTATCATTTCACAGTCATATCAGTGAAATAGTTAAATCATGCTTTCATAGACTACGTCTTATCCGTTCAATTTCTACTTTCCTAGGCTCTAAATCGATCAATATTCTGGTCCACTCTCTGATCATATCCAAAATTGATTATTGTAATTCTCTCTTAATCAATATAACTCAGAAAGAAAAAAGACGACTTCAGTTAATTCAAAATACTGCAATAAAATTAATCCATAAAGCGAAAAAATATGACCATATCACACCATTAATGATTAAATTACATTGGCTTCCCATTTCCCACCGAATTACCTTTAAAATTATATTTTTGGTATATAAAACACTAATTTTCAATGAACCACAATTTATATCAAAAATGATTATCCCATATAATGCCTCATGCTCGTTACGATCATCCTCCTCAAATTTATTATCAATTCCCTCCTTGAAAATTATTGGCACAAGAAGAAATGATATATTTTCCGTTATGGCCCCTACATTATGGAATTCCCTACCAAACTATATTAGAAATGAAAAAGATCTTTTATCCTTTAAGAAAATTTTAAAAACCTTTCTATTTCAAGACGCGTTTGATACGTAATATGGCACACCTTAATTTTTTACATTCTGTTGTGACTATTAAACTCTCCAATCCCCTTCGCTCCTTAATGTGTTTTCCCTTTTATGTAAACTTCAACAGATAATGATATTGTAATTTTCCCCTCCTTTCCTACTCACTCATGTTTGTCCTTAATTCAACTGTTATAATGCCAATTGATGTAAATTGTTTGTCTTACGATTAACTCGTTCAAATTGTATGTGAGACCACCACCTGGTGGCTTTTAAACTGTACATCGCTTAGAAATCTTATATAAGCGAGTCATCAAATGCTAATAAACTTGAAACTTAAACTTAACAGATTTGGCTGCGTTGCTGCTGTGGGGATGGGGCCCATTGCCGTTGCTGCGAGGGGGGGGGGCATTGCCATTGCTGTGGGGGATGGGCATTGCCTTGGGGGGTAATCAGTTGCCGGCAGCTGCAATGTTTGGAGGGGGAGAGAGAAAGGAGCATGGAAGGGTGGTGGAGGGAGAGAAAGGGGGCAGGGTGGTATGGAAGGGTTGTGAGAAGGATGGTATGGAAGGGTGGTGGAGGAAGAGAAAGGGGGCAGGTTGGTATGGAAGGGTGGTGGAAGGAGAGAAAGGGACTGATGGAATTGGTGTGTGAGAGAAGGAGAGATATTAGGGGAAGGATACTGGATGGAATTGGGTTGAAAGGAAAGAAAGGGGGCAGATGCTGATGGAAGTGGGAGGAAGGGAGAGGAGATAGTGAAATGCCCGACCATGAGGGTGTGGGAGAGGGAAGGAGAGGAGAGAGATGCCAGACCATTGGAGGAGGGAAGAGAAGATGATGGATGCCACACAAATGTGGGAGGGGGGGGGAAGAAGAGATGGAAGGGAGAGGCAGTCAATTTCTGGAAGAGGCACAGAAGGACAGATGTTGAAAGGATGAGAATGACAACAAGATGAGGAGAGCAGAAACCAGAGAAGATAAAGGTAGAAAAAAAAATTCTATTTATTTATTTTTTTTGCTTTAGGGGACATGCATCACTGTTTCTGTGGTGTTGCATTGTATGCAGAGTCCAGCTTCTTGGTGGTTTTATTTATCCTTTGTCTACGTATTTCTATTTTATCCCCCCTTTTACAAAACTGTAGAGCATTTTTTAGCGCTGGCCGTGGCTAAAAACCATACTAGTTTTGTAAAAGGGGGAGAGGTTAGTTTGTGATTACATATTCCATACTAGGCGAAGGTGTTTTCTGTGTTCTGTTTTTATGAAAGACATGTTTTTTGTGTTAGCGTTGACTAGCCTTGTTTGGCAAAATGCATCAGGCATGGTTATTGGGGCCCATTGTACTTGGGTACCTAGGGGCCCTCGAATAATTAATCCTGCCCTGAAGTCACCTTCTCCTAACACTAAAAAGCAGAAGTCACCCTTGTTCCAAAGGAGAAGTCACAGAACAAAAATAGCAGCATGAGGCCTTGGAGTTTATGAACATGCTCATCGTCTACTGATCCCACCCCCCTATGACGCATAAGGACTCAAAAGTCTCATGCTGATGTTTTTCACTTCAGGATGCTGGCAACATGGACAAGGTTTAGAGTCAAGATACTGGATGGAAGAATAGATGGGGAGTTCCGGGGCAGGTGCTGGACATAAGGGAAATGGAAGGGGTGATCATGGGATAAAAATGGGTGAGGTAGAAGGGGGTATTAGGATCCGTGCTAAACATGGAAGGTTGGGGAGCTGGAAGGATTGGTTGGGAGACATGCTAGACATGGGGAGACTGAAGGGAAGATTGGATGAGATGCTAGATATGTGGAAGACAGAAGGGGAAATTGTGGAAAGAGCCAATAAGGCAAGAGGGGAGTTGCTAACCACATGGGAAGGGAACAGAAGAGAGAAACTTGATGTGGATGAAGAGGAAGAAAAAAGAGAGGGGAGATTTCTGCCATGGATGAGAGAGGAAGGCAGGGCAGATCAAGATACTTTGGTGCCCCAGACCCTCTTCTGTTTTGGCACCCACCCTGGACCTGAACCCACTTCTGTTTTCGATACCCCATGCCACGCCACTCCAGGCCAGTTCCCTCCTCCCTTCTCTGATGTTACTGCCCAGTACTGACTGGATGCTGCTTCATAGGCCAGCTGCCCTAAGGAGGGAGGGTCAGCATTAGTATCAAGTAGCAGCATTAGAAGAGAGGAGGGAAGTGCTGCACTTCCCTCTTCCCTCCACTGATGCTGATATCGATACTGGCCCTCCCCCCCTCAAGGCCCAACATAATCAGCAGCCTCCATAGTACCAAGCGAATCAGCTATCAGCAGAAGAAGTAGAAAGTCATTAGGGAGTAAAAATAGTTCTTAAATGCGGGTGAACACATCCCACATGTTCTGTAATGACATTGCCAGCCCCAAAAGAAAAGAGAGCCATGATCCTCTGAATAATTTCAGACATGACAGACATGACAGCGACAGGTTTGAAGGCCTATGAACTGTTATTCTAAAGTTCTATAATGGTCAATCTAGGAAAATTTATAGTGTTAATAAAAGTATGAAACCTCTGTCTTACTCAGATCAGAATTAGGAATAAAACAAAAATTTCAAAGACAAAGGGCCTCTTTTACTAAACCGCACTAGAGGTTTTAGCGCCGGGAGTCGCGCTAAATGACCCGCGCTGCTCCTGACGCTCGTAAGAACTCTATGGGCTCCTTATACTATGCTGCGATAGCGTATTTAGCGTGCGCTAAACCCACGCTAAGTGGCTAGAACTAATGTCAGCATCTAGCATGCGCGGCAATTCTACATGCGCTAAGCACATACTAAAACCGCTATCGCAGCTTAGTAAAAGGAGCCCTATGAGCGTCGGGAGCTGTGCGGGCCATTCAGCGCGGCTCCCCGCACTAAAACCGCTAGCGCGGTTTAGTAGAAGGGGGAAAAGTAAACAGAAAACTGAACAAAAATACAAAAAACAAATGAAGGCACTGGAGCACAAGTCCTACCTGGATGCCATCTTGAAAAAAAAAATTATATTAGTGAAAATAACACCTATATGACACAGGGAGAAAATTTGTCCTATCCCCACGAACTCTACTACTATTTATTATTTCTAAAGTGCTGAAAGGCGTACGCAGTGCTGTACATTTTAACATACAATAGAAGAGCTCACAATCTAATTTAGACAGGACATTTCGGGGTTGAGGAGATTATGGTAGAGGAAATGATACAGTAGGTATAGGTATCTGACAGCAGTGAGTGGGAGTTAGGAGTTGAAAACAGATTTTTAAAAGTGGGCTTATAGCTTGGATTTGAACGCTGCTAGGGACGTATAGATTCCGGCAGCCTGTTCCAGGCATACAGCGCTGCAAGAAAGAAGGGATGGAGTCTGGAGTTGGCAGTAAAAGAGAAGGGTACAGATAAGAGGGGCTTGCCCGATGAATGAATATCACGGGAAAGAGCATAGTGGAAGATAAGTGAAGAGAGATATTGGGGGGCTTGAGAGCAAGCTGTCTGATCTCATCTCATACAAGCCTCAAATAGTTATGATTTTTTATTGAAATAATTTTATTACAGTATAAAAAGAAACAATATTCTGTATATCTGTCATTTTATAAATCACAAATACAGAACATGGATTAACAAAAACCCCTGTCTCCCCCTACCCCCTCACAAATATCCCCTTAAATATGGAGACAATTGAACAAGCCAAATAACTACAAAATGCTACATAGAAAAATTATGCTAACAGAATACTTTGGTCACACACAGAACTCAAATGCCAAATCCATAATAGCTGATGAAAAATAGTAAACATAAATTAAACCAAAATCCCAAGAAGCCACACCTATATAGATATATAAAGGAGTCAGTCTGAGTCGAAGGTTTTATGTACCAACTCCACATCCCTGCCAGATATCATTCCCCCCTTCCTGACCAGAGCACTAAAGGACGCCTGCTCCCGGTTCCATTACCTTGGAAATTATGGCATTATAGGAACCCTTCTTAATTTTTTCTGCCAGAACCCATTCAGTCCTCCACTGGGCACAATGTAAGCACTATGGCTAGCCTTGGTAAATTTGAGAGATAGAAATCAGAGTCTATATAATTATATCCTAGAAGTAAGGTTTGCTGTTGTCGGAAATTAATCCATTTGGTGACTTTGCCTATCCATCTTGAAAAAAATTAAGAAAAGTGTTTTAGAGTAACGTCCCATCGATACTATACACTGTCACTTTTTCTGATATTCTAAATTCTGTTTGATAGTATTTTCTTCTTTCTTGTTAATATGTTACTAGACTTGTCTGCTGTATTTGACATTATTTTGACCACAATCCTTTCAGTCTTACAGTCTTTAAGTATATTTGACTTGGTTCTGTCTTGAATCTTTTTTCTTTTCTTTATACAGTAGATCTAACCTTTTCAGTGATTTGAAGTAACAAAAAAAAAAAAAAAGTTCCCATAGAGATTTCACCTGCTCTTTTTTGTCAGTGATGTATCCAGCAAAAAAAGAGCACAAACGGCATTTAAAATGCAGTATTAGGTGTGCTTTTGCCTTCCTAGGCTTGTTCATGTATGCATCTTCACACATTTACATATGCATATGGGTCCAGGTTCTCGTCAGGATGCCAAAAGTTAGGTGGCGGAAGGTGTCATACTGTTGCATAACTTAATTGTTTTAATTGGTGCTAAACGATATGGAAATTGACCGTGTAATTTTAAATCAATTAAAAAGTAATTACAAAAAAAGATGCCGCTACACAGCCTCCGGGACCGGCATCTAGGTCCCTGGTGGCTAGCAGCACACAATGACGCCGAAGCTCAGAAGAGGACAAATGGGAGAGAGAGATCCAAGAGGGCGACAGAGTAAGTCGCGTCGGCGAGAGGCTCCTGCAAAATCGGCAAATACTTACTTACTTGTCCTTTTTCCTACCCTCGCAATGCCAAAGCGCAGGGGAAGACAGAGGGGCGTCCTTCCAGCTTTCTCTGCCTCTTCGCCGACGACGCAGACGGCGATTACTTCCTTTGCCGTCCCAGTTGGTGCGGGCGCATCCGCAGACCGAGGGGGGCAGACCTTGATCTTGGAGGGCGAGACGTCGCTCAGCCCGATGGGACCTGGAGTTCCTCCTCACCCCGGGACGGTGTCGGGAACATTGTTTGCAGCACAGGAAGCTCCGGAGTTGATGCCTCCAGCGGTGCTGCAAATTTCCCCTCTGACCCCGGATGAGATACACAGCTTGCCGGCTTGTCTGCAGCCGACAATGGAGAATGGAGGAACGGAAACCTGTAATGTTACAGAGAAGGAGAAGGTGGAATCCAGTGGAGTGATTCCCGGTACAACTTTGCTTCCTCCTTTGATAAGACCAGAAGTTATAGACATGGAGGCTATTTGGAGTGGCTTGGAATCACTATACAAGGTATGCTCTCAATTTGTCACTTCAGCCCAGAGTACCAATCTACAGCTTAAGACTTTTGAAGAGAAATTTCTAAAACAATCCGATAGAATGGACAATTTGGAAAAATCTGTGACTGAAGCGAAAGCTTAAATTAACTTGCAATTGAAGGATAAAAATTTACTTGTTAGAAAATTGGAAAATTTGGAAAATGCTAATAGGAGTCTGAGTCTTAGACTTTTAAATTTTCCTATTTCCAAATTCCAATCGGCAAGAGAACTGTTTCATTCCTTCTTGAAATTAGTACTTAAATTGCCTGAAAATAATTTACCACCGTTACATAAATCATATTATTTAAACATTCCTAAAGAGGATAAAGGAAAAGGAACCGTAGCAGGAGATATAGATCTCACAGCTATCCTGGAAACATCTCAACAAGAAGAAATTATGGGAAGAGCAACCTTATTGGTAACCTTTGTTTTTCATCAAGATAAGGAAGCAGTTCTTCGTCTATTCTATAAGACTGATAATTCAGAATTTCATGGCTCAAAAGTCTTAATTTTTCCTGATGTATCGAAATGGACTCAAGATAGACAAAATAAATTTTTAACTTATCGTCAGTCAATTTTGAGTATGGGAGCAACTTTTCAGTTACGTTTTCCCTGTAAATGCTGTGTTACCCACCAGAATATTAGATATATATTTTATGAACCTGATCAGTTGAAATTTTTCCTTGAGGGTAAGGCAGCTGGTTAAGCTCCAATTCCCTCCATGCCTTTTCAATTAACCAGGATGATAATTTAATTTAATCCAACTGTTTGATATCCTAATATGAATGAATATTTCTTGAAAACCAACTTCCCTTGGAGGTGTAGGATTTTCTCTCCCCAGTTTGTGGACTATGAACTTAGTTAATTTTGTGAATTTACAATTTATGTTATGTTTCTTTTTAAATGTTTATTTCTATTATATTGTTGTTTAACAATTTGTAAAACTATAAACAAATAAATAAAAAAAAAAAAAAGAAGAGGACAAATGGTATGGGTGGTGCTGGACTTTGTCATCACTAAGCGTTGCTGGCCACGATTCTGACGGGACCCTAGGGGCCAAAATTTAGGCCTGTGAAACCATGGCCTACATTTCTGGCGCCTTGAGTTCGGTGAAGCTGTGATTTTGGAAGCAGCGCTTGTTGGTGATTGACATGTGGCAGGTGTCCTTTTTGTAGACAGGTAGCCAGCACCACTTACATAATCAGCCCCATGGACAATAATTCCATAAAGGGCACCTACCAAAATCTATTTTAAATCTGACCTACCAGCACCTAAAATTATGACATCTATTGGTGCCTATGTCGAGTTAGACATGATTCCTTAAACAACGCCTAATGGTTCATTGACAACCATGCTGTTTTTAGAATCATGACCTCTCGCTTTATTTTTTTTTCATTGACTTTTGAGTTTAAGGGGAACTATAAAACATGTGTTTTTAGAAGCATCTTATAGATGAGAAAGCTACTTGATAACAAAGGCTTCAGTACAGATTGTTTGTGTTGTATTTGACTATCTTTATTATTATGAAACACTTTCACGAGAAAAAAACAATAAATGATGTCAAGTACTACGTGTAGACAGAGCTGCTTTAGTCATAGGGAGAAAGTTCAAGCTGAACTCGAGGAAAAGCCTCAGATAGGGGCCCTCCCACCACCACAATGGTGGATAAAGGTGGTAGGGTGATAACCTCACCGGCAAAAACCTCTGTTTGCTCCCAATTGTAAACAACTATAAGCAGGGCTGTCTAAGCTTGATAGAAGAAAAAACTTTTCTACTTATCTCTCAATTGACCGGTACACCGACGATGGCCAGCCCAAGATGAAGTTATTACTATTGTGGATGAATTTCTCCAAAACAACATGAACAATAATAGAATTCCTATCCATCTTCTGATACAGTTTTTGACCATAGCTATGAAAAGAAATTATTTTAGGTTTCAAGATAGAATTTTCCAACAAATTTCGGGGGTTGCTATGGGAGCCACCATGGCACCCTCCGTAGCAAATTTATTTATGCAAAAATTTGAAAGCTTGTGGATTGAAAATAATCCCTTTTCAGACAAAATTCTTACGTGGCTACGATTCATAGATGACATTTTTGTTATCTGGGTGGGCTCCAGAGAAGAACTACGGTAAATCAATTCCATGCTTGGTTAAACTCTAGACATCAGAAAGTTGAATTCAGCATGGAATGTCATCCTGATTCTATCTCTTTTTTAGATGTCAAGATTGTCCAAGATAGAGGTTCCATTCAGACTACCATCTATAGAAAGAACACTGACAGAAACACTTTCCTTAGTTTCTCTAGTAACCATCCAGCAGCACTTAAACGTAGTTTGCCCACGTCACAGTTTTTTCGTTACAGACGTCTGTGTTCAAACATGTCAGACTATAAAGCCAACAGCAAACAGCTATATACTCGGTTAATAAACAGAGGTTATCCCTCTACTGTATTGAAAAAAGCTTATAAAAGAGCAAAATTTATGAATAGAGATCTTTTATTTGTTCCAAGTAACAAGGATAAGGAAGATGAAGATGACATCGTAACATGTGTTTTGGAATATTCTCCTAATACTAACAACATCACCAAAATTTTACGCAACCATTGGGATATAATGGCATTACAACCCATATTCAGAGAGACCCATTTAAGAATGGCATATTCTCGGCAAAAAAACTTCAAGGAACTTTTGAGCCCTTCTGATGTCACAGAACCTGTTTCAGCCAGAGATCAACCCGCAGGCCACTTCAAGTGTGGTAAATGTTCCACCTGTTTAATCACACGCGAACTTAAAGACATTTTTGTGCATCCAAGCTCAGGACAAACATTTGAGCTCAAACACAACACTTCATGCAATTCTATGTTTGTGGTATATGTCTTTATTTGCCCCTGTCCAAGATTATATGTGGGACAAACCATCCGTCCTTTTAGAATACGAGTGACGGAACATAAAAGTTGTATTCGAAATAATCGACTCCAAGCTCCCATGGTCACACATTGTTTGGAACACAATCATGATTTTACTGACCTACAATGTTGTGTCATTGATCACATCAGGGACAATTGTGCAGATAGACAACAACAACTCCTGCGGGCTGAACAAACTTGGATTTTCAAACTGAACAGTGAAGAACCCGACGGGCTCAATCAAAAACTAGAATGGAACATTTTCTTTTGATTTTTTGTAGACTTCGGACATCTTTTGTTGTCAGCTCTACATCATATACCTCATTTAAAACACAAATTTAAAACATAAGGTTTTTGAGAGCGGTTAATTTGCATTTTCTGACCGCGTCTCTTTCGAGTCAGGTGTTCAGTCAGCTGCTCTATTACACAGCCACTCCCGGGGGTCTGACGTCATTCCCCGGGAGTTCATAACCCGGCACAGTCATGGTGTAGCCATCTTTTTTGATCTTTGGATCGTTTGAGACGTTGCGGCGTCCTACTAAAAGGTATGTCAAGGTGGCTTCTGAAAATATTTTTGAAGTTTGCTGTAAGTCCAGATATTGATGTAATTTTCTTTTCTGGTTTCAGTTTTTTGATCGGACTTTGATTACACCCTGAGGCAGCAAGTTAGTGAAACGCTGGCCATCGTCGGTGTACCGGTCAATTGAGAGATAAGTAGAAAAGTTTTTTCTTCTATCAAGCTTAGACAGCCCTGCTTATAGTTGTTTACAATTGGGAGCAAACAGAGGTTTTTGCCGGTGAGGTTATCACCCTACCACCTTTATCCACCATTGTGGTGGTGGGAGGGCCCCTATCTGAGGCTTTTCCTCGAGTTCAGCTTGAACTTTCTCCCTATGACTAAAGCAGCTCTGTCTACACGTAGTACTTGACATCATTTATTGTTTTTTTCTCGTGAAAGTGTTTCATAATAATACTGATTTTTTCACGAATCCGAGTATTTGTGCTATGTATTTGACTATCTTTAACATGTTTTAAACTCTAGTCTTCCTCCTACTTCAGTCAGAATCCAGTAGTAGTACAACACATTTGTCAACAATGAGACACCCCTGCGATTGACCCTTTTTGTTTATGAAGTCAATACTCAGTGCACCAAGTATTGCTCTCCATGTCCTACACCCCATAGGATCTTGCTCTTTTGTATGCCTCTCCACCAATTCCAGTTATTTCTAAATTTCTTCAGAAAGTCACCAGAGACAACACTTGGGTGATCTTTAAGTTGGGATGCTTATACTATAAAGTTGCTTTTGGTGTTGCCCCATTATATGAGGGTCATTTCATAAATAATGCACACTATTTTTTAAAATTTAATTTAATTTTTCAAGTATTTATTTGCAATCCTTCAATATAGTCTCTCTGCTTTGCAATGATCGAGTCCCAATGTCCGAGAAGCTTCATTATTCGATCCAAGACACTGTTTTGTTCAGTTGCTGAATGGCTTGGGTACCGGCGGAAGAAAGCTGTTCCAGAGATTCAAAACAATGTCCACGCATAGGTTGTTTCAACTTTGGAAAAAGGTCGAAATCTGGTGGACTCATGTCTAGACTGTAGTGAACATGAGGCAACACTTCCCAGCCATATTCGTGTAGCTTTTCAATGAAGAGTGGAGAGCTCCATCTTCCCCATGACCAAAATAATTTTTATGAGCTCAATCAAAAGTCAAACAGATGATTTTTGCTTATGATCATGAAGGCATCATCATCACAGACAAAGTTCCATGTGGAAGAAGTGTCACAGTAGTCTATTATCGTGATTTTTTGCAAAAAATATGCAGAAAAATTCACAAAACCCGACCTCGGTTGCTCTTGGCTGGGCCACTCGTTCTTCACAACAACGCTCGCCCGCACATAGGGAATGTAATTGAAAAACTACACGAATACGGCTGGGAGGTGTTACCTCATGCTCCCTACAGTCCAGACATGAGACCACCAGACTTTGACCTTTTTCCAAAGTTGGAACAATCTATGCGTGGACATCGTTTTGCATCTCTGGAAGAGCTTTCTTACGCCGGTACCCGAGCCATTTGGCAACTGAACTAAAACAGTGTTTTGGATGGAATAATGAAGCTTCCTGGACCTTGGGAATCGGTCATTGCAAAGCAGGGAGATTATATTGAAGGATTGTAAAGAAATACTTGGAAAAAAAATAAAACATGTAAATTTAAAAAAATAGTGTGCATTATTTATGAAATGACCCTTGTACTTTGCCAACAGATTTGCTAATGTGACGCATAAGAATAGTAGAAAATCTCATGCCCTATTTACGTTCCCTTCCGCTAAGGCATGTAAAAGTAAGAAATATCATGGGCATTGTCTTTCCTACCAAGCAGCTTACTATGATAAAGGTTTCCGTTCATTATTAATTAGATCCACATCTTATGTACATTTCAGAAAACTGTTGAAAACTTTTCTTTTTTCTAAATTTCTGATCAATTAGATTTCTGTATATCATATTATTTCTGTATTTTCTCATAGCATAATCTTTTGTTAACCGCACTGAACTTACGGCTCTGAGGTCTAGAAATCTGCTATTATGTTATGTCATGTCAAATGATTCTAATTGCTCCTCATTGGCCCGGGCAAATCTGGTATCTGATGCTCCTGGACCTTCTCGATCCTCCTCCACTTCCTTTAGGGAATCATCCCTCTCTTCTCTCCCAACACAATGGTCATCTTTACATCCCAATCTTCGCAGCCTCAGTCTCATGGCATGGAACTTAAACAATCAATCCTTGCTGACATCCTAATCTCTCCATCAGTTCAAAAGGGTTTCTTTGCAGCCAGATGCCTGCCCACAACCAAATCTTATCAAGTTAAGTGGAAACTTTTTTTCCATCTGGGCACATTCTCAAGCTCCAGATCCTTTTTGCTGCCTGATCAGTCACATTTTAGCATACCTGCTCCACTTATCAGATTCAGGCCTTAAGACCAGTTCTGTGCATTTTCATCTGTCAGACATATCACCATATCATCACCTTTTAGATAGGAAGCCAATTTCGCAAAACCATCAGAGGTCTCACTAACCTTTGGCCTCTACTTCGAACTCCACCTCCAGCTTGAGACCTTAATATTATCTTGGACTAGTTGATGAAAGATCCCTTTGAATCTTTGGGGTCTGCCAACATGGAAAACAGCCTTCCTCATGGATCTTACTTCTGCAAGTAGAGTTAGTGAAATGCAAGCACTAGTTATCCATACCTCCAAATTTTCCCCAATAGGATTCTAATGTGGACTCACCCAAAAATTTCTTCCAAATGTTGTTACAGATTTCCATCTCAATCAATCAATAAGTTTATCATCATTTTTTCCTCCTATGCACTCTTCTTCAATAGAGCAAAGTCTACACACATTGGACTGCAGGAGAACTTTTACTTTTCTACCTGGACAGAACTGTGGCTATTTGCAACACTAATCAGCTCTTTATCTTCTTCAATTCAGCTACTCAAGGCAACTCAGCATCTAAATGGATTATATTCTTGTGGATTGCCCATTGCGTTTCTTTTTGCTATACTAAAGCTCATCGGTCTCCTCCTGGACAGATTGGAGCATATCAAGAACGAGCAACAGCTTCCACAGTTGCAAATTTGAAATCCATCCCAATTCATGATATCTGCAAAGCAGTGACTTGGTCCTTAGTTCATACTTTTTGCTAAGTTCAGCACCAGATATTCAGTTTGGAAAATCAGTCCTCCACAATTTATTTACACTATAATTTATTCTGCCTCCCATTTTCTGCTTAAAGCTAAGGACTTACCAGCCTCAGGTTTTTGCAGCCCAAATGCATGACCTTGCATTTCTTAGCATTACATTTTAGCTGCCAAATTTCAGACCATTCTTTAAGCTTTGCTAGGTCTTTCTTCATGTTATTTACACCATCCTGGGTGTTTAATCAATTGCAGATTTTGATATTTATAAAAATGTTAAAAAGAACAGGCCCAAGAACAGAACCTTGAGGCATACCACTGGTAACATCTCTTTCCTCAGAGTGATCTCCATTGATCACTATCCTCTGTCACCTTCCACTCAACCAGTTCTTGATCCAGCCCGTCACTTTGAGACCTATCCTGAGGGCATTCAGTTTATTTATTAGAAACCTATGTGGAACAATGTCAAAGGCTTTGTAAAAATCTAAATACACTACATTTAGTGCAATCCCTCCATCCAATTCTCTGGTCACCCAGTCAAATAAATTTTTCAGATTTTTCTGACAAGACTTACCTCTAGTGAATCCATGTTGCTTTCAGTCCTGTAATTCAAGATTCCAGAAACTTCACCATTCTCCATTTCAAAAGTGTTTCCATTAATTTGCTTACCACAGAAGTTAGACTTACCAGTAGGTAATTCCCTACTTCTTCCTTACCTCTACTTTTGTGGAAAGGGACCACATCTGCCCTTCTCCAGTCCTCCAGTACCACTCCCAACTCTAGAGACTCATTGAAAAGGTCAGTCAATGGAGATACCAGAACTTCCCTAAGTTTCTTCAGCGCCCTCTGATGTACACCATCCGGCCCCCATCGCTTTGTGTACCTTTATTTTAGCTAGCTCCACATGAACACAACCCTCTGAAAATCGATCAGGATCTATTACTCCTCTATCCGTATTATCACTTCTCCTCTCTCTAAGAGATCCCATATGCCTAACCCATGCTTTCTTAAATTCAGACACAGTCTCTGTCTCCACCACCTCTTCCAGGAGACTGTTCCACACATCTACCACCCTTTCTGTAAAAAAAGTATTTCCATAGATCCATCCAGCCCCATCGCTTTGCCTACCTTTATTTTAGCTAGCTCCTCACGAACACAACCCTCTGAAAATCGATCAGTTCATGTATCTATTTCTGGTGCATTTTTGTTTCTGGCATTATGTTTCAATAAATTACGTTTAAATCCATCCAAAACTCAGGTTTTATTGTTATCTGGGAGATGAAATCTTCAATTTCCTGCAGCTTTTTCTTTATAAGAATACAGTACTGAAATTCCCATTTTAGGGAAAACTGAAATATTTGAGAGTACTTCATGGTTCTTCACTGTCAATGAAACTGCATCTCAAATTGGTTATTCAGAAGATATTTTTGAAGCTGAAATCACTACGACTTTTGAAAGGATTGATGAGTCTGCCTAATTTTCATAGAGTTGTACAAGTATGCATATACCCATTGTTTGATTATTGTAACACATTGTTAATTGGTTTGCCTAAAAAAGATTTAAGAACTTTACAAATTGCTCAAAATGCTGTTTCTCATTAAATCTCAGGAAGTCCTTTACATACGGCTTCTTTTGCAAATCCCTGCTAGAGGCTGCAATGCACTAACAGCCCCGAAGTCCATAGCGTGGCTTTGTAAAAGAGGCCGATAGTCACATTACACCAATTTTTAAGCAATTTCATTGGTTGCCTGTTCATTGCTGTATTCATAAAAAAAATGTTAACACACATTTTTAAAGTTCTTTATGAACAACAACCACTTTGTCTGTCTGCAACCCTAAAGGTTCATGTGCCTGGACATCCCCTTCATTCAAGTAATCGGACACTACTTGATGTTCCTAATTTTACGCAAATTAAATTGGAGATATATAGGGACTTGATCTTTATGGTCATGGGACCTCAGTTATAGAACTGTCTTCCAAAGGAATTGAGAAAGATTGGGTATTTGAATTCATTTAGGAAACTTTTAAAAGCTTCAGACATTTTTATGAATTAAAAAACAGAAATTTTAGACATTGTTCATTGTACAGTATTTGAATACTGCATGTTTTGAACAGCAGTATGTTTTAATATTATATCTATTTAATCTTATGTGTGCGTGCTGTAAATCACATAGATTTATAGTATATAAGAAATACTTAATTAAATAAATGTTGTTGCACATATTTATTAGCAAAAAAAACACAACAAAGGTGACCAATGGTGTTCAGTCTCTTGGTGTTGTGATTGACTCAACACGATCGTGTTTCGGCCTACAAGAGGGCCTGCCTCAGGAGTCTTGTAGTTAAGTCGTGATAGACAAAATCACAGTGCTCTTTTACTCATCATGGAAAGTATGTTCACCTATCCGTATAAAACCTGCCTATGCGGCTGAACTGCTGACTTGAAGAACCAACGTGTTCTGCTGTCTGTGCCAAAATTAGCAACAAAAAAACATTCCTTGCCTATGCAACAGTTAAATGTAGTCAACTTTTTGGGTTATCATCAATACATCTACTGTAAAATGGGAAGAGTAGCCTAATGGTTAGTGCAGTGGGCTGAGACCCTGGGGAACTAGGTTGTATTGTATTGTGTTTATTTATTATTCACCTTATACGTAGCAAAGGACAAATGAAAAGACATGATAAATACCGTTACAAAAATCGAACCATACAAAAATACAATAAAAACATAAAGCAGTCAACAGCAATCATCTTTAACATACACAGCATCCTCCCCACAACCACAACACAGACATCTGTTGTTCAGCCATATTTCATTTTACAGAAAAAGATGGCGGTTCAGCTATCTTTTAAATGTGCCATATTCTCTTGCCGCCATATATATTGCGGAAGCCTGTTCCATTCCTTTGGACTAATGCAGGAGAATACCCCCGCCCTTGATGTTTGAAGTCTCAACTCCTTTCCTGTTGGAATCTGCAGATTCATGCCGCAGTTCCCTGTGATTCTAGGCAAGTCACTTAGACCCGGATTCTGTAAACAGCGTTGTAGGTGGCCGCCTTAAAAGCGGACACCGATCATGTGTCAAAAACGTGACGGTGCCATTTAGAGAACTGCACCTTGAGGAAAGGGTCCGTTTTCAAGCCTACATTTCGGGTGCCTGCCTTGGACATGAATCACGCCTATGGAGGCACGTTATAGCACCTAATTAGCATTAGCCACAGCTATAGAGGCATTAAGTGTTATAAAGTGACTTTGTAGGTGCATTTCTAGCACCAATTTTTTTAGGTACCAGTAGGTGCCTTGAAATTTGACTTAAAAGCTCTTTTAAACAGCATTTTGTACTTAATTTAGGCACCAGTAGGGCCGTTAAGATGCCATTTATAGAATATGGGCCTTAATTCTCCGTTCCCTGAGGTACAGTACTTAGAGATTATGAGCCCACGAGGGGCAAAGAAAATACTTGCGTAATATAATTGTAAATTGATTTGATTGTACCGCACATGCCATCAATATCAATCATTAATCCCTGTACTAAACATGTGGGAATGGCCTTTGTTAACGCTTGTTGGCCCCTGTATTTGCTAAACAATTAAAATCTCTCTGTTTCTATTATAGGTTAACTGGATTTCATCTTCCTCCACCCGTAACAAGTACAGGACCTGTGTTTTCATTACGATTGACAAGTGACTTTGCAGTTAGTGCTCATGGGTTTAAAGTACACTATGAGGGTAAGTTGTATCTATCATTAGCTTGTATCTATCATTAGGTTGTAGTTTAGTATTTATTAATTGAAAGAAACTATACCAGCTGCATGTGAACAACATGATTGGAATATATAAATTTAATAGGACTGAGATTTTTTTATCAAATTATTTTTCTCCTTACTGTTTTTTGTAAAGAGGAGAGTGAATATAAGAATCCGCTTTACAAAAAAGTATATATACTGTACATATAAAAATGCTACCACAGTCTTAGCATCATGGAGGAGCATTTTCAATAGGACATCTGAGTCTGACTTTGGACGTTTTGATAAAAAACCCAAAAATCGGGTCCATTTTCAACCCTGCATGACGTCTATCTTTTTTTAAAAATTTAAAATGGCCCAGCTAGATAGTTTGTCCAGCTAGACGTCTAATTTTTTTTTTTCCATTAAAAAAAAAAGTCCAAAACAAACCATTTCCATGTAGGAAAGGCCATCATTTTTAATGGACTGGCCACACAGACATGCCAGCAGACCTGTGGGGCATCCTAGGGGGCACTGCTGAGAACTTCACATTAAAGGTGCCAGGTACATATCTCCCCATAATCCCTGTGCATTATATGGTGAGCCCTCTCACACTCCCTCAAAACCTACTGTACCCACCTGTTTACCACCCCAATAGCCTTTATGGCTGTAGGTGTCACTTATATGGTGGTATAGTAGGCTTTTGGTGGGTTTTGGTTTGCTCACACTCTCCACGACAAGTGTACTAGTTAGTGGGATATGGGTTTGGGTCCCCTTCTCTGCAGTCCACTGAACTGCCTACTAAGCTTTTCCAGAGACCTGCTTGCAACTCTACTAGAACTGGCAGAATTTTAAAAGGATTGAATGGAAGAGATTGGTTTAGTGGAAGATCTGTGAGAAACAAGTTGCAGTAATCTAGGCGAGAGGTGATAAGAGTGTGGCTGTGGGCTGCGGTAGTGTGCTCAGAAAGGAAAGGCTGGATTATGGTAATATTATAGAAAAAAGAAATGACGGGCATCTGCGGAATGCACTGCCAAGATACCTGAGATTATGTAGGGACAATTGTTTTGTTTTGTTTTTTAAACCCAATTTAAAACCTTATTAAAGTCTTTTATTAGCTTATTATTTGGGAAGGCTATTTTAGAGCTCTATTAGCACATTCTTTTTTGGAAAAGGTTTGATGATACTGTTTTGCTTTGTTTGTATGCATCAAAAATGTGTATGCTTTTGTTGTTATCCGCTTAGTTATTAAGCAGAGAAGACATTTTTGAAATAAAATAAATAAATATTTGTACAGAGATTTGTACAGAGAGAGACGAGTCAAAGATGAGCCCAAGATTGTGAGCAGAAAAGAAAGAGAGGATGAGAGTTATTCACAGAAAGAGAGAATGGGGGGAGAGGAGAGAGAGGTAGGTTTAGGTTGAAAGATAAGAAGCACAGTCTTCACCATGTTTAGTTTTAAATGGTGGTGGGACATCCAGGCAGCAATGTCAGAGAGGCTGAAACTTGGGCTTTGACTCCTGTAGAAATTTCTGCTGTAGAGAGCTGTTCACAGTCACGCATAGCGCCAAGCTTAGGCTTTGCACCTGGAGTGTATAATGATTGAGATTTGCTGAGCCTCTGAATCACACATTCATTCCACCACTGCCCTTCCCCCTAAAACAAAGGTTTTTTTTTTTTTTTTTAAATGGCCCTGCCTCTTGCACATTATGCCATATCTACATACATCTTTGGTGATATTATGCATATTTTATAAAAAGCCCAGTGTTCACTGAGCCTTTCCTAAAATATTGGCCTAGTTTTAAATGGGCTGATATGAATGTCCATTTCAAAGTAGTCCCTATTGGCACTTAACTTGGATCCCAAAATTTAGGAGCTCAGCTTTTTAATTTCAGCCTCAATAAAAATAATAATACTCATCACTTTGGAGATAATAATTGGAGCTGTGATTGCAACACTGTTCAAACCCAGGGGCAATAAATCTATAAATATTTTGGAGCTGTAAATAAGAGATGTATATGGATTTACAAGAATAGCCTTTTTTTTGGCAGAGTAGAAGGTGCTAATGGAGTGTTAATGATATCTCCTAATGCAGGCTTGGAATATTTTCTTGAACTGTGTCAACTGTGTTTTAGACTTACCTACGTTTAGACTAATATTTCCTTTTATGACAGTTGTTAACTGCCACTGTAAATCCTACAGCGTTCAAAATGACTAGGGAAAAAATAATGCCATAACAATCATTTCAGACCTACATAAGCTGCTTCAGATAGCAATATCTCTTAAGAACGGAATAGCTTCCAGGGGAATCTCAAACAAGGGTAGGCCTCCAGAGGGTTTGTTTTGCAAATACCATGACAGGAATGAATCTCGCATGTAAATCGGGGCATGTTGGAAAAGATCTCCATCTCTGTTTTACTTCTGGAATTCTTAATACTCTGAGCTGTTTCAGATAAAAGGAGAGAAGATTTTCAAAGTTATTTTCAGAATAAATGCCCGTTTTAGCTGAGTAAATTAGCTTGTTTGAAAATTGCCTTTACTCATCTTGCGTACGAGACTACATCAGCTTCATGTTGTTTATTTGGATTAAGAGGAGATGTTCCTTTGGGCAGGTTAGTTTGAGGGAAGAATGTACATACATGGGATTCTGAACATTTTGCTTCCTTCTATGAGCACCCACATAAATATTCAATCAAAGTATGCCTATGCAGAGACTTCAATTAATATAAAACACTACAGCTAAACTTATTTTCAGTAAGAGTAAATTTGATCACGTAACCCCTCTACTCAAGGAATCACATTGGCTTCCAGTGTATCTCAGAATTTAATTTAAGTGCATTTGTATTGCATTTAAGATCCTATTTGGCATTTTTGCTACTTTGATTCCTTTAGACTGGAATGGGCGTAGGTCTCATCTTGCCAGAAGTTCTCAAAAATTAAAACTTACATTTCCCTCTCTCAGTGGTAAAAACAGAACCTTTAAGAGATTTAGTCGTTCTTTTTTCTTTTAAATTAACCAAATTTTGGAATGCTTTACCGCTTACATTAAGAAGTTTAGGTTCTTTTGCTTTATTCCGGAAAGTTCTGAAAACTTTTTTGTTTGCTAAATATTTTGAAAATTTATTATTTCAGTCTACTTTTCCTTATGTATTACATAATTGTTAACCGAGTCGAGCTCCTCTTGGTTGATGATGCGGTCTGTAAAATTAAGGGCTCCTTTTATGGAGGCACGGTTTAACACGCATAATACCGCGCGCTAAACCGCCGCACTCACTAGTCGCTACCGCCTCCTCTTGTGCAGGCGGTAGTTTGTGGCCAGCGCGGGGGTTAGCGCGTGATGAAAAGTCTCGCGCTTTAACCCCGCTACCACGGCTTTGTAAAAGGAGCCCTAAGTTTTAGTTTGGTTTATATAGAAATAACCCTGTTGTTTGTTTTTGAAAATTAGCTACAAACCCTCAAATTCTGTATAGGGAGCCTTAAGTTGTGTGCGCAAGCTGGTGCACAAAGCCGATTTCCATGCGCAACTTAATTGATTGGCCTGATTGGCGCTAATTAAAGCTACGTGCACATGTGTCAGTTCCAGTATGTGAATTTGAAAAGGGGATATGGCTGGGGAGGGACATGGGTGGATCTAGTGGCACTGTATTAAGGAGGTGGTGGTGGTGGGCAGACCACCCCAGGTGCCATCTTGGTTGTGGCACCAGCACCTCTCCTCCTCTGTGCCCCCTCGCTCCTTCCCACTTCGCCCCTGCCATGCGAATGCCTTCACTGCCCCCCCACTCCATATTTCTAGCTCTTCGTCTGTATGAGCAGAAGCTCCAACCTGCTGCATGCGCCGGCCTCGGCACTCTCCTTTGATGTTACTTCCAGGTCCCGCAAGTAGGAAATGACGTCATAGGAAGAGCCAGCGCATGCAGCAACTTGGAGATGCAGCTCACGCGGGGAAAGCTAAACAGGTATGGAGGAAGGGAAGGGGCAGGTGCGCATGCAGTAGGGGAGGAGGGGCAAAGAAGAAGGCAAAGGGGATGCCACCACCCAGGATGCCTCCCACCTTCGTTATGACAGTGGGTAGATCATGGGTGTTTCTAAAAGTTATGTGCACCATTATAGAATACAGTGTTCCTCTGGTTATTCGCAGTTCACGATCCCGGTCATTCGCGGTATTCTCCGACCAGGACTTACTGTGCTAAAGTTGGGCTTCACCAATCAGGAGCTGGGAGGGGGATTGGGGGTGGGGGGATCGAGGGGTCGGTGAGGGGTTGATCTGGGGTTCAGGGGGGGTGTTCGTGGGATGGGGTGCATCGAGGGCAGGAAGGCCAAGGATCCCTCCTGCCCGTATCTTAGTGGGGGTGCGGGGTAGGGGGTTCACCTGGGCAGGAGGGCTTGGGCTCCCTCCTGCCCAATCATAGTCGGGGGGGGGGGGTTCAGGGTGCCGTGGGGCAAGGGGGCTTGGGCTCCAATTTGCCCCATCGTAATCGGCAGGTGGGGGTGCCGCAGGGCAAGAGGGCTTGGGCTCCCTCTTGCCCCGATCGAGTCAGAGGTTCGGGGTGCCACGGGGCAAGAGGGCTTAGGCTTCCTTTTGCTCCAATCGAGTCAGAGGTTCTGGCTGCCGTGGGGCAAGAGGGCTTGGACTTCCTCTTGTCCTGATCGTAGTCTGGGGTTCAGGATGCCGCGGGGCAGGAGAGCTTGGGTTCTCTCCTGCCCGGATTGTTGTAGGGAGGGGGTGGATTCTGTAACCGGTGTTTTTTGACAGACACTGGTTACAGAATCCAGCTTTTAGGTGAAGGACTGGATTCTCCTTCACCTAAAAGCCCTTGTTTTGGGCGTTTGGGACTTAGGCTTTTTTTAGGTTGATTATATGATGTAAGTTTATACGTAGTGGTGGTCTGGGCATTTAAACAACTGAACGTAGAGGCAGGCCATTATAAAAACATCTTTTCGGACGTTTTTTTTATAATGGACATTTTCCCTGCTTTTACTTTCAATGTTTAAGGCCTTAGGCCAAAAGGGGACTTCGACATTTTTTTATTTATTATGCCCCTCATAGTCTTTATCCAAATATATTATTCATGATTTTTTCAGATTCATGCAAACTCACAGTATTTTAAGTTGTGGTAAGACCTCAATGGCTACACTCAAATGTAACAAATTTCATTATAGTTCTAGTATATTATAAGAAACCTCCTCATTGGTCAAAACCAGCCCTTATGTCCATTTGTTATATTGATTAAATATTAATTTTTTATATCATTAGACAACTTATCTTTATAAACAAGCTGTTCAGGGGCTCCAATATGAATTCACATTTCGCTGTCTCAAGGAGCAATCCCTATCAGAGAAAAATTAAGAATTTAAATAGCTAACTTTAATATTCTTTCTCTTTTAAATTACTATCTACTCACCAGTTAAACAGATTCACCACCAGCCTAATTTCATTTTAAAGATGGCGGCAGTGTTTCCTAACTCATTTAAATATCATTAACCCACCTGAATAACCTTAACCTATCACAGAGACACCATGCAAACCAACCTGTTCTTCAGACTAGTGACATCCATTCTACCTTTAAATTAAGACCCATCGGGTTACTAAACTAAAACTTAGCTTTGTATATAGGATCTTCAACCAAAATGGAGATAGACTCGGTTAACAGAAACTAAAAGAAATACAAAAAAATAAAATGACAAGTAAAAGATATTAATGCGACTGATTTCCGAAATGTTTAGCAAATAAAATACTTTTTAAAGGTTGATCGTATTTAGCTCATATATCCATTTCTGTTCACGATAGATTAGGAATCTATTGAGATCCCCTCCCACCAAGTTTAATCTTATCTATCAATCGCCATATAATATCCCTCACAGTATGTCCCATCTCAGTCCAGTGACCACAATTGGAGCCTGAAGTGAACTCGTTACTATACATGACTTATGTTCATCCAGCCTTAGCTTTATCTGTCTACTGCTTTGCCCAATGTAAAATGTATTACAAGGGCAAACCAGAATGTAGATTATATATGAGCTATTGCAGTCAGTATTACATTTAGAAAAATCTTCATGCCTGAGTGTGGGTCAATCCAAGAAGGACCCTGTAAACTCAACTCACACCACTGACATCTTCCGCAACAACCGTGTTCAACACCTGGTTGCTTCTCGTATATATCACATTTAACTTTTCGCAAGATTTCCCCTATATTCCTTGAGCGTTTATATGCAAATAGGGAGAGCTCACGGAGTGCAGGGTGAAGTTGAACATCATGCCAATGTTTCTTTATCACTGAGGGAACTAATGCAATCCTGCTGAGTCAGATGGGCAGAAAACAGGCAGGGAGGAGAATATATGCTTTAGTCTGGAGTGATTCCTGAGAGATCGACAGGATTGAGAGAGAGAGACTTCCAGCTGTCCCTAGCCGTGGGCTCAAAGACAGAGCCCTGGGAAGCAGAGTGGAGCAGAGTAATTCCCTTGAATGAAAGAGAGACTATTTGGTTGAATGTCACATGGCAGAGGAAAGGCCCTGGTAGGGCAGGCTGCAAGCAGCCTGTTTACAGCACTGCCTCTGCTGGCTGACCACCATTGCTGCTTTGGGAGGGCCCACAGGTTTGAAGGGTCATTCGGAGGCCAGACCTGCACAGGAGAGGGGGGGGGGGTGTCATCGGATAAGGAGCAGGATGGCAGGGAGATGCAACAATGTTCCCCTTCCTCTTTAGATCAATACAAAGAAAAAGCATCTTTTTACAAACTCTCGGTCCAAAAATAAAAAAAAGAATACTATTCCAAACATATTGTTAACACTCGTAACACCTCTACTCTTTACAGGATCTTATGAACACTTACTTCCCAAAGCAACCAATTAAAGAACAGTCCATCTAGCCTTCTGCTCAAGATCTAGCAAATCATTTCCACAATAAAATTGAAGCTATCCTTAACATAAGAACATAATAGCCTTCCTGGGTCAGACCAATGGTCCATCAAGTTCAGTATCCCATTCTCACGGTGGTCAATCCAGGTCCCTAGTACCTGGCCAAAACCCAAGGAGTAGCAACATTCTATGCTACCGATCCAAGGCAAGCAGTGGCTTCCTTCATGTCTTTCTCAATAACAGACTATGGACTTTTTCTCCAGGCAAACCTTTATTAAAACCAGCTACAACTTGGGCCAGTCAGAGCCTCAGGCCCCTCTCCAGTGCATCCCAAGAGGGGAAATCCCATTTTAGACGATGAAAGTAGGCCACCTGGGAGGAAGGAGTCCACGCTCTCCGTGCATCCATGTTGAGTAAGGGGGAGGAGGCATCAGAGGCAAGGAAGGGGGCATAGGAGGTGGGGTGAGGCCATATGGCAGTGGGGAGAATGGGCATCTCTCCCGCTGTGGGCGGTGTGCATGGCAGAGTGGCGACAGGTGTGTGCCACATGGGAGGGGCATTATGCAACTTTGGCCAATCAGAGCCTCAGGCCCCTCTCCGGATGCACTGGGAAGGGGCCTAAGGCTCTGATGGCCTGGATGCCTAAGGCCCCTCCTATGGCCTTATACAACTTGGGTCAATCAGAATCTCAGGCTCCTCCCCAGTACATCCCAAGATGCACCGGGGAGGGGAAGTCCCATTTTAGATAATACAGGCAGGCAGTGCATCTAAGTTGAGCTAAGGAGAGGGGCATCTGAGGCGGGTAAGGGGGCATCGGAGGCAGGGGGAGGTTACTTGGCAGTGGGGAGCATGGTCATCTCTCCCACTGTAGGCGGTGCATGCGGCTGAGCGGTGGCATGTATCTTAGTGGTGAGAGTGGGCATCTCTCCCGCTGTGGTGGGTACACACGGCTGAGCAGCAGCAGGTGTGTCTTGGCAGCGGGGAGAGTGGGCATCTCTCCTGATGTTGATGTGTTGTTTTTTTTAATGCATTTTTTCTGTGCATGTGCCCACTGCTATCACATGCAAATTTAGTGAATTTTCACTATTGTCCACGAACCTCATTTGTATGCGTGATTTTTGGAAAATGTCTCGCTTTTGTCAATTCGCTATCAAAACAGCTGCATTAGCAGTCTGTCACTTTTTTTATGGTCTTTTGAGAATCCTGGCCTGAGAGAGGACAAGGCCAAGAGAAACTGAATGAATTCTTTGTTTCCATCTTCACCAAAGAAGATATAAGAGATCTACTTGAACCAGAAATAGTTTTCAAGGGTGATGATGCAGAGGAACTTAAAGAAATCTTGTTGAACCTGGAAGACGAACTAAGCCTAATTGACAAGTTAAAGAGTGATAACTCACCTAGACCACATGGTATACACCATAGGGTACTGAAATAATTCAGACATGACATTGATGATCTGCTGTTAGTGATCTGTAACCTTCTGTTCAAATCATCTGTTGTACCTGAAAGTTGGTGGATGACCAATGTAACACTCATTTTTAAAAAGGGTTCTAGTGGTGATCCAGGAAATTACAGACCAATAAGCCTTATGTTTGGGGCAAGATAGTGGAAACTTGTATAAAGAATAAAATTATGGAACATATAGACAAACATGGTTTAATGGGTCAGAGTAAGCTTGAATATACATGAAATAAAGTTGGCTTGCCCTGGATTGGTAGAATGGAATGCTGCTACTCTTTGGGTTTTTGCCAGGTACTTGTGACTTGGATTGGTCTCCATGAAGACATAAAACTGAGCTAGATGACCTTTGGTCTGATCTAGTAAAGCTATACTTATGGTCTTATGACAGTTGATGTAATGTGTCTAGATTTTCAGAAAGTTTTCAACAAATATCCCCACACTCCAGCACTTATGGTTCCTCATTCAAAATGGCTGCCAAGACTGCTGCAGGAGATCCTGGCAGCAAATTTGAAGTGGAACTAGATGGGCAGAGGCAATTTCAAGTTGCTCCTAACCATGAAGGTTCCAATCTCAAAATGGCTGCCAGAACTTCCCACGGCAGTCTCGGTACCTATTTTGACTAAAGAACAGGGGCAAGAGCATGGGGATCCTCCTGGCTGGAAGAGGCCACTAGACCACCAAGGCATTTAAAAGTAGGCCTGATTAGGGTTTTTGGATCCTAGGAGAGCAGAAGATTTGTGGTCAGGTGGTTGGCCAGTCCCAGCAGGACCTCTATGTGGTGGCGCTTATGGTTGTTGGGGGTGTTGGTAGAGAGTAGTCATGGGGAGAGCAGATTCAATTTCAGTCAAAAATGCACTGGCATTTTTGGCCAAAAACAAATAATGACCAAACCTGGATTTTGGGCTGGGTTTTGATGCAGAAACATAAACAGAAACTGAAATTTGATCAGCTTCTAATGTACTTATTCCATAGGAATAGTGCAAGTATAGTTTTAGCAAAAATATGCTAGAGGCATAAAGAAATGTTTGTAAGTGTGACTAAATCTTTTGGACGTCTGTCACATAGAACCCTCAGGTAACATAATGTCAGATATTCTACATTTATGTTAAGAAAATCAGCTATCATTAGTTGTCGTCCTCCCCTTCCACTTCCCCCACCACCAAGTGCTGATGTATTTTTTGCAGTTATCCAGTTATGTATTTTATGCAGTTAAATGCTTCTTATCCTTGCCTTCAGTACAGTTTGTGACCATTGGACCATTTTGCTTTGGTTCCCCAGTGCATCTCAGGGCTACTTGATAATAGCAGCTAATTGTGCTTCTCTGAAGAGCAAATGGTTGCTAAAGCAATATAGCTATAAAAGTTCCTTTGTTCTTAATTGTTTTATGCCACTGATGCATGCAAGCTTAAAAAAAGAAAAGAAAGAGAGAACCAAAATGCCTATTGGTTTGTTTGCCTTTTCTTGTAGGAATTTGTGCTCTCTGATTGTTTATGTGGTTTTCTGAGACCATTACTGTGTAAATCATTACTGGGTAGTATGTGCTTACCTTTAGCACTTTGTTTATTATTACATATAACAGGACACATTTTGAATAGTGGATGCTCATGTTAGATCTGCCTTGGGGCAGACAGCGCTTGCAAGAATGGTAATTCATACTCTCAGACTTGCATTCCCACAGTGCAGTATTAGGCACAGATGTGCCTTTTCGCAACACCAGGCATGCGTATCTTTCTGCGCAACTGCTGTTTTCTTGAGCAAATATATATTTTGTGGCCAGTAGAGGAAATAACTGTTAAATGTTTGCTGACTTTCCAGAAAGAAGTAATTTTATCTACCGAGCCTTTACCAATTTTTTTTTTGCATTCTTATGTGCAGGCCCAGAGTTTTCTTTTTTTTTTTTTTTTAAGTTCAATCAGTTTTATTAGCATTTTTTTATAGAATATATAACACAGACCTCATGTTCATAATATGTCAGTACAAAGTGTAAATACATGACATAGCAACAAAAACAGTATACAAAAATGGTAATAACATAACCCAACTAACAAGCTATCAGTCGTGTGTACAAGGCTGAGATAAGCGTACAAGTATAAGTTTTCTTTTTAACCCATCACAAATTTATTAAACCAGCAGACATGATAACTCTGTAAACAAGCACAGATGGACAGTATGGAAGGAATTGCTTTACTTCTCAACCAAGCTCTCTGAATTTAAGAAATATCAAAAGATTTTTCTTTCTATTAATATCACACTAAGGTTTTTCAACAAAAGTACGGCAATTTAATTTTCCGGTATACACAATGGGCCATATTCTATAAATGGCAACCCAAATGTAGGTGGCGGTAGGTGTCTTATCACTGTCTAACCATCCAATCAGGACAGACATTTAAAAAAAAAAAAGAGGCAGGCCGCAATGCTATGCTGATCCGTGAGGGATCCAATCCATGTCCAGGGGGGCCGATTCACAAATTGCCCTCATGCAAATGAGGGCGATCAGAATCACGCCCCCAACTGAGCGCCCGGATTGCTCTGTAGCGATTCCGACACATGCGCAGACCATCTGTAGATGGTCTGCGCATGCGTCATATAGCAGCGACTTTAAAAAAAAAACTTAGTCCAGCTTGCATTGCAGGGGAAGGCCAGGGCAGCGTTTGGGGCAGAGAGCAGGAGAGTCGGGGGCAGAGTTCGCAGGAGATTCAGGGCAGAGCAGGTTAGCAGGAGCAAATTGGCAGAGCAGGACGGCAGGAGAAATTCACAGCAGAGAACAGGAGAGTTGGGGGGCAGAGAGTTGGAAAGTCAGGGTAGACAGCAGGCAGAGAGCAGGAGATGGCAGTCGGAAAGCAGTGAACAGTTGCTTGTTTGTAATTGACCAGCCCAGTCGGTGTTGCAGGGTTTTTGTTAGTGAATCGCTGCCTGCCTACATTTCAATGCCGTTCCCCCTCATTTACATGCGTGGATTGGAGGATGATCGAGACAAAAGTTAGTGAATCAGGTCGGAGGGAAATCGGGTCGCTAAGGGGTCTCAAACCGATCGGTACACGATTGGTTTGCTTAGTGAATCTAGCCCCTTAGCCTTTAACATCCCTACCCCTCCAATTAAAGCCTCCCTTCCTCCTAATGATTCTTCAGAGGACCCCCCTCCCATCCCCAGAGGCCTACTGGTCCAATCCCCCCAATCAAATTCCTACCTCCCCACCACCATTCCCCATGTAACACCTGCTCTCACTGATCAAAGTCTTCCCAGTCAAAAAAACACCTAAACGCATCTCCCTCACTTAGGAAGCCCCTGAACAAAGTGGTCCACAACTCTGGAATGACCTCCCTAATCACATTAGGTCTGAAACCATTTAGAACGTTTCAGATCACTCTTAAAAACTTTTTTTTAAAATTTTCAGATGCATTTAACTAACAGCTTCTATTCAATCAGCTTGTATTGATATTTCAGGCAAGACTCAGTGAGCACCAGTGTGGAATTAGAAGCACATATTTAAAATTTTAAATTACATTTAAATTTAAGTGCTATATTTTATTTGTCTTTATCTGTCTAAAATGTAACTTTATTTTTTCTTTTATTGAACTTTCAAATTTCACTCTTATTTTAACCTTTATATTAAAATGTAAACCTTATAGATGCATTTGCCAATGTGGTATATCAAATACAGTGAAACCTTGGTTTACGAGCATAATTAGTTCCAGAAGCATGCTCATAAACCAAAATACTAGTATATCAAAGTGAGTTTCCCCATAGGAAATAATGGAAACTCGCTTTGATACGTTCCCACCCCCCCTATCGAGGCCAGTGGCGCTGCTCCCTCCTCACTCGCAAAGACTCCCCTCCGTGCGAACCGGCAACCCCCCCTCCCGCGCAAACCGGCATCCCCCGCCCGATCAACTTAAACTAACCCCCCCGTCTGGCATCGGCACGCAAGCCACAGGACGTGCCGGTGCCACGAGAATATCTTCCTACTTCTGCTGGCCTTGAGCATGCATCTGCGCATGCTCAAGGACTTCTAATTCTCCCTCTCGCCGAGAATTAGAAGTCCTTACCGGCCTTGCGCAGATGCATGCTCAAGGCAGGCAGAAGCAGGAAGATCTTCTAGCGGCACCGGCACGTCCTCTGGGCTGCGTGCCGGTGCCAGATGGGGGATAAGTTTAAGTTGTTTGGGCGGGGGGTGCCAGTTCGCACAGGGGGGGGGGGTAGGAGGGGAAGCAATGCCGGTTATCGGGGGGGGTGCTCGCATATCGAGTCAACACTCGGTTTGCGAGTTAAGGTTTGCAGGAGTGTTTTGCTCGTCTTGCAAAACACTCGCAAACCAGGTTACTCGCAAACCGAGGTTTGACTGTACTAAATAAACTTGGAAATTTGAAACCCTACCTCTGATGACACTCCTACCCTCCATTCAAAGCCATCTTTCCCTGATATGATCCCACCCCTGGACCAAAGTCTCCCTCCCAACCTTAGAGACCTACTAGCTAGTACCTGGTGATCCCGTGAGCCTGTGGGCAGGAGTGATCATCAGTTGCTCTTGTCCTTATTGACACCATCAAACAAAAAGCTCCTATTGGTAATCTTGCAGTAATGCTGCTAGGGATTACTGCTAGAGGTGCCACCTTGAGAGGCATTTTCAATAGAATGTCTAAGACCAACTTTGGAAGCTTCCCGCAAGATTTCCAAAGTCAGAGGCAGAGAAACATCCATTTTTTAAACTGGCAAAACTGCTAGATGTCCAAATATGCAAGTATATATTTTTTTATTTTCCTATTTAGACGCCTTAGTTCTTATTGGTATTTTTCACCACAAATAATAACAGCGTAGTTCAAAGCCTGACAGTGCCCATTTACTCATGTTTTCACATGCATGAATAACTAGAATTTCTGGCATTTATGTGCATATTTGCCACCTAAATCTAGATGACTCTTTATAAAATGGCCCTCTATGTGTCAGCCTTGAGGAACGATGATGATTCCATTCCCTAAAAGCAATGATTTCTGCTGCAGGCAGACAAAATAGTGGAATGGAACAGGGCACTTTTTGCATGGCAATGTACTGTATAGTTACTATAGACAGTCCCTGAGTTAAGAATGAGTTCCATTTTTTAAAAACTGTTCTTAAATTGAATTTGTATGTGACTCAGATCCTAAATAGTGCACAGTCTATAAAAAAATAAACATTAAAGAACATTATACATTAAAGAAACTGTCCTCAAAATAAAGTACTGTAGTTTTTAAATAGAAAGAAAAGATAGGAAGTTTAAACTTAATTTTGTTCTTCATCCATCCCACTGTTCCCTCTCCACCAGCACATCCAACATTTCTCTCTCTCATCTCTCTGTTCCCCATACATCTGTAGCTCACACTACTTCAACCAATATATCCAATATTTCTCTCTCCCTGCCTTTGCCCAACAATTCACTGCTTTCTTCATTTCCCCATTTGCACCATCTCTTTCATTCTCACTCACCCATACCCAACAATTCTCCCTTTCTATTCCCTCCCCACCTCAGCATCTCTTTCCCTCATTCCTTCCATTGTTTCATTCTATGTCCCAAGTTCATGCTCCCCTCCCTCCATTCTGTGACCCAAGTTCATTTTCCCTTCTTCCTTTCTTCCTGGCTTCCATCCTTTGTCCAAAGTTTATGCTCCCTCCCTTCCTTCCGTGTCCCTACAAAACCATGCTACTCCCTTCCTGTACCAACACAACCCCCTCTTCCTGTCTTCTTGTCCCAATGCAACCCTCATCCTCCCTTCTATGCCTAATGTGCCCCTCATTGTCCTTCCCTCCATTCTTCATCCCAAAATTTGTGCATCTGCATCCCTCTTGCAAGTGTTTACCTCCTCTGGCCAGCTAGCTCCCTCCTCCCAGCCGCACTTCTCTTCACAAAGCCACGGCCACATATGGCCTCAGCTGACCAGGAAGAGCCACTGCTTATGGTTTTGTGAAGAGAAGTGCAGCTGGGAGGAGGGAGCAGGCCAGAGGAGATAAACACCTGAGGAAGGGAGGCACAAATTTGGGATGCAGAATAGAGGGAAGGACGATGAAAGGCACATTGAGACATGGAAGGGAGGAGGAGGGTTGCATTTGGACATCATCCCCTGGTGGTCCAGCGTGTATCCTCCCTTCATATTATTTCCCAGCCAGCAGCACACAGATCAGGAGCGTGGATGTCAGGAGTAAGCTTTACGCTCTCCCGCTCGGTCCCATGCTGTTTTCCGAATGGTTGTCATAGGTTCTCACGGGACTCTCGAGAACTTACAGTAGCCATATGTAAAACAGCGCGGGGCCGTGCGGGAGAGCATAAAGCTTGCTCCTGTCGTCCGCGCTGCTGATTTGTGCACAGCTGGCCAAGAAATAAGGAGGAGCCTGGCAGAGCAAAGGCTGCAAGCACTGTCTGCAAGGTAGGTGCCAAGGCAGAGAAGGAGGGAAGCCAGCTGGAGCTGCTGGGCCCACGAGCAGGGGATGGGTGGGCTTATGGCTGCCTACCATTAGACATGCCTACCACTAGATGTGCCCTGTGCCCTGTCCTGACCTACCACTAGACCACCAGAGGGGGGACAAGATACAGTGCATACCATTTGGTTCAGAATTTTTTTTCTTTGGTTTTCTTCCTCTAGAGGTAGGTGCGTCTTATGGTCAGGTGCATCTTATGGAGTGAAAAATACGGTATTTCTTCTATATAACATTAATAAGTAGCAAAGACATACTGATTATTTCAATTATATACATCGTGCATGGGATTGAGCATCTAAAGCTATGTTTCTTTTTGTTACTTCTGAATCCCCCAGTACTCTTTGAATTTAAAGGTTGACACATTTAATTTTGTTTTTAATTTTAAGATATTGCTCACATGTGACTAGTAAAAGAAATCTCTATAACTAGTTTTGTGCAGGCATACAGGTAGGCTTGTGCAACTGGAATATTAGAAGTGCATTCCAAAGCACAGATCTGAGAATTCAGCCTCAGAACCGTATTATTGATATTTTGTTTCAACACTAAGGGTCAAAAGGTATTTGGATCAATCATCTGTCTACTAGAAAACATTTGCCATCAACATTTCCTTTGCCTACATCACAAATTGATTTTAAATATTCCTACAACAATCCAGTCTTGATTGTAATCTATATAGAAAACTTGATTGCAAATAATAAAGCTTTTTTTGTGTTTTCAGTTTTGTAATCACATGCAGGAACTTGAATTTCAAAAATGAAACTGTATATTTATAAAACAAACATTTTGCAAAATAATATTTTATTTATGCGTGCAATGTTCAGATCATACTACCAATATTGACTTCCATATCTGATAAATTTTTCATGATTGAATTTTGAATTGGATGTCACATCATTTACAGTATTAAAATTGAATACTGAAAAAATGGTTATCTTATAGGTTGGTGGAAAAACTATTCCTCCTCCTATGACAGATTGTTTTTGATGGGACAAAAGTACAGTAGCCCTTTATGCTAAAGTCAAAAGTTTGGGAGTCTGGCTAGACTCAATTTTAGAAGATACATAATTATAGTAGGTTCATATAAGAGGTTTGATGACAGTAATGAATGCCCCAGAGTACCGGTAGGTATAAATGACAAAAAGGACTCTTTTTTTAAGTATATCGTTGTATTCATTGCAAAACAGGAAATGCTAATATAATTTTATGGTTCACCCAGACCATAGCCAGAACCCCCCGCCCTTTCAAATATGTACTTGTATCTAGCAATTAACATGTGGAAACTAGCTTTTTATGGGGCCTTTGAACTAAACTGTACTAAAATTAATAATTACTGTGTTTTTAACGAGGTAATATACCTTGTGAAGACTAAAAATTTTATGTGGCAGGCAGTAGGAGACAGAACCAACGTTTCTAAATGCTGGTCCCACACTATAGCAGTAATTAGCACAGCATTTGGCCACAGGTAACACAGAAGCATTTTCCACCTTCTATTTAGAAGGCATTAAGTCCCAGATTCTATAAGAGGCGTCTACATAGGTAAGCACCTACACCAGTTGGTAAATTTGGGATTGGGACTTGTATACTGACTTTTTGTAGTTTTACAACCACACTCAAAGCTGTACTTCAAACATTTTCCCTATCTGTCCCAGTGGGCTCACAATCTATCTAATGTACCTGGGGCAGTGGAGGCTTAAGTTTCAAGTTTATTTAAAATTTCTTATACCGCCTAATCAGACTTCTAGGTAGTGTACAATTTTAGTAAAAACAGATATTGACTATAATACAAATTTAAAATTAATAAACATCTTTAGGGGTAGTTAATACATCCAAGGACGCTTTAACCAAGGACAAACAGGAACAAAAGGGAAAAAGGTTGGAACTACAATATTATAGAGAAAGAGTGAACAAATAAGGAATGTACACTGGGAAGGGTTGCTGTGTTGGGCGAAACAACATTTTTTGCCCTTACAAGGACACTTATGTTTCAAAGGCATCGACAAATAAAAATGTTTTTAATTTTGTTTTAAATTGATTTAAAGAAGATTCAACACGTAAATAGTTAGGAATAGAATTCCAAAGGGAGAGAGCTTGAGGATGGAACCGCGAGCAGATTCTGAGTTATAGAGCGAAGAGTTCTAGAGGAGTTATAGGGACTAAGGAGTCTGTGTATAAATTTGGGCTGATTATTGCTCAGGGTCACAGAGAGCAGCATGGGGTTTGAACTCACAACCTCAGAGTGCAAAGCCTGTAGCTCTAGTCCAAGGGTGTCAAAGTCCTTCCTCGAGGGCCACAATCCAGTCGGGTTTTCAGGATTTCCTCAATGAATATGCATGAGATCTATTAGCATAGAATGAAAGCAGTGCATGCAAATAGATCTCATGAACATTCATTGGGGAAATCCTGAAAACCCTATTGGATTGCGGCTCTCGAGGAGGAACTTTGACACCCCTGCTCTAGTCACTATGACGCATTCTCTTTGTTTACCTAAATTTGCTTAATAGGCATCAATTATGAGCTTTAATAAGCTCATAATTTAAAAAACGTCTAATTGGGTTGTAGACGCCTAACTCAATAGGCACCTACACATCACGGATAGACACCTACATTGAGGAACCTACCACCAAGTAGGCATGGTTATGGGGCAGATCAGAGGTGTTTTTGTAAAGTTAGGTGTCACTGGGCATCCCTAGGTGCCAGTAGGCACCTAAATTAGGATTCACTATCTATGCTTATGCAGATGATATTAAACTGCTTCATCCAGTAAATCCTCAAGATCCGTTAGATGTTCAGGAAATTAACAAAAACCTGGAATATATAACTAACTGGCTAAACGATAGCATGCCCTCTCTAAACTAAACCTTAAGCTTATGTACCGCATCTTCTCTATAAGGATAGAGCTAGACACGGTGTACAAGAGTTTAAGAAAGGAAAATATAATAAGAATTAGTGGTTATATAGAGAGCAGCGAAAATTATATTTTTGAAAATATCCACGTTTTCAGTTGTTTTAGAAATACAGTGGAACCTCGGTTTGCGAGTAACCTGGTTTGCGAGTGTTTTGCAAGACGAGCAAAACACTCAGCAAACTTTTGCCTCGCAAACCGAGCATGTTCTGGTGTACGAGCACCTCTCCCCGCTCTAACCGGCATCGCACCCCCCCTGAACCGGCATCGCAATCCCCCCCCCCCCGCGAGAACCGCAAAGCACCCCCGTGCTGAATGCGGCATCCACCCGCCCTTCCTTCCAAGCACGGTCCTTACCCCTTCTGCTCGTTGTAAGTGTGAATGCAAGCTCCCGCCTCTTGCCTGGGCTGAGCCTTGAGCATCTGTGCATGCTCAAGGCCTTCTGGCTCTCGTTCTCTCGGAGATCTCATTCTCTTAACGAGGGGAAAAATAATTTAAGCTTTTGGATAGATCTGGTAATATCAGATCTCACAGAGTTCCAGGACAGAAGAATTAAAGGGGGAAGAGTGCCATGCAAGATCTGAAATGTTAGGTAGACACATTTAAAGTAAACCCTAGAGATTACTGGGAGCCAGTGAAGTTTTAACAAAAGCGGGGAAACATCTCTAAATCTAAAGTGATGTTATTGTCCAGTAATAAGTCAGAAAATCTAATCTCTCCCATTTATTTGAATTCCACGGCAATCTAATCAATGACGACAATTAAGTTACTTGGTGTGTCTTTAGATAACTTATCTTATCAATAAATCAGTATGGTAATACAAAAGTGTTTCTACAGACTTTGTATGATTCACTCTATCTCTAACCTCTTAGAAACTTCCTCTTTAAATATTCTTATACCTTTTCTAGTCATCTCTCAGCTGGACTATTGTAATGCCTTATATCAGGGAATAAGACGAAAAGAACTCAGAAGATTACAGATTATTCAGAATACAGCTATTAAACTTTTATTCAAAGCAAAAAAAAAAAAAGATCATAGTTTCATAGTTTATTTAAATTTTGATTAAACGCTTATCCAAAGGTACAAAGCATTGTACATAGTAATTTAAAATAGCTGGGAAACGAACATTATAAATAATGAAACATAAACCAACAAAACAAACATACTTATGACATGAAAACACTGGGGAAAAAAGGGAAGAACTACAATTTCTTAAAAAGAATACATAAAAGGAAAATACAATAGGGAAGGAAAACAAATTAAATAGTGCGGCAGTAATCCACCCCCTCCCTCCCTTCTAATTAATGCTCACTGGTTACCCATCTCACATAGACTGACTTACAAAATTTTACTTCTAACATTGAAATCCAGAATGACACAATTCCCAGGATTTATTGACAATTTACTCACCCCTTATATACCTACGAGATCATTACGTTCAAGCAATCAAAATCTGTTAGCAATCCCAACAGCATGCCATATAGTATCTGATATGATATGACAAGAAAATCAATCTTCTTTGTTACCACTCCACCATTATAAATAAGAATGCCCCTGCACCTTCGTGAAGAATCTTTCCTTAAAATAATTAAATCAAATTTAAAAACTTTTTTTAATTTAAAGATGCATTTGAACATTAATGTCGTCTGCATAATCTTACCATCTTATTAGATTTTAACACCTTCCTATTGTGTTTTCCTATTAATATTTCTCTTTCCTTTCGATTATTGTATTTCTCCCCCCCCCTTCCCTATTATTTTGCTAGTTTGTCTTGGTTGCTGTCTATCTGCATATTGTGAACCCCTATTTATATTAACTTTATAATTATGTACACCGCTTAGATATTTGATAAGCAGTATATCAAATCTTAAATAAATTTTAAACTTAGGGCTCCTTTTACTAAGCCGTGTTAGGGCATTAACGTGTGGAATAGCGCGTGCTAAATTGCCATACACGCTAGACGCTAACACTAGCATTGATCTGGCGTTAGTTCTAGCCGTGTAGCGCAGGTTTAGCGCACGCTAAAATGCGTGCACTAAAAACGCTAACGCAGCTTAGTAAAAGGAGCTCTTAGACTTGAAACATCTATTTAGGCCAAGAAAACCCTAGCCTAAAGTTAAGGATGCCTAGTGGCGCCTAAGCACATTTTAGGTGCCACTAGGTGTGATTCTGATAATGTTGCCTAATACATGATTGGACTGTCTAGGCACCTATAAATAATAGGCATCATTAACCTCAGAGTAAAGTGGTGGTAATAACCAAGATTAATATAATGCTGCCATAACCACAATCATTGCCATAAAACAATTCCAATTTTCTTTAAAACATCCAATTTTGCAGTATAGAGAGGACACCACAATATAATGCTTGAAGAGATTCAAATCAAGACTCCAGGAAATCGTACCATTGCCTTAACTAAATATATCAATTGTCAATCAAAATTAGTGGTATATTTATTGATTTATCCATCTGATCATATGTATATTGGACAGACATCATGCCCCTTGAAGACTAGATTATTTGAGCATAAATTGGTTGTGAACAAACAGTGGACCTGTTGGTTATCCTCCGTTTGGAGAAATAGCATAGATTTGCATACTTTAAATGCATTGTTTTGGACATGATTTTTGATGTAGCACGTCGTGGGAATTTGAACAAAAGATTGTGGCAAATGCAACAGAAACTCATTTTTTTTTAATGAAGACAGTGTGGCCGGAGGGGCTGAATGCTAGGAGTGAATGGATTGCATTTTTTTAGGCTTCTATTACTTTAATTGATTCTGGCATTTGATTGGCAAATATACAGCAGGAAACAGATAGTAGCTTTTCCTGTGGTGTTCTGTATAGTCAAGTGCCATTATTGCTGGGGTTGAGCATGGGAGTGTATGTTTTTCCCTGAAGCAGTTGATTGGCTTGATCGGCGAAACAAGAATTCTTGTTGGGTCCTTTTGTATGAAGCTGGATTGTCTTTTGGGAGTCTTACAGAACTTTTGACTCTGGTTGTGGAATATTTTAAAGCCCGGAATGGCAGAGTTGCACCAAATAAGTTTGACCATTGTGCACCTTTACTGCAGTTGTGAGTTTGACCATCATGCACCTTTACTGCAAAATTAAATGTTTTAAAAGAGGGTAGGAGCTTTTTTATGCCAATGATTGTAGCTATGGAAGCATTACATTAGTTTTGGTTATTACTGCCATTTTACTCTGAGGGTTTTTTTCTCCACCCTTTATGTTTGCAGTAGTGATTGGTACATTCTCACTCTGTAGTTATTCCTCCCTTCAACAGTATAGTGTGAGCTTTGACAGTTTTTCTGTTGGAACAGTTTTTCTGTTGGATGTGGCACTCCAACATCCAATCACTCTATAACAGCCTTGCCCAGACAAAAACAATTTGAATAACCACCAATAAAACACCTGCTCCCTGGTACACCAGTGTCCTCCAATCCATAAAACGATTTCTGAGGAAAGCAGAAAGGAATTGGATCAAATACCCAAATTCAGAAACCAAAGCCCACTGGAAAAGCACATCCATCACCTACAAAACTGCCATCCTAGAAGCGAAGAAAGCCTACTACTCTCGCCTACTCCAATTAGCCCCTGCTAGATCCAAACAACTATTCACCCTCACAAACCAACTCTTCACCAGTGCCCAAGGAAAAAGCCACACCAACCAAACAGAATTGATAGTGAGACTCTCTCGAACTTCTTCCAGTCCAAAGTACAAACCATCCGCAATAATCTTGACACCAACATCAACCCCGCTCCTGCACACCCCCAGCCTAACCCACATACCCCATCCTCTACTACTCTCCCCCAATTTGATATGGCCACTCATGCCGAGGTTCTCGAAACCTTGAGAGAACTCAAACCCTCCAACACCATCCTCGATCCCTGCCCATCCAGCCTCCTGCTGTCCACAGAAGATGCCATGGCAGAATCCATCCTCCCCATCATTAACACCTCCCTCTCCACAGGGACAGTTTCCCTCAGCTGGAAATCAGCTATTATCAAACCCACTCTCAAAAAACCCACCCTTGACCCTAACGAACCCAGCAACTATCGCCCGGTCTCCAATCTCCCATTTGTCTCTAAGCTCCTGGAACGAATTGTGCTCCGCCGACTACACCCTTTCATAGAAGAACAAGCTGCTCTATCCCCTGCTCAATCCGGCTTCCGAACAGGCCACAGCACAGAGTCAGTACTCCTAGAAATCATTGATGACAGCTGGTCAATACTCGACAAAGGCAGCGATGCCCTACTAGTCCTACTTGACCTCAGTGCTGCCTTTGACATGGTCGACCACTCATATCCAGACTCTATGACCTTGGAATCAAGGACTCTGCCCTCCAATGGTTCACCTCGTTCCTCCACCAAAGGACCCAAACTGTCCTACTAGGGCCGCACAAATCTAATCCCAAGCCTATCAAATATGGCGTTCCCCGAGGCTCCCTTCTATCCCCCCTCCTATTCAACCTCTACATCAGACCTGTCATTGATATAGCACAAAAGTACAACATTAAAATCCACTCCTATGCTGATGACATCCAGCTGCTCCTCCCACTAGGCGAAAACCGATCATCCCAAATTGCTAACCTCCAACACTGCCTCTCTGACATGAAAGCCTGGATAACAAACTACAACTGAACGCCTCTAAGACCGAACTCTTATGGATCAGGAACAAAAACACCAAATACACACGTCCAACACTATCATGGGACTCCACTCTACTAACGGCAACAGATCAAGTACGCAGCCTATGAGTAACCTTAGACAGACACCTATCCCTATCCACCCACATATCCCAAGTAGTCTCTACCTCCTTCTACTACCTCCGCCAACTGAGAAAGATCAAACCCTACATCTCCATACCTGACCTAGCTCAACTCCTCTACGCATATGTCCTCTCCAGAATGGATTACTGCAACTCCCTAGTTAATGGAATAACCAAAAAAGATCTCAAGCCCTCAAACGGGTCCAAAATGCAGCTATCCGCCTCCTACACAGCCTCAACTACCATGATCCCATCTCCCCAGCACTCCGCGCTGAACACTGGCTCCCAATTAGCCAACGCTGTGCATTCAAGGCCCTGGCAATAGCACACAAAATAATTTATGCCACCACCCCCTCCTACATAAAATCCAAGCTACCCATCTACATCCCCACCCGCACCCTCTGCTCAGAAATGGAGATACGCCTATGCAGAAGGTCCCTCCTCTCAGAAACCGCCCGCAAACGCTCCTACAGCCACTTCATTACCCAACTCTGGAACCAACTCCCCCCTCAACTCAGACTACAGAACTCACTAATGACATTCCGGAAAATGGTAAAGACCCTCCTCTTCAACTAAAGGTCACCCTCAGTCTACACCCAACCCCTTAAACCCCACCTCTACCCTTCTTTCTCAATTCTAATCTTCTGCCTAAATTTCTATATAGTCCACTCTCAGCCTATACTCAAATAACTTGTATCTAAACTAAGCTACTTATATTTAAACTACTGTTCTTAATTTGCTGTATAGTCCCTATATTTAGACTGCTGCACAATCTCGTATGTCCAAGTATTTAAATCTACTGTATAATCCATACGCTGACAGGTTAAAAATGCTGGGGCTGTTCTCCCTGGAGAAGAGGAGACTTAGAGTGGACATGATAGAAACCTTCAAAATCCTTAAGGGCATAGAGAGAGTAAATAAGGACAAATTCTTCAAACTGAGGGGAGCCACAAGCACTAGGGGTCACTCGGAGAAATTGAAAGGGGACAGGTTTAGAACAAATGCTAGAAAATTCTTTTTTACGCAGAGGGTGGTGGACACATGGAACGCGCTTCCGGAGGAAGTGATAGGCCAGAACTCTGTACAGGGGTTCAAGAAGGGTTTGGATAGGTTCCTGGAGGATAAAGGGATAGAGGGGTACAGATAGAACTTGAGGTAGGTTATAAAAGTGGTCAGAAACCACTTCACAGGTCGCAGACCTGATGGACCGCCGCGGGAGCGGACCGCTGGGCGAGATGGACATCGGTCTGACCCAGTGGAGGCAACTTCTTATGTTCTTATGTCCAATTCACTCCATTGTGAATGTTTACTTGTAAACCGTTCTGAGCTACTGGGAGGATGGGATAAAAATATAAATAAATAAATAACCCTTGATTAATTGTGAAAACATCTTCATGGCTGCTGGCCCCATAACTGGAAGTGATGTCAGAAGGAGGCAGGTTCGGCAGCCGCAAGAATGGACGGAAGGGCCCTTTGATGGCTTCATCTTTGTTTTGCCGCTGCTGCTGTTAGTCTGGAGAAGCAGCAACGGGAGCTGAATGTGGGTGTGGGCGTGAGTAAGTGGGGTGGTCTCCATGTGCCTGGTTCTGATTTTTGCCATGGCTACTTCCATTCCAACACCTATGCCAGGGATCCCTAATTGCAAATAAATATATGTAAAGATGAAGATCAACTGGAATCAATGGCATGAATCAGTAAGTAAATCAAGGAGGTAAATAAACCTGGAGAGGGAAAGGGATTGTAATCACATCTGATGCTTCTAGCATGTACTACGCCTTTACAATCTTGGCCAATCTCCAAATAACTAGATCAATGGCTATTTACTATTATTAAAAATAGAGCATTCACTGACACTGTCAGATGGGAGGACAATAATTTCCTGGATAATCAGAGCAAGAAAGCAGTGCCTTGATCTACACTGAAGAAGACTCTCGGCTATTTCTTTAGAATCCATACAATAAGTACAAAGCTCTCACCATTAACAAGCTCTTGATTGTGTACTATGGAGAGCTGCTTTCTGTTATTAATGTTCTTCTACGGTTGGCATAATAGAGATGCAATCAGCTAAGCTTTCATGATCATTTATCAACACACAGATCACTTGGGTACCTTCATGGGATTGCATAGTAAGCTAGTAAAAGCCATCACATTTGCAGATACATCACCCAGTTACTAATAGAAGGAGAACATCTTATCAAGTGAAGGTCAATTTGATATTAAAGAAATGAACCACAAATTATGTAGCATCTGGTAAGAGGATGAAATAGGTTACTAAATCACACTGCCTGTGTGAAAAGGAGCACAGGGGAGCCATGAGAGAACTATAAGGCAGAGCCTTGCCATCAGGCCTGAACTGAACAAAAACGAAAAGATGAATATGTGTATAAGGTATGTGAAATCCAACAGCACGAAAAAAATATCCATCTTGCAATTAAACATCTGGAAGAGGTGATGAGCTGAAAATTGGTATAACGTAATAAAAAAAAAAAACTAAAACCAAAGGGAAGCAAAGAAAAGCTAAACTCAAAAGTCAATGATCCGTCAGAGGGGGATTTATTTATTTATTTTCAGTTGAAGACCATACTGCAGTTCATTTGAAAATCTGAGCTTGCAATAAATATTTAAACATTTAAAAATGTTCAACTTCGCCATGTCCATTGTGCTATAGTATGTTTAATATTTATTTTTCTTTTCTTTTTTTTTTTTTTTTTTTTTGCTTAAGGGTCCTTTTACCAAGTTGTATTAAGCACAAATACCATGCTTACACAGCTTAAAAGGGCTTACCACTGAACATGCTGAAATATTTGTGGTAAAATCCCAATGTGCATGTGCTAGCCACACACTAAAAAATACATTTTGGGGAAAATTCTATAAGAGATGCCTAAAGTTAGGCACTTAAATAAATAGGTGCCTTAAGTTAGGCACCTAACCTAGAGGTCCTTTTTATTAAGGTGCGCTAAACGCTAGGGCATCCATTATATTCTATGGGCACTTTAGCATTTAGTGCATGCTATTCATTAGTGTGCGCTAAATTGGTTAGCGTGCCTTAATAAAAGGACTCCTTAATGAGTAAATTGGCTTCAATAATGAGCTTCAACAAGCTCATGTTTCAAGTTTATTAACTTTTAATATACCGACCATCAACAAGTATCTGGCCGGTTTACAATAAAAATTTTTAAAAAAGAAGATAAATATATATATATATATATATATATATATATATATATATATATATATATAAAAATAATGAAAAGTGCACACCAAAGACATTAACTAGACAGACTTGAATGTGAGGGAGAGTAGGAAGGATGGGGGGAAAGTTACATGTTGAAAGGAGAAAGAGGGAAGAGGGTAAAACAAATAGGGTAGGATCGCTTTATAAAAGCGGTTGGTTAAATATGAAAAGAAGAGAAAAGACGAAGAATGAAAGAAAAGGGAGAAAAATAAGAAAGAAGAGAAAGAAAAGAAAAAAAAAATTGAAACAAATACAATTTAAGTGGGAGATAGGCACCTATCCTCTTAGGCACCATTCTACAAAAGATAGGTGCCTATCGCATGGCACCTAGCGTCACCTAACACCAAAGTAAGCATGTTTAGGGGAAGAGAAAGACTTAGGCATTGATAGGCACTTCTAGGAGTATGTGGCATAGTGGTTAGAGTTTAATATTATTAGGAGTCCAAATTATGCAATACTGGTACTTCTGTATTCTTATAATAAATTGTAACGGTCATTTTAGGACAAGCACAAAAAGAGGAGACGCTCCTCTGATTGATTCGGAAATGTCTTAAGATCTTCCAGTAAAAGTCTCCTCCTGAAGAAGCTATTAAGGCGAAACTCAGGACTGAGTTGAGGAGTATTTGAAAATTGCACAGCAGCATATTTGCACTATTGCACATATTTATTTATTTATATCACAGTGGCTAAGAAGAAAAAAACCCCAAAAGACTGTGGAACCATAGCTATCAGCATCCATGCCGATAAAGATAAGTACTATCCTTTATTGCATTTATTTACTGCTATTATGAAATAACATATGTATACAAAGAGAGAGAACATATGAGTAAAGGCTGGATGACTGAATCATTTTAAGATTAAGTATCAATTGCACACAGGACCTATAAGTGCGATGATGGTCCTGGAATAACTTTGCTATGGTTCCCATGCAAGAGATACAAGACTGAACACTAATTATGAGTTATCAATAATTAATAGGATTTTTTAGTAATAAGTTTGGACAAAATAAAGATATAAATTGTTTTGTAGAATGAACAGAAATATAAAAACTGGTAAATTTATTATAGGAATAGTGGTTAGAGCTCAGCACCCTGCAGTTGTGGGTTCAAACTCTGCGCTGCTCCTTATAAGAACATAAGAATTGCCGCTGCTGGGTCAGACCAGTGGTCCATCGTGCCCAGCAGTCCGCTCATACAAGTTTCAAGTTTATTATAAAATTTGATTAATCGCTTATTTCAAATTCTAAGCGATGAACAAATCGATAAAATTACAAAGTTAGGGGAGACAAACATAACTAACAAAAAAGACTAAATCTACGAAACATAATAAAAACCAACTTTGCAAACATAATAGAACACAAGGAAAGAAATACAATCTGATTAATAAAAAGAAAGACAATTAAGGTCAAAAACAATAGGAAGGGGAAGGACAAAAACTCTCAAAAGATATAAAGATAAAATGAAACTCCTGAGCAATTCATTTAGTCATTAAATGCATCTTTAAAAAGAAAGCTTTTGAGTTTGCTTTTAAATTTTTCCAAATTTTTTTCCTCTCAAGTAAATTGGAAGGGAATTCCATGTTGAGGAGCTGTAACGGAAAAGACGGATTGCTGTCGTGTGTTAATAATTTTAAGGGAGGGAATGATTAATAAGTGTTGGTCATTCGATCTCAGTAATCTAGATGAAGTATAAGGAATCAGTACTTTGTAAATAAAAGCTGGGGTTTTAGATATCAGAGATTTAAAGGTGAGCAAACTTAATTTGTACATTATGCGATGTGCAAAAGGAAGCTAGTGTGCTTTTTTAAGTAAAGGAGTCACATGATCAAATTTCTTGGCTTTCATAATAAGTTTAATTAAAGCATTCTGGATGATCTGCAAACGCCCTTAAGTCAAAGACCAGTGCCCTAACTGAGACTAGCTTTATCTGCGTACATTCTGGTTCAACAGGAACTTGTCTAACTTTGTCTTGATTCCCTGAAGGGTGTTTTCCCCTATAACAGCCTCCGGAAGAGCGTTCCAGTTTTCTACCACTCTCTGGGTGAAGAAGAACTTCCTTACGTTTGTATGGAATCTATCCCCTTTTAACTTTAGAGAGTGCCCTCTCGTTCTCTCTACCTTGGGCAAGTCACTTAATCCTCTTCTGCCCTAGGTATATTAGATTGTGAGCCCACTGGGACAGAAAGGGAAAATGTTTGAAGTACCTGTATGTAAACTGCTTTGAGTGTGGTTGTAAAACTACAAAAAGGCAAGTCCCAATCCCTTTCCTATTCTTTAAAGCAGTGTGTCGCAAACTTTTTAATCTTGGCACACTAATCTCGGGGCTGCGGCTGGAGGGCACCCAGAAATGTGCGGATGTCCTCCAGCCATGGCCCTGAGCCTTCTATTACCGCCGGTGGTGGTGTATATGTGTGTGTTGTGGGGAGGGAGGGGGTGCTACAGAAGGAGAGGTGAGGAGAAGGAGCAGAGGTACCGGCGAGGAGTAAAGATGAAAGTACCGGTTGACTGACTACAGGTCTTGCCTCTTGCCGTGAAAGGCATGTCCTGTAAGCAGTCAGCTGGCGCCAGTGCCTCTCCTCCTCGCTGGGATCTCGGAGCACACTAGTGTGCTGTGGCACACAGTTTGCGATGCACTGCTCTAAAGGACTTAAGCATCTATATTGTAGGCCTTTAAAACCATGGCCTATATTACAGGTGCCTAAGTTTTTAAGTTAAGTTTTTAAGCACAATTCTCTAATGAGCGCCTAAGTGTGACACCAATTAGGCACCAATTACAGAATGTGGCCCTTTATTTTTTGGCCAAGGGTGTTTTCCACTCCATGCTCACCTTTCTAGGAGTGAAAACTTGGAATGACCTTACAGAAACGACCAGAACAGAACCTAACCACACCATATTCCGGAAGAAACTGAAAACTCTTCTATTTGACACATAATCACCTGTATTCTCTCCTTCCCCCTCCACCCCTCTCCCTACCCCACCTACCTACCTCTTCTCTTCTCTTCTCCCTCTCCTCCTCCCCCTTCTCCATCCTCGCCCCTCTCTATATGTCGACTTGAGCCTGCCTAGTTATGAGTGACACAGAAATAGATTAGATTAGATTGTCTCAGGATGGAAAGTGCACTTGTATGCACTAATCAGTTACTTCAGCCACATTACTGCACACAAACTGATTAGCAGGGATTTGGTGCTTGAGCCCTTACCACCTACAAAATGGGTAGCAGTGAGTGGCTATGTGCAAATGGCCACACACTAATGACAAAATTAGTGTGTGATCATTAATGATGAAAATAGGAAATCAGTAATTTTATGGTTGCAGCAAAAAGTGGCCTTAGCACACAGTAAAGAGGCAAGTTAGGGCTACTTTTTGCCACAGCTTTATAAAAGGGGCCCCTTAAGAAGCTGAGTTTAGATACTGTGTACCCCTATTTGGGACTACAACATTCCTCAAAAAAAACTATTCCAAAAAGTGTAGTGCACTTTAAACAAAAGGAACCAAGTTCAAATCCCATTTTAACTCTCTTATTTTGTGACTGAGAGCCCTCCAAGAACAGAAAAATATCTACTATACCTGAATGTACACCATTTCAATAGACTTCAAGTTTGCAGGTGGCTTATATATTTAGGTACAATATATATATTTTTCTGTTTCTAGAGGGCTCATAATAATAATACAAATAATTAAAATAAAATTTGAACTTGGGCCTCTTGGTTTTATAGTCTACTGCCCTAACCACTAGACCAGTGGTTCTTAAACCTGTCCTGGGGGACTCCTAGCCAATTGGGTTTTCAAGATATCCCTAATGAATATGCATGAGGCAGATTTACATGCCTGTCACCTCTATTATATGCAAATCCACCTCATGCATATTCTTTAGAGATATCTTGAAAACCCGACTAGTACTTGTGACCTGGATTGGCCACTGCTGGATTCAGAATACTAGGCTAGATAGATTTATAATCGATAAGGATCTCACTTTTCACGACCAAATCAGTTCAGTTGTAAGAATTTGTTTTTTTAAACTCCGTCTTATCCGCTCATTAACCTCGATTTTAGGAACAGAAGCAATTACAATTCTAGTACATTCCCTTGTCATCTCTCATTTAGACTATTGTAACTCACTCTACACTGGTCTCCCACAAAAAGAAACCCGCCGTTTACAATTAATTCAAAATACTGCAATAAAACTCATTTATAAAATAGGCAAATATGATCATGTTACTCCACTTCTGAAAGTTGCACACTGGCTACCAATCGCGCACCGCATAACCTATAAAGTCATCCTGCTTATTTTCAAAATAAATCTCACAAACCAGCCTCTATTTCTTCATAAACTACTTATCCCCCATAGCTCTCCACGAATTCTGAGGTCTACTGACCAAAAACTATTACGAATCCCTTCTATCAAAGAATTTTATAATACTCGAAAAATAAATTTTACAGTTGTTGCCCCTACACTATGGAATGCTTTACCTCAACAACTTAGAGAAGAACAACATTTAGATAAATTCAAGATCAATTTGAAGACATTTCTATTTCAGGATGCATTCTCTCTGTCTTAGTTATATTTTTATTTTTTTATTTTATTTTTTTTTTTTTGTTGTTTATTTTTTTTTTTTTTTCTCTTCCTCTTCCCTCTTCTCCCCATCTACTTTATTCATAAACTCTTCCGAATCCAATTCATATATCCAACCGCTTTAAAAAAGCGATCCTACCCAAATTGTTTTTTTCCCATCCCTACTTCTCCCTTTCTTCTCTAAAATATGTAACTTTCCCCCTCCCTCTCCCTCTTATCCACACGTTCATGTTAGTCAAATTATGTTTTAAATGTTCACTCACTACATTTTATAACTAAACTTTTATAAATCTTATTGTAAACCGGCCAGATACTTTGTGATGGTCGGTATATTAAAAAGTCAATAAACTTGAAACTTGAAACTATTGGTCTGTCCCAGTATGGCTAGTCTTATCTTCTTAAAACTGATTAAGGATAGTTGCATATGTAACTGCAAATTAGTGTCAATATTTGCCAATTATAACCAATAATTGGTTAAGGCCAATTACCAGCTAATTGAGTTATGCATGGTTCATGCAAATTTGCATGCTAGTCAGAAATTTCTTCAACTTTTTTTTTAAATTAGGGTTTAGAGGGTAATTTTTATGCATATGTGGCTACAGACACATGCAAATTATATCTTAATAATAATAATAATAATAACTTTGTTCTTTTATACCGCCATAACCAAAAGTTCTAGGCGGTTTACACTAAAAAGAGCTGGACAATCAGTGAAATACAATAATGCAGTGACAAATACAAATATTTATAAAATAGAATTTCAATAATAAAACTCTCATTAAGTAATAAACTTATCAAGCAAAGTGGTCTTAATTAATTTCCGAAAACAGCAATAGGATAACAGCTTGCTGAATACATTTACCTAACCAAGATTGTTACATAGTAACATAGTAACATAGTAGATGACGGCAGATAAAGACCCGAATGGTCCATCCAGTCTGCCCAACCTGATTCAATTAAAAATTTTTTTTTTTTTCTTCTTCTTAGCTATTTCTGGGCAAGAATCCAAAGCTTTACCCGGTACTATGCTTGGGTTCCACCTTCCGAAATCTCTGTTAAGACTTACTCCAGCCCATCTACACCCTCCCAGCCATTGAAGCCCTCCCCTGCCCATCCTCTACCAAACGGCCATACACAGACACAGACCGTGCAAGTCTGCCCAGTAACTGGCCTTAGTTCAATATTTAATATTATTTTCTGATTCTAAATCTTCTGTGTTCATCCCACGCTTCTTTGAACTCAATCACAGTTTTACTCTCCACCACCTCTCTCGGGAGCGCATTCCAGGCATCCACTACCCTCTCCGTAAAGTAGAATTTCCTAACATTGCCCCTGAATCTACCACCCCTCAACCTCAAATTATGTCCTCTGGTTTTACCATTTTCCTTTCTCTGGAAAAGATTTTGTTCTACGTTAATACCCTTTAAGTATTTGAACGTCTGAATCATATCTCCCCTGTCTCTCCTTTCCTCTAGGGCACAGGTGTCAAAGTCGGTCCTCGAGGGCCAGAATCCAGTCGGGTTTTCAGTATTTCCCCAATGAATCTGCATGAGATCTATTTGCATGCACTGCTTTCAATGCATATTCATTGGGGAAATCCAGAAAACCCGACTGGATTCCGGCCCTCGAGGAGGGACTTTGACACCCCTGCTCTAGGGTATACATATTCAGGGCTTCCAGTCTCTCCTCATACGTCTTCTGGCGCAAGCCTCCTATCATTTAATTGTTTGTTCCTGTAGGGTATGCAAATTTCTACTGCTTCAATTAGGAGCTTATGTGCTTTTATAAAATAAAGCAGAGATAGGCACCTCATTTCTCTATTACACTAAATAGCCTGTTATAAAATTTATATCCAAATGCATGATAAAGTACTTTCCTCTGTGATAACTATATGGGAACATATTGGGAATGCCCCTAACAGTTAGCACATAGGCTTTGCACTTACCACATATAAATTTTGGCATTTAACATGCAATAGGAGCAAACTTGTATCACACTTTAGTAGACAGGCCTTTTAGTAAACAGAGATGCAATTTTAAGAGAAAAAGGGGTTTGGTAAACGTTCTTAAAGGAAAACTACTGAGAGACAGAGAGGGAGAGCAGAGTGAAAATGCTGAGGAAAGAAACAGAAATACAATTAAGAAAACTGTCAGAAATGTACAGAGTTTGGACGAGACTTCTGTTCATTCTGAAATAAAGATTGTGAAGGATTTTTTTTTTCTAAAGGCATTGCAAGAGAATGGTTTTGTTGTTGTTTTAATAAGTTAACTGAGGTAATCGAGGAAAAAAAAATCCAAATTACTTCAACAGATGGTGAGGAGTAATTCAGTGACCTTTTTATACATTTTTAATTTCTTCTACCTGAATATCATCTTCTTATCTAGATAAGATTTAGAAGATATCTGTTTTTTGGCACTTGCCACAAAAGTTGACTCCCTGATGTTACTATTGCCTTTCTAACCTCAAATGTTAGATACATCAGCTGCTTATAGAAGGCACATAGCATTGTTTGTTTTGAACAAACCACTGGGATATGAGTTCCAAGTATAGATGGCTAATGGCAGAATGGAAGAGAGCAAGCACCTCCAAGATTGGGTAACCAGAGAGCTGGATCGAGGACATATGCTAGATGTAATTTACTTGGATTTCAGCAAAGCCTTTGATACAGTTCCTCATAGGAGGCTGTTGAACAAACTTGAAGGGCTGAAGTTAGGACCCAAAGTGGTGAACTGGGTCAGAAACTGGCTGTCGGACAGATGCCAGAGGGTGGTGGTTAATGGAAGTCGCTCGAAGGAAGGAAAGGTGACTAGTGGAGTCCCTCAGGGTTCGATGCTGGGGCCAATCCTGTTCAATATGTATGTAAGTGACATTGCTGAAGGGTTAGAAGGAAAAGTGTGCCTTTTTGCAGATGATACCAAGATTTGTAACAGGGAGAGGGACACGAAGAGGGAGTGGAGAATATGAAAAAGGATCTGCAAAAGTTAGAGGAATGGTCTAATGCCTGGCAACTAAAATTCAATGCAAAGAAATGCAGAGTAATGCATTTGGGGATTAATAATAGGAAGGAACCGTATATGCTGGGAGGAGAGAAGCTGATATGCACGGACGGGGAGAGGGACCTTGGGGTGATAGTGTCCGAAGATCTAAAGGCGAAAAAACAGTGTGACAAGGCAGTGGCTGCTGCCAGAAGGATTCTGGGCTGTATAAAGAGAGGCGTAGTCAGTAGAAGGAAGAAGGTGTTGATGCCCCTGTACAGGTCATTGGTGAGGCCCCACTTGGAGTATTGTGTTCAGTTTTGGAGACCGTATCTGGCGAAAGACGTAAGAAGACTTGAGGCGGTCCAGAGGAGGGCGACGAAAATGATAGGAGGCTTGCGCCAGAAGACGTATTAGGAGAGACTGGAAGCCCTGAATTTGTATACCCTAGCGGAAAGGAGAGACAGGGGAGATATGATTCAGACGTTCAAATACTTAAAGGATATTAACGCAGAACAAAATCTTTTCCTGAGAAAGGAAAATGGTAAAACCAGAGGACATAATTTGAGGTTGAGGGGTGGTAGATTCAGGGGCAATGTTAGGAAATTCTACTTTATGGAGAGGGTGGTGGATGCCTGGAATGCGCTCCCGAGAGAGGTGGTGGAGAGTAAATCTGTGACTGAGTTCAAAGAAGCGTGGGATGAACACAAAGATTTAGAATCAGAAAATAATATTAAATATTGAACTAAGGCCAGTTACTGGGCAGACTTGCACGGTCTGTGTCTGTGTATGGCCGTTTGGTGGAGGATGGGCAGGGGAGGGCTTCAATGGCTGGGGAGGGTGTAGATGGGCTGGAGTAAGTCTTAACAGAGATTTCGGCAGTTGGAACCCAAGCATAGTACCGGTAAAGCTTTGGATTCTTGCCCAGAAATAGCTAAGAAGAAAAAAAAAAAAAAAAAATTTAAATTGAATCAGGTTGGGCAGACTGGATGGACCATTCGGGTCTTTATCTGCCGTCATCTACTATGTTACTATGTTAAGATGACAAAAAAACAAGAACAGCCGATACTAATCATGTAATTCATTTATATGTACATAGAGATTTTATTTTTTTATAATCCATCCTATATGAGTTTACATGTGACACTGCCAATTTAACATTATATGCTTGGCATTTGATTTGATTTAATTCATACATATATTATGGCTGTTTTATTTGATTTCATTCATACACATACTGGTGCCGTTTTTATGTTCATTCTATTTATGTATTATTTTACTGACATTTTATTTTATTGCACTATGTTTTTAGTTTATCTGTGGTCCCCTGAAGAAGGCGACACAGTCGCCGAAACTTGGATCCTAGTCGGGACTTCATTTAATCTTTCTGATCAAAAGCTTATTGGACATTTAGGCCCGGATTCTATAAAGGATGCCTAAGTCATGCTTAATGTTAGGTGAGACTTAGACATCCAAATAAAGTGGTTAACGAGCGATTTAAGGGTCTTAACAATGAGATCCCCATTGTGCAGCTTTGCACACCTCCATTTACAGTTTGGATTCCAAGGTGCCACTGTATTTTGATAGAAAAGGGAACAAAGGTAAATTACAAAAGGAAAAATGGAATAGATTGAAAAGAAACCAGTGCTTGTTTAGTACTTAGTTAAAATAATCCAAACCCTGTCTAAAATCAAAAGAAAAGAAAATATGCCTTAGTAAAGATAGCCTCTTGTTCTTATATTTTATAAGTGTCTTCGAATAAAAAGACTTTAAATCTAGCCAATGAAATTTTGTGACGAAGATAAGAAGGCAGGGGGGCTGTCACTCCTCTCAGTATTTTATAGACCTCTATCATATCTCCCCTCAGCCATGTCTTTTTTTTAAGCTGAAGAGCCCTAAACTCTTTAGCCTTTCCTCGTAGCAAATTCATCCCAACCCCTTTATCATTTCCATCACACTTCTCTGTACTTTCCTAATTCTACCACATCTTTTTTTTTTTTATACCAGAATTGTACAGATAATTTGAGGTTCAGTTGCATGATGGAGCAATACAAAAGGCATTATAATATTTTCAATTTTGCTTTCCATTCCTTCCCTAATAATTCCTAACATTCTTTGTGCTTTTTTTAGATGCTACCAGTGGTATAGCGAGGGGATGGACTTCCCCAGGCTCCAACTTTGTGGGGGTTCCATTGCATCTCCTCCTCTCCACCCCAGTACACCTCTTGAAAAGTTCTCCAGCACGAGCATCATCATCCACCTGCTGCTCGTGCCTGGCTTTGCTTCTTTCTGATATCACTTCTCGGTCGTGGGACCAAGATGTGACATCAGAAGGGAGCCGAAGACGACGTGAGCAGCAGGTGGAAGATGTTGCTCGTGCCAGCAAACATTTCTAGAGGTATGTGAGGAGCGGGAGTGCTCAAGTGGCAGGAAAGAGTCAGGAAAGGCACTCGAGTGGTGGGGAAGAGCAGGGAGCACACAGTTCGGCAATGCTGGACACCCCCACCCCAGGCGCCAGCTTCCTCAGCTATACCAAGGGCCACTGCTGCACACTGAGGAGAGGGTTTCAGCTTATCATCAACAATGACACCTAGAACCTTTTTCTGGGCATTGGTGTTGATTATCTGTTGTGTACAAATAACTTCTGTCTCTGCCTAGACTCTGCCTCTGGACCACTCCAGAACTAATTACAAACTAATTACAAAAAACAATTACAAACTATAGAAAACACAGCCCTAAGACGAAAAAAAATACGACCACATCACAGAAGCATACTACGACTCACACTGGCTTCCAATACAAGCAAGAATGCACTACAATGTCCACTGCCTACTATTTAAAGCTATAAATGGAGACAGCCCAACCTCCTAGAACAACTGACTAACTCAATCTACCTCAAACAGACACAGGAGAACCCACAAACTATTCACACACCCACCTACCAAAAATGTCATACGAAGAAAAATGTACGACAACCTACTAGCCATCAGGGCAGCAAAGCTGGACAGACAACTCACAAATCTGCTATCCTTGACCACAGACTACAAAAACTTCAAAAAAGAAACAAAAACCCTACTCTTAAAAAAATACATTAAACCTCTATAACAGAACCAGACCCGCCCCAAGCTTCACCCAAAACACTATCTACATAGCACATCAAAAATATTCAAACCACTCATTAGGCATTTATTAGTATCTTGCCAATTCTCATGTAATCCACCGAATGTATTTCATAGCATCATAACAATTCTTATGTAATCCGCCTTGAACAGTAAGGTAACGGCAGAATAGAAATCACTAATGTAATGTAACTAAAAGGAAAGTTCTGTGGCAGTCAGAACAGATATTTTGCTACGCTCTCTGATATCTGCTCTAGGGCAATTTAACTAGGCAAGGGCATCCCCTGCTTGGTTAAATCATTTCAAATATCAACTTCAATGATTTTAGGAAAGCTTTGAAATACAGTATATGCTACACAATTGACTTTATAAACACCAATACAATAATTAGCTTGCAGCACTAATATAAATGTAAGTGTAAACACTGATATTTAATTGAGGTCTTAGTTTAACAGTATACAATTAGACTACACTTCTCAAATATTTATTACTCTTTGTTAATCAGACTTTCAGTTAATCAGATAAGAAATTTATGTCAATTTAAAAAAAAAAAAAAAGCTGGGCATTATTATTTGCAACTTTTATTAATTTCTCTTTCAGTCTGCTGACATTTCTGTGCCCATCTACAAGGAATGCATGCGTTTACAATCTGCTCTTACTTCAGAATGAACCATTAGGTTCCACTGTCAGAGTTTGTTCCGCTTTGAGGAAGGAACATTTCCAGCAATGTGCATAGTTGTCAGCCCTGTGGATAAAGAGGCCCTCAGACTTTACATTCATTTTTACAGGGGGAAAAATCCTTTCTGGAAATGGAATTGGAAAGACGCCCACTACTACCAAGTTTCATAGCTATTTAACTGGACAGAAAGGGCCACTGACTGGTTAAATAGCATTAACCAGCTAATCATAAATATTCAGCGTAAGATAACCAGTTATCTCTCTTGAAAGTTCTCAGTTAATGGCTAAAATTTAACCAATTATGTCATGCCATAACAGGCAATATTCAGCATTGACCGACTAAGTTTAGCGGGTAAATTAGACTGCCTAAATAGCAGAACTATCTTTGCACATTATAACTTAACCAGTCAGCACTGAATGTTGACTCAACTGGTTAAGTTATAGCCGATCAAAAAAACAAAAATAAAAAGCAGACATTGAAATGCTGGCCTCTGGATAGGGCCTACTACCACGTCTCATTTCTGTAGTGCTATTTTGAGATCCCTGTGCTACAAGAAGTATGTAGTGCTATACATTAGAACATTCAAGACACAGTCCTTACTCATAAGATCTTACAATTTACTTAACAGACAACCATGACAAGTAGAGGGTTGGGAAGCTTAGGCATGAATGCTTAACAGTGAGTAGAGGTTAGGAATTGAAAGCAACCTCAAAGAAGTGGGTTTTGAACCTGGATTTGAGTACAGCCAGCGACAGAGATTGAAATAGTGATTTAGGCATGGCATTGAATACCCGAGCTCACTGTTGACTGCAGGACCTAGGCGGGCTGCCTTTCTTGGTGTGAATATCAAGTCCTAAGTGTTCAGATTTGCACATGCCTTCTGTTACATTCTTTTTCACGAAAATGTAAATACATGCAAGCACACTCACTTCTCTAACTTCACCCTTGGGGGGATGTCTGCTCAATATATGCGTGCACACTAGGGGGCTCATAATCAAAATGAAAATACGTCTAAAAAACACACCTAAATTGGCACTTGGATGATCAAAAAGACAGGTCGTCTAAGTGCTGATAATCAAAACAGGTTTTAGACGTATCTAATAGCAACTTAGGCTTTGTAAGTGCCGCTGTGCGCCCAGAGTAAAAAGGGGCGTTTTTGAAGGAGTGGTTAGGGTGGGAGATAGGCAGGATGTAGGCCAACCTAGACTTTGTTGTCCTGCAGTGTTAATCAAAAGTTTAAAGAGACTGCCTAGACAAAACTTATATGTTGTGACTTAGGCAATTTTAAAACAGGTCTAATTGCCCATAAGGTATCCAAAGTGACCAGATAACCACTGAAGGGTCAAAGCACAGACCCACACACACTACCCCAATCATCACTGACTACCCCCCCCCCACGCCTTAAAAGTTTGGAATAAAAATGTACATACCTGCCTCCAGAACATCAGCACCTGGCATAGGAAAGCCTAATAGAGCTGCACAGAGGTGGCTTAAGTAGTCTGAGGGGTGGGCTAGTGAACCATAGAGAGGAGGACCCAGGCCCCTAAGCCACTCTAACCACTGCATTCATGGTGAAAAGTGTATCCATCAACCCCCCCCCAAATCAAAAACAAACAACACCTTACTTTACTGCCATATAGGTGGCATCTGCAGCCATAAGGGCTATTGGGTGTAGACGGGTGGGTATAGTAGGTTTTGGGGGTGTTGTGGGGGGCTCACCATGACCTATAAGGGAGTTGTGGTGAGATGCTTATGTAGCATCCTTTTTGTGAAGTTCACAGCAGTGTCCTGTAAGGTGCCCCACTACTCTATTGCTATGTCTGGGTGGTCAGTCCATCACTTTGCTGACTCCTCCCACATCCAAAAGGTCTTTTTCTAGGCGTTTTGGGCTTAGATGATTTTTTGGATGAGAATGGGGTATAAAGATATGCAACTTAGCGTTCTGGATGTAAACGATTCTCGGAAAATAAAAATATTTTGAACATATTTTTCAAGAATGGAGTTTGGACGCTGCTAACATTGGACGACTGTGTTTCCAATACAACAGGGACAATGTATCAAGAGAGTCAGAAAAGAAACTTGACTATAATAGAGAGACTGACTCAAGTAAATTATACCACCCACGAGACGGAACCGCTATACAGTAACTCAGCTCAGAGACATAAAACTCTGAAGAGGGGGAGGTCACCCCCTCTTGGGGCAAAAGTTTATCATCCAATCATAGCATAATTATTGATAAAAGCGGGTCCAACTCAAAGGTGTGAAGTTAATTAGTATCTGTATATATAGCTCTTAATAGAAATGCAAAATTCAATGATTTGCACTCAGGTTGTCACTGGAAATATGAAAACCTCACTTAACTTAATTTCAGAGAACAGCTCATCAGGGTCCTGACGCGGACCCGTTTCAGTGTCTGCTTCAGGAGACCCCGCCAACTGAGAGTTGTATTCTCCTAAAGTATCACACCATGTTAGAGTTCAATAACTGTGGTCGGTCAAAAAATGAAAAAGATCCGTGCAACATTGGACATTGGACGACTAGCACCTTAGGTCCAAAATAGACAGACTTTTTTTTATTATGCCCCTCCACATGCTTAATTCAGTAAATGGCACCCAGCGCTATTCTGTAATTCTATAGCGGGTGCTCTGGGAAGTATACCATTGTGTTCCTCTGGCTAAAAGATTTGCAAGATATATTTTTCCTGCATCAGCAAAAAAATGTTTTTGTTATAGGTAGAACCATCCCTTTTCTAGTTTCCCAGCTAGCAGAGCACATGCTCGGCCCTTGAATATTTTCCTTATCAGTCGTACCAGGCATAAAAAGGAGCAGTGAGATGAGATCATCCTTGGATTCCCAGAGATACTCAAATATCTGTTAAAACCAGTTTAGTATATTTTTCTCTGTTTTTCTGATTGGCTAGAAAACCACCCACCTCCTGGGGAGCTAAATAATCTGTATTGTAAGAGCTAATTATTTGAAACTTTTGGATTGCCTACAATAGAATCTGCAGGAACTGTTAGAACTTTTCTGACATCAGCCCTGAGTGTGGGTGCACAACCTCGAACTGTAGCACTGCTGACTATAATCTGACTTGCTTTAAGATTCCCCGGGTGCAAAACATGAAGGCTGAAGAACTTTCCATCATGCCTGTTTTCTTCAGTTTCTATTAATTATTAGGATGAACCATCTGCTATGATTACCTTCTAATTATGCTGATTATCACCTGCTGCGTTTACCTGCAAACAGCTATGTCCATCTTAATTCTGTGATTCCTGTTTTATTATTTGTTAATCTGTCTAAGTGTCTGCTAATGAATAAACAGTAGCACCTGATGATGTCACCATCTAATAAAGAGACATATGTTTTTACATTTCACATTAACAGTATATCTGATGGTTAACTATGAGGATGTGTCTAATTATTATGAGCACTCATTCTGCTTAGGGGAAGGGGTGCTGGAAAAGAGGCCTATGTCACTTCCTGTGGCCCCTTTGAGCATTCACCACCCCCTCCTCATTCCATCTCTCTGCTAGTCAATCCCCAGCCAGCCCAAATTTTAAATAAACTTGAAACTTGTTGCATGCTGTGTTACATAAGAACATTCAAATAGCTATGCTAGGTCAGATCAATGGTCCATCTAGCCACATGCAGCCCGCCAGGTACTATTTTGAGGCCCTCGGTATATTACCATTGCTCTGGAACATTGCCCGCCTCACTGCTGTAACCTCATGCAAGCGTTTTCCTGTGTCTGTAAGCGATTGTGAGGTGGAGAGGACAATTGCATACGGACGCAGGAAAGCGCTTGCATGAGGTTACAGCAGTAAGGTGGACAACGTTCCAGAACGTAAGTTAACCATTGGAGGCAGTGCAGCTTGTGTGTGTGTACGTAATCTCATGAACTCTCTCAAAATTCAGCACTCTCCTGGCAGTGAATGCTTGATGTAAGATGGTGGTTATGTCTGGTGCTGGAGCAGGTAAGAACTGAAGGTGGCTGTGGACACGACCACCGGACACTTAAGGCACAAGTATTCCAGGCACAAGTCGGATATTAATTCTCCCCTCTACAAAAAGGCCTAGAGGACTACACCAAAATCTTGTCTCTTGCAGTTGATACTTTAGATTAGAATCTCTAAATCACAATTTTGTATGAGGTAAAACTCTTTATAGTTTATAAATCTTTCCTTAATTGCTTCTGATAATTTCAGCTATACACAGCATATATACAAAATGCATAAAGTGAAAACTATCTAAACTTCACTTTCTGCATGTTGCATTGCTTTCAGCTGTGTAAAACTGAAATTATCAGAAGCAATTAAGGAAAGATTTATAAACTCTAATGAGTTTTACCTCATCCTCTATAATAAAACCCTAAGCTCACATGCGCACTTAGGAGGCCGTGATCCCTGCTGCTGTGCTGTGTGCTTCTGTGGCTCTGTTCGATTTGCGTCGCATGCGGCGTGTGGCATGCATCGGCTTGCGGAGCATGCAGCAGTTTGAGTGGGCTGAGAGCAACAGCAGGAAGGTGTCCTTAGGTCTGGACAAAGCGGACAGGGTGCGGGTGCTGCGAGGCATCTGGCTGCTACTGATGCAGAGGGAAGTGGAGGGGGGAGAGGGAAAGGGGGCTGCTATGGGGGGAGGGGTGTGCTGGAGGCCAGACAACAATCTTGGTTTGCTTGGGTGGGGGGGGGGAGAAGACAAAAGGAGGCCACGGAGAGACAGACAGGCATGGTGCAACAGAGAGAGATAGGCAGGCAGGGGGCCAGGGAGAGAGACAGAAAGAAAGATGACAGGGAAGTAGAGGGAGAGAGGAAAAGGGGGCTGCTTTGGGCGGGAGGCAGGCAGCAATCTTGGTTTGCTCGGGGGAGGGGTGGAGGCAGGCAGGGGGCCAGGGAGGGAGACGGACAGAAAGAAAAACAGACAGACAAGGGCCCAGGGAGAGACACGGACAGAAAGAATGACAGACAGGGGGGCCAGAGAGACAGACAGACAGACAGACAGAAAGCTAGCGGCCAAAGAGAGAGAGAGACAAAGAAAAAAAGACAGCGGCCAAAGAGAGAGAGAGAGAAATAAAGAAAGACAGACAGGGGGCCAGGGAGAGATACAGAGGGAAAAAATGCAAGAAAGACAGACAGCAGCCAAAGAGAGAGAGACAAAGAAAAAAAGACAGACAGCGGCCAAGAAGAGAGAGAGAGAGAGACAGAAAGACAGATAGACAGAAAGCGGCCAAGGAAAGAGAGAGACAGAAAGAAAGACAGAGAGACAGAAAGCAACCAAGGAGAGAGAGAGAGAGAAAGTAAGACAGACAGACACATCTGTTCTAGCACCTGTTGATGTAATGGGCATAAAGACTAGTTCTTTAATAAGACATTACTTATTTTTTCTGCAGCCCTCCAAGCACCTACAAATCTAAAATGTGGCCCTGCAAAGGGTTTGATTTTGAGACCACTGATCTTGCCCAATATCCAGTTTCCACAGTGACCAATCCAGTTCACTCTCAGAAATTCAAATAGTAGCAACATTCCCTGCTATTAATCCCAGAGCAAGCAGTGGCTTCACCCATGTCTGTCTCAATAACAAACTATGGACCTTTCCTCCAGGAACTTGTCTAAACCTTTTCTTTTTAAAATCCAGCTAAGCTAACTACCGTTACTACATCCTCCAGCAATGAGTTCCAGAGTTCAACCATTTTTTGAGTGAAAAATGATTTCCTCCTATTGGTTTAAAAAAATATTTGCATGTAACTTCATTGAGTGTCTCCTACCTAGTCTTTGGAATTTTTGACAAGAGTAAAAAAAAAAAAATCGATTCACTTTTACCCCTTCACCACCACTCAGGATTTTGTAGACCTCAAACATATCTCCCTTCAGCTGCTTCTTTTCCAAGCTGAAGAACCCTAACCTCTTTAGCCTTTCTTCAAACAAGAGGATTTCCATCCCCTTTATCCTCTTGTTCGTTTTTTTTTATTTTTTTACTTCTTTTCATTCATTCTCCCTTCTTCGACATGATTTTTTTTTCTGATCCACAGTTTTTCTGGCCTCAGCAGCTATTTTCTCTTGGATACACTTGCCTCATGTCTCTTTTCTCCACTCCCTCCCTTCCTATTATTTCTCTATTATAGGCTATTGTGGTCAAAATTACCCTTCCCCTACCCTTATAATGACCTCGCTGTAATTTTGTATTCATGTTATCGCTCTTCCTCTTTCCTCCATAATTTAAAATTTACGTTTTGTTTTGTAAACTGCTTAGATGTACTGGCTATTAAATGAGAAACACTATGAAATTGTTGATACTATTTCTCATTTTCAGTGGCTTGAGATTCATGCCTTGGAGCCAGAAGCAGATTAATGGCCTACAGCAATGCCAAAAGAATTGAAGAACAATCCAGAAGCTTAATGCATCTTCTGCAGTCCTCATTAGCAATTAACACATGGATGCTGTATAATTTGGGTTGGAATCATTTTAGGGCATTTCGAAAAGGTCTTAAATTTCAAAAAGACAACTTGGAGCAGACGTACAGAGGAAGTGAATTCCAAAGTGTGGGTACAGTGACACTAACGTTCACAAAATAAATAAATAAATAATAATAATCCAAGTAATAGGTGAGGTAAGCCAAAACTGAAATAACAACCTACTCTAAGAGAATGCCGGAAAGACAATTAAAAAAAAAATAGATGTTGCCTTTCTATACACACTATATGATGCATGCGCTATGAGAGTACTAGGTCCTCCGCTATCTCTTTCATAGAAGTAACAATGTGGAATAAGTTGACTGGATCACTAAAAGCTCTTGTAGATTTTAAGAAACTTCTGAAAACTACATTTTGTAGAAGCATTTTAATATTTTTTTTCCTCCAGGATTATGAATGGTTTCTGTATTGATATGCTGTCGAGTGCTGTAAATATGGCTGATATGAAGGATCTGTTATTTGTATAATATGTGCTATATGGTTTTTATTTTATATGATTGTCTTTTGTAAAAACGCCTAGTTATAGACGGTAAAAAAAATCTTTTAAATAAATGAATAAATGGTTAGCACTTCCTGGTGCTCATTTTTGTTTCTTTACTGGATTGTTGAATGAGGTATGTTGTAGTGACAGGCAACAACTATTTTGGACTGTCTTTTCAGCAGTCTCTTTCTTATTGCGGTGACACTAAAACAGGTGGGTCATGCAAAATGAAAGCAGATTCGAAGGGGAGAAGGAATAACCGGAATATGCTGATCAGCAGAGTATAAAGCACACACGGGTCTGCAAGATATAAGGAAACTGAATAAGAAAGATGGCGAACCCTGGCGAATAATGTGAAATGCAAAAAGTAAATAGGAAATAATATTCAAAAGAACTGATGTATTAATATGCCCCAAAACTAATTAAAACTATCACCAGATACATAAACTGAATCATACATATCATATAAGTTTTTCTTCTGTGCTCAGAGATACTGTGAGCAAAACCCACTGTAGAAACGACTCATAGTCTCAATCATTGCACAATTTGTAGTGTGTTTCTTCTTGTTTTCTTATTTAAATATTAGTGCTTTGTAAGAAATACCGTGCTCTAAATCAAAAGTACTTAACTTAAATATCCAGATGCAGGCATTTGGAAAATTTGGAAGGAGACAGATTCAAAACGAATGCTAGGAAGTTTTTCTTTACCAGCGTGTAGTGGACACCTGGAATGCGCTTCCAGAGGATGTAATAGGACAGAGTACAGTACTGGAGTTCAAGAAAGGATTGGACAATTTCCTGCTGGAAAAAGGGATAGAGGGGTATAGATAGAGGGCTACTGCACAGGTCCTGGACCTGTTGGGCCGCCGCGTGAGCGGACTGCTGGGCAAGATGGACCTCGGGTCTGACCCAGTGGAGGCATTGCTTATGTTCTTATGTTTTGCCACCAGGCTGCTTCACAGTGACCTGGTCTGAAAAACAAGTTAATGCTCGCAGAGTCTCTGTGAAAAAATGTAAACATACCATCATTAGGTTAATGTATGAAATGCTGGAAAACAAATTTCTTAGTTGCTACATTTACGGCACTGGGGTGAGAACGCCATACTTGCTTCGCACTCTTCAAAAAATCTTTGAATGAGAAATGTGAAATGACATGGTTAGGATCTTAAACTAGCAAAAAAAAAAAAAAAAAAGATAGGTGACTAATGTTCAGCAAGGAAAAGTGATACCACACTGTCGAACATCTTGGCCCCCATATAGGCCCCTTTATATCGAGCCGCATTAAGGTTTTTATTATTGCAGACCATGACGGTAAAAACTCCTATTCTCATTCAATTTCTATGAGCTTCAGAGCTTTTACCACAGCAGCTGGCAATACAAAACCCTAACACAGCTTGATAAAAGGGGACCATAATGATTTATGAGCTGTATTCTGAATGATCTGTTAGCGATACAGTTCATATTGAGGTGTACCATAGAGAGTGAAATTACAGTAATCAAGGTGGGAAAGAATGAGCTAGTAGATAAGAAGGCAAAGAGAATATCAAGAAGAAAACGAGCAGCATTAATTTGTCTGACAATGAAAAAAGGATTTCTGAATCAAAGTCAAGATTTGAGAAGATAGTTGGCTATCAAAGATAATTCCAAAAATTCTAACAGATTTTTCGAGGGTAGCTTGTCCACCCAGAATGGTAGGTAAAACTGGGAGGTCAGGAAAACAGAAAAGAGGACAGTGGTTTTAGAAGCATTACATTTCAATCCGTTTGTAGACAGCCAGCTGGCAATTTTAACCAGTGTGACTGATATTTCTGTAATGGGCCTGTGGTGTTTTTGACTGTAGGGGAAATAGCAGCTGAATATCATCTGCATAGAAATTAAAATGAACACCAAGAGACTGAATGAGCAGAGCAAGTGGAGCAAGAAAAATGTGAAATAGGAAAGGACCCAAGACTGAGCCCCGAGGAACCCCACAAGAGATTTTATGAGAAAAAAGAGACTGCCGAAGACCAATGAAACAGAGAACTCCTATCAGAAAGATGAGAATAAAATCATGAAAAAGCTTAGCCAGATATGCCAGAAAGCCGATAAATTGGATGATGTACAAAATCAAAGGCAGCAGACAAGTCCAGAGAAAAAAAGAACTTCATCACCTTTACCAAAAGGAGTGTGAATAATGTGTTGCCAGAACTCAGTTTGACATGGGTGGAGTAATATTTAGAGTGCTTGCCATTATTAAATGGAGGAGATATGATAAATGGAAAATGTTAAAATTAGAAAGATAATCGGCCTCTTTTACAAAGCCGCGCGGCAACAGCCCCGAAGCCCTTTAAATCTCTATGGGCTTCGGGGCTGTTATTTGATTTGTACACGCTAGCTCTGAGTATTTTCTTTGATTTTTGGTTTTGAAACTCTGGACCAACTAACTGTGAAATTTGGTTGTCGGTGTTTTCCACTGGGCCATTATATTATATTATTTGGCATCCTGCTCCTGATGAAGACACGAAATGGAGCTCTGTCGAGTGGTGATGAATGACGATGAATGACGATATGTTCTTGGTTTGAGTGGTATTGTGTGTGTATATGTGTGGGGTTGGTAATAGTCTGAGCCCCTGGTTATATGTTATAGTTAATTGTTATAGTACTGATGCTTTATTAGCCACTATAGTTGGGTTATATGAGTGATATTCACATATTTTTTATATTTGCATTTGAATGTTTGAAATCCAATTGGTACTTGAGTCATTGCACTTTATTTTAATGAGAAAGATTTTGTTGCTATTATAGACAGAAATTTCTGTATTGGTGCTGGCACTGGCACTGGCACTTTTCATGAGCATACAATTTGTTATCGTACTGTAGTTATTTGTTTCTCAGGGTCTGGGCAGATTTGCACATTTAGCACAATTTGCACATTACAATTCTTTTAATGGATCTTCATATTTATTTAGATTAACTTTTAGATGTTATACATTAACTTATTAATTTAAATGTTTTAGTATTTATTAAATTTGAGGTTTAAAATTATGCATGTGTAAATCTTCAACCACCATTCACATATTTTCCTTAGTTTTCATAACTTACCATATTTATTGTGTTGGTTTAGTCTGTGATGGGGTATTTGTTTGTTATGTCCTTATATTCCCCTTGTTCCTGAACTATAAGCCTGTATTTTTTCACTTGAAATGAATGATTTTGTTTATAGAAGATGGTCACAGATTTGATGATGTATGAGGCAATTCTCATTTAGACGTACGTCTGGTGCTAGTCACCTGTGAGACTTAGCCTGAGCCAAAAGGTTCCCATGATTCATGGTGGGCTCATACTGATATCTTTGACCTTAACTTCATTACTGTTCTTGTATTTAGTACAGTTACAGACTTCTGGCTCAGGCACAAGGGGATTTAGCCAATTCTAGGAGTAATTTGATAATAGTTTTTATTGGCTATATACCTTATAGGGTTTTCTTTTTTGCAATACAGTTATTAGCCATAATTGTATCCTCAATGTTAAGCTTTATCTAGATACCAAGATATTCAACACCGGACATTTGATTTTGTCTATTTAATCTTATGGCATGTAAATGCAGACATAGAATCAGTAATGTAGCAACCTTGTTAAAAACTCGGTCAGTTTTGTCAAGAAACGCATCATCAGCATATCAAAGATGCATCAATAGACACATAGAGGGGCATAATCAAAAGGGACGTCTAAGTCCATTTACTTCCATCTCGCAAGTCGTCCAAAGTAAAAAAAAACAGCTTAAGACACATTTTCAAAAGATTTTTTTTCATTTCGAAAATCGTCTAATTATACGTCCTGCCGATCTGATCGTCCAAGCCACTAAATCGTCTATCTTTATACCACATTTTCGTCCAACTTTCCGTCAAAGTCCAAAACGCCTAGAACAAGCCCTGTTGGACGTGGGAGGGGTGCAAAGTGATGGACTGCACACCCAGACATGCCACCTAAATAGTGGGATACCTTACAGGGCACTGCTGTGAACTTCACAAAAAGGGTGCCATGTCTTCTCCTCCCTACAGCTCCCTTATAGGTTATGGTGAGCCCCCCCCCCAAACCACCTCCAGAATCCCCTAGACCCACTTATCTACCACCCTAATAGCCCTTATGGCTGCAGGAGCCACTTATATGACAGTGCAAAAGGGTTTTGGGGGTGTATAGGGGAGTACACATGTTTAAGTATCAATGCAGTGATTACAGGAACTTATAAGCATGGGTCCTCCTCTCCATAAGTCCCTAACACACTCCCAAGACGACTTAAGCTGCCTCTGGGCTGGACGACTAGGCTTTCCTATGCCAGGCAGCCAGGTCTGGATGATGGTCTGGAGGCTGAATTTTAAAGTTATGATTGGGACGCGCTGAGACGCCGCTCTGAAGATTTTTCTTAAAACAATTTTCAATTATTTGCAAGTGGCTCTTTTACTTACCCGATGCCTAAACGGAGGGGCCGTAGCACCGCTGGTGCCTCGCGGCCCACGGCCACCCCCGCGGCTGGAGACATCGGGGAACTCATCAGGCGGATGCAGGGTATTTTTTCGGCGTCGGAGGGAGGCCCGCAGAGGAGTAGCGGCGTCAGTGAGGCCGTGGAGATTCCTCCGGGATTGGAGACATCGTTGAGCCCCGACGTTAGGGCGCCGCCCCCGCAACCTCAGCTAAGCAGCTCTCCAAGGGGTAAGGAAACCCCGGAGGTCGGGGTCTTGTCTTCCCCTGAGGCAAGTAGTCCATCACAGAGCCTGCTGACAGGAGCTCCTATGGATATGAGCTCCTTTGAAGAAGCTGAGGGGGAATCATCTGAGAGGCGAGTTAACCTTCAGGGACAGCGTAAACTTATTCAACTGGACGGTGAGCACTATGACATTTCTTTACCTGTATTTTCTTTGGAAAAACCCTCAGAAGTAACTCTGGACTCACTATGGGATCTTATGGCCGGACTAGTGAAGACCATAAGTCCCAAACTTCAGTTAATTGAGGGGAAATTATCTCAACATTCTACTGAACTTAAAGATTTGAAAAAGGATATGACTGCCTCTAATTTCTCGGTTCAAAAGCTTGAACAGGACATTAAATCATCCAAACAATTACAGGAAGCTTTAATGAAAGACAATATCAATCTTAGAAGAAAAATGGAGAACTTAGAAAATAACTCTAGATACAATAACTTAAGAATCATTAATTTTCCTAAGCTTCCACTGACACCTCCTAGAGAAATGTTTAAAAGATATTTTCTTGAAGTTTTGGGGGCCTCAGAAGATTCATTACCTCCTTTATCACGAGTCTATTATTTACCTAATAAGACTAAATTACCAAAAAAGCCGTCGGATCAAGGACTATTGGATGTATCAGAGTTATTGGAAAAATCAGATAAAGAGGTTGTAGAACCGAGTACTTTGATTATAACAGTAGCTCTCTCTATTGATAAAGCATGGTTGTTAAAACTGTTCTTTAAAAATAGACAGAAAGAATTTATGGGTTGTAAAGTCCAGGTATTTCCTGATTTATCACGAGAGACGCAAAGGCGTCGTCGTGAATTTCTTTTGTTGAAGCCAGGTGTTATATCTTTGGGTGCTACTTTTTATTTGCGACACCCTTGTAAATGTATAGTCCATCACCGATCAGTTAAATATGTTTTCTTTGAGCCTAATCAGTTGACTTCTTTTTTAGCGCTCTCCCGATTGGAGGTAGAAAAATCATAAGCTCTATGACTATAGGTTAATCCCAGCAATCAGCCTTCCAGCTAACTTTATGAAAGAGTGTACATTAAGTTCAATTCTTTAATTTTGGCTTTATTTTATAAGAAATCTTGGATCCAATTTAGAGGACTTGAGCATTTTAGTTAATATATGATTTAATGTTATTGGAATATTTCTTGCTTTATTTAGAATTGCTAATTTGCTTTCTGTACAAGGTATTCTTGATTATATGATTTGAAAATCAATAAATATATTTAAACATAAAGTTATGATTAAAATTTTTATGGGGGGTGTTGGTGATCACTGGGGTAGTTGTGGGGGTCTGTTTTATGTGTTTGCAGTGCTTATCTGGTGACTTCAGGTGGGTTTTTGTGACTTTGACCATGTTTTATATGGTCTAAGTCACAACGTTCAAGGTCCGTCTAGGCTCTGTTGTAAAACTTTCAGTTATACATGCTGTACTACTAAGTCTAAGCCGTCCCACGTCCCGCCGAACTCCCGCCCATGACACGCCTCCCGAAATGCCCCGTTTAGCTTTGGTCGTTCAGCGGCACTATGAAGGCCTAGGTCATTTAGAAATACGTTCAAAACCCGTTTTTATTATCGGCACTTGGACATTTTTGAGAAATGTTTGTCCAAGTGCCGACTTAGGCCGGTTTTTGGACGTTTTTCTCTTTCGATTATGAGCCCCTTACTGTACATTAGAGACAACATCTTTTGCAATTAGAATGAAATCTATCCTTGAAAATGATTGATGTAAATGAGAACTATGGGCAAATTCCTGTCTAGTAGGGTACATCAACCTTCAAATATCTACCACCCCCCCCAACCCCCGCTTCCATCAAGTTACCTAAACCTGAACTATACAAGTGGGATTTCAGTCAAGGGAACCTATCCATAATGGGTGAACTACATGAAATAAAATCTCTTGCCATTATCATGAATAGTTCTCTGCATTATACAGTCAGAATAAAGTGCATAAATGTTCAATAATGTGCAGAGCAAAGAACCTATCAACATTTGTAGTTGGATCCACCTACCAGCAGGGTGCACACACTGACTCTCAACCAAGATGTTGGCCACTCAACTAACCAAAATAGATGCCTCTTATCCATCACTGCATTTTTAATGACAGCTTTTAACCCAACAACCCTGCAATTTAGCAGCTTCTAACACGGTAAGTTGTTTTATGAAGAAAACACATATCTGCTTTCATCTTCCTCAAGAATCCGAGTACCTTCTTACATTTAATTGGATGATTCAATCTATTTACGTTCAGGTCCCAATTCTAAAAATGGAGCCCTAAGTTAGTTGGCTGTAGGTACCCTATTGCTGCCTAACTTAATTGATTTGAATTGGTCTAATCGATGCACTGATTGTCCTTGCTGATTAGAAAGCAATTAAAATGTCATTAAAAAAACATGGAGGCACCTAAGGATGCCTCCAAATCGAGCACCATTATCACACCTGTGGAAGCGCCTAATGCCATTGTAGATGTGGTTAATGCCGGAAGTAGCATTAGGAATTGTAAGGCACCTCCATGGATGTGATTCTCATAAAAGGTAGGAGCCAGATATGTAGGTCTTGAAATCTCTGGCCTACATTGCTGGCACCTACCTTTCACTTAGCCACAATTCTGTAAACAGTGCCATTGCACAATTGGCATGCGATCAGCAGCTGCTTTTAAGGTGTCTGCCGATAATGGCATCATTTAGAGCAGGGGGTCAAACTCAATCACATTAAGGGGCCAAAATCCAAAACACAGGCTAAGTCATGGGCCAGACCCTGCCCAATCTCCGCCCCCATACCCCGTCCCCATAATAGTACTAATTATAACACCATTTTTTTCCGTTCATTTTTCATATATACACATACACAATATAATCTTATTAACACATAATGGTTAACCACAAAATTAAACTATACAAAGCACACTGTAGGCTTCTCATCATTCATTCCTACCAGAACACAGATAACCCCTATGCAAATACGGGACCAAAATTTAAAAGTACTAATATATAAAAAAGACTCTGCATGCAGAGAAAAAGAAACAAATGTATTTCTTCCTGAGCAGTGCAAGAGATAGACAGCAAATTAAAATTCTCAAAATTGACACCATTCAAACACTAAATTGAAAACAAAATCATTCCCCCTACCTTTGTTATCTCCCTCCCTCTATGCTGTGCCTCCATCCGGTGGATGTGTTACCTTCTGGTTGGCTTCCACCTGGCTGTTTTACATGGCTCGCGGTCCAATGCCCCAGTGTTATCTTGTGGCTGTCTCCCTCTTCCTCACAGCCGCAATGTGCATAAAGCCACATATATACACACATATATATTGTTGTGCATCCTGTGCCTGAACCGGAAGCCTTCTCTCTGATGTCGCAACGTCAGAGGAAATGCTTCTGGATGAGGCACATGATGCGCGAGGAACCACTGCTTGTGGCTTCGTGCACACTGCAGCTGTGAGGAGGAGGGAGCCGGACACAAGCTAACACTGGGGCATTCGACTGCGGGCTGCATAAAATGACCCGTGGGCCTTGAGTTTGACATCTGTGATTTAGAGTATCCAGGCCTAAGTAATTTTAATAAGCCATTCAGCAAAAAATAATTAAAAATAAAAACAGATGACGTCATGAACCATAACCAAGATCTCCTCCATATTAACATTGCATTCCAGAAATATGCAATCTCCATCATCTGAGCATCCCTATAGAAGAGTATTGTTGTAGACTTCTCCTGAAGCCTATGTTTTAAGGAATACTGTAACAACTAGAACACCATATATGGCATTAACACCCAGCTCCCTCCCCCTCCTTCCCTGTATATCATCCAACAAGAGCTTTCACCTCCCCACATACTCAGAAAATTAGCCAATCAGCCATGCTGCATCAGAGTAGCCACCCAGAGTCCACCTTCTCTCCACTCTAATCTTATAAAGTAAAACAGATTAATAACATTCTTATTGTAGACAAACTTAAGGAAAAGCGCAAAACTTACTACACTAAACTAATTGGCACAAACAACCCCGACACAAAAACACTCTTCAACTTAGTAAAAAAACTTACAGACACAAACCCATACCTTGCCACTCAAGGCAACAAAACCCCAACAGCTTCCCAACAAGCTGACCACTTCAAACTCAAGATCATCAAAATCAGAACTACCTTCAATAACTCAACTACCATACTCAACGAGTTAATAACTACCCCCACAACAGAAGAAGCCATAACAGCAGATAGAACATGGACCACCTTCCCAACTCTACAATGGCCTGAACTGAACCGACTATATAAAAAATACAGCCACACCTCATGCGAATTGAACAACTGCCCATCGTATCTACTCACAAATGCCTCCCCTAAATTCAAAACCAGCCTCATGCAGTGGATACAAAGCACTCTCATCGAAGGCCAATTCCCACAAGATCTAGGAGAGATCATAATCACACCCATATTGAAAGACCAAAAAGGCCCTGTAGACACACCTACCAACTACAGACCGATCGCTTCAATCCCACTCTATGTCAAGCTGATTGAAGGACTCGTGGCTCAATACCTCTCTAACTACCTAGCAGACCACAATATACTTCACTCATCCCAATCAGGATTTAGATCTTACCACAGCACGGAAACTCTACTAGCAACACTACTGGACATAGCCCGACAACACCTCAGTAAAGGTCACAGGATCCTAATTATCCAACTAGATCTTTCCGCAGCCTTTGATCTAGTTGATCATACCATACTACTCCAGATACTTGACGCAATAGGGATCTCAGGGGTGGTGTACAACTGGTTCCAAGGATACCTTAAAACAAGAACTTACAGAGTTAAAATAAACGACACGAAATCCAACACATGGTCTAATCCATGTGGAGTCCCTCAGGGCTCTCCACTTTCGCCCATTCTATTCAACCTCTACATCTCTTCCCTTGGCACCACTCTAGACAACCTAAACGTAACATCCTTCAGTTACGCAGACGACATAACTATCCTCCTCCCCTTCGAAACCCAAGACAACTCCGCTACTGGACACTTGGAAACAATACTGGACGAAGTAGAAAAATGGATGACAAACCACAAATTAAAACTAAACTCGGATAAAACCAAATTCTTAATGCTTGAAATGGACAAAATCCCATCCATATCAGACCTGGAAATCAAAACTACCAAATACCCAATCCAGACCTCCCTCAAAATCCTGGGAGTGCTGATAGATAGATGCTGCACTATGCAGACTCAAATCAACAAAACTACCCAAAAAGCATTCTTCACAATGCGCAACTTACGAAAAATAAGGAAATTCTTCGACAAAGAACACTACAGGATCATTGTTCAATCCCTGGTACTAGGACTTGTGGACTACTGCAATATCCTATATCTACCATGTCCTACAAAAATGATCAAAAAACTACAGACCATTCAGAACACGGCTCTCAGACTAATCTATTCCCTCGGAAAATATGACCACATAACTAACGCCTACCTAGACTCACATTGGCTACCGATCAGAGCCAGAATCCAATTCAAACTATACTGTCTAATCTTCAAAGTACTCAACGGTACAGCACCTGCCTATCTAATCGATCGCCTACACCGGAACCTTCCACCCAGAATAAGAAGAACACTGACACCATTCTCATACCCACCACTCAACGGCACTCATCGTAAAAAGCTTTACGATAACCTCATAGCAACGCATGCAGCAAAACTCGAACCCTCCATAACCAGATTATTAACCTCAACATCTGACTTCAAAGCATTCCGCAAAGAACTCAAAACGCTACTTTTCAAAAAGCATATTCATAACACCTAATCTCCTCTTCCACATACACCGACCAGGTTACCCACTCCCTGACACCAAATCCTCAACCGACCAAAAACCGGAAAAAGATTTGATATGTAATGTAATATAACTGCTCTCATCCAATGTTACCAAGTCTATACTCATTCTGTAACTATGTCTTACCCTAAATGTCATGTACCCTCCTGGAAATGTCCAGCTTCTTCTTATGTAATCCGCTTTGAACCGCAAGGTACAAGCGGAATAGAAATCACTAATGTAATGTAATGTAATGTAATGTAATTATCAGTTGCATACTATAAGAAATACCTAACCCCTAAAAGTGTGTAGAAACAATCTATACCAAATATTTGTTAACATTCAATACAATACATCTCACTATGTTCAAGTTTTCCAAGTTTGTGATGACCATATGAAATGTTTGAGCTCTTTAGGATCCTCAAAGTGCTAGATCTAATTCTGATCTGTGACCCTCATCACTGCCAGGTAAAAATAAGTCAGTACATGCATTCCCATCTGCTTTAGCTGTAATCTCAGGCAAAGGAGCTGCTTCCTGCATTGAGCAGTATGTTTATCAAAATCTGGCAAAAATAGAAGTTTCTCTTCATTCCAACACATTTCAGGTAGAGAGTGTGACCTTGCAAAGATCTCCTTTACTTGTGAATGATGCAGCACTTTCAAAATAAAAGGCCTCATACCACTAGAATTTTCCAAGCACCTAGGCAATATATGATGGACCCTCTCGACCTCAAAGGGATGTTTAAAAGAGAGTTGAAGGACCTTAGGAATAAAATTCTCTATGAACTGGATTGGATTAGTTCCCTCAGTACCAAGAGTTCTTATATTTTTTCTGTGGCTTCTATTGTTAGTATCCACAAGTTCCACTGTATTTCAATCATATGGGGTTTATGGGAGAGATTCTCAGAAGACTGTTTGTGAGGAGCTAGCTAAATTAAAAATAGAAAAAGTGACGGGGTCTGATGGGATGGATGTTTAAGAAATTTCAGGGTAGATTGCTTTCTTACCAGGCAGCAAGTTTGGAATCAGAAATGTATCTTTTTTATTAAATTCAACCAAATAATCCAAAAGGAAGGGAAAAAACCCCCACGGACAAACAAAGTAAACCAAAGAAAGATTGGGGAAGGGACTGAACACATCAACCTAAGGAACAAATGTAATTTTATTATAAATGAGAATAACTTAAAATTATATCATATTTAAAATCAAGCCTTATGAAAAGTCCAAGTCTTGTTGATTTAATGGACCCAACACGGTCCGTGTTTCAGCTTCTGTAGAAAACCCTTCCTCAGGGGTCGGCCCAGTAGGTGGTGCTCAATGAAAGACTCTTCAAAAGACAAGACTTAAAAGCTGGTAAAACAGGGTCAAAATGAGCATATAATCTACCAAAACGCTGTAGAAATATGCATGATCGGGGCTGTTTCTGTTTTAGTTTTAATGATGTGTGCATATTTATATGGCGTTTTGGTAGATTACTGTATATGCGCATTATGACTGTATATGCCCAGTATTCCAAAGATATAAATAGGATGGAATCTGCCCAGAAGGCTGCTACAAAATTGGTTAGTAGTCTTTCCAGTTAACATTCTGCAAGATAATTTGCCATCTAAGTCTGGTAAAAGTACCTTACAGCAGGTATCAATGATCAATTTAAACATGGATGAAGGAGATTTCAGATTCTAGGCAGCCATCTCCATGCTTGCTGGCCTGTTCCTCCTCCCCCCCCCCCCCCACCCTTTAAGGATCCTAAAATTGTTTCATCTCAAACAATTGTTCAAATCTTTAAGGTCATGTTTGAGATGTTGAATTGATTTATAAATGCACATCATGTATTCTTAGTCGATTCTCAATTTGTTTCATTGTCATCGATAATGTTGAGAATAGTTGCTTAATGCTTAGAACTTCCTCTTTGAGCTCCAAAAGAGAGTCTTTATTTTCTTTAAATTATAAAAAAGTATTTGGAGAAACATCATCCTGCTTGTCAGTAATTGATTTGCAGGGTGACAACAGATCATAAATGGATCTCTTAATCCCTTGTTGTTGCTAGCTCAACTACTCTGATTTGAAATGTTTTGAAGAGACCATTGCATTGAGTTAAGGGATGCATTAAAAACTGAGATAAGATGTGAACTTTGTCCATATGATTAAGGAACTGAAGAGGGGTTATACAGCGTAAAAACTAACCAGTCGTCTTGCCCAACCCACGCAAACACCCTCCACACAATAATTAGTAATACTTTTTTTTTTCCCGATAGTCTTTCAGTTTCAATTTGTTGATTCCTGTTCAAGTTTCAAGTTTTTATTAAAATTTGATGTGCACTCATTGCCAAATATTTCAAAGCATATTACAAATTTAAAAATGGGAGAAAAACACCATGGTAGATTAATACAAAATAATATATATATACAAAATTCAATACAGATGTAAAAGGAGAGGGGTGTTGAACTACAATAATTAAATATTTTTCACTTGTTCTATATCAGTGGTCTCAAACTCAAACCCATTGCAGGGCCACAATTTGGAGGGCCTCAGGCACTGCACTGCAGCTTGAGTTCTCAAGCAAGGTCCTTGGCATCATTATCAATTTTTCTCTCTCCCTCAATGACCACCTCAACTCCTTGGCTAAATCATGCTTTTTCAGCCTCCACATGCTGAGGAAAGTAAGATCCTATTTTCACCAACAACATTTCGCCGTCCTTGTCCAATCCATCATCATCTCCAAATTAGACTACTGCAATGCCATCTACTTCAAGCCTATCAAAAAAAGTCTTCAAAGACTCCAGCTAATCCAGAATACTGCAGCCAAGTTGATCTTTGCAAAACGCAAGTCAGACCATGTCTCCCCACTCCTAGCCAAACTTCACTGGCTCCCAGTGATTTCCAGAATCCATTTCAAATGCTCCTGCCTGGCTTTTAAGATCATTCACGGCATCCTTCCTCCCTTAATCCCACTATTTTATAACTCCTCGAGTCCTGACTCTAACAGACCCGCCCAAAGGTATAAATTATCCTTCCCCTCTCTACACGGTATTCGCTATGCAGGCAAACTAGGAAAATCCCTTCTCTTCAGAATCACAGGTCTTTGGAACAACCTTACTACCCTGCTGCGGAAACTGGGCTCCCTCCAATTATTCCGCAAGCAACTGAAAACCTGGCTTTTCACTAAAATGTAATTCTATCCCCCCTTACTCTTCTCTTCTATATATAAGTTCATGTAAACCTTTTTTTTCCTTCTCTTCCTATATTTTAAGTTCTTGTAAACCGTGCCGAGCTCCACAACATCTGAGGAGATGATGCGGTATATAAACTTAAGATTTAGTTTAGTTTATAAATCTTTCCTTTTGGCTAAGTCTTCAAGTTAATTAATTTTAATATACCGACCATCGACGTGCACCTGTCCAGTTTACAATGCTAAAAATGAAAGGTTAAAATAAATTTTTATAGGGGGGGGAATGTGAACATTAAATAGACAAATTACAAATAAGAACATGAGCTTGAGGGGAAAGGGGGAGCGGAAAGTTAATAATTACATCATTAAAAATAAATTAATTAAAGGGAAGAGGGGGGAGGATAGAACACCAGGAATGGGGATCGCGTCTTAAAAGCGTGTCATTTATAGCTAAAGAAGATCAAGAAACTGTTTTATTTTACTTTTGTGATTATGATAAATGGTACCTGGCGGGCCGCATGTGGCCCCCGGGCCGCGAGTTTGCGACCACTGTTCTATATTGTCTTCTGGTATAGAAATCTCTGTGAGCCATACAAACTTTTCTATTGTTATATCTGGTATTTTCCAAATTATGGTCTGTCTGAATTTTAAGGTCCCACACAATCTTCACTTTCTCATTTTCTATGACTTCTTTTTCCCTTGATTGTACGTTCCCAATAATTTTAACACAGTTAAACGCCATGGGGCTCATAATCGAAAGAGAAAAACGTCCAAAAACCGGCCTAAGTCAGCACTTGGACGAACATTTCTCAAAAACGTCCAAGCGCCGATAATAAAACCTGGTTTTGGACGTATTTAAAAACAACCTAGGCCTTCATAGTGCCGCTCAACGTCCAAAGCTAAACGGGGCGTTTCGGGAGGCGTGTCGAGGGTGGGAGTTGGGCGGGACGTGGGCCGACTTAGACTTAGTTGTACAGCATGCATAACCGAAAGTTTAACAACAGAGCCTAGACGGAACTTGGATGTTGTAACTTAGACCATGTAAAACATGGTCTAAGTCACAAAAACCCACCTAAACTCACCAGATAAGCACTGCAAACACATAACACAGACCCCCACACACTACCCCAGTGATCACCAACCCTCCCATCCCCATAAAAATTTTATTCACAACTTTAAATTTCAGTCTCCAGACCATCATTACCTTGCCGCCTGGCATAGGAAAGCCTAGTCATCCAGCCCAGAGGCAGCTTAAGTCGTCTTGGGGGTGGGTTAGGGACCCATAGAGAGGAGGACCCATGCCCATAAGCCCCTGTAATCACTGCATTGATACTGAAACATGTGCTCTGTCCTGAACACCCCCAATACCTTTTTTTTACTGACATATAAGAACATAAGAACTGCCATCTCCAGATCAGACCCATGGTCCATCCAGTCCGGTGATCCGCACACGCGGAGGCCCAGTCAAGTGCACATCTGATGTAATTTCAGTCACCCATATCCCTCTGTGCCTCTCGTAAGGAGATGTGCATCTAATTTGCTTTTGAATCCTAGAACGGTGGATTCCATAATAACCTCCTCTGGGAGAGCATTCCAAGTGTCCACCACTCGCTGTGTGAAGCAGAACTTCCTGACATTTGTCCTGGACTTGTCACCCCTTAACTTCAGCCCATGTCCTCTTGTCCATGTCACATTGGACAATGTAAATAATTTATTTTCCTGTTCTATTTTGTCGATGCCTTTCAGTATTTTGAAAGTCTCAATCATTGTCCCTTCGCAGTCTCCTCTTCTCAAGGGAGAACAGTCCCAGTTTCTTGAGTCGTTCCTCATATTCCAAGTTCTCCATACCATTTATTAGCTTCGTTGCTTATCTCTGCACCCTCTCCAGCATTTTTATATCCTTCTTTAGGTTGGGAGACCAATGTTGGACACAGTATTCCAAGTGTGGTCTGACCATTGCCCTATAAAGCGGCATTATAACTTTCTCCAATCTACTCGTGATTCCTTTCTTTATGATGCCTAACATTCTATTTGCTTTCTTTGCCGCTGCCGCCGCGCATTGTGCTGACGGTTTCAGGGTCCTATCTATCAGTACACCCAGGTCCTTTTCTTGTTCGCTCTTACCCAGAGTTGCACCTGACATTCTATACTCGTATTCCTCATTCTTGCTGTCTAAATGCATTACTTTGCACTTTTCTACATTAAACTTCATCTGCCATTTCTCTGCCCATTTCTCTAACTGACATAAGTCACTCTAGAGTGCCTCGCTGTCCTTCTGCGATCTGATTGCCTGGCATAGCTTTGTGTCGTCAGCAAACTTGATGATCCCACTGGATGTTCCTTCTTCTAGGTCATTTATGAAAATATTAAATAAGATGGGCCCAAGTACCGAGCCCTGGGGCACACCGCTAGTCACTTTCTCCCAGTCCGAGAAGTGGCTCCTGCAGCCCAACGGGCTATTGAGGTGGTAGATAAGTGGGTCTAGGGGATTCTGGAGGTGGTTTGGGGGGCTCACCATCACCTATAAGGGAGCTGTAGTGAGGAGAAGCCATGGCACCCTTTTTGTGAAGTTCACAGCGGTGCCCTGTAAGGTACCCCACTATTTAGGTGGCATGTCTTGGTGTGCAGTCCATCACTTTGCAGACCCCTCCTACTTTCAACAGGGCTTGTTCTAGGTGTTTTGGACTTGGACGGAATGTTGGACAGAAATGTGGTATAAAGATAGACGATTTAGTGGCTTGGATGATCAGATCGGCAGGATGTATAATTAGACGATTTTCGAAATTAAAAAAAAAAAGTTGCACGTATCTTTCGAAAATGTGTCTTAGGCTCTTTTTAACTTTGGACAACTTGCGATATGGACGTAAATGGACTTAGATGTCCCTTTCGATTATGCCCCTCCATACATTTTTGCTTTAATGCCAATGTATTATTCAAGCAGCATTATTGTGATGTGTCCTTAGTTTGAGAATTTTTACTGCAGCACTCGTAATTACAGGATCAACTGTTTCATCATTTTCTTTACTTAGCTGGCATTTAGTATCTTCACTTATCTATGCTATTTTTGCTTTCATAACGTTTGCATGCCTTGTCTTGTCCTGCACAAATTACAGCCTTGGTTGCTTTATTTAATGAGCCATTTCCAACCATTGTCATGTTTCCTTTTTTATCTCCAATTCCATCTGTGTTGTTTGGATAGTGCCCATGCAAGGACTTTTTCTTCCAGTTTTTGGTCCTGTTCTTAATGCACTTCTTCTTATATTGCAATGTATTTTTCCAATTTCTTATAATTTCTTACTTCAATTTTCAGGTTTTCTTTTGCTTTGCAGGGCACAGTCAGTTAGGCCTCTCCTTTTCTCTTCAATGGTTTATTTTATCTGTAACAAAACCTGACCACCTTCATTTTGTGAGAGGAAAAGGTCATCTAACACACCACATAGATAACTTGTGCCATTCCCTCAATCCAAGTCGGTGTTCCCTAAGTCGTTCCTGGAGTACCCCCTTGCTATTTAGATTTTCATGATATCTACCATGAATATGCATGAGATTGATTTACGTACAGTGCCTCTATTGTATGCCAATTTCTTTTATGCACATTCATTGTGGATATCATGAAAATATGACTGGCAAGGAGGTACTCCAGGACCGACTTGGGAAACAATAATCTAAGTCTGATTATGTTTTTTTCAGTCTACCATACCAGCAGTGTACCTAAGGTACCTTCTATATCTTTGTGGCATTATTTGTATTTCTCCCATTTAGCTCTGATTTCAGGATATTTTACTTTGTCTAATATATTGTGTCCTAGTCTTGTTTTATAATTGTTCATGCAGAATTTCCAAAATTTCAATAATTTCCAGATATATGTAGCTTTTATCAAGTGCCAACCCTTTAATAATATTTTCATTCGGTAGTTCAATTTATTCTGGCTTTTAATTTTTCCTTTACTGCTCAAAATAATTGCATATCTGTCAAGCCTGAATCCTATTGATGCGTGCTTGTACGTGGTGAGCGTGTTGTCGGGGCAGCGGCTGACAGAGGAGAGATGAGGCTGTGCGCATGCTTGTTCAGGATGGCGGCCGGCTTGGATTAGGAGCCGGGAAGCACTGACGGACGGCAGAGGCATCGGCCGAACAGGAGGGCAGCCACACGGGGACCCCAAGGGAAGGAAGCCACCACTTTGAAAGCGCTGCAGCACTCGCAGCCAGGTACTCACCCCTGGGCCACCATTGCTGAGTGCTCATTTATCGGGGCAGTGCTCGGTTTACGAGACAAAAGTTTGCTGAGTCTTTCAAAACACTCGCAAACCGGTGCACTCGTAAACCGAGGTACCACTATATTTCCATAAAACTTTGGGTTCCTTTTACAAAGCTGCGATAGCGGTTTTAAAAGCAACATATGAATCACAATTAACATGTATTTATATTGAAGTTATACAAAGATGACCACAGAAGATTTAGATGGGAATAGTTTTTTTGCGATGTTTGATTATATTGTAAGTCACTTTCCCCGGAGATACTACAGTCTCCCATCATGTTCTCATTATATTGTTCTTGATAGCAGTGTTTGAAGTCCAGTATTTCCTGATGGAAACTCTCATCTTGCTCCTATAATGGAAACTCTCATCTTGCTCCTATGAGTATGCTCCCATGTTATCCTTGAGTGTCTCAAGATGAGTTATCAAGGACGTGAACTTTGAGAGACATCCTACAGCCAAGTTTACTATAATTATTCACCAGTTTCTCAACCAAATCCATGTAGTTTTTGGCCTGGTGCTTGCTCAGAAAGCCCCGAATCACTGTGACAAAGCTGTTCCAAGCCACTTTCTCATTTTTAGTTAGCTTCTTGGGAAATTCCTTACAGTTCAGGATCTTCTTTATATGTGGACCAACAAAAAAAACAGCTTTGGCCTTTGCCTTTGCCTTGGACAGATTAGGGAAGATGTCTTGAAGGTACTTGAAGGCTACCAACTCCTTACATTACATTACATTACATTACATTACATTAGTGATTTCTATTCCGCCTGTGCCTTGCGGTTCTAGGCGGATTACAAATTATAAGAGATCTGGACATTACCGAGAGAATTGCAAAACAAAGATTATCCAGAGATATTACATAACAGATTATCTAGAGATATTACTTAATAGATTATCTAGAGATATTGAATAACCGTGATTCATGTACTTTATATGGTGTGGTAGAGGATTCAATTATAAGAATAACATTCAATTATAAGAATTACATTCAATTATAAGAATTACATTTAAGAGAATCCAGTGATTACAGGATATAGTGGAGAATATCAGTATATGCGGGTTACAGACGAGAAATTACCTAACAATGACGTAAGAAGTTTGTTGGAATGTGAGGTAAATGCTTATTTAGGAATCTTAGTATTTTTGGAGGGATATTTGATTGCGTTTACTTCCAGTTCTGTTAGTGATGGTTTTTGTTCCTTCTCTAGTAGTAGGAATTTGGTTTTCTCCGCATTCAGTTTCAGCTTATGGTTCGTCATCCATTTTTCTACGGTTTCCAATGTTGTTTTCAGGCGTCCCTTGGAGATGGGGTCTTGGATGTCAAATGGGAGAATGATGGTTATGTCATCTGCGTAACTGAAGGAAGTTATATTTAGGGCGTCTAGGGCAGTGCCTAAGGAAGCTATGAAGAGGTTGAATAGTATGGGCGATAGTGGGGGTCCTTGTGGTACTCCGCAGGGGTTTGTCCAGGGTTCGGATAAAAGATCTTTTGACTTAACTCTATATGATCTTGTTTGAAGGAATCCTTGGAACCAGTTGTGTACTTTACCAGTTATACCTATGGCATCTAGTATCTGGAGAAGTATTGGATGATCTACTAAGTCGAATGCTGCTGAAAGGTCGAGTTGGATGATTAGTAACTTGTTTCCTTTGCTGAGGTGCTGTCTGGCTATATCTAGTAAAGATACCAGTAATGTTTCTGTGCTGTGATTAGCTCTGAAACCAGATTGAGTTGGATGCAGAATGTGGTGGTCTTCTAGGTGGTTGGATAGATATTGTGCTACTAGACCTTCTATGAGTTTGATGTATAGTGGGATAGAAGCGATTGGTCTATAGTTTGTTGGGTTGTCTATTGGGCCTTTGGGGTCTTTTAGTATGGGAGTGATTATGATTTCGCCAAGTTCCGGAGGGAACTGACCTTCCCTGAGAGTGGTTTGCAACCATAGCGTGAGACAAGCTATGAATTTGGTGGATGCTGTAGCTAGTAGGTAAGGAGGACAGTTGTTCAAATCGCAGGAGGATTTGCTGTATTTTTTGTACAGCCGGTCCAGGTCTGACCATTGTGTCGTTGGGAAGTTGGTCCAGGTCCTATCTGCTGAGATTGCATCGTCATTTGTGGGTTTTGTTAGTACCTCTTCTATGATATTTTGTGAATTGTTGAATGTGGCTCTGATTGTGATGATTTTATTTTTGAAGTGTTCTGATAGTTGTGAAGCTGTTGGAGTCTGGGTTCCTTGGGTGGCGAGGAAGGGTTTGGTATCCGTGAGGTTTTTTACAATGCTGAAAAGTTTTTTGGTGTCTGGTTTTTCAGTGCCTATGAGTTTGGAGTAGTAGTCTTTTCGTTTTTCCTTCAGTTTGATATTGTATTGTTTTATTTGGGATCTCCATTCTGTTTTAATGTGGTCTTGTTTCTGTTTTTTCCATATCCTTTCTAGTTGTCTGCAGTGCCTCTTTAGGTGTAGGAGTTCGGCGTCAAACCATTTGTCTGATGGTCTGCATATTTTGTTTTTTGTTTTTAGTGGTGCTAGTTTATTTAAAGTGGTTTCACTAATGGTACGCCATGTGTTTATGAATTCCTTGTGGTTGTTTAAGTCTAATGCTGGGTCTACGGTGTTCCAGAAGGTGGTGGGTTCGATTTTCTGTCTGGTCTTGAAGCTGGTTGTGCTTGGAATAGGTTTGATGTTGTTATGCACCCAGTTGATGGTGAAGGTGTACTTGTAGTGGTCGGACCATAAGGTTGGATTCCAAGAGCCGTTGGTGATGTGGATGTTTTGTGTGTTGAGGTTGGGAGATGTGTAAGCGGCAATGTCAAGTTGATGGCCCTTTTCATGTGTGGGTTCAGGATTGAGTATCTGGTAAGATAGGGTGTTGAGGAATGAAAGAATGTCAGCTACTTGTTTGGAGGTGTCGTCTTCTAGGTGGAGATTGATGTCTCCTAGGATCAGGTTGTGTGGGGAAGATAAGGAGTTCTGGAAGATAAATTCTTCTAGTTCTTGTTTAGAGGTGTTCCATTTTCCTGGTGTGATATAGCATAGTAGGCAGTTCAAGGTTCCTGAGAGAGAATTGTCAGAGAGTTGGCAGGCAAGAAGGTCTAGGTGCGGGGTAGAGTGCTTGGATAGGACTTTAATGTTGAGGTTGTTTTTTACAATGATTGCTAGACCTCCTCCTCTTCTGTTTTCTCTGCAAACTAGCTCTAGTTTGTATCCGTTTGGGCAGAATTCAGTAATGCGAGGATCTGAGTCGGAAGTGAGCCAGGTTTCGGCTAGGAAGAGGCAGCCTAAATTATCTTTGATCAGCCAGTCTTTGATTAGTTCTGTCTTTGGGCTTATGGATCGTATATTCAAATATGCACATGCAATTGATGTGAGTTTAGTGGGAGATTGCATAGTGTGAGTATTGATAAGTGTTCTGGATGGTGATTGAGGTTTTTGAGAGCTGGCCTTAGTTTTTGGTGGTGGTCTATTTCTCCAGGTTGCGGGAATGTTTTCGTGATTGGCTGTTGGACAAGGTATCAGGGTTCTGGGGGTTTGCAGTTTCCTAATGGGTTGAAGCAGTCTGTGTGTTGTTGTGAGGATGGGTATAGAATGAGTGTGGTATCCATCTGTTTTCCATTTATCTATGAGAAGGGAGAGCAGTAGTAGGACTAGGCATAATTTGGCTGTGAGAGTTGCCATCTCTTTTTTTTTTTTTTTTATGCGTGGATAAGGGGTGTTAGTTCTGGAGTTCTTTGCTCTGTTGGTGTTACCTGTCTTTTGAATGGCCTTTGTCTGTAAGTGGGGCTCGTGTGTGAGTTTTGATTGGCAGTGTGAGTGGGTATTGAGACTTGTTCTTGGTGCTAATATATGTTTAGGCAAGTTAGGGCAAGCTGTCTATCAGCACGTTGTCAACCATTAAGTTTGAGTCTACAGTTAGGTAAAACAAGGTAAATGGAGCAGTTAAATAAAACAAGGTAAACCAATTGTTAAGTGAAACCAGCAGTTGGACTTGAGGTTTGTTCTTGGTGCTAAAATATGTTTAAACTGGTTGTGTCAAGAAGTCTATCATTACGTTGTTTATCTACCATTAATTATAAGTCAACAGTACAAATAAGACTAGGTAAACCATCAGATAGATATCACAATCTATATCAGTGTATACCGGCCTTCCTGCTGACTTACGGTGCAAGAGGGCGGTGCGCCGTTGGAGGACTCAAAGTTAAGGAGACCACCGCTGGATTCGGGGGAGGGGCGGACCGCCTCGCGCTTACCTAGAACTCTGACAATTTGTTTTATTAGGCACCTTCCAGGGGTCCACCAGTGATTCCCATTTGATGTTGTTTCTCCCGACAGACAACTCAGTCCACTGTGGGAAGTCCCATATTTGATTGTGCACCTTTGTGTCCGTGCTGTCCCAAAGGAAGAGATAGCAGGGGAACTTAGTAAAACTGCCTTGGATAACCATTTGGATTGCCACAATTCTGAAGTCTCCAATGACTTCCCAACCACACTCATCATACTTCAAGGCACCTAGAAGGTCTTGATGCTTTTGTATTCCTCTTTGAGATATACCGAGTGAGCCAGTGGAAGAGACGGGTACTTGTTCTCATTATGGAGCAGCATGGTTTGATGCTCCTGGATGAGCTGTCAGTGAAGACTCAACTCAAACAGGTGTAACTGCTAGTGTCTAAGCTCCCTCTAGGAAAACTTTGATTATGGCTTGGGTATGTCCAGGTTGAAGCTTACCCGATTCTCCCCCATAACACACCTCCCAACATGCTCCTTTGATCTCTGGATGCAGTGCAGCTTAGAATTGCTGCTGAAACTCTAGAAAGTTGATTTTGATTGTCGGCACTTGGATGTCACTGCTATTAGGATATCCAAGTGTCGACTTAGGCTGGTTTTTGGACATTTTAAAGTTTTGATTATGAGCCCCATTGAAATCTAAGTCTGTCACTGTATACTTTATTACAGACTACCAACCATTTTGGTAACCTGAATGTGGACTGACTCCATCCTGTTTATATCTTTTTGAAGGTGCCATCTTTAGAATTGTTCACAGTATCCTAAATGAAGTCACACCAGAGACTTATACAGAGGCATTATCACCCTTTTTTTCTGCTGGCCTATCCTCTCCCTATGTACACAAACATCCTTCTGGTTTTGGCCAATTCTTTATCTACATGTCTGTCCACCTTAAGGTCATCACTCAAGTACCACATTTCTTTCATACACAAAAATACTTTATCTCCTAAACCAGGAGTCGGCAACCTGCAGCTCATGAGCCACATACAGCTCTTCTTGCATGTGGCTAAAGCTCTCCAGACCCCGACCCTATAATCTCCCTCCCAACCCCAGGATTCCCCCCTCCCTGGCCTACTGAGGTACCTGGTGGCCCAGCGGGAGACTTTGTGGCAAGAGCACGGCCCTCTTCCTGCCTTCTAAAATAGCTGCCATGACCTATTGTAGCTTCTCAAAGCATTCCCTGTAGTACTGCGAGCTGCCATGAGAGGTCATGGCAGCAATTTTAGAAGGCAGCCATGAGGAGGCAGGAGTGAGAGGCCCGTGCTCCTGCCACAAAGAATCCAGCTGGGTCACCAGGTACCTTGGAAGGTCCGGGGGGGGGGGGGGAATCATGTGGTTGGGAGGGAGATTAAAGTGTTGGGGCCTTTAGAGGGAAGAGATCCTTGGCTATGGGTTGGGAGTAGGGGCAAGGGAAGGAGGGAGGGATGAGAGGAGCAGAGACCTTCAAGGGGTTGGAGGGTAGAGAAAGTACACCTTGCAGCTTTTTGTAAATCTTGGGTCAAACCTTTTGGATAAATTAGCTCTTTGCTGTAAAAAGGTTGCCGACCCCTGCCTCAAACTGTACTCCTACCTTGGGTTATATATCTAAGGGCTCCTTTTACGAAGCCGCGTTAGCGGTTTAACGCACATAATAGCGCATGCTAAACTGCCAGATGCACTAGACGCTACTGCCTCCTCTTGAGCAGGCGGTAGTTTTTTGGCTAGCACGGGATTAAAAGTCTCGCGCGATAAAGCCTCTAACGCGGCTTTGTAAAAGGAGCCCTAAATGTATGACCCTGCTTTTTAGCATTAAATTTTAGCTGCTAAATTCTGTACCATTCTTGCCCTTACAATAGCTCCTTTCAGTTTTACTGACTGCTTTCCTACTTCTTTTATATCAGGGGTGTCAAAGTCCCTCCTCAAGGGCCGCAATCCAGTCGGGTTTTCAGGATTTCCCAAATGAATATGCATGAGATCTATTAGCATACAATGAAAGCAGTGCATGCAAATAGATCTCATGCATATTCATTGGGGAAATCCTGAAAACCCGACTGGATTGCGGCCCTCGAGGAGGGACTTTGACACCCCTGTTCTAGATGTTCCAATTCGACTAACAATTTCTTAAAATAACCCCCTTCTCAACAAAGTTAGGGCTCCTTTTACAAAGCCATGATATTGATTCTTCCATGGCAAATATGCTGCAGTGTATAGGGATAGAGGTTGAAATAATGCCTGTAGAGCAGTTATCTCAAAGTCCCTCCTTGAGGGCCGCAATCCAGTCGGGTTTTCAGAATTTCCCCAATGAATACGCATTGAAAGCAGTGCATGCACATAGATCTCATGCATATTCATTGGGGAAATCCTGAAAACCCGACTGGATTGCGGCCCTCAAGGAGGGACTTTGAGACCCCTGCTGTAGAGTAAAAGCATTTCTGTTTTTTTCTACACTTTGCATTTATTTTCACATAAATACTAAAACATTTTCTTTCTTTTTCTTTTTTTGGTCTTATAGTTCTGGAAATTTTTTTTCTTTCAGTAATGGGTATCAGAAGCTTACAATTATAAGAAATTTAAGGATGTTTGGGACCCATTGACAAAATTTTGTAAAGATTAATTATTGATTTTATCCCTTTGATTCTATACATCCAGGAGGGGTGATATGCCTTTAAATTATTATTTGATTGTAATTTGTTGGTCTTGATCATTTGTATTACTTTTGCTTATCTTTATACTGTATGAAAGGATGGGTGTGGGGGAAAGGATATGTAGTTATTATATCATTTGATGGAATTAAGTGCTTTTTATTTTGTACATTGTTTGATAATATGCTGAACTTATTGGTTTTTAAAAATGAATAAAGATATGGGAAAAAAAGAAGTTTACACTCTCAAAACAATTACAAAATCTATATTACAAAGTGAACATCATCTATTTTAAGAACAAATATTTAAACTTTAGTACACACATTTCTACTAAACTAATTCTTTTTGAGAAATAAAAACAAACTGTTGACATGAAATGTTTTTCTCAGTAGAAAATGTTTACACAGTTCAATAAGCCATCATAACACATTCTGTTATATTTCTGAAATGATGTTGGATGAAAGCAATCTTAACTGCAGATGGTCTCTTCAATAGTCTAGCTCCTGGGGTTCACGGATTACAACAGACTTGACTTTTGTGGCGATTACACTTTGATGACAGCCAGAAAGGAATCAAATCGCTGATCTTGACTCCTACAGTGTTTTCCTATTGATAAATAACTATGGCCATTTTGACAGCTGCTCAGACTCTTTTACCCATTGCAAAATAGTTGATTGCCCTCCAAAACCATGAATACCATACAGCTTCAATGAAAAGTAAACTCAAGTGAGTCAATAGCACCTGCTGTTCTATTATGAATGATACTGTGAAAAAAAATATAATTTTGTATTGACAACAGTGATCACATAAACCTAGCAAATAGTTTTGTACATATTCCCTTGAGTTCATCATACAATACAGATCAGAGTAGTGCTGTCACTTGAGATGAACCAGACATGACAAAGAGTTTCATGGTAAAGGAGAAAGCATGTCACTAATTCCCAGGGCAATATTTTTATACAGAATGTACCTGATGAACTATTGTCATTTGCATTGTGTTTTGATAATAATTGGGGGAATTAAATAAGCTAAGTGATCTAGAAGCTCATTTATCAAAGGTAGCTCATACTAGCTAATAAGAGCAGGGATAACGGGCATTTATACCATCACCTCCTATACAGTCCAAAACCTTCAAATAATTTAAAACAATTCTTAACTTAGTGGTAAATCAGGCCACAGTTTTTATTGCATTAAACATCCATCCTTATTTTATATCCCCAAGATACTCGTTAGAGTAATATTAAGGTCGATAAGCGAAAATTGAGCAGGTAACCTTCCTCCATCCTTTTGTTTCATTACCTTACCTTTTGTGATTTGATTTACAAATTGTATTTAATCCTTTTTTTATTTTTCCTTTTTGTGTTTGTCTGGTACACAAGTGTGTGAATTGTCTTGTTTGAGTAATGTGTTTTTTTTCTTTTTTTACCTCAATTCTACTAGTACTTGTAAATCGCATTGAATTAAGATTTTGCGTTCAAAATCCAAACTTTATTAAACTTGGAAACTAAACCTTTTATTGAGGTTTCTTTCCTTATTTTTATTTGATTCTAAACCTCTCTGCTGTGCATTCATGAAGAGCGGTATATAACATTTTGATAAATCATAAACTGTAATAACACATTTTTTTAAGTTCAATAGGTTAGATTGTGAAATGTTATGTATTTGACCAGTTGTCGTAATAACACATTTAACTAAAAATGCAAGCACCCTTTCAAATTGACTTCAAATTGAAACTAGATGGTGACATCCTAGTTTATTCCTCTCAGCAGGCAGACTTGCAGTGTTTCTAGGTAGCCTCATCTTACAAGGGATATCACAGAGCCAGACAAACTTGTATCACTAAATAAAGGAGAAGGAAAAGGAAGGGATGAGTAAGAGTGAAGGGAGGATAGAAACCTGAGGCAGTTTTCCCAAAAAAAAATCCTACCAAGTGAATTTGATTTATTTCTTTGGGTGACCAAGGAACTGGATAAAGGCCATGCACTAGATGTAATCAGGAGGCTTTTGAATAAGCTTAGTGGGTTGAAGTTAGAACCTAAAGCTGTGAACTGGATTGGAAACTGGTTGACCGACAGATGACAGTGTAAAACAATAAATGGTTTCCATTTGGAGGAAAGGAAGGCGAGTCGTGGAATGCCTCAGGGTTCGATGCTGGGATCCAATTCTATTTAATGTATTTGTGAACAACATTGCTAAAGGGTTAGAAGGAAAGGTTTGGCTTTCTGCAGATGACACAAAAATATCGAACAGAGTGGATACCAGAGAAGGATTAGAAAACATGAGATCTACAACAATAACAAGAGCTAGCAAAATCAAAATTACCTTTCTACTTCCCCAAACCCCAAACCATGCCAAATGAGATAATAACCTCTTAATTTATAACAGGTAGCCTAAATTTAAATGCAATGTGTGCATTTAAATTTAAAGAATACTACCATTTATGCAAATAAATGTACACTAGTGCTGCCCGATTCAGGAAAAAATATTTCGATTTGATTCGATTCAGTCTATTTAATTGATTTTTCGATTCGATTCAATTTTCCTGCCCAATTGTTTTTTTTCCCCAAACATCCTGGTGAGTTTATTTTATAGCCTCTTCACCCCCTTTGCCCTCTCCTACCCACACTGGTCATGTGGTGTAAACAAAATAAACAAACAAAAAAGACTTTTCCTCTCTCTGTTAAATCCTAGCTCATGTTCACAGTCTAATACCAGCTCTGGCAGAATACAAATTTCAAATCTGACACACTGTAATCACAAAACAGAAAATTTAATCATTTTTTTACCTTTTGTTGTCTGATCATTTTTCAAATCACGTTGGTCCCAGGCTCTACAACAAACGTCTTCTGATAACTTGCTTGCCAGGGCCTCTTGCTCATTTGTTGTTTTCTTCTTTCTCTGTGGTAACCATCCATCTTCCATTTCTGTCCTCCCCTTCCATTTCCCTTCCCTCCCCTGGAGGTCTGGCATCTTTCCTTTTTTCCGCCTCTATTCCCGTAGCTGCAGCAATGGACCCCACCATACCCAGATCCACCATCTCTGCTTTTCTCAACTACCCTTTCATGCAGCATCTCTCCTTCTCCCCCCTTTCTGTTTCTAACTACCCTCCTATCCAGTATCTCTATCCTCCCTCACATTATCCCTTGTGTCCAACTTCTCTCCCTTTATGTTCCTTCCCTCCCTAAATCCCATTGTCCACCATCTCTCTCCCTCTCCTGTTTTTAGATCCATTATTTCTTCTATCCCTCCCCCATCTCCCCTCTTCATGATCTCCCCCAAGTCCATCTCCCACCTCCATCATCCATCTTCCCTCCTCCACCAAATTTATTTCTCCCATTCATCTTCTTCCCATCTCTCCTCCAGTCCACCAACTCCCCCAAATCTATCTCCCCTCTCCCGCCATCTACCTTTATTTTGACGTTACAACTTGTTGCTGGTGGCAGTAGTTATTTAGCGATGCACTCCTTGCGTCTTCTCTCAACTGTGGCCCGCCCTCAGTGAAAACTTCCTGTTTTCGCTTGGGCGGCCTAATGGAGAGAAGATGCCCGGAGTAGCGGCAGGGTAGTGAATTGCATTCGCTACTGCTGCTTTTGCCTGGCCAGGGAGGAGAAATACTGTAAAATCTATCATTACATATTAAGGGCATGTATGTACTCAGAAGACAAATGCTGAGCCCAAAAATACCTTCATATAAGGCTATTTCTTTTTAAAGTAAAAATGATTTTACATTTGGAACTGAAAGCTCAGATCCCTTATCATATTCAATACATGTCTCCCTTCATCTTGTTAGAGGACAGCTCTGAGTGGATTCCACCATGTGCAGGCGAAGAAAGTGCAGTCAACCCTCTCTGTGCCGGTCTGCTAGTCTTAGAGGCTCTGCCGAGGTCGGAGGGAGCTGGGGGGGGGGGGGAGGTCCTGATCCACTGTGCAGCTGGTGGACGTTTGAATATCCCTGCTCTGCTCCTTTCTGCATCAAGCCCTGATGATCTGCTTGTCTTTCCTTCCTGTTCCTCCATCAGACTGGAATGAAGCTTGGGCGGGAAGGAGAGAGCCTTGCTGCCGCCGATCTGCATGCTGAGACCCGTTCGGGATTTCCCTCTGCCACCGGAGTCCTTGCTTTGATGTAACTTCCGGTTTTGCAAAACCGGAAGTTACACCAGAAGCAAGGACTCCGGTGGCAGAGAGAAAGCCCAAACGGGTCTCTGGTGCAGATCAGGGCAGCAAGGCTCTCTCCCTTGCCAGGCAAAAGCGGCGGTAGAAAGGGGGGCCAACGAATCAGTAAGTCTGATTTTCTTCAATAACAAAACCAATTTGAATCGATTCACCCAAAGTGAATCGATTCGAATCGCGAATCTGGCAGCACTAATGGACACTTACAAATGTAAATGGCAGTAGCAAGTCTAATAGCTATTCTATAATTATAATGCTAAAATAGCTTAGAACTTAATTGTTAGGGCTGTTTGCATAGGAGGGGCCCAGGCATGCCATGCAGAGCTAATATTTAACATATATGCTTGAATATAAACCAAGATTTTTGAGCCAAAAATTGACCCCAAAATGAGACTCTCGGCTTATATTCAGATCATCACCCACCCACCCTCCTCCCAGACTTGTTTCAGGCCTCCACCGGGCCTGCCATATGGCCTGGTGGGGTGGGCCAAGACAGGGATCCCTCCCATCACCTGTCCCATCCGACTTTGCCAATTTTTTTTTACCTCCCTCTCTCCTCCTCTCGTGTACCTTTTTGAATCCCTGGACCCTTGGAAATAACTGAGACCTGGTTGGATGAATGTAGAATAGCACCATTGGCTGATTCCCCACAGGATTCACTAACCTGCACCAACCAAAACAAGGGAATCGGGGTAGAGAGGTAACAGTCCTGATCCAAGAGACAATTAAACTGTATCAAATCTCCATCCCCCATGTGTGAGAGTCAGAATGCTTCCTAATACAGCGAGGAGATAAGGAACCACTATGGCTGCTTGTGGTCTATAGAGTACCTCACAACAATGCATCATCTGTATAAGAATTGCTGAATCTGGTGACTAAGATAACCCTGAGCTACCCTAGGTTATTAATAATAATAATAATAACAATCAGTTTATATACCGCAAGGCCGTAAAGTTCTATGCGGTTTACAGTAGTTTAAAAAAACCCCAATAAAAGTAGTTGGATAGAACTAAAAAAGTTAAAAGCCAATAATTAGAGACATAAAATGATCAAAATAATGCATAATAAAATTTTTACGAATTAGCTGCCTAAATACTTCAAAAACAGATATGTTTTTAGATGTTTCCTAAATTCCCCTTAAGTGTCATTAAGCAAAAGCAATTGTTCTAAATCCTTACCCCATAACGCTGCTTTATATGAAAAAAGATTTTGATGATGTTTTTTAAGTTTACATCTCTAACAGGTGGAAAAACAAAATTCAGATGTGAGTTTCTCTTATGTCTGTTGGTTGCAAAAGAGAAAAGCTCAATTATATATTTTGGAGCTAAACCAAACAAAGCCTTAAAACAGAAGCAACCAAACTTAAACTCCACCCGCACCTCATGGTCTGATCATTTTCTATTAAGGACTATATAAAAAAAGATTGACCCAATGTAAGTTTGGAGGGAAATTTGAGACATGAAAAATCTGACTGCTAATAACTTCCTAAAGGCCTTGAACTATCTCCACATGGATGAAGATATAATGACAGTGTCAGAACAGGTTGATATTTGGAATGTGTGCTTAGTAATGGCATTAGATAAAAAAATGACCACTCTAAAGAAGATCCTGTGCTTTACAATCAAACGTTTCCTGTGGTTCTCCCCAGAACTATGGGTCCTTAAACATCAAGACCATCAACTGGAAAGAAAATGACAGAAATCTCACCTGGATGAAGACAAGCTCAACTGTAAGAAACACACGGCCCTCAACAACAGACCTTAACAACAGCCAAAAAACAATATTTCTCTGAAAATATTGAACAAGCCGCAAATTCAAACAAACAACTATTTAAAATAATCGCCAGGATGTCCAAGTGTCGATAATCAAAACCATCTTCCTGTACGTCTAGCGAGGTGTTCCAGCCACTGTACGCTCAAAGCATGAGATGGGCACAGTGGAGGCGTGTTATGGGTGGGCTATGGTTAGTCTCAAGGGTGGGTTAGACATGGATGTCTTGCAGTGATAATGAAACATTTTCAAGACATCTTGGATGGAACTAGACCTATTTTAGAAGGGACTAAGTGTCACAAGGGTGCCCAAACTGACCAGATGACTATTTCACACTTCAAGGTAAGACACCCCCACATTCCCCCAGTGCTCACTGACCCCCTTCTACCACACAAAAATGAGAACAAAAAGGTACATTCATGTCTCTAAAACAGCAGCATCTGGTATGGGAAAGCCTAGTAGAGCTGCACACAAGTTTCTTAAGAAGTCTGGTGGGCGGGCTAGTGAACCATAGAGAAGAGGACCCAGACCCATAAGTGACTCTAATCACTACAAACCCTACTCTACTGCCATATAGGTGCCATCTATAGCCATAAGGGCTATTGGGGTTGTAGACAGGGGAATCCGAGGAGGGGATAAAGAAAGAGCACATGCTGGATTGGAGGAAGAGGATAGGTTTAGTGAGATACTAGAAGGGATGAGGGAAAGGATTGGCAAGCTGTAGGTAGACACAATGAAAGGAAAATTGAGGACTGAAAAGTAAATAGACAAGATGTACAAAAAAATTTGAGAAGGAAGAGCAGAAAAGGAAGGGTGAGGAGAGAGAGATACTGGAGCATTGGGGGAGGGGGGAGGAGACAGATACCAGATCTGAAGGGAGGAAAGGAGGATAGAGATTCTAAAAGTTACCTTGGGGAGGGAGTGAGAAATGGAAGGGAAGGGAAGAAGACAAGATGTCAGACTATGGGGGGAGCAGAGAGAAGAAGATAGGTGCCAGACCAATTTGGGGTGGTGGTGGTAGAGGGAGAGACCGTTTCTGGTAGAGCCATAGAAATAAAGCAGATGTCATATGGAAGAGGCAAAGAGAAGTCAGATAGTGGATGGAAGAAAGAGCATGACAAGAAGATGAGGAAAGCAGAAACAACAAAGGTAGAAATTTCTATTTTTTTGTTAGAAATGTAATGTATATTGTGTATAAAACTGCCTACGAACCCGTCTCAAATATCCTCTCTCCCCACCGGTCCTTGGAAAAATTTGCTTCTATGAAAGTGGTCCTTGGTGTCAAAAAGGTTGGAGACCACTGCATTATAGGACTGGCCCCTCCCATGTTCAAATGGTCTTGTTCTGGACTCTTGGGACTTGGATAAAATTTTGGTCATAAATGTGGTATAAAGATAGACATCCTGGCAATCTGGTGTCCCCATGGTCTGGACATCCAGTTGATTTTCAAAAATATATACTGTATATTTCTAGATGTATGATGGTTTGCCTTTTGAAAATAGGCATTTTCTTACTGCCGACTTTGGACATCTAGCACCATACATCCAAATAGGACTTAGAAGTATGTTTTGAAAATGCCCATCTTTCTATCCAAGGCATCACAAATCTTATCCCTTCTCTACTGTCTCTGAAGTGACAGGAAAAAAAACCCTGATTTGCTGTTTCATCTGTCTCTTTAATCTCCTCCCATCCCCACCATATGCTTTGTCAAGACAGTGGTTAGAGGGGACATTACCTTGCATACTGTGTGCTGGAACAAATTAAGTCAGCAGGACTTGAAAAGGACATTGTCTACATGGCAGCACCCATATTAAGCCATCATCTTGGCTGTATAAAATGTTGAGGATTCATTTCCTTGAATTTCACAGTTTATAAATCAAATTTATCTCACCTCATTTGAAAATGTGGTTGTTTGGTGGTAAAGTGAGTAATTAGTATCAGAATATATTTGCACCTGTTTTTGAATTACCAGACTTGTGCTGGCTAGGTCTGCTGTAACTAGTTACTAATTATGATAGCAGAGAAATTCTGCCACCCCTCCCCCGCAATTTGACATTTACTACAGCCGCTTGGGTTATGTTTTATTTTAAGCTGCTCCTGTTTCTGTTTGAAGGAGTCAGAATATGTTTAAAGAGCTTTGTTTGAGTGGCAGAAATACACTGTTAGCTTAGAGAGGCTTTAAATCCTGACCCAAACAATTGCCTGAAGAAGATAAGAATCAGACAGAACTTAATTACATAGGGCCCCTTTTATAAAGCTGTGCTAGAGGTTTTTAACATGAACTGGCACGGTAAATGCTTCAACAATCAGATAATTTCTGAGTGTCAGAGCACATACCTCGCAGGCCCACACCAAAAAACCTCTAGCATGGGCATCTGAACGGGGGTGGCCACAGGGGTTCACGGCCCCCCAAAAAATTGGCAGTTGAAGGTCAAAGGAGTACCGTATTTTCGCGGATATAACGCGCACCTGTGTAAAACGCGCACAGGGGTATAGCGCGCAGAAATCACGATGATATGTACCAAAACTTTTCTATACCGCGCTCAGGCATATAACGCGCATGATGCCCGACGCTCCTTTCGCCCGCCCTGACTTTCCGTGCGCTGTCCCGACTCTCCGTTCACCCCCCCTGACTTCCGTGCACTGTCCCCCCTTGAAGTCCTGTCCCCCCTTGAAGGTCTGTCCCCATCCTGAAAGCCTGATGCCCCCCCCCCGACGTCCGATACATCCCCCCCCCCGGCAGGACCACTCGCACCCTCACCCCGAAGGACCGCCGACTCCCCAACAATATCGGGCCAGGAGGGAGCCCAAACCCTCCTGGCCACGGCGACCCCCTAACCCCACCCCGCACTACATTACGGGCAGGAGGGATCCCAGGCCCTCCTGCCCTCGACGCAAACCCCCCTCCCCCCCCAACGACCGCCCCCCCCCAAGAACCTCCGCCCGTCCCCCAGCCGACCCGCGACCCCCCTGGCCGACCCCCACGACCCCCCCACCCCCCTTCCCCGTACCTTTGGAAGTTGGCCGGACAGACGGGAGCCAAACCCGCCTGTCCGGCAGGCAGCCAACGAAGGAATGAGGCCGGATTGGCCCATCCGTCCTAAAGCTCCGCCTACTGGTGGGGCTTAAGGCGCGTGGGCCAATCAGAATAAGCCCTGGAGCCTTAGGTCCCACCTGGGGGCGCGGCCTGAGGCACATGGGCCAAACCCGACCATGTGTCTCAGGCCGCGCCCCCAGGTGGGACCTAAGGCTCCAGGGCCTATTCTCAAAAAATGTAAACGAATTTGCTTCAATTTTTTGAGACCGTGAACAAGCAAATTGATAGTGGAATGCCGGTGGACATAATTTATTTGGACTTCCAGAAAGCATTCGACAAAGTTCCGCATGAAAGACTTCTCAGGAAACTACAAAGCCATGGAATAGAGGGAGATATACAAAGGTGGATAGGCAAATGGCTGGAAAACAGGAAGCAGAGAGTGGGCATAAATGGGAAGTTCTCAGACTGGGAGAAAGTGACTAGTGGTGTGCCCCAGGGCTCGGTACTTGGGCCGATTCTATTTAATATATATATCAATGACCTGGAAGGCGGAATATCCAGTGAGATCATTAAGTTTGCAGACGACACAAAGCTATGCCGGGAAATCAGATCGCAGGAAGATAGCGAGGAACTCCAGAGCGTTGTATCAGCTAGAGAAATGGGCAGAGCAATGGCAGATGAAGTTCAACGTGGAGAAATGCAAAGTAATGCATTTAGGTAGTAAGAATAAGGAACACAAGTATAGAATGTCAGGAGCAACTCTGGGTAAGAGCGAACAAGAAAAGGACCTGGGTGTACTGATAGATAGGACCCTGAAGCCGTCGGCACAATGTGCGGCAGCGGCAAAGAAAGCAAACAGAATGTTGGGCATGATAAAGAAAGGAATCACGAGTAGATCGGAGAAAGTCATAATGCCGCTTTATAGAGCAATGGTCAGACCACACTTGGAATACTGTGTACAACATTGGTCTCCCAACCTAAAGAAGGATATAAAACTGCTGGAGAGGGTGCAGAGACGAGCAACGAAACTAATAAGAGGTATGGAGAAATTGGAATATGAGGAACGACTCAAGAAACTAGGATTGTTCTCCCTTGAGAAGAGGAGGCTGCGAGGGGACATGATAGAGACGTTCAAAATACTGAAAGACATCGATAAAATAGAGCAGAAAAACAAATTATTTACATTGTCCAATGTGACACGGACAAGAGGACATGGTTTGAAGCTAAGGGGTGACAAGTCCAGGACAAATGTCAGGAAGTTCTGCTTTACGCAGCGAGTGGTGGACGCATGGAATGCTCTTCCACAGGAGGTTATTAAGGAATCCACTGTGCTAGGATTCAAAGGCAAATTAGATGCACATCTCCTTATGAGAGGCATAGAGGGATATGGGTGATTAGAACAATCAGGTGTATACCTGACTGGGCCTCCGCGTGTGCGGATCGCCGGACTCGATGGACCATGGGTCTGATCCGGAGATGGCAATTCTTATGTTCTTATGTTCTTATGTAAAGCTCACCACCCCTTTTATAACTACTAATCAATTCTTATTATGATCTTCCCTCATTTATTAAAATACCTGTAAACCAGGGATCTCAAAGTCCCTCCTTGAGGGCCGCAATCCTGTCGGGTTTTCAGGATTTCCCCAATGAATATGCATTGAAAGTAGTGCATACACATAGATCTCATGCATATTCATTGGGGAAATCCTGAAAACCCGACTGGATTGCGGCCCTCAAGGAGGGACTTTGAGACCCCTGCTGTAAACCGTTCCGAGCTCTATCTTTATGGAGAGGATGCAGTATATAAACTTAAGGTTTAGTTTAGTTTATAGTGTCCAGTTGCTGCAGAATGAAGACTTCCATGGCAGGCCTATGGCAGTAGGCTCACTCGTTGGCTGCCCGAAGATTTAAAATGACAGCAACCGGGGAGGAGGTATGTGGGGGAGCCAGAGAGAGAGGTCTAGGGTGGAGCTTTGGGCCACAAACAAAAAGTGTTCCACTGCCTATATCTAGTGCAGCTTGATAAAAGGGGCTGATAATGCTGGGGAGAAAACATGTGACTGTTGATGTCACAGTTGAAGCTGGAAGGTTGAAATGAGAGGCTTAAGATGTGAATGCCAAAATAATGAGATCTAAGGAAATGCTGCATTGAAGAGCAGATATAAAAAACAGAAGAGCAAAGTACCCCATGGGTGTACACATAGTCTAACAAGAAACAGTGGAGAAGACAGAATGAACAAAATCAAACCATAAAGGAACGGTGCTTAAACAGAAGGACTTTGTTGCTTCAAATGACTCAACATGAATCATGTTTTGGCCCATAGACCTGCCTCAGTAGTCTAAACTAGGGTTACCATATGGCTCCAGAAAAAAGAGTCTCACTATAAATGGGAGTATCAAAATATTTTATATCCAATTCTCTACTAACAAGTTAATGCTTCTACAAAAAAGAGAATTTGTTAATTTAAATTAATATAAAAATCTATATCATAAATCTTATAAATAATAGTGCTCAGTAAAAGCCAATGTGAACTATATAATATGTGAGCGCAGGGTTTTTTTTAGTTCATCAAGCTTAAGTCATCATAGCACTCCTCCCTCCCTACCAATGAATTAAGCAGGTTAAAACCAGCAAAAAATAAGAGTAGAGGAGTACTTATCTCCGATGGAATGGTTGCATCCTCCTGGGCTCAGCTGCAAATCCAAAAGTGCACAGCGCTCCCCATCAAATCAAAAACAAAAATAAAAAAATCACAATAAATGTTCAACTTTGTTCATCCAATTGTAATCAATCCAAACGATTCATCTATTAAATCCAGAGCTTTCTCAACACAGAATATGGTCTCCAGTGAGTTGACACAATAAGTGTTTCCCTATTCGCTTTATCAAGAGGAAGATGTGTGCAGCACTATTTTCTTATACAGCATACGGCCTGTTATTGGAATAGAACTCCACCCAGGGCTTCATGGCGGCATTACTGCTAGCAAGCCTTTTCAATGCAGTAATGCCGCCATGAAGCCCTGGGTGGGGTTCTATTCCAATAACAAGCTGTATGCTGTTTAAGAAAATAGTGCTGCACATATCTTCCTCTTGATAAAGCGAATAGGGAAACACGTATTGTGTCAACTCACTGGAGACCATATTCTGTGTTGAGAAAGCTCTGGATTTAATAGATGAATCGTTTGGATTGATTACAATTGGATGAACGAACTTGAACATTTATTGTGATTTTTTTATTTTTGTTTTTGATTTGATGGGGAGCGCTGTGCACTTTTGGATTTGCAGCTGAGCCCAGGAGGATGCGACCATTCCATCGGAGATAAGTACTCCTCTACTCTTATTTTTTGCTGGTTTTAACCTGCTTAATTCATTGGTAGGGAGGGAGGAGTGCTATGATGACTTAAGCTTGATGAACTAAAAAAAACCTGCGCTCACATATTATATAGTTCACATTGGCTTTTACTGAGCACTATTATTTATAAGATTTATGATATAGATTTTTATATTAATTTAACAAATTCTCTTTTTTTGTAGAAGCATTATCCGGAAAAAAGAGGACAGATTGAGACATCCGGGTTTTACTTCCATTGCTTTCAATGGAAATAAAACCCGGATGTCTCTATCTGTCCTCCTTACTTCCATTGCTTGCAGTGGAAGTAAAACCTGGATGACCCAATCCGTCTCCTTTTTCTGGAGTCATATGGTAACCCTAGTCTAAACACACAAAATCTATGAAAACATTAATATACAAGTGTATATGTATAATATAACATATTAGAGCTGGAAGGCAGCTCATGAAAATTATTAGAACTTAAGAATTGCCATACTGGGACAGACTGAAAGTCCATCAAGTCTAGTATCCTGTTTCCAACATAGGTCAACCCAGGTCCCAAGTACCTATCTAGATCCCAAGTAGTAAAACTGATTTTGTGCTGCTTATCTAAGGAATAAGTAGTGGCTTTCACCAAGCCAACTCAATAATGACTTATTGACTTCTCTTTTAGGAAATTATCCAAACCTTTTAGAAACCCCACTAAGATAACTGCTTTCACCACATTCTTCAGCAATGAATTCCAGACTTTAATTGCACATTGTGTGAAGAAATATTTTCTCTGGTTTGTTTTAAATCTACTACTTAGTAGTTTCATTGCATGCTCCCTAGTCCTAGTATTTTTGGAAAGAGTGAGCAAGCAATTCACATCTATTTTTTCCACTCCAGTCAGTATTTTATAGACCTCTATCATATCACCCCTGAACCGTCTCTTCTCCAAGCTGAAGAGCCCTATCTGCTTTAGCCCTTCCTTATAAGGAAGTGACCCCATTCCTTTTATCATTTTTGCCGCCCTTCTCTGTACCTTTTCTAATTCCACTATATCTTTTTTGAGGTATGGCAATCAGAATTGCACACAGTATTAAAGATGCAGCTGTACCATAGAGTGATACAAGGTCATTATAACATTTTCATCTTTGTTTTCCATTCCTTTCCTGATAATTTCTAACATTCTATTTGCTTTCTTAGCCGCCGCAGCACATTAAGCTGAGTGTTGCAACATATCTTCAACAATGACATCTAGATTCTTTTCCTGAATAGTAACTCCTAACATAGAACCTTGGGAGTGCAGATAGACAGATGCTGCACTATGCAGACCCAAATCAACAAAACTACCCAAAAAGCATTCTTCACAATGCGCAACTTAAGAAAAATAAGGAAATTCTTTGACAAAGAACACTACAGGATAATTGTACAATCCCTGGTACTAGGTCTCGTGGACTACTGCAATATCCTTTATCTACCATGCCCCACAAACATGATCAAAAAACTTCAAACTGTTCAGAACACAGCCCTTAGACTAATTTACTCACTCGGAAAATTTGACCACATCACCAATGCCTACCTAGACTCACACTGGCTACCGATTCGAGCCAGAATTCAATTCAAACTATACTGTCTACTCTTCAAAGTAATTAACGGTACTGCACCCACCTACCTAAATGACCGCCTAAACCGTAACCTTCCAACCAGAACAAGAAGAAAACTGACATCATTCACATACCCACCACTCAAGGGTACTCACCGCAAAAAGCTTTATGATAGCCTCCTGGCAACACATGCTGCAAAACTCGAACCTTCCATCACCAGATTGTTAACCACAACATCAGACCTCAAGACATTCCGTAAAGAAATCAAAACACTGCTGTTCAAAAAGCATATACAATCTACCTAACCTCCCTCACCCCATCCCCCAAGAAACCAAAACACTGCTGTCCAAAACATCTTCCGATGTTATTAAGTCTTACTATCATTCTGTTATTAAGTCTCTATCCTCAAACTGTATTCTCTATTGTCATGTACCATCCTGGAAATGTCCAGTTCTCTTCTTATGTAATCCGCTTTGAACCGCAAGGTACAAGCGGAATAAAAATCACTAATGTAATGTAATGTAATGTAACCCATCATCACGTAGCTATAGTTCGGGTTCCTCTTTCCCACATGCATCACTTTGCATACATTTATAAGGGATGATAAATAAATAAAGGTCAACTAAACTGTAATAAATATTTATTTAAAAATTTATATCCCGCATACAACTATGCAGTTGACATGTCACATGCATAATATCTTACGTTCCCTGTGATTTCCACATATAACATAGACATAACTAGACAACACCATTAACATCCCTCCCATATAAAATGTCAATATACAAAGTCAAATCAGATATAGATATAAATAATGCAAAGCAATCTGTTTAAACAAAGAATCTATATATATAAAATCGGAGGTATGTATGTGTGTATGTATGTGTGTGTGTATGTGCCGCGATCACGCAAAAACGGCTTGACCGATTTGAACGAAACTTGGTATGCAGATCCCTCACTACCTGGGGTGATATGTTCTGGGGGTCTCGCGGCCCACCTGCACACATGGGCGGAGCTACAAACAGAAAATCTGATTTCCCCCATTCATGTCAATGGAAAAAATGTAAAAAGCTGCCATTCTCATAGTATTTAAAAAACTGCTTGACCGATTTGAACGAAACTTGGTATGCAGATCCCTCACTACCTGGGGTGATATTTTCTTGGGGTCTCGCGGCCCACCTGCACACGTGGGCGGAGCTACAAACAGAAAATCTTATTTCACCCATTCATGTCAATGGAAAGGATGTAAAAAGCTGCCATTCTCACAGTAATTCCAACTATAAAACACTTTCTATGACACTATAACCACTAGGGACATCTTTTCTATTCTACCATGGACACCATACATATAGAGTTTGTATGTTCTAACTGTGTTTGTAACTGTTTCCTTCATGTACCCCAGTCATAATGTTATTACATTACATGAGTACTCACATATGCTGAACTAGGCACACAGGTTCCATTCTGAACCGGGAAAAAACTGCATGGAGTTTCTTTTCAACCTGAGTTTCCACATATTGAGTTGTTTAAATCAATACTGAAACTTTTGGATGCCACTTATTCCAACAGATCTTCCTTTTCAGTTTAAGAGATTGCTAATTCCAGTGAGACTTGCATTCATTCACCACTATAAAGTATTTTTATTTGAATCAATTTATAGTGTTATTGCTATAATTAAATACCCGTGCAATGCCGGGGCATCAGCTAGTAAATTATAAAATATAAAAACATAACTGTAAACATAAAATATTACAGCTGGAGTGCAGATATACATGTATGCAATAAAATGATTTAGATAAATATATGTAGCTTCCCATGATAAAATAAGTGTAAAAAGCATCCAAATGTAAATAATTTACAGAAAGGAAATTGTGTTATATTAAAATGGCAAATACAGAAAAGCCTAATAAAAATAAAAGTAAAGATGGAGAACTAAAATATGTGTATTGGGTGTATCCAACAAAGCATCAGATGTATGCACTGAAAATGCAGGGCGGCCAGAAGTAGACTGGATATTCAATGATGGTTACTGGAAGTGGCTCAGCATTAAATATTGGCTGTCAGCACCAACTGCAGGAGTTAGCGGTCTCAATACCTTTAACTATATCTCAGAAAGGCAACTCTAGTATCAGAAAAGACAAACATGGAAATTGCATGTTTCCTACTTTTAGGAAATATGCCTGAGCAAGTATGGGATTGATATACCAGATCAGGGAGGGGCCAATTGAAACGAGGCTGGCAGTCAGAAGGTAGGCTAAAGGGTTTAGGATTGAGAGGAAGGGTTTTGGAAAGTAGGGCCAAACTGGGTGTATTTATAAAGAAATTTACCCCCCCTCCCTTTAAAAAAAACAATGGAAGTGGTTTTTAGCATAGGCCGGCATGCTGAATGCTCTGTGTTGCTCCCGACACTCATAGAGTTCCTATGAGCATTGGGAGCAGCATAGAGCATTCGGTGCACCAGCATGCACTAAAAATGGCTTCCACTGTTTTGTAAAAGGGGGGAGGGGTTAGTCTTGCTCATCCTCCTCCTAAGGCCAGGTTTTTGGCAAGTGTTATTTACAAGTGGCAGGTGGGGCATTAGTTGGAACGAGGGTGTGCTATGGAATTCTGGGCCTTGGGGAGGAGAGTAAGATTGGGATCAGTCAAACAATATGGGGAATACAGTCGTGGGCTCAGAGGTGGTTATGAAAAATAATAAAATGCTAAGGAATATAGTAAATTGGATTGAAACTCTCAAGGGTGACACTGCTATGAGGCTGGGTGTGACTCAGCAACACCACAGGTCATGCTACTACTGGGTATGACTCAAGAAAACTGCAGATCATACTTAAACAGCTGCGGTCAATGTTACCTGCCTCATAAGTTACAATTTTGTTTGTATAAATTTTATTGATAAGTTACAAGATGTAAGAGCGAAAGGATGAGGACACAAATGTCAATGTTATGACTGTTGAACTTCCTATTTAGCTTTAGCTAATAAAAAGGTACCTTGCTGTTTGGGAAGTACATTTATTTAGAGTATGCAATTAGCTTCAAAATCAATATGTGCTACTTTCTGCTCTGCTTCCCAAGCAATTAATGTAAAGATGGAACCCTGTAAAAAAAAAAAAATAAAATAAACCCCCTCATTTAAGTGTTCATCAAATGAGTTTGCACAGAAATAAAGGTGCATTCAAGTGAACTAATATGGCAGCCACACTACTCTAAGCTGAAATGAGTTTGAAAATTCATTAATTAGGGTGTATGTGGAACTCAAATCAATTGCATTTTACACTCTTTTGCAGCAGACCTAACTGGAAACTCCCATTTTCTTTACCAAACCAAAAATTAGATTGCTGAAGTTGTCCTGGAGAGAGAATAATGCTAAATGTAGCCCTATATACTATTTAAAATAAAATGCATTTACTGTTACAGTGATTTTGGATTTTATTTAGTTCCAGTTGTTATCAGGGAATGGACAATGTGGCATACAGTTCAAAGGTAAATTAAGCAGGACCTTGGTGAATCACTAGTAAAGAAACATACTTTCTACAAAAATAAAAACACCGAGCAGTGGCGTACCTAAGGTATTTGACACCCGAGGCCCATCATTTTTTGACCCCCCCCCCCCTTGGTATGCCACTGCTACGATTCGAAAAAGGCTAAGAAGCCGGTGGGAGAGGCAAAAACGTCCTTTAAGGAACACTCTCCCGATCTGGCTCTAATGCCGCCCCCTTCGTGACGCCATTGGACTGCGTTCTCAGCCATTGGTAGACCTTGCCTGGGCGCTGCGACCCCAGGAGCCAGAACGCTGATTGCTTTGTGCTACGAAGAGAACAAAAGTGATCAGCATTCTGGCACCTGGGATCGCAGCGCCCAGGCAAGGTCGACCAATGGCTGAGAACGCTGTCCGGTGGCGTTACAAAGGGGGCGTCACTAGAGCCATATCGGGAGGGTGTTCCTTAAAGGACACTTTTGCCGCTTCCGCTGGCTTGTTAGCCTTTTTCTTGGTTGTGGGGGGAGGGGGGGACTAGCAGCCGCGCTGAAGTGCAGGTCCCAGGAGGTTCTGGACCCGGCCGGCTGTGCATCCCCCTAAAGCATGCACCCTGGGCGGTCCACCCCCGCCCTGCCCTTGGTACACCACTGCCACAGAGAAAATAAATTTTCATTAAAAAAATTCTCTCCTTTTGAAGATATACAACACAGACTTTACATTATAACATATTACAAAAACATTTCAAAATGTCTTTTCTAGTCAATAAGATTGAAGTGCTTCTTTAAGAAATAAAGCATTTATAAATATTTATAAAAGATCAGGAAATGGGAATGATAAGTGAAGTAATTACATTTACAGATGACACAAAACTGGTTGTGAGAAATTGCAGGAAGACTTTTAGGATAATGGAAGACTGGGAATCCAAATAACAGATGAAATTTAATCTGGACAAATGGAAAGTAAACAAAATCTATTCGCTATCCCTTCGATAAGAGGACTCTTCTACAACACTACCCACAAATCCTTCTTCTCTGTTACTGCTCCAACCATGTGGAATGCCCTTCCTGCCAACCTTCGATTAGAAAACTCTAGATAAATTTAAAATCAACTCAAAACCTTCCTTTTTAAAGATGCCTGCACCCTGTAAACCCTGACTTCAATGACAATTGTTCCTCTTTCACAAAACTCCTTTGACAATCAAAACGCTTCTTTTGAAACGACCCCCCTACCAAAATGTGCTTCCCCCTTACACTTTCCTCCCTTTATTTTTATTTTCCATCTCGATGTATTTAAAAATTTTCCTCTCCCCACTTTTTCCCTTTCGTATCATGTACGTCAATGTTTTATTGCTATTTTTTTATTTTTATATTCTATTTTATTGTTAACCATTTAGATACCTGTATGATAAGCGGTATATCAAAAATAAAGAAACTTGAAAGTGATGTGCATTAGGAAGAAAAATCCAAAATAATAGTTGCGAGTAACTCAGATTTTGGTTTTATCAATTTTACCCCCTCCTTTACAAAGTTGTACTAAAAGTTTTATGCACCGGCTGCCGCGGTAAAAGCTCCGATGCTCATATGAGTGTCAGAGCTGTTACTGCGACAAATTAGCGTGCTAACCCCCGCGCAACATGGAAAAACTAATGCCAGCTCAATGGAGGCATTAGCGTCTAGTGCGCTAAAACTGCTAGCACGTCTTAGTAAAAGGAGCCCTAAATGTCTTGCTAATTTCCACGCTGAAGTTAAATTAATCTTTTTTTTAAATTAGCTTTAAATGATGTTTTCAATTATCACATCTATTAAGCTAATTTTAAAAAATTGGGTTTTGCGTGGAAATCATCTAGGTGCCGCCAATCTAGGCACTGTTCATAGAATCAGGGCCATTTTGTACACTTCTACACCATTAAAAATATAATTAGGGAGGTTGCTAAGGTGATGGGGTGGAGCAGTCACGAGATTGGTTGGATGTTGTGGTAGGCTGGAGTGAATTCTGTGAGGAAAGGGGAACAGTAGAGTAGTCTCTTCAGGAAAAGATTATCCCTCCCCCCCTCCCATTTGTGCTGGTGTTATGTTTTGTGTCAGTGTTGTGGGGTGGGGTGGGGGTGTTCATGTTATATGTCAACTTGGGTGGGTTTGGTGGATCTTATGGGGTTGGGGGAGGTGGTCACTGTGGGTAGAAATTCCATATATAAAGGGGAAAAGGATAGTGATAGGAGTGTACTACTGTCTGTCTGGCCAGGATGAACAGACAGTTACTGAAATATCAGAAATGAGGGAGACTAACAAACTGGATAGTGCAATAATAATGGATGATTTCAATTAAGACAGTAACAGGAGAGAGTATGTTAAATCACTAAGGGCTCCTTTTACGAAGCCGCGTTAGCGGTTTTAACACGCGTAATAGTGCACGCTAAAATGCCGGCCGTGCTAAATGCTAACGCCAGCATTGAGCTGGCGTTAGTTCTAGCCGTGTAGCACGGGTTTATCGCGTGCTAAAAAACTGCGTGTGCTAAAACCGCTAACGCGGCTTCGTAAAAGGAGCCTTATATATCCAAAACTAACACTCTAAGCAACTTTCTATAATGAACCCCCCCCCCCCCCGCATTGTGTACATAGCATACAATGATGGAAAGAAAAGAGTGCCATTCCACAGCACATCCACAAGTCAAGAAAAACAACAACAACAACAAAAGAGGATATGAAAAAGAAAAGAAAGTGGAGAGAAAACCTGTTTGGCTTCATGGGTTTCAAAATACTCCACCTTCTCAAATCATATCTTGACAGTCATTCAGTCTTCTATCAGCAATATCTTCAAATTTCAAGTTTATTAAAAATTTGTTGTACATGCATTGTCAAATACTTTAATGCGTATGACAATTTAAAATTAGGAAACAAACAATAAAACAATGTTATACAAATAAACATACAGAGGAGCATAATCGAAAGGGACGTCTAAGTCAGTTTACGTTCATCTCGCAAGTCGTCCAAAGTTAAAAAGAGCCTAAGACACATTTTCGAAAGATACGTCCAACTTTTTTTGACTTTTGAAAATCGTCTAATTATATGTCCTGCCGATCTGATCGTCCAAGCCACTAAATCGTCCATCTTTATACCACATTTCCGTCCAAGTCCAAAATGCCTAGAACAAGCCCTGTTGGACATGGGAGGGGTCTGCAAAGTGATGGACTGAACACCCAAACATGCCACCTAAATAGTGGGGTACCTTACAGGGCACTGCTGTGAACTTCACAAAAAGAGTGCCATGTCTTCTCACTACAGCTCACTTATAGGTCATGGTGAGCCTCCAAAACCACCTTCAGAATCCCCTAGACCCACTTATCTACCACCCTAATAGCCCTTATGGCTGCAGGAGCCACTTATATGCCAGTACAAAAGGGTTTTGGGGGTGTATTGTGGAGTGCACATGTTTAGGTATCAATGCAGTGATTACAGGGGCTTATGGGCATGGGTCCTCCTCTCCATGGTCCCTAACCCACCCCCAAGATGACTTAAGCTGCCTCTGGGCTGGACAACTTTCCTATGCCAGGCGGCCAGGTGATGATGGTCTGGATGCTGAAATTTAAAGTTGTGAATAAAATTTTTATGGGGGTGAGGGGGTTGGTGATCACTGGGGTAATGTGTGGGGGTCTGTGTTATGTGTTTTCAGTGCTTATCTGGTGAGTTTAGGTGGGTGTTTGTGACTTAGACCATGTTTTACATGGTCTAAGTCACAACGTCCAAGTTCCGTCTAGGCTCTGTTAAACTTTCGGTTATACATGCTGTACGACTAAGTCTAAGCCGGCCCACGTCCCGCCCTCGACACGCCTCCCGAAACGCCCCGTTTAGCTTTAGACATTGAGCGGCACTATGAAGGCCTAGGTCATTTAGAAATACGTCCAAAACCTGCTTTTATTATCGGCACTTGGACGTTTTTGAGAAATGTTCGTCCAAGTGCCGACTTAGGCCGGTTTTTGGACATTTTTCTCTTTCGATTATGAGCCCCACAGTGTATACTTACAAATAATTACCAGTACAAAAGGAAAGGAGGATGAACTACAATCTTTAAAGAAAATAGAGATACATTTAGGAAACAAAACAATTGGAGGGTAATAGAAATTAATCTTAAAAGCATGGCTAAACGTGGAAAAGAGGTAAAGGAGATTACGACCTATACGTACAGTCTGATTAAAATTAAGTATTAGAGCATATGCTTTAATGATAGAAGAATTATGCTATCTATGTCTCATCAGTGTCCCTATACAAGTAGCTTTTTAAAGAGCTTTTAAATTTTTCTAGTGAGAATTCACCACATAAGTAAATTGGTAAGTTGTTCCAGATCTGGGGTGCTATAACCGAAAAGATAGTAGATCTCCTATTACTTTTAAAGAAGGGATAGTCAGCAGATGTTCTATTAATCTAAGTGTCCTGACTGGAGAAAATGGTATTAGAAGACGATCCAGAAATATTGGTGCATTAGTTTGTTGGATTTTAAAGGTTATCAGTGCGATTTTATAAATTATTCTATGCGAGATTGGTAGCCAGTGTGCTTTTTGTAACAGAGGTGTGACATGATCATATTTTTTTTTTGAATTAGTAATAATTTTTATTGCTGTATTTTGTATGATTTGTTGTCTTCTTATTTCTTTCTGGGTTATACCATGATACAATGTATTGCAGTAATCAAGCCTAGAAATGACCAAAGAATGAATGAGAATGTTAAGAGCTTCTGGTTTTGAGACTTTTGTTAAGGATCTGATAAGACGTAACTTATAGAAACAGCTTTTAACCACTGAACTAATCTGATCATGAAAGGAGAGTTCTTGATCTAATAACACTCCCAGTATCTTAGTTCTTGATCTAATAACACTCCCAGTATCTTCTACTCATCTCATACAGAAGCAGACTTTCAAACTGCAGGGAAAGTTCAAAAACCCACAAAGGGCACAGTTCCAGCAAAGCGCAATCAAAGGCAAAGAAAAAACAAGTACTTAGCTGTTAGTCTTACAATCCCGCTTATCCTGTAATCCCTATGTTTCCTGGATTGCCCACATAGGACAGCAGTTGTTCTAAGCAGGCGTCTTCAGCACAGGTCCTGAGCTAGATAAAAGTAAACAAGGCAACTGAGGATTAATCTACAGCTCTATAATAAAATATACAACTCATTCAAAAATATTTTAAAACTACGTCTTTAAGTGTAAATGAGAGACCAACACATGCAGAAAGTGTGAAGGACTAAACTGCACTACCAAAATCTCAATTCATCTTCAAACGGGGCAAAATAGGCATGGACAAACAATATGGATAAAAAATAGGCTATGAATGTGAAATGCTGGTCATCATCGATTTGAAAGACCTTTCCTAACACAGATAAGCCTTTTATTTGTTAATCTTTGAAATTTCAGTGGATTTAATTGCACAAAGCACAAATTTAATTTGTATATGAGGAGGTTTTTTTTTAATGCGTATGAGGTTTTTTTTACCCTGTTATATCTGTCACCTGCCTCTGTCTGGTGGAGGTTGGGTGCAGGTTTTTTTTTCCATAAAATTTATATAGACAAAGGTGATTAAACAGTAAAAATGCATTATTCTGGAAAAATGTTTGTTAAACAGTACCTTTTTGTAAGTTAGGTTTTCCTGCTTTCTGTAGCCTGTTTTTCTTCGCCAAGAATCTTCAATAGCCAAATTCAAATCCAGCCTCAAAACATTCCTCTTTCAAGACACCTATAATTTATAATTTTAAGATATTTTCTTTATTACTCTAAATTTTAACTTTATTTTTCCTCCCCTTAAAGTATACCTTTGTATTCTATTTTTTTATATATATTGTCTTTCTCCCTCTCTTTCCTTATGTATCATGTCAATTTGCTTTTGTTATCCCTTTGTATGTATTTTAATTTTATTTGTTTTGCTTTTATTGTTAACTACTTAGATACTTGATAAGTGGTAAAGGGGATGGAACTCCTCTCATATGAGGAAAGATTAAAAAGATTAGGGCTCTTCAGCTTGGAAAAGAAACGGCTGAGGGGAGATATGATTGAAGTCTACAAAATCCTGAGTGGAGTGGAATGGGTACAAGTGGATCGATTTTTCACTCTGTCAAAAATTACAAAGACTAGGGGGACACTCGATTGAATTACAGAGAAATACTTTAAAAACCAATAGGAGGAAATACTTTTTTCACTCAGAGAAGAGTTAAGCTCTGGAATGCATTGCCAGAGGTTGTGGTAACAGCGGATAGCGTAGCTGGTTTTAAGAAAGATTTGGACAATTTCCTGAAGGAAAAGTCCATAGTCTGTTATTGAGAAAGACATGAGGAAGCCACTGCTTGCCCTAAATCAGTAGCATGGAATGCTGCCACTCTTTGGTAGTTTGCCAGGTACTAGTGACTTGGATTGGCTACCTTGAGAACGGGCTACCGGGCTTGATGGACCATTGGTCTGTCACAGTAAGGCTATTCTTATGTTCTTATGGTATATCAAGAACTGAATAAACTTGAAACTTGTAACATTTTCTGAATCACCTGGTGACATTAACTTGTATGTTTATTTGTCTATATTTACAGAGTTACAGAGTAGTTCTTGTGGCAATCCAGGAGTCCCACCAAAAGGCATACTGTATGGTACACGCTTTGATGTTGGGGATAAAATCAGGTATAGCTGTGTAACTGGATATATTCTAGATGGGCATCCTCAGCTAACCTGTGTATTGAACTCAGTCAACACAGCATCATGGGATTTCCCAGTTCCCATCTGCAGAGGTAAGAAAAATAACTTCCATTATTGTGAAATGTTGTGTAGAAGGAAATAAGGTACAATTGGTGCATTTCTATCACAATACTCACAAATTTGAAACGTCCTTAGGTAAAATAAATTTAAAGATTTCTTAAACAGAGATGGGACTAGATCAGGGGTAGGCAATTCCGGTCCTCGAGAGCTGGAGCCAGGTCAGGCTTTCAGGATATCCACAATGAATATGTATGAGATGGATTTGCATGCACTGCCTCCTTGAGATGCAAATCTATCTCATGCATATTTATTGTGGATATCCTGAAAACCTGACCTGGCTCCGGCTCTCGAGGACTGTAATTGCCTACCCCTGGACTAGGTGGATATAAATATTCCTTTAATAGCTAATGTATGTGTCCATATTGTTAAGTAATATTGGGGCCCTTATACTAAAGTTTTAGCGTGTGCTAACATTCTATAAAGAGTGCCCAAATATCCATGCTCATATTTGGAGTGCACTCTAGAGAAGCAAGCACAACCTAATTGACAAGACAATTAACATCAATAATTGGATGCTTACAATTATTGATGCTAACTGCCACCAATTAGAGGCTGCATGCACATCTGGCTATCTGTTGTTCTATAAGCCTAGGCATCCAACACAAATGGGAGAACTGTCAAGGGAGAAATATGAGTGGGTCCGGGACATTGTCAAAAGAGGCAACCATGGTGTTTTAGAATTCTGGGGATCCACACCTGGATTGCCAATCTCAGCTGTCATAAGTCTTCCTGTCCAAAATTAGTCCCAGAGTGCCCTTTATAGAATAATGCTAAATGCTAATTTGTCTCGGTATTTATTCTTCAGCACTGTTTACTGAATCTGGCCGTAAGTTCCACAAGCCCCTTAGGTATAAAATAGGATGCCCTGCATTTAGCATGGGCAAATGTCTGTTAGTTCATGCTAGGGTTTAGTAAAAGAGCCCCATATTCTTTTAGTAACTGATGTACCCGTATATATCAATATTGTTAAGTAATGTGTAGCACTTACGTAGAGGTTTGGTGTAATGGGAGATAATTTTAGTGGAAAGGAAGTTCTTTAACAAAAGGACATGATGGCCTGAATTCTGCATAGGACGCCTGGTCTCACAAGTCGCCTAAGCGGCTTTTGAGAATCGCACATGGGCGTCCTATATAGAATTGCGCCTAAGCCCACTTAAAAGAACCCGGTTCTCTAACCGACATCCATGTTACAGGTGCCAGTTAGAGAATCAGGTTGCAACTGAGCTTATCACAAAAGATCTCCCTGCCGTGATAAGTTTAGCGGCAACCCGTCTCCACCCCCTGTGAATACTACCAGGAGGAGAGATGTCTAGTCCCTCCTGCCTTGCAGCCTCCTCCCCCAAATGAACGTGGCAGGAGGAATGCCCAGTCCCTCCTGCCTTGCAGCCCCCTCCCCCGAACGAACGCAGCAAGAGAGATGCCCCGTCCCTCCTGCCCAGCACCCCCCTGCCCCGGTAGATCATGCGACAGGAGGGATGATCAATTCCTCCTGCTGGAACACCCCACCCCCTGTAGATTGCACGACAAGAGGGATGCCCATTACCCAATTTAATTGCAAGTGCATAGGCCCGTATTCTGTATAAGGCGCCGATATTGGTGGCCATATAGAGAATTGTGCCTCCGGGAAAGATAGGCACTGTAAATTTAGGCCAGGGCTTTCCAGGCCTACATTTCCAGCACTTCTCTTTGTCATGAATTGTACCTACATGGGAGTTTTAGGCTGCCTAACACCTCTTCCAGCGTTAGCCATGCCCACAGTGGTGTTAGGCAGCCTAAATCTCCTATGGAGGCACAATTCAGGTGCCAATTTTTTAGGTGCCAATAGGTTCCTTGAAAATCGGTTAAAAACAACATTTAAATGGCATTTTTTTATTGAGCTTGAGGTACCTATCGGTGTCTAAAAATATTGGCGCCAATTAGAGAATCCAGACCACAGTGGACATGTGTGCAATTTTGTGCATCATATATAGAATCCAGGGTTAAGTGCTTCTTTGTTAACTGGGAGCATGTACCACATGTTGATCTGCAATTAAAAAAATAGTAGTTTTGGGCTTGCTGTGTGCTAAAATTATGTGTTATAGCGCTTAAGTCCAACATTTAATACATTTTAGTAGAAGAGTCCCTTTACTTCTTATGAAAATAAACTATGGGCCTGATTCTTTAAATGGCACCTAGCTGATTTTCGCAAGGAACTCAAAATTTCGTAATTGGCTTAATTAGTGTCACAACTGAAAACACCATTGAAAGACAATTTTAAAAACAATTTAAGTTCCACATTGCAATCGTTGAGGCACCTACATGAAAAGTAGGCATGGTTGGGGGCTGAGTTAGGGCATGGAAAGCATTAGGTGCCTCTAGGTGCCTACATTAGATGCCAGTATTGTAGGCCAGGAAAACCCTGGCCTAATATGCTGTCACCTAAGTTGTAGATATCTACCAGCGTCTAAGAAGATTTAGGCACCAGTATGCGCAAATCTAAATTTTATTGACATTTTTTAGGCGGGGTTTCCCTAGGTGCCCATCAGTTTAGTCGCCGTTTGTAGAATCAAGCCCTGTATGCATATGAAATGGTTGATTACAATCTGTAAAACACAAAGCTAATGTTTTCAAAAAGTAGCTATTAGTTTTGAAGAGATCTTTTAATCTCTAATGGTTAAACATATATGTTTTCTCTACTTTGCAATTTATATTATTTAGGACAATATTTATTTATTTAAATATTTTCCTCCTAAATCCTCTATGGAGGTTACAATCAATATACGTGGAGGGACATTTTCGATAAGATGTCCAAATCTGACTTCGGACGTTTTCCACAAGATGTCCAAAGCCAGAGGCAGAGAAACATCCATTTTCAAAACTGGCATAACTACATGATATCCCAATTTATTATTTTTTTAAATCACCTATTTAGATGTCTTGGCCACCAGGACGTCCAACCTTAGGATTTCCAACTTTGTTCACCATTTTAGACCACAAAACTGCCGAAGTTAAATCATCCAAATCCAGCTCATTTGGACGTGAAAGGGGCCAGCATTGTAATGGATTGGCCACAGAGACATACTGATAGAGCAGTGGGGCACCATAGAGGGCACTGCTGTGAACTTAACATAAAGGGTGCCAGAAGTACATCTCACAAAAGAACCCTTATTTATGGTGAGCCCTCCAAAATTCCCCCCAAACCTACTATACCCACCTGTCTACAACTCCAATAGCCCTTATTGCTGCAGGTGGCACCTATATGGCAGTAGAGTACGGTTTTGAAGGGCTCACATTTTCCACCATAAATGTTGTGGCTAGAGTGGCTTAGGGGCCTGGGTCCTCCTATGGTTCACTAGCCCACCCACCAGGCTAGTCAAGACAACTGTGTGATGCTCTACTAGGATTTCCCATACTAGGTTCTGCTGTTCTACAGACAGATATGTACTGTTTCAATCAGATATTTTAGGGGTGGGAGGGTGGTCAGTGGGTCAATGACCACTGGGGGAATGTATGGGATCATAACTTAATCCTTCTAGTTGCCATCTGGTCAGTTTGGGTACCTTTTTGGCATTTAGACACTTTTAAAACATGTCTAGCTCAGAATGTCTAAGATCCAGGACATCTTGGGAAAGGTTTGATTCTTACCTCAAGACCTCTAAGTCTAAAGCTGCCAAAAGCCAGCCCAGAACACACCTCCAATATGCCCCTTTTAATTTTGGATGAACAGTGGCTAGGACACCTTACAAGACCTCCAGAAATAGGGTTTTAAAAATCGGCACTTGGATGTTTTGACAAGAAAATCGGCCGAGTGCCGATTTATGCTGTTTTTGGACATCTTGGTATTTTGAAAATGATCCTAATAGTCTCATTATAAACACAAGACACTTGTACACTGTAGCAATTTTGCATCATGATGCCTAGTCCCTCCTACCCAGCACCCTCCCAATGATCGCGGCAAGAGGAATGCCCAATCTCTCCTGCCGGAACCCCCTACCCCTCTTTCCCCGTAGATCGCATAAACGCTTGTACAAATAACTGTTTTAAGCAATAGAAATATATATAAATTTTTTTTTTTTTTTGTAATGTACGTCTCATTCAAGTGGAATGACTGAAATACTAATTTCATTTATTTATGGCAAAGTGTTGATGATCTTATACATTTTTTTAATTTGTTGGTGGTAGAAGAAATATGATATGTTTCATAAGGTGAGGAATGAAAAGAAGTCATTGGAGTATATACAGTAGGTAGTGTTCACAGATTTAAGTCATTGAATCTCTGTATGAAATTGATATAGTGAAATTCAGTGTCTTGGATTTTAGTTATCTCAAGTATATATGGATTTTATTAACTCTGTTGTTCTGTATGTTATAAATCAAATCATATGATGGCCCATTTTATATAGACCATTGAGATTGGAAATTCAGGCTTCCAGGTTGGAAAACGCATATTTTACAAAAGGCTATGCTGAACATGGACCCTTTGGTAAAATGCATAATGACATGCTGGTATACACAGCAGGAGCAGCCATTTTATAGATATAAATGTTGATGAACCCAGCAGCTTCCACATAAAGATTCAACATTTCCATGTGGAACAAGAAAATGTACAGCTTCTGAGTATAAATGGCACTAGGTCCAATTGTATCTGTTATGTTTCACAAACCTAGATGTCTAAATGCTGCCAATTAAGTGGTAAGGTCATAATTTGTATTATTCTTCATTTTAGAAATGAGCAAAAATAAAACAGATTAAGAAGAATTACCCTCTTAATCCTTTGTGTAAGGCTTTGACTGAAACAAGCATTTTTTAAAAACCTGTGCATGCCTTTGAGCTGGGAATTGATTTTTTCCCCCCTATAAATGAGTAATCCTTTTGTGCAATGGGGGAATACACATGCAGAGCTAATAAGGAGACTGACCCACTCAGGAGCAGATTCTCTAAGCTCTGACATCACGGTAAAAAATACTGTGGTGGGAGCGATTTTTGTTTTACTGGCAATTCTCAGCACAATAGCATGCAAATTATATGCAAGCTATGTGTGCGGAAAATCACCAATAAAGGGAGAAGAGGAGTTGTGCTCAGAAGAAAAATCCCTATTTCAGCTCCTCTTACTGCTTGCCTGTCCAAAAAAAAAAAATTATATATATATATATATATATATATATATATATATATATATATATAGCCCCTGTTCTCCCTTTCTGAACCAGCTAGCAGAGAGAGCAGGGACTACCATACTACCATATTTCCCCACATATAGGCCGACCCCCCTGTATAGGCCATCCCCTTGTATAGGCTGCAAAAGAGGCCTATATGAGTTAAAAAAACTGGTAGATTAGCCACTCCATTTTTGTAACCACAGCTTACCTACCAGTAACTGGGCAGCCTATATTACATTTAAAAAAGCCTCCCCTCCAGCTACCACCACACAAGCCTGGTCTAGTGGGCCATTCCTTCTCCATCCCCCCCTCCTCATACTTTTATTAGAATACCAGCAGGAGGAGTGCTCACACTTTCCTGCTGGCAGGCCCGCCTCTTTAAAATGGTGGGTCGTCCCCTTCCCAGTACATTCTGGGATGCACCGGGGAGAGGCCTGCCTTAGGCCCGTTCCTAGTGCACCCTGGGATACACTTGGAGGGAGGGATCTAAGGTGATGATTGGCCCAGATGCCTAAGGCTCCTCCCTTAGGAGCGGACTTAGTTACCTGGGCGAATCAGGGTCTTAGGCTCCTCCCCTGTGCATCCCAAGATGCACTGGGAAGGCCCGCCACTTTGAAGAGGCAGGCCTGCCAGCGGGATGGAGTGAACATCCCTCTGAATGTCTTCTAAAAAAAAAGGTACGAGGGGGCGTCGGAGGGGGGTATGTCCCACTAGACCACTAGTCTTATGTGGTAGAGGGCTGTGAGGGACTGTCAGTGGGAGAAAGCTAGCTGCCGGTGGGTACCAGGGTGATCAGAGGGGGGGGATGGCATGGAAAGCCAGGATTGTGTGGTGGAGGGCTGTCGGGTGGGTAAAGCTTGCTGTGTGTGTGTGGGGGGGGGGACTTTATTTAAAGGCACAGCTATTGTATGTGTGCTATGTACACACAACAGCTGTGCCCATTAAAAAAATAGCCTGCAGCAGGAAGGAGTGTGCATCCCTTTTGCCAATCTTCCATGTGGGGTGGGGAAGCATTGGGGGGATTGGGCACTAGACCATCATGCTTTTTGGGGGCTACATTTATGGGAAATTGGGGCTGCTGGTGGGTCAAGAGCCAATCAGCACTGAGGAACTGACAGGAAAGTAAATCTGCAATAGCTTAGACCCAGATGATAAATATCAGCTCCAATTCCTCGTAATGGAGGGGCATTCCTTTTTGAGAATCTCCCAGAGAGGTCATTTTAATATTAATTACCTAGTTATACTACAGTTTTATTTATTTATTCAATTTTCTATACCGTTCTCCCAGGTATTCAAGCATTTAATATTAATTACCTCATTCTACTACATTTGCATAGTATAATCGGAGGCTGCTAGAAAGCATGGAAAAGACCACGATGAGCTGTTTTAATAATTAGGCAAAACCAAAAAGTTCTGCCTAACCCAAATGAACAAGATGGAGGATAGAGACAGCAGAACCAGCCAACCGACTTGCTGCTAATAATTAGTGTGAGTGGGATACCCTCAGTCTCATAGCTTGCATATGGGTTAGGGGGAACTTTTTGGTTTTGGCTGTTTTTGCAGTTTTCCTATTCTGGGTTTTTGTATTCTTCATTAATAATCAGGTGGCATAATACGTACATTTGACAATGGTTTAGTGTGGGGGTGTCAAACTTAATCACATAAGGGGCCAAAATCTGGAAAAAAAAAGGCTAAGTTGTGGGCTGAATTTTTAATTAAGATACTTAGGGGTCCTTTTATTAAGATACACATAACAACTGCACTTATTTTTAAAAAGAACAAAAAGCCCCCCCCACCACCACCACCACCTAAATGAGCATTTATGATGATGCTTTCTGCTGTAATTCATATATCTTTCTTTTTTTCTAGACCATAACCAACATTTTCAATTTTATCTGAATAGCCTTGCTGTTACATCTAATTGTATATACCGTATTTTCACGTAGATAACGCGCACCCGTGTAAAACGCGCACAAGGGTATAGCGCGCGGAAAACACAAATTTATGTACAGAAATTTTTATATACCGCGCTCACGGGTATACTGCGCATGCCGCCCCGACTCTCCTCTGGCTGCCCTGACTCTCCTCTGGCTGCCCCGACTCTTCTTTCACCCGCCCCGACTTTCCGTTCATTGCCCCGACTCTCCTCTGGCTGCCCCGAGTCTCCGTTCGCTGCCCCGACTCTCCTCTGGCTGCCCCGACTCTCCGTTCGCTGCCCCGACTCTTCTCTGGCTGCCCCCCTTGAAGTCCTGTCCCCCCTTGAAGGTCTGCCTCCCTCCCTTGAAGTCCTGTCCCCATCCTGAAAGCCTGATGCCCCCCCCCACGCCTGATTCATCATCCGGAAGGACCGCTCACACCCCCACCGCTCGCACTCCCACCCCGATGGACCGCTCGCACTCCCACCCGAAGAATCGCTCGCACCCCCACAGCCTCCCCCCCTCCCCCATGGAGAAGCTGTCTACCTTGTTTCCGGATGCCAGTGAGCCCAGCTGCTTCCTCTGCCGGCGGTCCCGCCCCTTCTCTGAGCCTTGCGCTACGCTGCTTCCTCTTCCGGCGGTCCCGCCCTTTCTCTGATGTCAGAGAAAGGGCGGGACCGCTGGAAGAGGAAGCAGCGCAGCAAGGCTCAGAGAAGGGGCAGGACCGCCGGCAGAGGAAGCAGCTGGGCTCACTGGCATCCGGAAACAAGGTAGACAGCTTCTACATTGGGGAGGGGAGGGAGGCTGTGGGGGTGCGAGCGGTTCTTTGGGTGGGGGTGCGAGCGGTCCTTCCGGATGATGAATCGGGCATCGGGCGGGGTGGGAACTTTGTAAAAAAAATTTATATACCGCGCTCACGCGTATACCGTGCAAGGTTATGCACGGTTTGTAAAAACACGTATAACGCTCGCGTTATATGCGTGAAAATACAGTACACTTTGGATTCTAAAGTATTTTAAGTGGATCAAATATTAAGGGGGTTACTTTAAAAGTGGCTGGGTTTTAGGGCAAGCAGCCCCTTCATCAGGGACCAGACAAGAAAAATGGTAACGCCGTGGAGTTTGGGTGTCAGCGGCCCAGCAAGACAAAAGGGGGAGGGACAATTCCCAAGGCAAAGCCCTTCCTTTTTTGGTACTGTCACTGCATGAGGAGGCAACTCAGCAGGAGATCCTGGCTCATTTATGTGAGGATGGGAGTCCTGAAAGTGGGAGACTTGGCAGATCTGCACAGGTGGGATTTTAGTTCACCCAATGCATGCCCAGTTCAAATCCCTTGAAACCTCTGTGTGCTATGGAACTCCATTTGTAAATAGCAGCTTTCTGAAATCTCCGTATGCAATCTACACATATAAATGCCACTTTTGAAGTAACCCCCTTAATATTTGATCAACTTAAATCACTTTAGAATCCAAAGTGTACAGTATATACAATTAGCCATCGTAACAGCAAAGCTATACAGATAAAACTGAAAATGTTGGCTATGGCCTGGAAAAAAAGAAAGATATATGAATTATAGAGCAGAAAGTATTTTCATAAATGCTCCATTAGGCAGGCAGTGAGATGACTAAAGTGTCAGCAAGGTTTTGCTCTTCCGCTGCAGGTGATATCACAGGAGAATATTCAGTATGTGTTGGGAGTAGCGTCATGAAAGCTATTCTGTATATCTGAAAAGAGGTGCATGGTATATATTGAACTCTTGAGAACACATATAGTAATATACATGTAGTTGTAATTAGCCCTTATTTTAGGAGGATCCCCATTCAAAAGTAGCAGCTTTGCAGTTTTAGATGGTCAAATACATACAGTACAAAGCCAATAAGAAAGAAAATAGGCTAGGGCAATGGAAGTCAAAAGGGAGGTCTGAATCAAGAGGTTTATTGGTAAAACACCATAATTCAGCAGAACAAATAAATCTCTTGTTGTGGACCTCTCTTTTGACGCCTTATGGATTTTTTTTTATTGACCTACCCTATTTTCTTTCATTTTGGACTTCTGTCTATGTAGGATTGTTTTGTTTTGTTTTCTAGTTCAGACTGTGTGCAGACACATGTAGAGGTCATTTTACAAAGCTTGCATTTACATATATGGATCCATACCATATCTGAATGGCAAAGAGAGAGTGGTGAGAGCAGGCCAAAAAACCCCTAGGTATTCCTCATTTAACAAAATATAGATGTTGATATAAATGTAACTTTGCTACCTGATTCTTTCCTTTCCCTTCAGTTACATCCCTACCCCACCCACCCCTAATCATTCAATTGTCCACTTTCTCCATTATCAAGAATCCCCTCTGGTATATGATTTTACCAGCATAAAGATTTGCCTACCCCAGTCCCAATTTCATATAACTTTTGACAAAGACTAGGGGACACTCAATGAAGTTACAGGGAAATACTTTTAAAACCAATAGGAGGAAAAAATTTTCACTCAGAGAATAGTTAAGCTCTGGAACGCGTTGCCAGAGGATGTGATAAGAGCGTATAGCATAGCTGGTTTTAAGAAAGGTTTGGACAAGTTCCTGGAGGAAAAATCCATAGTCTGTTATTGAGAAAGACATGTGGGAAGCCACTGCTTGCCCTGTATTGGTAGCATGGAATTTTGCTACTCCTTGAGTTTTGGCCAGGTACTATTGACCTAGATTGGCCACCGTGAGAACGGGCTACTGGGCTTGATGGACCATTGGTCTGACCAAGTAAAGCTATTCTTATGTTCTTAAAGGGTTTAAGGGTCACATTCTGTAAATGGTGCCAAAAGTTAGGCACCCTACGGGCATCTAAATTGATTGCACTAATCTTTTTTAATTGGCATGGTAATTGCACTGTTTAAAATCAAGTAAAAACTTCAAGAAAAAAAAAAAGTAGGTGCAGGAACCATGCCTACACCACATCACCTAGCGGTGTCTAAGGTCAAAGCAGGCATGGTAAGGGGTGGAGATGACCTCAGGTGCCGCTTTGTGTGATTCTCTATAAAACGTAAGTGCCAGAAATGTAGGCCTACTTTACCAGTGCCTATGTTTTTCCATAGGCGCCGGTAGTCACGATTCTGTTAGTGGCTCCTAAGCCAGATTGATATGCGGCCAGCACCATTTTTGTAGGTGCCGGCCAATTTAGGTGCCCATTGGTTACCAGTTTCTCATCGAACAACATACAAGATACTCCTACTTGCCTTCAAAATTAAACTCCCCAACTCCCCTGCCTTCTTAGACAAATATCTCATCCCCTACGCAACTTCACGGGCTCTGAGATCCACCAACCAGAATTTGTTGACTGTGCTCCCCCAATCAAGAAACTTTTCCACACACGTAACACCTTCTCCGCTAGAGCTCCTGCTCTCTGGAACGCTCTGCCATCAGACATCCATCTGGAAGAATCCCTTGACAAATTTAAAAGCAAACTCATAACCTTCTTATTTCAGGACGCATATCAAAACATAAGATAAGATCCCTCTCTCACTAACATTAACGATGAATGTGAACCACTTTTAAGAAGCAATTTCTCCTCTCTTACATTTGTCCGCTTCCCCTTCTTACCTTCCTTTTAAATTTTATTTCAACTTCTATGTAATTTTACCATGTTTCCATGAAATAAGACAGTGTCTTATATTCATTTGGGACCCAAAAAAGGCACTAGGTTTTATTTTCGGGTAGGGCTTATTTTTTTCATGTACATGATCATCTCTTCCTTCTTCTCCTTCACCCCAATTCTTCCTCTTTCCTTTCCCCCACATATGCAACATCTTTCCTCCCCTCTCACCCATCCCCATGTGCCTTCCCTCTACAGCATCTTTCTGTCCCTCCCATCCCTTGTGCAGCAGAACCCTTGAGCAACTGCTGCCACAGCAAAACCGCTGAACCCCCGCTGACCCTCCATCCTCCCAACCGATCCCCGCCGACCACAACCTTAAATACCTTCCGACAGAGGAGCGTTGGGACAGCAACACTCACAGGCTACTTTGTGGCCTTCTCGCTGGGGCCTTCTGTGTGCTGTGTTACTGATGACATCATCAGTACACAGAAGGCCCCAGCGAGAAGGTCACGAAGCAGCCTGTGAGTGCTGCTGGCCCGATGCTCCTCTGCCGGAAGGTATTTATGGTCACAGTCGACGGGGATCGGTTGGGAGAGCAGGATGGAGGGTCAGCGGGAGTTCGGCTGTGTGACGGGAGCGCAGCAGTGGGCGGGTCAGGGGGAAGCACAGTTGCCTATGACTAGGGCTTATTTTTGGGGAAACACGGTATCTTTTACCCATACCCAGTCCCTCTTGTATCAAATTTGTCTGTTTCATCTAATACCTAAGTTATTTATATATAGTCCCCTTTTGTTTTGTTTTTTTTTTATCCTAATTTTAGCTTTGTAAACCGACCAGATACTTGTTGATGGTCAGCATATCAAACAGTGAATAAACTTGGAAACTTGGATTTAAAATGATATTAAAAATGTTAACATATGATTTTAGGAGCTTGACTGCTTAATTGACTACTGTTATTCATGCAGCTTTTGTAATATGGTACATGCCAATGCAATTGTTTAAAATTGCTTTGTTTTGGGTTTTTTTTGTTTTTTTTTTAAATTAACACATATAAAAAACTTTACAAAAGCTCCAAAAGCTGGGAGAAATTCTGAAAAATCTCAAAATGTGAACTGATTGTTTTTTTTGGCCTGTCTAGTGGTCTGCCCCCTACCATGTTGTATTCATCTATAGTCTACTGGGCCTCTCTACAGACCGCTGTATGGTCAGCAGATTGAATATCATAATTAGTTTTCAGGAACATCCATTCTCCACCTTGTCACTATCCAGATGGAGCTGAGACAGTCAATAATTGTTTCCAGTGGCATGTGAAGGGCAATTCTATAAATACATGATTGCAATTATGTGATCCTTGTATGCATGATTGCAGAGAAAAATAGCACTTATGTCCGTAAGCACCCTAAGCACAATTCTATAAGGATGCAAGGGGGCACACAGATGGGAAGCATATATATAGGTGGGACATGGGTGTATCTCCCACTTACGGGGAGAGTGTGACACAGTGGTTAAAGATACAGCTTCAGCACCCTGAGCTTTTGGGTTCAAACCCAATCTTCTCCTTGTAACCCTGCGCAAGTCACTCAATCCCCCCCAATTGTCCCAGGTACATTACATTGTGAGCCTACCAGGACAGACAGGGAAATATGCTTGTTATTTCATGTAAGCCATTCTGAGCTCTCCTGGGAGAATGGTATATAAAACTGAATAAATAAATGTGCATCATTTACAGAATGCTGTAAGACAGGAAATAGTTCCTTGCCAATGTTAACAATCCTGCGGTGTGAGCAATTAGAGCTTGTTGCAGGTTTCTGGGTCTTGCTGTGTCTTGTCAGGTAGAAACCAACTTTCCTGCCAAAATTCATATTCATGACCAACGAACCTCCCTGTTCTCAATCACGTCAGTGGACCCACTTTATATAAAGACAAACTGAAGGTCTTACAGCATACCCTGAAAAAAGCCACAGCATGATGGCTAAAACGTCGTTTTCTACCAAACAAGACGCAGCAAGACCTGGAAACCTGCAACAGGCCTAAAAGTTACTCTCCCTATTTCGTTTGTATTTGAAACATAGAGACATGACTGCAGATAAAGGCCAAATGGCCCATCTAGTCTGCCCATTCACAGTAACCGTTATCTCTTTCTCTATCTGAGAGGTTCCATGTGCCTATCCCAGGCCCTCTTGAATTCAGACACAGTCTAATAAAGACTCAATACTTAGAATTTTTTTTTTCAAAAGAAGCATGTTCAGTTTGTGGGTCAGAAAATTTGGATGTTTTCAGATGTGTCTAGGTAGAAACAGAAAAAAAAATAAATATTTTTTATGAAACAGGAAATTCTGGCTCTTTGTGGTCAGTTTTTCCCTACGTTTCCCTGCAAAATGTATTAATAAGTTGAATGGACAGATGTATATTTTCTTGAACCCTAAACAACTTCGTTTTTCTGGATAACAAAAAAAATTGTGTTTTATCAGAGCTCTCTGAATGTTAGGATCTATGTGTTATCAGTTGTTAGCTAGCTGATGGTATAAACCAGTATGGGACCCATTTAGAGGGAATTCATGAAAGGGTGTAAAGTGTACGCAATCACATTAGCACGCGTTAACTGCCCATTATATTCCTATAGCTTTCTTTAGCAGTTAGCGCGTGCTAATGTGATTACATGCACTAACACATTAGCACACAGTAACGCGCTTAACACCCTTTCATGAATTCCACCCATCATTTTTCTATTAATAAGTATTGTAGGATCCAAGATGGCCGCGGCAGCCTGCTGTTGAGAAGATGCTGCTAAATCTTTCTCTCTTCTAGTGAGAATTTCCTATAGCTATGCCGAAAAGGAGGGGTAAGAGCATCGGTAGTATCTCCCAACGCCCAGCACTACCTTCAATTTGCTCCATCGATGAACTTTTGCGGCATCTACAATGGGAATCAGCATTGACAGGGCTTTGCCCACTGGAGACGGTGGCGGGGAATGACGCTGTGGCTGATCTCCCTAGGCTTGATGCCACCTTTAGCTCTGACATTAGAGCAACGCCCCCGCAGCCTCAGAGAACAAGCTCTCTACGTGAGGTCGACATGTCTGAGGGGGCAGTGTGTGAGTTATGGGAGGCCGGAGAGGGCCCAGGAGAGAAGGCCTGAGGAAGGGACAACAACGGAGGTGGACCAAGGCAGACAAGAGGTATGCCTGGGAACTGAGAAAGCTTCTTTGCAACTTGTAACTTTTTCAACAGTAAATAAACCACCTGAGGTTACTTTGGATGCCTTGTGGAATCTTGTGGTAAATTTGGGAAAATCGATTGCACCACAAATAAATGAATTAGGGGAGAAACTGAATGTTCAGGCAAAATAACTCCTTACCCTAAAACAAGATACTTTAACAACTAAAAGTGACTTACAAATCTACGGAGGTAACTTCAGTCAAGAAAATTCAGGAAGCATTGGTAACAGATAATATTTTCCTAAGGAGAAATTGAAAGTATTGGAAAACCAAAGTAGAGCTAATAATTTAAGTATATTGAATTTTCCAAAGATTCCTATTGTTACTCCATTAGAAATGCTAAAGAGGCACTTTAAAGAGATCTTAAATGCACCGGAGCAATCCATACCTCCCTTTGTTCGGGTCTATTATCTTCCACAAAAAAAATATCAGCAACAACTTGGAAGTGAAAATCAACAAGAGACCCCCCCCACTAGATGTTTCTAATTTATTGGAAGCAACTGATGCTTCTCTTTTTCTCCTGCTACACTTTTGTTGGCGGTAGCTCTTTTACCGGATAAAGAATGGTTTTTAACAATGTTTTTTCAGAATAGATCCAAGGAGTTTGTGGGACATAAAATCCAAATGTTTCCTGATGTCTCAAGGGAGACACAAAACAGTAGACAACAGTTTTTGATTTTGAGACCAGCAGTAATTGAGATTGGAGGTGTTTTCCACTTAAGATTGTGATTAAATGTCAGTGTGTGATTAAATATAAGTCTTTAAAGTATGAGAGCTGAGAATCAATTATCTGTGAGCAATAACAAACTACTTTTTGTAATGACAGGGGTTGCCATGCAACTCATTTTAAGAAACTGGAAAAACTGGGATAGGTTGAACTATACATTCTGGTGGGAATCTCTATGTTACATCTTTAAAATGGAACGTTGTATGGCCATACAACAGGGGCGTTACAAGACTTTTCTGGATGTTTGGGAGCCATTGGCTAAATTTTGTAAGGAGGAATAAGTGAGTTTTATTTCATAGACATATAAACATGCACATCCAGGGAAGGTGGGGGGTGGGGAAGGAATTGGAATTGGATTCTGGGATTTCATGAATAGTTTCATTAAAGTTTGATTTTAATTGTATATCAGGTGGGAGGGTGGGGATAATATATTGGTACGTTGATGTTTGTAAGCTCCGTTGTGCTTGTTTTTAACTATCCATATTTGTGAATTATTTGTTGCACAATTGTAGTTGGAAAACTTAATAGGTTTATCAGCCTTTGTTCTTTTTTTTTCACTCTGAATTAATCATGGATCGCCTTATTGAGGATTTGAGATAGATTAAGTACTTTCATTTTTTCCTGTTAATCACTGGTTTGATCTTATTTAAGTATACTGTCTTAATCTACCTGTAGGTACAAGTGTTTAATGCTTGGTATGCATTTGTGAAAATTATAAATAAATAAATAAAATAATAAGTATTGTCTGAGTATATTATTTCTTCTTTTTTTTTTTTTTTTAATATATCATCCAATTTTCTGTTGCTTTTCCGCCATAATTGTGAACTTGAATCTTGACTCTCAGGGTGATTAGTATTGCTTTGTTTTATTTCTGCTAATTGTTATGAGTACTTTTCTGCCAGTGAGTCATAATATAAAGATTCAAAGAAAAACTGTGGGTGACCTTTATATGAGTAATGCTCAATGCCTTTTTTTCGGTGATTTGGGCCCCCTTTTATCAAACCTTGGTAGAGCTTTTTACCGTGGGCCGGCAAGGTAAATGGTTCGATGCTCATAGGACCTGAATGAGCGTTGGAGCATTTACCTCATCAGCCCACAATAAAAAGCTCTACTGCGGTTTGATTAAAGAGGATCTTACTGAAAGGAGGAGAATGTGGTGCCTTGGTTAGAGCTACAGCCTCAGCACCCTGAATTTGGGGGTTCAAACCCACACTGCTCCTTGTGACCCTGGCAAGTCACTTACCGTATTTTCACGTAGATAACGCGCACCCGTGTAAAACACGCACACGGGTATAGCGCGCAGGGAACACAAATTTATGTACTAAAATGTTAATATAGCGCGCACACGCATATACCACGCATGCTAAAACCTCCTCCCGCCTACTCCGAACCGGCATCCTCCCCCCCGCTTGCGTCACCCCCCTCCCCCTCTGATCCGAGATAATCTGATCCGGCATTCCCCCTGCGAACTGGCATCCTCCCCCCCCCCCGCTCGCGTCACCCCTCCTCCCCCACGATCCTACATCCCCCCCAACACCACAAATACAACTCTTACCCGATTGGGCACCGGCACCAGCACCAATGCACAGCATGTGCCAGTGCCAGTGCCCGAAGATCCTCCCTTATTGGTTTGGGCTGGGATGGGCTGGGCCGCGCGGTGCGAGAGAGATCCTCCTTCTTCCTCTGCCGGGCTGGACTAGGCTTTGAGCGAGACCAGAAGGCTTTGAGCATGCAAAAATGCTCAAAGCCTAGTCCAGCCCAGCAGAGGAAGAAGGAGGATCTCTCTCGCACCGCCCGGCCCAGCCCAGCCCAGCCCAAACCAACGAGGGAGGATCTTCGGGCACTGGCACTGGCACATGCTGTGCATTGGTGCTGGTGCCGGTGCCGGTGCCCATTCGGGTAAGAGTTGTATTTGCGGTGCTGGGTGGGATGTAGGATTGCGGGGGAGGGGGGGAAGGATGCCGGTTCGCAGGGGGAATGCCGGATCAGAATGTAAAAAAAAAAAATTGTAAAACGCGCTCACACGTATAACGCGCATGGTTATGCACGGTTTGTAAAATCGTGTATAATGCGCGTGTTATATGCGTGAAAATACGGTAATTCTCCATTGCCCTAGGTACATTAGATAGATTGTGAGGCCACCAGGATAGGTAGGGAAAATCCTTGCGAACCTGTATGTAAACCACTTTGAATGTGGTTGTGTAACTACAAAAAGGCAGTATACAAGTCCCTATCCCTTATCTAATCCAGAATGTTTTAATTTCTGCAGAACTGTTAAGGCCTGCTAAATGTAAACAAAGGTCTAGATTCACTAAGCAAACCGATCGTGTGCTGATCGGTTTGCAACCCCTTTGCAACCTGATTTTACTCCGGTCCGGTTCATTTACCTCTGTGCCGATCCGATTCCGATCTGTTCATACAAATGAGGGGAACGACATGCAAAGTAGGCAGGGACGCGATTCACTAAAGAAATCTTGCAAACCAACTGGGCTGGCCGATCAACACAGGAAGCGACTGCTGGGGACCAGTCGCAAACGTCCTTTCCCAGCCCTGCAGCCCATCTTTGCTCTCTGCCCCTTCCATGGAACTTGCAAAAACCAACAGACAACATTGCTAAAAAAAAAGCAGGAACAGTGGTCTTCAGCTTGGGCAGATAGGAGCAAGATAGGAGACCACTACATAAGATAACAGATGCAGATGTCGCCCTGACTCTCCTGCTCTCTGCCGCCCTTCCCCGCAGTGCGAGCCTGTGGTTTTAAAGCGGGCTGCTCTGCGGGGAAGGGAGGCAGAGAGCAGGAGAGTCGGAGGCAACAAGAGCAGGGTTCGGCTGGAAGGGGCAGAGAGCAGAGCTAGTCAATCTAGCCGGGGTAGTGAACAGCAGTGTTGGCGAAGGGGAAGAGGCTGCTGCCCCCGGGGATCACCCTTCCAGAGCAGGAGAGTCAGGGCCAGTAAAAAAAAACAGCAAAAAACAGGGAAAGTAGATGGTCTGCGCATGCGACAGAATCGCACACTAGCGATCCATGCGGTTGGAGGGAAGCGTTCCTCCGACCGCTCTCATTTTAATTTTTTTGTGTTGTAAATTGGTCGGGCTTGCAAGGACCGGCCAACGGATCGGGCATGGAAAGGTGGTTAGTGAATCTAGTCCATAGTGAATTTTAGCAAAAAAGGCCCCTTAACCTTTTTCTATTCTTTCCTCCTCCTCTCACACAAAATAACTGTTAACACTCATTTTGGCTGAGGTGTTTCTAATTGTGCTTAACAAATGCCAATAATCAGATCTGCACCATAAGTGAAGAGGTGAATAGTTAATTTGGAAGTGCCACACAATTTCACTTACAAATAGTTCAGATTCACCTAGAACACATATTAAGTTTGTGAATTCCATAAACCACTAATCTGCATTTCTCCAAGATAGGCCCAATATAGCTGTATAAGTGTGATGTCAACTGAGACATTTTTGACAATGTTCTCACTTTCTTTGGCACAGACAGCTGCTTGATGTTTGTCGAACTAAAATAAAAAGTAGAGAATTCAGTTGTCAACTAGCGAGGATAAAATATTGTTGCATGGCTTGTCACAAACTTTAAAAAACTGATATTTAAAGCATGATGACTGAAATTTTATTTTTAGGAGAATAATGGTAGTCATAACTTATTGCTGTTGACATTCAATAAGTCAGATCTAAAAATAAAACAATGAGCGAGGTCTAAAATAAAATGGTGATTGCAAAGTTAAAATTTTCCAATATTTTTATCCTAGCAAGGTTTACATTAAATCCTAACAATACAGAGGGAAAGAGGCTTGGGGACTCATTTTCAAAAGAAAAAACTTCCAAAAAGTGACATAAAAGGGCAGATGAACTTTTTTTTTCTCCAAAACATCCAAATCACAATTTTTGAAACCTATTTTGTAGATGTTTTTCTGTGCTGTTCATCTGCAGTGCATCTAAATCTTAAGAGGATGTGTGTTGGAGGTGTGCTTTGGGCGGGAATAGGTTGGGTTTATGATTCAGATGTTTTTCTGCAAAAATGGAACATGGAAAATGTCTAGAGCAGGGGTGCCCACACTTTTTGGGCTTGCGAGCTACTTTTAAAATGACCAAGGCAAAATGATCTACCAACAATAAAATTTTTTAAAAAAACAACAAAAAACACTGTACGCTGAGAAAATGTTAATTATCATTCCTATTCCGGGGTTTTTTCAAAGAGGTCAAGGCAGATGACTCTATGCACTGTCACCTCAGTAACAACCATACAAAAATAGACAAATATACCCCCTTCCCTTTTTACTAAACCACAATAGCAGTTTTTAGCGCAGGGAGCTGCGCTGAATGCCCAGCGCTGCTCTCGATGCTCATTGGCTCCCTGCGCTAAAATCCGCTATTGTGGTTTATTAAAAGGGGGGCCATAGTGCAAAATATAAACTAAACTAAACTAAATCTTGGGTTTATATACCGCATCATCTCCACAATGTGGAGCTCGGCACGGTTTACAGGGGTTGGGATAGAACGGAACTCCAATGGAATTATAGAAATAAGTATGAAGAGAGGTTAGGGCTTAGAGTACCAGAGAGGGGGAGAGCCAAGTTTTCAGATGCTTACGGAATAGTTGAAGGGAGCTCAAGTTACAAAGAGGGGAAGTGAGACTATTCCAGAGCTGAGTGATTCTGAAGGGGAGGGAGAACCCTAGTTTACCAACATGGGAGATGCCTTTTAAGGAGGAGAAGGATAATAAATTCAGACACATTTTGATCACTAAATTTAAAAGAAAATCATTTTCCTACCTTGTTGTCTGGTGATTTCATGAGTCTCTGGTTGCACTTTCTTCTTCTGACTGTGAATCCAATATTTCTTCCTTTCTTTCAGCCTGTATGCTTCCTCTCCTCCAGACCTCATTCCCTCCCTAAACTTTTTCTTGCTCTCTCCCTGCCCTTTCTTTCTCTCTCTCTTCATGCCTCCTTTCCTTCCTACTCAACCCCATGGCCTGGCATCTCTCTCCTTCCCTTCTATCTCTTCCTCCCCTGCCATGCTCTGGCATCTCCTCTCCTTCCTTTCTCTCTGGTCTGGCATCTGTCTTCTTAATTTCCCGTCCCTCCCCCCATGCCCTGGCATCTTTTTCCTCTCCTTCTCTTCTATCTCTCCCTCCCCCCTCCATTATCTGGCATTTTCTCTCCTTCCTTGCCCCTGCTCTGGCATCTGTCTCCTTCCCTTCTCTCTCTTTCCATGGTCTGGTTTCTCTTTTCCTTCCCTTCTCTTGGAAGCCCGTGGCATTTACTGTGCGTCTGCTGCCGCCTCCATGTTTGGTAGATAAGCTGGAGGTAAAGGGCGGCATCACCCCACAGTTATAATGTCCGGTTTGGGCCTCTCAGACTTGCCGGCTAGTGGCCAAGCAATATAGATGCATTATAATATTTTTTGTTTTATTTTTAATCCCTACTTGCCCTGCCTTCTGGAGAAGCCCCAGTGAAGGAATGGAGCAGCCACTTGCCTTCTCTGGCTCTGGGGATGCTGGAGCGGGAGAAGGTGACAGAAAAATATGTGGGGAGAACGACACTCACCCATTTATGTTCGGCGGTGCTCTCCTTGGGGGCGGACACGAACGGAAACTGACAGCAGCCAGTCAGGGCGCGGCATGGGACCAGGCAGGAAGCAAAAAGCTCATGCTCCTGTCTAATGTGCTGCTCTGCAGCAAGAAAGGAGGCATCCATCCAGTGAGGGAGGAGAAGAACTGCGGAAAGCTCCTGCCAAGACTGCGCTGAACCACCAACATTTTTAAAAAGATGCTGGAATTATAAGAAAGTGAAAGATGTTATTTATACAAATCGGGGGTTCTTATTTGCAAGACTTACATCCTAAGGGCCGTGGTGCGATTTTAAGTTGGATCTCTTAATTGGGCTTTTATTTAGTTAAATGAAGAGAGTATCATTGGGTAGAGAGTACTATAGGGTGGGGAGGGGTGGGAGTGAAGAGGGATGGTAAAGGTTCAAACACATATAGATATAGTGGGAGTTTATTGAAATTGGAATTTGTCTTTTATTATGAATATTATATTATAATAGTTGTTGCATTATTGATGTGCTTTGATGTTGTATTTGCTGTATTTGATGATGTTTGCATCAATAAAAATTGTTTCAATCTAAAAAAAAAAGTACTGGGGGCTGCGGGCTGCCTACCACCAGACGCACCAGACTACCTGACCACCAGATGCACCTATGTGTAGAGGAGGAAAAAGCCAAGCAAAAAAATTCTGAACCCAATTTTTTTTTCTTGGTTTTTCCTCCTCTACACGTAAGTGCATCTTATAGATAGAAAAATACGGTATGTCTTTGTTAATTTCTGTTTGGTTGGTGTCAAAATGTTTTATCATTTTGATCTAAAAGATCTTATGTTCCTGGATTATCTAAATTTCCATTTAATATCATAACCATAAAATCACTGATGCAGTGTTCTGGTTTTCTGAAATGTCCCACAGAGATGATTTCATGGTTGGCATTACAATTTTTTATATGATATCTGTGTAAGTTAGTCCTAGTCTTTAGCATCTGGCTTGTTTCTCCAGTGTAGCATCCTTCTCTACAACGTTTGCACTGAATAATAATATATACACTACATTCAAGGCTGAGCATGTGAAGGATCCCCTTATGCTGAATGTTTTTCCCATGTTAGTGACTGTACTGTCTTGTGAGCACACATTAAAAATGAAAATTAAAGTTTATATCCAAAAAGGTTCGAGAACCTAGACCCGACACGGTCTGTGTTTCGACAAAACACTCCTTCCTCAGGGGTCCAAAAAAGTGTGTCATGTACTGGGGAACATAGTAACATAATAGATGATGGCAGATAAAGTACCCGAACGGTCCATCCAGTCTGCCCTTCCTGATTCAATTTAAATTTTTTTAATTTTTTCTTCTTAGCTATTTCTGTGCAAGAATCCAAAACTCTACCCGATACTGTGCTTGGGTTCCAACTGCCGAAATCTTTGTCAAAACTCACTCTAGCCCATCTACACCCTCCCAATCATTGAAGCCCTCCCTAGCCCATCCTCCCCCAAACGGCCATATACAGAAACAGACCGTGCAAGTCTGCCCTGTACTGGCCATAGTTCAATATTTACTATTATTTTCTGATTCTAGATCCTCTGTGTTCATCCCACGCTTCTTTGAACTCCTTCACCGTTTTCCTCTCCACCACCTCTCGGGAGTGCATTCCAGGCATCTACCACACTCCTCCGTAAAGTAGAATTTCCTAACATTGCTCTTGAATCTACCACCCTTCAACCTCAAATTATGTCCTCTGGTTTTATCATTTTCCTTTCTCTGGAAAATATTTTGTTCTACATTAATACCCTTCAAGTATTTGAACGCCTGAATCATATCTCCCCTGTCCCTCCTTTCCTCTAGGACAGTGATGGCTAACCTTTTTGAGCCCGAGTGCCCAAACTGCTGCACAAAACCAAAGAATTTCCTCAAAGTGCCAGCACGTCAATTAAACCTTAATAACAAGATTTTAGTATCTAAAAACTCTTTATAAAGTTGCCTGAACTATGTAACATCATTTTTAAAGGTTGGAATCTTTGTATTGTCAGAGAATCAATTTGATTCACAATCCTTTGGTTTTCATTTCAATTTATTGGCAATTTATAATGTTTTAATGATTTCATTCATGGGCCGAATACACACATACTTTTCTCTGTCGCCGCACTCTTTGACCAAAAGATTTGTAAGCCTGCAACCAAGTCAAGGTAGACTCTTTCAGCAGCTCCCCTCCCTCCCCCTTACCTATGTGGCCAAGTCAAAATGATCTACCAACAATAAAATTTTAAAAACACAAAGCACGCTGTACGCAGAGAAAATGTTAATTATCATTTATATTCCGTGGGTTTTCAAAAAGGTCAAGGCAGATGACTTTATGCAATGTCACCTCAGTAACAACTATACAAAAATAGACAACCATTCCCCCTCCCTTTTTACTAAACCGCGATAGCGTTTTTTTAGCGCAGGGAACTGCGCTGAATGCCCCATGCTGCTCTTGAAGCTCATAGGCTCCCTGCGCTAAAAAATGCTATTGCGATTTAGTAAAAGGGGACCATAGTGCAAAATATAGACAGCATATATAAATTCTCAAAACGGACACATTTTGATCACTAAATTGAAAATAAAATCATTTTCCTACCTTTGGTAATTTCATCAGTCTCTAGTTGCACTTTATTCTTCTGACTGTGCATCCAATATTTCTTCCCTTTTTTCAGCCTCCTGTATGCTTTCTCTCCTCCAGACCTCATTCCCTCCCCAAACTTTTTCTTTGTTTCACCCTGCCCCCTTCTTTCTTTTTCTCTCTCTCCATACCCCCTTTCATTCTGTATGTCTGTCTTTCTCTCTCCGTGCCCCATTTTTCTTTGTTTCACCCAGCCCTTTTTTTTTTTTTTTTTTTGGCTCCCTTTCCCCCCCTTTCTTTCTTTCTCCTTGCCCTCCCCTATGCCACCACCATTGGGAAAATGCTGCCACCGCCACTGGGGAATAGGCTGCCACTGCCTTTGGGAACAGGCCGGCGCCGAGTTCGCCCTGCTTCTCTTCCCCACGGGGCCGACCAACTCTCGCCACTCGACGTCAATTCTTACATCGGAGAGGACGTTCTGGGCCAGCCAGGCAGCGATTGGCTGGCCCAGAACGTCCTCTACAACATCAGAATTGACGCGGGTGGCGAGAGTTGGTCGGCCCCACAGGGAAAAGCAGGGAGAACTTGGCACCGGCCTGTTCCCAAAGGCGGCGGTGGCACTCAAGTGGCTAAAGAGACGCAGTTTGCCAGCCTAGGGAGAACACTGGAGGGTGGCCAGCTGTGCACCCCCTTGGGGCGTAAAACCGGGGCAGACTGCCCCCACCCCCACCTTGGTATGCCACTGTCTGTACCTCACTCCCTCCCTATGACCAAAAATTCTCCTTTCTTCTATTCCTCGTGTACACAACCATCTCTTTCCTCCCTTCCTCTCTCCCAAGTCCTTGCCTTCTGTGTCCAAAAACACATTCCCTCCCCCACCTCAGCATCTCTTTCCCTCCCTTCCTCTCTCCCAAGTCCATGCCTTCTGTGTCCAAAAACACATTCCCTCCCCCACCTCAGCATCTATTTCCCTCCCTTCCTCTCTCCCAAGTCCATGCCTTGTGTCCAAAAACCCATTCCCTCCCCCACCTCAGCATCTCTTTCCCTCCCTTCCTTTCTCCCAAGTTCATGCCTTGTGTCCAAAACACACTCCCTCCCCCTTTTGTGTTCCCCGTTTGTCTCCCAGCCCATCTTAGCAACTTTCTCAGCAAAATGTAGCTTGAGCCACATAGGCTTGTCTTCTAAACATATAGAAACATAGAAAGATGACGGCAGAAAAGGGCCACTGCCCATCAAGTCTGCCCACTCCATTTACCCACCCTATTAAGTCTGAGTGCTAATGACTTAGTTCCTTAACTCGACCGTCGCAGGGATCCCACGTGGATGTCCCATTTATTCTTAAAGTCGAGCACACTGGTGGCCTTGATCACCTGCACCGGAAGTTTGTTCCAGTGATCTATCACCCTTTCTATTTCCTGCCTGTCCCGCCGCGCACACATAGCCGATCGGAAATCTTCCCCGACTTCAGCGCTGACGTCGGAGGGCAGGCTTTGCTTAAGCCCTCCCTCCGACGTCAGCGCTGACGTCGGGGAAGATTTCCGATCGGCTGTGTGAGCGGCAGGGCAGTCGGAGTAGAAGACGAGCCTCGCGGCTCGAGTTATATTTAACCCCGCGGGTACCCCATCGTCCCCGTTCAGCTCTCTCTCCTGTGCACCCCCTGGTAGTACTGCCCTGATGGCGGCCCTGCACGTGCCAGCTGCAAGGCCTTCGCGTTCCACAGTTGGCACGCGTGCCATAGGTTCGTCATCGCTGCTCTAGGATAAACATATTCAGGGTTTCCTGTCTCTCCTCGTACGTGTTCTGGCGCAAGCCTCCTATCATTTTCATCACCCTCCTCTAGACCGTCTTCTTACGTCCTTCGCCAGATACGGTCTCCAAAACTGAACACAAAACCAAGTGGGGCCTCACCAACGACCTACACAGGGGCATCAACACCTTCTTCCTTCTACTGGCTATGCCTCTCTTCATACAGCCCAGCATCCTTCCGGCAGCAGCCACCGCCTTGTCGCACTATTTTTTTGCCTTTAGATCTTTGGACACTATCACCCCAAAGTCCCTCTCCTTGTCTGTGCATATCAGCTTCTCACCTCCCAGCATATACGGTTCCTTCCAATTGTTAATCCCCAAATGCATTACTCTGCATTTCTTTGCATTGAATTTTAATTGCAAGGAATTAGACTATTCCTCTAACTTTTGCAGATCCTTTTTCATATTTTCCACTCCCTCTTTGGTGTCTACTCTGTTACAAATCTTGCTATCATTCACAAAAAGGCAAAGTTTTCCTTCTAACCCTTCAGCAGTGTCACTCACAAACATATTGAACAGGATTGGCCTTAGCACCGAACCCTGAGGGACTCCACTACTTACCTTTCCTTCCTTTGAGCGACTTCCATTAACCACCACCCTCTGGTGTCTGTCCAACAGCCAGTTTCTAACCCAGTTCACCACTTTGGGTCCTAGCTTCAGTCCTTCAAGTTTGTTCAAGAGCCTCCTATGAGGAACTGTATCAAAAGCTTTGCTGAAATCATAAGTAAATTACATTTAGCATATATCCTCAATCCAGCTCTCCGGTCACCCAATCAAAAAATTCAGTCAGGTTCATTTAGCACGATTTACCTTTTGTAAAGCCATGTTGCCTCGGATCCTGTAACCTATTAGATTCAAGGAAGTACACTATCCTTTCTTTGAGCAACACTTCCATTATTTTTCCAACAACTGGAGACAGCAATGTCTTAAAAAAAAAAACAAGTTGGGTGAGATTCTTCGCAGTGGCCTAGGCACCTGATTGGCCCAGGCACCTAAAGCCCCTCCTTCCTAGTGCATTTTGGGATTTACTGAGAGTGGACTAAGACTCCGGTTAGCCCAAGTGCCTAATGCTCCTCCTATGGGAGGGGCCTTAGGTGCCTGGGTCAGTCAGGGCTTTAGGCACCTCTCTGGTGTATCCCTGGATACACTGGGAAGGGGATGGTCTGCCATTATGAAGAGTTATGGGAGTAGGCATCCCTCATACTACAAAAGGTATGAGGGTGTCAGATGGGGTTGGGATGCAAGGCGAGGGGATTGGGGTTGGGAGTTCAGGGGTGTCGATTGGGATGGTCATGGGTTTGGGGGCTTATGGCAGGAGAGAGTGGGTGGGGGTGGGGGTTATTTCAGGGTTTTGGCAAGAGGGAATGGGCAATCCCTCCTGCTGCAGACAGTCTATGGGGTTTAAGGGTGCCGGCCAGGAGGGAGAGGACATCCCTCATTCCACGGACAATCTCGGGATTCCCTGCTGCAGCTGCAATCGCTGCTTCTCAGCTGATCACAGCAGGGAGATTCTCTTGCCACGATCAGCTCAGTGGCTGCGACAATTTGAAAAGTAGGCCTACCATCAGGATGCTGTTTATAGAATTTGCCCCTTTTTGTTTAAAAGATTCAGTCAGGGTTTTGAGGTATTTTTATCTGTCATTTGGGTCAGAGCAGACACAGTGGTATCATGTGATTTGACTGTGTATGATGGATTTTTTTTGTGTGTGTGAGGGGTGGAAGCTGAAGTTGTGGAGATAGCTGCAGTTGTGGAGAAAGCTGTAGGTTTTCTGTATATAGATGTTTGTATAACCCATTGTTTATTAGATTATAGATACCTATCTTTTGTCAATCACACTTAGGCACCTATTACTGAATCACAACTAACTTAAAACTTAGACACCTGTAATATAGGTCATGGTTTTAAAGGCCTACATTATAGGCACGTAAGTCCTTTAGAGAATCACACCTGGTGATGCCTAAGTCCTTCTCCACCCCTAAACACACCTACTTTGGAGTTAGGTGCCACTAGGCACCATGTGATAAGGGGCCTATCTTTTGCAGAATCATGCCTAAGAAGGTAGGCACCTATCACCCAATTAAATTGTATTTTTTCAAATATGAGCTTCTTAAAGCTCATAATTACCGTATTTTCTCGCATATAACGCGCGTGTTATATGTGGTGTTTACGTACCGCGCATACCCTCGCACGTTATACGCGTGAGCGCGTTGTACAAATTATTTTTTACATAGTTCCCCTCCCGACGTCCGATTCACCCCCCGCAGGACCGCTCGCACCCCCACCCCGAAGGACCGCTCGCACGCACTCCCACCCGCACCCGCACCCACACCCCCACAGCCTCCCGACCCCCCCCCCATCATGTAGAAGCTCCTACCGGTGTCCTGCTGCTTCCTCTTGGCGGTCCCGACACCCGATACGATCGGGGCAAGAGGGAACTCAAGCCCTCTTGCCCCAGTCAACCGCGGCACACCCGACACGATCGGGGCAAAAGGGAGCCCAAGCCCTCTTGCCCCGCTGACTCCCCAACTCACCGACAATATCGAGCCAGGAGGGAGCCCAAGTCCTCCTGGCCCTGGTGACCCCCCCCTCCCGCTAGTTGTTCGGGCCAGGAGAGAGCCCAAACCCTCCTGGCCACGGCGACCCCCTACCCCCACCCCGCACTACATTACGGGCAGGAGGGATCCCAGGCCCTCCTGCCCTCGACGCAAACCCCCCTCCCCCCAACGACCGCCCCCCCAAGAACCTCCGACCGCCCCCCACAGCCGACCCGCGACCCCCCTGGCCGACCCCTACGAAACCCCCACCCCCCTTCCCCGTACCTTTGTGTAGTTGGCCGGACAGACGGGAGTCAAACTCGTCTGTCCGGCAGGCAGCCAACGACGGAATGAGGTCGGATTGGCCCATCCGTCCCAAAGCTTCGCCTACTGGTGGGGCCTAAGGCGCCTGGGCCAATCAGAATAAGCCCGGGCGCCTTAGGTCCCACCTGGGGCGGGGCCTGAGGCACATGGGCCCAACCCGACCATGTGCCCAAGGCCCCGCCCCCAGGAGGGACCTAAGGCTCCCGGGCCTATTCTGATTGGTCCAGGCGCCTTAGGCCCCACCAGTAGGCGGAGCTTTGGGACAGATGGGCCAATACGGCCTCATTCCGTCGTTGGCTGCCTGCCGGACAGGCGGGTTTGGCTCCCGTCTTTCCGGCCAACTACACAAAGGTACGGGGAAGGGGGGTGGGGGTGTCGTGGGGGTCGGCCAGGGGGGTCGCGGGTCGGCTGGGGGGGCGGTCAGAGGTTCTTGGGAGGGCAGTCGTTGGGAGGGGGGTTTGCGTCGAGGGCAGGAGGGCCTGGGATCCCTCCTGCCCGTAATGTAGTGTGGGGTGGGGGTAGGGGGTCGCGTGGCCAGGAGGGTTTGGGCTCCCTCCTGGCCCGAACAACTAGCGGGGGGGGGGGGTCGCCAGGGCCAGGAGGACTTGGGCTCCCTCCTGTCCCGATATTGTCGGGGAGTTGGGGAGTCGGCGGGGCAAGAGGGCTTGGGCTCCCTTTTGCCCCGATCGTGTTGGGGAGTCGGCGGGGCAAGAAGGTTTGAGCTCCCTCTTGCCCCGATCGTGTCGGGGGTGCCGCGGTTGGCTTTGGCAAGAGGGCTTGAGCTCCCTCTTGCCCCGATCGTGTCGGGTGTGCCGCGGTTGGCTGGGGCAAGAGGGCTTGAGCTCCCTCTTGCCCCGATCGTGTCGGGGAGTCGGGGGGGGGCAAGAGGGCTTGAGCTCCCTCTTGCCCCGATCGTGTAGGGGGTGCCGCGGTTAGCTGGGGCAAGAGGGCTTGAGCTCCCTCTTGCCCCGATCGTGTCGGGGAGTCGGGACCGCCAAGAGGAAGCAGCAGGACACCGGTAGGAGCTCCTACATGATGGGGGGGGTCGAGAGCCTGTGGGGGTGCGAGCGGTCCTTCAGGGTGGGGGTGTGGGTGCGGGTGGGAGTACGTGCGAGCGGTCCTTCGGGGTGCGAGTGCGTGCGAGCGGTCCTTCGCGGTGGGGTTGTGAACGGTCCTGCGGGGGGGGAGTGAATCGGACATCGGGGGGGGCATCAGGCTTTCAGGGTGGGGACAGGACTTCAAGGGGGAGAGGAGAGTCGAGGCGGGCGAAAGGAGAGTCGGGGCGGGGGAAAGGAGAGTCGGGCGGCGACTGGAGAGTCGGGCAGCATGCGAGGTATACGGGTGCGCGCGGTATATAAAAATTTCTGTACATAGATTTGTGTTTTTCGCGCGCTATACCCGTGTGCGCGTTTTACACGGGTGCGCGTTATCTACGTGAAAATACGGTAGTCAATTTATTAATTGTTAGGTGCCTAACTAAAGGGGCCTATCTTTAGGTCCCTCTTATAGAATTTCCCTGTGAAGGTTTAAGAATAACCTATATAAGTCCAGATATTTCTTCTCTGAGGGTGCCAATACTACATATGATTGGTCTACCAGGGTTGCCCAGTTTGTAGATTTTGGGTAGCATGTAGAATGGTTAGGTATGAGTTTCTTTAAATATGGTTGTATTTGCTTTGGGAATGTTTTGATAAGGTTATTCAGTAATCTAGTGTGGGTTCTTTAGTCAGTTTCCTATAGTATGTTTTGTCTGAGAGTTGTCTGTATCCTCCTTCAATATATCTCTGTGTGTCCAGACAGAAAGTATTCTGTTTCATGCAGCGAGTGGTGGACACCTGGAATGCTCTCCCAGAGGAAGTAATTGCAGAATCCACTGTCCTAGGATTTAAGGGTAAATTAGATGCTCATCTTCCTTGAGACTATCTCAAAGGGTAGACAAGACTTAGCTACCACTTCAATGCCCTTATGTATTATGTAAATTCTTCCACGATCCTCAGCGGCACCACTTGGAGCTCAAAACAATCTCATTGCTCCAAGCTTTACGTGTCAACTCGTCATTGGATCACTATTCCTTAGTGTTTTTTTGCGATTTTCTTAACTTTTGTATATTAGTGTACAGTATTAATAAAATTATTTAAGACTTAAACGTTAAATTAGAAGCATATTACTTAGCTTTAGTCATGTGGTCTCTGGCAGGGAATTATAACACCAACATGTTTCGCTATAGAGCTTTATCAAGGATAACCCCTCACTATTATACCGCCAAACTCTATATCTCTGCAGATATAGTGGTCACAGAGTTTGGCAGTATAATAGTGAGGGGTTATCCTTGATAAAGCTCTATAGCGAAACATGTTGGTGTTATAATTCCCTGCCAGAGACCACATGACTAAAGCTAAGTAATATGCTTCTAATTTAACGTTTAAGTCTTAAATAATTTTATTAATACACTAATATACAAAAGTTAAGAAAATCGCAAAAAAACGTTAAGGAATAGTGATCCAATGACGAGTTGACACGTAAAGCTTGGAGCAATGAGATTGTTTTGAGCTCCAAGTGGTGCTGCTGAGGATCGTGGAAGAATTTACATAATACATAAGGGCATTGAGGTGGTAGCTAAGTCTTGTCTACCCTTTGAGATAGTCTTTATTGACTGATTACCCTTGTGAAGTGTAAGGAGTGTGCTATTACATCTTCCTTGAGAAGCATATAGTGATATGGGGGCTAAAACTAGGCTAGGGTTCACCTGGTGGGGCCACTGCGTGTGCGGATCATCAGACTTGATGGACCCAGGGTCTGATCCGGAGATGGCAATTCTTATGTTCTATTCAGACAGAAAGTATTCATTACTCCCTTATGGTGTAATTCATTCACTTGATCATAGGCATTACAAAACCTCCAACCTGTGCATACAACTACCCATTATAGAATTTGCACTTTGTGCAATCATCCCGACACCTACATTTTGGCGACCTTTTGAGAATATACTCTTATGTGTGTGGAAGAAATGAAAGTTTGGGATTATCTAATTACTGTTTCATTTCATGTGTAACCTTTTATATTGTGTTTATAGGTAGACAAAGGGTATCCATTGCTTTCCTGGCTGTTAGTACCATGACTTTATTCATCTATGAGCTCACAGGAGCACTATAATCATACTCATATTGTAAGTCTACCAGAGCCTTATAAAGTGGCCTTTTGAAAATCATTCAGTGCCTGTACAATAGCACTAGTTTTCTGTGTCTAAAGCCAATCTAAGATGTGTGCTATATGATGTACAATCTTTATGAAAGGGAGCATATTGTACGCCTTCTCTGGAAAAACTTCGGCAGAGCAATGAGGATGCCAACTCTATGGAGACATGTAAGTTTGAGCAAAGCTTCATGTGTAGCAAATAAAGCTCACATTATGAATCAGTATTTCAGTTGAAACTCCTTGCATAATTTCTGAGTTTAAGAGATGGTGAATGCACGTGTTTTTGCAGCTTTGAGATTTTTGGAGATGCTCTCCTTTTCTCATGTTTCAAATGACACCAGTTTGGAATGTACACTTCCCCCCTCCCCATTCGCGGTTTCCCTACTCGCGATTTCACATAATTGCAATTTTATTTTGGGGGGGGAGGAGGGAAAAAAAATCCCATATTTTTGTCTTCCCCCCGGCATCCTGGCCTTACCTGGTGGTCTAGCTGGTTTTCGGGGCAGGAGCGATCTTCCTACGCTCCTGCCCCATGCAGATAGCCATTAGGAAATGGCTGTGGGGAGTTCCCGTAGTCTCTCGAGAGACTACGGGAATTCCCCACGGCCATTTCTTAATGGCTATTTGCACGGGGCAGGAGCGTAGGAAGATCGCTCCTGCCCCAAAAACCAGCTAGACCACCAGGTAAGGCCGGGATGCCAGGGGAAGGCGGAAGGGAGGCAGGGGTGGGTCAGAGCCGGATATTCGCAGTTTTTCGCCATTCGCGGTCCGGCTCTGCCCCTATCCCCCGCGAATAACGAGGGAGAAGTGTAAGTGTAACCTATCATCCCATGTGTAGAGTGCTACGTATAATATAATGGAGTTATTTTTGAAGGAAAAGAGAGCCCCTGGTGGGGAAAAAACAACTGTCTTAAGACCCTTACTACCTGACTGCAACACATATGCTTTTCTAGGCTATAGACAATATTTTTTTTTTAGGTAAAATTATCTTACTCACCCTTTTATGAAGCCACATTAGGCTTTTTTTATTGCCAGCTGTGGTGATAAAAGCTCTAATGCTCATACTGCTGCGGTCAGCGATAAAAAAGCCTAATGCAGCTTGTTCTGTCCTCATGTTATGTGGGCATATGCTCAGTTTCTTATATAAGAACTAGTTAAGTGTTTGTAATAGATGTGTAAGTAATGTGTGCTCTATGGACTTAAATTCCCAGAGGGCTTTGCTTTCCCTGAGAGCTGGGCTGCTTCCTCGGAGCCTAAGCCCTCCCTTTCTCCAGTCTGGGAAAGAGCAGCTGAGTCTCTGTCTTGCACCCAGGGAGAGAAAGTGAAGGGAGTCCTGCAGGCACCTGCAATAGCCTTCTCTGTAGCTCATACTGCCAGATGTTACAATCTTTGCTGCCTCCTGCTGGCGCCGCTTTAAGTAGCTCACTGCCATTTCTAGGATGTCGGCTTTATCTGGCTTAGAAGGGAGCTGATGTCTCCGGAGCTCCAGCAACAGCCTGAGCTGTTCGATGCTGTGGTTGATGCGATCCCTCATCAGCTTCTCCACGGCCGGATTCCTGAGCTTTTTAATTGCTCTCTCTGTGCTGCTCTCGGAATACTGCAAGAAAAGCAATAAAAACATACTTCATCTGATCCCCCCTGCCCTCGATCCATGGACTACAAAGAATTGTATATTGGTAACCAAACCAGTCTGTGTCATGTAAGGATAACTACACCTAATAAGTGCCAACTAGGATGAAAACTTGTATTGTAATCTTGTACTGATATTATGTATGTTTAACCTGTGACCCGTTCTGCGCTCTTTGGGGACAACGTGATAAAAAACAAATTAAATAAATAAATAAATATTGCAGAGCACATGTCTAGATGAGAACCTGAGTGTAGTATTGTTCTCCCACCAGGTTTTTTCACCCTTTAGTTCTAACGATCTAACAGCTTAGATTTATGTTTAAGTCTGAAGATAGCTTAACTCTGATATGCTGGTAGAGTAAGAAGATGTGTAACAGGCTTGAACTGCATTGAATCCATCCGACTGTAAGTTTGTTTTTCTTCATTTATTAAAGAACTGTTCAATCAATTCAGAGTCTGGCTGGGGACACCAAGATTACAGAATTAGGGGTTGACTAAACAGGAACCTCTTACGGTGGCCAATATAACTTAGATGAGTCCTTGCTTTCAGCACAAAGACCTGAGATCTATGCAGTGAGCTGTATCTGTGTAGTATGATTTAAACAGCACACAACTTCATACAAGGGGGCCTTAATTTGTAGCATCACCATGAAAAGGCACAAGAAAAAAAAATAATGTAAGCACATTAAAATAAGTTCAAATTGTAATATAACCATAGGATATTTTTTTTTAAAGTCTATACAGTGGTACCTTGGTTTACGAGTGCACCAGTTTGCGAGTGTTTTGCAAAACGAGCAAAACATTTGCAAACTTGGTGCCTCGTAAACCGAGCTTGTCTCGCTGTACGAGTGCCCCCCCCCCCCGGCGATCCGGCATCCCCCCCAGCGATCCGGCATCCCCCCCCCCCGCGATCCGGCATCCCCCCCGCTCGCTTTGCCCCCCTCACCGCGATCCTACTTCCCTCTCCCCCCCCCGAGCAGTCAATGACACCCTTTACTCGACTTGGCACCAGTGCCGGTGTCCGAAGATCCTCCCTCTTCTGGCGCGGCCTGGGCTGGGCGGTGCGTTGGAGATCCTCCTTCTTCTGGTCTCGCTTTCAATCTCGGAGAGAGCGAGACCAGAAGGCTTTGAGCATGCGCAAATGCTCAAAGCCAGTCCAGCCCAGCCCAGCCCAGCCCAGAAGAAGGAGGATCTCCGACGCACCGCCCAGCCTCGCCAGAAGAGGGAGGATCTTCGGGCACCGGCACTGGTGCCAAGTCGGGTAAAGGGTGTCATTGACTGCTCGGGAGGGGGAAAGTAGGATCGCGGTGGAGGGGTTTAGAACAGCGTCGGATTCCTCAAGGGGGGGGGGGGGGAGAATGGAGCAGCGCCGGTAGCCTCGGGGAGGGGAGGGGGGGGAGGAGGTGGAACCAATCAAAGCAATTTCCCTTACTTCCTATGGGGAAACTTGCTTTGATATACGAGCAATTTGGTTTACGAGCATGCTTCTGGAACAAATTATGCTCGTAAACCAAGGTTCCACTGTACTTTCTTTTCAGCAGGTAGTTCTCTTATCTTTCTGTTATAGCTTGGCAGCCCAAATCCAGACTGGATTACTCTATAATGTTTGCTTCTTGTACTTCCCTTGGGTATCCTAATTTCTCAGACTCGTCTAGAAGTTTGTTTTTTTTAAATCCCACAACAGTATTAATCCCTTCCAGTACATAGGGAAGTATCTTAGTCTGTTAGTGCATTAGACCTCATTCCAAACACGTGTAATTCCCAAATCACTCTCTGACATTACTCCACCCAAGAGCAAGGCACAGAGAAAATACTAGGTTCCCAAAAGTCAAAAATCTCTAACCATTTCTCAAGTTCCCTTTAATGTCTGGTCAGGATGCAAGGCTTGGTCCCTCATAGATCAGTCTGGACTTTTGAGGTAGATGAGCATATACAGACCTCTTAAGTTATATCACTCTTGATATACATTGCAAATTTAGACTGGGTTCTTCCAGACTTGATCCTCTTTTATAGGTCAGGCCAAGTCAACCTGGGAAACTCTTCTTCTTGTTCAAAACCTAACTGGTCATGAAGAGAAGCAGTTCCCTGCCACTTCTAAATAACCATTGAGTCCCTATCTGTTCTACAGCACACAAACATAAAGGCATAGGGGCAAATTCTATAAATGGCAGCCCGATTGTAGGAGCAGCAGGCGTCCTACCGCCGTCTAACCAGCCAATTGAGATACACATTTTCTAAAAAAACAAACCCGAGGCAGGCTGCATACACTGTAGGCATCTGTCGCAGGTTGCTTAAAATACACAAGGCTGTCCAGACAGATTTGCTGGGTCATCAGGCAGCCAAGTGGTATAATTAATATCTGGTTATATGAACAAGAAATCAAAAATAAGTTTGAGATTAAGGAGCAGATTTCTGTTACTCAGTGGCCAAGGATTTGGTCTTGGAGGATGAAGTGTACAGCGTCAGCATCTATGAGACAAACCTGTTTTTTTTTTGTTGCATAGAAGTTTTTAGACCCCTGTTTGTTTGCAGAAATTAGATAGTTCTAAGTCAAATAGATGCTGGCACTGTCATCTTGATATAGGGACACTGGATCATCTATTGTCCTTTGATTTTCAGTTTTTGGAGATCTATATGGGGACATATTACTCTGATTCTGGAGACTGTGGTTCCGATGTCATATGAAGCAGTATTATGTGGGTCGCTGTTATCTCCTACATCTCCAGTAGACAGGCATAAAAACAGGTTATTGGGTATAATGACTAGGGTAGCCATCCAAATGATTACGAAAAACTAGAAGAATTGTGACCGCTTAAATTTCAATTTTTGGTAGAATTTGATATGCTTGTGTTATCGTTACGAGAAAATGGTGTCTGAACAAAGAGGTAATATTAAGTGTTTAATCTGACGTGGGGTCCATTGACCAATTTTATAGATTCTAATTGAATGGTTTTCCCCTTTACTTTTGGTTATACTTTTTACATCCAGGGAAGGGAGGTGGGTGGGAAGGAGAAGGATAATGTATAGGGACTGGTTTATTTATGAGTTGTTAGTACTATTGTATGGGTATCTTGAATATATGAAAATCAGGGGGAGGGGTGTGTGAAAATTATTCTTATGTATTTCACTGATTGATATAAGTGCTGTTTTTTCAGGCAACTTGTTATGCAATTTTTGTATGCATTGTTTTTAGAATGAAAATTAATAAAGATATATTTTTTTTAAAAATGTACAAGGCTGGATGTGGGTGTGGTTTCACCCATAAGTGGCCTTAGCTGAGCTTAAGTGGAGGCATCTCCCTAGGGCTGTGATAGGCATCTGAAATGTAGGCCAGCAAAATGCTGGCCTACATTTCAAATAGACGTGGCTGCTAAACTGATCGCTGATAGGAAATCTCCCTACCACGATCAGCTGAGTGGCCATGGCAGGGAACCCCTGAACCCTACCACAAGTCAGCTGGCAAGAGAGATGCCCACTTCCTCCCACCACCACCCCTGACCCCCCCCCCCTTCACACATACACACTGTCCTCGGCAATAAGGGTGCCTCTTGCCGGAACCCCCAAAATAACCCCTGGCAGGAGGGATGCCCAATTCCTCCTTCCAGAACCCCCAAAACAATCCCTGGCTGGAGGGATGTACAATCCTTCCTGCTCCCACCCCTGAAACAATCCTGTCAGTAGAAGAGATGCCCACTCTTTCCTGCTGTCACCTCATCCCCCGAACATGACCCCCAAACCTCCAGAAGCCCACCTGGACCCCCCCCCCTGTGGATGGGGGGCTTGGAGGGTGCTTGCAGGAAGGAGTGGGCATCCCTCTTGCTGGGGGAGAGGGGTTTCAGAGGTTCTGGCAGGAAGGAGTGGACTTCCCTCCTGCCATGGATATGGGGGGGGGGAGAAGTCCAGGAGTGGCAGCAGGATGGAGTGGGCTTTCCTCCTACCAGCCGACTTGTGGTTAGGTTCAGGGATTCCCTGCCGTGGTTCCTCAGCTGATCGCGGAAGAGATTTCCTTGTCACGATCAGCTCAGTGGCAATGCAATTCTCTAAACAGCACCTGTGACATGGATGCCAGTTAGAGAATCGTGGGAGGGGGGGTTTAGGCGGACAGACGCGATTCTGTATAGGACGCCTATGTGCCATTCTCAAAAGCTGCTTAGGCAGCTTCTGAGACCGGGTGTCCTATACAGAATCGGACCCTAAATGCACAATTACCATATCTATGATAGCCTTTTGGTAACAAAGGGGGTAATTTCATTAGGAGTCACTTAGGTTAGGTGCAAAAAATGCATGTAAAGGCTGATATTTTGTCATTTATACATACAAGTGGCCACTTAACCCCACCCTCTTTTACAAAGCCGTGGTAGCAGTTGTCACATGGCATTGTTCCAACACCCAATAAATTCATGTGGGTGTCGGAGTGATTACTGCGACTTTGTAAAAAAAGCCCTAAATGTGTAAATGACATTTCTCAAAATATCAACTAATGTGAAAGTTTGTAAATTTTATGGTGCTTACTTTTACTGTGGGTATGCACAGTGGCAGAATTAAGACAGAGCGTGAGTAGAGACCACACTTAAGTGCATAGATTATAGAATACCAGAATTTATGTGTGTATTTATTGACAGTAAGTGCTAGCATTTATGCTATTTATTCAAGCTGTTATGCTGTTTATATAATACTCATATACTACATCCAAGTGACCCCCCACACTACTGGCATTCATGCACAATAAATGGAGAAAAGACCTCAGTGTCTAAAAGGGATAAAAAAAAAAATGCCCAAATAGACAAGCCCATCTCAAAAAACCAACTTTGAGGCAGGCAGACACATCCTTGGTCAAAAACTCCAAGATAAGTGGAAAAATATCATACAAATTTCAATTATGTTTAAAGAATACCAAAATCAAATCACACTTATCTTAAAAAATGGTGTTCATAGTAGTCTTCATCTTAGTGCTGGGGTATAATAACAGGAAACAACCCGCACAGTGGAGCCTGAGCCAGGCACAGCGGCTACAAACTCCTTGCCACTTGCTGTGTATCTCCACAATCTCTAACAGGGCTCCCTGTTTCGCAACCGAGCTTCATCAGGGAGGTGAAGCTGGTTAACTAACACTCAATTCCCTGATGAAGCTCGGTTGCGAAATAGGGATCCCTTTTGGAGATTGTGGAGATACACAGCAAGTGGCAAGGAGTTTGTAGCTGCTGTGCATGGCTCAGGCTCCACTGTACGGGTTGTTTCCTGTTTTTATACCCCAGCACTAAGATGAAGACTACTATGAACACCATTTTTTAAGATAAGTGTGATTTGATTTTGGTATTCTTTAAACATAATTGAAATTTGTATGATATTTTCCACTTATCTTGGAGTTTTTGACCAAGGATGTGTCTGCCTGCCTCAAAGTTGGTTTTTTGAGATGGGCTAGTCTATTTGGGCAATGGTTTTTTGTATCCCTTTTAGACACTGAAGTCTTTTCTCCATTTATTATGCATGAATGTCAATAGTGTGGGGATCTCTTGGATGTAGTATATGAGTATTGAATTTTTTGACATCCTTTATAGTGCTTATATATACATGCATTCTTTTGTACCTACAGTCGTGTTTTATAAAGTCAAGTAGGCACATACTTGGTTAAATAGACATGTAAAAAGGCATGCTAACTAGGTGCAACTTTATAGTCAAGTTGGTGCATAGCATTAAAGGAACCTCATCTGTTTTCTTAGTATAGATGATTCAAGAAATGTTCACTTATGTTTTAGTGTCTTTTTGCTGGAATCTAAAATTTCCCCCTGCTCTTTGCCTCATAATAGTTAGTATTTAAAGGTAAAGGGTGACAGAAGATGGAGTTTTAGATTTCAGCTTGAAAGAAATGGTGTGGCAGCCGTGTTAGTCCACTCTTAAAATAATATGTATAAATAAAAAGAAATAAAACAAAACAAAAGGAATCCAAGTGAAATCTTTTTTATTGGACAATTTGATTCCATGGGTCTTCTTGGTAGACAGTAGGTCCCCCCTCCTGGGCTACCTATCCTGAGTTCAAATTCTACCATTCTATCAAATAAAATGTAACCCCTGTTGGTTTAAAACAAGTACCTGCCAGCAGTGGAAGTTCCGGATGACATCGGGACCAGCAGGAGCAGGCTGTGGCCAGGAAGTGTGGCTCTTGAGCTGCTACATTGTGGTTAAAGGGCAGCAGGAGATGCACCAGGCAGAGGAGAGGCTGTGGTGAGCCACGATAATGCTCACTGTGGTTGTAGGGAGCTCTGGGAAGCTGCCGTGCATGTCCAATGATGTCATCATGCATGCACAGCGGTGATGTCATCAAGTTTACATGCATGCAAGACACCAGGATCCAGTTGGGCCTTGTTGAGGCCCAAATTAAAGGATATTTGTAGCCCAGGAGCTGAGGAACATCACAGGATAGTAACAGCTGATGTGGGGAGACTCCGGACAACTCCATAAAATTCTGGTTCCAGATTTTTTTGGGCCACATATTTTAAAGGGTACATGCATGCTAAAAAGATGTGGTCAGCATGTGGAAATAATGGCTTGTGAGCAGAGCCGTGCACTTGTAGAAAGGGGCACATGCACAGTGTTGGGAGCCTGACAGGTAGGAAAAAAAGTTGTTGGTTTTTCTCTTGGGGGTTTCTTGGGGGTTTTTCTCTTGGGGGGTTTTCTCTTGGGGGTTTCTTTGATCAGGGGATTTGTAAGTGTATTTTAGGCAGGGACAGCTGCTGTGTTTTGCAGTATCAACTGTGCAAAAAGTTTAGAACTCTCCAGGAGAGTTATAAATGGCTGAGTTAGTCAGTTGGGTAAGTTTCTTAGTGTGAGAAGGACTTGTGTTATAACATTACATTACATTGGTGTCTTCTATCCCGCCAATCAGTTCTAGGTGGTTTACAACAAGAGTTGGCCTGGGCATTTCCAGGGAGAATACATGGTTAATAGATGTAGTATGCGTCGGGATCTTTGGAGGGTCGATCAGGTTTAGTTAGATCATTTGACAAATTTCTTGAATAGAAAAGTTTTAAGTTTTTACCTGAATGTTTTGTTGTTGGGCGTCATAGTCACCAGATTGGAGAGGTGGCAACAGCTGTACTGAAATTTAAGTGTAATTTTGACAGGTTTGGAGACTTGTCAATGTGTATGTGTGTGTGTGAGTGATCACTGACTGCTATAATTAATTTATGAAGCCTGTGGAGTTTTGGCTTCACATTTTGGATGAGATACTATTGAAATCTGAAGTTTTCAGAATTTTTGTTCTGCTGCAAAGTTAACTGAGCTGTCAGTAAACAGCCTGAAATCTGTTTTGTCAAATAATTTATTTGAATAAGTGGCAGTCAGTGAGATTGTGTTTCCTATGACTGTGACAGCTTCTCTGAAGCTGGGACATTTGTAATTACTGTCATAGGAAGAGACCAAAGGCTAACGACTTTTGTGAGAAATTAATTTTGAAAGATGATATAAAAATGGGCTGAAAAGCCGGGTTTAATGTTTTGGCCTTACTGAGTTTAGCTGAGGTCTCTGAGTTCTTTAATTCAAAAGAAAAAAAAAAAAGGAAGATGCTGTACAGTAATTAAGCACATGCTCAGCATTGGCTGTGAGCGCCGAGTGGGTGTCAAAGGAAAAAAAGTATTGCCCACATTCCTTTCTAAAGTTTTTATATGAGAATTGAGTGTGAGAGAATATTTTTTTTTGGTCTTGGTACTTGGTATTTAGCGAGTTGTTTTTATCCTTTGAGTTATTTAAAGGTTAGGGAGTACCAGTAGGTATTAAAGCTAAGGAGTGTTGAGCTCCAACATTAAAGAAAGGAAAAGACTGAAAAGAAAGAAAGATCGGTGAGATAACAAATTCTGGACATTAATGAAAAGACTGAGACTTGGAGGAGAAAGGAGAGAGAGGGATAGAAAAAATATATATTTACCTGCGCTTTGTGTTTCCTTGACCTGCTGCACCTGCAGTGTCAGAAAGAACCACAAAGTATAAGTCCTGTAATAGAGTTTATGAATGGAGAATAGAATTAATGTAAGAATGACAGCTGTTATAATAGTTATCTCATGTTGTCTTTGTCGTCATTAGTTCTATAAACTGGATCCAGTGAGGGTTGCTGAAAAAGAAAATTATAAGAAAGTTTTAGAATCTAGTATGTCCTTACTGATATACATTAATTTTCATCTATACTGCAAGTATAGTTTGTTGTTTCCCCCTTTACCCTTCCATTTTTTTATGTGCTACATAGTTTTCAGAACAGATGCAATCTCTAGTTGCTCCTGCTTATGCCGACGCCACAATCAAGTTGGCCCTCGTTACTTCCTGTTGCAGCCATTTTGAGATTGAAACTGGCATACCCAGTTGTTCCTGCCCATACCGGTTCCAATCTCATAATGGCTGCCATGAACGCCTATAGCAGTCTCAGTTTCCACAGGAAGTCACAGCAGCCATTTTGACTGCAAAACAAGCATGGGCAGGAACAACTGGGATTGCTTCTGCCCCAAAGAAGCCAGTAGACCACATAAGCTTTTGCAGGTAGGCCTAGGGAAGGTCTTTGGCTGATGGGAGGGCAGCAAGTGGAGAGTGATCGGTGGGGAGGGGGGGGATGGGAAGGATTTTGAGTCAGTTGTGATGCTTAAACTGAACCCAAAATTTGGTCAGCCTGTATTTCAAGGTTCAATATTCAAACATACTTATCAGTATAGAAGTACCTGCTAAAGTGCCACTGACTGGGGTCATCTTTTATCAGTAGTGCTGCCTGGATAGTGCCACTGAAAATTATTGCAGATCATCTCAGTGCTAGCTACATAGTGTAGGAGCAACACAGAGGTTGTGGCAAAAAATTATCCAGGTAGAAGAACATAAGAATAGTCATAATGGGTGAGACCAATGATCCACCTTGCCAAGAATCCTGTTTCTACCAGTGGCCAATCCACCTGGCAGAAACCCAAACAGTAGAAACATTTTATTCTACTGATTTAAGGATATGGCTTCTCCTATGTCTATCTAGATAACTGTTACTTAAAGTTTGGATCAGGGCCAGCCCAACCATTAGACAAAACTAGCAATCACCTAGGACAGCAGCTTCCATCAAATTAACATTAAGTTCTGATAATACCACAAACTAAAATAAACAACAGGAAGTACTTTCACCAGTAGAAAGTGTGTGAAGCTTTGAAATAGATGATTCATACAGATTATTATGGAAGAGATGGTGCTGGGTTGATCATGGTTGTTAGGAGGGTGGAACCCAAAAGTAGTCGGGTTGGGGCACAAAGCTGAAGGTTTGTCTAGGGCAGGGGTAGGCAATTCCGGTCCTTGAGAGCCAGAACCAGGTCAGGTTTTCAGGATATCCACAGTAAATATGCATGAGATAGATTTGCATCTCAAGGAGGCAGTGCATGCAAATCCATCTCATACATATTCATTGTGCATTTCCTGAAAACCTGACCTGGCTCTGGTTCTCAAGGACCGGAATTGCTTACCCCTGGTCTAGGGCAGGGGTAGACAACTCCAGTTCTCAAGGGCTGGAATCCAGTCGAGTTTTCAGGATTTCCCCAATGAATATGCATGAGATCTATTTCATGCACTTCTATCAATGCATATTTATTGGGGAAATCCTGAAAACCCGACTGGATTCCAGCCCTCGAGGACCGGAGTTGCCCATCCCTGTTCTAGTGTATCTAATATCCTTGCCCCAGCCCATAGAGTTTAAACACCGACTCATCAGTTTTTTTATATTTTAAGTGATATTTACATCCCTTATATCTGTTTTACATTACCTCACAGATGGAAATAAATGTTGGATTTAGTAATCACAAATGCAGAATTTCAGAAATCATGCTTGGATTCAGTGATTAAACATGAATTAATGCACTATATGTTAAAGTCTAAGAACAATAATAGGGCTGGGCTACAAATTTAGTGTGTGTGACATTTCAAAGGCTGAAGATGCAATAGCTGTATTGATCTAAGAGAAAACTGAAGCCTCTGTAAGCTGTAGTAGTATTTTTTTTTATACACTAGCAAATATAGTGATATACTTTAGACCATTTGAGGATACAGTGGCCACTTATTCAGATGTGACTATAAAAGTGAAGGAAGAATGCAATTATACCGAAAGGATGCTGTAAGACTGGCAATACCACAGTACAGAATTTCAGAATGTCAAGAAGAAATTGGCTTAACATCAGTTAATGCTATTTAGCAGATATTTAATCATTAGAGGTGTTGGAAGTGTTGTGAACAAGATGTTAAGGTAGTTGCCTCATGAGGATAGAGAAGGTGGTGTTAACACTGTTGATGGGAAATGGAAGCCAAACGGAAGGATCAGCTATAGAAGAACAGGTGAATATAGAGTGTCACAGTAAAGCAGAAATCAATAATAATGGCTGGGGATTCCAGAAGATAAGGGAGCGAGAGAGTTATCAGTGGAATATAACTAAAGGTAGGATTAGAGAAGGAACCATTTTGGAAACTCTCAATAACAGGATTCTGGGCTAAATGGACCATTGGTCTGACTTAGGTCATGTGTGGCTGCTAGCAGGAACCTGAGTGCTGGCCATTTGCTGTCCTAATTTTGGGGTTCTTTTATTAAGCCGCAGTAAGCACTAATGGATGCTTACCGCAGTTTATAATGCACTACCGCAGAGCTTACTCAGATGATCTGTGGTAGTTTTTGCTTGTGTACATGCTACTCACATGCTAAAAAATAATATTTTTTTTTATTTTCAGTGCTGGGGTGGGTATAGAATCGTAGAGTAGATATGTTCTGCACTAATTAGTTAGCACAGTTACATTGCTGTTACTAATTGATTAGTGTATGGTTAATGCATAGGCCCTTACCATTATTGCTGAAATAGAAAAACTGTTTATTTCCCAGTAGTATAAAAAAAAAAAAGTGGCATTAGCACGCAGGAAAGACCTGAACTGAGGATAATGCAGGCCACATTTTAGAGCTGCTTAGTAAAAAGGCCTCTTTATCTGGCAATGTACCCAGTTAGTGGACTGAAAATTGCCACTGACCGAATAAGTTATTTATTAACCCTGACTCTGCCCCCAGACAACCCTGGCACTAATCAGATAGTGCAGTGGTGGTTACTACTGAAATTCAGTGGCACTGTCTGATTTTGTCCTTCTGAATATCATTGTCAGAGTTGATCAAGGTGATTTAACCATGAAAGAACCTTTTCTAACTGGCTACAACCTTTTGAGTACCTACCCTGAGAAGATCTTCTGTTATAGCAGGACTTTTATACAAAGGAAAAATAAAATCTTCTAAAAAAAATTTGTTTCAAAATATGATAGACTGATGACATTTTGGAAGGAGTTATTGACTCATGGCAAATATCCATGATCTAATATAATAAAACCCTAAGCTGCGCATGCGTACTCCCACCTGCATGCTCCCGTTTTCCGTGCGCTGTAGGGCACCGCAGGTAGGAGTGCGCATGCGCGCTTAGCTGTGACAGTGGCCGATTGACAGAGGCAGCAAACACGCTGCAACTCCCCCCTCCCGCCCTCACTCACCCACCGTCAGAAAAACGACCGCATTGGACCGCGAGGAGGTCATTGGGAGTGCTGGCAGCGGACACGTGCACAAAATTGGCGCTCAGGGGCAAGTAAAATGGGAGACGGGTCTTAAACCGCTGGCCTACCTGCTATCCACCTCGCGCAAACCTAAATCCAGGAAAAGTGGCACTACCAGTAGAAGTTTATTGTTAAGATTAAAGGTGCTGCGGCGACTCTTCTCACGAACCGCACCTGCGTCGGAGAAGGCTTCCGACACATGCAGCGATTGTGAGAGGAGCCGTGGACTGAAAAATAAACTTCTACCGGTAGTGCCATTTTTCCTGCTGTGCCCTCTCGATCTCCTTGACCACTGTGAGTGCGATGGTAGGCCACACCGCGGGAAGCAAAGGGAGGGGCTGGGGGAAATGCTGCTGCACAGGGACCTGCTGCTCAAAGAAATGGACGCAGAGGAAAATACTGCTGCTGTTGTTGCAGCACAGGGAAGTGAGGTTGGGGGAGGGAAATGCTGTACAGGGAAATGAAGGGGGAGGGAATGTTACATATGGAGCAGGGAGAGAGACAGATAGAAATAAAGACAGACAGACAGTTGGAGGGAGGGAGACAGAAAGAAAGGAAGAAAGACACAGGGGCAAGAAGAGGGACAGAAAGACAGACAGAGAAAGGGGGTCAGGGAGAGAGAAATACAGCAGGAGGTAGAGAGACAGAAAGAAAGAAAGACAGACAGACATCTATCTATTCTAGCACCTGTTAATGTAACGGGCTTAAAGACTAGTATTCAGATAAATTCATATTGATATATTTAATGATCCTACTATGTATCATTCCGTATAATATGAAAGGTTGCTTTGTATGTGTTGCTTTATGTGCACACCTGCACATATGTTTGCCTTGGAACAGATATAAATTTTTACAGCTTGTATGTCCTAACAGAATCATTCAGGAATATATTTGGTAAAAGTGGTTAGTGCAGCTGGGTTTAAGAAATGTTTGGGCAAGTTTCTGTGGAAAAGTCCATAATCTGCCTTCAGTGACGTAGCAAGGGTAGGAGGTGCTCAGGTGCTCAGGAGCACTGTAATTATTTTTCCATGGACAGTTTTCCATGTGCATTCCTATTTATTGTGTTATTGTTAAGAATGTTTGGAGAAGGGAAACAAGATCTATATTGTGTAAAAAGTTGCATTTCTTATATCTCTGAATCATGTTGTAAAATCTTGATGCTTCCTGTAATAATGAAAATTAGTACATTGAAAACTTTGCAGACAAAGATTCTGCTGTGCTATATATTGACTTTTACCATCTCTATTCTAATGAGTGTGTGGGTTGCAATATGGTAAGGTACAGTAAATCTCCAGATAATTACTGCATAATTGTAAGGAAAACTGACTGACCTCAAACTGTAGTTCATAGCTGCAACTTTTTGAAAAGATAGTTCTACATTTATTCAGGGGACTGAAATAAATACCTATGATGTTTGCACCAAGAACAAAATGTGAAATTTGCCACTCTGTTGACTCTTAAGTTAGATTTAGTCTCGCTTTGATGATGTCGTTTTCTTCATTTCTTTGTCAAGCGATAAATTTTTATTTGTAAGTGCTTGGATCTCTTTCAGATATAGGAGTTCTTGCAATTCTTACGTTTGATATATGGAAGTAATTTTCAAATCTCTGTTTGAAATGCCTTGATTCCATGAGGAATAAAATTCAGTGCATTTTTATGTTCCACAACTTCAGCTTGTTTATTGCTTTTAACTTAATATTTCTAGGGAATTTTTCAACTAAATTGTTTTTATTTTGTGTGACAGATGCATAGTACAATAATCTTCTTCGTGATTCTGAAGAGATTGGAGCAAATGAACATAATTTTCCTGGTGATACTAATTAGTCCAGACTAACTTATATGGTAATTTTCTTGCCTAGATATTAACTCCGAAGTGGCACATCTCGAAGAACAACATAAGGGAAAAGTGTATTAGTTTTACTAGAGGCAAAATTCTATCATACATGGAAACCACATAGGATTCCTTCAATATTAACTTCTACTTTGTTTTCTAAGCAGGAAGCAACCCCTCTAAGCAGAGCGGGAGCCCTCCAACTACACTGCTGCCAGTAGGTGGTGGTGTTTCAGTATTGTATTTTTCAATTACTAGGGATAGGCAGGATCTCATAAGTTCTGTAGAACCTGTTTATCCCTCATCCCATTACATCTGTCTTGGAGGGGAAGAGTCCAGATGGTCAAAATGATGATTTTGCCTGTGGTTTGCTACCAAATGGGTATGTTGCCATTTATTTTCAGGGGTCATTTTATAAAAAATTAAATAATATACTCACCAAATTTATTTGGCTAGGGAAAACTGCGAGAGTTGCTTTAGTATCTTTACAAAGACCAATTGTGGAGGTGGGGTAAATTTTCCCAACTTTTATAGGTACCATCAAGCCTATATAATGCACCAGGGTATGTATTGGATCCTCTCCGAGCTCATGGAAAATCTCTCGGATTGGCTACATTTAAAATGGAAATTGATGTCCCCAATGCGACTGTCTCATGTATTAAGTATTAAGTTGCCCAGATGGGTTAAGGACAATAGTATTTTATTGGACACCTGGAAAACTTTGAAATGTATTAATAAATTAACAGATGTTCTAATTATCAATCCTTGTGGTTAAACTCCAAGATTCAAATAGGCGGATCTGGGATTTCCTGGAAGCAATGGATAAAAGCAGGGATTCAAACACTTGATGATGTTATCTCAAATGAGAAAATGCTTGAGTTTTCACGACTGCAACAAACATTTAGGGTTCCTTTTATCAAGGCACGGTAGGGGTTTAACGCACTAGTCGCTAACACCTCCATTGACGAGGCGTTAGTTTTTTGGCTTGTTGTGGGGGTTAGCGCGTGATGAAATGTCCGATGCACTAACCCCTGTAGTGCGCCTTGATAAAAGGAGCCCTTAATATTGATAATTCTCAAAATTATAAGTAGTTGCAGTTGAAGCAGGCCATTCAGAAGGAGTTCCCTGATTGGCATAATCTAAAAAATTATTATAGTTTGCAGATCCTTTCCTTCCAGATAGATTCATTAGGGCATCAGGCTGCCAGTGGCATAAATTAATATCAGAGTTCTTGAATAAAAAAACAAAAAATGGTCTTCGTGACATTTGGAGTATTGAGATAAAGCAGTATATTTCTGCGTCTCGATGGCCACAAATTTGGACTTGGAGATTGAAATGTACAGTGTCAGCATCTATGAGACAGGCATGGTTTTTTTTAATTACATAGATCTTTTTGGACCCCTGTTAGGTTGCACAAGTTAGATAATTCTAAATCTAATAGATGCTGGCACTGTCATTTAGACATTGGGACACTGGATCATCTGTTGTTCTATTGTCCTTTGATACTTAGCTTCTGGAGGTCAATATGGGGTAGACTTTTTTTTTTTTAATTATGAACCCCTCTCTGTCCAAATTCCAAATATGCGAATGCCACTAAATATTTCTTCTGAGTGCTACTGCACTGTCTGGGTAGTGTTGGTTTTATCTAGAGATGGAGTTAGGGTGGACATGGAAGTTACATGGGCACCAGCAATATAAAGTGCCTGTGCCCTGTCACACAGCTATCCCCTGCTCTGACCAGCAGGCGGCTTAGCTGTGCCGAATCCTGACCTGTCGGTGTGGCTTCCCCAGGAAAGAGGAAGGCTTTTCAGATAAAACAGACCTAGGCACCTGCCTAGTCTGCCAGGCCACACTGAGATACTTTGCCAAAAAGGAGACACGATTCAGGTTTGTTCAAATTCACATATTTAGGCTTTATTGAACAGGGGTTCTGAATACTTTCAGCCACCCTCATGGAATGCAAAAATTAAGCATAAAGCAAAAACAGCATATAGTTGTCAGAATGGCTTGAGCACCAAGTATGGCATACAGTTCCAGTTCCCTGGACTTTCTCTGCTTTAAAGATAGTCCTCTTCACCAGGGTTCAAATAAACATAAATGCCATGAAAATAAACTTCCAAACAATGAAAACAAACTGCATAACAAAGCAGATAAACGAAGTGGCAAACTTTAGAAATAAAGTTCCAGGCTTTTCAGCTAACCTAGCTGGGTAACGTGTATAGTTTTCAGAGCAGACTTCTAGGCTCATTAGTATCAGATGAGCTTTCCAGCCAACGGAGCACAGCAGGGCATCAGATAAGCTGTTACGTTTACAAAGGCTTTAACACAGAGGCTTCACACTATCATAGATATAGTCCCTTAGCAAACCACAACCTCCAGGCAGTCCCAGAGTGAAAGGTTTTCCTTCTCTCCCTAATCAGTAACACCTGGGCTCTGGTTGCAGAGAGCCAGCACTCAAATGCAGCTTAGTGAGACAGATACTCAGCTTCCCTTCAGCTTATGGACTAACCTCCATTCCCTCTGGGTTATAGTCAACTTCTGGACACACTTCAGCAGTGTCCATTGCCTCCTCTTTTCCAGCAGCTGGGTTCAAGCTTGGGAAGTCCTCTGCCATCTCCAGGTCCTCACTACTGTGGGGTTGAGGGAGACTTCTCTCCTCACCTGCCTGTTTGCACTGCTGCTGGTCGTGCCTTTGCCTTGGTTCCTCAGCTTCCCCTCCGTTCCTGCTCCCCTCTCTGTGATTCAGGGCTCTGCTTTTACCTGTGTCATAGCCCCACCCCTCTCTCCTAGGAGCCGGGAGGGTTGGGCAGGAAATCCTTAGGGAAATAACTCTGGTTTCTCCTAGGCTGATAATGTGCATACCTTGCAGGACTAGGTCTCCACTTCTCAGTAAAAGTCCTATCAGGCTTTCCTGGTGTACTTATTCTGATATGGCACTCTCTGCTGGATATTCTTAGGCTCATTCCTTTCCTGCTCTACCTCACTGTCTGAGGGGTAGTCAGCCAATTCAATATCCTTAATTTTAACATGGTCATCTCTCGTGACCAGGGACCGTGCTTTGCTTTTATCCATTACAGGGACAAAGCTGGCTATGGGTTTGTCACAGCTCGCATTGCTAACTGGGCAAGTATGACCATTTAAATAGAAGTCCTATCTTTGCCTGGTTTATCTATGCTAGTAAGGCATTGAATATTAAAGGTACCTACATGTCCGATTGGGACATATAGCACTAGACGCCCAAAGTCGGCAGTGGGAAAATGCCCATTCTTGAAAAATACATCAAATACTTTTTTTTTTCCTTTTGAAAATCGTCTATCTTGTTCGTCCATACCGCCAGTACATCTGTCTTTATACCACATTCTCGACTAAAATTTTGTCAAAGTCCCAAGCTCCCAGAACAGACCATTTGGATGTGGGAGGAGCCAGATTTGTGAAGGACTGGTTACCCAGACATGGCAACAGAACAGTGGGACACCTTACAGGGCACTATTGTGAACTTCACAAAAAGGGTGCCACATAAGTCTCTCACCAGAACTCCCTTATAGGTTATACTGAGCCCCCAGAACACTCCCAAAATCCACTATACCCACCTGTCTACAACCCCAATAGCCCTAATGGCTGCAGGTGGCATCTATATGGCAGTGGGCGCACATGTTCCACCATAAATGTAGTGGTTAGAGTGGCTTATGGGCCTGGGTTCTCCTCTATGGTTCACTAGGCCACCCCCAGGCTATTTAAGCGACCTGTGTGTAGCTCTACTAGGCTTTCCTATACTAAGTGCTGATGTTCTGGAGACAGGTATGCACGTTTTTATTCCGATCTTTTGTGAGGGTGTGAGGGGGGTCAGTGAACAATAGGGGAGTGTGTGTGTGTCTTTACTTTGTCTCTTCAGTAGTTATCTGGTCACTTTGGATACCTTTTGGGCAATTATAACTGTTAATACATATGCTGGACCCCAACACGGACCGTGTTTCGGCCACAAAGGCCTTCTTCAGGGATGCAAAAGGTAACGTTTGTTTTATGTGCCAGGCAAAGGAACTTTGTTCTCACAAGTGAATAACCCCGTGTGTGCTTAATTGTTTATTTGGCGCCATCTACTAGGCTACCTTTTACACCCCTGAAGAAGGCCTTTGTGGCCGAAACACGGACCGTGTTGGGGTCCAGTATATTTTTTATTACAAAGAACTTTATATGCCTGTCACATTTTATCTGTTATTTGCTTGATATTTTGAAATAAACATATTTGTCCACACACTGGTTTGACCTGTGTCCCTTCCCCACACCTTTTTCTGATATCCAGGGCCGCCATCAGGGCAGTACTACCAGTCCTGCATTCAGGGGCCCGGAGGTGACAGGGGGCCCGGGCTCCTCCAGGGTCCTAAGCAGTGTTCCCTCTAAGGCAGCGGTCTCAAACACGCAGCCCGCGTGTGGCTCTCCAGGTTTTATTTGTGGCCCGCGGTCTGGAGGCATCATTCTCTTCCTTTTGGAGCAGCAGCCGGCTCGTTCGTTCAAAGCTACGGGTTGGTGGCTCCTTGCGCTATCCACTCCTGCATCGGAAGCCTCTCTGATGTCACACCATCAGAGAGGCTTCAGACGCAGGTGCGGATCTCGCAAGGAGCCGCCACCCGCGGCTTTGAACGAATGAGCCGGCCAGACACGCTGCTGCTCCAGTGGCGTACCAAGGGGGGGGGGGGGCGGTCAACTGTTCTCCTTAGAGTGCGGCTCGCAGCTCGTCTAGAGCAGTGGTGCCCAACCTGCTTCCCTTCCCTTCTCACTGCTGCCATCGGCACCGTGTCTTTGATGTCCCTGCTTCTCTTCCCTGCGGGGACGACCAACTCTTGTGGCAGCCTGACGTCAATTCTGACGTTGAGAGGACGTTCTGGCTAGCCAATCGCTGCCTGGCTGCCCGGAACATCCTTTCCGACGTTAGAATTGACATCGGGCGGCGAGAGTTGATCGGCCCCGTGCAGAAGAGAAGCAGGGAGATCTTGGCCTGTTCCCGATTGCGGCAGCGGCAGCAGCCTATTCCGCGGCGGTGGTGGCATGGGGGAGGCAGGAAGGAAGAAAGAAAGAAGGTGTGTGTGTGTGGGGGGAGGGACAGGGAGCCAGAAAAAAAAGCAAAAAATGGGGCATGGAGGAAGGAAGGAAGAAAGAAAGAATGGGGGGGGGGGGCAGGGAACCAGAAACAAAGCAAAAAAATGGGGCACAGAATCAGAGAAAGATAGACATAGAGAAAGAAAGAAAAAGTTGGGGGAGGGAATGAGGTCTGGAGGAGAGGAAGCATACAGGAGGCTGAAAGAAGGGAAGAAATATTGGATGCACAGTCAGAAGAATAAAGTGCAACCAGAGACTGATGAAATTACCAAACAAAGGTAGGGAAATGATTTTATTTTCAATTTAGTGATCAAAATGTGTCTGAATAATATGCTGTCTATATTTTGCACTATGGCCCCCTTTTACTAAATCGCAATAGTGTTTTTTAGCGCAGGGAGCCTATGAATTTCGAGAGCAGCGCTGGGCATTTAGCTGGGCATTATTTTATTTTTGGTAGATCATTTTGACTTGGTCATTTTAAAGTAGCTCACAAGCCCAAAAAGTTTGGGCATCTCTGAGCTAGAGCATTGAAACTGTGTATTTCTATTTTATCCCCCCTTTTATAAAACTGTGGAGCGTTTTTTAGTGCCAGCCATGGTGGTAGCAGCTCTGATGCTCAGAATTCTATGAGCGTCAGGGCTGTTACCACCGTGGCTAAAATCCACACTAAAGTTTTGTAAAAGGGGGAGGGGTTAGTTTGTGATGACATATTCCATACTAGGCGAAGGTGTTTTCTGTGTTCTGTGTGTTTGAAAGACATGATTTTCTGTTAGGATTGACAATGTAGATTGATCTGTGCTGGTCTGGCTTGTTTAGTTTTACAATGGGTGTATTAATGTACTGCTCACTGCAATATGTAAGATGCTGCCTTTTCCTATGTGTGACGTGTGGCTTGTTACTAAAAATCATGTTTTTCGTACAGATTGGGGGGGTGCCAAAAAATGATGGGCCCCGGGTGTTACATATGCTAGGTACGCCACTGTATGTAAAGATATCAGAAAGCTGGCGAAGCAAAAACTTTAAGTAAATTGTTATTCTTCTAAGTTTTGAGTATTTAACCCTCCCACAATCTCACGGGCACTCGTTTCAAGTTTCTAGTTTATTGAGTTTTTGATTTAAACACAATATCAAATATTTTCAATGTGTATAACAAAAATAAATTTGGGGAAATAAATAAAACCATTTGAACAATAAACATACAAACATCCATAGATGATTAAAATCACATAAGGAGTACAAGAATAAACTACATTTGTTTAAAAATGCGTCCTCTGCACCTGCTCATAAATTTGTGGAGAATGTAACTTGTCGCTCATGCATATTTTTTTTTTGCACACACCTCATCAAACCTTAGAGGGAACATTGGTCCTAGGCCACCATAGCACAAATTCCTGTATTATGCTTCTGCTGTGCACAACAATAAACACTGCTGTCATATTTCTTTTTTGTCCCCTGCCAATTTCCTGATAGCACCCCCCCCGGACAAAAGTGGGGGGGAAGGGGTGCGTGGGGGGGCCCAATGGAATTGCTCAGTAAGGGGCCCAGAAATTTCTGATGGCGGCCCTGCTGATATCTATCGGGAAGGAGCACACAAATTTGGAAACAGATCCTAGATCTGCGCATAAACTAGTTACTCAATTAGATGCTAACAATCAATTATTTGAAATGCAACAAAAAACTGACCTCAATAGGAAATGGTCTATAAAGTGTGATCAATTAAATATATAAAATGCACAAAGACATGAAACTCTGAAGGGAAGGCTACTAAACCTCCCTAAAAAAGAGTTCACCTTCCAGTCATTGCAACTTCATAAATCTATGATCACACTTCAAGACTCTGAGAACAATTTGTTAAAATTTAAAGTTCTTATAATTCTTCAAATATATTGAGAGTGATATCTTCTCTTCTTTAACAAAAATCAGCCATCACTATGTTCATTAGATGTAATAATGTTCACTTAGCTTTTGAGTTTAGCTTAAGGGGTCCCAATGTTGCCCCGTTTCAATCTCTGCTTCAAAAAGCTTAGTGCTGTAAAGGTAGTAATGTTCTAAATTTTGTGATGTTCAGTCACATCTATAAGCATAAAAATTATCAAGTTACATGTGAGTAACAATTCTTACGCTATAACTACATTTTGTAGTTCAGTTATTAGGCAAAAACCAATGGAAGGGAAACGCATAATTTCAGTACATACTGCTGCTGGATCTAAATGTTGATTCTGAAAGATTCCAACCGCCAGAAAGACACTGTCAGCTGGTGCTTATTTTAAAGGAATGGCCGGGGGAGGAAACTTCTTTTTTTTTTTTTTTTTTTTATTTATAAGATTTTCCATTTTAATACAAGCATTACATTATACAATGCAAAAGATCCAGTAACAATATTCAACAAAACTTGTAAAGAAAAACATAATATCTTATTTAGTCCACAATTTAAAGATCAAGAAAGGAAATAAACTTCTAAACAGTAGTAACAAATCAACTAATCAAGGTCACGGCATTAGATTCCCAAATTACAGCCAGCTGGCAGGTCATACATTACTAGGCATGGTTACCAATTTCTCTTTTGATCCAATAAATTCCAAAAGTTGTTTGGGCTCAAAAAAAAGAAAATTCTTATCTTGAAAAGATACATAACACTTTGCAGGAAATTTAACAAGAAAAGTAGCCCCCAGAGCCAGGGTTCTTGACCTCAAGGACAAGAACTCCTTCCTACGTCTCTGGGTCCTCTGAGCTAAATCTGGAAAAACTCGAACATTAGAACCCAAAAATTTATCATTTATATGACGAAAATACATACGAAGAATAAATTCCCTGTCACTCTCCAAGGCTAAAGTCAACAACATGGTAGTTCTTTGAGTGACAACCTCAAGGGAATTTTCCAGAAATGAAGACAAATTCATATCCACTACTTTATCCACTGGGGTTTCTATAGGTGTGGGTTCCCCTTGTGTTGTCTTTAAATTCAAGTAGTAAGCTCTAACAATTGGAGGTAGATTTTCTGATGAGATGGCTAAAGTCTCTCGGAAATATTTCCTAGCCATCTCAACTGGTGAAATAATAGGACACTTAGGAAAGTTCAAAAATCTTAAATTATTTTTCCTCAGTTGATTCTCAAAATTTTCCATCTTACGGGAAACATAAGATCTCTCCTTAACCAATTCCACTTGAACCTTCTTTACTTCATTCAAATTATTTTCCTGTTTCTCCAACCTTTCATTAACATTAGTAAGAAGCACCCCTTGTTGTTCCACCTTGGAGAAAACAGTTCCATAATCTGTTTTAATAGTAGATAAAGTCAATTTGAGATTGGAATCCATGACTGATATGGCCTGCCATAGCGCCTCCATATTTATCTTATCTGGTTTCTTCATCTCCCCAAAACTGATAGTATTCCCTCCCGAGGCACCTCTCACCTCTTCTTCCAAAGTGCAGGGGGATTCTTGATGGTTCCCATCTCCTCCTTCCAATCAAAGGTTTGATAGGGATGTCCCTCCAATGCTGGAATCACTCTCTCCCTCTCGGGGCTGTCGGCTTCCAAGCAGTCCCTGCACTTGTGCACTTCCGGGCTGGGGAGGAACCAGCCTCTGGTCCGGACTCAAAGTAGTCCGACTCTCTGCGCTGAGGTTCACCGAAAGATCCGGGTTCCCTCCCGAAGTAACTGGGGTCGCCTCACCCATGCGAGCAAAAGCGCTCGTTATAGTAGACTGAATCAGCCGTTGAGGGGGTTCAGCCGCCAGAGGGACAACGCGGGAAACTCCCTTACTTTTCCCCATATTGCCACCGGGGAAGAGACACCAACGCAGACTCAGGTAATAACGAGCAGAGAGCTTGCTCAGGCGTCCGCTCCCGACGCCATCTTGATCTAGTTCCATCCGGAGGAAACTTCTTATGCACATCAAAACGCAATGACGTGATACGTAGAAGAACAAAGCCTTACTGCTGTTGGCTTTTTTGGCGAACTTGATACACACAGGCATCCCGTCGAGATTCTTCATTTTTTTGTGGCATTTTTTAGCCCCCTATTTTACCATGGACCCCTGACGAAGGTTTGTCCGAAACACGGACCGTGTCGGGTCCCTTTATTGGTAAAAGGGTTTTATATATTGTGTTCTTGTCATATTAAAATTTGCCTGCATCTTGTACACAGTCTGCAGTTTTGTTTTGGTTGCTCCTGGCTGATTTTTCTGCAGATCTTTTTTGGATCCCCTTTTTTTGTTGTTGTGTTTTTGTGCACCTAACTGCCATAAGTTGGGTGCAAGCATTTACACTACTTTTATCAAGCATAAATTTTCACATCCAATGTTAGGTGTGAAATACACTGAGCTTCACAAAATGCTATCATACTGGTGCTTAACTTTGGGTGCCATTTATTAAACTCTTCCCCCCCCCCCCCCCCAATATGTAAATATTGAGCACTTTTTTTTTTAGGAAAACAAGCATCCTTTCCCATAGTGTGCTTTCTTAATAACATGTGAGAAAGAGATAATGGTTACTGCGGATGGGCAGACTAGATGGACCGTTTGGCCTTTATCTGCCATCATGTTTCTATGTGTTTACATACACACATGCATGCACACATTCACACAAATATGCACACATACCAAAACCTTCTGGGTGCCCATTCCGAGTGAAGGTCAGTGAAAGCTGACATTGGCCTGGTTGACACTATCCAAGCAATTTTCACTTTGCCATTTTCTATTCCCCTGTCACACAATTCCGTGATGAATTTTATTGATCTTGCTGCAGGAGTTCAGGTTGCACTGCAGCATGAACAACAGGGATTACAGTTCAAGATGACCGCCTTTCTCTTGCTTCAGATGCTTGTTATGGTCCAGCAAAACTTGAAGAATGAGCTAAAGTTTGTCACATAAGATTTAAGAGGAGAAGTTACTAACCTGTGATGAAAGTTGGCTTTTTTTTTGCAGTTCATTTTACCACATCAGTCATTTATCCTTGTGGTATTGAAATTACACATCTTGCAATAAATCTCAAATGTCAGGAAGTTCTGTTTCACACAGCGAGTGGTGGACGCTTGGAATGCTCTCCCAGAGGAGGTTGTGATGGAGACTACCATTCTGGGATTCAAGCGCAAGTTGAATGCACACCTTCTTGCAAATCACATTGAGGGATACGGGTTGACAAGGTCTCCATCAAGGAACACCTAGCTTGGCCTCCGCATGTGCGGGTCGCCGGAGTAGATGGACCTAAGGTCTGATCCGGTGAAGGCGTTTCTTATGTTCTTATGTTACTACTACTACTATTTATCACTTCTATAGCGCTGAAGGCATACTAAGATGGATAGGCAAATGGCTGGAGAACAGAAAGCAGAGAGTGGGCATAAATGGGAAGTTCTCAGACTGGGAGAAAGTGACTAGCAGTGTGCCCCAGGGCTCGGTACTTGGGCCCATCTTATTTAATATTTTCATCAATGACCTAGAAGAAAGAACATCCAGTGAGATCATCAAGTTTGCAGACGACACAAAGCTATGCCGGGCAATCAGATCGCAGAAGGATAGTGAGGAACTCCAGAGTGACTTGTGTCAGTTAGAGAAATAAGCGGAGAAATGGCAGATGAAGTTTAATGTGGAAAAGTGCAAAGTAATACATTTAGGCAGAAAGAACAAGGAAACGAGTATAGAATGTCAGGTGCAACTCTGGGTAAGAGCGAACAAGAAAAGGACCTGGGTGTACTGATAGATAGGACCCTGAAACCGTCGGCACAATGCGCAGCAGCGGCAAAGAAAGCAAATAGAATGTTAGGCATGATAAAGAAAGGAATCAGGAGTAGATCGAAGAAAGTCATAATGCCGCTTTATAGGGCAATGGTCAGACCACACTTGGAATACTGTGTCCAACATTGGTCTCCCAACCTAAAGAAGGATATAAAACTGCTGGAGAGGGTGCAGAGATGAGCAAAGAAGCTAATAAAAGGTATGGAGAACTTGGAATACGAGGAACGACTTAAGAGACTGGGATTGTTCTCCCTTGAGAAAAGAAGACTGCGAGGGGATATGATCAAGACTTTCAAAATACTGAAAGGAATCGACAAAATAGAGCAGGAAAAAAAAATATTTACAATGTCCAATATGACACGGACAAGAGGACATGGACTGAAGCTAAGGGGGGACAAGTCCAGGACAAATATCAGGAAGTTCATTCTTCATGCAAAGAGTGGTGGATACCTGGAATGCTCTCCCAGAGGAGGTTATTGTGGAATCCACCGTTCTAGGATTTAAAAGCAAACCAGATGCACTTCTCCTTACAAGAGGCATAGAGGGATACGGGTGACTAAAATTACGCTAGATGTACACCTGGCTGGGCATCCGCGTGTGCGGATCACCGGACTTGATGGACCGAAGGTCTGATCCTGAGGTGGCAGTTCTTATGTTCTATACATATAAAATTCAGTAGATGGTCCCTTCTCAGAAGAGCTTACAATCTAATTTGGACAAACAGACAGGATATCTCAGGGTTGGGGAGATTCTGGTAGGGGAAATGATACAGTGGGTATTATTTTGTTTCCCGGGAACATTTCTTAAAGGAACCACAGCTGGAACAATAGAAGGGGCTCCCCCTTCTTCAAAGACACCATTGAAATCAACTGATGATTCTCTACCCATCTATAGACTCCTCTGGGTCTACCTTAAGTCATTCTTGGTGATCCAGAGTAGCTCCTGGCATGAGCTGTCCCTAGTTGACCCAGACCCACATTAATTCTAGGTTCAAAATGGTGCCTGTGACCTCTGTCAGTGGCCTTGTGGAACTACTGCTAGGGGTGAGGCTGCCATATGTGGTTCCACTCATGAAAGAAAAAAAAAAAAAGATATGTATAAAAGACATTTCAGGATACATAACTTTAAAACTGAAAAAGGAACCAAGAAGTGTTTTTCTTCTCTGAATTCTTCAGTAGGGAATCAGCCTAAAAAGATGTTTGCCACTATAATAGATTGGGTAAGCAGTTTACTATCTAATGTTACATTTACAAATCTGATTAAAGCTCAAAGGTTTGTTTTGTTTTACTATTAGGTGAACTTGACCATTACAAGACTGACCCTGATTATTTAGTAGAGCTCCTGTTTTAGTTAATAAGACTGAGTCATTTTCACCTCTGTCACTCCATGACGTCAAACGTGAATTAAGTGCCTCAAACTAAGTGATTGTTCTTCTGACCTATGTGAGGCTTGAATGATGAAAACCGGAGCACATATTTAGCTCAGTCCTTGAAAAATATTATTAATGCCTCTCTCTAGACATGCACTTTCCCAGATATGTCTAAAGAAGCTGTTATCCATCCCATACTAATAAAAACAATGGACCTGATAGTAAATGGCACTTATCAAGGTAAGAGTAACTCTTATTCTGATAAGTGCCACTCTCCAGGGCCAGCCACTGACAATCTTCTAACCCTGGCATTCAAGTCTGTCCGGGATCTGTTGCCCAAGGTGATTTCTTCTCTGCTGCAGGCTTATGTGCCTTCTCATTCTGTGAGATCACAGGACAGAGCTTTTTTGGCTGTTCCCACTCTTCATTCTGTCACCAAAGTTGCAAATCGATCACGTATGTTCCAAGTAGCTGGACCTTTATTGTGGAACTCGGTTCCAGATTCTATTCGTCTGACCCTTGATTTTTTGGCATTTCGGAAAAGTTTAAAAGCCTTTTTTTTTTTTTTACTTGCCTTTTCAAATGTGGCTACTTTGTAATCCTTTAATTGCTTGGTTGTTTATTTTAAGGCACATGTGTAAGTTGTTTATTGTATGCTGTTATTGTAATAATCTGCTAGGTTCTGTTTTATTATGTATGTTTTAATTATGTACAGTATGTATCATTGTTATCCGCATAGATGGTTGATATGCGGGCTACAAGTGTTTTAAATAAAATAAATAAAGCCTGGAGAGTAAGTGAAGATTTATCTGGAAGCAGTCTGGAGAAAGAGCCAAGGTGGGGCCTAAAGCTGTCCAGGTGTTCAGCACCTGCATCTGGAAAACTATCCAGACAAGTTAACTGTCCTAATTTATCTGGATACGTTGGATAATAGCAGCAGTACCTGGAAAACCTCCAGCAGGCAACCTAGTCTCTGATATTTAGTCCCAGTAACTGGAAAAGACCCAGTGCTGAATATTCAGATAAAATTTAAATGTCACAGTCAATGTTTGAAGTCAGTGCTGACTGCAGTATTTAAATTTAACACTTAATGTAATTTTGAAAATGAATAAAGAATATTAAAAAAATTATATATATCAAGATGGGGGGGGAAGGATCTTTAGCAACTTGACAGCAAAATATATGGTAAATTCTTTGGTGCCATATTTAAAGAACATAACATAAGAGGCAGCATAACATAAGAACTGCCATCTCCGGATCAGACCCATGGTCCATCAAGTCCGGCGATCCGCAGACGCGGAGGCCCAGTCAGGTATACACCTGATGTAGTTTTAGTCACCCATATCCCTCTATGCCTCTCATAAGGAGATGTGCATCTAATTTGCCTTTGAATCCCAGCACAGTGGATTCCTTGATAACCTCCTTTGGGAGAGCATTCCAGGCGTCTACCACTCGCTGCGTAAAACAGAACTTCCTGACATTTGTCCTGGACTTGTCCCCCCTTAGCTTCAAACCATGTCCTCTTGTCCGTGTCGCGTTGGACAATGTAAATAATTTATTTTCCTGCTCTATTTTATCGATGCCTTTCAGCATTTTGAACGTCTCGATCATGTCCCCTCGCAGCCTTCTCTTCTCAAGGGAGAACAGTCCTAGTTTCTTGAGTCGTTCCTCATATTCCAAGTTCTCCATACCTCTTATTAACTTCGTTGCTCGTCTCTGCACCCTCTCTAACAGTTTTATATCCTTCTTTAGGTTGGGAGACCAATGTTGGACACAGTATTCCAAGTGTGGTCTGACCATTGCTCTATAAAGCGGTATTATGACTTTCTCCGATCTACTCGTGATTCCTTTCTTTATCATGCCTAACATTCTGTTTGCTTTCTTTGCCGCATTGTGCCGACGGCTTCAGGGTCCTATCTATCAGTACACCCAGGTCCTTTTCTTGTTCGCTCTTACCCAGAGTTGCGCCTGACATTCTATACTCGTATTCCTTATTCTTACTACCTAAATGCATTACTTTGCATTTCTCCACGTTGAACTTCATCTGCCATTGATCTGCCCATTTCTCTAACTGATACAAGTCGCTCTGGAGTTCCTCGCTATCCTCCTGCGATCTGATTGCCCGGCATAGCTTTGTGTCGTCTGCAAACTTAATGATCTCACTGGATATTCCGTCTTCCAGGTCATTGATATAAATATTAAATAGGATCGGCCCAAGCACGGAGCCCTGGGGCACACCACTAGTCACTTTCTCCCAGTCTGAGAACTTTCCATTTATGCCCACTCTCTGCTTTCTGTTTTCCAACCATTTGCCTATCCACCTTTGTATATCTCCCTCTATTCCATGGCTTTGTAGTTTCCTGAGAAGCCTTTCATGTGGAACTTTGTCGAATGCTTTCTGGAAGTCCAAATATATTATGTCCACCGGCATTCCACTATCAATTTGCTTGTTCACGGTCTCGAAGAATTGAAGTAAATTCGTCAAACATGATTTCCCTTTCCTGAACCCATGTTGACTGGGTTTCATCAAGTCGTGTGTATCTAGGTGCCGGACTATGCTATCCTTGATCAGTGCTTCAACCATCTTTCCAGGGACAGACGTAAGACTCACAGGTCTGTAGTTGCCCGGTTCCCCTCTCGATCCTTTTTTGAAAATTGGCGTGACATTCGCTATCTTCCAGTCTTCTGGTATCTGTCCAGTTCTGATTGTCAGATTGGCAAGTTTCTGCAATAGCTCTCCGATTTCAACCTTCAATTCCTTTAAAACTCTCGGGTGAATTCCATCCGGTCCAGGGGATTTGTCACTTTTAAGTTTGTCTATCTGGTAGTATATCTGGTCCAACTCCACTTCAACTGTGGTGAGGCTGTCTTCTATTACTCCACTAAACACTTTCACTGCTTCTGGTATTTTAGCGGTATCCTCCTCCGTAAAGACGGACGCAAAGAAGGAATTTAGTTTGTCAGCAATTTGTTTATCTTCCTTGATGTACCCTTTCCTTCCCTGGTCGTCCAGGGGTCCCACCGCCTCTTTTGCGGGTTTTTTTCCCTTTCACGTATCTAAAGAAGGGTTTGAAGTTTTTGGCTTCTTGCGCTATTTTTTCCTCATAGTCCTTTTTGGCATCCCTCACCGCCTTGTGACATTTCTTTTGATCATCTTTATGTATTTTCCATGCTTTGGTTGTTTTCATGTGTTTCCATTTTTTGAAAGAGTCCTTCTTTTCTTTTATGGCTACCCTCACCTGTCTGGTAAGCCATGCCGGTTCTCCCTTACCTTTTGTTCTCCCCTCCTTGGAGATCCTTGGAATGTGGAGATTTTGTGCTTCTGAGATAGTATTTTTCAGTAGGGACCATGCCTGGTCTACCGTTTCAAGTTTGTCCACCTTTTTCTTGAGTCGTTGTTTCACCATGGCTCTCATGCGATCGTATTTGCCCTTTTTAAAATTAAAGGTTTTGGTTAAGGTTTTGGCACGTTTTCTAATCCCGATGTCAAGCTTAAAGTTGATCACATTGTGATCGCTCGTCCCCAGCGGTACCGTAACTTCTACTTCTTTTGTCGGTCCCGTGAGGCCATTTAGTACCAAGTCCAGGGTGGCGTTGTCTCTTGTCGGCTCCTTTACCAATTGTTCCAGGAAGCAATCCCCTAGCACCTCCAAGAACTTGGCCTCCTTGCCGCAGTTGGAGGTTCCTAGTTTCCAGTCTATCCTCGGGAAATTGAAGTCTCCCAATATTATTACATTGCCCGTTTTGCTTTCTTGTTTGATTTCCTCTATCATTTCTGAGTCAGTTTCCTCCGCCTGTCCTGGGGGACGATAGTAAAGGCCAATTTTCGTGTCTGCGCTGTTTTGGCCAGGAATCTTGACCCAGAGGGACTCTAGCTTCTCTTTTGTTTCCGTTGTAGCCACTTCAACAGATTCTATTCCTTCCTGAACATATAGGGCAATACCTCCACCTTTCTGCCCTACTCGATCTCTTCTATATAGTTTGTATCCCTGCAGTACGGTGTCCCATTTGTTTTCTTCATTCCACCATGTTTCTGTTATGCCAATGATATCCATGTTCTCATGTCTTGCTATCGTCTCTAGTTCTCCCATTTTGTTTCCTAGACTTCTAGCATTTGTATACATGCATTTAAGTTCCCTTCGTGTTACCTTTTTGGACTTTCTACTCTTGGTTGTCCTTACAGTTTCCTTTACGGTATCCTTTACTGCTCCTGTGTTATCTCCCATGTTTGTTGTGTGGTCATCCCCTCCTGTGTCTGGGTTGTCCCTTCCTGCTTGTTCTCCTTTGTTGGCTGTGAGGTTGACCTCTCTTGTGTATGAGTAGTAGTCCTTTGTTCCTACGTCAGGGCATCCTGTTGTCCGTACCATCGACCGGTCGTCGACTGTCGGCTTTCCCCTGTCCTTCAGTTTAAAGCCTTCTCTATTGCTTTCTTCATGTTGCCTGCCAAAAATCTTGCTCCTTCCTTGTTGAGGTGTAGTCCATCCCTTCTGTAGTACTTGCTTTTTCCCCAGAACGCCGTCCAGTTTCGCACGAAGTCGAAGCCCTCGTCTTCGCACCATCGTCTCATCCAGGCGTTGATCACTTGCAATTCCCCTTGTCTCTTTCCATCTGCTCTTGGTACAGGGAGGATTTCAGAGAAGGCCACCTTCACCTCCCTGATCTTCAGTTGTCTTCCGAGTGAGCGGAGCTGGCCCTTCATCTCTTCCCTGTCATACTTCCGCCCGCTCACATCATTTGTTCCCACGTGGATAAGCACAGCAGTGTCCACTCCCCCTGCACCATCTATGATCCAGGAGATCCTGTTGGTCACATCCTTTACTCTTGCTCCAGGCAGACAGGTGACGACTCTGTCCTCTCTTCCTCCTGCGGTGTGGCTGTCCACGTGTCGTATGATGGAGTCGCCTACGATGATCCCCATCTTCTTTATTCGGGAGTTCCTTGGGGGGCGTAGGTCCACGTCCTTGGAGTAGGGCCAGTCATCTTCCTCCAATGCTACTCTTGAAATTGTTTCCTGTTCTTTGAGCGGGGGGACATCTTCCTGTGCTCTCATTTTTCCTCCTGGTGTGCGGTTGTCTCCTACCTCGTCTTCGTTTTCTTCTGTGTTTGCATGGGTGTCTTCTCTATTCACATGGGTTTCCTGAGTACAGTTTTCCAGCCCTGGGATCTCTACGTGGTGCTGATGGGCTTCCTCTATGAACATTTCTAGATCCTTGACCTCGTCGTTTGGGTTGTACTCCACTAGAATCTTCTCCTGTACTCGGATTCTGTCTTCTAGTTCCATCACTGTTCCCTCCAATAGTCTTACCTGACATTTCAAGCTATCCATCTCCATGCATCGATCGCAAATGTATGCCTGGATCCCCGAAGGGAGGTAGTCATACATATTGCAGTCAATACAGAAGACAGGAAAGCTCATCTTCTGACTTCCTTGGGCTTCCATTTCGTGCTTTACTCGTGGGTTGTCTGAGTGATTTGATGTGACCTACTTTCTGCTCTTTTTCCTATTGATCCTACCTCCCCCTTACCTTCTGACTTCCTGACTGCAGGCTTCCTATTTGAGTGAGTCTGTTTGTGTTACAGTGCCTGTGCCTGTGCCTTTGTGTGCTTGTGTCCCTCGGCACCAGCGTCTGTGTGCCGCGTTGGCTCCTCCCCTTTTCAAGGGGGGGTCCGGCGCTGCCTCTGACGTGTAGGGGGTGGGCGGAGCGTACTCTCGCCGCTTCCCCGAGTCTTCGGCTCTCCTTCCTTCGGCTCTCCTTCCTCCTGCTATTCGGCACCAGCGTCTGTGTGCCGCGTTGGCTCCTCCCCTTTTCAAGGGGGGGTCCGGCGCTGCCTCTGACGTGTAGGGGGTGGGCGGAGCGTACTCTCGCCGCTTCCCCGAGTCTTCGGCTCTCCTTCCTTCGGCTCTCCTTCCTCCTGCTATTCGGCACCTATTAGTCAAGCAAGCAACTGCAACACAACTGGATCAATTTGTGAATAAATAACATTATTTAGATAGCTGTAAATCAGGCCTGCACTCGGATCATAGCACTGAGATGTCACTCTCAAGAATGATAAATGATCTGAGCACAAGTTAAGATACAGGATTAGATATGATAGTAGTCTCTCAGGTTCTCTGCATGGCTTTTGATTTTATGGATCTAAAACATCTTGCTCCATTGCTTCAGCGTCTCAGCAGTTGGTAGCACCTATATGTGAATGCTTTATACCCTTTTGAATGTTAGAACTCGTAATGTTCAAATTGACCATGAAACCTTTGATCTTATATAATATTCATCAGAGATCCATTTTATTTGTGTTATTTAACACAAATATAGCTGATATAGCAAACACTTAGGAGGAGAGAATTAATATTTCTGTCCTATCAGCACTTTACCCTCTAAGCGGGAGTTTTCCACATACAGTTGTGCCAGTGGAGGATGCTGTTTCACTGTCACATTTTCAATAGTGAGGGACAGACAAGTTCAGCAGTATTCAAGTTTCAAGTTTATTTAAAATATTTGATATAATCGCAGTATCCAAATCCAATGCGATTTACAAAATTAAAAATAGAAAAAAATAAAAAATTTCCAACAAACAGGACATTAAAGACAATTATGACGTAAAAACACTGATGAAGAGGAGGGGGGGGGGGGAATGGATTAAATACAACTTGCCTGTCCATACTGATTGAAAACATAATATTGAAGCACCACTGCCAGCAGTGCAGTTGGAGGATTCCCACTAACCTTAGAGGTAACAGGGACATATTTAATTATTTAATTCTTTTTCTATCCTGTTCTCCCCAATGAGCTCAGAACGGGTTACAAGAGAGCATACATAATATACAGTTAACAGGTTACAATTTTCATGGTTATAATACACGTTTTTATCCTAACCCGACACATATCAATATGTACATTTCTTTGTAATTCACCGGCCGTAGTCAGGGGAGTTAGGAGGTAAGTTGTTTTTAATTACTTTTCTAAAGTTCAGGAGTCCTTCAGAGACTTCAGTGGCTTGGTATTAAGTGGGAGTAAGAACGTCGTTTAGCAGTTTTCAGATGAAGGGCATGATCTGGTGGGGTTTTGAGGCGTGTTTCACCCTGGGAGCAGAGGGGCCTGTTTAGGACGTATGGAGGAAGTTTGGTTGTCATGTATGGCGCATGAATGGCTTGAATGGATAAGTGGCACGCTGGACCGACTTTGATGTTTATGTTTGCCTTATATAATATGGGGATGATTCTGTATAAGATGACGGTCCCAGCAGCCACCTAAGAAGCGGCTACGAATTGCACGCCGGTGTCCAATACGGAATCATGTCTGTCTTAAAAAAACAGATGCCTTGCCCCTCCGATTCTCTAACTGGCACCAGTTACACAAATCCCACCTGCCTGATCGAGGGATCCCTTACCATCAGCTGATCGTGGCAAGGGAATCCCCGATCAGCTGAGCCTACCCCAGCTCACAACCCACCTTTGCCATGTCATGCATTTCCCACCTACCCCCCCCCCCTCAAGCAGCCTGTCGCCATCTGTCCCAGACCATGTGATGAGTATTGTAGAGCATGTTCAAACAAACAGTCATGTATGTGAAGACAAGAAGGTCCGTTTCCTGATCCCATTTTCCATCAACTTGTGTTTTGTAGGCATTTTAGGGTACACAGAGACCGGTACTGGCAAGTTCACTGGGAGGATCACCAGATGATCTTGTGCATGATCTGAACATAAGTACCACATACACAGTACCCCTATAACTTCCCTGTCCCCCATTCAGTCCAGAGTGTACAGCAACCCTCCTTTTTGTGTGCTTGCAACCTATGTTCCCTCTAAGCTGAACACATGAGCTCATACATTCTAGGAATGTCGCTTACAAAAAATATTTGCAAAACTGGAAAACTGTTGTATTTTAGAACTTGCTGCTCACATGAAAAAATGCTTTTAGAACTGGTCACTCACATGGGAAAAAAATTGCATGCATCTAGCCAATACTTAGAAGGAGCATTGTATGCAACTCCCCCAGCAATGTCTCTAACCCCAACCAATGAGATGAAATGGTAAAAGTGAGTGGGGGGGGGGAGGCTTTTGGTCACCAGCAGCTATCAATCCAAAAGGGCACAGTGTAGCACACCTAGCACATTGCAGCAGCTAGGAGGAACAACAAACACCAACAGTAGGTTTCAAACTCCACAACCTTTGCACTGTAGCCCTAACCCCTACATTATGGAAGCGTCTGTCAAAGAGAAGCATGATTAAGGACTGTACACTGACCACCGAGGGCCCTCAAAGCATCCCTGGCCCCTCAAATAGATACCCACTTACATCCCTTACCCCACACTCAATAGATAGACTATTCTGAGCTTCACAGTTTGGGATGCTGTCCTAAAAGGTCCAAGACCAATTTTCCTGAAATATCCACAGTGCAGGACCTCTCCAATTCAACTGGAAGGCCCTTGTACCTGACTATGGCCAGTGCCTTCCCCCCACTTCCATCCCCAACAGAGTGTCCATATTCTCATACCTCTTTGTTCCCCACACCCCTACCCCTGTCTGTCCTTACCTGGCGGTGTGGCTGTCAAGCACCTTGGAATCTGAGGGTGACAGTGTACTATAGCATTTGACTCTGACAGACTTGCATATAGGGGCAGCCATCCTTGAGTTGTGTGATACTGGCTGGTGATCTGTGGTAGGATAGACAGGCAACAACCACATCACCTCCATTTTCCCTATGTATGTGACAACTTATAATAGAGGCAGTACTCAGCGGCCAGTAGGCAGCTTGGCCACAGCCCTAACCAACATCAAAGGGTGAAGGTACCAACACTCCTCCAGAACAGGGAAACGAGGAGGTAGAAGATACAGGCCAGGAGGTCCCTGGGGACACTGATCAGGAGCAGCCTGCAGGGAATATGGAGGAGGGAAGGCAGCTGGTACCCTTTCCCCCCTCCAGAACTTGCAGATAGGGGCTGTGACCAGGATAAGGCCAGTGAGGATATGAGGATTCTGGTCTCATAAGGAAATTAATGGCTGAGAATTATGAGAGACATAGCACAAGCATACATTTGCCTGGTGGTTGCCCTGGTAACCAGGATAAATATTCTGGTTGCTGTTGTTGCCTGGCTTTGGCTGTTGGGACTGGTCTCTGCAAGAAAGTAGATGTTGCTGAGTGAGTGGGTATGAAAGAAAGTTGTTTGGGGTTAATTTGAGATGGAAAAAAGGTTAGATTTTAGAATTTTTGAGAGATTGACTATATAAAAGTGAAATTGGTTGAAGGGAATATGTTTAAATTATATTTTCATCAGATTTTTTCAAAGAGGTTAGAAACAAGGAATTAGAGTTTTGTAATAAAATAAAATGTTGCTGAATGAGGCTTCTATTGAGTTTGAAAATTAGTTGACAGAAATTATTCTGAAATGATTTCTAAAATTGTTCTTACTTTTTATTAAGGTTGACTCCTTCATGAGACTCAATCCGGCTTTAGACCGCTTTTCAGCACAGAAACGGTAATTGCGACCATCTTAGATTACTTGCACCTATTTTTAAGCAAAGGCCTCAGTGCCCTGATCATGCAATTCGACATGAGCTCTGCCTTTGACCTTGTAGACCATGCAAATTTGCTACAGTGTCTAGACGCTATTGGCATCAGAGGCGAAGTGCTAAACTGGTTTCATGGTTTCCTTTCGTCCCGAACCTATCAGGTTCGCTTCAATAATGATCTCTCCAACACCTGAAGCAACCCATCCGGCATTCCGCAAGGGTCCCCACTATCCCCTCTGCATATTCTTTCCTAAGGGACCTTCAGTCACAAGAGGGCACCCGCTCAAACTCAGAGGAGGGAGATTTGGTGGTGACACCAGGAAGTATTTCTTTACAGAAAGGGTGGTGGATCACTGGAACAAACTACCGGTGCAGGTGATCAAGGCCACTAGCGTGCTCGACTTTAAGAATAAATGGGACATCCACGTAGGATCTCTACGTGGGTCAAGCAGCACTCTGACTTAATGGGGTGGGACAGTAGAGTGGGCAGACTTGATGGGCTATAGCCCTTTTCTGCCGTCATGTTTCTATGTTTCTATGTTTCTATGTTTCTACATGACCTCACTGAGCGTTCAATTAACCCAGCTGGGGATAAAATTATTCAGTTACGCTGATGACTTCACAATTATTATCCCATTTGCCAACTCCATCTCGGAAACAATTCCAAAAGCATCAGAAGCCATAAACTTGATGGAACATTGGATGACAGACTTCAAACTCAAGCTCAATACTGAGAAGACAAAATTCTTTGTCACTTCACTGCGCCCTCTTGACACCAAAACCCCACTAGACATCAACAAACATAACTACCCCATACAGCCTACCATTAAAATACTGGGTGTAACTCTGGACCAATGCCTCACCATGAAAGATCAGGTGGACTCCCTAATCAAAAAGAGTTTTTTCACCCTCTGGAAATTTAAATCCATTAAAGCATACTTTGATAACTCTGCCTTCAGAATCTTGGTACAATCCCTTGTATTAAGTCAACTCGACTACTGTAACATCGCCTACTTAGCAATCCCCCAAAAGAATATGCGACAATTACAACTAATGCAAAACACTGCGGTCAGACTAATCTTCGGTCTAAAGAAGTTCGATCACATGACACCATACTTTCAAACAGCTACACTGGCTGCCGATGGAAGCTCGTGTAAAGTTTAAGTTCGCCTGCCTCTGTTTTAAAGTTTTCTACGGTCTAACCCCTAAATACATCACCGACCTATTCTTCTCAGCCAACAAACACAAGAGAAGCTCCCACTCGCACTTCGTTTCTCCCCCGGTTAGAGGATGCAAACTAAAAAAACACCATGAGCATCTTCTCTCACATCAGGCTGCTCTATGGGGTAAAGACCTAGAACAACTCCTATTGCCCACCACTTATGAGGTATTCAGGAAACGCCTCAAAACTCACCTATTCCTGAAATACCTAGACAGCTGACCCACTTCCCTCATTCCCCTCTCTTGCCCTTTCTCCCCATTGTTCCCACATCCCTTTAGTTAATTCAACTTGTACGTCAACTCAACTTGTACTCCACTAATCTTCTGTAAACCGCATAGAACTTAACGGTATTGCGGTATATAAACTGTTATTTTCATTATTATTATTATAGTTTTGTACAGTTAGTAGATACAGTTACTGAGCTATAAGGCTGGCAGAGTGATAGATTTTTTTTAGCATTGTGAGCTTTGAGTAAGGTTGTGCCAAGCTGTGCTAAATTGTGTTTGTGAGGTTTGTCTGCTGTAAGAAAATGTGTTACCAGAATGGGGAAGGGCACTAGATAGGGGCAACTTTTAAATTTAAATTTTATATTCTGGGGGAAAAAAATAGTTAATGTCACCAAGGTTCCTGCTGGATGAGATAACTCTGAACTCACAACACCAAGAGAGAAAGGGTTTTATTCATTTTATGTTAAGATAGGTAGAAGGTGGAGCCAATCACTAATACTTACCTGGATGAGAAACTATTCTTGGTCCCTGGAGTTTCGTCCTGGTTTGGTGTTCCTGTGCTTGGATCTCAGCAGATGCAGCATTATAGACTGGGCCCGAAGAAAGAAGAGAGAGGGGTTTTTTTTGTAGTTTTTATTTTTTATTTTTTTTTTTGGGGGGGGGGGTTAAACTAATTATTCATTACTTTAGTGTGCACACATACATTTTTATTTTAAATTAATTTTTGAAGGACAATGTATTTAAGAGAAGACCGAGCACTCAAATTTTCCAAAAGAAACTATGGGCTCCTTCTACAAAGCCGCACTAGGGCCTTAACGCGCAGAATAGCATGCGCTAACTTGCCCCGCACGCTAGCTGCTACCGCCTCCTTTTGAGCAGGCGATAGATTTCCAGCTAGCGCACGCTAATCCAGTGCATTCGATAAAACCGCTAGTGCAGCTTTGTAAAAGGAGCCCTATATTTACCTGTGCTAAAGGTGACAGTAATTCCTTTGGTCCGCACCTGGTTTACCTAAAAGGAAAAACAGGGTAAAGCAATTTATTCTTGTTTTAATAACACAACATAAATTAATGAAGGAGGGGAAAATACTTAAATGTTAAGTCTTCTAGGAGGTTCACTAGGGTAACCAAATATACCTCTCCACCCCCTTTTACTAAACCATGGTAGTGGTTATTAGCACAGAGAGCCTGCTGAATGCTCTGTGCTGCTCCCGATGCTCATAGGAACTCTTTGAGTGTCGGGAGCAGTGTGGAGCATTCTGCACACTCCCTACACTAATAACTGCTATTGCGGTTTAGTAAAAGAGGGGGGTAGTTAATTGATGAATTTTCATAGGCTTCATTGTCTTTTTTTTAAAAAAAAAAATTGAGAAACAAATTTGTTAAACCATTTTATTAGAAATTTAAATTTATTTGTCTTATATATGTCAGTGTAAATAAAATTATGTTAATTGCACTTACGTGACAGAAGTCTAACTCTTCTATTTTACTTCACCCTCATAAGCAATTATTTGGGTGAAATAAATCTTGCTTGTTAACCTGGTCTTCTCCTAAGGGGAATTTTGACTTAAGAACCCTTGGTGTTATCACGACTACCTAAAGAAAGTGTCAAAGAAATTCTACCAAAAGAGAAACCGGATTTACATTACCAGCCAAAAGGTGTTCCCCTGCCCACCTGAGCTGCACACACCTTCATAACACATGACAATAAAGTGATCTACAACATTGAAGTTGCCAAACTTCACCTGTATTTTGCCACTTATAGGACACAGACTATAGAAATCTGTCTGGCATCAGCTTTAGTTTCCTTGCACTGGATTTGGAGATTTTTTTTCAATCATTTGCCAAATATAGTACTTCCCCGATATTCGCGGGGGTTCCATTCCAGGACCCCCCGCTAACGTTGAAACACCGCAAATACGGTTTTTAGTGGGGGAGACAGGAGAGGGCAGCTGGAGAAGCAGGAGAGAACATCCGGAGCTCTTTCACTCACCGGCGCTCCGGCTGCTCTTTCCTGCCTCTCTGGCTGCCCTCTCCTGTTCAGTCATTCGCGGTCGGAAAATACCGCAAATGACCGGGACCGCAAATCGTCAACCGCGAATGACCGGGGGAGCACTTTACAGGACATAGAATCTAGAAGTCTGTCCAGCATCGGCCTTAATTCCCCCACCCCATATATGGCAAATCTTTTTTTTAGTCTTTCACTATTTGTGGGACATAGACCATAGAAGTCTGTCTGGTTTTGGCCTTAGTTCCCCCATGTTGGATTTGGTGAATCTTTTTTCAGTTTTGTTTTGCCAGTTGAGGGGCACAGACTGTAGAAGTCTGTCCGGCATCAGCATTAGTTCCCCCACACTGGAATTGATAAACCTTTGTTTCAGTCTTTTGCCATTTTCAGTATACAGACCATCAAAGTCTGTCTGGCATTAGCCGCAGTTCTCCCATGCTGGATTTGGTGAATCTTTTTTTCAGGGATTTTGGGGGTTTTTGTCATTTGAAGGAAACAGACTATAGAAGTCTATCTGGCTTTGGTCTTAATTCCCACTACTCTTGCTTAACACCAGACCTCAGCATCCATGTTTTGATTTCATCCTCGTTCTACGAGGGTTCTTCAAAAAGTTTCCACACTTTCATATTCTTTTCTGATGGCATTAAGAAGTTAGTAGGACGCTGAGAAAAAATGTATCGCAAAACAGGGTGATTATGTGGAAAAATGATGTCACTTGCTTTTGAGATATTTAATATTGTTTAAAAAATAGAAGTGCAGAAACCTTTTGAAGATCCCTAAGTCTGTCTAATGTACCCCAAAAATCAAAATGTTCATATTAGCCAGATTATGACCAACTTGACCTCAGATTGTACTAATTACAAATGGAAATGATTCAGAAACAATAAAATATATTTTGGTTTATAGTGAAAAATTATTCAATCACCTCTGATTTAAATGACTAGCTGCTAATTAATCCACGTGGTACCTTTGATTTCATCCAACTGCACTATGGAGTCTAAAATTGGCCATTTTCCAGACCACTCAGGGCATCTCCAACTCCTCCTTACTCATTTGTGTGTGTATGAATCATTCATAAACCACAATGGCATTTGGCCAAGTTGTGAGGAGGGGGAATGGAGGAGAGGAGAGTGGGGAAGAGTCCTGCCTGTTGAATGTTTTCTACATCTGCTGCTTGGCTTTGTTTAATATCCAGCCTCCCTGGAGCACTGTTACTAGAAGTAATTCCTTATTCTCTTTCCTGTATAGATTGTAGTTAATCTGCTGGGCTTTTTAGAAGTAACCTGTTGAGCTACTGACCTCTCTTTTAAAACCAGCTTTTCTGCAACACAGGAATACGATTTAATTTACAGTTTCAAAATGGAAACCTTACTATTCCGCTTCAGCATAGTTAGACTCCTTAGTTTGATTTCTCCATGCCATCTATCTACTCTGCTCTTTTTTTTTTTATTATTTTACCCCTTATATATAAGAGAAGAAGCAACAGGATCCCCTGTTTTGAGTTCCAGTATTGGCTTCTCTCTCCAAATAACAAAATGAAGGAGAAAAAGGATGTGAAGAATAATGGCAGATTTTTGCTGTTCTAGATCTAGAAGGCAGTAGAGGATGTTTTTTATTGCCTATGCTGATGAAGTGTCTAGGGTAGGGATGGCCAAAAGGTTGATCACGAAGGCAACGCAAATCGATTGTGGAGCTCATCCCGGGTTCCATCATAGACTCGCATTGCCTTTGCATTCTAACTGCTTCCCAACGTGGTAAACAAGACACAGAAACGCCGGGCCGACTAGATGTCAATTCTGACATCTGAAAGGAAGTTCCATGCCAGCCAATCGCTGCCTGGATGGCCCGGAACTTCCTCTCCAACATCAGAATTGATGTTGGGGTGGAAGACTGGTCAGCCTGGTGCTTCTGCATAACGAAAAAAATGGATATGGGGGGAGTCCCTGGACATTGTGTACTTGGACTTCAGTAAGGCTTTTGCAGTGGCGTACCAAGGGGGAGGGGGAGGGCAGGGGGATGAGTGCACGCCTTGGGGGGGTGCACAGTCGGCCCGGCTTTGAAGGCGACGTTGGACCGGCACGCTTAGCTGTCCTGTTCTCACTGCCTGTAACGCCGGCCCTGCAGCTCCGGACTTCCCCACACCTGCTCCCCCCCCGGATCACTATTATTTTAAATGTTATGGCAGCTGCAGCGCTGTATCCATCAAAGGTAACTTTTAACTTCGGCCTGCCCCAGAACTCTTCCTGCAGCAGCTGCCTGCCTAGGCGGGAACAGGAAGTCGTTGTTGCAGGAAGAGTTCCGGGGCAGGCCGAGGTTAGAAGTTACCTCTGATGGATACAGCACCCAGCTGCCATAACATTTAAAATAATAGCGATGGGGGGGGGGGAGCAGGTGTGGGGAAGTCCGGAGCTGCAGGGCCGGCGTTAGAGGGAGTGAGAGCTGATGGTGCCGTAGGGTGCCGTAGGGTCCCACGGGGGGAGGGAGGAAGAAAGAAGAGTAACTGAAGCATCAACAATTTTGGGGGAGTAGGTGTGGGGAAGTCCAGAGCTGCAGGGGAGAGTGTTGCTGTACCCATCTGGAGAGAGAAGGAAGATGAGGGAGGGAATGAAAAGAGATGCCAGGGCTTGGAGGGAAGGAGGAAGGTATGCCAGACTAAAGGAAAAGGAAGGGGGAGATGTCAGAGCTTGAGAGGGGGAGGGAAAGATGGAAGAAAAGGAAAGGAGATAGATACCAGATAATTAGGGGAGGGCAGACACCAGACTCTGGGGTGTGAAGGAAAAAAGGAGAAGAGAGAGATGCCAGAGCATAAGGGATGGGGTGGTGACAGAGAAAAAAATGGAGAGGTGGCAGAACTGAAATCAATCATGTACAAAGGAGAGAAGGGGCACAGGATAGATAGTTATGAAAGGAGCATAGAAAGAAGGAAGATGTCATATGGAAGAGAGAGAGAAGGCAGACATTGGATGGAAAGGGCAGAGAGGGCAGTAACTGGAAGGGGCAAGACAGAAGGTGAACAGTAGATGGAAGGGGGAGAGGAGGGACAGACACTGAATGGAAGTGTGGGGGAGAGGAGGGACAGCCACTGAATGGAAGTGTGAGGGAGAGGGGGAGCAGACGCTGGAAGGAAGTGGGGAGGAGAAAGAAAAAAGGGCACATGCTGGATTGAGGGACGAGGTTAGAGTTAGATACTGGAAGGGGTGAGGGAAAGAGGTGGCAAGCTATAGGTAGACACAGTGAAAGAGGGAAATTGAGGACTGAATAATAAAAAATAATTTAGACAGAGACAGAAAATAAATTGAGAAGGAAGACCAGGGAAGACCAGGAGGAAGGGAACAGAGAGAGATATGCCAGAGCAGGGGAGGAGACAGATACCAAACCTAGGAGGAGGAAAAGAGGATACTGGATCTGAGGGGAAAAAAGGAGGAGATATGCTAAAATCTGCTGGGAGGGAGGAAGGAAAGAAGGAGAGAAAGAAGCAGAGAAAGGGGGGGGGGGTAAGCAGATTAGAAAGACTACAGAGAGAAAGGCCTGGACGAAAGGGGAAAGACAGGAGGAAGATGCAGGGCTATGTAAGGTTCAGACAGAGAGGGAGGGAGAGAAAGGGAGACCTGGAACAACGGTACAAAGGAGAACTGACACTGGATCTGGAGAGTGTAGTAGCGGGAAAAGAAAGAGAGACCTGGACCCAAAGGGGATGGGGCTGGATTGTGAAAGAAATGTTGGATGCAAAAGAAAGAAAGATTGGATGCACAGTCAGAAGTAACTCATGAAATCACCAGACAACAAAGGTAGGAAAAATTATTTTATTTTCAATTTAGTGATCAAAATGTGTCTGTTTTGAGAATTTATATCTGCTGTCTATATTTTGCACTATATGTGTCTATTTTTCTATAGTTACTGAGGTGACATTGCATATTTTAAAGTAATCTGTTTGACATCTTTGAAAAAATCCCTAAACTCGTAAATGATAATTAACATTTTCTCTGTGTACCATGTGCTTTGTGCTTTTTTAATATATTATATATTTACCATTATGAATTAATAAGATATTGTGTATACATGAAAATGAATGGAAGAAATTGGGGGCGGGCCTGGGGGATGGAGCTAGGTTAGGACTGAATATTAATAGATGTCCCGTTTTGATGAAAAAAAATTAATGGTCACATTAGTCTTACCTCCCCACTGCTGCTGCTAATCGCTGACAAGAAGTCTTCTTTCTGACGTCAATTCTCACGTCAGAGAGGACGTTCTGGGCCAGCCAATCACTGCCTGGAACGCTAAAATGCCACACACGCTAGCCGCTATCACCTCCTTTTAAGCAGGCTGTATTTTTTTTGGCTAGCGCGCACTAATCCTGTGCGTGCGCTAAAAACTCTAGCGCACCTTTATAAAAGGAGCCCTAATTCTTAGATTAGATTAGATTGTGCAGCCACAAAATGTCTTTTTTGTTGTTCTGGAATCAATGTTGTCAAGAGTATGCACTCTTTGCAATAAAGCATGCACTATGTGCAAAGAGGATGCACTTTTCTTAAAAAGTGTGTTTTTCACTGGAATATCCTATCTTTGAGCTATAAAGTGAGAGCTTATCCTGATGTTGCCAGGCCTACATAGAAGAGGCACCAGCAGTTCCTGAAATAAAGATCCAGAGTTCAACAAACAGGAACATTTTTTGGCTTATTTTCCTTCTAAATGTGTTATAAAATTGAATTCTGTGAAGTATATATTCTTTGTACCTGTTCATTTGGCCATTTTGTTTTTGGATGCCAAATTGTAACCATCCCCCCCCCCTCCCGAGTGAAGTCCTGCCTTACTTTACCCGCAGTTCTGTAGTTGTTAGGCCAATATCTCAGACAGTACTTCACTCTGAAGAGAATGGCACAATAAAATAGGGAAGGGATTAGGGAACACAGCAAATTGCTATTGCTGGATAGGTAAGAAATTAGATTCTTACAATAAATTGTTTAAAATAAGTAGCAGAAACAATAGATTTTCTTTAATAATGTTTCTTATATTTTTTAAATAACCCTAACTGGATCCAGTTTACAAAACTAGGATAAATATAATGCTGAATATTATCACAGATAAAATATTTCAGGTTTTTCTTTCCTTTTAAAATTGATATAGTTGAAAACAATTGAAAATTTCTAATTAAAAAGAATTGTTAAAACATTTTGAAGATAGCTCCATCTCACATGCAGATATGAAAAACCAAGGAAGTGTCTATAATCTCAGGTATATAAGTTATTTTAAATGTCCCAAAATTATATGTGGGCATACCAATTAAAAACTTATTTCTTTAATTTTCCTTCACGTTAGCCAGTTTTCCAGACTCTGCCAGATTTAAACTGGAGCATTTCTGGTACTTTTTTGTCTCTCCCCCTTCCAACCCCTCCCCCCAGGTGCCCGTCTCTTTTTATTGAGCATGGGTAATTGGACGCCAGCGCACTATTTAAGCTGCAGCAGCCAAGTAAGCTGCTAGCTTTCACTAATGGTGTGTAAAATAGCAAAAAATATATGAAAAATGACCCATGACACAAGTTTTATCAAAATAATTAATTATTGTCTTTATTTTTCCATCATGGAATTTCAAAAGATTGGTTGCGTCATCGGAAGCTCTGTACAGTGCCAAAATGCTAGCTTTCTGACAAAGAGCTCAACCCGATACTTTGAAGCTCCCCAATATATACCTTCAGTCCAGTTTGATATCATTGGCTGTCAGCCAATCCACTAACAAAGGCTGTCCTAAAATTTGAACAAAGACTTCTCTTTAACATGGAATAAAAGTTCCAGAAATCATATTTTTTGTTTACATTCATTTATGAATATACATAAACATTTTATAACTTAACCAATGAAACGTTGAATCTAAAACTGTTTATTTGTGTCGAGAAAACCTACATTAAAAAGTGCTGAGAAGTTATTGGCTCTATCAGCATCAGAGAAAGGAGGGGCTGTTTCCCCTTCTTCCTGAAACCTGACAGCTTCATGTTACACTAACACACAGATTCAGAAGCCTTCCTATGCTGGAAACTGGTACAGCAGTTTCTGACTCTAATTATTTCCAGATGTTGTGCTCAGGTTTCATATATAAAATATTGGAAATTAAGTACATTCTTTCACATATCTTTCATATATCCATTCATTCGTTCTTTCGGGGCTCCTTCCATACATAACAGATCTACATATCCAACACACTTAATACATGTTATGCTCCATTTTGAAAGATGGAGTCTAATATGTTCTTCCTAACCAGCCTAAGGCACATCTGGTATCAATTAGAACCACAAGGTTAAAAGCGGGGAGCTAAACAAAGAACCAGAGAACAAAATGGAGTCACTACCTCAAGATGGAGTTCATGTATATCCTGATTTCCTCTATGATCTAGCTTAATAGCAAAGTACATAAAAATAATATTATTATGCTTTTCCTTAATATTAATCTGTAGTGTGTTTTTCTGGCCTTGGCTACATCCATATTCAGATTTTTATTCACCAACTTTTCGTGCACTTCTATTAGGCGTGGCCTTAACTAACACATATGCTTGTATCTAACTAGAGTTACTCAGAATCATATGAAAAGCAGACGCTTTTGTAGAAAAACTCCACAAAATACTCCACAAACACATATTGTTCATTATCCATTCTTTAGTGCCCCCTAGAGTGCCACTTCACCTTCCAACCTCCTTTCCTGCTGTTTGTCTCTTCCCTCCCATCCAGTACTATCCTACTCTACTATATGTTCTTTTCTCTAGCACTTTCTCCTTTCCATACAGATTCTCCAGTCCTCCCTCCTTCCCTTCCATCATGCTGTTTCTCCAGCCTTCCTCCCTCCCTCCTTTCCTTCATGCTATTTTCCCAGCCCCTCTCCCTTCCCCTCCCCTCCCCTTCATGCTGTTTTTCAGCCCCTCTCCATCTCTCACAATATGTTGTGTCTCCAGTCCTCCTCCCTACCTCCCTTTCTTCAAGCTGTTTTTCCAACCCCTCTCACTCCCCGCCTGCCTTCATGCTGTTTATGTAGCCCCCCTCCATGATGTTTTTCCAGCCTCCTCCCTTCTCTGATGCTCTCTAGCTCCTGACTCCCCCACCTACCTCTTTCCCGGGCCAAATGCTGTAATTGAATCTTTGGGCAGCTGTCAGTACCAACAAGGAAAGCCTTATGCTGCTAGCCTGCCCTGGAAGCTGCCTCTCTGCAGCAATTTCCTGTTCCCATGTAGGCGGGACTTACAGAGAGGCAGCTTCTGGGGCAGGCTGGAGGCAGGGGCTCACCTCGTTGCTACTGCCATCTGACCAAAGATTCAAGTGCAGTAGCCAGCCCAGGGAAGAGGTAGGTGGGGGAGTCGGGAGAGCCAGCTAAACCTGGACAGATTCCCCCTTTTGTAAAAAAAAACTGTCCGGGCACCTGAACAATTCTTGAAAAAAAGAACATGTTTGGTTTTTCCCCAGACGTCTGGTAACTCTTAAGTAAGGTAAATAACAAACCCTGAGTTAAAGAACCAGCTGCTTCTGACCCAGTGTCCATTACCATTTACTGCAGCTTGGAGTTCCCTGGGATATATTACACTTCTACACACTCCTGCATTTGTCACAATAGAAACAAATCCAGACTTCAACCTCACTAATCCCGATCTGCGACCAAACCCAAATTACAGTAAAAACCACTATTGCTCATTATCTCTCACTGCTGCATCCTCAATCATGCTCCTCCTTAACTCACATCCCTCTAATTTACTTCCTCCCCCTACCCAAATTCTACTCACTATAAATAAGTAGACCCCATGTTTGCCATGTCATGAGCCCCTTGCCTTTCTCACTTTTACATTGGGGCCTGTTATCATTACTGTTTCACCATGTCTGTGCTGTTACAGTAACCTGATCTCTACAACTCAGATGTTCTCAGTTGTTTGTAAAGTACATTAAACCCCCTTTTAGTCTTGTGTTCATTACAGGCCATAGCCAATACACAGGAAAACATTCAAACAGTTCTTTTAAATATAACCCACTTTATGAGAGGCAATTGGTAGTTTGATCCTTGGATGTAAAAGGCATATTTTTCTAACAAAGCTTAGTATCACTTAAACTGCAGCATTCCTTGAAGGGTGAAACAATTGTTTTACTGTAGCTTTCAAGCAGAATAAAAATGTAAGTTGACCTCTTGCTACAGATCTCCTCAGGCATAACATTATTTAGTCAGTTCTTTATCTTCTTGTCCCTCTCTACGTGAATCGGATGCCATTTCCAATTATAAATGTCTGAGCCAAATTAGAAAGGGATAAAATGATAATGTCAAAGAAGAGAGCGATATGCTGTGGCACCATTAAAGACGGTAACAATTCTTTTATTTTTAATAGAAATACCAATTGATAACTGGGAGGAGAGGGGGGTGGTTCAAATATTTTTAAAGAAAAAGGAGCTTTGTTTAACTCTTAGGGGAAAGTTCTCAAACAGCTTTGGTAGCTGCAAACTGCACAGATGATTTTAATGGGCATACATTAGACAAGTTATCAAAGTGAAACCAGCCATTTATTTCCCTTTAAAAATTAGCATGTGTAAAATGAGAAGCACTGTGCACTTTGTATCTGCTTTCTCCAAAGACAAGCAGGCATAATATTCTCACATATGGAGTAACATCATCCACAGAACCCAGTACAGATACAGTATAATCTCGTTATAACGAACTTCAAGGGACCTGGAATAACAGTCTGTTATATCCAGAGTCCATTATATCCAGAGTTGCATTTTTTTAAAAAAACTTTATTTAGGTCAACTTGAAACAAAACTCAGCAAAACATTGGTATGGCACAAAAGGATTGCAAAACCAGAACACTAAAAGATGTTCTAAAGCATTATGTCATACTGTACTGGAAAGAAAAATAATCTGTCATTTTCTTCTGGGCTGCATTTTGATATTGGATCACCGGCACCTGCATGTGGAGCCTGCATGTCCGTTATAGCCGAACAAAACTACAGCTAAAAGCGGCTCTGGGGACCAAATTGTTTGTCCGTTATATGCAAGTCTGTTATATGCAAATCCACTATATGCAGTGATTTTCTGTATGTTCATAAAGGCGCAAGGCCGGGACCAGCAGACCTCGTCCGCTATAAATGATATTCTGTTATAAGCGAGTCCGTTATAATGAGATTATACTATTCTGCCAAATACTTCCACTTTAAATCTTTAGGTTGAGGCTATACTGTGTACATGCTGGTGCCTTCCCGCCCAATATCAGTTCTCCTCAGCACCACAAACTTAGAAATATTTTTGTGCCTTCTTGTTTTTATTTTATTGTAGTTTTACCTACAATTCTTCATTTTTCCCATTTTTTAAATTCATTTCCTTGAATTTGGTAATATTTTATTCATTTTCTGTTTTGTTTTTTGGGCCTACAGGCCACTTTGAGATATTTTTCACCTCAGGGAGCATCAACCGTTTTCGGCATACTTTTCACTTGAGTTCCCCAAGCTATCAAGCCTTTTGATTTCACTGCAGTTGGTTTTTCCTCCATGTCAAAGAGGGTACAGAGAAGCTTTAAAAAATGTACTTGATGTAACTGGATCATTTTAGTCTCTGATCCCTATAAACTGGTGTGTTCAGTGTCTAAGTCCTGACCTCTATCTGTGTATGCAAAAGATGACACTGTGGGCCCGATTCTGGAAACAGCGTCTGCCGTGGTAGGCAACTGCAAAACAGGTGCCTACTGCTTGTCAATCACCGGTAGGCACCGTGCCCAGGATCACATCTATTTTTTATACAGATACCTTAAATATAGGCCAGAATTTTAAAGGCCTACATTTAAGGTGTTGACTTGCACTTCCGGCATAAGCCATTCCTACACCAGCCTTAGGCATCTATTTTCACCAACGTTGAACTCTTATCACAACAGATCAGTGGGTGCTTTGAGCTCAGGATAGGCTCAGGAGTAATATAAGGAAATACTTTTTTACAGAAAGGGTGGAAGATGCATGGAACAGTCTCCCGGTAGAGGTGGTGGAGACAGAGACTGTGTTTTATTTCAGTAAATCCTGGGATAGGCACATGAGATCTCTTAGAGAGAAGAAGAGATAGTGGTTACTGTGGATGGGCAGACTGGATGGGCCATTTGGCCTTTATCTGCCATCATGTTTCTATGTTTCTATTCCAACCCCAGTTCATTAGCACTAACAGTGTGGTTTCTTTCACCGAACAGGTAAATGTGTTCTGCTTCTTGGCTGCAGTATCCACTTTTATTGAAGCTTCTAGGAAACATTCCACTCAGCAGTGTTATCACTTCAAGTGGACACACTTCTCTTCCTAGTGTGCATTATACTGTATTCTCTGGAACCCGTCTCATGTCCACTTCCATCCATCCTCAGCTATCTTCTCTTCCTCTCTAATTCAGATTTAGAAACAAATTTGATTAGAGTTCATCTTCAGTGCTATCAATGCATTTCATTCCTACCTGTAAAACAAACTTTTTTCTGTACAGCCTTAGTAGCCCATTATCATGAAACTATCTACCTTTGGCTTGGGATCTTAATGTGGTTCTCTCTGTTCTTATGTAATCTCCCTTTGAGCTGTTTATATCTTGTTCTCTTAAACAACTCACTTGGAAAGTTCTTTTCCTCATAGCCCTCATGTCTGCATGCTGTGTGAGTGAACTCTAAGCCATTTATTTAAAAATTTCTATTCTGCTTAACAACCTAAGCAAATTACAATTTGCATACAAAGTAAAAGGACAGAACCATAGATTTATTAACAATGTGACACGGACAAGAGGACCATGGACTGAAGCTAAGGAGGGACAAGTCCAGGACAAATATCAGGAAGTTCTGCTTCACACAACGAGTGGTGGACACCTGGAATGCTCTCCCAGAGGAGGTTATTGCAGAATCCACCGTTCTAGGATTTAAAAGCAAACTAGATGCACATCTCCTTACGAGAAGCATAGAGGGATATGGGTGACTAAAATTACGCCAGGTGTACACCTGGCTGGGCCTCCGCATGTGCGGATCGCTGGACTTGATGGACCGAAGGTCTGATCTGGAGATGGCAGTTAAACCCACCCCAAAAAAAACCCAAAACAAAACAGATTGATCATTCATATAATTTCAACATCAAAAAGGCTACCAGTTTTGAAAAAAGCCTTAACAAAAAATTGACTTTTCAAAGTTTTTAAAAACTCTTCAGATGTTGACATAATCTCAGTGACCCATTCAAATCATTCCATAATTACAATCCTGCTATTGAAATTGCAGTCCTCCATATATATTTTTTTATAACACACCTCACACCCATGCTCAAGGCTCAGCCTTATGGCACATTCAGATCTGAAAGAACGAGATGGTAGATATTTTCTAATGATTTGCATCAGGTACCAAGGTACCTTTCCATATATTACTTGATGTAAAATCAAGATTTTTATAGTCAGTGTGAAATGTTACTTGTAGCCAGTGTAATTGTTTCAACACTGGGGATATAGGTTGATAACAAGGTTTCCCAGTGATCATTCTTGCAGCCTTATTCTGCATTATCTGTAATGCCTGCGTTTTAGATTTTGTCAATCCCAACATCAAGGCATTACAGAAATCCAGCTTCATGATAACAAGACTGTATCACTGTTCAGAAATCTGTTACAGACAACATCGGAAGTATCCTGGAAAGTATACGCATCTGCATAAAGGCTCCTTTTTAACACATGCAATATGTGCTCCTGCATTGTAAGTTTACTATTCAAATAGACTCCCAATAATCTCATACTTGAGAAGACAGACATCTTTACTCCCTGCACTTCTGCCTCCTTCAGTTATAATAGTTGTTTATCATTTCTAACAAACAACACTTCAGTTTTAGATAAATTCAACATCAGTCGGTTTACTTTCATCCAATTACCTTTGTATTGTATCAGATCCTCACTATGCAAGGTTCTATCAAAAGAGGGTAGTCCTTCAAACACATTCAAAATTCCCATCTAAAGTAGTCTCAGAATTCCACCTCAACCAATCTATCATTTTGCCTGTTTTCTTTCCAACAGTAGAATAAATATCATAAAATCCCTTAGGTTATAAATTCAAGAGATTGATAGCAGACACAACTCTGTGCAATAAATAACACAAAATCTATACAGTATGTATATGTACCCTCAGTGTTCCAGGATTGAAACGTTAATAGCGGACTATATCTCACAGGCATACATACGTGCATCAAATTAATATTTTGACCTCATAAGGTGAAATTTACCAACATGTGTATTAACTAATAAAGTTAGAATGCAATCAACTAGTCTGAATGTTCTCAAAACCAGCGTGTTTTCTCAGTACTTAAGTCAGTGAAAGTTTCCAGCGTTCTCCAGATGGCCACTCTACAATTCCAACCATGGCAGAAAATTAAGCCACATTGTTTGGCACAACTGTGCCCAGTTTCAGGTTGTATACCCTTCATTAGGAGCTCTTTTTGTGACGAAATTAAATGCTGTTCAGAGAACACTTTGAATAGTAAGCATGCTCTGTCATACTACCTGGATTGCACTAAACTACATAGACCAGAGGTGGGCAACTCCAGTCCTCGAGGACCGTAATTCAGTCGGGTTTTCAGGATTTCTCCAATGAATATGCATGAGATCTATTTGCATGCACTACTTTCAATGCATATTCATTGAGGAAATCCTGAAAACCCAACTGGATTCTGGCCCTCGAGTTGCCCACCCCTGACATAGACAATTCTCCCTGTTCTTTGTTGCCTCTGATTATAATCAGCTAGGAGTTTCTGTTGCCAACAGAACCATCTCCACTTGGCTAGTGGACTGTATCTCCTTCTTATATACTCATGCTGGGTTGATGTTGCAAGGTCATGTAATGGCCCATAATGTATGGGCTATGACAGCTTCAGTAGTTCATTTTCACTCTGCAGATTTCTTCAATATATGCAAAGAGGCTATTGGTCCTCAATCCATTTGTTTACTTCTCACTACTGTTTAGAACACAACTCCAGAAGAGTCGTTCAGTTTGGGCAATCAGCTCTGCAGAATCTATTCTCTACTTAAAACCAACTTTCCCTCCAACCCTGTAGTGTTAAACCTCTTCCAGAGACATTATTTGGTGGCATGGGATTCCTACATGCAAGAAAACTATGCCTGCTTCATCTTAGAGAAAGCTAAGATACTTACCTGTAGCAGATATTTTCTGAGGACAACAGACATATATTCTCACAACCCACCCTCTTCCCCTAGTTGGTTTCTTAACTTTGTTACTGAACTGATGATCCTATGAATTGACGTGGTTTCCATGCACAGTATGGATACTGCCTAAAGATTTAAAGTGACAGTGTACTTGGCAGCGTCCTTACCGGGTTCCTTGGCTGACGTCACCCCATATGTAAAAATATATGCCCACTGTCCTTGGAAAATACCAGCTACATGTAAGTATCTTTGCTTTTGTTCAGAGGGGTGGATAGGGTTGCAATAAGCAGGACTGATACAAGGGTGCTCTAGGTGACCCTTCAGTCATATATCCTCCACAGGTTTTCAGTCCCTAGCCTATGGGCTCTCCCTACAAGATTTTCATAATTAAATTCAACATTGATGACTACTCTACAACAGTTCTATAAACTTGCTAATTGGATATCATGGAGACAGAGTAGTGGGGCACCTTACAAGGCACTGCTGTGAACTTCACAAAAAGGGTACCACATAAACATCTCACCACAACTCTCCTAAAGGTCATGGTGAGCCCCTCCAAAACCTACTAGACCCACATGTTTACCACCCTAATAACCTTTATGGCTGCAGGTGGCACCTATATGGCAGTACAATAGGGTTTTGGGGGGTGCACATGTTTCACCATGAATGCAATGGTTAGAGTGGCTGGGTCCTCCTCTCTATGGTTCACTAGCCCACCTCCCAGGCTACTTAAGCCACCTCTGTGCAGCTCTACTAGACTTTTCTATGCCAGGTGCTGATGTTCTGGAGGCAAGTATGTACGTTTTTATTCTGATTTTTATAGTATTGTGGGGGGGGGGTCGGGGGTCAGTGATCACTGTGAGAGTGTGGGGGCATCTGTACTTTTAGTCTGCAGTGGTTATCTGGTCATTTTGGATACCTTCTGGGCATTTAGACCTGTTTTTAGATTGCCTAAGTCACTACGTACAAGTTTCGCCTAGGCAGTCTCGTTAAACTTTTGGTTATACTTGCAGTACGACTAAGTCTAGGTCAGCCCATGTCCCATCCAAATCCCGCCCTTACCACTCCTCCTAAAACACCCCTTTTTACTCTGGGCATACAGTGGCAGGGAAAAGGCCTAAGCTGCTTTTAGATACGTCTAAAACCCGTTTCGATTATCGGCACTTGGACGACCTGTCTTTTGATTGTCCAAGTGCCGATTTAGGTGGGATTTTAGACGTATTTCCGTTTCGATTATGAGCCCCTTAGGCCCTGATTCTCCAAAGTGCATCCCGATTTTAGGCGTCCTACAGCTGTCTAATCAGCCAATTGGGATGCACGTTTTAAAAAAAAATGCTCCTCAGGCAAGCCTGAAGGCACCTCCGGGAGCCTAGGGAGACCCGCAAGATGCCTAAGCTCGTCTAAGGGCCTTAGGCGGGCCTTAGGCTGAACCTAGGCGGCCCTACGCGTCTCCCTAGTAGAGGAGAAGCTTAAAATGTAGGCCAGCAAAATGCTGGCCTACATTGTAAGTAGACACGGCCGCTATACTTATCGCGGCAAGGGTTCTCTCTGCCACTATAAGTATAGCGGGCCACGGCCCCCTGACCAGGAGGGTGCCCAAATCCTCTGCCCGAAGACGCACCCCCCCCGACACTAACGACCGCCCCCCCGACATTACCGATCCCCCCACCCCGACAATATCGATAGCTGGCAGGAGGGTGCCCAATCCCTCCTGCCTGAAGACGCACCCCCCCGGCGCTAACCCCCCCCAAAACCTCCACTCCACCAAACCTGTTCTTAGATGGGTCTTGCACGTCTTGAGCCGGCAGGCACGCCTCATCGAAATGAAGCGGGCCCGCCCCTTCCCGGCCCATCCCGCCGAAACCTAAGGCCTGATTGGCCCAGGCTCTGATTGGCCAATCAGACCTTAGACTTAGTGGAGATGGGCGGACCCGCTATGCCTAAGGCCTGATTGGTCCAGGCTTCTAGAGCCTGGGCCAATCAGGCCTTAGGCTTCGGCGGGATGGGCCGGGAAGGGGCGGGCCCCCTTCATTTCGATGAGGCGTGCCTGCCGGCTCAAGACATGCAAGACCCATCTAAGAATAGGTTTGGTGGAGTGGAGGTTTGGGGGGGGTTAGCGCCGGGGGGGGGTGCGTCTTTGGGCAGGAGGGATTGGGCACCCTCCTGCCAGCTATCAATATTGTCGGGGGGGGATCGGTAATGTTGGGGGGGCGGTCGTTAGTGTCGGGGGGTGGGGGGGATGCGTCTTCGGGCAGAGGGTTTGGGCACCCTCCTGGTCAGGGGGCCGCGGCCCGCTACACTTATAGCGGCAGAGAGATCCCTTGCCGCGATAAGTGTAGCGGGCCGTGTCTAATCTAACCCGTTTCTCTAACCCGCGTCTGTAACATGGACGCCGGTTACAGAATCGGGGTTTAGTTTAGGCCGATTCTGAATAGGACGCCTCTCCCGGGCGTCCTATTCAGAATCAGGGCCTAGGTGTCTTGCGGGCCTCGCCTTAAATATAGGCGGCCTGCCTGGGGAGCATTTTTTTTTTTTAAACGTGCATCCCGATTGGCTGATTAGACAGCTGTAGGACGCCTACAGCTGCCTAAAATCGGGACGCACTTTTAGAGAATCAGGCCCTTAGTGTTTAAGTTTATGGCATCAAATTCTCAGCATCATTTATTGTTTTCCCTTCTGGGTGCATAAGTGTTGGTGCCTAGGTTATAGAATTGTCATGTCACACCTAACTTCTGGGCACTGTATTTATGCTTCCTGAAAGCAGGTGTAAATGCTGATACTTAGGAGAACATCAGTCAGATTTTATAAATCTGCATGAAACTTTTGGGAATGTCCAAGACGTACTCCCTTTTCAAATACACACGGTTGAAGTTATGCACCAAGCTTTGCAATGTAGCGTGCAGCATGATGCTTTCAATTACCAGCACCTGGATCGGCTAGGCACACTGATCTAGGCACCTAACTTCTGGTGCTGTTTATAGAATCTAGGCCTAAGTGCTCATGCAGTAATTTAGAAAAATAGCTGTGTGCTTATGGCAATATTAGTGCATGGACATTAATGCAAAAAAAAAAAAAAAAGTTATACGAGCTATGGTAAAAATGACCTTAGCATGTGGAAAAGATCTGCTGAAGGGTGCACTAAGGCTACTTTTACCTCAGCTTAGTAAATGGGCCACCAAAAAAGATAGATGTCCAAAAGACACAGAAACCAGCACTTGAACATCTTACTAGTTAAAACGTCCAAGTGGGCATTCTCAAAACAGACTTTTTAGACATCTTTCTGGTTGTTTTGACTCCAGAGCATCTAAATCTTAAGGGGGGGGGGGGTATGTTAGAGGCATGTTTTGTGTGGGCTTAGGACTTGGACATCCTGCAGGGATAATCAAACTTTTAACAAAACAACCCGGGCACCATTTGGGGATAGACCTGTTTTAAAGTCAAATAAGGATCAAGAAGGTGCCCAAACTGACTAGATGACCACTGGAGGGATTAAGACATGACCCCTCCCCCTTAGACTCTCAGTGGCCACTCACCCCCCTCCCACCAACCAAAGATATGATCCCCCCATACTTTTCAGCATGTATGATGCATTCACATGACTCACATACATCTGTAAAGTAGAGCAAAGGGGCACTGTAAGAGTTACTGCAGTGAATGTCACATTAAAAGTCCCAGGTACAGCTATCAGTATAATTTGTTTATATTGTATGGTGAGCCCTCCAAAACCTACTGTACCTACATAAAGATGACACCTGCAGGCATATAGGCTATTGTTATGGTGTTTAGATGGGTAAGTTTTGGATGGATTTTAGAGGACACACCATACAAAATAAGTAGGTTATAGTGACATGTGTACTTTGGACTTTTTATATGACATTCACTACAGTACCTCTTAAGAGTTCCCCTTTGCTGTGCTCAGCTGTCTGTGAACAGTTTGCTAAGAATAATGGCTACTTCGATGTTTAAAAAGTTTGCTTTTGTGTGTTTTTCTTGTGGACATCTTTATATTTGAGAATGGCCAAAAAAGATAGAGGTACTAAGGGCCAAAATATCTTGTCTTAAAGTTTTGAAAATGAATATTTTTTCTACTGTATTTCTGGCTGTCTTTCCCAAAACATCCAAATTCATATTTAGGCATCCTAATGAAAATGCCCCTCCACGTGGCTAAATTGTGTTCATCTAGCAAGTAATGAACACAAAATCTATCTGTTCAGCAAATTAAGATTTTCAACCCTGTAGATCTGTTTGGTTAAATCCCCAAGTTCCTTGTCAAATCTGTTGAATATTGCCCACTAAGTTGCAAAAGTTCATTCTTTAGTCACTGGCCAAGAGAAGTGATTTCAATAGCCTTGGAAACTGTATCTTTAAAACGTTGTTAATAGAGAATTTTTTGTTAGCTATTTCATTGGTTTTCCTCTAAGTAATAAAACATTTTCAGTTGTATTTAATTCCAAATTTCAGCATGTTTTTGCTGCTATTATTATTAACCATCTCAATTGATGTGAAATAACTATCTGATCAATTTATTCAGCCCTATCTTAATTGTATAATCTTTTGTTTTGTAACAGCTGAAGATGCTTGTGGAGGAACAATGAGAGGATCCAGTGGCATAATTTCCAGTCCCAGCTTTCCTAACGACTACCATAACAATGCCGATTGTACTTGGACCATTGTAATGGAACCTGGTGACACTATTTCACTCATATTCACAGATTTTCAGACTGAAGAGAAATATGATTATTTAGAAATAGAAGGGTCAGAGCCACCAACAATATGGTGAGTAATATTTTTTTGATTTGAGTAAGTTTTTAATTATTTTATTTATATAAACATTTGTATTTTGCCTATATGTTACTGAAAACAGCTGAAGCAGTTCACAAATGAAATCACCATTCAGAACTTTCCCCTTCCCATCCTCCTCAATAAACATTTAGGGGGAAATTCTATAACCAGCACCTAAATTTAGGTGTTCATAGGCGCCCTGCCGATGCCTAAGTAATTGAAAAATGCAGTCAGAAATGTCAGTGTTGAAGCACATACTGACGCCTAAATAAAAGGTGGCTGAAATGGTCACTGGAATCATGACTAGGTAGCCGCTTTAGGCCGTAGAATTCCAAAGTAGGCATGGCCAACACCGGAAGTGGCATTAGGCGGGCTAAAGCGGCTACCCAGCCACAAATCACGCCATAGATAGGTAGCTTAAATTTAGGCCTGGAAAACCCTGGTCTATATTTCAGCCATCTATCTTTGCTGCTAGACCGTAGCAGCTAATCATGGCAGGGGAATTCCCCCCTCCCACATCAGCTGAGCAGCAGGGATTCCCCAAAGCCATGATTTTGTAACCGGCACCCAAGTTGGATTACCTGTCAATCATTCTAGGGCGTTGGTTTACAGAATTTCAGCTTTGGGAAGTTCCTTCCGCTCAGTTGATGGGGGAGGGGAGAATTTGCCCGGCTGCGATTGGCTGAGCGGCCATGGCAGGGAATCCCCACCACAAGTCGGGCCGGGCAGGAGGGATGCCAACTTGGGAGCCAGTTACAGAATTCAGTCCTTAATATAAACATTTTCCCAAATTCCTGATCTATTAACATAACCCAATGTTATTACATGCTCCCACCAACCCCAGTATATTCAATATTCTGCCAAAATAAGTAAAACCAAATTTTTAGTGCTCTACAAAAAGAGCAGTGATGGATCAGAAGGCACAATTCAGGAGGCGGATTTGTTTTTTTACCATAGCATGGACTTCTGTTGTGAATGATCTGGATCTTCATTGAGTGTAGTGCAAGATTTGTAATGATGAGATTTCCAGTATGCCCCCCCCCTTTTTTTTAGGGCATAGATTATGCTTGAGAGCATTCTACACTCTGTCCATAAAGCTAGAGTCAGCGGCATAGTGAGGGTGATCGGCACCTGGCGTGGTGGCACCCCTCCTCTGCCCTCTTCTCACCCCCCCCCCCGATGTGCGCTCACCCCTTCCCCGTACCTTTTTAACTTCGGTGCCAGCAGGCACCAACTTACTGCCCATGTCAGTTTTGGCACTCTCTCTGATGTCACTTACTGGAAGTGATGTCAGAGAGAGCGCCGAAGCCAACACAGACTGCAAGGTGGTGGCTGTTCACTCCAAAGTTAAAAAGGAACGGGGGAAGAGAAGGGGCGCACATACGGCAGGGAAGGAGTGGGAAGGGGGCGAGTTTCCAGTGCCCTGAGGAAAATGACGCCTGGGGCAGATCACCCCCCCTTTTCCCCCCTCCTTATTATGCCACTGGCTATAGGCATCATTATGAATAGTTCTAAATTAGTGGCATAGCCACAGGGGGGGCTCAGGACCCCCCTCCCATTCAGGCTCAGGGCCCCTCCAACATTATAGCAGCCAAATAGAATTGCACCAAATAGCATATTTTACTATTCGACTGAATAGGAACAATGAAAAATATTATTTAGAGAAATGCAAATACCAAATATGAATAAAGGGGATTGAACTTAAACAAAAATAATCAATGTGAAATTGGAGATCAACTGTTTATTTCAATAGGATATAGCACAGTAAAACTTTGAATTATTCATATTCTAATTTGAATCACTATTTGACTGAATACATAATATAGTGTTCCCCCCGCGAATTTGCATTCCGCGAATTGCGGGACTCACTAACTCGCGGTATTCTCCGACCACCTCTTCCTGTACTAAATTCAGGCTACACCAATCAGGAGCTGTGTGTCAAAGCAGCTCCTGATTGGTGTAGCCTGACTTTAGTAACAGGAAGAGGCAATCGGAGCAAACCGGAAGTGATTTTGCACCCGCAGGCACCCCAGCTGCCCTCTCCTGCCTCGGTGCACCAACTGCCCTGCCTTGAGCGATTTTGCACCTGCCGGCGTCCCAGCTGCCCTCCTGCCTTTTAACCATATTTGCGGTTTTTCAAATTTGTGAGGGTTCCTGAAAAGGAACCCCTGCAAATTTTGGGGGAGTATTGAAATGTATTTGGGGCACTATTCGGGGCCAAATCAAATATTCAGCACAGCCCTACAGCCAATACATGGCTGGCTGCGGTGCTCAACCCCTGTCAGCTAAAGAGTTTCCCTGCTGGAGCCCAGCCTATGCTATCTGAGCAGTAGGAAGTCGGCAGGGTGCTCTTGCTGCCAAGTGCTGGGCAAGTGCTGCCAAGTGCTGGGCACTTCCATTCATGCTTAGCTCATATATTTGAACTGAGCATAAGCAGAAGTGCTGGCATTGGAAGCTGGAGCAGCCTGCCGGCTTCCCCATTTCTCAGAGAGTAGTGTACTATAAGGGCTGGACTTCGGTGGATGGCAGAGATGTTTGCCCCCCTCCCCTCAACAAGTCTAACCCCAGCCCTCCCCTCCCCCCCCATGAACGTATGAATACACCCCTACTCTAAATTTCATTGTGTGTTTATGTTTTTTTAAAATAGTGATCAGGGTTTAATGTGGTAATATAAAGAAGCAGATCACATGGACAAATCCTTTCATAAATATTTATTAATAAACTACACTTAAAATAGACAGTAGCCTAACACAGCCATGTTTTGCCCCTTCCAGTAATAATAGTAGCAGCAGCAGCAGTATGCACTCCCTTGAATCTACCACTTAGGTGAAATTGCATTCATCAACTCAGAAGTTCTTATAACCTCTGACGCAGTCCCTGGAAGGAACAAAACAAGGCCTTGTTGGGCTACTGTCTATTTTATGTAGCTTATTAATATTTTTAAAGGACTTTTCCATCTGATCTGCTTCTTCTTTTTTACCATATTCGATCTTGCAATTCGGCTACCCTGTTGCTCTTAAGTGACTAAAGATATGTTTTAAAATGTTATAACTATTTAAGGGGCCATTTTACAAGCTGTGGCAAAAAAGTGGCCTTAGTCTCAAGATTTAGGCTCTACAAATAGAAAGGTACCAGAGGAAGTTTTCCTTTCGGTATACAGTAATATCTTCACTCGCTCTATGGAGGTTATTTCTTTCAAAGATGTATATGAAATTATAATAAAAATGGCCCAAAATTGGAAGGATGATTTAGCTCAGTTTAGTAAATTCTCAGGAAGTAAGTGACTATGCTAACTGACCATGATAATAGACTTACAGTTCAAAAAAGCCTTGAGAAAGTTACAAATGATTTTGTTGTACATCAGAATGCTGTAGCTTTGGCATCAGAAGATAGTTTGATGATGCATCTTCAGATTAAGAATATAGAAATGTCAATGGAGCATGCAATTTACGTTTACTTAATTTTGCTGTGACTCATTATTGAGCTTTTTACTGCAAATTAATGTTTGAACAATGTGATCATAAAAGTGCTTATCTACCTAGAGAAGTAAAGCAGATCAATCAGAAGAGAGAACTCGATGCTGTCTGTTCTCCAGATAGTTTAGATCTGTCAAGATTTTTTGGAGAATATAAAAAGAGAGTTACTCTATTGGCAGTACTTAGGGCTCCTTTTACTAAGGTGCGCTAGCGTTTTTAGCATGCGCTGCACATCAAGAACTAATGCCTAACTGTAATCAAAGCAGCTCCTGATTGGTAAGGCCTGACTTTAGTGCAGGAAGACGCGGTCGGAGCATACATGCGAGTGATTTCCTTCACTCGCGGCACTCCGGTTGCTCTTTCCTGCCTCTCTTCTGGTCGGCAGTCGCGGTCGGAAAATACCGCGAATGTCTGGGACCGCGAACCACCAACTGCGAATGACCGGGGCACTGTACATTAGTCTGAGGACAATTTATAAATCGTTGCTCGAATTTGAATTTGTCATTTTAGAAGAAATAAAAGTATGTCTTCTCTAGGCTTCAGTCATTTGCATAATTGCTGTTATTAATATGCTTTTGTTTGTTTTACTTTTTAAATGTGCTTATATTAAGGGTATCATAAATGTAGGATTTCTGAGTAAAAATTCTTCTTTTATTCTATTCAGCTAGAGGATAATTTTAAAAATCATTCCTTTGTATTAGAAAGCAAGCATGCAGAAAATTGTCTGATATGCATATAAAGTTCAATGCATACAGACTGTAAATATAACTTTATCCAGACTGAAAATAGTTAGTAAGGAACATAAGAACTGCCATACTGGAACAGACCAAAGGTTTATCAAGCCCAGTATCCTATTTCCAACAGTGGCCAACCCCAGGTCCCAAGTACCTAGCTAAATCCCAAGTAGTAAAACAGATTTTATGCTGCTTAACCTAGGAATAAACAGTGGATTAACCAAGCCATCTCAATAATGACCTATGGACTTCTATTTTTGGAAATTATCAAAGCCTTTTTTAAACCCTGCTAAGCTAACTGATTTCACCACATTCTCTGGCATTGAATTTCCATAAGTTTAATTACACATTGTATGAAGAAATTATTCTGTCCAGTTTATTTTAAATCTACTACTTAGTAGCTCCATTGTATGACTCCACTAGTCCTAGTATTTTTAGAAAGAGTAAACAAGGAATTTGCATTTATGTACTTTCTTTATAAAATATGCATATATGTGCACTTATTAAATCACCCCAGGAAATAAGTAAATGGAAAGGAAAACAGATGTGAATGGGCTATCATGTGGCTTTTACATGGGTTTTCCCCATGCTTTAAGGCCATTTTTACTACATCCATGAAATGGCCAATATTCTATTTTTCCCTATTTAATGGCCATGTACTATGTTTAACTCCTCATTCCCATAGCAAACACTACTGTGCAAATAAACATTTAGTTGGGAGATATCCAACCCAAGATCTCTTCTATTTTTTGTCTTGCCTTTTTTAATATTCTTTTTAAAAAAGGAGGAAAATTACCTCAGATGTCCAAGCCTTGCACCCTTACTTCTCAATGTTTGGGTTTGGCAAACTGGATTCATATCACATCATTGGTCTAAAATCCTTCTTGTTAGTTAGGGCTCCTTTTATCAAACTGCACTAGAGATTTTTAGCATGAGCCCCACACTAAAAGCCTCTAGCGCAGATTGATAAAAGGGTAGGGTTAATTCAGGGCCTACTTTATATACTGTTATAGCGCCTAAAATTGCACTTGGTGTAGTTCCTGGAAGGTACGTTGTAGCTTTTATGGAATTGTGCTAAGCACTAATGCATTGCCACATTTTTTAGGCACACCCATTTAGGTCAAGGAAACTAGGCCTTAATCGCTGCTTAACTTATGTGTGCAACTGAGTGTATTCTATAACAATCTGTCCGTGACCCACCACCTGACCATGCCCCTTTTTCAAATTTGCGGACTAGAACTCGGTTACATACTTTTTATTAGAATCTTGCTTTCCAAGTTGTGTGCATAACTTTTAATTTGTGGCAATTATCATCAATTATGAAGTTTTAATTGCCGATTAACAGCGCCAATTAGGCCAATTAAACAATTAAGTTGTGTGTGCAAATCATCTGTGTGCGCCAATTTGTGTGCCCAGCCTAAGGTCCCCCTTATACAGTATTTGGGAATCAGTATATATAAAAAAATTTCAAACATTTCAAATAATTCTTCAAAACTTGGAAGGCTTAAACAATATTCTGAAAGCTCTCTTATTCTAAAATAACCCAGCACATTTCAAAGGCTGCCATGTAGAAGTTTGCTAATGACAAACTAAAAGTTGTCCCCATAACAATGCCTGAAATCAGCACATAATACTCATCTTGAAATAAGGAGACATTTTTATTCATTACAACTGTTGCTAAGGAAACCAAAAATTCTGTTGCAACAAGATGAGGTTTGCTACACTGATTGCACACCATTTTTGACCACTTATATTATATCATCTTGTGTTATAGAAATATACAATGAACAAATGTACAAAATGTCCAGTGTTGCCATGAACTGTTTTCAAGCAAAATCTTTATAAAAGCTTGTAAAAGGAAAACAAATGTGTAGACTTGCTCTTCTGAAGTAGGCTGTGAAAACTGTAAGGCTGTTTCTAGCTATTGTGCATGTTATTTTTGATTCTTTAATTTGTAATTTTTCCAATTTGTATTTTGTATTTCTTATATTTTCATTACTTTTTGTTCTTTCATTTTTTTAGGGCCACATGAGCTATGGTGGAAAAAAATAACACACCTTTAATCACACAATTGAAATGTGTCCCTAAAAATAAGCAGGCTCTCTCAAATAAGAGGGGATATGAAGAACTAAAGAGTCCAAAGATATATCTGATTAGATACCAACATGCTCTAATAAAAATCCATTCCTAAAAACATAATAACATAAGAATTGCCATACTAGGACAGACCGAAGGTCCATCAAGCCCAGTATCCTGTTTTAAACAGTGGCCACAGTGAAGCAAGGAAATAGAGCAATTCAGTTATTGAATTAAAGTGACATTAATTTTATACTGCAAAAACTATAGATACCTTTAGAAGGAATTCTGAATTTTATATTTTCTGTTATAAATAAGGTGCCTGTGGTATCAGTAACTGAGGTTGATATTATTTGGAAGAAGTTAGTGAAATCTAAGCTACTTACCAGATTTTTAATTGGGGGGAAAAAAAAAAGAATGAAAAGGATTTATTTAAAAAATGTGTTTAATTTTTAGGGCTCCTTTTACTAAGCTGCAATAGCGGTTTCAGTGCGTGCGCTCGACGCCAGCACAGGTTTAGCACACGCGGCAATTCTGCGTGTGCTAAAAACGCTATCACAGCTTAGTAAAAGGAGCCGTTAATAGTTATCAAAGTAACAAACTACCCCCCCTCCCCTTTTACTAAACTATAGTAGAGATTTCTACTGCATCTAATGCTACAACGCTCCTCCAATGCTCATGCAATTCCTATGAGTGTCAGCTTAGTAAAAGAGGGCTTAATAGATTATAGAAATAAAGAAAATGTATATTTTGATTTCTAGATAGGCAGTGTTAGTATAGGCACAAACCCAAGGATAAGAGGATTATTATCAAAGCATATAGACATCCCAAAATGCTGAAATGGATTTTCATTTGCTTCAAATGACCAAAAAAGGTGTACTTATCTTGAAAACATCAGGACAATAAATCATTACCCCAGTGGTTTTTCCCTCCTTCAGACTCAGGGTGAATGGATTTCCACCTCCCCCTATTATTGATTCATCTCTTTTTGGTTTATATCCTCCCACTCGTCTGAACCCAAAAGCTTTATTTCCACACATGAACCACTTTTAAACAAGTCACAACATCCCTCAAAAATGTCAGCATTTTCATCCATCAGTGCCTCATTTGCATGGTTCCCCTCTGTTGCATAACCAAGGTGGGCTGAATTCAGTTCCCCTGTGTCCTCAATGGGTGGCAGTTGCAACTGTTCCCATTCAGTTTCAGTGCAAAACAGATAAACACTGGTTGAATATCAAACTAAGTGTATAGACTTGTTTCCTTTTCAGTTTTGTCAAAAACCCATTGCCATGGGGGGGGGGGGGTGTTTCACAGATATTCTCGATCCATTTTGAATATTTTTTTCAACTTCCACTGAGTTGGAAAGAACAAAGAAACTGATATAGATAAAACTAGTTATAGAACTGTAAAACCTTGTCTTAATTTAAAAGTTCAGATCTTTGTTAGCAGCTGTCTGTATTTTCCCTTCTAACGTGTGTATTTGTTTTTCTCTTTGGGAGAAATTTTCAGTCACTTTTAGTAGCTTATAGATGGACCTGCAGGTTCATATTCAAACAGAAAATCATATAGATGTTTTCTGAAAGCATGGGCCTGTGCTTATATCATAGGAATAAAAGCATATCCTAACTCTGTACCTGGTTTAAAACAGTACAAAGTACATTCCAGAACACTGCACAACAATTTTTTGGTTAAGTCTTGATTCCTGAAAAGTTTTTGGTGATTATGACAGGTACCAACTTGGTATGCTCAAATATGGTTTTGGTTTTACTGCATCACGTAAGAACTATGAGAAATAGACATTTTTATGTTTACTGACAATAAAATATATAGTCAAGTTTACGTTTCGCACAAGCGACTAAATGAAACAGAATTAAAAGTGTTTTGCTCCCGAGTTTCTTTTATATTCAGTGTCTGGTGCATCACGTTGTAGCATCCAACAATAGTCGGCAAGCATTGACGGATTCCAATTGCCCTGGTATCGTTTCTCCATCATAGCTATGTCTTGATGAAACCTTTCACCGTGCTCGTCACTCACAGCACCGAGATTTGCGGGGAAGAAGTCCAAGTGTGAATGGAGGAAATGAATCTTGAGTGACATATTGCACTTCATTCTCTTGTATGCTTTGAGAAGTTTGTCTACCAGCTGAATGTAGTTTGGGGCTCTGTAATTGCCCAGAAAATTGTCAACAACGTCTTTCAAGGCTTTCCAGCCAATTTTTTCCGGCCCAACTAACAGATCTTCAAATCGCTTGTCACTCATAACATGTCTGATCTGGGGGCCAACAAAAATACCCTCTTTGATCTTGGCATCAGTTATTCTTGGGAACATCTGTCTTAAATAACGAAAACCTTCCCCTTCCTTGTTCATTGCTTTCACAAAATTCTTCATGAGTCCCAGTTTAATGTGAAGAGGAGGCAAAAATATCTTTGTCGGGTCAACAAGCGATTCATGTGCTACATTTTTCTGTCCTGGAACTAACTTTTTACGGAGTGGCCAGTTCTTTCTAGAATAGTGCGACTCTCTGTCTCGGCTGTCCCATTCGCAGATGAAACAGCAGTACTTTGTATAGCCAAGCTGCAGTCCTAGTAACAGAGCAACGACTTTGAGGTCTCCACAGATATTCCAGTTATACCTGGTATACTGGACATACTTTAGTAACATTTCCATATTCTCATATGTTTCTTTCATATGTGCTGCATAGCCAACAGGTACTGAAGGATAAACGTTGCCATTGTGCAACAGAACAGCTTTCAGGCTTAACATTGACGAATCAATGAAAAGACGCCACTCTTCCGGGTTGTGATCACAACCAAAGACCGAGAACAATCCTTCAATGTCACAACAGAAACAGAGACTGTCGACTTGTGCAAAAAATTTGGTTATATCATGATGCCGGTCTCGAAACACAGAAATTTTCGTACCTGGTGATAGCAAACACCATTCCTGCAGTCTCGAACCTAGCAGCTCAGCTTTTGCTTTTGACAGACCCAAATCTCTGACCAAATCGTTCAATTCGGACTGTGTTATCAGATGTGGATCGCCTGATGAGGATGGTTCAAAATCCGGGTCAATGTCACTGTTAGAACCCTGCACTGCAGTTTCTTCATCTGGTTCGTCTAAGGTCCAATCCTCTGGTGGTTTCGGAACTGGAAGACTGTCATCATGTGGCATGGGTCTCATTGCTGAAGGCAGATTAGGATATTCAATTGACTTCTTGTTTTTGGCAGAGAAACCAGACACATTAGTCAAACAGAAATAACAGTCCGTCACATGGTCTTTCTGTTCTCGCCATATCATCGGAACAGCAAATGGCATCGTCTTTCGAGTACCTCTGAGCCAGGCTCTCAGACTAACAGCACATGTCGCACAGCAAATGTGAGGCGCCCATTGCTTGTCTTGATCACCTATTTTGCAGCCAAAATACAGATGATAGGCTTTCTTTACAAGGGCAGTCATCGAACGTCTCTGAGGCGTAAGTGTATATTCCCCACAGATATAGCAGAATGTGTCGCGGCTGTTACGACACCGACGAGACATATTGCCCGACACCAAAACGTCTATAGCATCAAGCTTACTTACTGTTATATTGCTACAGCTACTATACTACTATACTTTACTATACTGATACTATATACACACACGGACTATCTATATTAACCAAATGAGCAGGATCGGTGTATGGAAGCCACCATTATAGCATGGTGAGACAGCGCAAGCTCGTTCAGACCTGCCCAGACATGCCCAGGATGTCATCTTCCATAAAACAGCTTCCAACCTGGCTAGATTTTATGCATGGACATACCCAGGCGGCACAAACCGTTGTTGATAAGACACTTATGGGAGAAAAAATTGTTTGCATCCAAATATAAGAAAAAATCACGACAAAATTGAAGATTTCTCTGAAATGGTACGTGATGGGTAATTTTTGATGTAATATTCATGATCAGCACCCAAAATTCTATAAGAAACACCCAGCAGTGTTCAGGAAGCAAAAACTTTGTTGTGCAGTGAAATCAAAACAATCACCATGCATACTTCTCTCTTTCTCTCTGACCTTGCCTCACTTCCTCCCCTCCCACGAAAATGTTTGTGCCTTTCAAAATACATCTTTATGTAAAACTACATCCTTTAAAATTGCCTTTCTAGTGTCCTAGACATTGCTGTTTCTATATCTATACATCAAGAGAAAGCCAGAGGTTTTAACTTTTTTCTGAAATCATCTTCATCTCTATCCATCCTCTCAACCTCATTGTGACCCTCTTTTACTAAGCTGTGGCCCAGAGCGCTAAATGATCCGATGCTGCTCCAACGCACATAGGAATTCTATCAGCATCAGACCATTTAGCGCTCTGGGCTGCGGCCTCTGTCGCGGCTTAGAAAAAGGGAGGTAGGGGTTGTTTTTCTCCAACTTACTAGATAATATGGTTGAACTGTGGGACTGTGAGGAGGTATTCCTCCCTCACCACCTCTTTATTTGCATTCATTTCATTAAGCAAATGTTCATTTGCTTAATGTTCAAATGTTCATTGAGAACATCATGAGGTCCACAGGCAAAGTGAGCAGGAGGCTCCTGTACTTGGTTGGTTTATGCTAAGCCAGTGCTACAAATCCTTACTACTGTCAAGGTAACAACATGCTTTCTCCTCCTTGAACAGCTTCGGTCATAAGAAAACAGCTGGTGGCATGCTTCAGTTTTCACAGCAATTATGTAAAATGAATGTGACATTTTTTTGAATGCTTACTTTAATAATTTATCAATTCTAATAATTTTGTGTAATCCTCAAGAAAGATTAGAAATGGCCAAGATAGTCAAAGAGAGGTATTACAAAAGACAGAAAAAGCTTTATTAAATTATTAGGCTGTGAATAAAATCATTGATTAGATAGAAAATGATATGTTGGACCTTGCATGTCACAGCTTGCTGGTAGCTGCTATAAATCATTTTGGATGAAAAGTGAATGTCAAGTCAGACGATTACAAGGTACTTTTATAAATGTTTTTTCTGTGTTTAATTCTGCTTTGCATTGAGAAAAGGCCTGTTCTAAACTGTGTGCGGTATACATATGTGTATCTATGCATCATAAGGAGACAAGTAATGTGTACAGCAGTCCTTTGTACTGTTATGCTATCACTCGTGTTCTCTACAAACAGTACTTCATAACATATTCATTTATAATTTTTACTTATTCATTGGTCTTCAGAAGTGCCAGTATTAGCCAACTGGTATGAGTGGCCACATACTATGTGGCACTAACCTCCTCATCAGACCGTTATGTTTTATATAAAGTGCTTTAGTGCTTCTATACTTCAGTGCTTGAATAAATAAATAAATACTTAATCTTTCAACTTATCTTTTTTTCTGCATTTTCCGAGTTTTCCCTTTGTCAGTAGTTATCGGGAAGGGACCTGTCATTCCGACATGTTTCGCCCAAAGGCTGTATCAAGAAAAAGTCCCCCCTTCTGCTTTAGCTCCACACTATCCCGATCATTGGTAATTTTGTGAATAAGTAAAAATTATAAATGAACATGTTATGAAGTACTGTTTGTGGAGCAATAAAAACAAGTGGAATTGTCCAATAAGAAAAGGTGCAACAAATAAAGATGTCTTTCAACTCATCTGGACAATCAGGTTATTCTTTATTCTTCCAAAAATACTCGACCCGACATGTACATGTTTCGGCCCTACGACCTGCGTCAGGAGTCTATAGGTAATGTATAAAATTATATAAACGCATGTAGAGACATATGAACACTATAATAATATAATATATGCTAATAAGAATATTAAACACATTCAAAATACTAGAAATATATTAAAAACATATTAAGAATATATTAAAAAAGAAACAACAATTTGCATATAACAAAATAATTCTTCATTAACCAATGCAAACAAACATATATTTTAATAAGCCAAACATCAAAAATAATACATAAATTAAGTAATTAAAAAATAATCAATGTATTATCCTAAGGAGATTAAAATGGAGTATGAAATTTGATTTTTTTTTTTTTTAATTATTCACTTTTAATATCTTTTTATTATATTTTAATTAGTATTTATTTTTTTATTTATTAGTATTTTTTAAGTACTGTTTGTGGAGAACACGAGTCATAAGCAGACAATGCATACTTACATATGTGCTATGTATAGGAATTCCCAAGGCCAGCTTAACAGAAAAACTACTGAGGCATTGGCTTTAGGTGGCTTCTGCATGGTAAACATCAGAAAAACTCCAGAATGTCATAATTACCAGTACTGTACTTGGTAAATACAACTGATATTCATGATGGCCAAAAAAAAAAAAAGGAATATGCAAATAAGAGTTATCATAGATGATGCATCCATAACACTGGCATTTGCAAACTCCTCATGTCCAACCTCTTTCAAACTTAATTATTACAACACATTAATCTGTAAGCATTCTAATTTTTCATTGACAAGCAGTACTAAGTCAGGTACACACATGGGACATCGAATGATGGCAGGATGTAACTGATTTCCTAGATCTCGGAACTTAGGATAGGTTTGGGGCAGGGGTCTCAAAGTCTCTCCTTGAGGGCCGCAATCCAGTCAGGTTTTCAGGATTTCCCCAGTGAATATGCATGAGATCTATGTGCATGCACTGCTTTCAATGCATATTCATTGGGGAAGTCCTGAAAACCCGACTGGTTTGCGGCCCTCAAGGAGGGACTTTGAGATCCCTGGTTTGGGGGCATGTATGACCCTTCCTTTGCAGAACTGCCTTCTCAGTTCCTCAGTTTTCTTTTCTTTTTTTCTGGTCTGCCAAAGAGACTTGTGACAAACCTATCCCAACAAGATTTCTCTTCTTTCCTTATTTTATCATTTTTTTAGTTACCATCAAAGGTTTTCAGTGTAAAAACAATACTTCTATCTTATCTGCATGGGCAGCTTCTGTCTGGTTGACCTACAACAGTTAGTTTTAAGGCACCTAGGTATGACTTTGAAAACAGTATGTTTGATAGCTCATTAAAAGAGCAAAATCAACATCTCTGTCATCATTGGGACCATCTTTGCTGCTTTCTCTCTATGGTGGTAGTATACCGGACTACCCAAACCATGGGAATATTTCCTAGACCCCCTCATAGGCTTGAAGTTATAACTCAGGCAAATATCACCTAACTGCACAGACATATTTGGAGACTACTTCAATTTGTTTTAATTAGCTGGAGGTTCTCAATTCATCTGACGTTTCCCTTGCCCAAGGCTGAGAGAAACTTAAGCAAATGACTTCTCTACAGTAAGCACCATTTATAGAATCATGCCTAGTGATGCCTAAGCAGGCTTAGGCATCACTAGGTATCCTAAAGGTAGGTACCGTTACATTAGGCCAGGTTTTCACTGACCTAATTTACCAGCAGCTATCTCGCGTTCTTAGTGATGCCTATTTTCCGCCCCCTCCCCCACCACACCTACTTTTCAGGTAGGCATCGTTAGTCATCAGAAGGCACCTCCACTTAGGCGTCACTAGGTGCTGTGCGGAATTCCGCATCTATTTTTTAATTGTAATTTAAAAAAATAATAATTATCCAATTAACTTCAATGGCACAGTCAATTACCATGTCATTTGAGCTAATTGATTGGTTAAGTGTGGATTTTAGTAAGACATCGCTAGGCTGCCTCTATTAAGGTGCCTAGCGACATCTTATTAAGGCACCATTTATAGAATCAGGCCCTTAGCTTCCTCATGCCCTGCAGTTGCTTAGTACAATGAATATAAGAATAACCATACGAGGACAGACCAATAGATCTAGCCCAGGGGTGTCAAAGTCCCTCCTCGAGGGCTGCAATCCAGTCAGGTTTTCAGGATTTCCCCAATGAATATTCATGAGATTTATTTGCATGCACTGCTTTCATTATATGCTAATAACTCTCATGTATATTCATTGGGGGAATCCTGAAAACCCAACTGGATTGCTGCCCTCGAGGAGGGACTTTGACACCCCTGATCTAGCCCAATATCATGCTTCTAACAGTAGCCAATTCAGATCACAAATGCCTGGTAGAAACCCAAATGGTAGCAAGTCTCCATGCCACCAATCCTAGGGACACGCAGTGTTTTTTCCTATTTTTTCAATAACAGGACTATGGACATTTCCGCTAAGTACATACTTCAAACCTTTATTACCCCAGATATGCTAACTGCTGTTATCATATCCTTGGTAATGAATTCCAAAGTTTAACTGTTTGTTACGTGAAAAGATATTTCCTCCGATTTTTGTTTTTAAGTATTTCCATGTAACTTCATTGAGTGTCCCCTCATCTTAGTACTCTTTGAAAGAATCAGGGCAGGATTAACCAATAGGCCAAGTAGGCACGTGCTAGGGCCCCAAAATGGTCAGGGGGGCCCGAAGAAGGAGGGCCATCAACATTGCTTTTCCCAAACGGCCCAATGGGCTCCTCAGCATTGATTGGCATCGAGGGCCCCACTCCAATCGGCAATGTGCCCACCCACCATCGACGTAAAGTAAAACAAGCAAGAAACGTGGGTAAGAAAGGCAATAGGAACTGTAATTGTGCAAGCAGTGCTGCTTGCCCAAAGCTTCCCTCTGACCGCAGCTTCCTGTTTCCGCCTGGGTGCATGGTGGGATGGGATGGGGTGGGGGGCCCAGTGTAACTTGTGTGCCTAGGGCCCCTCGACAAATTAATCCTGCCCTGGAAAAATAAATCTATTGATTCATGTTTTACCCATGCAATGATCTTGCAAATAGACAGCAGAGCCTTCCTCATAGACATAGTACTCACCGCTATTGTACAGCAATATTGTTTTATGCGGAGGGTCCAGGTCCTTTGCTGAGTCACTAGAATATTTCAATTGCACAGTCCACCAATGAGACCATTCATTCTATTGACACGTTTTAAACAAATTGGTACTACTGACACAGCGATCTATTGTTTACTTCTTACCTGCTTGACTGTTGTACCTTGATCACTTATTTGGCCTTTATCTGCCATCATGTTTCTATGTTTCCTCTTTTACCTTACCATGTGGGTTCCTCAGGAGTCCATATTTAGTTCCTATGCTATTTTAACATCTTTGTGTCCCCCTCTTCTCACTCTGGTCAATCCATTAGTCCTCATTCCTTTCATCTATTGCTGACGTATACAGCCTTCTTTACCCCCCTCAACCCTGCTGATTACACAACAGATTAGAACTTTAATGACAATCTTGCTAAAATCTGCCACATGGTTTTTAGAGCCCTCACTTAGGCCCATATTACTATAAATGGTGCCTTATAGTTAGGCGCCTAACTTAAATGTGGCAAAATCATTTCTAAAATAAGTTTAAAATAGTTTTAGAACAAAAATGTAGGCACCTACACAATCAGTGCCCTATATCGCATTTAAGGGGAACACCTTAGAATGACCTAAGATTGAAGTTAGGCATGGCTATCTGATCTTAGGCCATCTTTAGGGCCTCCATAGTATGAATCACTATCAATACATAAGCAGCGGAAATGTAGGTCCTCAAACCCTTGCCATTTTGTAGAACTCTGGCCCCTATAATTCTTAATCCACAAAAATCAAAGGCATTTCTCTTTTCAATGGTAAAGACACAGGATGTTGCAAAATCAATCCTCATATCTAATACAGTAGTTCCCTTAGTTCCAATATTAAAGCCACAGGGAGCCATACTGTCCCTTCTTTTATTCAACTCTACCTTAAACCCATCCTATATATAGGCACAAACATCAAATTCAGATCCACTCCTTCACCAATGACATCCAGTTATATCTTCCTTTAGGGAAGAGGCGCGACTCCCAGACTGCAAAACTCCTCCACTGTCGAACGGAATCAAAACCTGCATTTCTATAAATAATACTGCAACTAAACACCTCAAAAAAAGAACTTGCTTAGATCCACAAAGAGCACTGCACACTACACTCGTCTCTCTCTTATCTGGGAAACCACTACCCTACTGCAAAAAAACTTCTCAATGCTTTCATTCTCTTGTCACATCTCTCAGGTAGTCCCTTCTTCATGCTACTATCTCCAACAACTCTGGAAAATAATAGCTACTTCTCCAAAACTGACTTCTACACAACTTCTCTATGCTTTTGTCCGGTCCCATATGGACTACTGTAACACATTATTCAATGGACTGACAGAAAAACAATTTCAGCACCTAAGTGTATAAAACACAGCAATTAGACTTCTAAAAAACCTCCACGCCTGTGACTCCAATCTCAGAATCACTATCAGCCCACTGGCCTACCATTTACCAAACATTGTATCTTGAAGGGCCTTAGTAATAACATACAAGACCCTACATAACATGGTGCCCAGCTATATATGAACTAAACTTCCTCCATACATCTCAAACAGACCAGTCTGCTCCCCAGAAGGAAACATGTCTGCAAATACCTCCTGGTCGTGCCCTCCAACTCCAGAGTGTCAGATGCCGTTCTACTCCCAGTTCCTTGCCAAGCTATTGGAATCAACTGCCTCTTCACATCAGATCCCTCAAAGAGTTTCTGAACTTCAGGAAAGCAATAAGGCCTTGCCTCTGCCCATAAATCCAGGTCACTCCCAACCATATGTATTCTGACTAGATCCACTGTTTGTTAACTGAAGATGGAAATAACCATATGTTAACTTAAAATGACCAAATTGTATGCTAAGCCTGACTCTCTGTATATGTAACGTTAATGTACACAATGTAAATTCATAATTAGGTTGTCTATGCATTATGTATGTCAACCTTGTTACCTGTTCTGAGCTCATTGGGGTTAGCGGGATATAGATCTAACCAAATAAATAAATAATCTTATTACTTGTCTTTACAGTGTGTCATTTATGCCCTACACAAACTCCTCATTCCCTACCTGCCCTCCCATATGTTCCGCTCACTTGAAACAAAACCGCCTTGTTGTCCTCTTGTTCAGACAAATCACTTATGACATGACCCATAACAGTATTTTTTTCAGTAGCCGGTCCCAGTCCATGGAATTCCCTCCATAATGAACCAAACGTGGAAACATTGCTTAAAATGTTCCTGTCTTGTGATACATTTGAATAGAGTCTCTCCTCTCTTTCCTGGCCCTGGATCAGGTTGAAAGGGATGCCACATTTTAGCAAAGACTAATTTCAGCTCTCTCACGCCTTACTATCTTAATCCTATCTACATATGCAGTTCAGTATTTTTTCTCTCTTTTTGCTCTCTGCCCTCTCTAATCTCTTATCGTTTTTAGGCTATCACTATGTAAACCGTACTGGTGCTATTTTGCAATTTGTGGTATTTAAAGATAAAATATAAATTTGAAACTTGTCTATGCAGCATCAGCAATTTCAATATAATTGCCATGTGAAGATATTATCAGCTTTATCGTATTTTGCAGGAAATATTGGATTGAATCAGCAAGGATTGCTGAATGGCAGAAACTCCTTTCCAGTTATGAATCATATTATGACTCCTGGATAGTTTTCTTGTAAATTGTTTCCTTTGGAGTCCTACACAGTGCCATTTCTTTATTATGCATGCTCATGGCAGCCTGTTTTAGGGTCTGTATTAATGCCATTCTTTGTTTGCTGGCTGTTGTTCAATGTTATTAATCATATATCAATAGTTCTGCTTGGTGTGTACTCACTCGATATAGGAATTCCTCATATTAGTTAATTAGTACTCATTTTATGCTGACTAATATTTCCTGTGATATAAAGAGCTTCCTTACATTGAGGATGAGTAGCTGGAAGATGCTAGTTTTGTGCCAGTTCCCATGTCACTTATAGGAATTTTTTTGTTTCTGTTTTGTTTTTCTGGCCATTTTGTTGTTATGGGAGCAATGAAACTCATTTTCAAAAAAAGACAGATGTCCAAAAGACAGCATAATCCGGCATTTGGATGTCTTACTAGTCAAAACTTTGAAATGGGCATTTTCAAAACAGACTTTTTAAATGTATTTCTGTTCATTTTGTTCCAGTGTGTCTAAATCTTAAAGGGGCATGTTAGAGTCGTGTTTTGGGCGGGTTTACTACTTGGACATTTTACGGTGATAATCAAATATTTTACGGCGATAATCAAACATTTTACAGACTTCACCATCTCCAACCTGCTGTCTGCGTCGGCCTTGGCTTTCCTTCTGACATCACTTCTTGGTCCTGCGACCAGGAAGTGACTTGAGGGAGGGCTGAGGCTGGTGTGAGGAGCAGGTTGGAGATGCTGCTCGCATCAATGAAGAATTAGAGATACGGGGGAGGGGAGGCACACACATGGTCAGGGGAGGAAGGAGCGGGGGGGGAGGACAGAGAGGAGGAGATCTTGAAAAATTCAAATGTAAAATAAAAACATTCCTTTTTAAAGATGCCTACTCAGTTTGATTCCATTTACTTAGAGCCCTAACAGCTTCTATGCAGTCGGCAGTACCAAACTGAATCGCTTCTTTTGAAGCGATCCCCCTACCCAAGTGTACTAAAGTTCCTCCGTTTCTTTCCTCCCTTTTAAGATTTTATTTTTTCATTGTATTTAAGCTCTTACCTTTTCCCATTTTTCCTTTATGTTCCAGTAAGTCTGTTTGTTCTTTCGTCCCCTCTACTTTTTACTTTTAAGTTTGTTTTATCTTAATAATATTCTTTTTATTTTTACACTTATTTGTTGAAAACTTTATTACAAAACCTTTAACAGAAGATAACAGAACATACACTACAGTATGGGACTCATAATCGGAAGAGAAAAACGTCCAAAAACCGGCCTAAGTCGGCACTTGGACGAACATTTCCCCAAAACGTCCAAGTGCCGACTTAGACGTATTTCTAAATGACCTAGGCCTTCATAGTGCTGCTGAACGACCAAAGCTAAATGGGGCGTTAAAAGAGGATTGTCGAGGGCGGGAATTGGGCGAGATGTGGGCCGGCTTAGACTTAGTCGTATAGCATGTATAACCAAAAGTTATACAGCCCACGATCAACGGAACTTGGACGTTGTGACTTAGAGCATGTAAAACATGGTCTAAGTCACAAAAACCCACCTAAAGTCACCAGATAAGCACTGCAAACACATAAAACAGACCCACATACACTACCCCAGTGATCTCTGACCCTCCCCCACCCCCATAAAAATATTAATCACACCTTTAAAATTCAGCCTCCAGACCATCATCACCTGGCCGCCTGGCATAGGAAAGCCAAGTCGTCCAGCACAGAGGCAGCTTAAGTCGTCTTGGGGTTGGGTTAGGGACTCATGGAGAGGAGGACCCATGCCCATAAGCCCCTGTAATCACTGCATTGATACTGAAACGTGCACTCTCCTATACACCCCTAAAACCCTTTTGTACTAGCATATAAGTGGCTCCTGCAGCCATAAGGACTATTAAGGTGGTAGATAAGTGGGTCTAGGGGATTCTGGTGGTGGTTTGGGGGGCTCACCATGACCTGTAAAGGGAGCTGTAGTGAGATGATGACATGGTACCCTTTTTGTGAAGTTCACAGCAGTGCCCTGTATGGTACCCCATTATTTAGGTGGCATGTCTGGGTGTTCAGTCCATCACTTTGCAGACCCCTCCCACATCCAACAGGGCTTGTTCTAGGCATTTTGTACTTGGACGAAAGTTGGACGGAAATGTGGTATAAAGATGGACGCTTTATCAACTTGGACGATCAGAACGGCAGGACGTATAATTAGACGATTTTTGAAAGTAAAAAAATTTTGGACGTATTTTTTGAAAATGTGTCCTAGGCTGTTTTATACTTTGGACGACTTGTGAGTTCGACGTAAATGGACTTAGACGTCCCTTTCGATTATGCCCCTCCACGTGTTTTATAGGGTCCAGAAATGTTGATTCACCAACATTTTTTCCTATTCTGCAACCATGGAGAAGAACTTGATCAATCATGTACAATGTAGTAAAATGCACAAAAAGGCAGATAGGGATGTCTTGGAGTAAATTACAGCACTTTATGGATGCCACCGTGCATCAAATACTACCAACCTTTTTGTTCTTTTCTTGTACATTATTCTATAACCACATTCTCTGCATCTAATTGGAACCCTGGCTTTTATTTCATTTTCAGTGTGACATTCTCCACAAATATAAATCATTGGTTGCTGCTTTGGTGGCGGCATGTCCTTCGAAGAATCCATAATAGATCACTGATCCACATTCTTCTTCTGTGCTGGTTGAAGCTCATCATGAGAACTACTCTGACTTTATTTATGTTGGAAAGCAAACACTGCAAGCTCTCCATATTAACAATATTCCGATAATCGTAAACCGTTTAGGTATGTTTTTGATAAACGGTATATCAAAGATTAAATAAACTTGGAAACTTGGTGCCCCCACCAAGATGGTACCTGGGGCAGTCTGCCCCCTGCCCCCTTATTATGCCACTGATTGCCAATGACCGTTACACACTGGAATCACATACAAGATGTGACAGTTATAAAGAAAGCAATGTAAAAAATAACAGTCTTAATAATAATAATAATAACTTTATTTTTCTATACCGCCATAGTCAAACTGACTTCTAGGCGGTTCACATAGAAAGAAGGCTGGACAATCAGTGAATTACAAAATACAAGAAGAAGGAAGTTACATCATGAATTGGAGAAGCATGGGGAAAGAATACATGAGAGAAGAAAGATGTTACATAATACAATGGGGTTATAAGGGGAAGGAAAAAAAAAAAAAAATCCCCAGAGAGGTGATCTGATTAAGCAAGGAATTTGCCAAATAGAACGGTTTTAATTGATTTTCGGAATGTCTTAGCAATTCACTTCTTAGCAATATAGTAAGAGACTAAAAAAAAACTACAGAAAATGAGACTGCCATGGAAATGTAGCTAGAAAGCAATGACACAAACACTCACAATTTAAGCAACAAAGATCATGACCTGTAAGCCCCGATGTTAGAGGCAGGCTTAAATATTGTTTCTATCATAGACACATGGGGCTCCTTTTACTAAGGTGCGCTAGCGTTTTTAGCATACGCAGGAAATTACCGTGCGCTACGCTTCTAGAACTTACGCCAGCTCAATGCTGGCGTTAAGGTCTAGCGTGCACGCTATTCCGCGCGTTAAAGCCCTAACGCGGCTTAGCAAATGGAGCCCATGGGGTGGGGGTGGGGCTGGGGGTGGAATGGGTCAGGGCTGAGGTAGAACAGGAGAGTGCCAGGTGCCCTCTTTTTTTAAAGAGGAAATCTTTTTAATTATGAGAAATCTACATAAAATAAGAAAATTCTTCGACCCAGCACAATTCAGGCTAATTGTCCAATCCCTAGTCTTAGGTCTACTGGACTATTTCAATTCCCTCTATCTACCTTGTCCTGCCAACATGATAAAAGAACTTCAGACTATACAAAACACTGCCCTCAGACTGATCTACTCCCTGAGAAAATATGATCATATTACAACTGCCTTCCTAGACTCTCACTGGCTACCTATGCAAGCACAAATTCAATTCAAATTCTACTGTCTATTATTCAAAGCATTAAACGGCTCCGCCCCCCCCCCCCCGCCCCCCATCTAACAGCCTAAACCAGATCCTTACCTCAAGACAAAGAAGAACTCCAAACCCTTTTGCCTTCCCTCCACTCAAGGGCACTCAGCGCAAAAAGATGTTTGATAACCATCTGGCGACGCAAGCAGCAAAACTTAACCACTCCATCTCCAACCTGTTGACGGCAATGGGCGACTTCAAAACTTTTCGAAAAGAAATCAAAACCCTACTTTTCAAAAAATTTATCCAGATATCTTAACCCAACCCTTCCCCCTCCTCCTAGATAAATTCTCCCCCAAAACCTCCACTTAAATAATCTCTTCCTCCCCCAAAACACCAAACAAGTATTCAGATCCCTGAAATGTAATGTAATCTTATTTGTACTCTAACTATAATCTATTTGTTATATCACACAGTAACGTACAGTCAATTTAATAACCAATTTGCAAGTTCTTCCAGAATTAATCCAGCTACCTCCTCCTCCCTTGTAACAAAAAAAACAAAACAAAAAACAACCATACTGTTGTAACTTCACTGGAAATGTCCAGTTAGCTCTTTTGTAATCCGCCTTAAACTGCAAGGTATAGGCGGAATAGAAGTCCCTAATGTAATGTACAGTAATGTAATGTAATATAATAACTGAAGTGGAGCATAGCTTGAATTTCAAACTTCCTTAGTAAAATGGGGGAGTACCTGAAGAAAGAACTGATTAGGATATAAGAAGTGGAAAGTCAGTGGTCCAGGCTGAAAGGAGCTATAAAAATGGCTACTGAACTGTATGTGAGAAAAATAAATAAAAGCAAGATAAAAAAAGGAAACCAATTTAGTTGTCCAACAAGTGGGTTTAAAAATAAAGGCAAACACGCTGGTGTTCATGAAATACAAAAAAAAACCTCATGAAGAACACAGAGAGGAATACTGGATGAAAGTGAAAGAAACCAAGAGAGATATACATCTGTGAAAAGCACAAGCAGAAGAGCAAATGGCTAGAAATGTAAAGAGAGGAAACAAAATTATTTTCAGATGTCCTAATGTGGTTCTCAAACTTCTTACGCTCCCGTTCCTACACCGTCAACACAAATGGCACCATGTCCACTCCTTGGACTCCATCTTGCGGTGTCCCTCAAGGATCACCCCTTTCCCCTATTCTCTTTAACATCTACATGTCCTCCCTGAAACTCTTTCAACTATCCCCCCTGGAAACAATCTACACTTATGCAGATGACATCCTTGTCCTCCTTGAGACTGACCAGAATCCTCACCAACCTCCACGAAAACATTACAGCTTGCATAATGAGAACTCCGTGCCTGGTCCCTCTCGGTACAGATGAACTAAACGAAATCTAAACAAAACTACTCTGGCTCGGCCCAAATTTGAACACCTGCCCACACTTTTCACACTACCCACAGGCGATACACTACAGCTCGAGTTCTCATGCAAGGTCCTTGGTATCACTATCGATTCCTCTCTCTCCCTCAATGACCACCTCAACTCCTTGGCAAAATCATGCTTTTTTCAGCCTTCACATGCTGAGGAAACTAGATCCTACTTCAGCGAACAACACTTTGCCATCCTTGTCCAATCCATCATCCTCTCCCAAACTAGATTACTGCAACGCCATCTACTTAAATCTATCAAAAAAAGTATTCTAAGACTCCAGCTAATCCAGAATACTGCAGCCAAACTGATCTTCTCAAAACGCAAGTCTGACCATGCCTCCCCCACTCCTTGCCAAACTTCATTGGCTCCCAATAATCTCCAGAATCCATTTCAAATGTTCCTGCCTGGCTTTCAAGATCATTCACGGAATCCTGCCTCCTCTTATCCCACTGTCTTTCAACTCCTCCAGAACTGCCCAAAGGCTTAAACTAGCCTTCCCCTCTCCACGCGGCATCCACTATTCAGGCAAACTGGGAAAATCCCTTCTCTTCAAAATCACAGGTCTTTGGAACAACCTCACCACCCCGCTGCGGAACCTGAGCTCCCTTCAGTTATTCCGCAAACAACTGAAAACCTGGCTTTTCAGCAAATTGTAGCTCTATCCTTTCCCCCTTTCTCTCCCCCCTTCTACACATAAGTTCATGTAATCCTTTTTCTTCTTCTCTACCCACTATTTTAAGTTCTTGTAAACCGTGTCAAGCTCCATTCTCATGGAGATGATGTGGTATATAAACTTAAGGTTTAGATTAGATTAGTGAAAGGAGGAAGACTAAAAACTGAATCGTGAGACTGAAAGAAGCTAAGAAGCACAATGTGCAATGTGATGTGGAAAAAAAACAAAAAGTTCTAAACAAATACTTCAGTTCTGTTTTCACAGAAGAAAATACTGGAGAAAGATAATGATTGGCTTCAAAGGTGCATATGAGAAAAGAGTAGATAGCATTCTGTTCACGGAATAAATTGTTTATGAACAACTTGAAAAACTGAGCTGGACAAAGTCATGGGGCCAGATAGGATTTATCCCTAGGAGACTGAAGGAGCTCAGAGAGGTTTCCTCTTATTGTTTTAATTAAATCCTTGGAGATAGGAGAGGTTCCATGTGATTGGAAAAAACCAAATGTGATCCCTCTTCACAAAAGTGATGATAGAGAAGTAGCGGGAATCAACATGTCGGTCAGCCTCACTTCAGTTATTGGAAAAGTCATTGAAGCATTGCTAAATGAAAGGATAGCAAATTTCCTGGAATCCACTGGGTTATAAGATCCAAGGCAACATGGTTTTATTAATGGTAAGACGTGCCAAACAATTTTTTAATTGAATTTATTAAACTACGTTAACAGCACTTATTAAAGAAACTGATAGTACACATCACCGATAGTACACATTACAAGAAAAATTCTACGCATTAAAACAATAATTTCTAGCCTGGCATATTACATGGCTGTTATACAAACATGCTATGCTATGTGGACAAATGCAAAGTGATGCTCATTGGGAAGAATAACCTAAATCACAGTTACCGGATGTTAGGATCCACCTTGGGGATTAACACCCAAGAAAAGGATCTGGGTATCATTGTAGACAATACGATGAAACCTTCCGCCCAATGTGCAGCAGTGGCCAAAAAAGCAAACAGGATGCTAGGAATTATTTTAAAAAAGGATGGTTAACAAGACTAAGAATATTATAATGCCCCTGTATCGCTCCATGGTGCGACCTCATCTGGAGTATTGCATTCAATTCTGTTTTCCTTATCTCAAGAAAGATATAGTGGCGCTAGAAAAGGTTCAAAAAGAGCAACCAAGATGGTAAAGGGGATGGAACTCCTCTCGTATGAGGAAAGACTAAAACGGTTAGGGCTCTTCAGCTTGGAAAAGAGACAGCTGAGGGGAGATATGATTGAAGCCTACAAAATCCTGAGTGGAATAGAACGGGTACAAGTGTATCGAATTTTCACTCTGTCAAAATTACAAAGACTAGGGGACACTTGAAGTTTCAGGGAAATACTTTTAAAACCAATAGGAGGAAATTTTTTTCCATTCAGAGAATAGTTAAGCTCTGGAACGCATTGCCAGAGGATGTGGTAAGAGCGGATAGCGTAGCTGGTTTTAGGAAAGGTTTGGACAAGTTCCTGGAGGAAAAGTCCATAATTTGTTATTAAGAAAGACATGGGGGAAGCCACTGCTTGCCCTGTATCGATAGCATGGAATATTGCTATTCCTTGGGTTTTGGCCAGGCACTAGTGACCTGGATTGGCCACCATGAGAACGGGCTACTGGGATTGATGGACCACTGGTCTGACCCAGTCTGGCTATTCTTATGTTAATCAGGTTTAGAACGTTTACTTTTGAATGAGCTCTCTCAATACCCATCATCTGGATGCCAGATGATCACCCACTGTAACATCAGAAATACTTTCCCCATTTGTAAGCACTAAGTCCAGTATGACCCCATCCCATATAGGTTCCATTACCAACTGCTGGGACAGTTCTCCCTGCAATAGGGATAGCCCAATCAACATCCGGCAAGTTAAAATCACCTGTTAGCAAGACTTCCCCTTTTTTAGATATATTTTGAATGTCTACTATTAAATCTCTATCTACTTCTTCCGTCTGTGAAGGAGGCCTGTATATCACACCAATGTAAATATATTCACCATTACTTCTTTCCAAGTCAATCCACAGTGGATCTTCCTTGCCCTGCAGATTCTGCAATTGTGTGGCTTTGATATGTTCTTTAACATATAATGCTACTTCTCCTCCTTTTCTTCCTATCCTGCCTTTCCTGAACAGATTATAGCCTGGTATAATTGCATCCTAGTCATGGTTCTCTGTGAACTATGTCTCTTTGATCGCCACTATATCCAACTCCTATTCTTCTAGATCCAGAATCTTGTTTCCTATACTTCGAGCATTAGTATACAGTATACTGCTTTCCAGACTTTGCCCCCTTTTCCCATCCCTGTAGAGGTATTAAATAATTTACTTACCTAAGGACTTATACTCACCCTGGAGCTTTGATCACCCTGTACCATCACTTCTAGTTTAAAGCCCTCTTTAGTAGATTAGCCAGCATGCTGGCAAAGGCACTTTTTCTGTTTTTTGATAGATGCATACCATCCCTGCTCAGCATCACTTGGAAGATCATCCCATGGTCTAGGAAGCCAAAACACTCTTGACGACACCATCCACGTAGCCAAGATTCATCTCCAGGATGCGAGCTTCTCTGCCCAGGCCTTTACCCTCGACAGGGAGGATCAACAAGAATGCCACCTGCACACCTGACTGCTTCACCTTCTCTCCCAGAACCACAAAGTCACTTTTGATACGTTCGCAGGGGTACCTGACAGTATCGTTAGTGCCAATGTGGATGAGCAGCACTTTCCCCAACATTTCTGGCAATACACCATACTCCTATTTAGCTTCCATCATCCTGTCCCAATCTCTCAAAGCTGCCTGCTCTCCTGGTTTATTAATGTCCACTGAATCCAGCATCATGTGAATTTCACTTAGCTTATTCCATGTAATTTTAAAATTTTCTTCACTGTTTATACAGACACAAGAATGATGTAGTAGTTTATATGTGTTGTAGCTCAAACTCTCTGAAATATACAAAGTCCTGAAGAAAACTAGGGATTGTGGGAGCTTAAGAAAGCTATTCTTCCTCCACCAGTTCCCAGGAGCTGATGGCCAGCCAGGGTTATGGCTGACCAGCTGAGGGTGGACATTTTGAGAAGCATGTGTTTTTGGGACTGCAGAATGTGAAGCCCTGAAGTTTGTTTCTTTTTGCTTGCTTGTTGTTCTCTACTTGGCAAGGTAAAGGAAGCATGAACTGTTTATGAGAGTCTGCTAGAGAAGGGCCTAGCTGCGCAGGCAATCTGAAAGTCTGTAAGAAGGCCTTGCAAATAAGCCCTGACAAACCAGGGTTGTGGAACTGTGCATTATAAGTTTGTTTTTTGCTTATGTTTCTACCTTGGAAAGCACAGAGGCAACTTATTGAAATGTGTGGCTTTTACCTGATATGCTCTGAGAAGAGAAAGGTTATGAACTAAAGCTAATATTTTTAATTTACTCTTTTTTGGTGAAAGCCAGAATAAGTGATAGTTACCAACAGGGTCACTCTGTTTGTTTGTTTTTTTTCCCCCTAAATAATTACAGGGTATTTCCCCTTTTTGAGGAAGCATGTTGAACCTATTCATGGTACCAGCTATGCCCCCTGCCTTTAGGCTGGGGTCCAGCTGTGCCACAATCTCAAAAATATAGCAGAATTAGGAAAACTACAAAATAGGGCAACAAAAGTGATAAAGGAAATGGGATGACTTCCCTATGGGAAGCTATTGCTCTTCAGCTTGGAGAAGAGTGACTTAGGGGGAGATATAATAGAGAACTATCAAATACTGAGTGGAGCCAAATGGGTAGACATGAATCATCTGTTTACTCTTTCCAAAAATACTAGGACTAAGGGCATGCAGTGAAGTTACTAAATATTTCTTCACTCAACAAGTAATTAGACGCTAGAATTTGTTGCCAGGGAATGTGGTGAAACAGCGAGCATAGCAAGGTTTTAAAAGGTTTGGATAATTAACTATAAGAAAAGTCCATAAGCCATTGTTAAGGCAGACTTACAAATCCACTGCTTATTTCTAGCATAAACAGCACATTTGTTTTTCTCCTTGGGATCTTGTCGAGTACTTGTGACCTGAATTGGCCACTGTTTGAAACAGGATACTAGGCTTGATGGATCTTTGGTGTATCTCAGTATAGCAACTCTTATGTGTGTGTGGGGGGGGGAAGTATGTGTTATTGAGAGGAGTCACACTTAGGGTCAGTGGGGACTGCTTTAGTGTCAATACTGATGTAGTGGAACACTGCTTCAGTATCAACAGGAATATGATTGGGTGGATTTTCAAAGGGGTGTAAGCTGACAGGAGATGTTCCTCCTGCTTAATCCCCTATCATTGGGTCATACTTGGATGTTTGGTTGCACTTAACCACACGATAGAGATTGACTAGGTGACAAAATTAATCACCGTTCCAGTCCCCTTGGATAACTGAGGGAAACAATCCCATGCATTCTTTAGTGTCCTCAGTCCTTCTATACCAGTGGTTCCCAAACCTGTCCTGGGGGACCCCCAGCCAGTCAGGTTTTCAAGATATTCCTAATGAATATGCATGAGAGAGATTTGCATATAATGGAAATGACAGGTATGCAAATCTCTCTCATGCATATTCATTAGGGATATCTTGAAAATCTGACTGGCTGGGGGTCCCCCAGGACAGGTTTGGGAACCACTGTTCTATACCAACATTCTTCAAAGCAAGGCTTTGAGGGTCAGTGGTTATGCCCAGTCATACTCGGATTCTTTTCTCTCTCCTTAAAGAATGACATGGAGATAGTTTGCTGCAGTTATCCGTGGAGTTGGGAATGGCGACAAATTTTATTACCATGTCATTCTCTACCACACAAAAGAAGAGGCATCGGAGATGTCTGAACCAATCAAGCGCTTCTTTCCTTAGGAGCAATGCTGGAGCACTTCAGCACAATATTTGTGAAGTTTGTAGGTAGGATTTTTGAGGAGTTTATAGATATGATTTTTGGTCAGTGGTCGGATACAGTGGCGTTAAGCTTAGAAAGGGATATGGTGCCTTGATAAAACCCCTTTGGGTGAAACATGTTGGCGGTATAAATCCCTGAAAGCATGACCACAAGTTTTAAGCTAAGTATTTAAACTATTTATACACTAAGGTGAAAAAAAATATTTACAAATTTAATAGCAAAGTATGGAAGATCCAGTGAAGAAGTAGTACATAAATCCTGATACAATGAATTTGTATGAGTGCTAGGTGGTACTTCTGAGGATCTATGAATGTTGTAGTACTCACTGTGAAGAGAGTTAGGAGGGGTAAGAGAATATATACCCTTCCAATCTGAAGTTTGGTTTTACTCTCACAGAAAATTTAACTTGAATTATTGTGCTGTTTGGTCAATTGATCTTAAACATTTATAAACACTGACTAAAAGTTATCAATGCAAGCTTGGGCCCATTTATTTTAGCATAGGAACTTCTAAAAAATATTTTTAGTAAATTTATCTTACAATGCTATCTGATGAAGGTGAAGCAAAATGGTGATGTATGCCAGGTGATAACCATGTAATTCCGTAAGAATCTGGAAACATAGCAACATATTGTTGGCATTGAAAAAAATTGAAGTAAAAGCCAAATGAATAGTGAACCATTCTGCAAAATGCTTGTAAATTACCACAACAGATGGCGCAGAAAGAGAACAATGATTTGAAAGACCATGAATGCCTCTTTTATGAAGCTGTGTAGTGCTGGCTGCTGTGGAAGCATTTTTCCCTGTCTGTCCCGGTGTACTCGCAATCTATCTAATGTACTTGGGGCAGTTGGGGGTGGGGTTAAGTGACTTGCCTAGGGTCATAAGGAGCGGCATGGATTTTAACCCACAACCTCAGGGTACTGAGGCTGTAGCTTTAACCACTGTGCCACATGCTTCCCCTTTATGATTAGCTTTCGAAGATAATCTCTTCTTCCTCAGATCAGAAACCATAACTGACATTACCAACTTTCTGAGACAGGTATTGATTGCAAAGTCTTAGACTGGTTTTCAAAATTCTTACAATATTGCTCATATACTGTTAATATGAATGGCACCATGTCATCCTCTTGGAAACCTTTATGCGGAGTCCCGCAGGGATCACCTTTATCACCTATTATTTTCAACATCTACATGACTACTTTGAAGCTTTTCCGTTTATCCCCCTGCAAAACACTATTTACATATGCAGACAACATCTTTGCTCTCCTTGAGATAGACTTGAACCTCACTAACCTCGTTGGAAATATAATAGAATGTATATCAAACCTTCAGTCTTGGGCGCTTTCTATACAAATGAAACTGAACGAGTCCAAAACAAAGTTACTTTGGCTTGGCCCAAAATTAGAGCAGCTACATTCATCCATTCTGTTGCCTTCAGGAATCCTCACTGCAGATTGAATTCTCAAGTAAAGTTATGGGTGTCATTATAGATTCAACACTTTCATTCAATAACCATCTCAATTCTCTGGTAAAAAAAAAAAATTTTTTTTTTAGTCTCCATATGTTGAGGAAAGTAAGATCCTGTTTCCATCAACACCACTTTGCTATCCTTGTTCAATCAATCATCCTTTCGAGGCTGGATTATTGTAATTTGGTCTATTTAAGCTTGACCAAGAAAAGCTTTCAAAGACTTCAACTGATCCAGAATACTGTTGCTAGGGCTGATCTATGCAAAAAGTAAATTTGATCACGTCTCTCTGCTCCTGCAAAAACTTCATTGGATTCCAATAATTTCCAGGGTTTATTTTAAATGTGCCTGTTTAACATTTAAGATATTGCATGGCATCCTTCCTCCTTTAATTCCCTGTCTTGGAATTCTGTAAGATGTGATATTACCAGATCTATTCAAAAATTTAAATTGTCCTTTCCTACGTTGAAAGGCATTTACATTGGTATTTACATTGGTAAATTAGGGAAGTCTCTACTTTTCAAAATTACTGAGCTGTTGAATGATTGTCCTATTCATCTGCGTGATCTGGGTTCTTTCCAACCATTTCAAAAACATCTGAAAACGTGGCTATTTTCAAAGTTGTAAAATCCGCTCCTCTCCATACTATTCCAAATCCATATTGTATCTGTTCTTCTTTCTAATTTCTTGTAAACTGTGCTGAGCTCTATTGTTAAAGAGAAGATGCGGTATATAAACCTAAAGTTTAGTTTAGTTTAAGTCAGTATTTGTGCAGTTCCAGTAGTATTATAGAACAGGATCTGCCAGTATGCAGCATATTATAAAATATAAGAAGGAATAAATGTGTAAAGAGTCAGCAGGGACAAATGTCTAGGGCACAGGGATAGATTTTTTGGATGAGGGACTATTTTAGAAAAAAAAGTGTAAAAAAATGCATGTAGAAAGCAGGGATACCTAGAAGTAGATGTGGCCACACCTACACATGGCAATCTATAGATACAAATGGTGGCTCATACAGTAGTAGGAATACCATTTTATAAGCCTACAGGTATATTCCTGGTATTGGAAACTCAAGAGTAATAACCAGTAAGGTGTGGTAAGAGCTGCCCTCTTAGAGCACCTTACTGGCTACCCCTACCCCGATCACATCTTCCCCACCATCAGAATCATCCATCTCCCCAATCAGACAATCCTTGCCCTCCTTTGAGGGTACCATATAAATCGAACAGCAGGAAAAACAAGCACAATGTCTAATTCAGCCATATCAGTTTTATTGTATAAATTCTGTGATTGCAAGTCCCAAGGATCCTAGTTTTGACAAACTGGAACGCCTTCCTCAAGGGACAACAATACATTGGATGCTATCTGAAGTAAAACAAACCATGTGACAGATTGTGGCATAAAATCTACATAACTGGAAAAACATTTCATGTCAGAAATGCACAATTAGGACCATGCCCATCCTTCATACACTTACTGTTTTTCATCTGATCCACAGCAGCCACCTTGGGCAGCAGAAGAAAGTTCATCAACCTTGCCTCTCTAGAGAAATCTTGAGGTCATTTCCCGAGCAGATAACATCCCACAATCGCAACCAGTTCTGAATGTCAGGATATGAAAAGCTCACAACAGTCAACATGAATATTGACCTTTATTCATTTCCTAACTCAAGTTAAAGTTTTGCAGTTAATGTCAATTAATATTTTATATAAAAAAAGAAAACTCTCTGATAATTGTTAGGGGTGTTCCTAGAACTTGAGCAATAGCAGCCATGCTATTAACATAGGATAAGAGTCATTATCACATGTTAATTATATGACAGTTCAAACATAATGCAGTTAACTACACCTCAGGAGGTGTAGCAAACTTCCAAATTATCTGACACATTAATACTTAATGCATATTAATGAAACCTGCATTAACTGCAAGACATAATGATTGCCTTTTCCTCACCCCCTAATATAAATTTTTGCCTAAGGTATTTAATGATGCAGTTAATATAAGCTGTAAAAATGTGTGTTAATTGTTTCTTGAGCTCTATGTTAATAGTTAATGGGTTTTAGAACTCATGTTCAACCTCTAATGCATTCTATGAAATAGGCCCTGTGAGGGAATGAATGATATAAGCCAGATTTCCTAGACTCATTGAGAATGAGACATCTTCATGTAGAAAAAGCTAGTTTGCTGAGTCAGGAGGGCACGGCTCAGGCTGGGAGGAAGTTAAAGTTAAAAGCTCTATCCAGAACAGAATAGGGAGGCCCAGAAATAAGGGATTGGGTGCTTCAGGAGAGATTCCAAGTTTGGGCAATAAAAAAGGGTTCCCCAGGCAAGTCTTAGCCTATGACTGTAATGTTGGAAGATGGGTCAAGGGGAAAACTTACAGAGTATAAGTGAAATATTGAAGTAAACCTGCAGGAGAAGTCACAGTGAGTGCAAGTGCCAGTTAATAGAGCTGGACGCCAAGATACCTAAGTTCCGTTTTTGTATGAAATTAAGTTATATTTAAAGCCTGCCTATGTTTACATATCTAATCTTTGACAATAACCTTTGGTACTTCTTGTTTCATTAAAAAGACTATTCTTTTGGTTTACATTGCCTATTGCATGTATCTGTGGGGTCCATGTTACCATTGGTCCTTTAATTTACAATATGTGCCACTTAATACAAATGTGTTTGAAAATTGAAATGGAGGCCTGTTTACTAAGTGAGCCTTGTACTAAAGTCTAGTGCATGTTACCTGCCACAGGAACTGTTTTATTCTTATGTGCCTTGCTGTAGTTAACGTGTAGTAATATTTAGTAAAAGGCCTCCTAAAATCCATTACAATATTGGGCAATTATTACATGTGTTAATATGAGTGCTGTTAACCCTTTTCCAATCAGTTGGACTTAGAACATTAGCTACACATTCTAACATGCAGTTAACTTTTTCACAAGTCCATTGGCTCTCTAACATGAGATCTGATGCTCCCAGGGACTATCTTAATGGAGGAAGTAGCATTTGGAATATAAATATTGTCACCTCTTTTGGATATAATTTTTCAATTTTTTGATGGATCAAAAGCAAATCTTCCTCATCCAATGGGTTGGTGGCCCAAACAGCAACCTCCATTGTCTCTTGTATGAGTGAAAAAGTGTGCAATAATCTCAGTCTCTACATGTGCCTTGTCCTCTACTCACAATGAATATAACTCACTGGCCTAGGTCCCAAATGCCCATCCCAGACTGTGAGGTATGCTCTGCCATAATTTTATGTATGCAGATCTTAGACTGACCAAGCCTGAACCAATGGCCTATGCCATCAAAGTGAACTTTCTATAGCAAAGGACTATAATACTCCAAATGCATTAGCCAAGAACACTGACCAGCCAGGTCTAACTGGGAAGAGTCCATAGATCCTTGAAATTGGGCTTTGTTTACCTTATGCCAGTCACTTTGGAATCTCCCTGCATATTTTCAGGAATGCATATGATGCCAATGTTGTCAACAATCAACCAATCCCCATCGCCTGTTTTATCATGTTTTGATGATCATGATTGATATCAGGGATTATATATGGCTTTTGTATACATCCAGTTCATAAAGACAGTGAGGGAGAGAATCAAGATCTATCCTCCTCCTTTCCACTGGCTTCAACTTACTTCCATCTGACTGAGCTACTTCCTGAAGATGCATAGATGTGCCTGATGGTGCACTGCATGGTTTTGTTATGTGATCACTCAAGGGGATAGATAGTTATGAATTTTTGGGGGGATTTATGTGTAAACCAAGTAGTACTGTGTGAGATATTGGTATTAATGATAAAGATTCTTAGAAACTGTAATTAGGATTTTACTGTTGCTTGCTGTTATATCTACCTTGCTACACCAGCTGTATAGAATTCTGATGGTCCATATTTGTTATCAGAAAGAATAGAAGAACAGTACCAAGAGTCTTACAGAATGGGACAATGGAATTATCTTTATTAATTGACCTGACATGGGCTTTGTTTTGGCACAAATGGCTGCATAAGGGGTTAATGCAAAAAAAAAAAAAAAAAGGCTTCAATTTGGGAAATATTAAAGTAAAGAACACTGGAAATTGAATTTAAATTGTCAACAAGGCTTGTTTGCTAAATTTCATGAAGAGATTGGTAGCATCTTCCAATTTTATCAACTGTAAGATATTGCCAAATTATTTGCAAAATTTAGCAAACAAGGCTTGTTGACAACTTAAGTTCCATTTCTAGTGTTCTTCAGTTTGTGATTTTCCCATATCAAAGTCTTTTTGTTGCATTGACCCCTGATATGGGCATTCATGCCAAAACATGGCTCATGTCGGGTCAGCTAATAAAAAATAATTTCATTGACCCATTCTATGAAACCCTTAATGATTTTCTTCTCTTGTTGTTTGGTGTGTACTTTAGTTCCTTCTCTTCATTGTTATATTTGTTATCAGCAGATAGGGGTTTGTAGTGAGTCAAGGGCCAGGTTTTAGGCTTCGCCATTCCTTAGATGTACCTACCCACTCATTCCTATTTTGGACATACCTGATACTCTACTGTTATTACAGTATAGAGAGTGACACAGGAACCATTACCACAGTAATGGGAAGAACTCCAGAAAATCTGTGCAGGATGAAACTGTATTAATCTAGTTTTTTTAGTTTTCCAGTAGGTTTACTGATGTGTCCATTGCAGTGCTTGGTGCTTTGTTTTTCTAATTAGGTCCTTGTTACATGACTCTTGGATGTTACTGTTATGTTTTGTTTTTGATGACAAGTCAGTGTGTTTAGTTATTACAGTATTTTTCTGATTTTGTATTTGTTTCTGTATGGTAGAAATTTTCTTCAGGTCCTGGGTGACATCTGTAGTGTTCTCTATTACTTTACAGCAAAACAATACAAATTAGCAGTAACTGAAGCAAAGTTTACCCAATCAAAAAGTTCTCCAAACGTCTCTTCAAAATCTACAACTTACTGACCTCCACAAAAGACATAAGAAAAGAACCATCAACACAACAACCAGATGCAGAAAACCTAGCACAGCACTTTCAAGAAAAAATCAGAGCAGTGAAAACATCATTCACAAACAACCCTGAAAATATCATAGATCCACACCCTACCAAATACAATGAAAATGAAAGGATTCTAGCTGACAGATTCTGGTCAAAGTTCAACCCAATCACCACCTAAGACAGTGGTTCTCAACCCTGTCTTGGAGGACCCCCAGGCCAGTCGGATTTTCAGGATAACCCTAATGAATATGCATGCGAGAGATCTGCATATAATGGAGGTGCCAGGCATGCAAATCTGCTCCAAGCATATTCATTAAGGATATCCTGTAAACCCGACTGGCCTGAGGGTCCTCCAGGACAGGGTTGAGAACCACTGACCTAAGAGATCCTAGACTGGCTGAAGAGAATATTCAAAAAATACTGATTCTTAGACATATGCCCAGCCAACCTACTAACACATATTCCCCTCAACTTTCTGCAATGGCTGATGAGCCTAGTAAACAGATGCTTAGAAAATGGAATCTATCTCAAAACAATATCAGCTATAGCACTGACACCTATACCTTGTCACCCACCCAACCTTCACTAGGATAGCCGTAGTGCTGTGGTACGCCTCTCAAAAGGGAGAATGGCCCTTCACGGTGAAAATGCCAAAAAAAGCTGCAAAGGGAGTGATTTTTGCAACTCAAACAGAAAAGAAAACTCCCCAAACAGTTCTTGCTTCCAAGAAAAAATTTCAGGTTTATTGTTTCCACTTTTCTAAAATGGTGAATAACACACAACTCAGGTAAATTCATACAGTCGAGATGCACACTGGCACCAGCATCAAAAAGAAAAAAGAAAATCCAAATGATTGATTCTAACAGATCAAACAAGCTCAAGGAAAAAAAAAAAAAGAGTCCAACTCTCCTGGGCTGCCTTTTTTCAAGCAGGTCCAAAGCCCCAAAGAAAAAACCCCCCACAATCTTCACAAGACGTCTTCATAACAGTCATTTGGGCTGGCAATAGACCACAACCCAGCAAGGCACCCGGACTTCAGTAGTCCTCACAAAGTTCCCTTCACTGGGCCCTTTCAGCAAAAACAAAATACCTCCAGCAATTCAGTAGTGCAAGCAGTGCAGTCTTTTTGAACACAAAAAGGTGCCCTTTCCCCACTAAGGGTAATCAGCTCTGAGGCTCACATATTTCTCTCCCTCTGCATGGGTCAACTATTTCAGTTTCAGTATAGGCAAAACAACACAGCCTCAAACAATTCAGTTGCAAAATGGCAGAAAAAGCAAATGTTTCTTTTAAAGTTTTCCACAGACAAAAAAAACCCACAATCCTTGTACAAGCTTTAGCAGAGTAGGTTACAATACATCAACTTTTTTCCATGGCATCAGGGCCTGACACCACTTGCTCAATAACATCTATGGGTTCTTCCTGGATTAGGTCTCCTTCCTCAAGGCATGGAGAAGCATCTTCAGTTTCCATGGGTTCCAGGTCATTACCTTGACCTAAGCTGTTTCTCTGTGCCCAGGAAGAGACCCTTCTTTCTTCCCTGTCCTCTCTGAATGTGAGGGAAAAACTGCTGGCTTTTCAAAGTGAGAGCCCCACCCAAACCTGTGTGCACCTGTTCTAACCTGAGTCTTGCTTGGGCTCCCCCAGTGGCCTTCCTGAAAACTGCAAGGCTTTCTACAAACAGTGCCTTGCTTAAATTTTGTGTTTGTAGATTTGCACATTATCATTTTACTACTAGGTAGGGTCTCCATTTCCTCCTCACTAAGATCATCTGGTAAAAGTTAATTCTCAGACATGGGTTCCTCAGGATAGTCAGTAAACCTGGCTGGATGATGTAAAGCAGATTTTTGAATGGTGTTTTTAACCTTAGCCCTACCTTTCTTAGGGTTCTTAAAGGGGACCATAACAGACACGAAGCCTGGCTGATCACAACCTAAAGCTGCAAACCTGGACCTGACCAAAGTAGAGAACTTCAGGCTGGTAGCAGGGATTCCATGGCCTGCAAAACTACTTGAATTCTGTGTAAATACACAACTAACTAAATTCATAGACCATACTGATAGATTCCATAAATCACAACATGGCTTCAAACCCAGGCACAGCACTGAATCCCTGTTACTTGAATTAACATCTAAAGTAAGACATCAGTTCAGTAAAGGCAAACAATCTATACTACTACAATTTGACATATCTGCAGCATTTGATTCAGTAGACTACTCTCTCCTGCTTCTCAAATTAATTGGGAATACAGGTTATTGTACTGCAATGGTTCTCATAATTCCTAAAAAATAGAACTTATAAAGTCTGGATAGATGACAGGAGATCCCAAAAATGGAAAGCCAACTGCAGATTCCTACAAGGCTCACCGATTTCTCCTGCACTATTCAACATCTAATTAAGAGCACTTGGGAATAACCTTCTCTCGACCCAGAATCATACCTTCTTTTATGCAAATGATATCTTCATTCTCTGCATAGACAAAGAATCATTCAATATCATCATAACATACCTGAAAAATACCATCGAGGACCTTGGTGCCTAGCCTATGAGAAATTTCCTTAAACTGGTTTACTATGGTTTGGAGATTACAAATCATTACTGAGCACAGAGCTAGAACTGTCCTCAGGTGAGAGTCTAAAAATAGAAAATACCTCTAAAGTCCTAGGAGTCACACTTGACTCAAACCTAACCTTCAATACACACATTATCACTCTAGTGAAAAAATTATTCTTTAAATTGAGACAACTGAGGACGACGAGACCAGTTTTAGGAGAATAACACAATCTGTCCTAATACATATCTGGACTATTATAACTCACTATATTGCGGCATTACAGAAAAGGAATGCAAGAGGTTTTAACTACTACAAAACACAGTGGCAAGACTAATTCTCAAAAAAAGCCAATACAAGAGGGCAAATCCACTATTAGAGCAACTACACTGGCTTCCAATGAGAAGAATAATACAATTCAAGATTGTTTTGTGGACCATGCAGGCTATTTAAGGGAGATCAACTGCTTTTACACCTAAGCAGCAACGAGACCAGCCACAACCACCGAGAGCACACAGACCCGATCCTACCAAGAGTGTGAACTCTTCCCCCCATGCAATCCGCTAAGAAGATCGACTGTCGGCTCCGGGCGGCTTTCCCGCAGAGGAGAAAATCCTGCATTCACCGTGGGCCTCATCTGGGGCAGCCTCCTTGGAGCGGCTGGGGCACGGGCAGTGTGTCTGGGAGGGAATGCATGGATGGGAGAACATCGCAGGGGAGGAGACATAGGCATCCTGGGACTGTCTGCCAAGTCTCTTCCCTGAAGAAGCCCTTTCTGGAAACGTCAATCGCTCCTCCTAAACTTACTTGCTCCACTTCATCATTGACGCTGAAACCGTGGATTGAAGACAAAGTTTTATTTTATTTTTCTTTCCAGCTTATGATTTATCTTTAATCTTATCTATTGTTTTGCCTTTTGTCTTTGTTTTGTTCTATTTCTATCATTTAAATTTCTCCAGAATTCTACTGTTCAACGGCTCCCCCTTCTGCTTCTATTCCTTTCTCTCCTCTCTTCTACCTTCCAAAGTAATTAGATCAATGCTGTCTTGTTAAAATGTTTATTTTATTTTTATTTTTCCTCTAACTCTACTTTTCACTTCTCTATTACCCTCCAGGTACTTTAGTTAGATTGTGAGCCTTCGGGACAGTAAGGGAATTTTTCAAGTACCTTTCTTATTTCTAATCTTAATGTATATTTTCTGTAAACCGCTTAGAACCTAACGGATGTAGCGGTATATAAGAAATAAATTACATTACATTACATTACATTAGATAACTCTGGCATCAAAGTCTCACACTCCTTCAACTAGCACACTATGCAGTGCTATAAACTATCCTTCCCATCTCCCCAAGTATGGTGGAAGAAGATATTCAAAACTACCTTTGAATATTAGGGACTTCTCATCTGGAACAAACTGCCAGTGCACCTAAGACAATCCATCAACTATCTTGAATTCCAGAAGAAACTGAAGACATACCACCTTTTCATTATAGTTACTCTCTAACCCAGGGGTGGGCAACACCGGTCCTCGAGGGCCAGAATCCAGTCAGGTTTTCAGGATTTCCTCAATGAATATCCATTGAAAGCAGTGCTTGCAAATAGATCTCATGCATATTCATTGGGTAAATCCTGAAAACCCGACTGGATTCCGGCCCACAAGGACCGGAGTTGCCCACCCCTGTTCTAACCCTCCACCTTTCCTCCTAAACCAGGGGTAGGGAACTCCGGTCCTCGAGAGCCGTATTCCAATTGGGTTTTCAGGATTTCCCCAATGAATATGCATGGGATCTATTTGCAAGCACTGCTTTCAATGGATATTCATTGAGGAAATCCTGAAAACCTGACTGGATTCTGGCCCTCGAGGACCGGTGTTGCCCACCCTGCCCACACTGCTTTCAATGCATATTCATTGGGGAAATCCTGAAAACCCAACTGGAATATGGCTCTCGAAGACCGGAGTTCCCTACCCCTGTCGTAAACCAATGTTCCTCCTAACAATGCTCTAAATCAGGGGTGTCCAACCTGCGGCCCAAGGGCCGCATGCGGCCCCGGTCGAGGGTGATGCTGTGTTTTTCTCTGTTGCCCCGGGTGTTTACCGTCTTGCTGGCTCCATCCTCTGTCTTGCTGCAGCATTTGCGCGGCCCCAGAAACATTTTTTTCAGCCAATGCGGCCCAGAGAAGCCAAAAGGTTGGACACCCCTGCTCTAAATCTTATTGTATACCACATTGATTCCTTGCAGAAAATTGTGGTATATAATGTATTGTATTGTATTATAGTATATGCTGGGTATCCCTGTGGTGGATATGAGTACAGTCCTCCATGGTGGGTTGCCATTGTTGTTAAAAACCTAATTTGACTTGTGAATTAGCTTTTGTATCACTGGTATCTGTTCTCTAATAAAAAAGATTTAAACATAGTATATGCCTGTTACTGGATTTTGGATTTGGATTTAGATCCCACCATGCTCGGTAATAGCTTAAGGCAAGTTTCATTCAGATACAGTAAATAGTTTCATCTTCCTGGAGGGCTTACTATTTAAATTATGTACCTGGTCCAAAGGATGGTTGAGTGACGTCCAAGATTTTGAGGGGAAGAAAATTAAAACTGCAGGGATGGTGAGGGGACGGGAATGAAAAATGTGCTTCACTGCAGGAAGGGTGATGAAAATGTGGAGATGGTGAGGGGCTGGGGATGAATCTTTGTTCCCGTGTCACTTTCTGTTTCAGAATATACCTCCAGGAATCAGTCTGCCAAATAAGAAAGCAAATCTTATTTATTAAAATTGTACTTAACACTAGAGAAAGGCAACTGAAGTCTGAATCTTTAGCTTCTCAGAGCTGAAATAACATCCTAAATTTATTCTTACACCATTCTCCAAAGACTCACCCTTAAGTTCTCCAAGATATCATAACCTGGTGTTATTTATATTCTGAATTCATTTTAATAGTAGATTGAACTAGGCTGGACCCAGGGAAGGGAAAAGCTAGTGCTATATCAATCATTGTTTAAAGCTAATAAAACATGTTCCATTGTATCAATATTATTTAATGGAAACATGATGTATACCCTCTTAGGCCTACTTACAAAAATTAAATAAACGTAATACTATCTTAATAACAAATGATGATTCAAAAATTGAACATCTTTACTAGGATTTAATTCATGTCTTTTTCAGTGGTATCTCATTGTAAAATTTAGGTCCCGTTTTACTAAGCTGTGATAGAGGTTTCTACCGTGGCCTGGGACGCTAAATGCTCTGACACTTCCAACGCTCTAGCATTTAGTGGTCTGGGCTTTGATAGAAATCTCTGTTGTGGCTTAGTAAATGGGTGGGGGGTGTTAAGTTTGATAAGGTAGAATTTCCACAGTTTAAAGACTAATTGGGTGATATTGAGACTGTAAGAAGCAGAGTGGCTAACTCCTGTGGTCTGCACTGACCATGGATATTCAATGCCAGGCCATTTCTGGTGATCAGCATTGAATATCTGGTTTATTTTTGGCTGGCATGAACTTAACTGACTAAGTCAATATTCAGCTCTGGCTGTTTTAAGTTTATAGCAGCCAAAGATAGTACTGCCATTTGTGTGACCCATTTTTAGACACTAAACTTGACCAGTCAGTGTTGAAAGCTGCCAATTATTGCATGATATAGCCAGTTAACTTTTAGCTGCTAACCAGAAATATTAAGTGGAGATAATCAGTTATCTAGCACTGAGGCCCAAATTCTGTAACCAGCGCCTAAAGTTAGGCACCTATTTTGGAGGCACCCAACTAGGTAGGCGCTTATCTAAATTGAATAAGAAGCCCAATTAAGCTTTTTAATTAGCACTGATTGAAACATAGGCGCCTATCAAGAAAGCACAATTCTATAACAAGGCGTATCTAATTTAGGCGGCCTTCAAAAAAATAGGTGCTATACATGTTAGGTGTGGGTATGGCTACGTGTTGGACGCTTTCTTACAGAATCAATGCTCTTAAGCGTGCTTAAACTCTCAGCTAGGCGCCTAACTTTTAGTTGGGCCTAGAGCTGGTCTATTTCTTGGGCGCCTCCAAAATAGGTTCCACTCAGCGTGATTCATTAAACAGCACCCAATTTTACTTGAATCACGTTGAACAGTAACTATATCGGCGCCTACCTTTTGGGCGCTTATAGAATTTGCCCTTGAATGTTCACATTTAGCTGGCTAAGGCCCTCTCTTACTAAGCCGCAGTAGAGGTTTCTACCACTGCCTGGGGCACTAAATGTTCCAATGCTCAAAATTCCTATGAGCATTGGAGCAACGTTGGAACATTTAGTGCTACTGACTGTGGTAGAAACCTCTACCACAGCTTAATAAAAGGGGGGGGGGGTAAATGTTATTTAACCAGTCAGCACCATTTCTGGCCAGTTAAATAGAAATATTTTTAAATCAAGACCAGCAGTGACAGGATTGTTGTGCTCAGGCAATTAACTACCTCGACCCTGACAAAAGTAGTGAAACATGAATTCATGTTGGGAGAGGTGCTACTGAAAGAAGATGATTTTCAGATAAGTTATTTTGTTTAATTCTGCACATGAAGATGTGAATTGAGAAAAATGAAATTTATGAAAATTGAGGTATTAATTGAATAATAGAAAAAAAGAAGAAACACACACACACAAAAATGATATATTGGGATCAGTGAAGAGCTGAGCTGTAAGATCTAAAGCTTTGGTTTTAACAGCAATGTGACAATCTTGAAAACTGCAATGAAATGTAGATTGTTGAGTGAACTGATATTAAATTGAGTCTGGTTCATTATATCAGCAATTTTTCAAGATCATAAGGAGCATTAGCAGTATTGAACTCTGTCTTTCCCAGTTTTCTACTACAAAAAAAATGTCTATCCTACAAATTTTGTTAATTTTAATACTTTAGCTTCTCTCTTTTGCTTGGCTCATTCTTTTGTTTATTGTGTTCCTGCATCATTGTACAACAGTTTGAGCAGCGTGTGGAGAATGTTATTGTGGACATAAAGAGATTCTATGGTCAATTTTCAGCTGACAGGAGTCTGTTTTGGGGTTGTTGTTTTTTAAAGTGCTGACCACTGCTGATTAAATTAGATACAGATATTCAAGACCTGGCCATATCCAAGTGTAGCATTAAATACCCAGGTATGACTGGACATGTGATGTCTGCTGGCACATAGGCAGACCTCAGTCAATATTCATCTGGGAGCCACATAAGATACTTGTGCAGGTCCTGGCTGAATATTGACCAAGATCTGCATAGGGGGATATATCGGATCCTGCACATCCCTGAATCTACCTCCTATACCTTGGTCATCAAGATACTCCCCAGTGACCCTCCCCCAAACAAGACATTCTCCCTTAAAAAAAAAAGGTACCACCCCAATGCTACTCTGACTTCCCCCGAGAACACTCAGGACATACTCAGGTACCATCTCTGGTGGTTTAGTGGGTAGGAGCAGGAGTGATCCCCCTCTGACTCTGAGGCCAGGATTCTCAAAAACCCGCGTTAAAAAGCGACGGTCTGCTAATTCAGTCATTTTGATAATGAATCTAAAAACCTGAGACATTCTTAAAAAATTGTGCATGCAAATAAGATCAGCGGACAGCAGTGAAGAATTCCTACATTTGCATGTGCCTATCGCTGATGGGCACATGCGCAGAAAAAACACTGTAAAAAAAAAAAATACTCTCCCTCAAAAAAAATACTCTCTCTCAAAGAAAACTACTACTACAATTCAGGTAAATCTTATAATTTATTTTTAATGTAAAATTTATCAAGACCCACAGCCAGAAACACACATGACCAGGGTATCATACACACGCTCAAAAACAAACATTGGCTTTTAACAAATACAATTTTTTTTCATTGCCCACAGTCAAAACACAAGTGCTGGCACTATAACGACACCCCTGGACCAGTCACTGCTTTTTGTTGCTAAAAGCCGATGCCGCTTCGGCGATTTTTAAGAATCCACCGGAGGGCTCATTTCAATGTTAGAGGACACATTTGCATGCAATTGTCAGAGACTGCTTTAAACCTCGCTAAAGACAAGAGATAATCCGTTTTGATAATCCGCTGCTAAAATGCATGTTGGCTAAACTGTTTGGAAACAGTTTAGCGATGGTGTTAAAGTTTTGAGAATCTTGCCCTGAGTTCAAAATGGTGCCTGCTGACACCTGGTGGTAATATCTTGGTCAGCCTTTCATAAGAGCAATTTTCCCTTGTTGGAGAAGAGTCATCAAGGGAGTAGTTTAATTTATTGCTGAGGGAGCACGGGGAAAGTGCATTTATATAGGTACTGCAAAACATTTTTTTTTTTAAATTAAAAAAAAACCTCACTAAATAATTTTTTATTGCATTTCTCCCTTTTTGATATTTGCTATATGGATTTTTATTTTGGTGGATTTGTAATCAGTGCAGTTTTATCATTGACTACTATTTATTTCATAGCAAGGTATAAAATGGCATGATTGTGGATCAGGGAAGTAGATCTTTTTTTAGTTGATACCCTTTGAACTATGTTTTTATAAGGAAATAATCCCTTTATTAAATTAACTTCAATACTAATCAAATTGACAGGTGAGCATACTGTAGTAACAGACATTGATATTTCAAGATATGATTGCTACTATAAAATCAGATTTAACACAACCAGGATCATTGCTCCCCATGGGAACAATAATGTCTAGTGAAAGCAATTTAAGGTAATATATTTTACCATTCCACATATCATATCATATTGTACAGTTTTGAATCAAGACCTCATAGTGGTAGTTCCCTGTAGGGACTATAATTTCTTACCCTAATCAGAATGAAATATAGAGCAGTTAAGAATTAATTTAGGTGTGTTAATTTATGCATAAGAGTGGATTAATTTTAACACAGTGCCCCTCAAGATGTATATCTCAGTGGCACACAACATGTAAATTAGATTTAAAATTGCTGTAGCATTGAAGTGTCTCTTATATAGATAGCCTTATAAAAAATTTTTACCATAGTGACAGAAAAGAGGGAAATCATTTTCAAAAAAGTACAATATTAATCACTTGCTTAAATTGTTTTATTTTAAAACAGAAATAAAGAAGTGACATTATTGTTTCTGGACTCCTTTAGGCAATGAGCATATAAGTCATGACTATTGATATTTGTTTGGGGCATTTGTATCATATTTCTTTACTTGTTATGCATGCTGAACTGGACAGGTGTTCATGGAATATAAGTCTATATTGTAATGCAAAGTAATATTACAGGCAACCCTCTTTCCTTTGCCTGTGTTTTTTGTTTGTTTTTTTTCCTTGAGACAGTGACTTCCTATGGGTTAGGAACCCATGTAGAGTGATTTTTTTAAGGGACACCTATATTTAGGTGCCTGCTAAACACCTACTTGGAAAATATTCTTTTAAAAAACAGTAGGTGACAGTCTTTCTTTACAGAATATCAGTGTATCATGCCAAGGTCCCACCCATATTCTCAGCACAATCACTTTTACCAGCCATAGAACTGGTTTAAATAGAAACATGATGGCAGATAAAGGCCAAATGGCCCATCCAGTCTGCCCATCCACAGCATCCACTATCTCCTCCTATCCCTATTGGCTAAGGCTCTTTAGACCTGCATTGTGATGTCATAGAACTTTATGGTTATAGAAACATGATGGCAGATAAAGGCTTAATGGCCTTTCCAGTCTGCCCATTCGCAGTAACCATTATCTCTTCCTCTCTCTAAGACAGGGGTGGGCAACTCCGGTCCTCGAGGGCCGGAATCCAGTCGGGTTTTCAGGATTTCCCAAATGAATATGCATGAGATCTATTTGCATGTACTGCTTTCAATGCTCTAAGAGATCCCACATGCCTATCCCAGGCTTTCTTGAATTCAGACACAGTCTCTGCAATGACTGTGTCTAGATCACCAAAGAACAATTATAGTATATTATAACCTATGGACATAACTAAACAACCAATCTGCATTCTGCCCAAACTCTATGTGAATGCCCAACTGCAAACCGTATACCATTGCATTTAGGTACCATCTTAATGAATAATGCATAGCAGGAATACTGCCATTTAAGTGTTTATATATGCACACAATTACCAGTATTCTTGGAGCCTAAATGATGGCGCCCTCCTTCTAGAATCATCCTCACTATGACAATAACAAAACTCATACCTAAGTCAGAACGTATGGAATATGATCTTTGTCTCTCAACTGTGATGCTAACATTTGCTCTAGTACTTGCATTAAGTCATAGAGAGCTTCCTTCTTTTGTTCATCGGATATAAGCATGTATACTATAGGTAACTTACCAAGCTGGGTTTGAAAAGTCAGTTTATGTATGTAGGTGTTTATATACCGCCTATCAAAGTGGTTTACAATCGGGTACTCAAGCATTTTCCTTATCTGTCCCAGTGGGCTTACAATCTATCTAACATATCTGGGGCAATGGAGGACTTAGTGACTTGGCCAGGGCACAAGGAGCAGTGCAGGGTTTAAACCCACAACCTCAGAGTGCTGAGGCAGTTGCTCTAACGACTACACCACTCCTTCCTGTGGTGCAGTGGTTAAAGCATCAGCCTCAGCACCCTGAGGTTGTGGGTTCAAATCCATGCTGTTCCTTGTGACCCTGGGCAAGTCACTTAATCCCCCCATTGCCCCAGGTACATTAGATAGATTGTGAGCCCACCGGGACAGACAAGGAAAATGCTTGAGTGCCTGAATAAATTCATGTAAACTGTTCTGAGCTCCCTTGGGAGAACAGTATAGAAAATTGAATCAATAAATAAATAAATTCCAGGTATGTGGCACCCAAAACAATTGGAAATATTTATGCATTGTACTATAGCAATGTTTTGGTCTGCAACTGAATTTCTTGATTCATGATGATCTATTCTCTCTATGTGATATACAGAATGCACTTTTTGGTCTGGATTCTCTAAACGGCACCATTTTTTTAAGGCACTGGTAGGCACCTAAATTCTGTAAAAATAACGCCATTGAAATGACATTTTAACTGAGTTTCAAGTGGCCTACCAGTGCCGGAATTGCACCTTGTATGCACTTTAGGCTACCTAATGCCACTGTGGGTATAGCTACCACTATTACTATTAATTATTTCTATAGCGCTACCAGTCATACTCATTTTAAGTTCTTGTAAACCGTGTCGAGCTCCATACTCATGGAGATGATGCGGTATATAAACTTAAGGTTTAGATTAGATTAGAGCTATATAGAGTCCCGAAGGAGACAGTCCCTGCTAGGAGGAGCTTACAATCTAAACAGACAAGACAGACAAACAGGAAGCCATGGATACAGTTATGGGGAATGGTTAACCTGCTGGCTGGATTGGTGGCCAATGGAGAGTAGGGTTATGGATTGAAGGCTACATACTTAAACCTATTTGCATTTCTGTTACGGTTTGTAGACCCTCTGCTGGTAGGGGATCTTCACATGGCTTACCCAAAAAATACTCCTCAATACTTTGTTCTGCAATCAAATAGCAGTTTATTTATATATATAACTATATATATATAACTATATATATATATATATATAACTATATATATATATATATATATATATATATATATATATATATATATATATATATATATATATATATATAGTTACTCAGAGCATTTACTACCAGAGAGTGTATAGCATAAAATGACCTTTAAGAAGATAGCATGAAATACTACTGCTAATCATTTCTATAGTACTATAAGATGTATGCTGGTACTTTCTCTGTCCCTAGTGATCTAACAATCTATATGTTGTTTGTACCTGGGACAATGGAGGTGACTTGTCCAGGGCCACAAGGAGATGCAATGGGAATTGAACCCAGTTCCCCAGGATATCAGCCTACTGCACTAATCATCCAAGACCTACGTATTCTAAAACTTTATTGACATTCCAGTATTCACTTAGTAGAGCTTTCCAGTAACATGAATTCTCACAGAAACAATGAGCTCTAACTTTTCAGATTCCCATTAAATAAATATACTTTGTATGGAGTTATAAAAAGTACAAACTACTTGAGATTTGAGCAAATATTACTGAAGTTCTTCTACCTGCATCTTTCCAACCTTCGCAGTGGCATAGATTCCAAATTTAATGAGCAGTAGAAAGTATCTGACACCAATGCCCTTGAGGGAATCCAATTGATTAAATGAGAACTTCAGAAGAGCAAGAAATGGCAAAATCATATTAAAAACAGAGAGCCCATAGAATATCTGGCCTACTGAGAGGAAAATATATAATTGGTATTTCATGTGGTAATTCAAGGACATATATGAAGCTGCCCAAAATATTTTAACTGTGATTCCAGTACTGTTTGGGGACCAATTATTAAAGTGTGTTAAGCAGTTAACATGGAAATTAGTGTCCACTGTTAGCATATAGCATAATTAACAGTTAATGCAGTCATTTGACCCTTAGAACAAGTTAATACCCACAATAACTGGATAGTATGGAATGGAGTGGTAAAGAGTAAAAATGTGCATGGACTGTGCTTTGTTGTTAACACAGGATAACACACCATATTTTAACTATTACCACAATAGATAGATTGTGAGCCTGAGTACCTGAATCAAATCATGTAAACTGTTCTGAGCTCCCATGGGAGAATGGAATAGAAAATTGAATAAATAAATAAAATGAATAAATAACAGATTATATAGATCAATTAACACTCAGTTGTTAATAGTTAATATATCTGCATTAAGCAAAAAAATAAGGGCCTGATTTTATATATAATGCCTAAACGGTCGGCATTGATCATAACGGCGCTTAGTATGATCCTGTAAAAGGCATCGCCCTTAGCAACCATACACATCACATAAGAACATAAGAACATAAGCAATGCCTCTGCTGGGTCAGACCTGAGGTCCATCTTGCCCAGCAGTCCGCTCACACGGCGGCCCAACTGGTCCAGGACCTGAGATGTAATCCTCTATTTATACCCTTCTATTCCCTTTTCCAGCAGAAAAATGTCCAATCCTCTCTTAAATCCCAGTACTGTATTCTGCCCTATAACGTCCTCTGGAAGCGCATTCCAAGTGTCCACCACACGTTGGGTAAAGAAGAACTTCCTGGCATTTGTATTGAATCTGTCTCCTTTCAACTTTTCCGAATGGCCTATTGTTCTTTTATTTTTTGAAAGTTTGAAGAATCTGTCCCTCTCTACTCTCTCTATGCCCCTCATGATCTTATAAGTCTCTATCATATCCCCTCTAAGCCTCCTCTTCTCCAGGGAAAAGAGACCCAGTTTCTCCAATCTCTCAGCGTATGAAAGGTTTTCCATCCCTTTTATCAGACGTGTCGCTCTTCTCTGAACTCTCTCGAGTAACGCCATATCCTTCTTAAGGTATGGCGACCAAAACTGGACACAGTATTCCAGGTGTGGGCGCACCATCGCCCGATACAGCGGCAGGATAACTTCTTTCGTCCTGGCTGTAATACCCTTCTTGATTATACCTAGCATTCTATTCGCTCTCTTAGCGGCCGCTGCGCACTGTGCAGTCGGCTTCATTGACCTGTCCACCATTACCCCCAAGTCCCTCTCTTGGGTACTCTCATTCAGTGACATCTCTCCCATCGTATAGTTGTACCTCGGGTTTCTGCTTCCCACATGCAATACTTTACATTTCTCAACGTTGAACTTCATTTACCATTTTGTCGCCCATTCTCCTAGTTTGTTCAAGTCCCTTTGCAATTCCTCACAGTCCTCTTTAGTCCGAGCTTCCCTAAATAGTTTGGTATCATCTGCAAATTTTATTATCTCACACTTCGTCCCTGTTTCTAGATCATTAATGAATATATTAAATAACAGCGGCCCGAGCACCGAGCTCTGCGGAACACCACTCGTGACCCTCCTCCAGTCAGAGTAGTGTCCCTTCAACCCTACCCTTTGTTTCCTACCTGCCAACCAGTTTCTGATCCATCTATGTACGTCTCCGTCCACCCCATGGTTCTTCAGTTTCCGGAGTAATCGTTCATGGGGCACCTTGTCAAAGGCTTTTTGGAAATCAAGGTATATGATGTCTATGGGGTCACCTCTGTCCATCTGTTTGTTAATTCCTTCGAAGAAGTGTAGTAAGTTGGTTAGGCACGATCTCCCCCTGCAGAAACCATGTTGGCTGGTTATAAGAAGTTTGTTTCTTTCCAAGTGATCATCGATGCTTTCTTTTATCAGTGCTTCCGCCATTTTTCCGGGAACTGAGGTCAGACTCACTGGTCTGTAGTTTCCCGGGTCACCTCTTGATCCCTTTTTAAAGATGGGCGTGATGTTGGCCGTCTTCCAATCCTCCGGGATCACGCCTGTTTTCAGGGATAGATTGCATATTTGCTGCAGTACTTCTGCTATCTCCTCCTTTAGTTCCTTCAGAACCCTTGGATGGATTCCGTCCGGACCTGGAGATTTGTCTATTTTTAGTTTATCTATCTGCCTGCGCACATCTTCAAGGCTCACTTCCATGAATGTTAATTTTTCTGCTTGATTTCCATTGAAGAATTGCTCAGGTTCCGGTATGTTGGTTGTGTCTTCGTTTGTAAATACAGACGGAAAGAACATGTTCAGTCTTTCCGCAACTTTTTTCTCCTCCTTCACTACTCCCTTCCTGACTCCATCATTCAGCGGTCCCACCTCCTCCCTAGCTGGCTGTTTCCCTTTAACATATCTGAAGAACGGTTTGAAATTACGAGTCTCCCTGGCTAACTTCTCTTCATACTCTCTTTTAGCTTTTCGAACCACACGGTGACATTCTTTTTGATACTTCCTGTGCTCTATCCAGTTTCCTTCAGTTTTGTCCTTTTTCCATCTCCTGAATGAATTTTTCTTATTACTTATCGCTTCCTTCACTATTTTAGTCATCCATATCGGGTCCTTTATTCGATTCTTTTTGCTCCCCTTTCTGAATCTGGGGATGTAAAGATTTTGCGCCTCGCTCACCATGTCCTTGAAAAAAGACCAGGCCTGTTCTACCATCCTCCATTTCTTGGAAGTGTTCCTAAGTTTATTCCTTACCATTTTCCTCATTGCTTCATAGTTTCCTTTTCTGAAGTTGAAAGTTGTCGCCATGGTTCTCTTTCCTTTTGGTATTCCTGCTTCAACCTTGAACTTGATCATGTTATGGTCACTGTTTCCCAACGGTCCCACTACTTCCACTTCCTTTGCTGGTCCCATTAACCCATTTAGGATTAGATCCAAAGTGGCATTTCCTCTCGTCGGTTCTCTAACAAGCTGCTCCATGAAGCAATCTTGTGTAGCCTCCAGGAATTCTGTTTCCCTAGCGCATTTTGAGTTTCCAAGACTCCAGTCTATCCCGGGGTAGTTGAAATCTCCCATAATAACTGAGCAACCGTTTTTGCATTCTTGTTTCATCTCGGCTTCCATTTCCTTATCGATATCTCCGGTTTGCCCGGGTGGGCGATAGTATAGTCCCATTTTTATTTCATGTCCTTTTCTTCCTGGTATTTTAACCCATAGCGATTCCAGCTTGTTGGTCGTCTCCGCTGTGTCTATTCTTGTCGATTGTATGGTTTCTTTTATGTATAGGGCTATTCCACCTCCTTTCTGTCCTGACCTGTCCTGGCGATAGAGCTTAAATCCCGGCAGTGCTGTATCCCATTTGCTTTCCTCATTCCACCATGTTTCAGAGATTCCAATGATGTCTAATTCTTCTGCATTGGCCACGGCTTCTAATTCCCCCATTTTGTTTCCTAGGCTCCTTGCATTAGTATATATGCAGTTTAGATCCTGGCATTTAAGTGTCTTCATTTCCTTTCCCTGTGTTTCGGTCTTTAGTGTCTTCTCTTTTGGTACACTCCTTCTAACCACTTCTTCTGGGTTAGTCGACTCCTGTAATTTGTCCTTTGTTTCTTCCGAGCCTTGCATTTCCTTAGTATCATCACGTGATACCTTCTTCCGAATCATCGACGCTAGGTCGACTGTCGGCTTTCCCCTTCCTCTTAGTTTAAAGCCTGTTCTATTCCTCTCTTGACTAACATTTAGGTGTACCCATTTAGGCCAATATAAACCAGGCCTAAATACCTGCACCTAAGTTGTGCATGGATCAAATATATTCTGTAACAGTACACATAATTTTTAGGAATGCCCACGATCCATCCATGCTCTTCTGGCCACGCCCCTTTTGAGATTTGCATACTCAAATTGATGCACACCGATCATATGTCATTTAAGAAACTTTTAAAAACACAATTATTTATAGATGATTTTTTGTAAATTCTGTGGGATTTAATTGTTCCAGGTTTGGGTGGTCTTCAATTTTTAGGGAAGATTAAGGCTAAGGAGAAATAAATTGAATCTATTATAGCACTTTAAAATGCTTCATTGACTACTGATTTTATTATTTTTGTATTTATTTTTGTCTACTATATTGTTTGTTTTTACAATTCTGTATGTTTGATATGTACACTGCTAAGACCTAAGCGGTTTATAAATTTTAAAACTAAATAAATAAATAAATCAAGTTGTGTGTAACTCCTAATTAGTGCCAATTAACATCAATTGTGAGGTGTTAATTGCCAATTATCAGCATCAATTAGTCTTATTAAACAAGTTGTATGTGCAGATTGGCTGTGCATTTCATTTGGGCCTAGATTCACTAAGCAAACCAATTATGTACCGATCAGTTTGTGACCCCTTTACGAACCTGACCCGATTCACTAAACTGGCCGATCCTATCCGCACCTGATCCAATCCACGCATGCAAATGAGGGAGATGGCATACAAATCTAGCAAGGTAGCGATTCACCAACATTTTCCAGGCACACCGACTGGGCTGGCAGATCCGAAACCAAGTGACTGGTGAGGACAAGTCGCTCCCTCCTTTCCTGCTCTGTCCCACGCTGAAATACCAGCCCTGCAGCCTGAAGCCCTAAAACTCCCTGCTTGCAGCTGACCATGGATACAAGAAACTCCACTGTGGGGAAGAATACCGCCCCGACTCTCCTGCTCTCTGCCGCCCTTCCCCACAGTGCAGCCTCACTTTAAAACCACGGGCTCGCAGAGTGGGGAAGGGCAGCAGAGAGCAGGAGAGTCGGGGCGGGTTTCCTGTTCATTTCTGGCAGTTCCCCCCTCTGCTTCTAGAGGCTGCAGCAAGTACCAATTGGCTCTCCCCATGGCTCGCAGCCTGGCACCCCTGGATCTTTGGGAGTTCAGCTGGCTAATTTTCTTTTTTTTTTTTTTTTTTACCCTGTCTGCTTTTCCTTCCTTTAGTTGTGACATGCACCACTTCCAGGTTCATAGAGGTGGAAGATTTCTGGCTGCTCTCCTTGCTCAGCTGCCAGCTTCTCCATACTACCACTAGAAGCCTGCACATCAGGGCTCCTCTTCACTACCGGCTCCTGCCTTTAGTCGACAGTCTCCATCTCAGGCCCTCCCCCCACCTCACGATGATGTTGGTGATCATAAGCGCTAGCTCTGTGGATGCCTTTGCCTTGCTTGCCTGCCATTACTTCCCCAACCCTTCCCCTTTCTCCCGCTGGTGCAGGAGAGTGGCACATCCGGGATCGCACGTACAGCAATCCATGAGTTTGCTTGTGGGCGTGTTTACAATTAGGTGATTTGCATGGGGACCCTTTAGTGAATGGGTCACCCAGCAAGACTCGGAAACGGAGCGGAACAGGATCGGACAGTTAAGGGGACTTTAGTTAATCTAGCCCTTTGTGTGTAAAACTTATGCTGATTTAAATAGAATATGAGCCTACGGCTATTCCCATGCCCAACTTTGGGTACAAGGACTTTTGCCTCCCAAAGGTTGGTGTAAATCCTGGTGTCTGACTTTGAACAACTGGGTTCAGAAAACTAAGTATGCTATAGCATTATGTCTAATTTCACAGAATGCTCCTAACCTTGCCATGCTCCTCCCATGGCCATGCCCCCCTTTTGATTGGCACACTATGAAATTTAGGTGCCTTTTATTGTAGGTTAGTGCATCTGTAGATCTATGCATAAGTCCTAATTAGTGCCAATTAATTGCATTAGCACCTAATTAAGTAATTAGTCTCTGCATGCATCTGGGATCCACTCATTTTGTATCCACATTTTGGCAACCTATATAGAATCTAGGAATTAGCATTCAGTGAGAAAATTGGTAGTAGATTATAGGGGTTTCTATAAGGTAAGAACTTAAGAATAGCCTTACTGGATCAGACCAATGGTTCATTTAGCCCAGTATTCCATCTTCACGGAGGCCAATCCAAGTCACAAGTACCTGGCAAAACACAAATAGTAGCAGCATTCCATGCCACCGATCCAGGGCAAGCAGTGGCTTCCCCAATTTCTATCTGAACAGCAGACTATGGACTGTTCCTCTAGGAACTTGTCCAAACCTTTTTTAAAACCAGATACATTAACCGCTCTTACCACATCCTCTGGCAATGTATTCTAGAGCTTAACTATTGTCTGAGTAAAAAAAACAAAACAAACATTTCCTCCTATTGGTTTTAAAAATATGACTTAACTTCGAGTGTCCCATAGTCTTTGTAAATGTTGATGCAGTAAAAAGTCAATCCACTTGTACCCATTCCATACCACTCAGGATTTTGTAGACTTCACTTACTGTATTTTTCACTCCATAAAACACACTTTTTTCCACCCAAAAGTGGGTGGAAATCTCATTGCGTCTTATGGAGCGAAGGTACAGTTTTGAACTCCGCCATTGCACCTTTTAAAGCACCTACCCGCCTGCTGTAGCTGCACCAATTTAAAACACCCTACTGCCACACCTTTTAAAACACCCACCCACCTACCCGCCTGCCATCGTTGCTGCCGCCACCATAGCCGCATCTTTTAAAACAGCTACCCGCCCCCTGCTGCCGCCGCCTCCTCTGTCTTCGTCGCAGCCCCTGGTGGTCCAGCGTGTATCCCTCACTAGCAGCACACAGATCAGGAGCGCGGACGTCAGGAGCAAGATTTCCGTGCTCTTGCTTGGGCACGTGCTGTTTTCTAAATGGCTTCATCAGTTCTTGCGAGTCCCGCAAGAACTGACCCCAGCCATTCAGAAAGTGATGTGGGCCCAAGCCGGAGCGCAGAAATCTTTCTCCTGACATCCACGCACCTGACCTGTGCGTCACTAGTGAGGGAGGGATACACGCTGGACCACCAGGTACGGGGGGTTGATTTAAAAGTACTGGGGGGATGATTGATTTTAAAATATTGGGGGGATAATCTAAAAGTACTGGGGGGATGATCCACTGGAGGGGTGATGATCTAAAAGTACTTGGGGATGATTTAAAAAGGTACAGCGAGGCTGGGGGGCTGGATGGCTTGGGGCTGGCTGGCTTGGGGCGGGCTGGCTGGCTGCCACTACACGTGCCTACCATTAGACGTGCCCACCTCTAGATGTGCCCTGTATCCTGTCCCGGCTTACCACTAGACCATCAGAGGGGGGACAGAGTACAGGGCATACTATTTGGTTCAGAATTTTTTTTTCTTGGTTTTTCCTCCTCTACTGGTGGGTGTGTCTTATGGTCAGGTGCATCTTATGGAGCGAAAAATACCGAATATTTCTTCTCAGCTGTCTCTTTTCCAAGCTGAAGAGCCCTAACCTCTTTAGTCTTTCCTTATATGAGAGGAGTTCCGTCCCGTTTATCATCTTGGTGGCTCTTCTTTGAATTTTTCTAGCGCCGCTATATCTTTTTTGAGATAAAGAGACGAGAACTGAATGCAATGCTCAAGGTGAGGTTGCACCATTGAGCGATACAGAGGCATTATAACATTCTTATTCTTATTTGCCATTACCTAGTTTTAGATATGAACACTTAAATACTGATATTTTACTAATTTATATAGGTACTTAATTATTTATGCACATAAAATATGTGTCAACATAAGAAGAAATATAAGAACTGTCATTCTGGGACAAACTGAAGGTCCATTAAGCCCAGTAGCTTGTTTCCAGCAGTGACCGACTCAAGTCATAAGTACCTGGCAAGATCCCAAAGAGTAAAACAGATTTTATGCTGCTTATCCTAGGAATAAACAATGGATTTCCCCAAGTCCATCTTAGTAATAGCTTATGGATCTTTGTTTTAGGAAATTATCCAAACATTTTAAAACCCTGCTAAACTAACTGCCTTTTCAGCATATTCTCCAGTAATGAATTTCAGAGATTGGTTACTTGTTGAGTGAAGAAATATTTTCTCTGGTTTGTTTTAAATCTACTACTTAGAAGTGATTCACATCTACCCGTTCCACTCCACTCAGTATATTATAGACCTCTATTCTTGTAGCTCCCCTGAGCCATCCTTTTCTTCAGGTTGAAGAGCCCTAGCTGCTTTAACCTTTCCTCATAGGAAAGTCTTCCAATTCCTTTTAGAAACATAGAAACATGATGGCAGATAAAGGCCAAATGGCCGATCTAGTCTGCCCATCTGCAGTAGCCATTATCTCTTTTATCATTTCCATCACTCTTCTCTGTATCTTTTCCAATTCTGCTATGTCTGTTTTTTGAGTGGCGTTAGCAGCAGTCATTTTGAGGAGCCGCGAGAAAGGGGCATCATCAGGGGTATAGATTCACAACTGCATCACGCTATTACCGATGAGCTAACATGGCGGCGGTGTTATTCTTAAATGTCAGCAAATCATGATGTCATTTATGCGACTCCTGTTACAAAAACACTTTGCACGCTATAGCCTGATTCAGTCCAGTAGACATTACAGAATGCAACTTAAAAATCCAGCGCTTTTCCTTTTGGTCAATTAGAAATAAAACAGTAATGATCTATGATACGTTGCATATTTGTACTTAAGATATATTTTGAGTACCAGAATCATGTTTTTTTTAGAATCTGATTTAGTTTTAATCCAAGATTGCTATCCGGATGCCTATACTTGAGAATGGGTATGTAGAGATATTAAGAGGGGAGGTGGAGTAATGATATTTTTAAAGAATATATATAGGCCTCCTTTTACAAAACTGCAATAGCAGTTTCTAGCATGGGGAGCCGCGCTGAATGGCCTGTGCTGCTTCCATCGCTCATAGGAACTCCATGAGCGTTGGGAGCAGCGCGGGCCATTCAGCTTGGCTCCCTGTGCTAGAAACTGCTATCGCAGTTTCGTAAAAGAGGGGGATAGTTTTAATGTGGGTTGTGGGAAATTGTGTTAAGGGAGAGACTAGATATTGCAGTATTATATTCACCTCTTGGGATTTTATTAAAATATTGCACTTCATTGCTTGGCTCATTATTAGCTTTGCCAATTAATATGCAACAATTGTGTTTGCTAGGGGATTTTAATGTACCTTTAAAGAATAATGAGAGAGTGGAAGAAGATTGTTCTGATTTTCTAATTGAAATGTCATCTGCCTGTTCATTAGAACAAATTGTGCAGAATGAAACATACTACGGGGAATATTCTAGATTTGGTATTTGTATCAGAAACTCTATGTAAGAGGTTATGTAGTGTTCCAGAAGTAACTGCTGTAGGTTGGTCAAATCATTATTTGATATCTTTTTGATTTTATTTTAAATTCAGAAAATAAATTAGTGCTGTTTCTGTAAGGGAGATTGAAATTCATCCGCCTTTTGAATTGATTGAATTAGTTAGAGAATGGTTACCTTTTCTGGATTTTGATGAACGTGCTTCAGTGGATTATTGTATAAATAATTGGTATTTGCAGTTAATAGATCTAAAGAGCTGTTTCATACTGTAAAATTTCTAATATTAATAATTTATTTTTATATACCGCCATACCCAAAAGTTCTAGGCGGTTCACAACAATACATACAATGCAATGCATACATCAGATTAAAATCTTCTGAAGATTCAGCAAAATAAAATGCTAACCATATAAAGAAATACAAACAATTTAAAATAGGATAAAAAGTTAGGTTAAAAGAATAGACAACATTAAGATTCTAGCCTGTTAAATAGTTGTGTTTTTATCTGTTTTCTAAAGTCAAAGGTAAGAGGAAGCTTCTAACATCATTTTGGCAAGCCATGTATTCAATTTGGCCGCCTAGAAGGAAGAGGTTCTCTCAAGGAACCTTTTGTAATGACAAAGTTTTATTGAAGGATATGCAAACAGGTGTACTCTTCGGGAGCTCTTATTAAATAACTCAGGATAAAACGAGGGATGAGGTAGCCTAGAAGCATGCCATAAACTGCTTTAAAGCAGATACATGAGAACTTGAATAATACTCTGGATTCTAATGGCAACCAATGGAGCTTTCGATTGAAGGGAGTGATATGCTCCCATTTTTTTAGACCAAAAATGAGGCGAACAGCCATATTCTGAAGGACTCTCAATTTTTTGAGTTTTCTTGAAAGCACCCCAATATATGATGTTACAGTAGTCCAGAATACTAGTAGATTGAAATCCTAAATGTGAGCAAGATCCTGATGTGGATTATTGTGTGCAAAAGATGAATATTTTTGAAAGTGTGTAGGTTCAGAATTTTTCATCTTTAGTTAGTGATGAGTTGGTTGAAATAGAGGAAAAATTAGTAGATTTTGAAGAATCAGAATGGAAGAGGTGGTTGGCATTTTGAATAGAATGATAACAATTAGATCTTTGCTAGATCCCTGTCAGTCTTCTATTATACAGAGATTGGCTAATAGTGAATAAATCTCTGAAATAAGGAAGAATACCTGCTATATGTAAATGTGTTACGGTGATTCCATTGTTGAAAGGAGTTACACTGGATTGTTTGTAAGTATATTATAGACCAATTTCAATTTTGCCCTTGGTAGCAAAATTTATTGAAAAAGCTGTGCTAATTCAATTAGAAACATTCTTGGAAGAATGCAGTAAGTTGGATGATAATCAATTTGTCTTTAGACGAGCTCACAGCGTAGAAACTCTGTTGACAACTGGTATAGATGGAATGCAAAAACCTTTACCTAAAGGGGAAGATATATGTTTCGTAATGTTAGATGTGTCGGCATCTTTTGATACTGTCAATGCACAATTATTGATACAAGAACTTACTTGAGTGATAGAACATTTCAGGTAAAGAGTAATGGGAACACTTCAAATATTAGGTCATCAGCAAAGGGTGTGCCACCGGGCTCAGCACTTTCTGCTCTTTTGTTTAATGTTTATCTTGCAAACTTAGGTCAAATTTTTAAACAGTTTGGAGTAGATTTTAAAATTTTGGTTCACAATATACAATTTTATTTTCCAGTGATGGGCAGTTGGAATGAATTTCAACAACAATTGTCATCTATATTGAATAAAATTACTGAAAGGATATCTCTGAATAAATTACTGTTGAATGTAGAAAACACAGAGATTATGATTGTTGGTAGATAGGAAAGGGATGCTTGGCTAATGGCAGTTGCCATATGGAAGGTGAGATTATCTGAAAAAAAAAGTTGAGATCATTAAGAGTATTGACAGATTGTACTTTGAGTATGAGAGAACAAGTAATGAGGTGGTGAAGAACACTTTTTTCAGATGAGATTATTGAGCATTGATGTTATTACTGTAAGATTTTAGGACAGTGGTTCAGGCATTAGTAATTTCACATTTGGACTACTGCAATGCCTTGTACTTAAGGTACAGGGCATTGCAGCTAGTCCAAAATTCATCTGCAAGATTGATTACATTTTTTCGTTAACGACACCTTCAATTTGGAACTCACTTCCCTTATATTTAAGAGCAGAACAAAGTCTGGATAAATTTAAGAGTAACTTAAAATGCTTTCTTTTTAAAGATGCCTACGATTGATTTATCCCATGCCTTTTTAATCAATTTTCACTTTTTACAAATTTTTAAATATTTCTCTATCCTTTCCCTTTGTTTTTATCCTCTGTTCTTTATTTTATTTTTTAATAATTGTAATTTTTCCCCTTCTATCCTTTTTGTTTTTCCATTCCCCCCAAATTAGTCTGTTTTTGTACTGTTTTTGTTTATTTTAGATTTTAATGTACAACGCTTTGAAATTTTATGTAAAGCCTTTAATCAAATTTTATGAAACTATATATTGTATATTATGGCAGGTTACACCAAGTCGACCAATGCTAAGATAGTTGCACTGGTTGCCAGTCAAATTTCAAATTGAATTTAAAGCATTAGTCTTGGTACATCAGATATTACTCCCCCCCCTCCCCACCCTTTTAAACATAGTGTGTTTTTTAAAGCTCCGGCCATAGCAGTAACAGCTCCAACGCTCATAGAATTGCTATGCTGAAGCACCTACTATTTTAAAATAAATTATGTCCTTTAATTGTCCTAATTGCTCATTAAGGTCTGAATCTTGACTGAAGCTATCAATGATGGAATACAATAAGGTACATTATCAGAGTACCAGAATGGGATCTTTTCCATGTGTTGGCTCTTTGTGGTGGAATAATCTTCCAGGAGTGTAGTGATCGTGTGTATCAAAATGCAGATTTAAGAAATTATTGAAAACTCATTTGTTAGTGCAAGTTTTTCATGTATGAGTTATGATATCTCAGCAATTCGTGAAGATATGATTTTATATAGAAGTTTTATATTTTGTATCATAATTAAAGTGAGGATGTTATAATTTAATCTTCTTAGGTATAGGCAGACAATAAATTTTTAAAATTAATAATTAAATAAATAGTGTTCAATAGCATACCCTGCTCAACAGTCCAAATAATTCATAGTTCACTCAAATAATTCAAAATGTTACTCAAATTGTGTGATCTGTTGTACAATATCACACATGATTACTTGAATATTGCACTTAGTAATAAACTCCTGAATTTTTTTATGTAGCCCTGGCTCTGTCCATTTGCAACTCATGGGCTCTGACCAGTTCTTCGTGGTTGGGTGTCCTGCGACCAGGGCTCACAAAAATGAAAACAGGGCACAATCTTACAATCTCTTGCTTGATAGTGGGTGTAGGCTGGGGCCGGAATAAATCAGCCTCTTCTCAGCTGGTTTTAAAGAATCGGGCAGAAGCAAATGTGTAACTGAAACAAACTGGAACTCTTTATTTAACTTGATTATAGATGACGACTTCAACTATTTACAATTTCTTTCAATGTTGGCAGTCATCAGGTTCAAAGGTTCTTTCTCTCTCTCTTTTTGTTTTTTGTTACTTTATAATTACCAGTTACATCCAGTTCACGATAACTGTACCTCTCAATCACTAATGCACTTTCAGTCTCTGTCCCCCTGACAGAATATAAAATCCAAAATTCTCGCCAGCTGTGAATGGCCTTAGGTTCCCTCCTCTCCTCTGTTGCCAAAACATATAAGGACTATCTCCCCTCAGGTAATCAATACTCCAGGAATCTCCCTCAGCTCTGGTGTGAGAAATAGGATAATCAGAATCCAGGAATGTAATGTAATGTAATTTATTTCTTATGTACCGCTACATCCGTTAGGTTCTAAGCGGTTTACAGAAAATATACATTAAGATTAGAAATGGGAAAGGTACTTGAAAAATTCCCTTACTGTCCCGAAGGCTCACAATCTAACTAAAGTACCTAGAGGGTAATAAAGAAGTGAAAAGTAGAGATAGAGGAAATATTAAATAAACATTTTTAATAAAACAGCATTGATCTAAATATTTTGGAAGATAGAAGATAGGAGAGAAAGGAATAGATGCAAAAGGTGGAACCGTTGAATAGTAGAATTCTGGAGAAATTTAAATGATAGAAATAGAACAAAACAAAGACAAATGGCAAAACAATAGATAAAATTAAAGATAAATCATAAGCTGGAAAGAAAAATAAAAATAAAACTTAGTCTTCAATCCACGGTTTCAGCGTCATTGATGAAGTGGATCAAGTAAGTTTAGGAGGAGCGATGATATATCCAGAAAAAGGGCTTCTTCAGGGAAGAGATTTGGCTGTTAGTCCCTGGATGCCTATGTTTCCTCCCCTGCGATGGTCTCCTTCATTCCCTTTTATATCACACCCCCTGTCACCCAGGCAAATGGGCTTCCAAATCGACCCACTACTCCTTTCTATCCAGTCTCATAAAATCTCAGTGACTCCCTGAAAAATCCAACACCACTGACTTTGAGGCAGGGAAATTTTTTTCTGGGGGGGGTCATATATATAGTTCTCAGATTTGTGTGAAAAAAATTTGTGTGCATGCCAAAGACGCACACACCAATTAATTGTTACTACTACTACTACTATTAATTATTTCTATAGCGCTACCAGACGCACGCAGTGAACAACCAGTTGTTGAAGTTAATTGGAACGTATTAACATTTTGCCAGCACATCTGGCTGCATGCTATTCTATAAGGCATGGGGGCCATATTCTCAAAATGGTGCCGCTTGTGGTGAACACCTAAAAAAGCAGTGCCAATCATGTATCAATCATGCAACAGTGCCATTTTGAGAATCGCAGCCATACCAAAAATAGGCGTTGGAAATAAAAATCAGAATATTAAAGGCCTATATTTCTGGTGCCTATCTTTGACACCAATCACAACTATGGAGGCGCCTAAGGTCACTTCTAGCATTAACCACACCTTCTGTGACCTTTATACATCCTTAGGCACCTCTGTAGTCAGAAGAACAGCACCTCCATTTTTTAAATGAGAACATAATTGATTTTAAACGACACGGTCAATTACCCAGCCAATTAAAATCAATTAAGCCAATTAAGTTAAGCGGCAGTATGGTCTCTACCACTGCCTAACTTACCGTCCCCCTTTTTAGCACCGGCCGTGGCGGTAATAGCTCCAATGCTCATAAGAATTCTCTGAGCGTCAGAGCTGTTACTGCCACAGCCAGCGCTAAAAATCATGCTATGGTTTTGTAAAAGTGTGGTGTTTGTAAAATCTGGGCCATGGTGCCTAAACCCACTAGTGTGTAACTAACAAGGGGACAAAGGCATGGGCATATCAGGGATGTTCCAAAAAGTTGCACACACAGATTTAGCATGCCTAACCTGAGCACCGCCCTCCCTCCAGCTGGCTCGGACTCCCACAGTGATTTTGTGATCATGGATTCCTGAAGAAGGGATTGTGTTCCCGAAACCAGGCTGGTTGGACCTGGTATCCTGTGGCGTCTTTTGCTTTCTGCCCTTTGGATTACTTTTTAACACCACTCAGCTAAGTCCGATGCTTTTTTGACTTTTGTTGGGGAGTTGGCTGGGGGGGGGGGGTTCAGTGAGTGGTCGCTCAGTGACTATACCTGTTATTCACGTTTTTGATTTGTGATTACTGCACTTTTGATTATTGCACACACTTGGTGCCCAGCGATGGTGTGCGGGTGGAGGTATATTACCTCTACCTAAATTTGTGAAGCGTTGGAGCATTGTCTCCCTTCGCTGTTCCCTCACACTGAGGGCACCTTTACAATTGTCACATTACTCAGTTTACGCACTAATTTTGCGTTGTGTTTCTCCAGGCATTTCGCCCTGAGCTATCACTCTCTGAACCTTTTGACTGGTTTTGCCTCTTTGTGGGTAACCTGAGCACCAGCATTTACACCACGTTCCAGCAGGTATAAGCCTGATACCTAATGCTAGGCCCAGGAATCGGTGCTAAGCATGATTCTAAAAAGGGTGCATGTCCTTTATAGAATCACGTTTAGCGCCGAGTTTTCCCATTGCCGAATTTTGAGCACCATTTATAGACTTGCCTCCAAATAGTCTACTAGGCTAAAAAAGCTGGGGCTATTCTCCCTTGAGAAGCGGAGACTTAGAGGAGACATGATAGAAACCTTCAAGATCCTGAAGGGCATAGAAAAAGTGGACAGGGACAGATTTTTCAGATTATGGGGAAGCACAAGTACAAGGGGGCACTCAGAGAAATTGAAAGGGGACAGGTTTAGAACAAACGCTAGGAAGTACTTTTTCACCCAGAGGGTGGTGGATACGTGGAATGCACTTCCAGAGGCTGTGATAGGCCAGAACAAGTTACAGGGCTTCAAAGAAGGTTTGGATAGGTTCCTAGAGAGCAAGGGAATTGAGGGGTACAGATAAGGATTGAGGTTAGGTTATGGGGATAGGAGTAGAGATAGGTTATAAAAATAATCAAGGACCACTGCTCAGGCAATGGGCCTGATGGGCCGCCGCGGGAGCGGACCGCTGGGCGCAATGGACCTCTGGTCTGACTCAGCGGAGGCAACTTCTTATGTTCTTAAGTAATATGTACTGTTGAGCAATATGACCCTTTGTTGCTTACCCCCTAGCATTCTTACCCTATCCACTGCATCACAGACAAGCAGGGGAGGCAATAGTTGGGGGCACAGTTTTGGTGCCCCACCTTCCTTGAACCCTTTGCTTATTTTTATAGAACAAAATATATCACAAGTAGCGTTGGAAGAAAATTCTAAATGCCTAATTTTCAGGAGATGTTTTTCTACCACAGCTATAGCTCCATTAGCATTTTTTTATTCAAGCTTCTTCATTTCAAAAGAAGACATAAAAACTGTCATTAAGTCACAAATTGTCTTCCATAGTTTATTATGGAATAAAATAAGTTGAATGTTCCAAGTATTTTAATTGTTGCTTAAGTGGGTTGCTTGAGCATTAAACAAAAATGAAGGTAATAATTTATACTATTCAAAGTTTATCGCAACATACTATGGATACTGTAATAAGAAAGTTAAATGAGATGGTATATCACTAAAAAGAGACTAAAATTATATTTCAGGATCTCTTGACTAAGCTGAGTTTAAATTGGGCAATAATGCACCAATTTTAAAATGAGCATTAATGACCAATTTAATGCCTAATTCTCCAACTAATGAGATGGAGAATGAGCGCTAAGTAATATGCATACATTAGAATTTTAATGCTTTGAATTAATATAGCCCCCCTCCCTCCATGATATCCACTTCAACCTACCATCCAACAATCTAATCAGGAAAGCTGCTTTCATTCATACACACTCCCTTCCCTATCTTATGGCCTTTCAGTGGTATGCGGTCAGGGCCTTCAGGGGATTCACCCCACCTCCTAAAGGCCATGAGGACACTTCTCTGAATTTGATTGGCTGAGCAGGCAAGAGGCAAATGCTGCTCAGCCAATCAAATTCAGATTAGTACTGTCAAGGCCTCACTACTACTACTATTTATCATTTCTATAGTTCTGAAAGGCATACACAACACTGTACATTTAACATTCAATAGATGGTCCCTGCTCGGAAGAGCTTACAATCTAATTTGGGTAGTCAGACAGGACATCTCAGGGTTGGGGAGATTCTGGTAGAAGGAATGATACAATGGGTATAGGTATCTGTCAGTGAGTGGGAGTTAAGAGTTGAAAGCAGGTTCAAAAAAGTGGGATTTTAGCTTGGCTTTGAATACTGCTAGAGACGATGCACTATATATTGATTCAGGCAGCCTGTTCCAGGCTTCAGGAGGTTTGGAGAATCCCCAACCCAAGAGCCCCGCTTCTTTGGTTGTTGTTCTTTACTTTTTGTGTGATGCAGTTTGACTGGTTGAGCAGGCTGCCTACTCAACAAAGCAAACTGCATCAAGCAAAAAGTAAACACCAAAAATATAAAAAGCAGGGCTGTAGAGCTGGGGATTCACAGAATCCCCCGATAACTCCTGTCATATGCCACTGTGGTCTTTATACAGTACATCAGCCAATAAAAGTCCCTTCATAATTATAGCAGTCGTGGCATGGCTGCCTGCTTAATAAAATAAGCAGAATTGGGGTCTTGGCTCACTCACCCTTCCTCTTTAGCAATCACAGTATTGAAATTCAGGAGGCCACAGCTTTATATGCAAGACCTAAGCTTGACCAGCAAAATTGAACAGAACATTTTATTCCTTGATTAAAGCTCTATCTAATACAGATTCTAATAGAGGCCACCTCCAGCTTGTCTAGGCTTCAAGCACCTTCCAAAAAGACTACTCCTGTAAAGTTGCCACTGCTTTGCTGTATCCTAGCAGGAAGCTGTCATTAAAGTTGTCACTTCCTGCTAAGATACAGCTGCAGCTTCTTCCTGCAGAGCCAACCCACCTAGTACTTACCCAACAGGGCAAACTGCCAACTGCATTCCCCCAAAGTGTGTTAGTACCGAGCCCACTTTCATAAACACTGCAATGTACACAGAAAATGTGCCCCGTCTATAAAGCTGGATCATCATGCCTATGTACTGTATTTCTCAAAACTTCCTTTCTTATATGCCAAATAAACATCATCCTATCAGTTCAAATCTGGACACCTGTTTCTAATCCAATAATTACAGATAAAGACATACTTCTAAACTTCCAGCAGCAGCGAAAAAACAAAGATGAAACCATCACAAAGCCACTCCGTTCATCTTCATTGCTGCCAGACCCATCTCCCTCTGACATAATTTCCAGTTCTGAGTTAGAGCCGGCAACTGCAGATATGAATGGAGTGGCCCTGTGATGGCTACATCTTTGTTTTGACGCCACTGCTGTTGCTGCTGCTAGTCTGAAGAAGTAGAAGCAATGGTGGTTGGAAGTAGCTGGATACAGGAGGGGAGAGGAGGAAGAGCCTGGATACAAGAGGGAGGGGGGTCAGATACTCTGTATATCAGAGAGGAGAGGAGATTGAGTCTGGATACAAGGGGAGAGAGGGACAGACATGCTGGATGGAAGGGAAGCTTGGACAGACACACTAAATGTAGGTGGGGCTTAGGGAGGGAGAGAAGTGTTGAATACTATAAGGGAAGGGGAGGGAAGGAGAGAAATGCTGAGCATCTTAATGGGGATGTGCTGTTCAGAAGTAGGGAAAGATGCTGTTTGTTATGGTGATGGGGGAACCACTATGGTAGGTAAGGGAAAGAGAAATGTTGGAGCTGGGGGCAGAGCATGGGTGGGGTTGGGGGAGGAGCTGCCCCCCCTAAAAAAAAACATTTTGCTGCCCCTGTATTTAGGTACAGTAAGTATTTTTCTGTTTCTGAAAGGGTTAGAATTACTTAAGAATTAAAAAATAGCTAAAGTGGGACTTGAACCTGGCTCCCTTGGCTCAGAGTTCCACTATACTAGCTACTAGGCTATTCCTCTAAGCTGCTTTTGCTTTTGTTTCAAATGACCATAATACCATACAGTCTAGTTTTATTTTCCCGTTTACTTTTCAAGGGGAGTGGAATGTAATGGGTAGATGTGAATTGCTTCTAAAAATACTAGGACTAGTCGATTTAAAACAAACTGGAGAAAATATTTCTTCACTCAACATGTAATTAAACTCTGGAATTTGTTGCCAGAGAATGTGGTGAAAGTGGTAGCTTAGGACGGTTCAAAAAAGGGTTGGAAATTTTCCTAAAAATGAAGTCCATAAGCATTATTAAGATGGCTTGGGGAAATCCACTGCTTATTCCTAGGATAAACAGCATAAAATCCGTTACTCTCCTTGGGATCTTGGCAAGTACTTGTGGCCTAGATTGGCCACTGTTGGAAACAGGATAGACTTTTGGTCTGGGCATGATGGACTTTCAGTCTATTCTAGTATGGCAATTTCTATGTTCTTATGAGACAGCAACTACTAGGGGATTAAAGAGGGATCATTTTTGTAATCCTTCCTGTGGTCGGCTGCTCTGTTAGAGCAACTTTCTATAACTTGGGAGTGACTGAAACAAATCTAGAGAAAAATGTCCGTTTTTAGACATGGACTTTTCTTCCCATATGAAAATCCCTGTTGTATAATCTACTTTTTGGCCCTCACTAGTTCCTCCAAAAGCACACCCATAACATGCTCCCTTGCTATTTAGACAAACTTCCAGTGTCAGGATTTGGACATTTTTAACAGATGGATGGTTTTCTTAGGCATTTTAAGACATCTATCTGCTTTGAAAATAAGCAGCTTCGTATTTGCTATGCACATTAGTTGTTATTTATACTCATATATTATTGCATTCATTAAATTGGTGAGCTTTTTATACTTGATATATATTTTTGCTTCACTCATTTATGGGTTTTTTTGTTTTGTTTTGGAGTATGTGCTAATATTGCCATTAGCATGTGGCCATTTTTGGAAATAACCTCATGAGCCTGTATCACCACCCATTTTGTAGACAGTAAGGACTCATGTGCTATCCGTGCTGTAACTGGTTAGAACCAAAATGTTCACTCTCTGCCCTTAACATGCCTGCACCACCAAAAAAAAAAAAAAAAAAAAAAATATATATATATATATATATATATATATATATACTAGTCTTATAGCCCATTACATTAACGGGTGCTAGAATATATGTGTGTGTGTCTGTCTTTATTTCTTTCTCGCTCTCTCCTTAGCCGCTTTCTGTATTTCTGTCTTTCTTTTTCCTCGGCTGTCCACCTATTCTCCCTTCCTTTTACCTTCCCTGTGTCCACCACCACCCTTTCACTGCTCCCCTATCCAGCAGTAGGCCTCCCTTCCTTTTTCTTCCCCCCTAGCACCTCTTTCCTGCTCCCCTGTCCAGCAGTAGGCCTCCCTTCCTTTTTCTCCCCCCATCTTTTCCCCTGTCCAGCAGCACCCCTTACCTCGCGTCTGCCCTCCGCAGACAACCGCCTCAAGCCACCGCAGCCTGCAGCCGCCGACAGCCGCCGCGGCCTGCAGGCACCGACAGCCGCCAGGGCCTGCAGACGCCAAGAGCCGCCGTGGCCGACAGCCTCCGCGCCGCCTGAAGCTGACATCCGCCTTGGGAGAGAGAGAGAGAGATATGCGTGGAAGCGCGCATGCGCACTCCTACCTGCAGGGACCTACAGCGCACAGAAAACGGGAACACGCTGGTAAGAGTGCGCATGCGCACTTAGGCTTTTATTATATTAGATATTTTTTATCATTTAGATAGTATGCATATTTGGAAGTTATCTCAGAAAGTCTGAGTGTATCCTATGGTACTCCATATTTAGCTGTCCTAGGTGTGCATTATCACCTTATGCAGCTTAGCAAAAGGACCTTTAAGTCTGTGCACAAAAAATAAAGAAAAGGTAAACTCTGTTCCCCTGTGCCAACAATGTTCCATTTTAAAGTCTAATATGAGCTATGGTGTGTGGTGGATTAATACATATGGAACCTAACATCAATCACTGGAAATATAATCATTGATGGATGCTTCCTCTGGAAAAGATGATTTTAAAATCAATCTGTACTCACCAAGCACTTTCATGACAACATTCATGATAAAAGAGGCTTAAATGAATTACCTGGCAAGACAAAGCTGATTTTCTCCTTTTTTTTTTTTTTTTGCTTATTACATTGTAAAAAATGACTTACCATTCCTGTACTGCATACCTTATCCTCTTTCTATAATTCAAAGTAAGGTTTACAAGGTTACAAAACCATGGTTTAAACTCTTGCCATCATTCCTCTGGTGATTCACTCCTAAAATAAACCTTGTTACCATTGTTTCCAACCTTCCTGCCTCTCTCCTCAGTTCTATACAACTTGGAAGTGGTGGTCTGCCTAGAAGATCACTGCCTAGTACAACTGGAGCGACATAAACTACAGATGAGAAATTAGTTGTCCAAGCTGGAATGTCTGAAGTTCCGCTAACATTTTAGAGCAAGATCTGCTGATATAGCGCCTGTTCTAAAATACATGGAAAAATGGATGTTCATGGTTTGGTAAGGTGTAACATGGACATCCGTTTTAGAAAACTAGATGTATAAAATATCAGTGGGGCAAAAAAAAGTGCATGGGGAGTATGACCCTGATTCTTTAAATAGTGTTTAACTTCTAGGTGCCAAGTAGCACAATTATCAATCATCCACTAGACATCATTTATAGAATCATGCCTAGCGGTGCCTAAACAGTCTTACTCATCAGGATTTACACCAGTTGGTGTAAATTTTCACACCCAAAGTTTGGCACAGAAATTGGCTCTAAGCACTTGTGAGAGAGTCTATAGGATGCTACAACTCTTTCTGCTGGATATTCCCTCACAGTGTCAGAACTACCTTAACATAAGTAGTTCCTCCCTAGGGATAAATAACATGGGAGAGAGGGGTCAGGGAATCATAGAAACATAGAAATAGACGGCAGATAAGGGCCACGGCCCATCCAGTCTGCCCACCGCAATGACCCTTCCCCACCTAACTCAGTGAATAGATCCCACGTATATATCTCATTTGGCCTTAAAATCAGGCACGCTGCTGGCCTCAGTGACCTGAAGTGGAAGATTATTCCAGCGGTCAACCACTCTCTCAGTGAAAAAGAATTTCCTGGTGTCACTGTGCAGTTTCCCTCATCAGCTGACATGAATCAGCTGACATGAAGTAAAGAGGCAGGATCAGAGCTGGGTTAAGGAGGCCCAGGGGAGAAGAAAGAATAAGTGGCCCCAGTATATTCCTTTACTACAACTTATAGACCAGGGGTGTCCAACCCGCGGTCCATGGGCCGCATGCAGCCCAGCAAGGAATTTTGTGCTGCCCAGCTTGAGATCGATGCCGCCCCCTGGTTTTTACCTTCTGACTGAAGTTTGTGCTCCCTCCCCCTCGAGTCCTAACATGACGTCAGAGAGAAGGCTTCTGATACAGCTGCGGATTGTACGAGGAGCCACGGCAGAGGCTTTGAGCAGAAAAAACAACTGCAGCAAGGGAGCCAGCCAGAAGGTAAACACCTTCCAGAGGGAGGGAGAGAGAAGGTCGTGTTGGGACTTGAGAGGGAGGGAGCACAAACTTCAGATGATGGAAGGGAAGGGCATGAACTTGGAATACAGAATAAAGGGAAGGAAGGAGGGGGAGCATGAGCCATAGGATGGAATAATGGAGGGAGTGAGGGAGGGAATAGAAAAGAAGAATTGGGTGTCTGAGAGAGGGAAAAAGAGATGGTGTACATGGGGAGAGGAAGAAAGAGGATAATTGTTGGGCATATGGTGGGAGAGGAGTAAGGTAGAGATGCATAGGGAAGAGAGAGATGAGAGGGAGTAATGTTGGATGTGGTGGAGGGACGAAGAGTAGGGTGGGATTTCCGTCTGCTTTTAAACAAGGTAAGGAAAGGGGCTTGGTGGACAAACTTGAATAATTTATTCTAGGCATAGGAGACAGCTAGATGAAAGGAACAAAGTCTGGAATTGGCAATGGAGGAGAAGGGTACAGCTAAGAGCGGCTTATCAGAGGAATGGAGTTCTCTGGGAAGTGTATAAGGAGAGCAAAGAGTGGAGAGATATTGAGGAGCAGCAGAATGAACCCTCTTGTAGGTCATCAATATGAGCTTGAACTGTATGTGATGGTGGATAGGGAGCCAGTGAAGTGACATAAGGAGAGGGGTAGCACGAGCATAGAAGATGAGTCGTGCAGCAGAGTTTTGCACAGATTGCAAGGGGGAGGGTTACTTATATCCCAAAGTTTTCTGAGATCTATAGTTGTTTTCAGGATAGGAAAATTTGAAAAATATCTGAAAAATTGACAGTGGTGAAATAGGAAGCACTGTATAGTTTCAAGGGACTTAGATGTGTATAATCATATTAGACTCACCACATGATCTGGAACACCATGTCAAGAAATTCAATTTTGCATCAATTTTGGCCATGCGGGCCATTTAATTCATAGTGCACAAAAAGGAAGCAGAACGTAAAAAGTCAATAAAAATAAGATACTATCAGGGGGTCAAGATGGTATGGAAGATGTATGTGTGTGCAGAGCTCTCTCTCCGATAGTGGTTTGCCGAGACTGTGTGGCTCCCCTTAGCGTTTTTGGGATTTTTTTTAGCTATGGGGAAGTGGAAAGGGGTTTCCTGGCCTGTTATGTATGTTATATCTGTTTTTAAAGGAGACATTACTTAAAAATAAACAAGTAAAAAATATCAAAAACAATTTTAAATGGACACTGTAGAGAGGAACCCAAAAAGCAGTAATATTTAACTGAGCAATCCTCCACATGTGCCGCTGTCAGCTGCTTCAGCATCCCCACTCTAATGAGGCTTGCCTCTGAAGAGGCTCACCGTAGCTGTTATAGAAGTGAATGGGAGAACCAGGCTTAAGCTGTCAGCGGCGCACTTGAGGGATCACTCAGTCAGGGTAAGTATTACTGCTTTTTTGGGGTTCCTTTCCACAGTGTCCCTTTAATGAAGGTTTATTATTAGATATGTACATCTTCTATATTAGTGATTGCAAATTTAGGATCTTCTCAACCTTTTATTTTCTCATCTGCTAGTGTTTGTGCGGCCCCAGACAAATCTTTTTTCTTCCAATGCAGCCCAGGGAAGCCAAAAGGTTAGACACCCCTGTTATAAACATTTTGCTTCTTGACTACAGGTGAGTTCTGTTCTGAGTTCTGGCTAGAATCAGACCTTGCTCCCCTGACTAAAGGAAGACTTTTCAGACTGTGTTTGAGTCCCTCTAAAGACTTTTGCTTATTTAACACAGAAACTGCTCCTTGTATGCCCAGCCCCGTGAAGTGATAGGACTCTGGGGTTTTCTTTACTACTTATGACTGTTTCTGGCTGTGTTTGTACAGGCCCAACCCTAGCCCCAACTCATGCTGTTTCAGTGCTTTTCTATAAAGGCACACAAGTGCTGTTTATAGAATAGCGCTCTGTGCACAGTTTTTTGTACCATTGTTTCAACACCATTTGTTGTACTAAATCTAATCACCAAACGCTATTTGAAAAGAGATCATGCTGTTTTGGAAAGTGCATGTAGTGTTTCCCAATAGTGCATGCATGCACGCACACACTATGGTACATCTGCGCACAGTAAAAAAAAAAAAAAAAAAAAAGGCTACAGAATGAGGGTGAATCCTTAATGGCAAAGCAAAAGCAAATAAGATGTCTATACAACCCAGAAATGTATTTCAACAATGAATATCAATATAACAGTCTCAAATAGTCTGTGGATATCTCAACAGTCTGAAAACAGAGAATGGAAAATACAGTGGTCCGTTGGAGAAACATCCTTCTTTCAGTTTTTACTCACGATACCAGATGCCGACACAGCCCTGTGTGTTTACGCTTGTGAGTTGATATCTCGCATAATTGTTTTATGAGAATTCAGACTAGTGTCCCCTAAAGAAGGCATTTTACATATTCTTCAAACCATATCCCCAAAATATATTCAGAAACCTAAACAAGCAACCTCCATCTGTAACCAAAATATTTCTTCCCTCAACATTATGTAATAATTTTCTATAACCTGAATGTATTGTTATTCTTACCTGATATGTAAACTTGATATGTACTTGATATGTAAACTTCCTGGAAATGTCCAGATTTCTTCTAATTTTGTAATCCGCTTAGAACCGCAAGGCACAGGCGGAATAGAAATCACTAATGTAATGTAATGTAATATGCCGAAACTGGGTTCCCAGTCAGAATGTTGTTCCAACAGGGCGGTTCTCCAACGGCCATTTTAAGACTGTCGAGATATCCACAGAGACTCTATTTGAGACTGTTATATTGATATTCATTGCTGAAATAAATTTCCAGGTTGTATAGACATCTTACTTGCCTTTGCTTTGCTGTTCTCGTATTTCAAGGCAAGACTCCATCTTCCCTTTCTCCATTAATGACCAAAATGGCCAAGAAAACCCATATAAAATAACAATTTCAAGAGATGACAAAAGAAACATGAAACACACATTTTCTGGCTTCTCAACCCTAACTTGCACATACTAGCAGTAATGTGTTGCACTGTTAATGCAGCACCTCAGAGTGGGCATTAATTCCCACATTATAGCTAACAGAGCTTAGTGCATAGGCTTCTAAACAGAACAGGGAAACAAAAGGGGACAAATCCTATCCATAAGAATCCATTTTTTAATGCAGTAACGGCACCAGGAGATCTAAGGGATACGAGTAATAGAAGGCTAGCGGCAACAGCAGTAGCTATCTGTGCTATCATTGCCATGATCACAGCAGTGTTCCTGCACTACGTCTTGATAAATTGCACGTTCTCTCATTAAACCTCATATTTTAAAAATAAAACTCATGCTAATGAGGTTTTGCATCTCATTACCTCATTAGCATGAGTTTTATTTTTAAAATATGACAAGCCACTAATGAACCTAAAACTGTCATGGAGGTATTAACAGCAATGTGAAAACAATTTAGCCTCTTGTGATTGAAAATTAGTCTCCTAGTTTTCATATTTGATGATTGCCACTTGTTCGGTTTCATCCTTATTCTCAAATCACTTGCCCTTTTTTTCTGAGCATTTTGGGTGGATTTGGAGGTTCTGATGTCGTTCAAAAAATTATAGAACTATCTGCACTGTTCTCTCTAAACTAGGGGTCCCCAAAGTCCCTCCTTGAGGGCCGAATCCAGTCGGGTTTTCAGGATTTCTCCAATGAATATGCATGAGATCTATGTGCATGCACTGCTTTCAATACATATTCATTGGGGAAATCCTGAAAACCCGACTGGATTCGGCCCTCAAGGAGGGACTTTGGGGACCCCTGCTCTAAACTGATTGGGAGACCTTCACCTACAGCCTTGCCAGTGGGGGGTGCTGTTTTACTGCTATATTTACAAAAGTGAGGGACAGGCAAGCTCTGCAGAACTTCAGAGAATTTGCCTGTCCCTAATGATTGAAAAACACAGTATTAAAGCACCACCCCCACTGGCCACAATACAGTTGGAGGACTCCCACTCAGCTTAGTGACCATGTGCCTTTAAACATGCCTGTCTTGTGCATGTAAATGCAGTAAAAAGTGCCACCACACATGCATGGGCAGATCCAAAGGCCTCTATTCTATCCTCATCCTTCTCGATCTATCTGCTGCTTTTGACACTGTTGACCACCACCTACTCCTTGATATGCTGTCTTCATTTGGATTTCAGGGCTCTGTTCTTTCTTGGTTTTCTCATTATCTTTTCCATTGCACTTTTAAGCATCTAAAAACTCCTTTTTTAAAACCTTTTTAATCTGAAAGCATTTTAACTGTGATCACATTTGATGTTGCAGAGCTCTGAAATTTCCAGTGCAATAAATATTTGCTATTATTTAATTGCAAAGCTGTGTGAAGTCTCTTCTTACTAGTTGTTCATTTGGGTTTTACACACATCAAGGTATTTTTGCTGATTTTCAAACATCTGAAGTGTGTTTGGGTGAAAGTGTGCTCTGACCACAGGAAAACTGACTTACCGCCTGGTGCTATGACTAATGGATAACTTGCTGTTGGTACTTACTAACGGGGAAAGCGTCTCGGAGGTCTCGGTGGGAGAAACGTTGGCCACCAGTGACCATAACATGGTATGGTTTAACCTTAAGAAAGGCTTCCCTAGATCACAAACAAAAACGAGGGTACTCAATTTCTGGGGCACTGGCTTTGCACATATGAGAGGTTTCGTCCAACAGACGCTGCAGGCCCAAGAAGCAACTGATAATGGGGAAGCCATGTGGTCAACCCTAAAATCGACCCTTCACGAGGCAACTGTCCGCTACATAAAATCGACAAATAAACAACAAAGGAAAAAGAAACCCCGATGGTTCACTGATAAGGTCTCGTACCTCATCAAGGAGAAGAAAAGAGCGTTTCTTTCATACAAACGAACCGGGGAAAAAGAAGCTAACATTGAATACAGGACAAGGTCTGCGGCAGTCAAAACAGCAGTCAGGGAGGCCAAAGTTCAAGTGGAAGAAACTCTAGCAAGGAACATTAAGAAAGGGGACAAATCCTTCTTCAGGTATATTAGTGACAAGAAAAAGAACACAAATGGGATAGTACGCCTTAGAACGCCAGATGGGAACTATGTGGAAACAGATTCCGATAAAGCCAGACTACTGAATGATTACTTCTGCTCAGTCTATACCTGCGAGGCACCCGGGCACGGGCCACAACTGGAAGCCAAGCCAAGCAAGGAAGACCCATTTAAGAATTTTGAATTCACGCCAGCTAAGGTTTACAGCGAACTGTTAAGACTCAAGGTGAGCAAAGCCATGGGACCGGACAAATTGCACCCAAGAGTGCTCAGAGAGCTGTGTGATGTACTGGCGGAACCGTTGGCCATGCTCTTCAATCTCTCCCTAAGTAAGGGGAGAGTCTCCCTGGACTGGAAAACAGCCAACGTCGTTCCTCTGCACAAAAAGGGATGCAGAGCAGAGGCTGCGAATTACAGACCAGTGAGTCTCACATCAATAGTGTGTAAACTCATGGAAACACTACTTAAAGGAAAATTAGACACGATTTTGGATGAGGGGAATCTAAGGGATCCCAGTCAACATGGATTCACTAAGGGTAGGTCATGCCAATCCAATCTTATCAGCTTCTTTGATTGGGTAACAGGGAAGCTAGACTCGGGAGAATCTCTGGACATAGTGTACTTGGATTTCAGTAAAGCTTTTGACAGAGTCCCACACCATAGACTGTTAAGCAAGATGAAATCGATGGGGTTAGGTGAGACACTAATTGCATGGGTTAATGATTGGCTGAGTGGTAGACTTCAGAGGGTGGTGGTCAACGGCACCCTTTCTGAGACATCGGATGTGACCAGCGGAGTGCCACAGGGCTCAGTCCTGGGTCCATTCCTCTTTAACATATTCATAAGGGACTTGACCCAAGGGCTTCAGGGTAAAGTAACACTATTCGCTGATGACGCCAAAATATGTAATATAGTAAGTGAAAGCAATCGGCAGGATAGTATGACGCAGGATCTGTTTACTTTGGAAAACTGGTCCTCAACATGGCAGCTGGGCTTCAACGCTAAGAAATGTAAGGTCATGTATCTCGGCAGCGGAAATCCATGCAAAACTTACACCTTAAATGGAGAAACATTAGCTAGGACTTCAGAAGAACGAGACTTCGGAGTAATCATCAGTGCAGACATGAAGGCTGCCAGACAAGTAGAGAAGGCCTCATCCAAGGCGAGGCAAATGATGGGATGTATCAGTAGAAGCTTCATCAGCCGCAAACCTGAAGTCATAATGCCACTATACAGAACCATGGTCAGACCTCATCTGGAATACTGTGTGCAATTCTGGAGGCCGCATTACCATAAAGACGTGCTTAGAGTTGAGTCGGTTCAACAGATGGCCACTAGCATGATCTCCGGGCTTAAAGGTCTCCTGTACAAAGAAAGACTAAACAAATTGCAGCTCTATTCTCTAGAGGAACGCAGGGAAAGGGGGGACATGATTGAGACATTTAAATACATCACAGGATGTGTCGAGGTGGAAGACGACATCTTCTTTCCCAAAGGACCCTCGGTCACAAGGGGGCATCCGCTCAAACTCAGAGGAGGGAAATTTAATGGTGACACCAGGAAGTATTTCTTCACAGAAAGGGTGGTAGATCACTTCTGCAAGAATATTTGAAGATGTTTTGTTGAAAAATTGAAGTCTTGGCAACAATGTATGTGTTGCTTTACTGTGGTGTTAAAGTACCTTACAGGAGGTGAGTCTTTTTCAAATGAAGGAAAACTCCGGAAGGAGAGTGCATAGAATGAAGTTAAGAGGCTCAGGAGCAGTGTAATAAAATATTTCTTTACAGAAAAGGTGGTAGATACATGGAATAGTCTCCTGATGGAGATGGTGGAAATGAAGACTGTATCTAAATTCAAGAAAGCATGGGACAGGCATATGACATCTCTTAGGGAGGGGAGGAGATAGTGGATGCTGTGGATAGACAGACTAGATGGGCCATTTGGCCTTTATCTGCCATCATGTCTCTATGTTTCTATTTCAGTAATTTACAGGAGACAAAAAATACTGAAAAGTACTGTATATTTTGAAAAGCTTACTGTGTTTACTTACTTATTTATTTCAAATATACTATGCCATCTTTAACTATGGTAGTAGAGCAAGGCAGTGCACAATCAACAACTTAAAATATTGGAAAGGAACTACAAATCTGGATAGGATAGAACCATCTATGAGAATACGAGATCTTCTGTTTTTTCCATCATAGAAGTAACTCTGTGGAGCAAATTGACTGGAACACAAAGAGCCCTCACATTTAGAAATTCAAGAAAGTGCTTAAGACTATACTTTTTGCAGAAACATTGTAATGAATGATGATTCTTGCTTATTCTGGCTCTGGATTGCTATATAATAGAGCGCTGTGGACAAATTGTTCTTATTGAATGATCTAAAAAAAGTTTATTGATTGTACAAATTTTGTTTTTGTATGTTTTTAGTTATTTTATGAGTGTTGCTACTTGTAAATTGCCTAGTAATAGGCGGTTCAGAAATTTGTTAAATAAAATCAATAAATAAAATCCATGTAAGTAGGATTACCAGACGTCCTGATTTCCCCCAGACATGTCCTGCTTTTGCCCTCCTGCCTGACGAGAGCAGGCAGCGGGGTTCGGGGCTAGGGTGGGGCTAGGGCGTGATTAGGGGTGGGACTGGGGCATAAGTGGGCGGATCTGGAGGTGGGTCTAGGGATCCAGATTTTCCATTTGAAAAATCTGGTAACCCTATGCTAAGGACACATGCATACAAACATATATACAAACCCATAAAGCAAAAGGGAATTAATACAGAGATTCCAGGAAGCGCAGCAGTTAGAACCCAAAAGGCCAGTCGATCAGATACTAAAAACATGTTCAAATAGCCATGTTTTAACTGTGGGCTCCTTTTACTAAGGTACACTAGCGTTTTTAGCGTGTGCTGCATTGCCATGTGCGCTAACCCCACGCTATGCGCCAAGAACTAATGCCAGCTCAATGCTGGCGTCAGTGTCTAGCGCACGCGGCAATGCAGCGCATGCTAAGCGCCCGCTAAAACCTCTAGCGCAGCTTAGTAAAAGGAGCCCTGTGATTTTTAACTTTTTCAAAGAAGACTCACTATGGATCACCAAAGGTAATGAGTTTAATAATGCCAGAGCTATTAAAAAGAAAGCACTGTGTCGTGTGGAGTCCAGGTGAGCATATCGGGGTGATATTTGGGTAAACCATAACAAAAAACTTTGAAAGCCAGAAAAAGGATTTTGAATTTGATTTGATCAATTGGGAGCCAATGGTAATTTTTCAAAAATGGTGAGATATGAGTAAATCTCTTTATGTGATATTGAATTGCACAATTTTGCATGGTTTTTTTTTTTTTGTGAATCAGAGTTTGTGAAATTACAGGATAAAGGATGTTGCAATAATCCATCTTGGTCATAAAAAGAGAAAGAATAAGGATGTGGAAGGTGTTTCTATCGAACAGCCCCCTTACTGTGCATAGCTGTCATAAGGTAAAGAAACAGGATCTATACAGTGAGGAAACTTGAGGATCAAAGGATAACTGAGAGTAAAAACTTATGTCAAGATAGTGAAGCGTTTGAACTGGAGTGATCATGGAGCTAAACAAGAGAAGGGGATGGGGCAGATGTCCTGAAAGCCAACTGTCTTTCCAAGCAACTGCCTTTCCAAACTTTAAGACTAAGGGCTAGATTCACTAAAGTTCACAAATCGATCCTATTCGTGTCCTATCCGTTTCCGAGTCATTCTGGCCGATCGATTCAGTAAAGCTTGTCCATGCAAATGATCAAATCGTAAACACGCCCCCACGTCTCGCTGTAACATCGATTGACGCGCATGCACACTCTCCTTGTTGGTTTTGAAACACAAAACACATGCACTAGCTCTTTAGGACTTCACTGAGTAGAAATGGGGTGGGGTTTAATCGTGGACATCATTGGCGGGCTCCGAATGCGCCTACCGCATAGCATTGTTGTTGTACAAAAATGAAATATAAGAACTGTAGTTTTTACCAACCTCTCTTTTTTTTCTTAAGTGCTGTTGCAAGCTGTATAAGCTGTGACCGTAGCTTTTCAAAAAATTTGTTGGAGAGGTTTAAGGAGAAATAGCATCGGAGGTTTGTGAGTGAGTAGTGGAATTCTTTGAGTTCGTCCTTTTTTACGGATCAATCTCGAAGTTTATTGCACTCTTCCAAACAGCTTAACATTTCTCTCAGGAAAAGAACTGTTAAGTTGCTAGAAGGCACAACAGTTAACAGCAGTTGAATGCGCTGGGATCATGCCCTGTTATATAAAGCCTACGAATCCCAGGAGGCTGTGCGGCTCTTTCTGCCTTGAAGCACGAAGCAACCAAAGGTGAACCCATGACGTCCAATGCACGCAACAATCTAGCTGGAAGGAAGGGGGGTAGGGATAGCTGGCCCTTAAAACTTATTTTTGATTTTTTTTTTTTTTATTTGGCATTGATATATGAAATGTAGAATGAGCAAGGAGAGCATGGGGTTAATCCGCAATTTTCTCACCATGCGCATTACAAATCCGAGAGTCACTCCTGCGCTCGCTATGCGCATTCCAAAAAAAAATCCAAAAAATATTTATAGCGCTTATGTACATGAAAGTTTACATATATTTAAAGTTTAGATATATTTGGGATTTTTTGCGAGGTACATATATATTTTTAATGGGGTTCTTAACATGCACGCAGCAGTTATTAGGCAGGAATAGACGGCGAGGATGTAAACGACTGGTCCTCAGCAGTCAAAACTTTTTGGAATGGAAAGGCCAGTCGGTTTGGATGAAATGGTTTCATGAATCGATGCCTTAAGAAATTTACATGCCTTTTTACTCATTTGCATGCGCAGATCGGATAGGGTGCGGATGGGTCTGGAGGAAGGTTAGTGAATCGAGCCATAGTAGGAAAGTGATCACAAACTGACCAGTACACGATCGTTTTGCTTAGTGAATCTAGCCCCAAGTGATGATCAGACAGTCATTTTCCAATTTTTTTCAGGCAAACCCGGAGCGGGTTAAAATCTGGGTTAATTGATGATAAACTGGCACTGGTACTGGCATTCAGCACATTCTTTGAATGCACAGTTTACTGAAACATTAAAAAAATAACGGTAATGCAATCAATTTGGAAAATATAGATCACAGTTTTATTTAAAAAGAAATTATAATTTTCCAAGCCTAATAACACCTCTTCACAAGCAGCTGTTAAGCCTCCTGTATGCACTATGGATTTCTAATCTTTGATGGGCTATGATAATGTAAATGCCATTATTATCTGGTAAGGTATTTCTACCAGAAATCCCCTAGGGAATCATTGACACCCCACTATATCCCCAAACCTCCAGATTCCATATATGGTGCCAGGATTTAGAGACCAAAATTTGCATGCAGATCAAAGATCCATGCATAAATTAATTGGCTTATAAGCCAATTAATTGCAATAACTTGATGTTAATCAGTTATTACAATTAATTGGCAAGATTTAATAATTGCATGCACATCTGCCTGTGCCCTATTCTATAACCCTCGGGTGCCTAAATCCCCTAGCAAACAACTCAAAAAAGGGTCATGGCTAGGGGCAGGGCAGAGACAATACAAAAAATTGTTCTCTCAGGATTTCCGTAGCTGGCATTGATCTTGTTGCAGGTTTCCAGGTCTCGCTGTGTCTTGTCAGATAGAAACCGATGCTTTAGCCAGCATGCTGTGGCTTTCTTCAGGGTATGCTCTAAGGTCTGCAGTTCGGGCTCGTTTTACGAAGGTGCGCTAAGCGTTTTAGCGCACACTAGCTGAAAATCTACCGCCTGCTCAAAAGGAGGTGGTAGCGGCTAGCGTACGCGGCAATTTAGCGCGCGCTATTCCGCGCGTTAATGCCCTATCGCACCTTCGTAAAAGGAGCCCTTTGTCTTTGTAAATAGTGGGTCCACTGACCTGATTGAGAACAAGGCGGTCCGTTGGTCACCAATTTGAATTTTGGTGAGATAGTCGGTTGGTCTTTTTTCTAATAGAGTTATAGAATGATGCCATCCCCACATTCAGTGTAAAGTTTTGGGTGCAGGCATTTACACCAGGTTTCAGCTGGCATAAATACCAACACTCTCGTATCTGGGCACTAGGATGGGTTCAAAGTACAATTCTATAAAGAGCACTCAACTCTGAGCATCCTTTGTAGAACATCACTCCATGCTGATTTTTTTCTGGACTCAGATTAAGGCAACAACAATATAAATGTAAAACCGGCACCCTCAAATTCTTCCTGCATCTATAAACTAAAAAAAGTAAATGGGAGACCAAGCTTAGGGTCAAGCCCAAGCACAATGTCTCTCTTTCTTTAATCATTGCACATCTTCATACTTTCCAAATAACCATGTGCACTTATATTTATGAGATGTAGCAGGTTCTGAGGCATTTTGCCAAAGCTGCTTCAGAAAACCTGAGAACTTGGACTTTTCAATATGCTGGTCTCACTCTATGGGCTCCTTTTACTAAGATGCGCTAGGGTTTTTAGCGCACGCTAAAGACTAGCGTGCGTTAATAACGCTATCCACACGCTAAACCAAAAATACTAACGCAAGCTCTGTGGAGGCATTAGCGTTTAACGCGTGGGGCACTGTAGCGTGCGCTAAAACCGCTAGCGCACCCTAGTAAAAAGAGCCCTATATCTATGTAGAGTGAGACCAGCATATCGAAAAGTTCCTGTTTTGGGGTTTTCTGAAGCAGCTTTGACTTAAAGCGTCAGAACCCGCTACGTCTCATAAAGATGAGTGCGCATGGTTATTTGGGAAGTTTGAAGATGATAGCATGGTCTTTTCACCAAAACAATTTTTCACATGTGCAACAGTTCAAGGAGATAATATTGTGCTGGGGCTTGCCCCTAAGTTTGGTCTTCCATTTACTTTTCTGAGCACAATTTAGTTTGTAAATACAGGAAGAATTTGAGGTTGCCAAGTTTATATTTATACTGTTCAGTGGTGTGGCATAAGAATAGCGGTATGGGATGAAAGGGCACCGAAATCCCTCCGGAGATCTAAATGATTATGAATGTCTTTTTTTATAAACCACCTAGATTTTTAGGTGAGTAATAAATAGTTTTAAATAAATAAAATAAATAAATATAGTGAACATTTTTAAATTAAACATAAACTTTTGTACTATACATGTTCTCTTTAAATGGTTCCACCTATAACTTATTTCACAAAAGCTTTACATAACAGAAATAAACCAATTTATATCAAAATGAAATTCAGTTCTATCATTCAATTTGGTTTTAAAATTTTCTTTTTATTGATTTATAAAACATGTACACCTGCTGAAATATACAATTATACCTTTTTATGTGTAGAACAATGTACATTAGTCCATATTCTGTAAATTTATGCTTGCAAAATTGTGTGCTATCCTGATTTGCATGAACGACTAAATTGGCTAATGAGCCAGTTAGCACTTACAGTTAGGTGCTAATTATCGGCATTAATTGACAACAATTTAGATTTGTGCACACATCTTGCTAAGCATTATTCTATAAAGATTCTCACACAAATTTGATAGTATAAAGCTCGAAAGGTGAAATGGCCATGGGAGGGTCCAGGATGGGTCATAGGCATTTTCAAAGATGCACATAGTACCTGGATTTACACCAAGGGCTCCTTTTATCAAGCTGCGGTAGGCGGTTAACGCGCAGAGTACCGCACGTTCAACCGCCTGCCACGCTAGTCGCTAACGCCTCCATTGATGAGGCGTTAGTTTTTTGATGTGCCTGCGGGGGTTAGCGCGTTATGAAATGTCCGACGCGCTAACCCCCGTAGCGTACCTTGATAAAAGGAGCCCCAAGTTTCAGTTAGTGTAAATCCTTGTGCCAAAGTTCCAGTGAGTGCTAATGAAATTAAGTCATATTATTAGCAAGAAAAGCAAGAAAAGCTTCATCCCAACCTCCCATCTCTGCACTTGACGGCATGGTTCTTCGAGACTTAATGCCCTCGTTCCAGTTCTCCCAGCCTGTGCTGGACATCCTGGAGGCGTCTCGGAAGGAGTCCACTTGCCAGTGTTACCATCAGAAGTGGACCTGCTTTTCTTCCTGGTGTGCTACTCGACAGCTGGAGCCTATCTCTGCCTCCCTATCTGCTGTCCTGGATTATCTGTTGCACTTGTCTGGCGCTGGTCTCTAGTCCTCTTCTATTCGAGTCCACCTTAGTGCTATTACTGCTTTTCATCAGCCGATTGACGGGCAGCTTCTCTCTGTTCATCCTGTGGTTTCCCACTTCATGAAAGGTCTTTTCCACGTTTATCCGCCCCTTAAACTGCCTCCCGTGGTTTGGGATCTTAACGTGGTCCTTGCTCGTTTAATGAAACCTCCGTTCGAGCTGCTAGCGTGGGCTCACTTGAAGTATTTTACTTGGAAGGTTGTGTTTCTTATTGCTCTCACTTCTGCCCTTCGGTTCAGTGAGCTTCAGGCATTGGTAGCGGACCCAACTTTCACTGTCTTCCATCATGATAAGGTGGTTCTCCGTACCCATCCTAAATTCTTGCCTGAGGTTGTTTCTGAGTTTCACATCAACCAATCCATCGTTCTCCCTGTATTTTTTCTGAAGCCCCATTCTCACCCTGGAGAAGTGGCTCTGCATTCTCTTGATTGTAAGCATGCGCTGGCCTTCTACATGAAGCGCACTGCTCCTCATCGTTCTGCTCCCCAGTTGTTCCTCTCTTTCGATCCTAATCGCTTGGGTCACTCTGTTTCTAAGTGGACCATTTCTAACTGGTTGGCCGCTTGTATCTCTTTCTGCTACGCTCAGGCTGACCTCTCCCTGCCGGGTCGAGTCACAGGCCACAAGGGCCAAGCGATGGCGGCGTCTGTTGCTTTCCTCTGTTCAACTCCCATTGAGGAAATCTGTAAGGCTGCCACTTGGTCATCAGTTCACACTTTCACTTCTCACTACTGTCTGGATGCTTTCTCCAGTCAGTTTTGCAAAATCTTTTCTCCTAACTTGCCAAATCTCCCTCCATCCCATTATAGTTAGCTTGGAGGTCACCCACATGTAGAGAATATGTTGCCTGCTTGTCCTGGGATAAAGCACAATTAATTACCCTAACAGGTGTTATCCAGGGACAGCAGGCAGATATTCTCGCAACCCACCCACTCCCCGTGGTTGGCTTCTTTGCTTGCTATCTGAACTGAGGACATGCTGAGGAGATGCATGCCCTAGACTGGGGGGGAGGGGCATGCGCACTTGCGCGGGCCAATCACAAGCTTGAAGATCTTCAAGCAAGTCTGCTTGTGAAAACGTCCGCTAGGGGGCTCCATCGGTGACGTCACCCACATTTAGAGAATATCTGCCTGCTGTCCCTGGATAACACCTGTTACGGCAAGTAACTGTGCTTTACTGTTTGTAGGAATTTGGTGGGAATACATCTCCTTCTTTCTCCTTCGGTAGGGTTACCAGTTTGTCTGGGTTTTGGAAAGCCCCAAGCTCGGGGTTGTATCTGGAGGGTCTCCATGCATGCACAGATGTGACGTGATGACATCACATCACATCTGCACATGCTCAGAGGCCCTCCATATGTAGCCTGGGCTCAGAGAAGAAGAGACAAGGTTTGTGACGCAGGGTTGGGTCTGGAACAGGATTGGGTCATAAGTCCTCTTGGTTTATGAAGAAATCTGATAACCCTATCATTTGGAGTGATATTCTCTACATAAAACATTTGTGATACTCAAATTTCTGTAATGAATATCATTCCTGCATATGTGCAGAATGCTTGCCCATGGTTTTTTTTTTCCTGTCCTTGTGTATAGTTGTAGATACCTTTAGCATAGAACTATCACCTTCTCCTTTCTGTCTTTTGCTAACCAATGTTTTTCATGGAAGCCACAAAAAGGTCGATGTATCCCATGTGCTCACAGGAAAAAGAAGACATTAAATACTCGCAGATACAACTGTAGAAGAACGAGCTAACCCTTCTATGCTTACTCAGACTTGATGTTGAAACCTTACCATTTTGCTCAGCCTTAAAGTTTTCTGTGCACTTCTCTGCATCTGGATTTTTAATATTCTGCATGTTGGTGTTTAATGAAAGGCTTTGTACAAGGGTTATCTAATGTACAAAACCCTTTCCTATATCATTCACCCCCAAAATTATGTGCAGATGACAAACTAACCCTATGGTAATGACTCCACTCTTTGCTGCATCAGCCCCTGTGTTGGCTCGCTGTAGTCAATAGATTGCTTCAAAGCTAAATAAGTTAATAACATTGTGCCGATATTTGCTGAATAGATGCAGCTGTTGCATTTTCCTTATTTAGAAAGATAACAGTAATTAAGGGAAACATGTCAAATAAGAAGATGTAATTAATGATACATCATCATTTCAAAAGCAAGAGGCTGATGCATTAAGACCACTAAACGTGTGTAAAATATTTTTTGGAGTGTGAATACATCATCACTTTTATTAAACAGCAGAGAATTGATAATCATGGATCAGGAGAACTAATTAAAAAATGCCTTATAAATAGTGTACTAATCATAGTGATAGTTCTACTGTCTACAAAAAGTGATACTTCTATCCTTGATTTCTTTCCCATCCCTATAAAAAAAAACCTGCTCACTTACCCCCCTCCCCCTCCCTCCATTTACAAAGCTGCACTAGTAGCTGCCATGCGCAAAAGCCCCGAAACCCTTTAAATCCCAGTGCAGTTGCCACGTCAGTCCACACTATAAAACTGAGGGTTAGTTGCCCCCCGTTGCATTCTAATGATAAGGAAAAGAACTTTCCAATCATCTGATTGCTAATATGACTAGGTGTTTACCATCCCCAATCATCTCTCTTACCATCTGATGGTCAAAAACTAATCCCTCCATCATGAACCTCTCCACCAACTAACTTAATACTCTAAATTAAAAAAAAAACAACAAACAAACTTGACCTCCCACAAATGAGGTCCTTAAATTGAACATCCTTAAATTCTTTCTCCCATTCAAAAAGTAATATGAAGAAAAAAAAACATAAAGGAAAAATAAATAATACCTTTTTTATTGGACTGACTTAATGTAGTTTATGGTTAGCATTCATAGAATAACCCCTTCTTCCTCAGATCAGAAATAAGCAAATGTTGTCAAAACCAGCTCCATCTTTGTCACCTCTTTGTCTCCAACTACCACTGAAATGCTTTTATTTTTCCCATATATAAAAGCATTTCAGTGGTAGTTGGAGACAAAGAGGTGACAAAGATGGAGCTGGAAAAACTAAGAAAAAAATATAAAAGATCTACAACCACTATTCCAAGAAGATGAATTATTAAAATAAATATTCCCAGCTACACCTCTGCTGGCCTTTCATCAGCCACCTAAACTGAAATAGAAACTGGTAAGAAGCAAGCTCCCTACACCAGTGTATCTCAAACTGTGTGCCTCCTGAGATCCCAAATGTGCCGCGGCACACTGAGGAAGAAGAGAGGCGGCTGCCAGCTGACTTCCCTATGCAGTACGGTGCTAGCGCTGCCCGATTCGCCAAAGGCCTGCATGTTTTCCCCTTTTCTCTAGCGTCCTCCAGCTTTCCCCATGGCCTTCTGGTCTCACCTTTAAAGCTCATTACAGCAGCCTGCAGAGGATCGCCGGTAGGTAAAATGATTTTATTTTCAATATAGTGATTGAAATGTGTCAGTTTTGAGAATTTATATCTGCTGTGCATAGAAGTCATCCTTTCAAATAATTAGAAACCAAACAGAGAAAACCTATTAACAGGTCATTACAATAATTAAAACAGGGAAATATCATTGCATGTAGCACCTACCAAATGTTCTCAAAAGTCAACAACTCACTTAGGCATCTAATATGTTCAATCTATGGAAGACCATAGAAGCAGTCTTTGAGATCTGAAATTTCATAGATAAACTAGTATCTAAAATGACTCCTAAAATTTGCATATTATTTAATACTTTTAACTCCACTCCATTCTGGAATCACTTTTGGCATATCAGAACAGCCATAAGCAGACAAAAGTAGAATATTAGTTTTTAACATACATTCTTAGGACCTGTTTTACAAAGCTGTGCTGTAATTGCCCCAAAGCCCATAGAGATTTAAAGGACTTCAGGGTTGTTGCCACACGGCAGCCACTAGCACAGCTTTGTAAAACAGGCCCTTAGGTTCAGATGATTACCATGCAACCAGTTATTAATCAATATTAAATTCAATTGTATCTCCTCCAGTGTCTCATTGATATTAGACTGAATCTTAATCAAGAACTGAATGTCATTCACATATAAGTAAAATCGAAGTTCCAAATTTTGAAGTAAATAGCAAAGAAGAAGCAAAACAATGTTAAATAAAATAGGAGACAGTATCGATCCTTGGGGAATGCCATTCAAACAGGTTTCTAACTAGATTAGAAACCACATTACAAGTTCTATTAGATAGAAAAGACAAAAAAACTATTAATTACTTGTCCTGAGATACCAATCAATTGTAATCTATAAATTAAAATTGCACAATGAATAGTATCGAAGGCTGCTGAGATGTCTAGATTAACCAAAAATTACTATCCCTTACTGAAACCTAATTATTGAATTGTGTCAATGAAAAGCATTAATAAAGATTCAAAGTCATGATTGACATGTAAGCCAAATTGACTGTAATGCCACGTAACTATTTATCAAGGGTGTGCACAGTAACATCCAAGAAAAGCATCAGATGAATATGATGTTTTATTGCATAAACATCAGATAAACACCAAATAATGCAGATAACACCAGATAATATACAAGATATAAACAGATTATATTTATATACACAAAATAGAAAACATCACCATGTCTGCCACGTTCCATCCCCTTTCTGATCAGGAATCTAGTCGATCAATAGGTCGGTATAGCCCACGGTTCCCTTGGCTGCAGTTGGATTCAAAGTCTAAGATGTGGCTCTCAGTCTTATATAGCACAGAAAGTGCTGAATTTTACCAGCCTGTCTCATACACACACACACTGCTGTTCCTGCAGTAACAACAGGTGCCTCCCTTATCTCCTAACTCTCACAGATGGGATGTGCTCAAACCCTCCCTAATTACAGTACCATGAGAAACCTTCCTCGGACCTTCCTCAGTAAAACATGAAACAGTACAGGAGATATAATGCAAGTTGAAAAACAACTTGCTCTCACGAAAGCAAGGTGAAAGACTGCCTAAATGTTTGGCACAGATATTGCGGCTAAAAAGCAACAAGGATTGAAGCAGACATGGAGATTCACACATAGTGGCCAAAGTGGCCACTTATGCCTTGCCCTGGCCAGCCAGTTGGTGTAAATCCTCACGCCCAAAATAGGGTACAGATCCCAGCACTAAGTGCTATTCTAATAACTGCGCCAAACTTGGAGCACCGTTTATAGAATAGTGCTTAGCACACATTTTTTGGTGCCCAATCTTGGGCACCATTTAGAGACTTGATTCCTTAAAGTGTTTATATGCATGTACTGTATACAGTGAAATAAGTTTGCAAAAGACCTCTGATAAAATAGCCTTTACATTACATTACATTACATTAGGGATTTCTATTCCGCCTGTGCCTTGCGGTTCTAGGCGGATTACAATATAGAAAATATCTGGGACATTCCAGTAGAATTACATTTCAGGATAAGAGTAAGTTACAGGAACAGTAATGAGTTATGATACTACAATTTTACAGAAGATAATACTTATTACAGAAGATATTACATATAATAGAAGATAATGCATTTTACAGAGGTAATACATGTCAACTGATCGGTTAAATCGGGTGTAGTGTAGAAGAAATTACAGTACATTCTAGATCACAGATAAAAAGATGATATAGGTGGGTATATCCGAAGTCGTTGATTGGGAGCTCATTGGGTGGTGGTTAGAGTGATGGGAGATATTTTTTGAACAGTAATGTTTTTATTTCTTTGCGGAACTCTTTTATGTCTGTTGTTTTGGTCAGTAATTTTGAGATGTCAGAGTCTATTTTACATGTGGAAAACCTTGCAAAATTATCTCTTTTATGATCTAACCAAAATTGTCTCCTTGGTTCATAATAAGATAATCTGTAAAAAAAAAGCACAGCTTTCTCATATGTGCATCAGTTTACTGTTATCCTTCATCTTTTCCTTATTTTTGTTGTTCCTAAATGATGAATAATTTTGTTTTAGAATTTCTTGCAAAAAGAAAATGTTTTTTTAATGCTATCAGCCTGGCACAGGGACAGAATTTGTCCTTGTCTCCATTCCAGTGGTTAAGTTCAGGAAACCATCTCCATGTCATTCTTTAAGGAGAGAGGGAAGAATCAGAGTATGAATGGGCATAGCCACTGACCCTCAAGCCTTGCAGATTTAGATAGAATTGAAAAAATAACAGTCTCTGGTATCCAGAGTAGATATTGTGATGTCATAATGCTTCATCCCACCAATGCCTAAGAGCCAGTCACATCAATGATGTCACAATGGCTTCATTATACCATACTTGGCTCACATAAGAATCAGAGTATGGATGGACACAGCTACTGACCCTCAAGCTTTGCACTGGAGAATGCTGGTGTAAAAGGACTGAGGTTGAAATAGACACTAAAGAATGGCATAGGATGATTTCCCATGGTTATCCACGGGGACAGGGACACATTTTGTCCCCGTGTTCTCTGTGATTACCAACTGTGAAAAAAAATCATCAAATTATTGGTTATAGACTTACTATATGCTTTGGGCTAAGCAAGAAGATGTAATTACATAGGACGTAGATACACAACCACCTCATCCAATCAGATTATGAAAATTAGATGTTTTCCAGTACATAAATCATTTCTCTATGGGACATGTGCATCAGACCTTAATAATTATATAATTATATTGCCAGGTTAAAATAAAATGAGAAGTTCATTTTGTCAAAGCTATTATTAAGTGGTAATTTAGATGAAGATAAAGACTATGCACCTGGAGGATTTGATTAGCTCCCATGCACTGTAGCAAAAATCTGATGTAGATATCAATCTTTTACAGCTCTGCTTAGGAAGAATATGACAATTTAAAAGAACCTTTTAACAGAATCAAGGATGTTCATTTAATTAATTTTTTAGATTTATACTTTTGGCCAATTCTAAGCTGTTGTTTTTTGGTTTGTTTGGGTTTTTTTTAATGTCCCCTGCTAAAGCATTGTGATACTTGTAAGGATGATTGGAAAGGCAGAGGGCCTAAGGGTGAACATAAAGTATCCTGTTTCCAATAGTGGCAAACCCAGGTCCCAAGTACCTGGCACGACCTCAAGGAGAATAACAAATTGTATGCTGCTTATCCTAGAAATAAGTAGTGGATTTCTACAAATGTATCTTAATAATGGCTTATGGACTGGTGTACAGCCAGAAAACTTTTATTTCTTATTATTCCATGTGTCATTTCCAGAAATGTTCATTTTCAGATAGAGTATACACTCTTTCAAAAAGAATGCATACTTTTTCTCGATAGTGATCAGGAAAGAATGCTTTCACTGAATTGCTTTCACTGAATATTGCACATCCTTTTGAAACAATGTGTGTTCTTTCTCACAGCAGAACAACAAAAAGATTGTGGGATAGAAGATCCGATGTACCAGTTTGTAGTTTAATAAGCGTCCATATAACTTAAAAACAATGATTTTAAAAACAATCCATAAAGGGTGTATGCAGTCGTAAGTGATCCACAAGATAAAAAACAAATAATGTGTAAAATACAAATGACCCAACCAGTGTTCCCTCTAAGCGGGCGGGTGTTGTGAGCAAACTTTTTTCACCGTGAGCCAAAAATATCGGGCGCCAGCAAGTTATGAGCCAACTCGCCCGATTCTCCTCTCGCCGCCCTGCCATCTGCCGTACGCCTCTTCCGATCGTGCGCTGTGACGAGAAACGTGTGCGCTGCGATGTAATATTTTGTGCGCCAGCGCACGCCAGCGCAGCTTAGCGGGAACACTGGTTCAAATGGTTTTATTTATTTCCCAAAATTTATTTTTGTTATACGCATTGAAAATATTTGATATTGCGTTTAAATCAAAATCTCAATAAACTTGAAACGAGTGCCCGTGAGATTGTGGGAGGGTTAAATACTCAAAACTTAGAAGTTTTTGCTACGCCAGCTTTCTGGTATCTTTACATACAGTGGCGTACCTAGCATATGTAACATCCGGGGCCCATCATTTTTTGGCACCCCCCCCCATCTGTAAGAAAAACATGATTTTTAGTAACAAACCACACGTCACACATGAGTACCTAGGAAAAGGCAGCATCTTACATATTGCAGTGAGCAGTACATCAATACACCCATTGTAAAACTAAACAAGCCAGACCAGCACAGATCAATCCTACACCGTCAATCCTAACAGAAAACCATGTCTTTCGAACACACAGAACACAGAAAACATCTTCGCCTAGTAAGGAATATGTAATCACAAACTAACCCCTCCCTCTTTTACAAAACTGTAGTGTGGATTTTAGCTACGGAGGTAACAGCTCTGATGCTCATAAAATTCTGAGCATCAGAGCTGCTACCACCAAGGCTGGTGCTAAAAACGCTTCACAGTTTTGTAAAAGGGGGGATAAAATAAAAATACATAGACAAAGGTTAAATTGAACCAGCAAGAAGCTGGACTCTGCATACAATGCTTCACAGAAACAGTGACACATGTCTCCTAAAGCAATAAATAAATAGAAATTTTTTTCTACCTTTGTCTTCTGTGGTTTCTCCTTTCCTCATCTTCTTGTAACTCTCTTCCTTCCATCCACTGTCTGCCGTCTCTCTTCCCCTATATGGCATCTTCTCTCCTTCTATGCCCCTTCCAGAAACTGTATGCCTCCCCCTTCCATCTCTCCTTTCACCCCATTGGTCTGGCATCTCTCTCCTCGCCTTCCCTCTCCCACACCTCTCCTCATAGTCTGGTATCTCCCCTTCCCTGATTCTCTGGCATCTCTCTCCTTTCCTTTTCTTCCATCTTTCGCTCCCCCTCCATGCTCTCACATCTCCCCCTTCCTTTTCCCTTAGACTGGCATACCTTCCTCCTACGCTCCAAGCCCTGGCATCTCCTTTAATTCCCTCCCTCCTCTTCCTTCTCCCTCCAGCTGGGTACCGCAACACTCTTCCCTGCAGCTCTGCACTTCCCCACAATTGCCATGCTTCGGTTCCTCTTCTTCCTTCCTTCCCCCCCCCCCCCCCCCCGCGGGACCCTGCGGCACCATCAACTCTTACTCCCTCTAATGTCGGCCCTGCAGCTCCAGACTTCCTCGCACCTTCTCCCCTCCCCCTTTGGATCGCTATTATTTTAAATGTTATAGCCGCGGAGCTGTATCCATCAGTGGAGATGTCTAATCTCGGCCTGCCCCGGAACTCTTACTGCAGCAGACGCCCGTCTAGGCAGGAACAGGAAGTCACTGTTGCAGTAAGAGTTCCGGGGCAGGCCGAGGTTAGACATCTCCACTGATGGATACAGCTCCGCGGCTATAACATTTAAAATAATAGCGATCCAAAGGGGGAGGGGAGAAGGTGCGAGGAAGTCTGGAGCTGCAGGGCCGACATTAGAGGGAGTAAGAGTTGATGGTGCCGCAGGGTCCCGCGGGGGGGGGGGGAGGAAGGAAGGAAGAAGAGGAACCGAAGCATGGCAATTGTGGGGAAGTGCAATCCCCCCAATGCGTCCCCTTACCTTACCTCCCCTTACCTTTGCGACGCGTGTGTGCGCTGTGAAGAGAAACTTTGCGCTGCGATGTAATATTTTGTGCGCGAGCGCAGGCCAGCGCAGCTTAGCGGGAACACTGGTACATGGGCTATGTTTCGGCAAAATAAAAATGCCTTCCTCAGGGGTCTTATGATGTACTTGGCTGTCTTAAATATGAAAACAAATCCAAATAGTAAACTGCCCAACACACAAGCTTCCAATGTAGGCTCTTTCTCACAGAACACATACTATAGATGGCACATGATTAACATGATATTTTGAGCTTTTTTTTCTGCATGTTTTAATTTCCTAATGACATAAAATAACATGGAATATGTCATTAACATTCTCAATGTCTTTTCAAGTGAATAGACTTCCCAAAGAAGGAATATAGCTATTCTAATGCTCTAGAATAGAAGGTTAAAATTATAACTAGATTTTTTTTTTTTAAAAAAAAGCTCTGTTCCAGACTGAGCTATACTGATTGCTTGGATAACATGACATAAATCTTATCTTTTTAATATGGTTGGATCTTGGTAAAGTTCTTAGGAGGCCCTTTTACCAAACTGTGGTCAAGTGCTAATGGATAAAACTGCCACCTTTTGGCTTACTGGTTTATTTCCACAACCATCTAAATATATCAATTTATGTGGGAATTTGATTGACCTGTGGAAAGCTTCTACAATCTGTTTGTGTGAGGGGAAAGCAACGTTTAAAAAAAAAACCAAAAACCAACAACCCAAAAAACCTACTAAAGACACATTTGTTTATGTGTATTTTTGTGTGAGAGTGAGAGGGTTGAGGAGTAGGGCAGATATTAAGTTTATTATTATATTATTATTGATAGTAGCACTGCGAAGACTCAAAAACTCGACACTGACAATGTTTTGGCATCTATGCCTTTGTCAAGAGTCTCAATGGCTGGTTATTCTATCACATAAATAGAGCATTCAATATAGGTCAAATTTAGAAGCGAGTAGGGAAATAACTGGTGACCCTCAGCTTTGCTTTGGTCACCAGTTACTTCCCTGCTTGCTTCTAAATTTGACCTGTATTGAATGCTCTATTAAATGACCAAATGAGTTATCTGGATGAGGAGTCATACCAGCTGCAGTGTGTAGTAAGAGAGGTTAGCACCTGGGGTAGTGGCATCTGGCATCGCCACGCTATGGGCTCTCCCTCTCTTCCCCGCCACTTAGTGCCCTTCCACCCCAACATACCTCTTGAAATGTTCACTGGCATGGACTGCATCTTCCACCTGCTGCTCGTGCCGGCCTCGGCTCCCTTCTGACGTACATACCAGTCCCGTCCCACGACCAGGAAGTAAAATCAAAAGAGAGCCAAGGCTGGCGCAAACAGCAAGTGGAAGATGCTGTTCATGCCAGTGAATATTTAAAGAGACGCATGGGGAGTGGAGAGGGGGAAAGGCACTGGCACCTCCTATGATGACAGCACCTGGGACAGTTCGCCCCCATCCGCCCTTACTATGTCACTGACCCCCAGCTCAGATTTGTTTAGCATCAACATGGAGGCAGGTTGACCTCCCAACTAAAACTCAATTGCTGACTAAATTGTACTTTTTTAATTAGGAGGGAATTTGTCAAGAGGTGTTGACCAATTTAGCATGTGCTAAATGCTAAGATGCCCATAGGTATAAAATGGATGTCTTAGTATTTGGCATGCTAATCATTTGTGCACGCTAAATCAGTTAGCACCCCTCAATGAATTCCCCCCTTAATATCTAGAGCAGGGGTGTCAAAGTCCCTCCTCGAGTCCAGTCGGGTTTTCAGGATTTCCCCAATGAATTGAGATTTATTTGCATACACTGCTTTCATTGTATGCTAATAGATCTCATACATATTCATTGGGGAAATCCTGAAAACCCAACTGGATTGCGACCCTTGAGGAGGGACTTTGACACCCATGATCTAGAGCAGTGATTCCCAACCCTGTCCTGGAGGAACACCAGGCCAATCGGGTTTTCAGGCTAGCCCTAATGAATATGCATGAGAGAGATTTGCATATGATGGAAGTGATAGGCATGCAAATTTGCTTCATGCATATTCATTAGGGCTAGCCTGAAAACCCAATTGGCCTGGTGTTCCTCCAGGACAGGGTTGGGAACCACTGATCTAGAGTGACTGCATTATAAAAGGACAATGTGGGCCACTTTCAAGAAGTGTGGAAACTCTACCGACTTTGACAAGGGATAAGGTGCCTCCATACCTGTTGTGTGTTTTTTTGTTTTGTTTTGCAGGGGGGAGAGGGGCTGGGAGACTTGCTTTTCTGCTACGAGTTCTGTATGGATCTCTTACAGTTGGCAATCAGTCTGTGTATATTTTTTCTTTTGCAGTTTACATTAAAGAATGTTATATCTCAAAAAATGTATCCAAATTATATAAATTGGAGAATATTGTAAAACCCTTCTGTCCTTAATTCCTTTTATTTTTCCCATTTGAGACAATGCTGTTTGTTATACAGTGCACTGCAATAAAAGAAGTTTTAATCACTTTTCTTGTGTGAAGTAATCTGAAATATGACTTAATAGATGCATGACTGTTTTTAATTAGTTTCATCAATTTTAAAACTTTTAAATTAAAACAGTTCTTCAAAACCTTTGTAAATGAAGATTATGTAAATGCTGCAGTATGTTACCACAAATCAAATAATGTTGAAGTAACACAAACTGCTAAAAATGTATTACATGCCTAATTAATAGGCATGTAATCAAGTGAAGTAACAGCACATGAAAACCACATTACAAATAGCCTCAATTAAACAATGTAGGCAACATATGTCAGACCCATTAATTACCAGATCACGGAATTCAGCGGCTCTCAAGTGAGTTCAGCGTGTCCTTGCGTAAAGAGTTTTTGTGCTCCTGCATTTTAATCACAAATTCTATTTTTAATTTTTTTCTATTAATCTGCTATTTCATTTTAGATAAACTAACCTTTGAATATTTGATATATCAACTGCTGAGAGATGTTAACATGCTATGAAATGGAACTCATAGGCAACTGTGAAAGATTAAGCATTTAGAAAGAAACTGTTTAAGCACAGAATAGGCATTATTTGGACCTGAGCCTTAATTTCGGAGAGCAATGAGGCCTGACTGCATTGTTTACCGATATATATTATCCCAGTTTTCAAAAGTGCCTTGCAAACTTTAACAAGTTACACAAAAAGACCACTTTATAATACTAACACTTTTTTATATTAACCTTTACTGAGCTGTGGTAAGTAATAATGCATACTTAGCACAGGTTAAAATCCACTACTGCAGGGTGTGAGCTAGGATCGGCGTATGCTTCCCATACAATAAAAAAAAAAAATATATATATATATTTTAGCACTCGGGCATGTCTGGGGGCAGAAGGTAGATATCAACTGCACTAATAGTGTAGCTGCATTGCCATACACTAACCAATTAGCGCATGGTTAGCTACTGATCCCTTACCACCTTGAAAATAGGTGTCAGTAAGTGCCCATATGCTAATGGCAACATGTTAATGGGGAAATTAGTGTGTGGCCATTAATAGAGAAAATTGAAAATGGGGCCTTATTACTGCTACGTTAAGAAATGGCCTCAGTGTGTGGGAAAGCCCCGCGCTGGGGATAGCACGGGCCATTTTTATAGCGCAGCTCAGTAAAAGGGCCCCGTGGACTTTAAAATAGACCTTTGTTTAACATCTTATGTAACTTGTTCTGCTCATCACATTTTTCCCTCATATTTTTTATCCTACTGCTTAATCCTTTAACTATTTGGTTTTCTCCTTGCTTAAATTTTCTCAGTTCCTTAGGGTTTAATCTAATAACAAGAAATCCCGTAGAACTCAACTGTTCGCCTTCCCCTCGCTAAAACTCTGTCACTTTAAAAGATTCATAGACAAAACCTTCGCCTACCAAGCAGCCAAGCTCAACCGATGGCTGGCCCAAATGATACTCGAGGCCCCCTCCTACTTCGACTTCAGAAAATCACTGAAAACCTACCTATTCAGTAAACAAGACCCCTAATGGCCCCACCTGTTCACATTATCACCTTGCCCCCCTTCCCCCCCTCTCCCCCCCTCTTAATAGCTTCTCTCTTCCCTATCCTCAACAAGCTCCTTCCATCTTCTGTCAATTTCGGGTTTTACTTATTACATAATCGATTATTTGTTTGTAAATCTGCTTGTTAACGTAGATCCTAATGTAATTGATGTAAACCGCCTAGAACATTCCGGGTATGGCGGTATATAAAAAATAAAATTATTATTATTATTATTAATAAAACATCAGTCTTCTTTTTCTTTCCTCAAAATTTTAATTTTCACCCAAAATATATCATTTCGGTTCCCATCTGTCTTCAGATATAGTATTTTTTTTCCTTCTGAATTGAGTTTCTTTGATAATTATCTTAAATATTAGGGATAAGCACAGGATAAATAAAAGATCAATTTCTATCACAGCCTGGAAAGCTAACTGTACCAACACTACTCCTATGCTTATAGAATTCCTTTGAGCATCAGAGCATTTAGTGCTCTTGGCCGCAGTAGAAGCCTCTACTGCCACGGCTTAGTAGAAGAGAGCCTAAGTACGATATTCAGAACATAACCAGCTATGGCATACCATATAAAGATAGGATGGACATTTATGTTCTTACCCTGGCCAGTTAAATGCTGACTTTCAGAACTTAATCAGACCAGTCCTGACTCTGCCCCCGGAATGACCTTAAAATAGCCGGTTTCAAGTTGGGTGCAAACTGGATATTTTCAGGGGCACTAACCAGTTAACTGCCTCTAACTATGACCAGTTAGCAGCCAGGAACTGTTTCTGCCCAGATAAATATCTTTGAATATTGACCTCTTATGTTTCTAACATGGCTAAGATAGACATTATTGTTTTGATGCATAAATGTATCTGTTGCTATTTATTAACTTAAATGTATATGCTTCCAGCATATAAACATTTATGTACCAATAGAAACTTGATGGCAGATAAAGGCCAAATGGCCCATCCAGTCTGCCCATCTGCAGCATCCATTATTTCCTCCCCTCCCTAAGAGATTTCATATGCCTGTCTCATGTGAACCTAGGCGGCCCTACGCGTCTCCCTAGTAGAGGAAGAGCCGCTTACAATGTAGGCCATCAAAATGCTGTCCTACATTGTAAGTAGACGTAGCCGCTATACTTATTGCTGCAAGGGATCTCCCTGCCGCGATAAGTATAGCGGCCGCGGCTGTCTGTCTGATCACAGGCAGGAGGGCGCCCAACCCCTCCTGCTGGAACGTCGCCCACCCGACACCCCTGATCGCCGGCAGGAGGATGCCAAAACCCTCCTGCCAGAGGACACCCCCCTCCAGACCCCTCCCCACGTTAACGCCCCCTGCACTAACACCCCCTGATAACCCCCCTAACCTCCCCCCAACTAACCTCTAATTGTTGGCCGGATTCATAATAACGAATAAGGCTCAGAAGAATATAGAGCTTTATAGTAGTTTAAAAATTGTTCTAGAATCAAACCAATTTGAGAATAAGTATTCCCTTTTTCATCTTTCACCATCGCTATTTTTGTTTTCCGTTTTTTGGCTTTTAGATAATTTAATTGAAAATCAAAGATTAAATAAATTAGAGAAAAAATCTTTTATAATTCACCAAGTAAATAATATAACATTAGATGTGAATCAAAAATGTTTAAAGTATGTCTTAAATTATTATCAAATAATTTATAGAGTGCTCAGTGTGAAATCTTATTCAAAACCAACAGGTTAATAGAATAAAGATGTAATAACATTCCATCATTGCACTCACCTACCTACCAGCCCTATCTGATTGATTATTTATAAATTATTCAAGCTGAATAATAATGATGAAAAAGTAAAGATAACTACTTAGCTGGATATTGTTGATATATATGTATCTCCACTATTAAGAATGTTCTTAAATTCAATTCGGAGGTGGTATGATGAAGTCTTTCTTATATATAACTCGTTGGTTTAGTAGAAAATGTGAAAAAAGTGAGTCCCCAATCACTTTTTTCACATTTTCTACTAAACCAACGAGTTATATATAAGAAAGACTTCATCATACCACCTCCGAATTGAATTTAAGAACATTCTTAATAGTGGAGATACATATATATCAACAATATCCAGCTAAGTAGTTATCTTTACTTTTTCATCATTATTATTCAGCTTGAATAATTTATAAATAATCAATCAGATAGGGCTGGTAGGTAGGTGAGTGCAATGATGGAATGTCATTACATCTTTATTCTATTAACCTGTTGGTTTTGAATAAGATTTCACACTGAGCACTCTATAAATTATTTGATAATAATTTAAGACATACTTTAAACATTTTTGATTCACATCTAATTTAGATAATTCACATATATTTTGATTCACATATATTTTGATTCACATATATTCACATATATTTGATTCATATATATTCACATATATTTTGATTCACATATATTTTAGATAATTTGCCAATAATCTTCCCGCCTTATTTGAATTTCCATAATACATTGCCTGTTGAGAAAATAAGTCTTTTCTTATCAATTTAGAAGAAATCTCATTATATTTCCCTTTAGCTTTCAAGAGATCCTGTAGTGTAGAGTGTTCCCATTTATCAATCAATTTTGATTCTAAAATCTTAATGTCTTGCTCCAAGCTAGAAAATTGTTTTTTAATTTGTTTTTTTAATATATGCCAAAAAGGAAATAATTTGACCTCTTATGGTTGCCTTAAAAGCATCCCAAACAGTTTCTATGGAGATAGCTTCTGTATTATTAGTTTGAAAATAATCATTTATTTTTGTCTGAATCTTCTCATTAAAATTTGGTTCTGTAAGCAATGTTTTATCAAATCTCCATATAGGTCTATTATATTGATTACTTATTTTGATTTTAATCCACACCCCTCCATGATCAGATAAAATAATTGGATCAATGGAGGCTTGTGTTACTTGTTGTACTAAGGAATTTGAAACAAATATATAATCTATTCTTGAAAAAGATTTATGAACATGGGAGCAAAACGAAAATTCCCAATCATTAAAATGAAATATTCGCCATATATCTTTCAAATCACAATTTTTTACCAAATTATCTAATTTAATGATTTCATAATTCTACTTGGTTTTATGTTCATTAAAGGATCCATAACAGCATTAAAATCCTTCCACAACTAATTTAGATGCATCCAGTGGTAACAACAATTGTTGTAGAGATTTAAAAAATTCAATCTGGTTCAAATTAGGTGCATATACATTGAATAGCGCCATGGTAGTATTTCCCATGCTAATGTCTACATGTATCCATCTTCCTGCAGGATCAGCGGTAATCAACTTAAACGTAGCATTACATTTTTTATTCAATAATATTGCTACACCTGCTTTTTTCTTCACAGCTAGGGCAAAAAAACAATGCTTAACCCAATCACCTTCTAGCTTTTTGGACTCTAAAGCTGAAAGATGAGTCTCTTGGATATAACATATATCTATATTTTGCTGTTTTAAAAACAAAATAATTTTCTTCCTTTTTATTGGATGGTTGAGGCCATTAACATTTAGTGAGAATAATTTAAGCTCGATTAAAATATTGACTTACATAACCCATAAACTCTATCAAATATTTCATCATATTATACTTTGTCTGTGCATAACTCCTTTCTCTTAATTTACTATGTGGACCATCCTCCCCTTCCCTTAATTGTTTAAAAATTATATTTTAAGAACCCAAATACCCTCCCATATCCCTCCCTTTCTTATATTACGATAACCTAAAGACATAAGATCAGACTAGCAACCCCAACCTTCCCCCAATAATTTTACTTTACTATTTCTTCTATAATATAAAAATTAATCAATCATTATAATTAAGAGATTATGTTCATTAAATCTAACTAATTGTATAGAATTCCCAAAAATAATCATATTTAATTGGTGAAGCCATTTAATATTCCCTTCCAATTGACAATTTGGCATTTTAATTTATTAAATTGAAGAATTCATAAATCTAAGGATTCCATATTATGTTATTCATAAATATATTTTAATTTCCTTTAATTTATAAATTTGTATAGAATATCTTAGCTCTATCCATTCATAGGAGAATAAAAATATATACTAAATTATGTTATAACATAAGTTATTAATTAATTACCTGAGAAATCCATTTAATTTAAATGATCTTTACCTCATATGTAAATTATTCAAATATTAATAATTTACCATGAAACATATAAGGACCTCTCTTTTTAATATTATAAGAACAGGAATTATAATATATTTAAATCTTATCTAGGATAGTAGAAATTTAATATTTACATATTTACTTTAAAGATATTTATTTCTGACAAAAATATAAAACAACCATATATTATTAAGTAAATAAATAATATTTTCATAAAAATTTGTATAATATTCTCTTTATCAACCTGAAAACAGCTGTGGAGCGGGTACTTGTCATTTAAAATCTGAAACTTCCTGCTGTCCAAAACAGTAGAAAGAAATGTTCATATTTCTTATGTCACTATGAAAGAGAACTGTATGAGCCAGAGCCCCAAGCAGCACCAGGGGAGGAAGTGGCATCATGGCCCTCTGAAAACTCCATCTGATGAAGCGTGCCAACCTCCAAAACACACAAGAAGGAGCCGGACATCACGGAGGGATCCATGCCCACTAACAGCCGTGGGAACAGGACCAAGCACATTCACATCTGACGTGCTCCCGGAGCAAGGCCCACCTTCCTCCTCTCACATGAGACTGCAGTGGATCCGGGCCAGATAAGTTGCTTCTACATTGGAAGAGGAAGAATTTAGTCAAATTGGAGTGCAGACTAGGCCCCACCCCGCCAGCATACGTAGGTGAGCGTGGCAACATCCTCTTCCGGCGTCCATATTAACAATTCAATCAACTCCCCGCCAGGTCCGAACGACCTGCCGCATAACCAGGCTCAACCTCTCCAGCAGACACCTGCGGGTGCAGCGACATCCTCTTCTGGCATCAACAGTGAAAACGCAATCCACCCACCTCCAGACCTGAACGACCTGCCGTGGAACCAGGCCCGACCTTGCCAGCAGACACAAGCGGGTGCGGCGTCGTCCCCCTCTGGCGTTAATAGTGACAATTTACCATAACTGGAGTTCGACGTCCACAGGCAGGAGGACCATATGCTGCTGCCCTTCTTCATGTATCAATGGTGATGGCTTCAACACCTGCACAAGATCCGCATTATATCCTTTATTTGGCTTCTCTTAATAACCTCTTCATGTTTTATATATTTTCCTGTCTTTAAACACCATCCAGGACAAAGAGGAGGGATCAAAATTTGATGAGCTCATAAATCCACATTTAGATCTCCTAAACATCAGATTAGTTCTGCATACATTAAATTACATCAGCAGGTATTTTTGTTAAAACTTAAATCTTCTCCTGTTTTAAAGTACTTCTAAATCCAACAGTTCTAATTCAGTTAAAAGTCCGTTGTAGCGGCCATCTTTAATGTTAAAAATAAAACTTAAAATATATATTCATTTATTTCTATAGTCTGAATTTTTAATATTTTTCAAGCTAAATTTTTGCTCTTATCATTATTTTAATTCTTAGTTCATAGATGTCTCTTGAGAAGGTAGGAACTCCTTAAGTTTTTCTGGGTCTTCGAAGGAATAAAACTTAACTTTATAGGTGATTTTCATTTATGCTGGATAGAATATTCCATATTTTGCTCCTATTTCTTTTAATGGTTGCCATAGCTGTAAAAACTGTTGCCTTATTTGAACAGTTTCCTTTGCCAAATCTGTAGTAAAAATCAATTTAGAGTCTTTATATACTATATTTTGTGTTTCTCTAGCCGCTTTTAAAATATCCAGAACATGTTGGAATCACAATAATTTGAAAATTACTGTTCTTGGCTTACCTGGATTTTGGGATTTTTTTCCTCCAATTCTATGAGCTCTTTCTATTTCTATTGGTGTTTTAATCCTAAGTAGAGAATGACATGAGGAAAAAATCTATCCCCGTCACTGCACCGTCCCCGGCCCACCATCCCCTGCACCGCCACGTCACCGCCGTTCCCTTCACTGCCCCATCACCGTCACCGCCATCCCTTTCACCGCCCCGTCACCGCCACTGCCATCCCATTCACCGCCTCGTCACCGTCCCCATCTGGCACCCATCTTCTTCCCTCCGCTCCCCCATAATCTGGCATCTGTCTTCTTCCCTTCCAGCGTCTTCTCCCCACTCTGCCTTCCACATTTCCTTTCAGGGTCTGTTCCTCTCTACCCTCTTTCAATGTCTGTTCTATTCCTTTCCACCACCACCCTTCCCTCCCTCCTTTACCATCTGTTCCTTTCTACCACCCTTCTTTCATATCTTCTATCAGTTCCCCCACCATCACTAGCAGTCTCTCTTCTCCCTTACCATGAGCAAATAGAACTTCTGAAAATTGTGTTGCTGAGGCATTATTTCTAGTACGCCTTTTTTTCCAGATTGATAATGACATCAATTTTATAATTCTTACTGTCTGCTCTGATTTCATTCACAATTTGGTTTGTGTTTTGTACCTGAGGATTCCATGAGGCATTTAACCTTTTCCTGTCTCTTCTGTGATTTCAAGTTGATTCCTTCAATAATGGAGTCTCAAGGCAGTAGCAGTTTTCTATTTTGGGCTCTTCTGACATTTTTTAAGGGATTTCTTGTACATTTGGTGCTGGTCTTCTTTGATGAGGTCACTTCAGAATCTATTTCCAAGGAAGATAAACTTTTTCCCTTTCACCCCCTCCTTCCTTGTGTGAGCCGGAACACGCGGTCCCCGCAAGCAAGTAATTTTATATCATTTTCATTCTATTCATTCATAGAAATTAAAGTCTAGATAATGCCAGTCACATAACAAAACATGATTTTACAAAAATAATTCCCTACACAATCAAGCCTGCAAGGATTACTAGATGTCTTTCAGCAGCTCCCCTCCCTCCCTCCCCCTTACCTTTGTGGCCAAGTCAAAATGATCTACCAACAATAAAATTTTAAAAACACAAAGCACGCTGTACGCAGAGAAAATTTTTTATTATCATTTATATTCCACGGGTTTTCAAAGAGATCAAGGCAGATGACTTTATGCAATGTCACCTCAGTAACAACTATACAAAAATAGACAAATATTCCCCCTCCCTTTTTACTAAACTGCGATAGCGGTTTTTAGCGCAGGGAGCTGCGCTGAATGCCCCACGCTGCTCTCGACGCTCATAGGCTCCCTGCGCTAAAAACCACTATCGCGTTTTAGTAAAAGGGGGCCATAGTGCAAAATATAGACAGCAGATATAAATTCTCAAAACGGACACATTTTGATCACTAAGTTGAAAATAAAATCATTTTTCCTACCTTTTTGTCTGGTGATTTCATGAGTCTCTGGTCCTTCTTCAGATCCTTCTTCTTTCTTCTCCTGCCCCCCCCCTTTCTTTCTCTCTCCCCCTGGCTCCCCTCTTTATTTCTGCCTTTCTTTCTCTCTCCCCCTGGCCCCCCTCTTTATTTCTGTCTTTCTTTCTCTCTCCCCCTGGCCTCCCTATTTATTTCTCTCTCCCCCTGGACCTCCTCTTTCTTTCTGCCTTTCTTTCTCTCTCCCTCTGGCCCCCCTCTTTATTTCTGTCTTTCTTTCTCTCTTCCCTTGGCCTCCCTCTTTATTTCTCTCTCCCCCTGGCCCTCCTCTTTCTTTCTGCCTTTCTTTCTCTCTTCCCTTGGTCCCCCTCTTTCTTTCTGCCTTTCTTTCTCTCTCCCCCTGACCCCTCTTTATTTCTGCCTTTCTTTCTCTCCCCCTGGCCCCCACAAAGCCATCGTGCCAATTTCTCCACTTCCACGATTCTTTCCCTACCCTCACCCCCAAGCCAGCAGCTGATTTCTCCCTGCTCCTTCCCCGATGTCCTGAACTTCATCGGGCAGCAGCAGCATTCACAATTCACTGCTGTTGCCTGCTTCAAGCCTTCCTCTCTGTCGGGTCCTGTCTTCATGAAAACAGGAAGTAGGCAGGACCCGGCAGAGAACAAGGCCTGAAGCCGGCAACAGCAGCGAATTGTAAATGCTGCTGCTGCCCGAAGAAGGTAATGGAGCACCGAGGCAGACCACTTCCCCCCCCCTCCCAGCCGAACCCCCACTGACCCTCCTATCTCACCCCCCCCCTGAACCTTTCCGACCCTCCCAGCGAGAGCAGCAAACCTCCTTCGCGGCTTTCTCCTCCCTCTGCCGCGTCACTGATGATGTCATCAGTGATGTGGCAGAGAGAGGAGAAAGCCGACGCTACTGGAGGTAGGTTTGCTGCTTTCGCTGGGAGGGTCGGAAAGGTTCACTTGGGGGGAGAGATAGGAGGGTCAGCGGGGGTTCGGCTGGGAGGGGGGAGAAGCGGTCTGCCTCGGTGCTCCAAGGCCTGGCGCCATTACCTTTTTCGCCCCTCCCGCCCCCCCCCTTGGTACGCTACTGCTCTCCAGCTCTCCTTAGTTTGCCGGTTTTCTTTTTCGGTGACCAGCACGCTTTCAAAGAGCCGCGCATGCGCGGCTGCTGAAAGTTCAATCTTCTGCTCTGCTGCAACTTCCTGTTTCCGGTTGGGTCAGAGCAGAAGATTAAATACTGAGCAGCCGCGCGTGCGCGGCTCTTTTGAAAGCATTCCGGTCGCCGAAAAAGAAAGCTGGCAAACTAAGGTGAGGTGGAGAGAGGAAGCTGGTTAAACGATCGAGCCGACGTGCAGGTGGGCGGGTGGGGGCTGCGGGGACCGCACGATCCTTTATGCCTCACTGCGGTGACAAGACCATTCACCGTTCTACGGGGCGGTGATGGCCTTGTCCCCGTCCCCGCAGAGGCTGCTAATTTTCATTCCCCGTTTTTGGCGGGTTACCCGCGGCTAAACGCAGTAGCCGCGGGTAAACCGCCACCGTGTCATTCTCTAATCCTAAGTGAAAGAACCTTTGGAATCATTTCCTCTAAAAAAGAAATCATATTTTCCCTTCACTTCCTTCTTTTAATCCTATAACTCTCAAATTCTGTTTTCTTGAACAATTTTCTAGATCTATCATCCTCTTCTGCATTACTTTTAACATTTCATGATCTTCTTTATTTTCTTGTTGTATTTGTTCTATTTTTTCTACTCTGTTTTCAATGTTATCAATTCTGTTGGTAATTATATCCAGTTTGCTGTTTATATGGTTCATTTCCTTTCTCATCTCCATCAGAGTCAAACTTATGCTTTCCAATTTGTCCATAACATCTATAACATCCAATGTATCTATAGATGATGAACTTCCACTTGATGTCTGTGGATCCTCCTTTAATCTTTTGTTTTTTTCCTACAGACTTTGTTGAAATTTCCTATATCTTCTGTTTAGTAGATGTCATCTTTGAAGATTTTCCCACAAACAAGACAAAAACTATAATTATTGAATATTGAATTCTTGTATTAGATGCTCAGAGGAGGGAGCTCAGTCTTTAGCCAGCCATTCACTCTGCCTCCAGGTTCCGGAATCAAGGGACAATACCTTTTACCACCTCGTGAGAACGGTGAAAAGTCTTGCGCCTGTGGTAAAAAAAATTGTGCCTGTGTCAGACTCACCATTTCCTCCCCAGCTCCTCTTCAGGAGCCAGCCATGCCACGATGAAGACAGAAGGAACCCAGAACCAAAGCCTGAGACGAATGTGATTTGAAGAATAAAATTACCAGACAACAAAAGATAGGAAAAAATAAATTTATTTAATATTTTGTGATTAGAATATTTTAGATTTGAAATATGGATCCTGCTAGAGCTGGTATTAGACATAACTGGGGATTGAAAAGCCCAGGCTGTGCTTCTTTAGCTTCCAGCTGGCTTAGGGCTCTCTCTCTGACCAGGGGGAAGTTGCCCTAGTTGCACTCCCCTAACACTATTCCTGCCATTTGTGACAAGTATTCTGTAAGCTTGATTTTTCTATGTAGCATTGTGTAGTAATTTGGTTTGTTCAGTTTTCACAATAGTGGAGGAGATATTTGTGAAAGGGAGGGGAGACAGGGGTTTTGTTGATCCTTGCTCTGTATTATTTGTGTTTATAAAATGACAATTATACAGAATATTGTCTCTTTTTATACTTTAATAAAATAAGTTTAGTATACAATCATAACTATTCGAGGCTTGTGCGGATGGGATGTGACAGTTTGCAAGGCGGGGACTGAGCTCGCGGGGATGAGGCAGGGATGGGGACTGAGCATGCGGGGATGGGGCAGTGACGGGGACCGAGCTCGTGGGGACAGGGACAAGCTCACTGGGATGGGGCAAGAACAGTGATAAATTTTTTCCCCCTGTCATTCTCTACTTAGCACATTTTAATTTTTGCGTTTAAGGTACTATAAGTGCAAAAAACCTAGTACATATTTGTAAAAGTGTCCCAAAGTTGTTATGCATTCATTGTTCCCTTTCAAACATATAATGGAAGAACTATCAGCAAATTACTACCAGTTTGCAAAATGTTATGAAGACATAAAAGTAATAAAAAAAAAAATAACTGATATGGAAGGGAATAGGCTCAATGAGTCTTAAATGAAAAACTGGGAGGGAGTAAATAAGGTCTTGTAGTAGTTGCACTAAAGCCATCATTACTAAACTTACGGAGAAACCTGGGAGGAATGTATTTTTATGAACCAAAAGCAAGTAAAAAATTGACCTTGCAAAATATGCGCAGTTGGTTTGTGAACAAGATGTAGTGATGAGAAACAAATGGCATTTGGAAGTATGACTCCCTCCTCCTAAAATCACAGGTCAGGAATCTTGGAATCATATTTGTTGATCCCACCCAAATAACCTTTAAAAATTGTTTCACCTGTGGCAATTTAAAATCTCTGTATAGTGAAAAGAGTTGTTTTGTCACATCATCATAACTGGATTACTGTAACACACTGTTTCTATCCTAACAAACAAAAAAAAAAAGTTTGCACCAGCTCCAGCTAATTCCAAATGCAGTAGTAAGAATGATATAAAGTGTTGCAAGAAGTGTGACTGTATCACACCCTTCTTATAAAAAGCGGCACTGGATAACAGTAGCCTACAGGGCTTAATTTAAAACTCTATTTTTAATTTTCAAGGCCCTCAGACAAAATGGACTAGAGTATGTAAAGAATAAGCCTGCTCTTTATATGCTTTGAGGCATCTGAGGGCCTTTCAGTGAGCATCACTATCTGTACTTTTATCAAAAGAAATTTCGTGATGTGATACCCACCAGCTATCTTTCTCAAAAGTAGTACTCTCACTCTGGAACTCTCCCAGAGGGATTACATCTATCTCAACCACCTCCTACTGTACTTCAGGAAGTAGATGAAAGCCTGCCTCTTCATCTAAACCTTTAATACATGTGGTGACTATCTACTCAGCATCTGAACTAGCTTGCCACACACTTTATAACAAGTCCAGTTCCACATACCTTATTGAACTGTACATATAATTTCACTTCAATTTAGTTACCTCTCTCTTTATCCCAACAACTTTGGCATACCCATCTTGTCTGTCTGTGGCACTCATTTTTAAAGTAGATAGACATCTAGTCCCCCCCCAAATGGCCCATCTGCTGAAAATATCTAAATCAGGGATGTCCAATCTTTTGGCTTCCCTGGGCCGCATTGGCTGAAAAAAAATGTTTCTGAGGCTGCGCAAATGCTGCAGCAAGACAGAGGAGGGAGCCGGCAAGATAGTAAACACCTGGGGGCAGCAGAGGAAAACACTGCATCATCCTCGACCGGGGCCCCACAAAATACTTCACAGGGCCACATGCGGCCCTTGGGCCGCAGGTTGGACACCCCTGATCTAAATTGTGTTTTTCAAAAGACATAATTTTGGTGTTTTACACTGCAGTTCATCCAAATAGCAAGGGATCATGTTGGAGGTGTTGTTTTTTTTTTTTTTGAGGGGGACTAGAGCAGGCCCAAAATCAGGACATCTTTCAGTAATAATGGAATGGGGGAAAACATACAAAGTAAAAAAAAAAGACCTGTTTCAATCATATCCAGGATACAAAAAATGTCCTAATTGAGCTGATGACCATTAGAGAGATGAATTAATGAACTCTCAATCTCCCAGTTGTTACTGACCTCATCCTACTCAACTAAGAAGTTAAAATGAGAGTGGGAAACAAGCTATATGACAGCTTCAGGTATTATGGCCCCCTCAGCTATCTACTTGCTCTTATTGTAAACCCGTCCCTACAATGTTACCGTACTATGTACAAACAGTCATGTTCTCAAAGACTTCGTGTCTCTTGTTTTCTCCTCGCTGTATGTCCAGCTCTTCTATATTACATTGTATTGTATTGTACTCAAAGACTTCATTGTTTTTTTCGCTGTATGTCCAGCTCTTCCTTATTGTAAACCGCCTCGAACTACCTTGGCTTTGGCGGTATATAACCAATAAATTATTATTACTAAGATGTTTCATCACATTATACTAAGATTATCAACATTTATTTATTTAAAAAATGTATATGCCACATACAACTATGCGGTTTCCATATCATATACATAAAATCTTGTTTCCCTCCGATTATCACATATAACAAACATGTGAAGACAACATTGTTACTCATCCCTGCTATTTGAATATTCTACTATATGCCTATAATGAGGTTTCATTTGTAGTGTGCTGACTTCATAAGTATCATACAGTGTTTGTGTTATATGAATGTTCCTCCATTCTGCCAATTAAGATATATCATCTGTACAGTGTCAGGTCAAAAGCGCGCCGGGACAAAGGCGCGCGCAGACAATTGAGCAGACAAAGGCGCGCGCCAAAGAAAATTACTGTTTTTAGGGGCTCCGATGGGGGGACATGGGGGGGAACCCCCCCACTTTACTTAATACAGATCACGCCGCGTTGTGGGGGTGTTTTGGGGGGTTGTAACCTCCCACATTTTACTGAAAACTTCACTTTTCCCTGTTTTTCGGGAAAAAGTTAAGTTTCCAGTAAAATGTGGGGGGTTACAACCCCCCACAATGCCGCCGCGATCTGTATTAAGTAAAGTGGGGGGGGGCTCCCCAACAAACTCCCCCGTCGGAGACCCTAAAAACAGTAATTTTCTTCGGCGCGCACCTCCGTCTTGCGCTTAGTTGTCGGCGCGCGCCTTTGTAATGTAATGTAATGTAATGTAATTTATTTCTTATATACCGCTACATCCGTTAGGTTCTAAGCGGTTTACAGAAAATATACATTAAGATTAGAAATAAGAAAGGTACTTGAAAAATTCCCTTACTGTCCCAAAGGCTCACAATCTAACTAAAGTACCTGGAGGGTAATAGAGAAGTGAAAAGTAGAGTTAGAGGAAAAATAAAAATAAAATAAACATTTTAACAAGACAGCATTGATCTAAATACTTTGGAAGGTAGAAGAGAGGAGAGAAAGGAATAGAAGCAGAAGGGGGAGCCGTTGAACAGTAGAATTCTGGAGAAATTTAAATGATAGAAATAGAACAAAACAAAGACAAAAGGCAAAACAATAGATAAGATTAAAGATAAATCATAAGCTGGAAAGAAAAATAAAATAAAACTTTGTCTTCAATCCACGGTTTCAGCGTCAGTGATGAAGTGGAGCAAGTAAGTTTAGGAGGAGCGATTGACGTTTCCAGAAAGGGCTTCTTCAGGGAAGAGACTTGGCAGACAGTCCCAGGATGCCTATGTCTCCTCCCCTGCGATGTTCTCCCATCCATGCATTCCCTCCCAGACACACTGCCCGTGCCCCAGCCGCTCCAAGGAGGCTGCCCCAGATGAGGCCCACGGTGAATGCAGGATTCTCTCCTCTGCGGGAAAGCCGCCCGGAGCCGACAGTCGATCTTCTTAGCGGATTGCATGGGGGGAAGAGTTCACACTCTTGGTAGGATCGGGTCTGTGTGCTCTCGGTGGTTGTGGCTGGTCTCGTTGCTGCTTAGGTGTAAAAGCAGTTGATCTCCACTGCTGCTGATATTTGTCTTCCGCGATTATGTCTATGAACCATCTGTACCCTGCTGACATGTTTTTTGTTATATGATTGTTCTACATTGCAGTTTTAATGCATATGTATGACTCTGTTATCATGTAATTCCTATTCTTAGGATTCAACTTGCTTGTCTTTAAGTTTACCACTTTGATTATATTTATACTCCCATTTGGTCATTTTATTATTCTTACATTGTTAACAAAACCATAAGTGTTATGTCAAACTATACCTGTTGCACATGTCCTTAAGTGAATATTTTCTGAAAGGCAATTCATAAATCCCAATAAGTAAGTAAATAATTAGATAAATAAGGAAAGGGGCCTAGTAATTAAAGCAATGGACTTTTGGTAAACACTATCACCTTTTCCTCAGGTATCCATTAGACTGTAGGGTCTTGGGCATTGGAATATTATACCCGATTAGCTCCACTTTACAGCACTTCAGGTATATCAGTGACAAAAATAAGAACTCAGGCGCGATAGTACGTCTTAGGAAACCAACGGAGACTATGTAGAAGCGGACTCGGAAAAAGCCCAACTGTTAAATGAATACTTCTGTTCAGTCTTCACCCGCGAGGCGCCAGGACTTGGCCCTCAGCTACAGACAAGGGTTGACACAGATGACCCGTTTAATAATTTCGAGTTTACACCCAGCGGTGTCTACTGCGAGCTGTCAAAACTTAAGGTTAACAAGGCAATGGGGCCTGACAACCTACACCCCAGGGTGCTCAGGGAGTTGTGTGATGTCTTGGCGGAACCACTATCCGCACTCTTCAATCTCTCCCTTAGTACGGGTAACGTCCCGTTGGACTGGAAGATGGCTAACGTCATTCCACTCCACAAGAAAGGCTCCAAGATGGAGACAGCAAACTACAGACCAGTGAGTCTCACATCAATAGTGTGCAAACTAATGGAAAATCTAATCAAACACCAATTGGATACGATCCTGAATGAGGAGAATCTACGGGATCCCCGTCAACATGGATTTACTAAGGGGAGATCCTGCCAATCCAACCTGATCAGCTTCTTTGACTGGGTGACGAGGAAGCTGGATGTTGGGGAGTCCCTGGACATCGTATACCTGGACTTCAGTAAAGCATTCGATAGCGTACCACACCGCAGGTTGCTGAGCAAGATGAGTTCTATAGGATTGGGCGACACATTGACAAAATGGGTTGAGAACTGGCTTGGAGGTAGGCTTCAGAGGGTAGTGGTGAACGGCACCCCCTCCGAAATGACGGAGGTAATCAGTGGAGTGCCGCAGGGCTCGGTCCTGGGCCCGATCCTATTCAACATCTTTATAAGAGACTTGGCAGAAGGGCTGCGAGGTAAAATAACATTATTCGCCGATGACGCCAAACTAAGCAATGTAGTGGGCAAAAGCACAACAGACATAAATTCAATGTCCGACAACATGATGCATGACCTACTCCTACTGGAGCGCTGGTCTAGGTCCTGGCAACTCAGCTTCAATGCCAAAAAATGCAAAGCCTTGCGCCTGGGCAGCCAAAATCCATGCAAGACTTACACCCTTAATGGCGAGATCCTAACAAGAACTGAAGCAGAACGAGACTTAGGGGTGATCGTCAGTGAGAACATGAAGACTAGCAATCAAGTGGAGCAAGCTTCATCCAAGGCAAGGCAAATCATAGGTTGCATACGCAGGAGTTTTGTCAGCCGTAAGCCTGAAGTCATTATGCCATTGTATAGATCCATGGTGAGGCCCCACCTGGAATACTGTGTGCAATTCTGGAGGCCGCATTACCGTAAGGATGTGCTGAGACTGGAGTTGGTCCAGAGAATGGCCACCCGGATGGTCTCGGGACTCAAGGATCTCCTGTACGAGGAACAGCTGGATAAGTTGCAGCTGTACTCACTCGAGGAACGCAGAGAGAGGGGTGACATGATCGAGACAATCAAGTATCTCACGGGCCGCATCGAGGTGGAAGAAGATATCTTCTTTTTCAAGGGTCCCGTGGCAATAAGGGGGCATCTTGGAAAATCATGGGCGGGAAACTGCACGGGGACACCAGGAAATTCTTTTTCACTGAAAGGGTGGTTGATCGCTGGAATAGTCTTCCACTTCAGGTTATTAAGTCCAGCAGCGGCCTGATTTTAAGGCCAAATGAGATAGATACGTGGGATCTATTCACAGAGAAAGGTAGGGGAGGGTCATTGGGGTGGGCAGACTGGATGGGCCGTGGCCCTTGTCTGCCGTTTATTTCTATGTTTCTATGTTACATATGTACAATGGCAGTATAAATATTAACCCCCAGATTTAATAGGTCACACAAATTTGGGCATGGGTCCCAGGACTACCTGCAAATTAATTAGTCAATTAGTGCTAAAACTCAGTTGTTAGCATTAAGAAGCACTTAATTGGCAGTAATTAGGAGTTATGCACGAAGACCAGGATTCTGTAAACTGCGTACCGATTGTAGGCAGCTATAGGCATCCTACAGCTGTTTAATCAGCCAATTGGGACGCATGTGTTTTAAAAAAATGCTCCCCAGACAGGCCACCTATATTGAAGGCGCCTCCGGGAGCCTAGTGATGCCCACAAACCAGTCTAAGATCACCTAAGATAATCCTAGGCAGCTCTAGTAGAGTGGGAGACGCTTACAATGTAGGCCAGCAAAATGCTGGCCCTACATTGTAAGTAGATACGGTTGCTATACTTATTCTCGGCAAGGGATCTCCCTGCCGCGATTAGTATGGCGGCCACGGCTGCAGTCGCCAGTCTCCCCCCCCCCTAAATGAATGAGGCAGGAGGGATGCCTAATCCCTTCTGCCGAAAGACCCCCTTCACCTGCCCGACAATCGCCAACAGGAGGGTGCCCAACCCTTCCTACCGGTAGCCCCCGCCCAACGATCACGGTAGGAGGGTGACCAACCTCTCCTGCCTGATGACCGCCTACCCTTTTCTAAAGATTTCCAGCAAGAGGGTGCCCAATTCCTCCTGCTGGATCCCCCCACAAACCTCCCCATCCCTGAACCCACCCCCAACAAAACAACCCTCCTCCCGAGCTTACCTAGTAAGTTGGCTGGCCGGAAGGATCCTCACACTCTCTGGCCAGTAGTCCCAACTCCATCCAAATGAGGCAGGCCCGCCCTTCCCCTGCCCAACACACAGGAGCCTAGGGCCAACTCAATACCTGATAATGGAAATATTAAACACATCTAAAAGATAAACAGTATCCTCCCAAATGCGTCTAATAGTATTTCACAAGATCCAGAGATGTGCCTCTCATGAGCTATAGGTTATGCTGCATAATATTTTGTGCACATGAATCTTCATTTGATGGAGCAATTTTTTGGAACTTTTTTTTATGATGGCTTAGTGCTACTTAATATATAATTCTTTAAATAACTAAAATGTTTAAAAAAATTTTAAGCCACTTATCTTAGTGGTTCTTTTCACAACGTTGGGTGAGGCACATCTGCGGATCTTGCAAGATATTATTAGACATACTTGGCAGGATACTGTTTATCTTTTAGATATCTAAATGTCACAGCATGCAGCTAAAAAGGGACATGGCCATGGGAGGGGCAGGGACAGTGCAGAAGCATTCACAGAAATTAGACTCGCACCTAATTGCCATTGCCATCAGTTGGGTGCCAGCATTTACATCGGCTTTCTTTGGAGGGGGTGGGGGGGTTCATGTATACAGTAAGATAAGTTGCTCCTCTGAGGCTTTAGATAGGTTGTTTGTGATTATTGATCTGTGTGTTTTATCATAAGCCACATTGGTATAGGACAGGGATAGGCAATTCCAGTCCTCGAGAGCCGGAGCCAGGTCAGGTTTTCAGGATATCCAACTAAATATGGATGAGATAGATTTGCATCTCAAGGAGGCAGTGCATGCAGATCCATCTCATAAATATTCATTGTGGATATCCTGAAAACCTGAACTTGCTCCGTCTTTCGAGGACCGGAATTGCCTACTCCTGGTATAGGTGCATGTATACTAAATGTAAATAAATAAAAATATAAGTGTCCATGTCCAAAGTTAGGTGTGAAAAGCGTGCACCCTGTGCAAAATGCCCTTTATAGAACACTGTCTTAGCACAGATCTTAACAATGCCCAGCGTTGAGTCCCTTTTATTGAATCTAGCCCTAAGGGGACAATTCTATAAAGGGTGTCAAAATGCAAAACATTATGTGTAAATTCATAGAAACATAGTATCATGACGGAAGATACAGTCCAAATAGCCCATCCAGTCTGCCCATCATTAGCATCTACTAGCGCCTCCTCTGCATAAGACATCCCACATGCCTCTCCCACGTTTTCTTGAATGCAGATACAGTCTTTGTCTCCACCACATCTAGTAAGAGACTATTACATGCATTTACCATATTTTGTTAGATTACTCATGAGCCTGTCACTTCTTAACTTCATCCTATGCCCTCTCATTCCAGAGTTTGCTTTCACATGAAAGACTTACTTCATGCACATTTATGAAACATGGGTATTTTAATGTTTATAACATATCTCCTTTCTCCTACCTTTCCTCCAAAGTATACATATTTGAGATTTTTAAGTTTGTCCCCATGTGCCTTATGTCAAAGACCATTTTAGTAGCCTTCCTCTGGACCAACTCCAACCTGTTTATATATTTTTGAAAGTTTGGTCTCCAGAATTGTACATAATAATATAAATGAGGTCTCACCAGAGTCTTATACAGGGGCATCAATACCTCCTTTTTCCTAATGGCCATACCTCTTATGCACCCTAGTACCCTTCTAGATTTTGCCACTGATTTTTCTACCTTTTGGCCACCATAAAATCATCATATACTATCACAGCAAAGTTCAGCTCCTCTTTGCACCCTAAAATGTACAGTTCCCTTGGGGTTTTGTTGATCAAATGCATGACCTTGCATTTCTTAACATTAAATATTTGCTTTCAAATTTCAGACCATTCTTCAAGCTTCACTAGGTCCTTCCTCATTTTATTCACACCATCAGGGGTATCTACTCTATTGTAGATTTTGGTATGATCTGCAAAGAGGCAAATCTTACCTGATAGCCCTTCAGCAGTATCCCTTACAAAAATGTTAAAAAAACAAGCTTAAGAATTGAACCTTAAGGCACACCACTAGTAAAATTGACCACTGCCCTCTGTCACCTTATACTCAACTAGTTCCTGAGCCAGTCCATCACTTTGGGGCCCACAGAGGCTCTCAGTTTATTTATTAGATGCATGTGTGGAACACTGTCAAAGGCTTTGCTAAAATCTAAATACACCACATCTAGCACAATCCCTCTATCCAATTCTCTGGTCACCCAATCAAAGAGGTTGATCAGATTTGTCTGACAAGACTTACTTCTAGTGAATTCATGTTGCTTCGGGTCCTGTAGTCCAGTGTTTCTCAACTCAGTTCTGGAATACCTCTTTGACTGTAAGGTTTTCAAGATATCCACAATGAATATGCATGAAATACATTTGCATATAATGGAGGCAGGCTTTCTATTAAGAACATAAGAATTGCCGCTGCTGGGTCAGACCAGTGGTCCATTGTGCCAAGAAGTCAGCTCCCCCGGCGGCCCCTATGTCAAAGACCTCAGCCCTAACTGAGTCTAGCCTTACCTGTGTATGTTCTGGTCTAGCAGGAACTTGTCTAACTTTGTCTTGAATCCCTGGAGGGTATTTTCCCCTACGACAGAACTTCCTTACGTTTGTATGGAATCTATCCTCTTTTAACTTTAGAGAGTGCCCTCTCGTTCTCCCTACCTTGGAGAAGGTGAACAACCTGTCTTTATCTACTAAGTCTATTCCCTTCATTATTTTGAACATTTCAATCATGTCCCCTCTCAGTCTCCTCTTTTCAAGGGAAAAGAGGCCCAATTTCTCTAATCTCTTGCTGTACGACAATTCCTCCTGACCCTTAACCATTTTAATCGCTCTTCTCTGGACCCTTTTGAGTAGTATCGTGTCCTTCAAGTACGGCGACCAGTGCTGGACGCAGTATTCCAGGTGGGGTCGCACCATGGCCCAGTACAGCGGCATGATAACCTTCTCCAATTTGTTTGTGATCCACTTCTTAATTATTTCAAGCATTCTGTTCGCCCTTTTCGCCGCTGCCACACATTACGTGGACGGCTTCATCGACTTGTCAACCAGTACTCCCAAGTCTCTTTCTTGGGGGGGTCTCTCTGAGTACTGCACCACACATCCTGTATTCGTGTATTAGATTTTTGTTACCGACATGCATCATCTTACACTTATCCACGTTAAACTTTATTTGCTATGTTGTGGCCCATATCTCGAGCATGTTTATGTCCTGTTGCAGGTCTTCGCAATCCTCCTGCGTCTTCACTACTCTGAATAACTTTGTATTGTCTGGAAATTTAGGTTGTCGTTCAAATTTCCAGGTCATTGTCAGAATAAATATGTTGAAGAGCACAGGCCCAAGTACCAAACTCTGCGGCACTCCACTGGTGACGCTTTTCCAGTCCGAGAATTGTCCATTTACCCCCACTCTCTGTTTTCTATCCGCAAACCAGTTTTTGATCCACTTGAGTATTTCACCCTCAATCCCATGGCTCGAAAGTTTTTGAAGTAGTCATTCATGCGGGACCTTGTCAAATGCCTTCTGAAAATCCAGATATGCAATATTGACCGGGTCACCTTTGTCTATCTGCCTGTTAACTCCCTCGAAGAAGTGCAGCAAGTTTGTCAAACAAGATTTTCCTTTGCTGAAGCCGTGCTGGCTGGTCCTCATCAGATTGCGTCCGTCAAGGTGATAGATTTTTATTGTAAAATGCTGGTGAAATGCGAGATGCACTGACTTGCACAATTCAATTCTTCCTTCTATATCCTATTTAAAATGGGGCCATATACGTATAGCTGCTGAATATCTCCTCGATGTTTATAAATGCAAACTGTGGCCATATTTTACTCATATCCACCGGGGCCACATAGAGGTATTGAATATATATAATTCTTTTTTAATGCCATAGCTAGTTTTTAACAAATGTGATCATTGCCACTTCTGTATTTCAACACAAATGTGTATACATAAAGAGAAACATAAGCATCTTTTAAGGCAATAAAGCTGAAAAATGCAAGTGATAATTTTGTTAATAGACCTGTTCATAGGTTTAAATATATGAATCATAGAATATTGTAATGATAGCACAGAAGACAAAAACAAACTCCTACTTGCTAATTACTTGACAGAGTTGTTAATTTATAGTTAATTGTTATTAATTACCAAATCACTATCCTTAATGACGGCTTATGAATGCAGCGATAACCTATCCATTGTTCTTTGTGTCTGCTATAACAAGAGAGGCCAATTCTTTTCCTTATAAACTACAAACAGATCTGGTTGTCAGGATAGTCACAATGAATGAATATGTATGAGAAAGATTTGCATAAAAGAGAGACAGTACATGCAAAATAACTCATACATAGTCATTGAAGATATTATGAAAACCAGACCTTTGTGAATAAAGACTGGAGTTGATCATCCCTGTGCTGTAGTCCCTTGAGCTCTTCTGTATCTTACTCCTAACTAGTATATTTTTTCTAGCAAAAAACAAAATAAGTGCAGGTAGTCAAATGTTAGGGGTGAGGTGATCATTGAAGGGCCTGCTTCTGCAACCAACCACAAAATCCTCAGAATCACCGTCATGTTTATTTGACATACTGTACCATAGAGTCCCAAAAAAGCATCTAAGTGGTTTACAATATAATCAAAAATAGAACTATAGATAAATACAAGAGACAAACGGATTGCAGAACAAAAAAAAGTTACAATTCTTTAAATTATGCTCACACTAATAACAATAAATTCCACCTGTCCATAATATCTAAAGCTGTCATAGATCCTGATATTGCCTTTCCGTTTCCCTTTCAGGAGAGAGGGAGGAAAACATCAACCACACATTTTAAGTGGAGGAGAATACCATACAGGCGGTTGTTTTATACCTTTCATTGCGGTTTATTTTATACCTTAGCAACCATGGACCTCTGAGGAAGGAGTGTTTTCTGAAACACGGACCATGTCAGGTTCCATGATTTGTTATAAGGTGGTATTTTTAACTGCATAAAATAAAATACTTGGTATAACAAACATTGCCTGCATCTCGTACATAGGTATCTGCAGTTTGTTTTTTGTTTTTGCTTTGGCTGGCGTTACTGCAGTTTTCATTGGATTCCTCTGTGTTGTCCTTGATTAGGTTAATAAATAATATATGATCCATCAGTGAATGAATTAATGATATCATGAGATTATGTTATATATTGGCACTGACCTGATGATTTTTCATGACCGGAGATAAGGTGAAATAGCTGTGTCAACATAGACATAAAACAGAAAAACATGAAAATATGTAGCTGAATTGCGAATTTGCCTATGACACTAACCCCCTCCTTTACAAAGCCACGCTAGCATTTTTAGTGCCGGCCACCACGGTAACAGCTTGGACGCTCATATAATTCCTATGAGCATCTGAGCTGTTACTACGGCAGCCGGTGCTGAAAATGCTAGCGTAACTTTGTAAAGGAGGGGATAAGTGATGAATTGAGTGCAAACTTAAACTTCTAGGAATCATCTTTGATAAACACCTCACCTACCATGACCAAATTAGCTCTCTGACCAAAAACTGCTTTTAATTTGTTCCATAACTTCAGTCCAAGAACCTACCTCTATCCAAACTCTAATCCATTCACTCATCATCTCACACATAGACTATTGTAACTCACTTTATCATGGAATAACCCAAAAGGAAACCCGTCGACTGTAATTAATTCAAAATACCACAATCAAACTTATCTATAAAGCCAAAAAATATTACCATATTACCCCCCTACTTCGAGAGTCACACTGGCTACCAGTCTCTCATAGAACAACTTATAAGATCCTCCTTCGAGCCTTCAAAATTAGGACCTCCCACCTGCCTGCTTTTTTAGACAAATATTTCATTCCACACACCCCTGCTAGGGCCCTTAGATCCACTAATCAGAACTTACTGAGAGTCCCTTCAATCAAGGACTTATACTATACTAGAAATACCATCTTTTCTGCAGTTGCGTCTTCACTTTGGAATGCAATGCCACCACACCTCCGCTCTGAAAATTTTCTAAACAAGTTCAAAACACTCCTTAAAACATTTCTACTTAAAGACGCCTATCAAAATTCCAATTGAGAACCCAAAAAAGGGAAAATAAAAACTAATAAATAGAGAAACGCTTTCAGGAAGTGACATCCCCCTTTCCCTCTTGTTTATCCCTCCCCTCTTTCCTTCCTTTTATTTTTATTTACACAATGTAATTAAAATATCCCTCTCCCCCTTTTCCCTCTCGTCTCCAACCCATTATAATTATGTCCTTGTCTTGGCCTCTATCCCCCCTATTTTTATGTCAATTTATTATTTTCTTTAAGCAATTCTAAATATTTTTAATATTTTTAAATTTCTATTATTGTAAATCGACCAGATACTTGTGATGGTTGGTATATCAAGCTATAAATAAACTTGAACATCAAACTTAAAAATGTGGTGAAAAGGACTGAAAAGAATTAAGAATATCGTGATCCAAAGTGTTAATGGGAAATATAGGTGACTAAAATATGTCTTTATGTGATGATGGTATCAATATGCTTATTGGATGAAACACACCAAAGAGGCGACTGCTGAAGGAGAATGTCAATAGACTAACCTGTAGGTGATTGACACAAAATACCCTAATTACAAAAAAACTTAAATTGAAAAACAAATTAGGAATTAGTATTGCTAATATAAGAACAAGAAACAGAAAATAGACCCAGTAGGAAAGATGCAAACGTTAGCGGATAATAGATCATTTACTCCCCCTTTTATAAAAGTGGTTTATAGTGCCGGCCGCAGCGGTAACAGTTCTGACACTCATAGGGATTCTATGAGCGTTGGAGCTGTTACCACCATGGCCGGTGTTAAAAACCGTGCTACGATTTTGTAAGAGGGAGGGTTAATAAACTAGAGAAATACTTTCTTAACATATTTGGAAATATTGAATGATGAATATACTTTGCAAGACGTGAAACAAAATGTCATCGTGATTGATTCCTGCACTTGTAATATGAGTCATTCGGGGTGTAGACGCCATACTAATTTCATAAGTCACCCCATTGGTGTGGTTCATCCAGAAAGCATATTGCTACCATCACTATTCAATGTTCTAACACACTATTTTACAGTGTTTTGACTATTTTCATATTTACTATATCCTCATGCACTGCACATACGCTCAATCACTTATAATATGAAGTCACTCAATAATGCACATCACATGCTTTTCTATTAACATTATTTCCTTCATTTCGCTCATTTTATTATTTATTTTTTAATTTGCCTTTGGTATATTCTCTAATAATTTTTTTTTAATGTTTATTATATTCATTTTGTCAAAGGACCCCTGAGGAAGGCAAAATTCAGCTGAAACACGACCCATATAGGGTCTGGTTTTCATGATAAATCCTGCGATCATTCAGTATATGGTGAAATTATTGTAACCACCTTGACGCAAACTTGATGTACTCAAGACATTTTAATTTTGCTATTATATGACATTTTGAGAATAATAAACATTTGAACCAGACATTTCCTAAACATACAGGAACTTTCTGCTCCACTTTTTGTGTTTTTGGATTCATCAGCATTTTCTCTAGGTTTTGTGTTTGTATATATGTCAAGCTCACTATATATCTCAAACTCCTCACCTCTAATGTATAATCCCTAGCTCCTCAGAAGTACCACCTGGGATCAAAAGCTTTCACAGCCCTAGGCTTTATGTACTACCTCCTCACTGGAGCCGTTATCAATTTTTACTCACAAACTTTATTTTAAAATTTTTATTTAACAACCCTTCTAGAATATTTCAAGGGTACTTAGCTTTTAATTGTGGTCTTCTTTTGAGGGAAATAGGAGCCAACATGTTTCACCCAAAGAAGGTTTTTTCAAGGCTTATCATCCCTTACAAGCTTTACACTGACACTGAGATGATAAGCCTTGAAAAAACCTTCTGTGGTTGAAACATGTTGGCTCCTATTTCCCTCAAAAGAAGACCACAATTAAAAGCTCGCAGCCTGGTAAGCAAGTAAGCGCTGTTGGAATTTTTTATGAGTACAGCCTCAAACCGGAGGAAAAACAAATACCCTTCCTTATGAACACCATTCATCTGTGGCATGGTTGTTAGAGCTACAACCTCAGCACCTAAATCGCCCCCCAAAAAAACTATGTATGCCCTTTGCCCCCTGAGTCCCCTCTGCAAATAACATGTTAGCCTCACCTAGTCCAGTGTTCTCCCTAGGGCCTTTTAGCCGGGCGCTCCGCCCAACTAATTTAGATGACCGTCCGGCAGGTTAGAAACAGAAGGTGGGCTGGTCTAAGCCTAGGCTGTATGTATCCCATACTGGACTTTTTACGTGAAGTGATGGGATGCACATGTACGGCCTAGAAGAAGCTGGGTATAGCTGATTGACTACTGAGTTAAGTATCTTGTCGGGCTAACCAATCGGCAGAGGGTGGTGCTGGAGCGTGCTGGATTTAGGTGCTCGGAAGACGGTTGCAAGTGGTGTTGCTGTAGAGTAGCACAAGGTCGGAATGTCACTGGGTAAAGTCGGGTGGCTGCTGCTGTTACTTGTGGGGCTCACGCGGCTGAGTGAGATGGCCCAAGTGGTGGAGGCAGGAGGTGAGCACGAAACACAACTGGAGGAAAAAGGTAACAATTCAAAAGAATCCCGTCCACATCCCCCCCTCACCAAGAGAAGGGGTTAGAATTTTTGTCGGGCTGACCAGTCGGCTCGACGGATGGTTGCAGGTGGTGTTGCTGTAGAGTAGTGCGGGGTCGCAATGTTGCTGGGTAAAGTCGGGTGGCTGCTACTGTTACTTATGGGACCCACGCAGATGAGTGTGATGGTCCGCGCGGTGGAGGCAGGAGGTGAGCACGAAATACAACTGGAGGGAAAAGGTAACAATGCAAGCAAGTAAGCCATGCCTACACTGGCATTAGTAAGCAAGTAAGCCATGCCTACACTGGCATTAGCGTCATAAAGTGCTTCTGTAGGCATGATTTAGGCACCATTTTTTATAGGTACCAGTAGATGCCTGAGCCCCAATAATGTCATTCTTTTTCTGCACATACAGTTTTGTAGTACCAGAAAATATATGTGCATTCCTACATATGCAATTGGTGCTTTTTGTAAAATACCCAGGAATGAGACATCCAACTTAGATGCCATTTTTCCCTTGTAGAGCCCTAGGAGCCATGCACAATGGAGCTTAAAATACTGTAAGCTACATATTCATACAACTAAGGGCCCCTTTTATCAAGCTGAGCTAGACGTTTTTAGCACGGGCCAGCGCAGAAAATGTTCCAACACTCATAGAATTCCTATGAGCATCGGAGCATTTACCTCGCCATCCCACTCTAAAAACCTCTAGTGCAGCTTGATAACAAAGGGAATAAATTAAGAGGGATACACTTATAAGGGAATATTTTACCTTAGATCTGAGATTTATTAGATTTATATGAATTAAACAACAATGAAGAGTTCAGTGACCCGAGCTGAATCAAAACTGTGTGACATGATTCAACTAAACTTGATTCAGTACCTGAATTCAGCACTCACACTTGATCACATAAGTAGCTGGGCTGAAAATCCAAATAAAATATATAAGAAAATTATTTAGATATATAGGGTCATGGATTTGACATACTGCCTTTCTGGGATACAACCAAAGTTGTTTATATATTATATAGAGGTACTTATATCTGCCCTTAATGGGCTCACAGTCTAAGGGCTCCATTTACTAAGGTGTGCTAGCGTTTTTAGCGCACACTAAAGATTAGCGTGCACTAACCCCACGCTACATGAAAAATACTAATGCAAGCTCTATGGAGGCATTAGCGTGTAGTATGCGTGGTAATGTAGCGTGCGCTAAAATCACTAGCGCACCTTATTAAAAAGCGCACCTTATTAAAAAGAGCCCTAAGTTTTGGTCCAGTTTCAAGGATTGTACTCACTCAACATCTTCCACGGATACAAAATTGTGGTCCAAATAAGGGAGCTCCTAATTCTGGCCCTAGTTGAGACCATGCCACAAAACTTAAATATCTTCAATAGAAGTCCCAATATATCCCCTGAAAAAATGTCATCAGTTTCCGAGCTGACTGAGTGGGGAGCTCAGAACCACTTGACATGGAATGACCCTTTTTGTACTTAGGGCAATTGGAGTCAGGTGACTTACCCAGGGTCACAAAGAACTCTGATAGTAATTGAACACTATTTCCATGGTTCCCATTCCTCTGCACTAACCATTAGACAGCTGAATACTTTTTCATTTGGGGGAGGGGGCCCCAAAGGCTCTGCCCTAGCCCCAGCAGGATCCTGTGGCACATCCTCTCTCTCCAGCTCCCAACTCTCCCTCCTATCTTCCCCGGTCAATGTAATTTTAAATCTTCCGGCAGCCGTTGTACAGCGTCAACACAATCTGCCTTGGAAGTCTTCATTCTGTAGTAGCAGACCTTACTATCCCGTTGTGGAACCTGGGCTCTCTCCAACTATTCCGCAAGCAACTGAAAACTTGGCTCTTCTTTAATATGTCATTATATTTTCCCCCCTTACTCTTCCATTCTATATATAAGTTCATGTAAACCTTTTCCTTTCTCTTCTTATATTTTAAGTTCTTGTAAACCGTGCCGAGCTCCACTTCCGTAGAGAGGATGCGGTATATAAACTTATGGTTTAGTTTAGTTTAGCAGTGTACGGCGGCTGCCGGAAGATATATTGGAAGATTTAAAATTACAGTGGCCAGGAGGAAGTGAGTGGGGGAAGTAGAGCCATAACTTACTCTGACCGCCAGTTTTTGGGGAGGCCATGACCCTGTTTCGATGCCTATGTCTTTATGTACGCCCACCCTATCTACTTTATCACTGTTGGATCAAGTTTAGTTGAATCATGACACACTGGTTTAGATTCAGTTTAGGCCACAGAACTTCACCTGATTTGGATACTCAGGTCTAAATGCTGTATTGTATCTAATAAGTAGGAGATCTGCATTGATAATGAGAACATTTCTATACAGAGAGGAATGACATTTATGTGCTTCTATTTATGTGGTTAACCTGGCCAGTTAAGTGCTGAATATCATATTTAACCAGTTATGTCTTAGCTGACTCAGCAAACCTGGAAATTTAATGCCAGTTAACCAGCCATTTGAACCAGACATTTCCTAAACATACATCCAAGAACACCCCCAAAATAGCTGGTTTTGAGTTCATTACTAAATGGCTATCTTCAATGGCGCTAACCGATTAAGGACCCAATGCACAAAGCTCTAGTAACCTGGTAAACAATATTGAATTGGGAGTACAGTGGTGCCTCGCACAGCGAACGCCTCGCACAGCGAACGCTGCGCACAACGAACTTTATGTCTTGATTCGTACAACGGACTTCGTTTCACACAACGAAGTCCGGGGTTCCTGTGGGGTTGGATCGCAGCGGGGTTGGTCGAGCCGCGAGGGTAGTCTCCTTCTCCTTACCTGCCCTGTCGCAGCACACAGCCGAACGGAAATCTTCCTGATGTCAGCGCTGACGTCGGAGGGAGGGCTTAAGCAAAGCCCTCCCTTCCTCCGACGTCAGCGCTGACATCAGGAAGACTTCCGTTCGGCTGTGTGCGGCTGCGGCAGGGCAGGTAGGAAGAAGGCAATGGCGAACGAAAGAGGGGGGAGGGGGCGGTCCGCCCCGAAGAATGTGCACAGCTGGTCAGGTCCCCCGATCGACCGACAACAGGCCCGGCCGACAAACCTCCCTGCCCTGTAGCCGCGAATCTAAATTACCTCTTACAGCAGCTTCAATAATCCAGCTGCTGTAAGAAGGTAATTTAGATTCGCGGCTACAGGACAGGGAGATTTGTCCGACCGGGCCTGTTCTGTTGTCGGTCGGGTGCAAAAGCGCCACAAAGGTGGAGGCAGGGAGGGAGGAAAGGTGGAGTGGAGAAGAAAAGACGCTTAAGGGGGGAGAAGGCCGCTGAAAGCACATGTTGGAGCAGGGGATGAGAGGGAGGGAGAGAAGGGGAAATATTGGACAAGGGCAGAAGGGATGCTAAATCATAGGGTGACAGGCAGAGAGAACAACAGGAAAAAGAGTGGAAGCAATCTTGAACCCTGAGGGTGAGGGCAGAGAGAGGTGGTGAGATGATTGATCATGGGGAGAGGGACAAAAGGGAATAGAGATGGGATAGGAAGATAGTGGAAGTAAAAGGACAGGGAGATGTATGTTTTTAGATGTATCTAAATAAAAATAATAACAAAAAATTTATCTTTTTTATGTCATCTTAGCATATTTTATGCTGCAGAACGAATTATTTTTTTTTACATGTATTCCTATGGGAAAACGCGTTTCACATAACGAACGTTTCACATAACAAACTTGCTCCTGGAACCAATTAAGTTCGTTGTGTGAGGCACCACTGTAACTTTGTTTTGCTGGGTTTTGGTTAGCTTAAGTGAATGGAGCCTGGCACGTGCACAGAAGAGCAAATCAGCTGGCACAACTCTTATACACAGGCCTAGTACAGATCCCAGTTGCTAGAGCTTGAAAGCAGGTTAAAAAAAAAAAATTGTGACTTGTTCAAGAAGAAACCCACACAATCAGGTTGCTGAGGCAGGAGCTCTAGCCACTGAGACACTCCTCCATACTGTGTAAGGCTTTGCTGAGCTCTGCTAAGCAGCAGCGGCAACAACAACTAAAAGTCTGAGACTGGAAGATTTTTTTTAAATTGTTTGTTTGCTGCTTACCAGAGCTCAAGCACATCCCTACACAATGGAGTGGCTTAGCAGCTAGAGTGCCTGCCTTAGCAGCCTGAGGTTGTGGGTTTGATCCTGAACAAGTTTTAGAGTGATATGAACACATCTATTATATAAGTGCATGTCCTGTGCCCAATAGCTGCTTTTTGACCATAGGCATGGGACATGCACTCACATAGCAGACAAACTCCAGACCTGCTGGAAAATTTTCCCCAGTAAGAGGTGGGTGTTCCTTTCTGTGCATCACAAGGAAGGTTCATTTTAATACTAAAGAGCACCTTGCAATGTATTTTCATATGGTTCGCAGTGGCTGCAAATGTGATTGGTAAAAGCCCCTGAGAACTCTTTTTAGCATCAGAAGCTGAGCTTCCTTGCAAATAAGACTGGCTACAACCTTTTTATGATCTACTATTATATTGAAATATCTAGCAGAGTCGCAGAAAGTAATACAGTTTTTTTATTGAGAGATAAAGTGTGAATTTGGAACCATGTTTGACAGTTATGTAGAGGTAGATAGAGGAATTCTCGGACAGAATAAAAGATCAGGAGAGTCAAAATAAGTAAAATAATGTCTTAAAATTCAGTACTCCAGCTGAGAGCAGTTTAGTATATTTATTATCTGCTTAACATCCTTTGTCACAAACAATAAAATGATGTGCATGTTCTAATAAAAAAGAGTGATATAATGTACATGTGAATGCTGATGTCTAGATAATATGCACTATACTAGAATGCTAGAACAGACCAAACACTACATAACTTATCCACAGGAAGACAGTGAGAAAAAAAATCTCCAAGACAAAGTTAAACAGAAAAAGTCCTAACATAAGATAACCAGACATACCAGAAAAGCAAACTAACATAAGCCACCTGTGAATGAGATTTGGATGACTGAAATTCTTTATAGGAAAACTAAATATGTTAGTATTGAACTAGACAGGCTATACAGAGCCAAACAAATCATTCTTTTTTTTTTAAGTCAAACTTTTTATTGATAAGAATCAACAAATCAAAGCACAAAAAACATAAAAACCAACAGAAATAACAGAGCAGAGCATCCAAAATGCAATACAAACAGGAGCAATAAAGACAGTATCATACAGTGTTTTAACATGGAAGGAGAAATAAAAATAGGAATAAAGGTAAGACCGCTAATAAGGAGCAATACATAGCATACACTCAGTCAGGTTGTACAATCACAATATTGCTGTAATGGAGCCCAGATATGATGGAAAGCCCCTTGGCAAACAAATCATTCTTAAGAAAGATGTGAGACCTAGCAAGGTCATTTTCAGCAGGCATACTTTCCAAGTCAAAACGGCTTCAATCAACCAGTCAGGGACTGAGCATGTTAATCTAAAAGCAAATATTGATCAAGCACAAAGGTCTAAATGAATAATTAGTTGATACATGCAACTCAAAGCAGGAGCTAAAGCTGATACCTAGAATTTATGCAAAAGTGATTTTCAACCCCCCAAACCCAAAATGAAATAACAACAAAGTCTATAACATACAAAAATTCTTCCAAAATTGGTAGATAAGGTGATGTAATCTAACACTGGGCCATAGAAAACTTTGCAAATATATCCAGTCTGAGAATGAGAATCAGAGATTTAATATAAAATATAAATAAATATAGATGATAGAGGGCCCTCAGCTTTCACAACTCATTGAAACCAGCCCTTTGTATTAGAGTTGTGCACTCCCATTAACCCAAATGGGCAAATGTGTGAAACATCCTAGGACCTCTCAAGTGCAAAATGCGTTCATTCAAAAAGGTGTAATAAATCAATAGCCCCATCCTCTCGTACAAAGTTAAAGCCTGAATCTTACAATCCTCTTTAAAACCATGAGTCTATTAGGCATGTTCATTACCTCCCAACAAACACATGTATCCAATTTCTGTCAAGCACTGTTATAAGATCAAAAAAATGATGTCCTTAATCAGAAGATATATACATAACAGGCTGGGTACTTATCTCTCTCAATGAACTCCTTCCCCCAGTCCAATAAGTTCAAGCGACGTGCTCTCTTCAGCTCAACCTAGCTCCGTTTCGGAGGAAATTCCTCCTCCTTCAGGAGCTAAGGCACTGCTGCTCATGTATTTCTCTGAACGAAAAGAATAGTGATAGCGAGAAAATGTCGTGGAAGCGTGGAAACGCCCCCTGAGCTCACTGCAGAAATCAAATCAACGTGATGATGTTCCATCCACTTAGGGCTCCTTTTATGAAGGTGTGCTAGCGGTTTTATCGCACGCACCGGATTAGTGCGCCCTAGCTGAAAATCTACCGCCTGCTCAAAAGGAGGCGGTAGTGGCTAGCGTGCGGGGCAATTTAGTGTGCGCTATTCCGCGTGTTAAGCCCCTGGCGCACCTTTGTAAAAGGAGCCCTTAATGACATGAAAAATTACATCGTTTAAGGGAATCCTGTTATTCGAAATGGTGGAATGCCATTTGAAGAAATCATTTAACCCCTGCGGCATGGACAGTTTGTAACTCAAAAATCCAATACTGTTCACTCAATTGCAAGCGTGCAACTTTATTTCCGTTGTAATCATCGGGTCCTTTCTTAATTATGCACCATCTTAAATCAGAGGACTGCAAAATAGAGGATGCATGAGAGGTTAGGACTATTGATTTATTACACCTTTTGAATGAACACGCTTTGCACATGAGAGTTCCTAGGATGTTTCACACATTTACCCATTTGGGTTAATGGGAGTGTACAACTCTTAGAGAAACCAAAAAAAAAACTCTGTGGAGTGACGATGTTCCAAAATGGACTTTATTTGAAAGTGTCAAAGTTCCAAAGGTACACTGAAATCATCCACATAAAATAAATTCATCCACATAAAAATAAATTCATCCACATAAAAGCCTTAAAGGACCTAGTCCGCTAAGGATACAAGGCCCAACACGGAACGCGTTCGACAAAAAGTCTTCTTCAGGGGTCCCTGGGGGTCTTATTTAGGTGAATACATGGGAAATAATTGTGTAGTGAACCGACTATGGCCAGTTTTACTGCATCAGTAGTCAGATACACAACCTGAATCGTGCAATCTGCTTGCAGAAAACAATGAATGATTATTTCAGTAGAATGTTGGTTTGAAAAAAGGTTTACAGTGTATTGCATTAGACGGAACAGTGCTGATTCTAAAACTGAACCGTGTAGAATTGTTTTATGTGTGGGTTTTTTCTGAATAAAAGTTTTATTGCATTTGACTACAGCGTACTGTGATTTTTCATGACTAAAAAGTGATACTCCGATTAAGCGCACACTACATTTAAGTGCACGTGGTGGTCCGGAGGCCTTGTACTCAAGCGGAGTCGACTGTACCAATGACGTTACAAACACTCAAGTATTCAGTGTCTTCTTAAGATAGTCAGGATAAAAGCTGTGATGCTGTTCAACTCCTTACAACAAGCCCTAAAGTCATTAAGCAAAAATAATAGCAAATTCTAAGAAAAACAGAGCTTTATGTAATCAGTGAATTTGAGTGACCTCAGGATGGGCTTTCTCCCTGCTCAAAGTCAGTAAATTTCAGACCAAGCGCCACTCCTCCTACCTCCATAGGACCCTAGTCCTACCTTTACTAGCAGGGTCCTACAGGCAGGTGCAATGCTCACTCCCTTTTGCCTGTCATGGCTCTTTTCTCAAAATGGCCACCACAACCACTAGTGGCAGCCTTACTGTACTGGTGAGTATCTGAGATTGCTGCTAGGCGTCATGTGGCAATATTTAGAATGGGTCCATGATGGGTTAAAGTGAGTTGTCCTGTAGGACTCCTCTAGATCACCTACCAAGATTAGAAAATGTAGTCATGGGGGAACCTCAGGGACAGGAGGGAGTGGGGGACTTGATCTGGGGCTTACTGGCTTTGTGAGTGGAAGAGAGCAGCAGGAATCCCTTAGGTTGCTACACAGGAGTTAAAAGGTCACAATCTGATATTCAGACTAGTGCCCGGTTCCCTCCGTGGATAAAGTTACAACAGTCTTTTTCCCAGTTAAGTACCAGCATCACCTAGGCTCTGCCCACAGACAGACTAGCGCTAACTGAACATGCAACTCCAGTTAAGTGCTGCTGAATATCAGCAGATAGGCAGGAGGAACTGGGGGTGGTTAACTGATGCACATGGCTCAGAGCAGGTGTAAGTGCTAATATTGAGCTTTTGTGCGCTATAGATGCCCTCCGTTATCAATGAATATATAGAGGGAAGGCAACAAAACAAGATTAACTGGCTTTATGTCACTGATGGTTTGTGAATCATTCTCAATTCAAGCATGAAATAAAATAAAAATAGAAGTTATAATAACTTTGGTCTTACAACTTTTTAAGGCATCTGTTGGGTGTAATAACAAAATGAGTTCATGTAATGAAGTATATTAAATTTCAGGAAAATAATTAAGACCCCTTTTTATCAAGCCATGTTAGGGTTGTTGTTTTTTTTTTTTTTTAAATCACCGGCTGCTTTGGTAAAATCTCTAATACTCATTGGAGTTTTACCACAGCTGCCGTCAATAAAAATATCCTAGCACAGCTTGAAAAAAGGGGGCCTAAAGGAGCAAAGTATTTCTGATCCTCTATGGGTATATTAGAGGACAACTAGTAGCTTGCAGAGAAAATAAATATCTTGGAGTCTTATCTGGCTAAAACTGCAGAAGGATAGTATTCTCAAGAGTGCTTAAATTTATGACTTCACAGATCCCATATTTTGGATTTAATCTGAATCTGAAACTGATTTAAATAGGCTTTTCTCCAGAGATGTGAATTCATCCTGGAATTGATTTTCATTGATCACCTCACTATTGCCTGAAAGTGCCTTCTCACCTACAAGACACTGAATGATAATACTGTTATTAAAGAATATATATATGTGTGTTTGTATGTGTGTGTATATATATATATTGCTAGTTCACATTGTCTCTGATTTTGGTAAATCCACATGCAAATTTATGCAAATGCAATTTAGGAGTTAAGAAAGAACCTTTCCCTTCAAATAACATTGTTTTCTTATTTAAAAAGATGGCAGTCTTTATATCTCTGATGCATTGCCCCTCAGCTCCTCTGGCAAGCTTATAAATCAGATCACCAACCATACATAATTTATTTTAGTAGGTAGCTGACTGCAGCACAGAATACAAATATGGTCTGAGCAATGTTTCTCTGCACTGCATAGCAGACAAGGTTTGCAGAAGCAGAAATAAAGTGACATCTTTTCATCTATTTATCTTCCTCTTCATCACACTATCTGACTATGCCCACATGTACCATCTAATCTGTGTGCCAGATTAAAGATAGTACACTAGTTTTAATATCGTAAACAAATTGCAAATCTTAAAGACAAATCCATGTTGCATGTTAACTCTGGATACACTATAGATGAGAAGATACACTATAGATCAGACCCAACTTCAGCACCGAATCCCTATTAGGCTCACTAATCTCTAAGGTACAACAACTTCATTCTCGCAACAAATTTGCTGTACTTCTATAATTCGACCTCTCCGCAGCTTTTGACGTCGTCCATCATGATATCTTAATCTTCCAACTCTCTGAAATAGGCATAAGTTCCACAGTCCTAGATTGTTCTCGAAATTCCTACGCATTACGCTCCTACACCGTTAACATAAACGGTACCTCATCCCCTCCCTGGAAGCCGATATGTGGAGTCCTGCAAGGCTTACCCCTCTCTCCTATCCTTTTCAATATTTACATGTCCTTTCTGAAACTTCTTCACTTATCCCCCCTGGAAACTCTCTACACCTATGCTGACGATATCCTCATCCTCCTCGAGACCGACTCGAACCTCACTAATCTCGCTGAGAACATATCCGCTTGTATAATGAACCTCCATTCCTGGGCACATTCTGTACAAATGAAATTGAATGAGTCCAAAACAAAATTACTTTGGCTCGGCCCAATATTAGATCATTTACCCACCTCCATCCCATTATATTCCGGCTCCACTCTTCAGCTTGAGTTTTCAAGTAAAGTCCTTGGCATCATCATAGACTCATCTCTCTCCTTCAATGACCACCTCAACTTCTTGGTAAAAAAAATGCTTCTTTAGTCTTCATATGCTGAGGAAAGTGAGATCGTACTTTCATCATTCTCACTTCATCGTCCTTGTTCAATCCACCATCCTCTCTAGACTGGATTATTGCAACTCCATCTATTTAAGCCTAACAAAAAAAAAAAACAAACTCCATAGACTTCAGCTAATCCAGAACACCGCAGCCAAGCTTATTTTCGCAAAAGGCAAGTTCGACCACGTCTCCCCACTTCTGTCCAAACTTCACTGGCTCCCAGTTCACTCCAGAGTCCTCTTTAAATGTGCCTGTTTAGCCTTCAAAATCCTACATGGCATCCTCCCTCCCATTATCCCACTCTTCTGGAATTCCTCTAACCCTAATTCCACTAGATCCTCCCAAAAACTGAAACTATCATTCCTCTCTACAAAAGGTATATCCCGCGTAGGAAAACTAGGAACATCCCTCCCCTTTAGAACCACAGAACTCTGGAATAATCTCACATCCCCGCTCAGAGTTTCAAGTTCCCTCCAATCCTTCCGCAAACACCTGAAAACTTGTCTCTTTTCAAAAATCTAACACTTCCCGCTTTTTGGTTCCCTGTCCCTCTTTATCTTCCTAGCTCCTTTCCTATAACCCTTCATTGTAGCTCCTTTTCAACCTAACCCTGTAAACCGTGCCGAGCTCTACCCTTGTGGAGATGGCGCGGTATACAAACCTAAGGTTTAGTTTAGTTTAGAAGAAGGTCTGTATGTACTAGAATCTAACAGTACCCACTTAGGGGATAATTTTTTTTTTTTAAATTCTTTATTGATTTTCCAAACATCAAAAGTGCAAAACACAAATATGTATAATAGAATGTTAATAAAAGCACATTCATCGTATAAATATACATGAACAACCATTTTCCCCACCCAATGATTAATCAATAAAAATCAATAAAAACATAGATTCTTTAAATAACCTTTGATTAGGAAACTCCATTTATAAGCCCTGTCAATGTACATTGAAAGCCCATTCTGTAACAGCATCTAAGCACCTAGTTTTTATTATAGAATACTAGCATAAAAACAATATTGGCACAATTTATATTTATAAACCACTGTAATACCAGCCATTGACCCAGCATAACTGCATACTCTTTCAAAAAGTACAAAGACTAGGGGACACTCAATGAAGTTATATGGCAATACCTTTAAACAAATAGGAGGATTTTGGTTTTTTGCACTCAAAGAATAGTTAAACTCTGGAACTCATTGCCAGAGGATGTGGTAACAGTGGTTAGAGTATGTGTGTTTAAAAAAAAGGTTTGAACAAGTTCCCAGAGGCAAAGTTCATAATCTGCTGTTGCGAAAGACATGGGGGAAGCCATTGCTAGCCCTGAGATTGGTAGCATAGAATGTTGCTACTATTTGGGATTCTGGAATCTTGTTACTCTTAGGGATTCCAGAATGCTGCTACTATTTGGGTTTGTCAGGTACTTGTGACCTGGCTTAGCCACTGTCGGAAGCCAGATTTGAGTTAGATGGAGCATTGATCTAACCAAGTTTGGCTATTCTTATGTTCTTAAATGCAGCAGAAGCATATATAACTTACAGTAGTCTTTAATTTATCTGTGAAAATGGAAGCCCCACCCATGATCTGTCCATGTGTATGCCTCCTTGTATGTATGCACCATGCCACTTATGCAAGCTACTCTAGAATAGAACTTAGGTACCCTGCTGGCACCTGTATTGGGTATGGATACACTTACATGCATGTGTTCTAGTACTCTGTACATTTTTGCAGGCAAAGATCATGTAAATGTGGGTGCCCAGTTATTGAATTTGCCTTCACATATCCAAAATCTCTTGTGCTCATCATGCATAAACTAAACATGGCTCATGGCATCCCAGGGTCAATGTTTCTTTGGGATTAAAATCATTCTATTTCAAAATTCTTGTTGCAGTTTTTTAACCCTTGATAACATGATTCAATTCAAAATTCAAATCCAATATGGCTTATTTAAATTTTCCTGACTCAATTCAATCTATGTATTATTGTGTGAGCTTGCATTTTGATGCATGCTAGCTTACATTAATTGTTGCAAGTCAGCCTAATCATGTCAACAGAAAGTGGCAAAACTAACAAGCTTTTTTGCTTTATTGTAAAACCCAATAAAACTTTTGAACTGAAAAAAAGAAGAGGCACTGGAGATGTCAAATCCAACCGAATGGTCAGAAATCCTTTATTTGCAGTTTTATCAAAGTTTAAAACAAGCAAAGTTCCAAAAGACAAAGTCCCGACTAGGATCTAAGTTTCGGCAATACTATTGTCTTCCTCAGGGGACAGTTGTAAACTTGCAAAGTGCTATAAACTGTGCATGTAAATGCGCCGGGGTCTCTTCAATCAAAAGAAGCGCCAAAAGAATGGAACATAAATGTTCTCATTATCAATGCAGATCTCCCACATATTAAATACATTGTAGCATTTAGACCTCAGTATCCAAATCAGTGTGACATGATTCAGTTAAACTTTATCCAATTGTGATAGAAGCAATAACAAAAATAATTAGTAGGGTGGGGCAAACATACATTTATTTATTTATTCAATATTCTATACCAACCCTGTCCTGGAGGACCACCAGGCCAGTCGGGTTTTGGGGATAGCCCTAATGAATATGCATGGAACAGATTTGCATGCCTGTCACCTCCATTTTATGCAAATCTCTCTCATGCATATTCATTAGGGCTTTCCCCAAAATTTGACTGGCCTGGTGGTCCTCCAGGACAAGGTTGGGAATCACTGTTCTATACTGTTCTCCAAGGGAAGAACAAAATGTTTACAGGTACTCAATCATTTTTCCCTGTCTATCTCAGCAGGCTCACAATCTATATAATGTACCTGTGGCAATGGGGAGATTAAGTGACTTGCCCAGAGTCACAAGAAGCAGTGTTAACCACTGCGCCACACTCTCCCCCTAAATATATGGAGGCGTAGCCTAATGGTTAGTGCAGAGGACTGAGAACCAGGGAAACAGTGTTTAATTTCTACCACGGTTTCTTTATGATACTACTGTTACTACTATTTATTATTTCTATAGCCCTACCAGATGCACACAGCCTTGTACATTGAACACACAAGAGATAGTCCCTTTTTGAAAGAGCTAACAATCTCATTTTTAACAGACACATTGGATAAAAATGGTGAATCAATATATGTGATCCTGGGCAGGTCACCTAACCTCTGTTTCTCCAAGTACAAAAAAAATTAAATTATGAGCCCTTTAGAAGCAGAGAACAGTATCACTGTATAATATATAACATAAGAGGGTGCTATACTGGGATAGACCAAAGGTCGATAAAGCCTAATATCCTGTTTCCAACAGTGGGTGATTTAGATCACAAGTACCTGGCAAGATCCCAAAATATTAAAACAGATTTTATGCTGTGTATCCTAGAAATAAGCAGTGAATTTTTCTAAGTCCAGTGTAATAATGGCTTATGGACTTGTTTCAGGAAATTATTCAAACCATTTTAAAATCCTGCTATGCTAACTTCTTTCACCATATTCTCTGGCAATTAATTCCAGAGTTTAATTACATGTGAGTGAAGAAATAGTCTCTTCAGTTTGTTTTAAATTTACAATTTTGGTTTTATCACAGAAAGGCAATACGTCAAATCCATGACCCTTTACTCTTTTTCATCTATTTCTAAGACTTCACTTCCCATAGAATTTTAGAGTTTGTAATGATAGTTGTCCCTCAGATATCTTCTCTGTACTCTAACAGTTTTTTTCAAAAGAGAAATTCTAAAGTAATCATTAAACTGGAGAAAAGACCTCAGTGGCTACATCCGAACAAACATATTTCATTCAAGTTCTGATTATATTGTCACAACCCTAGCCCTAAAGCTCGGCTTGTGCTAGGGAAGGCTGTGCCTAACCCTAAACTTACCTTGATAAGGGATAACCAGAGTGACAGGCTGAATACAGACAAGCAGATAAGACCTGAGTTCCCATTGAACCACAAGGTTACAGGGCCCTGGGGAGGGGAAGATGATAGTGGGAATAGCCTGGTGCAGCAGGAGGTGCCTTTAAAGAAAGAACAGCCTAAGAGGCAGGCACACAGCATAGCTAAGACACAACTGCTGGACCCGATTAGAGCTAATCAGAAAGCCCAGCAGAAGCAGCAGATTGTCCCTCCCCCTTTCAGGTTAGGGCGTATCCAGCTCAGGAAATTAGAGGCTGAACTAAGGAGAAGCAAGTCAGTCTGGCCTGGGACAGCCCAGGAAGGAGGCTCAAAGGACTGGGCTCCTGAACTCTCTCAGATTCAGGATGTTGAGATGGAAGATGTTACCTCTGTCCCTGAGACCAACCAGCCAGCCAGCCAGCCAGGATGCCCTAGAGCTCATGGACACTTCCCTGGAACCAGAAGCAATCTTCATGGACCAAAGCTAAGTTTGATTTCTTTGTGGTTTTGGTGGCTGCTGAATCTGGTTGTTTTGTTTAAGCTGTCTGGAAGCACAAGGCAAGGGCAGGCAGTGTGAGCAGTGCTATGCTCACAGCTGCAGGTGTGTCTTAGTGCTGGTGACAGTGAAGAAAGTGTTTTTCTTGTTTGAACATTTGGACTTTTATTTTTCTTCTCTGTGTGGATGAGACTTTGTGGCTGCCCGGGAGAAAGGGGTAGTAGTGGGGAAGAATCCACACAAGATCCTCAGGGAGGGATTGTGGGGCCAATTTTTGGCAGTCTTTAAATTAGTGGATTCAGCTACTCCCCTCCCCCACCAGCTAGTTGTTAAGTTGGCTGGGGAAGGCCGGCTAACACCCAGGCCTAGGCAGCAATTGCTAACTGTGTTTAACAAACCCATTGTAAAGAACCAGTGTAAAGACTGGGTAATTTTGGTAGCCTGAGGTTTTCCTTTATGGACTGTGAAACTATCAGGGCAAGGCTACAATAGAGACATTATTTTTGAACTTACCTGCAAGAAAGGTGTGGGCTGTAATTTTTGTAAGCCCAGTTTTTATGTTTGTGTTTGAATGCAAAGACTGCACTATAGCTGTTCGCTATCGCAGGAATAAAGTTGGACTCAAATACTTTTGAAAACCTTTATTGGTCCTGACGTTTGTTTTGTTTTATATTGATAAGAACCAGCAGGATCTTCAATTTCCGTTGAAGGCACGTCTAAATCGGTCTTTGCTGAACCCTGATCGGTGGTCATCTGGAAAACCCGGCACCGGCAGGTTCACAATATGTAGCTAGCCTCCTCATCGGTCCACATCTCCACCTTTTACCATATCAAAATATTTTTTTATATTTTTTTAAAATTATATTTAGAAATGAGCACTTATCTTATATTCTCAAAGCTGCTCGGTGCCCCTCTTCAAATAAAAGATACATGACCACAAATTAAAAATACTAATACAGACAAAGAAAACCCTAAGACAGAAGTGTAATGAGCCAGAAACACATTCTTGTGAGTCATGCTCCCAAGCATATTTACCCTGCCTACTGTGTAAAAGCTGAGTAAAGAAACCCAATGGTTGGTGAACATTTACCATCTCTTCCATTGTACCCTGTGTGGCTGCAGTGGCACATATCTAGCTATGGCCCTGCCCTAAGATGTCAGACTCTGTATGCACCAAATCAGCAGAGAAATAGAAAAAAATGAATTTCTTCCTATACAGTGTAACATAGAAAGGCAGCTGATGTAAATTCTCAAAAATTACAGATTTCATTCACTAAGCTTGTGAGCCCACCGGGACAGAGAGGGAAAATACTTGAGTACCTGATTGTAAAAAACCGCTTAGATAATCTTGATAGGCGGTATATAAAATCCTAATAATAAGCTGAAAATAAAATCATTTTTATTACCTTTTATCTGGTAATTTTATTTTTAATTATTTATTTATTGCATTTCAACAAATTCACAAACATCCACTTGTTTATGAAATACAGAGAATAAGGTAATTAACAGTAATAAAAAAAGAATATCATAATCATAATATCCTTGAAAAGAAGAAAACAATTATCTCTTCCTCAGACCACTAAATTATACTGAGAGGAAGCAAAGAAAAATAAGGAGATCCTCAATAAGGTATTAACACTTAGGTAATATGCTTAACGGGTTACAACACCATCAAAAAACTTTTAAACTAGCTCTATACATTCTGGACTGGCTTCTTGGTATCTAAAAAGGCTGTAAGCTGATTGGGAGTAAAAAATACATATTTTATCCCAGCATGCTTGACAATACATTTACATAACTTCTTGCCTCATGCTCAGGAATAATTTTCTATGTTCTTGGGTTGACTTCATCACATCTGAGAAAACCCAGATTTTTTGACCCAAAAATAAAGCTTGTGGAAGTTGAAAAAATTTACACATTACTGCTCAGTACTGCTCAATTTACACATTACAAATTACACATTACTGCTCAATACACATTATTGCCCAACCTGGCCCATATTTCTAAGGCCCCGCCCACAGGAGGGGCCTAAGACTACTGGGCCTATTCCGATTGGCCCAGGTGTCTCAGACCCCGCCTGTGGGTGGGATTTGAGCCGCCTGGGCCAATCAGACCCTAAGGCCAGCCATTCAACGGATGGCTGGCCTATCAGATGGATGGCTAGCCTGTCGGATGGATGGGCTTGGCACCCGTCCGTCCGACCTAAGATTTAAAGGTAGAGGGGTTGGGGGGGGTCGTGGGGTTGGCAGGGGGATTGTATTTTAGTGGGGGTGGGTAGTAGGGGATGTCTCCGGGCCAGTAGGGCTTGGGCTCCCTCCTGCCCTGATGTCAGCTGGGGGGGTCGCGGTTCACCAGGGCAAGAGGGCTTGTGCTCCCTCCTGCCCTGATCGTGTCGGGGTGTTCGGGGGTGCCGCAGGACAGGAGGGCTTGGATTCCCTCCTGCCCGGATCATTGTGTGGGGGGGATTCTGTAACCGATGTTGTTTTTGACAGACACCAGTTATAAAATACAGCTTTTAAGTGAAGGACTGGCTCCTCCTTCGCCTAAAAGCTCTTGTTTTGGGCGTTTGGGAGTTAGGCTTTTTTTAGGTTGATTTTATGCTGTTAGTGTAGACGTAGTGGTGGTCTGGGCGTTTAAACAGCTGAATGTAGAGGCAGGCCATTATTTTTTTTAAAAAACCTCCTTTTGGATGTTTTTTTTAATAAAGGACATTTTCCCTGCTTCTACTTTCAACATTTAAGACCTTAGGCCAAAAGGGGACTTAGACTTTTTTTTTATTATGCCCCTCCACCTGTTTAAGAAAAATTATATTATGATTGATTTGTTTCAAGTTCAATGACAAATTAATGCATAATTATGGATCCATAAAACAAAAGGTTCTAGTTCACATCTTTACAGGATCAGCTTCTTTGAAGTATGGAATCACCGATAGTGACATCCATAGAACATAATGAACAGGAAGCAACTTATTCTGCCAAGGCCTCCTTTAAGAAAGGTACAATAGACACAGCCTAACAGTACTTCTTTGGATACAATGATCCATAAAATGGACATTAACCTCTTCCCCCTTTTATCAAGCTACACTAGAGGTTTATAGCAAAGGCTGATGAGGTAAGTGCTCCAAGACTCCTAGGAATTTACCGCATCAACTTGCATTAAAACCTCTGGCGCATCTTTAAAAAAGTGGTCCTAAATTAATGTAAAATACCTTTAAATATGGTCAACATTCATAATTCTGGTATTATATTAGATACAAAACATTATTTGAAATCAGGGTTGACAGCAGGGTCAACAAAAACAACCCCAATGTTTATGTTGACCATAAATTGGACAGCCAATGGAATCCAGATAATATTGGAGTCATGTGGTCAGGAATTGATTTTGCTGTATCTGAGATGCAGCATTCTGTGTTGATGCCCAAGAAAGAGGCATTGCAATGATCAAAATCATGAAAAAGCAGAGTCTGCAGTACCAAGTAATAATTATCTAGCAGAAGAGGTTTTAGCCTACATAGCAATTTAAATTTTAAATATCCATGCTTTATATCATACTGCTGTGGACTATTGTACTGAATCTTGCCTCCAACCTTATTTCAAGGTTGTTAAACTCAGGTTTTGAATGTATTCTTAAACAAAAACAAACTGGGTAAATGTGTTACTATGGAACATCTCTGTATTTAACTTGAATACTGCAGCATACCAACCAGTGTTTTTTTACATAAGACCACATGGTGCAAGGCAATTGACCTTGTCAATGTTGAAGAATATATATTATATTGAGACTAGGGAGGCTGCTTTCTCTGTTGCTGGTCTATTGAGGTGGAATAGATTGCCTTTATTTGTACAGTTATGTAGTGATATTTCTCAGTTCAAAATATATTTGAAGACACAACTATTCTTGCAAGCTTATTGATATGTATTTTATGAGGTAGAACCCTGTGACCACTCTTATAGCAACAGAGAGGATGATATTTTTATTATGTGTATGTGAATATTGTATGTATTCTTTTAAATTGTGAGTGGTTTTTTTTATTATACTCCACCTAGGATGCAGGCTAACTATAAATATTAAAAATAAATAAAATAAAATTTAGACTGCTATACCTGAAGCATAAATAGAATCCAAGTTACAACATCTGTTGAAAAAAGATCACCGCAAAAATGTGTAAATGAAGAACCTACAAACCTAGGGGCCAGTTTTGGTAAGCTAATGTTAGAGCTGTGCACTAAGACTTAACACATGACTTCCTTAATGCAAGTGTAATGCAAACTATTACTCCCCAATGCAGTATACTGTACATTATAGTAATCAAATGAGTAAGCAAAGAGTATGCAAATGTTCCAAGTGTAAAAATATGTTTAACATTGCAAAGCACACTGGTGTGTGCTAGGGGCAAATATATCTTGCAGTCCACAGCTAGGCCCTCCCCCCATTGCCTCTGACTGGCTGTCTGTAGTCCCTCCCAAGCAAGCACACAGGTGACCTCACTAGCCTTGCTATTTAATTTGAACCATCTCTGGGTGGTGCGTGCCGTGTCACGCAATAAAGGAGTGCGATCAAGGAGCACGTGCTCCTTAGTTTGCTCCTTTGTGTGTCCTTTGGGCGCCTCATTATTTTCTCTTCCTCTATTGTATAGCTCTATTTCCTTCCTCTCTTCCTCTCCTTATGGCTCCTATTCACTTTCTGCTAATATTCACTCTCCCCAATCTTACTCCCTTTCCCTTTTCTCTCTACACCATAAGCCCTCAATATCCTCACGCTTAGATTACTTCAATCTACTAACTGGTATCCCTCAGTGTCGCCTCTACCCCTTGCATCTGTGCAAAACTCTGCACAGTCATAACCCACCACACTCAGTCACTGATGCCTCTTCCCTTATGAAAATAGAAACAGAGGCCCGGATTCCCGAATCAGCACAGATATTTGCCGCCGCCTTAAAATTGGCCACAGATCGTGTGTCGATCATGCATCGTTGTTGGTTTCATAATCGTGCCAACGCGAAAGATAGGCCCCAGAAATATAGGCCAGGGTCTTCCAGGCCTAGATTTACGGCATCTATATTTTTATGAATCGCACCTATATAGGTGCTTTAGGCTGGTTAACGCCATTTCTGGCATTGGCCATGCCTACTTTGGTGTTCAGCAGCCTAAAGTGCCTACATAGGTGTGATTCCCGCACCGATTTTCTAGGCGCTGCTGTGCGCCTCAAATCTCAGTTGAAAATGCCATTCGGATGGCATTTTTAATGGAGGCATGGGCACCTACCGTTCCCTAGGAAATTGGTGCCAGTTTGAGAATCTGAGCCAGAGTATTCTAGGAAATTATGAACATGGCAGTATGCAAAGATATACAGAAAGCATTGGACTACCACAAAGAACTGCTATTATAGTCATCACTGCTTCCGTTGTAATTGGACCTTAGTATCAGCAATAGCAGGGCATCATTGCTTTAAACTGGCAGTTTCTTCTTGTGCTCTCCCCATCTGTGCTTGCACATTAGAAAGCTTGGATATGGAATGTCCCACTTTGTTCCATGAAAAACTGCATTTTCCCTATTAACCAATACAGTTTTTAGAACAGGGTTATAATCACCACCAATGTTCACATAAACAGATCTTGATTCAATTTGCCTCCATACAGAACATCAAGGTTAGTTAGTTCTTTTACAGAAAAGAAATATTTTGGCAGACTGCCTCCGTATTCTAGTAAATGCTGTTCTGACCATTTCTATTTTTCAAAAGTTGACATTAAGATCTTTCATTTCAAAGCTGTGCAATGAACACCTATAAGCTCTCAAAAGTATTCTATCATTTGTTATTATTCTCAGATAAGCCTCAGAGCATTTCACTGGCAATAGGTATAGTCTCACTTTTTTTAAGGCTAAGAACCTCTATGTTGCATTGACTGTGACCATGTCTGATGAACTGGCACATTAAACTCTGGACCCTGGATTTTTTAAATATTACTTTTGCTTTCTGAGTGATATTAATCCATATTTGGTGGCATTATTTTCTCCTGCCCCTCCCCCCCCCACACACACTTTCTCTCAATCAGTTGAAAAGCATTCCTGTTCTGTCACTTTAAATATTTGAGGCCTGCATTACAGAAGTAATCAGTATGAGGTGAGGTAAGGCGGAAGGAATCTGATGGTTAAAGCTGATTTCTCAGGATAAGGATAAAGGTAGGCTTTGCATATTTTTGCTTAGGTAGGATTGCCATATTTTCTTCTGCAAAACCCCGGACGCATGACCCTGCCCCATTCCACCTCCAGCCCCGCCCCATTCTGCCCCCAGCCCCATCCCCACACAGCCTCCTCTCTTTCCCGATGAGCTCCAGCCGCGTCTGGAGAACCTGGAGCATGCATGGATGTGTGTGATGTCTTCTGCGCAAGCTCAAAGGCCCTCCAGATGTGGCTGGAGCTTGTTGTGGCTTTCCAAAATCCATCCAGGAACCTGGACAGTCCTCTAAAATAGAGGACATGCTTGGGTTTGCCCGGACATCTGGTAAGTCAATGCTTAGGACATCTCAATCCTGATTAGAGGTTTTTTTTCCCCAAAAATGCCCCTCCTTGCTCTAACTTTTAACATGGAAGATATGGTGGTGCAGTTAATGCCATTTGAATACTGGAGGTGTAGCTAACTCTTATCAAATTATCTGCAATGCAGTTAATACAGCAAATAATATACTGTATGTCCTCTTCATTGATATCTAGGATGGAAAGCATAAGGAACCACCTACTGTGGATTTAGTTAACAAGAAAGTATATAAAATGCCAATATTCTAGTTATTTCTGAATATATTTGGGCACATAGATATGTAAACAACTATTTTCTGGCTAAGAGCTATTTTGTAAAATCACATCTAGTTTATGGTGGGCATTCACATGGATGTCTAAGTCCAGTTTTGGTATTTCCTGCAAGACGTCCAAATTCAAAGACTCATAAATGTCCATTTTTGAAAGGTATCCAAATTTTTTTATTTTTTTTTTTAAATTGCCTACTTGGATGTCTTCGCCAACAGGACATCCAAATGACATCCAACCTTAAAGATGCCTAACTTTATATCCCATTTTCAACAGCTTTTAAAGGATTTCCTTCTTCATTAGGTCATCATAATATCATTTTTTATACTTTCTTTGAAAGCATTTTGATATAAATCAAATCTTCCTTAGGTCATCATAATATCATTTTTTATACTTTCTTTGAAAGCATTTTGATATAAATCAAATCTTCCTAAGTTCATAGATTCATAGACTAATCTTTTTTGAAGATCCAACACTGTTCTCCTGGAGACTGTGTTTACTCGACATGAATTCATGTTTTGCCCTTTAGGCTGAATCATGCGAGTCCCCATTTTACAAACCTTGCACTTACTCTTCTTTGGTTTGTCCAAGTGGAAGGGTTGTGAAATGGGGACTCGCATGATTCAGCCTAAAGGGCAAAACATGAATTCATGTCGAGTAAACACAATCTCCAGGGGAACAGTTTTAGAGCTTCACAAATTATTTCAAAGAAAGTATGAAAAATATATTATGATGGCCTAATAAAGAAGAAGGAAATCCTTTAAAAGCTGACTATACAGTTAAAATATTTTAAAGGTAAACCTCAGAAGGTTGTTTACCATAAATCTAATTGTGTTTGGAGAATATATATGCTTGCTTTGGTTAGACAGAATAAGATTAATATTCCCCCTCTTCTACGAAACCGTGCTAGCGGTTTTAGCTCAGATAGCCACGCTGAATGGCCCGCGCTGCTCCTGACGCTTATAGTGTTCCTATGAGTGTCGGGAGCAGCATGGACCATTCAGCGCGGCTCTCTGCGCTAAAACCGCTAGTGCAGTTTCGTAGAAGAGGGGGATAGTGTATGCAAGCTTAAATTAATTTTTGTTCCTTATATAAGCCAGTGTTATTAACTTTTATTGACATACTGGGCCAACACACCATTTCTTCCACTTCTAAGAAATTCAGATATGTATGAAAAGTATGTATAAAACAATACATCTCTGACACCAGATCTTATATTCATTTTGTAAATGAGAAAAACAAGTTGTCATCCAAATGCCCATTCATATTCATTCATTTATATGACTCAAGAATTCTGCAGAAATGAGACCCAAGGAAGAAAATATCTCATCTTCCAACATAATCATTTATATTGCTTCACTAAATTTGTGTTCATGTTTAATTAGTGTTGATCATTGCTTAAGCAACTAAAATTCAAGCAGAACTATTTTTTTTCTGATCTGAATTGAGAAAGAAGAACATATGCAAAATCATTGCATAATGAGTTGAACAAAGTGAAAAACACGATTTTGCAAATTAAATTTAGAAACGGAGCACATGATTGCACAGAAAGACAACAAGGCCTACAGTAAATACCCAAACTGCTATATTCCAATTAATTAAAACATTTTTCCACCTTTCTTGTTTGGTGAGTTTTTCTAATCATGTTGATCCCAAAGTCTGGTTCTGCTGTGTTCCATCTGGCCTGTTAAAGTGGTTTCCAGGGCTTCCTGTCCATTTGCCATCTCTACTTCTTTATTCTTCACTTCCTCCCCTACAGCCATCTCTGACATTGATCCTTCATGTTCAGCTTTCTTTCATTTATTTTTCTGCAATTCTATCCACTCAGATTTCACTTTTTCTTCTCACAATCCAGTCTTCACTCTTCTTTACTACTACTACTACTAATTATTTCTATAGCGCTACCAGATACATGCAGCGCTGCAGAGAGTCACAAAGAATAAGAAAACAGTCCCTGCTTGAACGAGCTTACAATCTAAACAGGCAAGACAGACAAACAGGATAATAATAATAACTTTATTTTTATATATCGCAATACCACAAACAGTTCAAAACGGTTTACAGAGGAAGAGACTGTATATAGACAGCAATATTATAAAAAAAACTTTCAAAATTGCATTAATATGGTAAGATTAATCAATTTTTCCTGGAAGTGTTTTAGAAGAACATCATGGTAGAAATGGATTCAGAGAAATTTGTCAAAGAGATAAGTTTTGATTGACTTCCTAAAAGTTTGGTAAGAAAGAGCATTTGAGATAAAGTTGGTTAAACATTTATTCCATTTGCCTGCTTGGAATGATAATGTTCTATCAAGGAATCTCTTGTAGATACAGCCCTTCAAGGATGGGAAAGCGAACAAGTAGGCACTACATGTACAAGTTGTGCCTGGAAAGTCAAAATGATGAGATAGATAGATTGTGGATGAACCTGTTATTCTTTTGAAGCAAAGGCAAGCATACTTAAAAATAACCCTTGCTTCCATGGGCAACCAGTGTAGTTTTTTGTAATATGGGCTTACATGATCTGATTTCTTGAGACCATAGATGAGACAGACTGCAGCATTCTAAATGATTCTCAGTCGTTTGATGGTTTTCTTAAAAGATCCCAAGTATATAATATTGCAATAGTCTAAGATACTTAAGATCAAAGATTGAACCAGCAGTCAAAAAGAGAACTAGTCAAAATAGCGTCTAATGATACAAAGTTTCCATAAGGTGAAAAAACATTTTTTAACCTGAGAGGTTAGTGTGATCTTCAAAAGTCAAGCTTCAGTCTAAGATGACACCCAGGATTTTGATGGTAGAATTTTTTTTTTTTTTAGTTCAATTATTTTTATTAAGTATTTTAAAGGATACCAGAATCATTTAAAGTACATAGAAACAAAATAAAGCTTTCTGTATATAAAATATATAGATCTATGTTTAAACTGTATAGGAGCAAAGGCTCCAATTATTAAAAATGTATGTAAGGGATATATAAGATAAAGATGAGAGAGAGCAATAAAGAAAAAGGAAAGAAAAATGAAAGAGAGAAGAGAGAAGAAGAAAAGGATAACAGGAGTGTCTAAGAAGATGAGCGTACATAGGAGTCTAAGAATGACCATGGAGATTTGTTGTATTTCAAGTTCATGCAGGTTCGGAATGTAACTCTCTTCTCATATGCATAGGATTCAAATCTATGATACATACTCAGAGAGTTCCACCAAAAGGTATAATCTAATAGCGAGGGTGATTTCCAATTTTTTAGAATGTGCATGAGAGCAGTCACCAACATGGTATCAATGAGTTTAGGTGGACAATTTGATTGTGTGAAACATGGGTGTTGAGAGCGAAGGATTACAATGTCTATAGAGATATCTTCTGAGCAGTTAGTAATAGATTGTATGGTGTTCCAGACATAGGTCCAAAAAGAGCGGACTAGAGTACAATGAAATAACATATGATCAAGAGTTCCTTCCTCTTTCAAACAGTTCCAGCAAACAGAGTCTTGCTTTAAGTTAGCTTTCCACATGCGAAGTGGGGTCCATATTGCCTGCCACATAAGAAAGTACATTGATTGTGATACTCTAGAAGATAAAAGCGGGCGATTTGTTGATGACCAGAAAAGCTCCCAATCAATGTCAGAAAGCGGAGTGGTAAGTATAGTGTCCCAGTGCTTCATAGAGTGAGGTGAAAAAGTGAAGGAGTGATCTCTTAAAATACTGTAGAAGGATGATATCGCCTTGCCTTTTAATAGAGACAGAGAAGACCAGTTGTAAATAGTATTTTTGGAAGTCATATAGTCAAATCGTATATGCAAAGAAGGCAACACTCCAGTGAGAGAACGCCATTGTGAATAAGTAGAAGGAGGCAGCGAGTATGTAGAGCACAGTATATCGAATGGAACTAACGAGTTGAGGGTAGACAATTGATGGACAAACCATATACCTGCCCGCTGCCACCTTTTCCATGATAGAGATTTGTCGTGATTTTGAATTTTGGGATTGTTCCAAAGGGACATGAGTGGACTAACATTAACTGAGATTTCAGTCAATGTATCTATAAGATAAAGAGCATGCTGCGTTGCACCCAATAAAGAGTATCTCTTTAAGTGCCTTGGTATTGACACCGTTAGTAAGCATGAGATGTGTAAAGGCGTACATAAAAAACATTCCATTTCAAACCAGGCAGGAAGATCTTGAGTTGGAAGATTTTGAGTGGAGGAGTTAGTGAGCCAGTAAGCTCCATATTTGGCTAATGAAGCAATATAATAGTGATAGAAATCAGGAAAGTTGAGACCACCGTTGATCTTAGAGGCTTTCAGTTTGGCGAGAGCAATTCGAGGTTTTTTCTTGTTCCAAATGAATTCAGATATTTTCATATTTAGCCAATTAAATAATGATTTCCGGCATAACAGAGGGAGCATAGAAAGGATATAATTAATTTGAGGGGCCAGAGTCATTTTGATGGATGCAATTCTACTCCACCAGGATAAAAAGAGTGGAGTCCATCGAGATGTAGTGTTTAGAACTAGATTTTTGACTTTAGATATATTAAGATCTTGAGCATGAACCGAATCTTTATGTATTAAAATCCCCAAGTATTTCACAGCTTCATGTGACCATGAGAAAGGAAAATGAGCCAAATCTGATGGAAGTATATTATCATTTAGAGGGAAGATCTCTGATTTCTCCCAATTAACAGAGTATCCGGAAAGGAGGGAGTATTGAGTGATAATGTGAATAAGATTGGGAAGGGAGAGTAAAGGGTCTCTCAGAAAAAGTAAAACATCATCAGCATAAGCTGCTAATTTGAAATCTCGATCAGAGGAGGGAATACCTTTAATTGAGGGACTTTGTCGTATACCTGAAAGGAGTGGCTCTAACACTAAATTAAATAGCAATGGTGAGAGAGGACAGCCTTGTCGAGTACCTCTATGGAGGGGAAATTTATTGGATAAAGAATTGTTAATCCTAATACGAGCTGTGGGTTGATGATATAGCGTTTTTATCCAGTTTGTAAAAAACGGGCCAAAATTATACCACTTCAGGACATGGAAAAGGAAAGGCCACTCCACTCGGTCAAAGGCTTTTTCAGCATCAATAGCTAGGCCTATTACAGGGTCTGACATTGTTTTAGCATGAGCGTTAATATAGTGAAATAGGCGCAGGTTGTCTCCTATATATCTTTGTTTAATGAACCCTGTTTGATCTTTATGTATAAGCAATGGGATTATTTTGGTAAGTCTTAATGCAATTAATTTTGCCATTATCTTGTAGTCTAAATTGAGGAGAGAAATGGGGCGAAAGTTTTTAACTAAAGTGTCATCTCTGTCAGGTTTAGGGATTACTACAATGGTGGCCTCGGTGAAATTGAATTGCTTGTCCGGAGTGGAGTGGAGGAAGTCATAATATTTAAGGAGATGAGGAGCTAGTAGGGTGCGAAATTGCTTAAAGAATTCGTTCGTGAAGCCGTCTGGGCCAGGGGCTTTCCCAGCAGGTAAGGAAGATATGGCAGTTTCAATTTCTAATATAGTTATTGGAGAATCAAGTTCCAATTTGATGGTAGAATTAATTGGGTGGTCTGACCCATTTAATCTCAAAGAGGTATTTGTGATCTTGTTACTAGGACTTGCCAAAAATAACTTAGTTTTATCCAAATTCAGTTTTAATTTAAATTGCGTAGTCCATTGCTCTACCTTAGTAAGGACAGATGAGATGAATTGTTCTGTCTCTTGAGCCAGTGAGGTTATGTGAATAATAATTGTAATGTCATCCTCGTATATATATGATTTCACTTTTAAATTGGATAACATATTTCCTAATGGTGCCATATACAGGTAGACATTGGAGAGTGGGGAGCCCTGTGGAACTCCGCAGGGATTACACCAAGCCTGCGAGAGAGTTCCTTTGCTGTAAACCTGGTAAATACGTTTTTTTAAGAACCCGTAAACCAATTTTGTACCTGTCCGGAAATGCCAATGGAGTCAAGGCATCTGAGCAAAATGTCATGATCAACAAGGTAAAAGGCACTGCTCAGGTCGAACTGCAGTACCAGTGCGCTTTTTCCCAGGGAAAACAGATGGAAAAGATGATTAGTCATGGAAGCTAAAATTGTTTGGGTACTATGATTTGTACGAAAACCAGACTGAGTCATGTAGGATGTTGAACTTCTCTAAATATTTCATGAAATCGATGTTAACCAGTCCTTCCATTAGTTTAAGAAAAAAATGGTATGTTGGCAATAGGTCTGTAGTTGGCAGTCAAGGAGACAGACTCCTTAGAATTTTTAATAACAGGAGTCACAAGGATATGACCAAGTTCTGCTAGAAATTTGCTAGTACACATGCAAAAAGAAACTCAATTAAAGAGTTCAGCCTTGAAGGAAATAGGGGCTGATTTCATAATAGTCGGTGGACAGTTATCCAACAGGCAATTGGATTTTACATATTTTGAATATAGCTTGAGGAATTGGTTCCAGTCTGGATTTTCAAAATGATTCCAGATCATATCAACAGCTGAACTTTATTTTCCTAAAGGAATTAAAGTGATTGGTAAATCTAAGTTTGAATTTATAAGAGATGATCTAAAATTATGAATTTTTGTAGCAAAATATTTGGCTAGATTCACAGCCGAAGGTGGAAAATCTGTATTAGAACGTTTATGTAAATCAATATCAAAGAGTTGACTATTCTGAAAAGTTCTTTACTATTTAAAGTAGGAGAATTAATTTTTGAGAGCAATGTTTGCAACGCTTTTCTTTGATCATTCTTTTATATTCTTTAACCTTAAGTCACCAAATGAGTCTGTCCTTATCTTTCCCTGATTTACAACATATTCTTTCCAATTTCCATAATCCTCGCTTTAAAACCATTAAGTCATATCGTACCAGCTGTCTGATATGTGTTGTCTGTTCCTACGTTCTTTCAGAGGTGCAATGTTATGGATACAGTTAAGGAGAACGGTTAATCAGTGGGCTGGGTTGGAGGGCAGAGGAGTAGGGTTAAGGATTGAAAGCTATATCAAAAAGATATGTTTTTAGTCTGCTTTTAAACAAGGGAAGGCTTGATGGACAAACTTGGGTAATTTATTCAAGGCATGGGGGGCAGCTAGATGAAAGGAACAAAGTCTGGAATTAGCAGTGGAGGAGAAGGGTAACGTTAAGAGTGACTCATCTGAGGAACGGAGTTCTCTGGGAGGTGTATAAGGAGATAGAAGCGAGGAGAGATATTGAGGGGCAGCAGAATGAACACACTTCTAGGTCAGCAATAAGATCTTGAACTGTATACAATGGCAGATAGGGAGCCAGTGAAGTGACTTAAGGAGAGGGATGACATGAGCATAGCAAGGTTGGTAGAAGATGAGTCGCTTAGTGCCTGTGTGCAACACATAGCTTGGGTGCACCCATTTAGGCCAGCTAAAACCAGGCCTTAATGTTTGCACCTATATTGTGTGCAGATTGGGCATATTCTACAGCAATGTTCTTCAAATTTTTGACACCTATGGACTGGCAGAAATAAAATAATTTTTCTGTGGACCGGCACAGGTCCATGGACTGGCGTTGAAGAACACTGGGCTAAGTTGTGGGCCAGACCTCGCCCATCTCCGCCCAATTTCCGTTTCAGACCCCACCCCATAATAGTACTAATTGTAACACCATTTTTTCCATTCAATTTTCATATATACACATACACAATATAATCTTATCAACAACACATTATGGTTAACCACAAAATTTAACTATACAAATCTAATCTAATCTAATTTCCATCTTATATACCGGATCATTCCAGTAAGGACTTGAGTCAGTTAACAAAGATTTAAAAGAATATAATATAAAACAATAAAGAAGGTAATAAAAAAATATTCAATAAATTAGATCAATCCTCAGTTAAGAATCTCTGAAAGAGATAAGTTTTCAGATTTTTCCTAAAAAGTGATAGAGATAATGACACTGCATGCTTCTCAACATTCATTCCTACCAGAACACAGATAACCCTATGCAAATATTAGACCAAAAACTAAAAGTACTAAATATAAACAAAAGAAACGCTAAGATTCAAGACTCTGTATGCAGTACAACCCCAGAGAAAACGAATCAAATGCATTTCTTCCTGAACAGTACAAAATACAGACAGCAGATGTAAATTCTCAAAATTGACACAATTCAATCAATAAATTTAAAAGTAAAGTCATTCCCCCTACCTTTTCTGTCTCCCTCCCTGCATACCTTCTAATCTGCTCCTGCCTGGCCATTTTATGCCGCCCCCGGTGTTATCTTCGGGCCGGTTTCCTCTTCCTCAGTGCCGCAATGCACAAAGACGCAGGCAGCGGCTCCTTGCGCACGTTCCGTACATCATCTGGAAGCCTTCTCTCTGACGTTGCGACGTCAGAGAAAAGGCTTCTGGTTCAGGCGCAGGACATGCATAGGAGCCACTGCCCGTGGCTTTGTGCCCTGCAGCACTGAGGAAGAGGGAGCCGGCCTAAGGATTACGCCGCATCGATTACACCACGGACTGGCTATTGAAAAACACTGTCTCGGGTTCGATGCACATGCCGGCTCTACAGATTGGCAGGAAATTTCTGCGTACTGGCATCCGTCCGCAGACCGGTAGTTGAAGAACACTGTGGTACAGCATAATAATGTGCATAACTTTTATGAATGCTTGCAATCTCCCCCTAGCCATGCTGCTTTTTAATTTCACAAACTGCAACTGTGGCATACTTTTTGTAGAATCACTTTTTCCTAACTGTGTGCATAAATTTTAATTAGTGACAATTAACATCATTTATCAGGTATTAAATGCCAATTATCAGCGCTGATTAGGCCAATTAATTAAGTTGTGTGTACAAATCAGCTGTGCACAATGATTAGGGTAGGGTAGAATAGGGTTTTGGGGGGTTTCGTGGGTGCATATTTCCCACCATAAATACTGTATAATGGTTAGGTTAGAGTGGCTTATGGGTTTGGGTCCACCTCTCTATGGTTCACTAGCCCACCCACTAGGCTACCTAAGACAGCTGTGTCCCCATACCAGATGCTGCTGTTTTAGAGACAGGTATGTACCTTTCTGTTCTCATTTTTGTGTGGTGGAAGGGGGTCAGTAAGCACTGGGGAAATGTGGGAGTGGTCCTCTGGTAAGATTGGGCACCTTTTGACCCTTAGACCCTTCTAAAACAGGTCGAGTTCCAAACGTATAAGTTCCATCCAGGATGTCTTGCAAATTCTTTGATTATCGTTGCAAAACGTCCATGTCTAACCCGCCCTTGACACTGCCCAAAGCACATCTATAACCCGCCTCCACTATGCCCATCTCATGCTCTGAACATGCAGAGACTGGAATACCTTGCTAGACATGCAAAAAGACAATTTTGATTATTGACCTCTGGCAATTAGAAGTCCAAGTGCTGATTCAAGATGCTTTATGGATGTTTATGTTTTTTCATTATGGGCCCGTGTGTGATCCTGTATATGTATGCATATATACCGTATATGCATTAAAAAAACTGTGCAGCTTTATAGAAACATTATGAAATAATGTTAGGACCCCATTATAAAATTACCGCTCTCATGTACTAAACAGGAAAAGCTTGTGAATTATTCCATTTAAGGCACAAGTTGGAAAAAATCCGCTCACTGCATATTCATACTTGTCAAACCTGAATCCCTTCTGTTGAATGATTCTTTCCTTTTCTCTCTTTGTATATATTTTCTAATGCAGGTTGTCTGGGATGCATGTTCCTCCTCCGGTTATCAGCAACAAGAACTGGCTCAGGCTTCGTTTTGTGTCAGATAGTAACCACAGATACCGTGGATTCAGTGCTCAGTACCAAGGTATATGTTACTAATTGTAATAGATTTTGTGATTTACTGCACTTCACAATATGAGAGGTTATCATACTCTGTTACAAATCTGTTGAGAGGAATATTCTTATCTGTTATAAATGGATCATTAAAATGTTCATTTTGCCCATATTCTTTCCCCCCCCTTTAGTGAAAAAATGTCTATCTGGTTTTGAAACTTAGCATGGTGGCTGCTTGTTAGCTGCATATAGTACTGTTCGGTGCTATATGCAAATTAATATGAGAGGTATGAAAATATTTCCATCATTGTGCCATTAGTGCTTTATGTTTGCATGTCCACCATTTAGTACAGAAATACTATTTCACAAAATGGAATTTTTATATTATACTCCCTCCATTTCTTTTTATATTCTCAATAGTTTTATCATTTTTATTAGACTTTTTAATTCCTATTCTCTGAAGAATAATTTTAAACAAGCAATAGGAAAGCTGTCAGAAACACTGATTTGTTGGTAATTCCATATTTTAGAAAATAACCATTACAATAATGAAGTAGTACTAAAAATGTAGTTTCTGCAATGTTTGGTAATTATGTGCTGTTTTATTAACTGTTATGGTAGGCACTGTATTGCATTTCTACATCTGTAGTAAATTGACCAGTCTATGGAAAACTGTAGTTTGCCTGATTGGTTGCATTCCTCTATTAACTACCTATAGCATTGTTATAGCTGGTTTGTTATTTTATCTGTAACTTAGCATTCAGTATGCAGTTGCTTGTAGTCTACAACATGCTAGTAGCTAAAATAAAAAACCTTTACCAGTGATTACAGTATATTATTTCTGCCTTTCTGAGCAAAATTAATGTCTGATTCAACATTCCAAAAGTTTAGTTTTGCATAGGAACATTGCATTCATTAGTAATGACTAATATTTTGTTAAAATTTAGCTATTATTAAAATTATTATTATACTTAAAAGGGTATAATAATAATAAAAAGTCTAAGTCCCCTTTTGGCCTAAGTTAGTAGATGCTGAAGTTGGCAGCAGGGAAATGTCCATTCTAAAAACAAAATCCAAATTGAGTTTTTTGGGGAGAACGGCCTACCTGCACGTTCAGCAATCTACTGGCCTAGACTGCCACTACGTCTATCCCTACACCACATTCCCAACTAAAAAATTGCCCAAGTCCCAAACACCCAAACCCAGACCTTTTAGGCGAAAGAGGGGCCAGTCCTTCGCCTAAAAGCTGGATTCTGTAACCGATATCTGTCAAAAACAACACCGGTTACAGAATTCCCCCCCCCCCCCCCACACACACACAATGATCGCGGCAGGAGAGATGCCTAATCTCTCCTGCCACGATTGCGATCCTCCCCCTGAACTGCCGTGAATCGCGGCAGGAGAGATGCCCAATCCCCCCCCACGACTACCAACAGGAGGGATCCTAAGCCCTTCTGCCGGCACCCCAACCACCCCTGGAATACCAGCAAGAGGGTGCCCAAGCCCTCCTGCCAGAAAGCGAACCCATCCCCCCAGAACCAGCAGGAGGGATCCCAAGCCCTCCTGCTGGAAGGTGAACACCCCCCTGCGAGCCCCCACCCCCAAACAACCTGTCCTCCACCCAGACCCCCTCCCCACTACCCCTGACCCCATATACACTAACCTTAAGGTTTGCCGGCCGGATCCACCATCCTTGGAATGGCGGGCCTACCCCTTCCCAGTGCATTGTGGGATGCACCGGGGAGGGCCTCCTATGGGTGGGGCCTTAGGCACATGGGCCAACCCATCCCATTGTTCAGAGACTCGTATGATATCTTCAAACAAATTTAGAATACTTGGATGAAGTGATTTGCACAAGTAATTGATCCTTCCAGGAAAGGCTCCTGAGGCAGGCCATATCAGCCGAAACACGTGCGTGTTGAGCCACCGCACATACTTTTACATTTTATGAATAAACCACACACCAACATTACTACGTATCTCCACTGTGGTTTGTTCGTGTCTACTTGGATTGTGGAGATCTTTCTCCTGGTTTGTTTGACCAAAAAATGTGAGCCCACCAAAAAACCCCAATACCCTACTGTACTGGCATATAAATAAAAATGATAATAACAATTTATTTTTTTTATATACCTTCAAAGCCATAATAGTTCGAGGCGGTTTACAATAAGAGGTGCTGGACAATCAGTGAATTGTTTACTTTACAAAGTCATCAAATATAAGGTACAGGATGGGAGTAGTGAAACAATATATAGGTGGCACCTGCAGCCAAAAGGGCTATTGGGGTGGTAGACAGGTGAATATACTGTGTTTCCCTGAAAATAAGACACTGTCTTACATTAATTTTGGGTCCAAAAAATGCCCTAGGGCTTATTTTCAGGAGATATGTAATTTTTCCATGAACAACAATCTACATTTATTCTTGAACAAAATTTACATTTATTCAAACACAGTCATGTTTTCTTCTGGAACATCATCGTAACTCTCCAAACATCAAATTACATAATGAATTTCTTGTGACTCCATTTCCTTTACAACCATTGGCCCCAATCTCTCATGTCTAGCAATAGAGCTTTCCTTAAATGAGCACCTCTTGTCTGTGTAGCCTGCTCGTAGTGCATTGGTAACACAACTGTCAGTGATTTTATCCCATGAATTCTTTACCCATTTCACAGCCTCTTACAGTCTAGGCTTCACAAAGTTTCCACACTGATTTCTCTCCATTCTATTTTCAATGTAGTCATTAATTTCCATGCACAAATGGTCCTTGAATGGCTTGTTTATTGCAATATCAAGAGTCTGGAGATAGCCAGTCATTCCTGCAGGAATCATTATTTGATTTATTCTTCTCTCTTGAAGGAAGTTCTTCATGTCTTTAGTGCGGTGTGGGCTGGCTGAATCCCAGACTAGCAGACCTCTTTGGCTGCCTCGCAACATTAAATTGACCCACTTCCTTATAACTGCTTGTGTGTACCAGGCTTTTTCCAGTTTCAAGAACATTAAATGCCTGAAACATGTTCAATCTTATCCTTCTTGCCCTTAGCGATGATTAGAGGTTGGACTTTATTTCCATCCAGACGAATTGGCAAAATATAGGTAACATGTGCACTTTTATAACCAGTGGAGGGAATGTAGATTGAGGAGGCACCCCGCTCATCAATTGTCATTTGAGTTCCTTGGCCCATAAACACTGCAGTTTCATCCATAGCAATCATGTTGGAAAGTTGGTATTTAGAAAAGTCAATGCCATCAACAAAGGACTTGAATGCAAGTGCACGTTTAATAACTTCAGCATCTTCCAGTTTAAATATTGTTGTCGATCTTCTTAGAGACAGTTCATATCGCTGAAGAAAACCATCCAGCCAGTGTTGTGATGCTTTGAATTGTTCTGGGGATATTTTTAACAGTGGTGCCATTATAAGGGCAAATGCTTGAATATCAGCCCTGCACACAACCAAAGCCTTTGTTCTCCTGTTAGCAACCCATTCACAGATCATGTCTTCCAGCTCAGGAAATAATGGTTTCCAACCTCATCCACAATTGCGCTTCTTAGCATTTCCCTTGTACACCTGTTGACTGAGGTTATCATACTCTGCTTGCCATTTGCTTCAAAGGATGCCTCCCAAAGCTATGAGATACCACTTCAAGTGCTTTAATTTACAGTGGGAGACTATGGAGCCCAAGTCCTCCTGGGGAGTCTTCTTGGGGGGGGGGGGGTATGCAGAGTTTATTGCTCTCTGGTGCCCTACACCTGAAGATGCTGCAGTAGAGATGACTGAGAGCAAGTTGTGTCAACGCTACAGAGGCAGCAGATTGAAGTGGAGCTGCACTGGCAGTGGATTCTAGGACCTTGACGCAACCACCAGGAGCCCAAGTTTCTGGCCGTGCTGCAGCTGCTGTAATTGCATATCCCATTCCCTGGGTGGAGACAACAATCAGGACAAAGGCACAGGTTGGAACAACGTACAGCAGCCACAAGGAAGCTTCATGCAGCTGCTGCAGCTGATGTAATTGCTTGTCCCACTACCTGTCGGCTGTGGAGACCACCGGGACAAATGGGACAAAGAAACAAGTTGTAAGGACGCACAGCAGCTGCAAGGAAGCTTCTGTGTGGCTGCCACAGCTGATAAAATTGCTTTTCCCGCTCCCTGTTGGCAGCGGAGACAACATCCAGGAAACAGGCGCAGGTTGGAAGGATGTTTAGCAGCTGCAGGGAGGCTTCCAGCCTTTGCCGTCAGTATGGTGGGCGGAGGCAAAGTCACGCTGCTGCATAAATAGGGCTTATTTTTGGAGTAGGGCTTATATAAGGACCTACCCCAAAAATCATGCTAGGGCTTTTTTTCGGGGAAACATGGTAGTAGGTTTTGGGGGGCTCAACCTGACCTGCAAGGTAGTTGAGTTGAGATGTTTATGTGGCACCCTTTTTGTGAGGTTCACAGCAGTGCCCTGTAAGGTGCACCACTACTCTGTTGCTATTTCTGGGTGGCAATTCCATCACTTTGCTGACAATTTTTTGGATGAGAATGTGGTATAAAGATAGATGACTTGGCAGTCTGGATGATCAAACAGCTGGACGTATAATTAGACAATTCTCGAAAAAAAAATATTTTGGACATATTTTTCGAGAATGGATTTTGGACGCTGCTGACTTTAGGTGATTAGCACTCTAAGCCCAAAATGGACTTAGACCTTTTTTGAAAATTATTATTATGCTGCTCCACGCATCTGGCTAAAGATAATTTACTCCAGTGGTATCAGACAAATATTTGTTTGTGTTATATGTTGTGTATCATTTATTTAGATTATTATCCACATTGCACAAATAAGATGTCACATATAATGTTTGTGAATTTTAATCTTCATGATCTAAGATTGGGAATTGATAAGGTAGCGCTTGAAAATGTCTGGAAATGGTGGAAGAAAATTCTGAAAGGGCATTATATTGATATATTTTCCTTGTTGGAACGTGAGCAAGACAGTAGTGGTCTTAAGAAAGGAGGCGAGCAACAGCAGTCTGGGTCCCAGAAGAAAGTTTGGATTTCACAGAAAATTTTGAATTGGATTTTGGCATTTAATATTTCTGCTAATATTCTTGGGACGGCTCGGCCAGATTTGTATCCTGGGTTAATGAAGCATATAGACTTGATATTGAGGGTGTATCATACTCAGGGGGGATGGGCTTGGCTGAACAATGATGAGAAGTTTAGGAATAGTTTGGTTAAGGATAAAACTGATATTTGGGGGTTTAGGAATGCAGATTTGTGGTTGGCGAAGATGACAGCTGCATGTCAGTTGTTTTTCGCTGGGGGGACCTCCTCAAGGGTGCTTGAGCCAGTGTATGTTTTTTGGGGGGAGCAGGTTTCAATGGGGGAAAAGGTTGGGTACTTGGGGGATGGGAAGATTTTCTCAGGGTAGGCAGGGTAGTGGACAATTCTCTGTCTGCTTCTAATTCAATGCTGGACGGTGTGACCAGTCTGGTTGTAAATGTGAGAGCCTCACCCAGCGGCACAGTGTTTTGGTAGTTGGTAGGGAACAATTTGCTTGACCATTTTGGCAAGGAGAGGTGGGAGTTCTTGAGTAAAGCTCCATCCCCTATTATGGTAGAGGCTCTGACTGTTTTTTTTTTAATCTTTGCATCCACATAAATGGGGGAGGCAGAATTATTGTGGCAAGGGTTTAATCACAGGTTTAGGATTCCATTTCAAGTTCTATTGTTGTCTCATAAGATTGATGCATCTGTATCTGTGCACAGGGTGGTTCTAGGGACAAATTGGGGGGAAAAATTCATTTGGGTAGGATTGCTGGCCGGTTTGCTGTTCCACCAGTACCAAATTTGGTTGTTTCTTCGCAGGGTGTGATACCCAAAAAGGAGCTGGGTAAGTTTAGAATAATCCATAATCTTTCTTACCCAACTGGTTGCAGTGTCAATTACTTTATTGCCCTGGTGCATTATACTTCTTTTGACAGAAAGGTGGAATGTTACGGAATTTGGGTGCTGGTGCTTTGCTGGCAAAAGCTAACATAGAATTGGCTTTTTATTTACTGCCAGTGCACCCCTTATCTTTCCACTTGTTAGGGTTTAAGTTTGAGTGTCACTTTTATGTTGATTTTTGTTGCCCATGGGTTGCTCTATATCCTGCTCTTACTTTGAAACATTTTCTACCTTTGTTCATTGAGCAGAGGGCTGGACTGTCATCAGTAGCCCATTATTTGAATGGTTTTCTGTTTGGGAGCAGGGCTGGCTCAGGGGACTGTGAACATTTACTGGCTGTTCTTAAGTGTGGCACAAGACTTGGATATCCCATTGGCTTTGGATAAGTGTGCTGATCCATGAACCAACCTGGTATTTTGGGGAGTAGAACTGAGTGAGGTGGTGAAAGGAATTATATGTGGCTATTGAGCGTGGTCTGGGTCAGGGGAAGCTGACAGTGCAGGAGATTTTCTTGGTAGGGCAGTTTAATTTTGCAGCCTGAATGATCCCCCTGGGGCACATATTCTCTCTATGGTTGGCATTACTGATCAGGGGTAAATGTAAGCCTTATTATAAGGCATGTGCTTCCAAAAGAGTGTGGAAGGATCTTGCTTTGTGGCGATCATTCCTTCAGGATTTCAATGGTGTGAGAGTTTGGCCTCTGTGTCTTCCTTGGATCTGTGACATTTTACCAATGTATCAAAGAGCCAAGGCTTTGGCATTTATTTTCAAGGGAGTTGGTGTGCAAGAATGTGATTTTTCTGAAGCGCTCTCCGGTGAGGGTAGCCCTTCATTTCATGGAGGGTAGCTTTTGGAATAGAAGGCTAGTGCTCTTTTTGGAGAACTGGGCCTTAGTGCAGGCAGTGAATTGGCAATTGCTACGATTAATGACAATGTGTTGTTTGAATCTAAATTTATATTTGCAAGTGAGGGATGTGCTTGGCCCGAATAACGGGATTGCTGATGCTTTGTCTAGTTTTCAGTGGTGGTGTTTCCAGGCTTTGGTGCACAATGCAGAGGACTTCCTGACAGTGATGCCAGCAGAATTGTGGGATGACATGTGGAAGTATTTGAAAAATTATTGAAGCATTCATTGGTGCAGAATACCTGGTAATGCTATGCATTTGGGTGGTGTCATTTTGAAGAGTTATGTCATGGAGGGAGTGTGAATGTCTTGCTTCCTGTTGAAGATAATTGGGTCCTGGAGTTTGTATTGGAGGCATGGACTTTGCAATGGTCATTGAGTACAGTGATGCAATCTCTGACAGCTATAGCATTTGTTTCTATGCTGTGCAGTTTCCATGTCCCAACTTCGACTCGGTGCTTGGTGTGTTTACCAATTTTATGTATTTTGTTTTGTTCCTTAATGTGAGCTTTGGGACATGTGTTCTTCTCCATATGAAATGGTGCTTTTCTCTGTAGCATTTGTGGTGGCTTTCTTTGGGGTGCTGCAGGTGGGGAAACTAGTTGCCCCATCCAAACAAGCAGTGGGAACCGTGGGTGGGTTGTTGGAGGATGTGATCAATTGTGAAAAGGGGCATGGATGAGGTTGCATCGAGTGGATGAGCTTCATCTTGCCCTATTGTTTGGGCTCACTGTTATATGGGTTTGACGCCTCCCTGTGGGTTGTATTGGATGATTCATAGGGTCTCCTGTGATTCATTACCAATCTGCAGCAGTTTTCAAAGCAGCCTTGGTACCCACATTATGGTACCTATTCGTTTCTGATTGGGGTGGCTTCTGTAGCTGCTTCAAAGGGTGGTTCCAGTGGCTTCCAGAAGCTATCATTGTTATGTACAAACACTGTATGATTACTTATGTGCTTTCTTTATAATGGCTATTCTGTGTTCCATTCCTCTGGAATTTTGTATATGGCTGTGTGGACAGCCCTAAATCTTTTTGGCTGGCAAGCATGTGGCTTAGTCACGCTGGGGTTTGAATCTTGGATTGGCTCATTTGGGAGTCTCCATTCACTAGGCTTGTATTACCCGGATGAAGTGTATTTGTATGATATAGGGTTAGATCTAATTTTGAGAACCCTAAAGGATTTGTTGCAGTCTTTGGCAGAGGGCTTGTTGGCCTTGGCTGGTGTGGAGTTGTGATAAGCTTTTGCTATCACTGCTTTGGCAGAACAAGAGATAGGAGTTAGGTGGCCAATTGGATAGGAGATACAATAATTGGAATAAATTAATTGATTGGGATGGTGAGACGAGGTTTTAGCATCATCACAAGGCTTGCTGCATGTTTGGGATGTATTTATTAATGATGATTGAAAGTCGAGGTTCAAGGGAGAGGCTAGGTTCTCACCAACTAGCCATTGGGAACAAAGATTTAGTTATTATGGTTGTCTGGTCTGGGGTTTACATCTTCGGCCAATTTTCTGCCAACTAAAGTGTTGAGTAGTTATTTAGTTGTGAATTTGGAATGATGCTGTGTGAGTGCCAAGGTTTATGAAGACCCCCAGAGTTAGCAGGACGATAGTTAATTTTGGCAGAGCTGCATCAACAGCAATTAGGTGGAGATGGGGGGAGGGAAGGTAATGGGTGAAGGGCTGGAGGTTGAAGTTAAGAGAACAGAGCATAATGGTATGGTTGGTGAGAGATGTGATTGGAAGGATGAGGGGTCAATTGTTGCTGGACAGACAGGGCTTAGGTTGAAGAAGGAAGCTGATTGGCTTTGGGAGCAATGGAACAGGTGGTGTTGCTGAGGGAATTTGATTGGCCAAAGTTGTGGTTTGGGCGGTGGGTGAGGAAAAGTTGTTTAAGGTTTGGGAAGTTTTCCCTACCTCCTGCCCTGGGGATGGGGAGTGCTTAGGTTTATGTTGTTAGGGGTTGTGGGGTTTAGGGGGATATAGGGTAATCAGGATGTTGTTTTTTATAGGGCGGGGGACAGTTGAGGGAAGACTTTGTTGGTTACAGATGGTGGGGCAAGGGATAGGAGCCAGGTGGCCAATTGGATAGGGGATATGGTAATTGGAATAAATTGATTGGGATCTTGAAAAACTTGTTTGTGATACTGCCTTGAGTCAAAGTGAGGTCTTAGCATCACTGCAAGGCTCACAGTTTGGAATGCATTTATTGATGATATGGAAAAGTTGAGGTCTGAGGGAAGGGCTAGGTTATTACCAACTAACCATTGGGAATAATAATAATAATAATAACAGTTTATATACCGCAATACCGTTAAGTTCTATGCGGTTTACAAAAGATTATTGGAGTACAAGTTGAGTTGACGTACAAGTTGAATTAACTTAAGGGATGTGGGGAACAATGGGGAGAAAGGACAAGGGAGGGGAAAGAGGGAAGTGGGTTAACTGTCTAGGTATTTCAGGAATAGGTGGGTTTTGAGGCGTTTTCTGAATACCTCATAAGTGGTGGGCAATAGGAGTTGTTCTAGGTCTTTACCCCATAGAGCAGCCTGATGTGAGAGAAGATGCTCATGGTGTTTTTTTAGTTTGCATCCTCAAACCGGGGGAGAAATGAAGTGCGAGTGGGAACTTCTCTTGTGTTTGTTGGCTGAGAAGGAGAATAGGTCAGTGATGTATTTAGGGGTTAGACCGTAGAAAACTTTAAAACAGAGGCAAGCAAACTTAAACTTTACACGAGCTTCCATCGGCAACCAGTGTAGCTGTTTGAAGTATGGCGTCACGTGATCAAACTATTGAATTATTATGGCTGTGTGGTTTGGGATTAACATTTATGTTTGTTTTATGTTTTTATTTATTTGTATTTCGCCTTTCCCAAAGTGGGTCACAGCAAAATACATTCACAGTCCAAACACATACAAAACAATCTCAATAATCACTATACATACAGAATAATGATATGAAACTTAATAAAATCTCAAAAAAGGCATCCTAAAATATAATTCAACTCCCGTATTTCATCTTAAAGAAAAGATGTCTTTTTTAACAATTTTTTAAAGCTACATAAACTTGTCTGCTGACATATGTGTCGAGGAAGATTATTCCACTTTTAATAATAATAATAATAATAATAATAATAACAGTTTATATGCTGCTGTGAAGTTCTCTGCGGTTTACAATGATTAAAAAATGTTACAGATTGAGTAGTACTAACAGAGATAAAGTTTAGCGGTCAGTTATAGTGGGGAAAGATTGTGCAGTGCAGCTGCCTACGTACTTTAGGAACAGATATGTTTTTAGGTGTTTCCTAAATTCCCCATAAGTATTCGCAAGCATGAGTAATTGTTTCAGATCTTTACCTCATAATTCTGCCTTAAATTTACATCCTCTAACTGGTGGGGAAACAAAATTCAAGTTTGAGCTTCTCATATATTGATTGATTGAGAAAGAGAAAAGGTCAGTTATATATTTGAGGGCTAGGCCGAAAAGTACCTTAAAGCAGAAACATCCAAACTTAAACTACACCCGTGCCTCCATCGGTAGCCAGTGCAGGAGTTGGGGACCTACTGTACTATACCAGAAAACATGCTGACTCTAGACACTTTCAACCTCAGCTGTTTCACTGTCGGAATGCATAGATCAGCATGAGTCACAGAACTGAGTGTGCGCTGCGGCTCATATGCCTGATTATGTATGCAGAAATACACCATGTTGTTAATAAAGATCAATTGATGGTTGAATTTGTTAATGAAGGAGATGCGGCCAATTTTCTTCCAACTAAAGTGTTGAGTAGTTATTTAGTTGTGAGTTTGGAATGATGCTGTGCAAGGTTATGCCCCTAGTGTTCCACTAATAGTACCACTGTTGATTTCCCCCCCCCCCCCCCACATTTTTGCAGTTTCTATTTGCAAATCTCAGTATTTAGTGACCTTTTCAAATTCTTTATCTTCCACAGTACTGTCTCTCACAATGGCTATATCAATAAACCAAATACAATTTTCAATGACAGTAATTTTTGCTTTGTTATTTCAGTAACATTATCCATATTTTCATGTTTTCAGTAGGTTCTTAGGAATCCCTTTTTTTTTTTTTTTGCCCACTCAGTCATGTCTGGTTTTATACTTGGTATGAGTAAGTTTGCTGCATCCAGTTATTACAGCATTATTATTGTATTTTAGTATAACTTACCAGATGCTGTTGCCTTGGTATAGCACTCTAAATGTCAAGTCCTTCCCAAGAATCTAGGATTTTCAGAGGTATCGTCACAGAGTGTGAGCAGTTCCAAGCAGTTCAACCTTTGACCACTAAGTGCTAAACATTGACACAACTGCATAATTGCTAACTCTTCCCACAGATATCCTTCAAAATGGCTGTCTTTGAGTTTAGTGGTCTTTGGTGATACCACTGAATATCAGCAAACAGTCTTGAACAAGGGATTGAACTGGCCAGGAGCCATGTCTGGCCAGTCAAATCACTTTGAACATCAAACCGTTAAGATTACATGCAAATGATACTTTTGGTTAGGGTTACCAGAGGACATGTCTGGGTGCCTGGATGAACTTTCCAAACCCGCAGTTTGGGTTTTGGAAATCCCCGTCACGACTGGATTTCCAAAACATGCGCAGATAACATCACACACATCCACGTATGCTCGGAGGCCCTCCAGACCTGGTGGGAAAGAAGAGACAAAGCTTTATGGAAGCAGGGCTGGGGGTAGAACAGGGCAGGGTTTGGGGTAGAACGGAGTGGGGTTTGGATCAGAACTGGCTGGGGCTAGGGGTGGAATGAGGCGGGGCCATGCATCTGAGATTTTATAGCTTCAGATATGGCAACCCTTCTTTTGGTTGACATTCCTGGGTGGTGAATTAGGGCTTCTGTAAAGGTGAAATATAATTATGTGTGTGCTGACATTGAAAATCACAGCACCTGCAGAACTGCTGCCTTCTCCCAAACACTACCTCATGTACCACCACCGACCTGCCCCTCTTTTTTTTTTAATGAGAAGCCAGAAACAATATTCAGCGACACTGCCTAGATTAATGCTGCTGAATACTGCTGTATTTGATGATGTATTCACTCTGCTTTGATGTTTTCCAAGAAGGATATTTGTGTTAGTTTTGCTTATTTGGTATTGGAGGTGTGCTGGGAGACCTGTAAAACGACTGTAGAGGAATCCAGGAAATAGAAAGCAGGCACATTAAAACAGCATTATTCGCATAGTGCCAAGCAGCCAGGGCAGGGGTAGGCAATTCCAGTCCTAGAGAGTTAGAGCCAGGTCAGGTTTTCAGAATTTCTACAATGAATATGTATGAGATGGATTTGCATGCACTGGCTCCTTGAGATGTAAATCTATCTCATGCATATTTATTGTGGATATCCTGAAAACCTGACATGATTCCGGCTCTCATGGACCGGAATTGCCTACTCCTGAGCCAGGGTGTCGGTTCTTTATGGGGAGGAAGTTCTTTAGTTAACAAATAACTGCTTTGTGCTATCAGGGATCTCAAAGTTCCTCCTCGAGGGCCGCAATCCAGTCGGGTTTTCAGGATTTCCCCAATGAATATGCATGAGATCTATGTGCATGCACTGCTTTCAATGCATATTTATTGGGGAAATCCTGAAACCCCGACTGGATTGCGGCCCTCAAGGAGGGACTTTGAGATCCCTGTGCTAGATAGTCTCTAATTTTCCATTGCACAGTTATCACTATTGTTATATGAAGTGCAGTATCATTTCCTTCCTGGGATAAGTTCTGACTGTCTACAGCAGTGGTTCCCAATCCTGTCCTGGGGGACCCCCAGCCAGTCGGGTTTTCAAGATATCCCCAATGAATATGCATGAGAGAGATTTGCATATCTGTCACTTCCATTATATGCAAATCTCTCTCATGCATATTCATTAGGGATATCGTGAAAATCCAACTAGCTGGGGGGTCCCCCAGGACAGGGTTAGGAACCACTGGTCTACAGCAACACATTGTGCAGTTGTGTAGCTACTTAGTGATTTTAAAACACTCATCACTGTGGCAGTAGAACAAAGCCTGCAGTTGCAGTAATGGCTGTATAATTGTTCTTTTTATGGCAAAGATCCATATTTTTTTTCAATATAATAGGTTATATGTAGGCAAGAGCAAAAAAATGGGAAAAAGCACATAAGGAAAAAATATGTCCAGATCCCTCCCCAATTTAGTTATCCGTCACTTTTTTGTGTGTTTTGAGGCAGATGGTGTGCAAAATTCCGTTCAATATCTTAGACTTTTTTTTTTTTTAAGAGCCATAGAGCAGCCTTAGCGGCGCACAGCAGTTAAAACTGTTTTATAACCATCTTTGCCAGCAGTTTCATCTTTTCAGTTCTTTAATTGGGTGTTTTCTTTATGGCATGTGAAGCTCTGCGGAGAGCCATATATAATTCTCTTCACCCATCACCCATGTAATTGTAAGCTACATCAGCAGCAGAAATGTCAAGGCTACAGCTTCTGTGGCAGCAGCAGGAAAATCATTGTCACGTATGTCAAGTTGTTGAAGGGCTGAAAGAAAGAATGACACTGTTTCACCAAGAATTTCTGGCAGCTCAGATTCTTTCTGTGACATGCTTGGACTTGTGTAACTGCCTGAAGGTGATTTGAACACTATAATAATAAGGGCTGGAAAAGGTTGCAGATTGAAATATACCTTTGGAAAAGACTGTCTAAGAAGGTAGTCAGAAAGTGTGAATAATTTAAAAAGTACATTTAGTTATACATGATATAAAGCCAGTGGATATGTGTTTGTTTGGTTTTCTCCCTAGGCACTCAAATAAATACCCTTATTGAACGTGTTTGCATTTTGCAAATTAAAATGAATTAATGACTTTCTCTTTCCAATTTCTTTTTTATCAAAGATTATTAAGTAATATTCCAGGCTTAGAAATGAGAACACAAAGAAAGGGGATCAAGGTTTGTAACTCTATGCGTGTTTTGCAAATGTGGCAAGATCTGAACCAGTGTAACAAAATAAAAACCTCTATTTGTTTCAGTAGTCCATTCATCATTCCTCATACTACTACAGGGGTGTCAAAGTCCCTCCTCGAGGGTCGCAATCCAGTCGGGTTTTCAGGATTTCCCCAATGAATATGCATGAGATCTATTAGCATACCATGAAAGCAGTGCATGCAAATAGATATCATGCATATTCATTGGGGAAATCCTGACAACCCGACTGGATTGCGGCCCTCGAGGAGGGACTTTGACACACCTGTACTACTATGACCTCCAAACTTTCCTTACATTCTGCGACCATCTGGGCCCCTGCTTAACACCAGAAAGGGGTCCTCCCCAGGTATGACTGTACCTAATCATTCCATTATTTCCTTGAGTTTTCCAGTGATGACTGACTTTAGTGCTCATTTCTTAAAACAAACAAACAACAACAAAAAAAATCAAAAAAGTGGCATAAAGGGGCAGATAGATGTTTTTCTTGCCAAACCCTTCCCAAGTAGCTATTTTCTAAATGAATTTCTATGCTATTCATCCACGGTTCGTCTAAATCTCAATGGGGTGTGTTAGAGGTGTAGTATAGGCTTATGAATTGAACATTTTATGCCATAATCGAACATTTAAGAATACATCCAGGACACTGTTTGGATGTCTCGGGCTAGATCTGTTTTTAACAAAGAATAAATGCCAAAAAGGTGCCCAAACTGACCATATGATCACTGGGGGAATGTAAGAATGACCTCCTACACACACATACACTTCCCCAGAGGTCACTGACCCCCTCCCACCCCCCACTCCCCTCAAGAATAATAATGAAACAGTACATAGCTGCCTGTATGAGAGCCTCTGATCTTATGGCCAGTCCTCCTAGAGTAGCCTGGCACTGTAGTGAACCATAGAGATGGGGACTCAGGCCCATATTCCACTCTAACCATTACGCATATAGTGGAGTTTATGAACCTTCCAAACCCCATTCAAATTTACTGTACCCACATATAGGTGCACCTGCAGGTATAATGGTTACTTTTGTGGTGTACAGTTGGGTATGTTTTGGAGGGCTCACCATACAATATGATGAGGCTATGGTGAGATGTGTACCTGGAACTTTTTAATGTGAGGTTTACTGCAGTGCCCCCTAGGGTGCTCCACTGCTCTGCTGGGATGAATATATGGCCAGTCTACTAAGAATACTGGCCCCTCCTACATCCTAACGGCTTTTTCTGTACAGGTTATACGAGCAATTTGGTTTACGAGCATACTTCTGAAATGAACTTTGCTCGTAAACCAAGGTTCCACTGTATGTATGTATATATATATATAGTTTCCTCCTATTGGTTTTTAAAGTATCTCCCTGTAACTTCATCGAGTGTTCCCTAGTTTTTGTACCATTCAGGATTTTGTAGACTTCATAAGAACATAAGATTTACCACTGCTGGATCAGACCAGTGGACCATCATGCCCAGCAGTCCGCTCACACAGTACCTCAGCCATCTCTTTTCCAAGCTGCAGAGCCCTATCCTCTTTAGCCTTTCCTCATGTGAGAGGAGTTTAATTCCCTTTATCATCTTGGTTGCTCTTCTTTTAACCTTTTCTAATTCTGCTATATCTTTTTTTCTTTTTTTTGATAAAGGAACTAGAATTGAACACAATACTCAAAGTAAGGTTGTACCATGGAGTGATACAGAGGCATTATATAACATTCTTAGTTGGATTTACCATCACTTTTCTAATAATTCCTAGTGTCTTGTTTGGTTTTTTGGCCTCCACCACACAATTAATGAGAGTTTGAGGAACACCTGCCAGGGGATGATATACCAAATGCCTACAGTCTTGATGCCATCCCCCTGGTCCAATGGATACAATATTGGTAACATTACAACATTTTTTTTATGTTCTTATATTATCAGATCGACAAACTTAAAAGTGACAAATCCCCTGGACCGGATGGAATTCATCCGAGAGTCTTAAAGGAATTGAAGGTTGAAATCGGAGAGTTATTGCACAAACTTGCAAACCTGACAATCAGAACTGGACAGATACCGGACGACTGGAGGATAGCGAACGTCACGCCAATTTTCAAAAAAGGATCGAGAGGGGAACCGGGCAACTATAGGCCTGTGAGTCTTACGTCGGTCCCCGGCAAGATGGTTGAAGCACTGATCAAGGATAGCATAGTCTGGCACTTGGACGCACACGACTTGATGAAACCCAGTCAACATGGATTCAGGAAAGGGAAATCATGTTTGACGAATTTACTCCAATTTTTTGAGACCGTAAACGAGCAAATTGATAGTGGGAAGCCTGTGGACATAATATACTTGGACTTCCAGAAAGCGTTCGACAAAGTTCCACACGAAAGACTTCTCAGGAAACTACAAAGCCATGGCATAGAGGGAGATATACAAAGATGGATAGGCAAATGGCTGGAAAACCGAAAGCAGAGAGTGGGCATAAATGGGAAGTTCTCCGACTGGGAGAAAGTGACTAGTGGTGTACCCCAGGGCTCGGTACTTGGGCCGATCCTTTTTAATATTTATATCAATGACCTGGAGGAAGGAACATCCAGTGAGATCATCAAGTTTGCAGACGATACAAAACTATGCCGGGCAATCAGATCGCAGGAGGATAGAGAGAAACTCCAGAGCGACTTGTGTCGGTTAGAAACATGGGCGGAGAAATGGCAGATGAAGTTCAATGTGGAGAAATGCAAGGTAATGCATTTAGGCAATAAAAATAAGGAATACGAGTATACAATGTCAGGTGCAACTCTGGGGAAGAGTGAACAAGAAAGGGACCTGGGTGTACTGATAGATAGGACCCTGAAGCCGTCGGCACAATGCGCGGCAGCGGCAAAGAAGGCAAATAGAATGTTGGGCATGATAAAGAAAGGAATCTCGAGTAGATCGGAGAAAGTTATAATGCCGCTTTATAGGGCAATGGTCAGACCACACTTGGAATACTGCGTCCAACATTGGTCTCCCTACCTAAAGAAGGATATAAAACTGCTGGAGAGGGTGCAGAGATGAGCAACAAAACTGGTGAAGGGTATGGAGAGACTGGAATATGAGGATAGACTTATAACACTAGGATTGTTCTCCCTTGAGAAAAGGAGAATGCGTGGGGATATGATCGAGACCTTCAAAACACTGAAAGGAATCGACAAAATAGAGCAGAGAAGATTATTTACACTGTTCAATTTGACACGGACTAGAGGACATGTAATGAAGCTAAGGGGGGACAGGTTCAGGACTAATGTCAGGAAGTTCTGCTTCACTCAGAGAGTGGTTGACACCTGGAATGCCCTCCCAGAAGAGATTATTGCGGAATCGACCGTCCTAGGCTTCAAGAGCAAACTAGATGCATATCTCCTTAAGAGAGGCATATAAAGATATGGTGGACTATAAATTACGCCAGGTGTACACCTGGCGGGGCCTCCGCGTGTGCGGATCGCCGGACTTGATGGACCGAAGGTCTGATCCGGAGATGGCAGTTCTTATGTTCATTAAGCTTATCAATGTTGAGATATAATCCTGTTCAGGAATTGCAATGTGAAATAGTAAGTCAGTGTAACTCTGGTTTCTAACCAATTGTCCTGGGCACCAGCCAAGCTCTTTGGGTAGTGTAATCTGACAAGGATCTACTCTATAGAACAAGAGTCTGTTTTCAAGCTGGGCACAGGATGGGGCTGGGCTAAATCCTGGTAGGCCGAAGGGTATTTTTCCTGGGCACACTTTTTTTTTTTTTTTTTTTACGTTCAGCAATAAACTTCAACTTGCTTTCCTGAACAGGAATTCAACAAACACAATTCATAAATTAGTAGCTTGATATTTACAGCTCAGAATATTCAGGTGGGCAATTTATATTCCAGTCTCTTCCCTTTCAAAGTCAAAGTACAAAGAGGAAAAAGAAAAGACACACTCCAATCCAGTTTTCGTACCATTCACTAGTGTCAGGAAACAACATGTGGTAAATGTTATCCCATTCCCTTACATTTCAGAGTATTTTCCTTCTCAAAGTCCTCAATGTTCCTGACCCATCCCAGGACAGGAGATTTCCACTGGCTCAGTGAATGTTCTAGATAACCACAGAGAGTGGAATCTTAATTGTACAACATAACAAAATTTCTTATATAGCACAGCTACCTCACGGTTCTGTGCAGTTAACAAAAACTAAAATACAAGTATACATGGTATAAACACAATTAATAAAAATATTTACAAAATCAGTCTTCATACATTTTCTAAATGCCAAATAAGAAGCAGAGATAGAAAGATATGTACTAATTTGTTTTATCCCATAATGCTGCCTGATATGCTAAGATCTTACTACAGAAGTGTATCAACAGTGGTAGTCAAGAGTAGTTCTAAATAGAAAATGACACGGGGACAAATTTGTCCCCATCCCCACAGGAACTCAATTTCTCCGTCCCGTCACCGCGAGTTTTGTCGCTGTCCCTGCCCCATTCCTGTAAGCTCTGCCTTAACCGCACAAGCCTTGAACACTTGTGATTTTAAAGTGTTTAAGGCTTGTGCAGACGAGGCCAACATTTGTAGGAACAGGACAGGGACAGGGAAAGAACTCGACGGGAGGGGAAAATGAGTTCCTGCGGGGATGTGGAAAATGTGTCACCATGTCATTCTTTAGTACTAAAATGACCCAAACTCTTTATTCTTGGAAATCTCCAATATACAGAAATCAGTTTTTTACACATGTAAATGGTGCATAACCCTTAAACAGGCAGGGATATGTACAGCAGTTTTTTTGGGTGTTTTTTTTTTTTTTGTTCCATTGTTTCATTATTTCATTTTGGTACCTTTTTCCTTTTGTTTTGATTCCTCAGTACATGATATTTTTAAACAATTTCCAAACAGTACACCCTGTTTTGGAAATCAAAAATACAAATTAGGAGAGCGGGTCCATTCTGCTTTAAAAGAAAGAATGAAGAAGCAAGACTGCTTCCTTGCAATTTTTCAGTTCATTTGATAACAACTATACATTTATAGGCTCCAACAGAGGACTGAATAAGTGGCAGGAAAGTATAAGAAAATGTACCCTGCCATGATCTCTGTCTGCTAAACAGAGCACTAAATCATCTCATAATAAAATGCATGATTGGAAAAGTGTATGGTAACATTATACAAGGCATTCTTTTCATCTCCAATTTACTTGCCAGGGATGAAATATGTTCACAGTCTCCTCGTGGTATTTTATACAACAAAAGACTGTCTTTTGAACCACTATAAAATGAAGAGTGAGAGACTGTTGCATAGTTCACTGAAAAGTACAGTTTACTGAGGGTTCTCTGAGGCAGCTATTTGTGAAACGCATCAGGACCCTGAACATGTGAATCAGAAGAAAACATGTGTACCTATATAAAGGTACGTGCATTCATTTACAACAGAGATCTCAAAGTCCCTCCTTGAGGGCCGCAATCCAGTCGGGTTTTCAGGATTTCCCCAATGAATATGCATGAGATCTATGTGCATGCAGTGCTTTCAATGCATATTCATTGGGGAAATCCTGAAAACCCAACTGGATTGCGGTCCTCAAGGAGGGACTTTGAGATCCCTGATTTACACGTATTGGAATTGGTTGGACTGTTACTTTCATCCTGATATGTGCTATGACTGTTCCAAGATGATTTATTTTCGGTAATATTTTTCTCATCCATATTTGCGCTCTTTACCATTGAGGGTCCACAGTCCGGGACCCCTAAGGAAGGCATCTTCAGCCAAAACACAGATCGTGTTGGGTCTGCATCTAGGCTGTTATATGTGGATGAGTTTGAATTTTAAAGTGTTTAAAAAACATTTGCATCAAGAACATCCTTTGTTTGTTTGGGGACTCTCCTTGTACTGTGGAATAGCTGTGTTCTTTTGTGAACTCTTTACTATAGAATAGACATAATAACAGCTCAGTTGTTGAATTTGAATGGTAAGTATTTTATATCTATATCATTACAAAAATAAATAATAAGTAGCAGTAGAAAATGGCTTTCATTGCTTGCAATATATTTCAAGCTAATAAATATAATAGTTGAACAGATATTAGTCAGACTATGTCTGAGTTCAAGAAAGCATGAGACAGGCATGTGGAATCTCTAAGGGAGAGGAGGAGATAGTGGATGCTGTGGATGGGCAGACTGGATAGGCCATTTGGCCTTTATCTCCCTTCATGTTTCTCTGTTGCAGGCCTCAACACTGAACATTGGCTGAGACCTACACAAGTGGCTTTGCATGTCAAAGTGTTGTCAATTTTCTTTCTTGCCCTCCTTCCAGTCTCCCTCTTTCTACGCCTCCCTCCCCAGCCTGACAGAATCAAAGCCCTCCTTCCCACTCCCCCCTGGAATGGGCCCTCTGAGGTATATGTAGACCCCCCTCACTCCTGCCTCTTATGACTATCATCTGCAATTAGTATCTGCAACCTCACAGCAGCCTCGCAGTAGCATACTTTGCATAAAGTCACTGATTCCTGTTATGTTTTTGGTGTTGTCCATGATGTTGTTGCTATTTTGTGAAAACATAATTTCTGTAGCTCTGTTGGGACCAATTTTGTAATCATCAGTACATCTGAGATCTTCTGGATACTATTCAATTATCTAGACAACTGTCTATTATCAATGGCAGGCCCATACCTATTCTGAGGACACTATTTTCCAGGTCAATGCCCTAGCAGACCATGTGGTCTACAGAGCTTTCTCCAGGAATGTGCTCACAATGGACACATTTCTGACCTAATTCAAGATTTGGTCTCTCTTTTACAGTAACAGGAAAATCTGCAGAAAAAGATACTTGGATAACTGCCAAGTATCTTTATAGAAAGACCTTGTAAGATAACTTATTGCCCACATTCATCACTTTCTTACTTTGCATAGAAACATGATGGCAGATAAGGGCCAAATGGCCCATTAATTCTGTCCATCCACAGCATTCACTATCTACTCTTCTCCATGAGAAGTCCTATGATTTCTTGAATTTATACACAGCCTTTGTCTCTACCAGGAATCTATAAGGTATTTTCTTAGATTACTCCTGAGCCTATAACCTCTTAACTTCATAACAGTGGTGTACCAAGGGGGGGGGGAGGCGGTCCGCCCTGGGTGCAGCCTTAGGGGGGGTGCACAGCCGGCCCGGTCCATATCGCGCTCCCACCCTCCCAGCGAGAGCAGCAAACCTCCCTCCAGTAGCTTCGGCTGCTTCGCAGCTTTCTCCTCCCTCTGCCGCGTCACTGATGATGTCATCAGTGACGCTTCACCGGCAGGAGAAAGCCGCAAAGCCACCGATGCTATTGGAGGGATGTTTGCTGCTCTCGCTGGGAGGATTGGAAAGGTTCACTTGGGGGGGAGAAATAGGATGGTCAGCGGGGGTTCGGCTGGGAGGGGGGAGAAGCGGTCTACCTCGGTGCTCCAAGGCCTGGCCCATTACCTTCTTCGGGCAACAGCAGCTTTTACAATTTGTTGCTGTTGCCGGCTTCATGCCTTGCTCTCTGCCGGGTCCTGCCTACTTCCTGTTTTCATGAAGACAAGACCCGACAGAGAGGAAGGCCTGAAGCGGGCAACAGCAGTGAATTGTGAATGCTGCTGCTGCTGCCCGATGAAGTTCAAGACACTAGGCCTTGGGTGACAGAAGGAGGAAAGAGAGCAGAGGGGGAGAGAATTGGGGAGAGTGTTGCTGTACCTAACTGGAGGGAATGAAAGGAGATGCCAGGGCTTGGAGGGAAGAAGAGACGCCAGGGCATGGAGGGAAGGAGGAAGGTATGCCAGATCAAGGGAAAAGGAAGGGGGGAAGGAAGGAGGAGATATCAGAGCATGGCAGGGGAGGGAGAGATGGAAGAAAAGGAAAGGAGAGAGGTGCCAGGAATCAGGGAAGGGATTATGCCAGAAAGGAGAAGAGAGAGATGCCAGAGCATAGGGGAGGGGGTGGTGACAGAGAGAGAAAAATGGAGAGGTGACAGAGTTGAAATCAATCATGTACAAAGGAGAGAAGGGGCACGGGATAGATAGTTTATGGAAGGAGCATAGAAAGAGGGAAGATGCCATATGGAAGATAGAGAGAGAGGGTGCACACTGGATAGAAAGAGCACAGAGGGCAGTGAATGGAAGGGACGAGATAGAGTGTGAAAAGTAGATGGAAGGGGTAGAGAGAGGGAAATAGACACTGAATGGAAGTGTTGGGGAGAGGAAGGACAGCTGCTGAATGGAAGTGTGAGAGAAAGGGGAGCAGATGCTGGAAGGAAGTGAGGAGGAAAAAGAAAAAAAGGGCACATGCAGGATTTAGGGAAGAGGATAGAGTTAGTTACTGGAAGGGGTGAGGGAAAGAGGCGGCAAGCTATAGGTAGACACAGTGAAAGAGCGAAATTGAGGACTGAATAGTAAAAAATAATTTAGACAGAGGCAGAAAATAAATTGAGAAGGAAGACCAGGGAAGAACAGGAGGAAAAGACTGAGAGAGAGATGTTAGAGCAGGGGGGAAGGAGAGGAGACAGATACCAGACCAATGGGGGTGAAAGGAGAGATGGAAGGGGGAGGCATACAGTTTCTGGAAGGGACATAGAGGGAGAGAAGATGCCATATAGGGACAGAGAGATGGCAGACAGTGCATGGAAGGAAGAGAGTAACAAGAAGATGAGGAAAGCAGAAACCAGAGAAGACAAAGGTATTGCATTGTATGCAGAGTCCAGCTTCTTGGTGGTTCAATTTAACCTTTGTCTATGTATTTCTATTTTATCCTCCCTTTTACAAAACTGTGGAGCGTTTTTTAGCGCCAGCCGTGGTGGTAGCAGCTCTGATGCTCAGAATTCTATGAGCATCAGAGTTGTTACCACCGTGGCTAAAATCCACACTACAGTTTTGTAAAAGGGGGAAGGGTAAGTTTGTGATGACATTCCATACTAGGCGAAGGTGTTTTCTGTGTTCTGTGTGTTTGAAAGACATGGTTTTCTGTTAGGATTGACTGCAGGATTGATCTGTACTAGTCTGGCTTGTTTAGTTTTACAATGGGTGTATTGCTGTTGTACTTCTCACTGCAGTATGTAAGATGCTGCCTTTTCCTAGGTACTCGTGTGTGACGTGTGGCTTGTTACTAAAAATCATGTTTTTCGTACAGATGGGGGGGGGTGCCAAAAAATGATGGGCCCCGGGTGTCACACATGCTAGGTACGCCACTGCTTCATAATATAACATAGCATAACGTACTATCCCTTCACTGGAAAAAAGTTTACCTCCTATACATTAATGCCATGGATATATTTAAATGTCTCAATCATATCCCCTCTTTAATGCTTATCTTCTGGAGTACACATATTAGGTTCTATAAGTCTGTCCCCATATCATTATAGTAACAAACACAGGAAAGAGTTACTTCTCACACTGGAGAAAGCAAAAACAAACAGTGAAGGCGACTTCTGGTTTCTAGAAAGTTTTATTTGTTCCAATAAAGACTCAATGCGTCAATGTTTTGGCCTAAACAGCCTTCATCAGGAGTCTGTAGTATAAGAAGCACAAATATATGAACACACAAAAACTGTATATAAAATTAAAAATAACATTAAAATAAATTTGTGCATTTAAAATAAATATTTAAACTAATGAAGAATAATGGAAAAATGCAACATATGCATGATGTGGAATGCAGCATACCGTTTAAACAGACAATGAGGATGAACAAATAAAATGAAATATATAAGATCAATTGTGATCATCAAATTAACAAAAAACTTGTTAATTACTATAAATTACATTACAGATTTCTATTGCGCCATTACCTTTTGGTTCAAAGCGGATTACAAAAAGAGTTATGGATGAGGGTTACAATGTTAGATCAGAGAAGGTTTCCAAGAGAGGGAAAAGTAGGATCTGGGGTTAGGGAGGGGATGGCAAGAGGGGGTTAAGCTTTATCATGGTATTCATGGTATTAAGCTTTATTAAGGGATTTCTTAATAAATGCAACATGCATGCGTGCAAAATATGACAAACACACCAAAATACAAAGTAAATGATGATAATTGTAAAAATGTACACATGGTATATACCATACATTGTTTATGGTTGTTTTTTTTAATATTTTAAATTTTTATTAAAGATTTCAACAAAATACAATCACAACATAGCAGATAACAGAAGAAGCAAAGCATGGCGTTCCAATAACTCCGCAAGCACTACCTAATACAGGAAAATCCTGACTAAAAAAGGGAACATCACCCCAGCATAGAACCCCCCCAAAACCAAAATACAATCCCAAACCTGTATAACTCAGCAAACCCCCCCCCGTCCCCCCACCCCCAACCCTTCTTCAGTTGTGCGAGCTGGCACAAATGGAGCGCCTAGCTGCTAAGCATTTAGGTTACTATGGTTTATTTTTTTATGCCAATTTTGGTCAATGAATGCAAGAAAATATAGACCAAAACATATCTTAACTGTTATTAGGAACTTGTAAAACAGCCTTCTGGATAAACTAATAAACAATCAAGATACATTGCATAAGTCGTGGAAATAATGAAAAAAAAAAAGAAAAAGAGAAAAAAGGAAAAGAAGAATAAAAAGGGAAGAAAGAAGAAACTTTGACTTCATACCTCAATGTGATGTTACATTTAACGAATACAATGTCAAAAAGGAATCGAAGCCAAATATAGCTGTGAAAATGATAAAAAAAAATAAAAAAGGTGTTAAAAATGTTTGAACTGTTAAAAAAAAAAGTATTAAATACATCTGCTACCCTGAAGAAGATCATAAGAACTAATGTAACAAATAAAACTAAAGAAAAGTCAATTTTTTAAACATGTCAAACAGTTAGGGCTCCTTTTACTAAGGTGCGCTAGCGTTTTTAGCGCACGCAGGATTTTAGCATGCGCTAAACTCGCGCTACATGGCTAGAACTAACACCAGCTCAATGCTGGTGTTAGCGTCTAGCACGTGCAGCATTGTAGCGCGCGCTATTCTGCGAGTTAATGCCCTAACGCAGCTTAGTAAGAGGAGATCTTAGTTAACGATATCTGCTTTAATCAATTAAATGAAGTTGTATAGAAGTGTAACAACTTTACTATATGGCTGAAAGTATTTGCCAATCATGTGAAAACCACAGATAATGAGGCTTTGAAAAAAATTCTACATAATAGTTTGACAAAAAAACAAATCTGCTACAAGGATTTAAAAACTGAAGTGAGTACCTGATACGTAAAAGTGGGGTCCTTTTACTAAGGTGTGCTAGCTGATTTAGCGCACGCTAAATGCTAACACGCCCATTATGGGGTCCTTTTACTAAGGTGCACTAGCTGATTTAGCGCATGCTAAATGCTAACATGCCCATTATGGGGTCCTTTTACTAAGGCGTGCTAGATGTTTTAGCGCATGCTAAATGCTAACACACCCATTATGGGGTCCTTTTACTAAAGTGCGCTAGCTGATTTAGCGCACACTAAATGCTAACATGGCCTTTATGGGGTCCTTTTACTAAGGTGTGCTAGATGTTTTAGCACAGGCTAAATGCTAACGCCCATTATGGGGTCCTTTTACTAAGGTGCGCTATCTGATTTAGCGCACACTAAATGCTAACATGCCCATTATGGGGTCCTTTTACCAAGGTGCGCTAGCCGATTTAGCGCACGCTATATAAAAACACACCCATTATTGGGTCCTTTTACTAAGGTGTGCTAGATGTTTTAGCGCACACTAAATGCTAACACGCCCATTATGGGGTCCTTTTACTAAGGTGCGCTAGATGTTTTAGCGCATGCTAAATGCTAACATGCCCATTATGGGGTCCTTTTTCTAAAGTGTGCTAGCTGATTTAGCGCACGCTAAATGTTAACATGCCTATTATGGGGTCCTTCTACTAAGGTGCGCTAACTGATTTAGCGCGTGCTAAATGCTAAGGCATCCATTATATTCTATGAGTGCCTTAGCATTTAGCGTGCGCTAATTTTTAACATGCGCTAAGTTGATTAGCGTGTGCTAAATCGGTTAGCTTGCGCTAAATCAGTTAGCGCACCTTAGTAAATGGACCCCTGTATTTTGTGAGCATTCCAAAATTATTTTTACAGGTCATGCATTAGCATATATTATTTTATTTAAATTTAAATTAAGTATAAATAGTTTATTCTGTATTAAAAATAGTATAATTAATTTTGTCAGTTCTCGCTGTTGTTACAGAGTGACTTCAATACTTGTAGCTGATCTGCAGATGTAATTCAAGAAAAAAACGTTAGCTACCTCATTTTTCCATTCTGTGTAGGTGTTATGTGGGTGGATGATTTGTCTTTATTAAAAAAAAAATAAAAAAAAAATACCCTTCATTGTGCTTCCAAAGTAAAACAATTTTTTGACTACTATGAATTTTGCTGATCTCCCCTGCTGAAAATTGATTGCTTTTTTAAAACTAGTTGTAGTTGTCATGGTTTATCTCCACAAGCAGTACAACATTAGGAATTTAGAGCACTCAGGCAAGAAATTAACTCAAGGACCATGGGAAAAATGGGAACACTTTTTATGTTATTGTTGGGATTTTTTTTAGTGATGGTCACATAAAAATAATTTCAAATCCTTGCACAAAAAAAATAATAGCCTTCATTCACTATAAACATCTAAACATCAGCAATTTTTCTTTTATATACTGAGGAAATACTAATTACTATAAGAAACATTTTCTCCTCTTTCATAAGTGAGTATAAATAAAAATGTCATGTTTTAATAATTACTAAAGAATTGTGATAGAATAATGACCAACGACCACAATTTGGAATGCTTTTGATTTTTACCTTTCCCAGGAGATTAATTTGAATGTGATATTAACTGGTCAGAAAAGTCTTACCTGTAGGCAATAATGTTTTTATAGCAAAATAGGATGATAGAATAGAATCTTATATCAGGCTGTAGGTTTACCTATATTTGTAGACCAATTATACTGTATATTAGGAGAATATTAGATACTAGTGTTTAAGCCCGTTACATTAACGGGTGCTAGAATATATGTCTGTCTCTCTGTCTTTCTTTCTGTGTGTCTCCCTGCCCCTGTCTCTTTCTTCCTTTCTTTCTGTCTCTTTCCTTCCCTCTGTCTGTCTTTCTTTCTGTCTCTCTCCCTGCCCCTGTCTCTTTCTTTCTGTCTCTTTCCTTCCCTCTGTTGATCTTTTTTTCTGTCTGTCTCTCTCCATCTGGCCCCCTGTCTGTCTGTCTTTCTTTCTTTCTGTCTCTCTCCCTGCCCACTGTCTTTCGTTCTTGTGCGCTGTCTGGCTTTATGTCTCCATTGTCACCTGCCTGCCTTTCTTTGTCTTTCTCTATGGCCCCCTTCTATATCCTCCCCAAAGCAAATAAAGATTGCTCCCTGCACCCAGCACACCCCTCCCCCCAAAGCAAAGCAAGTTCACTCCCTGGCCCCCTTTCACTACTGAAAAGGAAACTTTAAAATAATGCATTTAAAATGATCATATACTTGGAAACTGCAAAGAAAGGACTTAAGTAAAGTTCAGGATTTTTAAATCATAATAAAAGTCATAAAATTCTGCAGCTTCCCTGCTTTCTATCTTGAAAGTTGTTTAATGATAGAGAAATTGATAGAGAGAGAGATTTCTGCAGCTTCTCTGCTTTCTATCTCTCCCTTCCTCTCTCCACCTTTTCCCTTCACACTTTCACTGAAATAACCTGAGTTACAGCTTCGGGAGCGGCATGCAGGCTACTTGCTAGGGGATCGGCCATTTTTGCTGCATCGGATCCGTTGCTTTGGCCGGCCGACTTAGGCCTGTGAGCGTCGTTGGCCTGGAGGAGACGGTCGGGGCGGGGCTTCCGTGCTGGTCGGCTGCGTGTGAGTTTAGGGGTATGGGTGATTAGTGAACATACCCGCGCATCCCTGAACCTACCCAGAGACTCCCCGCGCGGGAGGAATCACCGCCATCACCGCCCCCCTGAGCCGCCATCCGTCGCCGGGCCCCGCTCCCCACGCTGCGCACCTAGGCTGGGGAGGAGGTGGTGGCGGCGGCAACGGCAACAACAGTGGATTCCTGGAGCAGCGGCTGCCTTCCCCGCCTCCCTCACCGCCCTACTGCAGAGCCGAGATTGAGGAGCCACCACCGACAGCCAGACTGTGAGTGCGCAGTCTGGCTGGCTCCTCTACCAAAGCCCTTCCGGCAGCAGCCCCTCTCGCATCCGTCCCCGCGTTGCAAGCCTCTCCGAAGGCCGGCTCCCAAGAAAATGCTGCCCCTCTGTCCAAAGCTGCGGCCGGACTCAAGAGGAGCCGTCAACACGAAAAACCCCAGCAAGGTAGCCATTCAGAGTGCGGGGCCGTTGCAAACAGCTGGGTTCTTCTGCTTCCCCTATTATCTCCACCGCCGTAGTCTCTTTTTTAATCTGTGGTAACCGCCATGTAGAAAATGCCATTGCTGGAGAGCAGGGAGTGTCGCGTTTTAAAATTTATCTTCCTCGCGTGTGGCCGTAGTAAGCGCACTCTTGCCGGCCACGGACCTACGGATCATGGAAGCACGCAAATAGGACTGCGCATGCGCGAGTTAGCCTTTTATTATATAGATACATACACCATGAAAACACAAAGGGCTCCTTTTACGAAAGCGTGTTAGGGCCTTAACATGCGGAATAGCGTGCACTAAAATGCCGCCCGCGCACACTAGCCACTACCGCCTCCTCTTGAGCAGGTGGAAGTTTTTTGTCTAGCGCGCGCTAATCAGGTGCGTATGCTAAAACTGCTAGCGCACCTTCGTAAAAGGAGCCCAAAATGTAGTTTATCACTTAAGCAGAAATAAAAAAGGGAAGTGCATCACATGGATAGATTGTTGAAACTCATCAAGCCTAATGACTATTATCTGATGCTGGTCATCCATGTTGGCATTAACGATACTGCTAGATACCCCTCTGAACATATCAAAAATGACTTTGGGTTAGATTCACTAAAGATAGCGACTCAATCGTTGTTGGCCGATTCTCTGGCTGATTTTCCAACAGTGATTAATTCACTATCAGGTTTGCATGCAAATGATATGCACAGAGGTACAAATCATTTGCATGGAAACCCATCGACTCAATCGTTCAGTGAGCGATTGAGTTATGCGCAGAGCCCTAACAGTAGTGACAGGGGAAGCAGCCTCCTGTCACTGCTGTCAGGGCTTCTGCTTTTTAAAAAATGGAACAGATGTTCTGCACAACTTAAAAACGCCCCCCATCCCCGCGCTAGAACCCCCGAGCCATCATCCCCCCAAACCCCAAAAAGATGGCAGGAGGGATGCCTACTCCCTCCTGCCTGGAAAGACCTCCCCCTTCCCCACACCCCAAAGAAGAAGGCAGGAGGGATGGGAGGTCTTTCCAGGCAGATGGGGGTGGGTATCTCTCCTGCTGTTTTTTTTGTTTTTTTTTTTGGGGGGAGGGAGTGGTTGCTTTTGTGGCAAGAGTGAGTGAGCATCCCTACTGCCTTTTTCTTTGGGGGGAGGGGGAGGAGGGGGGTCTTTCTGGGTAGGAGGGAGTGGGCATCCCTCCTGCTGTTTTTTTTTCAGGGGGGAGTGAGAGAGTGGGCGCCTTCATAGCAGGAGGGAGTGAGCATCCCTCCTGCCGTTTGTTTTAGGGTGGGTTGTCGTGTTTGTCGAGGAGGGGCACATGATTGTCGGGGGTCATTGGGAGAGGGCCATTGATAGCAGTGGGGAATTTTTTTTCTTTTTTTTTATGGGGCAGATATTTTGCTTGTGTAATACACACAAAATATATGTTCCCTTGAAAAAAAAACGGAAAAAAAAACCAAGCAGTGACCGACAGGTCAACAGCAATCAGGTTTTAGGATCGGTAAAATCTGATGCTAAATAGTCAAGCAATGTAAGTGAATCAATTACTTGGGGCTCCTTTTACAAAGCTGTGCTAGTGGGTTTAATGCGCGTGACTTTTAATCACGCGCTAGCCCCCGCGCTTGCCGAAAAATAACCGCCTGCTCAAGAGTAGGTGGTAGCAGCTAGCGCGGCCGGCGGTATAGCGCGCGCTCTTATGCGCGTTACACCGCTACCATGCCTTTTTAAAAGGAGCCCTTGGTTATTTTGCATGGGGTTTTACAAATTTGCATGACCAAATTGGAAAATTGGCAATCGAGGGGAAAAACACGCGGTGGGCCATTTAGTGAATCGGGTCGTTTAGGAATGATCATTACTAAACCTGTGAAAACAGGTTTAGCAATGATCACTGAATTTAGTGAATCTAGCCTTTTGTGGTTTTGGGAAGAAGGTGAAGCAGTCAGGTATGCAGGTAGTATTTTTGTTGATCTTTCCTGTAGAGGGTAAAGGCCAGGGAAGAAAAGCTTGATTTTTTTTTTGTGTGTGTGTGTGAATTTTTTTTAAATTTGCGTGGTGGGGCGTCTGAGCTCTCAAACCTTGCTTTCCTGTCAGTGCCTGAGCCAATCAGTGCTCAGGCACTGATCAGAAAGTAAGGTTATGACAGCTCAGACCTGTCAGCCAATTTTGGCCGCAAATGTGGCACAACAAGGTTAGGGAATCACTCTGCGATGATAGAGAATCTCTCGGAATGCTCATTTTAATATTAATGATATAGTTGTATCATATTTGCATGGCAGAATCAGAGACTGCTAGGAAACTCAGAAAAGACCACAGTAAGTTGCTTTGATAATCCACCGCTAAAATACATGCACGCTAAACCGGCTGGAACTGATTTAGTGAACATGTTAAAGGCATGTTTAAGTTTTGAGAATTTTTCCCTAAGTGGGAAATTCATCAGTGGATGATAACCATATTAGCTTGCATGTTCATATTCAAGTCATAACAGCCATACTGGATCAGACGAATGGTCCTCCTAGCTCAGTTTCCTGTTACCAACAGTGGCCATCCTTCCCCCACAGCAGACTATGGACTTTTCCTCCAGGAAGTTGCCCAAATCTTTCTTAAACCCAGTTACGCTAACTGCTGTTACCACATCTGACATCAGAGGAGGGGCGGGACCGCAACGGAGAAAACAGCTCCGAAGCGGTACTAAGACCGCTAGTACCGCAATCTTGTTTGCAGGCTGTTCCTGGAAGGTAAACAGTGTGGGGAGGCCACGGGGGAAGCCGCACCCCAGTGGGAGGCCAGGGGGAACAAGCAGGCCTTCTGGGGGGGGGTGAAGAGTGAGCAGTCCTTCAGGGGGGACAGACAGGCAGGCCTTAAAAGGGGGGACAGGTCTTCAAGGGGGGACAGGCTTTTAGGGGGGACAGGCAGAACTTCAGGGATGGAATAGGCCTTCAAGGGGGAGGACAAACTTCAAGGGGGGAGACAGGTCTTCAAGGGGGGGGACAGGCAGGCCTTCAGTGGTGGGATAGGCCTTCAAGGGGGGATAGGCCTTCAAGAGGGGGACAAGCCATCAAGGGGGAGAGGCAGGCCTTCAAAGGGGGGACAGGTCTTCAAGGGGGGACAGGCCTTTAGGGGGGACAGGCAGGCTTTCAGGGGTGGGATGCAGACCTTTAAGGGGGGAACAAGCCTTCAAGGGGGAAACAGGCCTTCAGGGATGGTGGCACAGGCCTTTAGGGGTGGGGTACAGGCCTTCAGGGGTGGGATAGTCCTTCAAGGGGGGATAAGCCTTCAAGGGGGGAGGCAGGCCTTCAAAGGGGGGACAGATCTTCAAGGGGGGGACAGACCTTCACGGAGTACAGGCAGGCCTTCAGGGGTGGGATGCAGACCTTTAAGAGGGGGACAAGCCTTCAAGGAGGAAATAGGCCTTCTAGGATGGTGGCACAGGCCTTTAGGGGTGGGGTGCAGGCCTTCAGGGGGGACAGACCTTCAAGGGGGACAGACCTTCAGGGGAGGGGGGGCCCTGGTATAGAAGTATATGGAGGGAGGGAAGGGGGGTTCAAAGAGATGTGCATATGCTAGACTTTGGGGAAGAAGAAATGGGTCTGAAAATAGAGGAGGGAGAGAGATGATGGACAATGGGATTTAGGGAGGAAAGGAACAAAAAGGGAGAGAAGTTGGAGGCAAAGGATGATGTGGAGGGGGGATAGAGATATTGGATAGGAGGGTAGTTGGGAAAAGAAAGGGAGAGATGGACCCTGGGGTGGTGGGGAAGGAAGGAGAGATGCTGGATGAAAGGGTAGTTAAGAAAAGGTGGATCTGTGGAGGGAGACGAAAAAAGGAGGGAGGGAAGAGAAACGGATGGGGAGGACAGAGATAGAAGATGGATGGTTAGCAGGGAGAAAGAAGAAAAAAGGAGACCCTGGCAAGCAAGTTATCAGACAATAACCAGAGCCTGAGACCAACAAGTTATTTGGCTTGTACTTTACAAAAAAAAACATGACTCACCCCAAAGAGATTTTTGTAGGATATTCAGATGAACAGTTCCAGCAGATACTTTTAAGACCTAGTCTGCTGGATGATGGTGGAGATAAACTGATGACTGGCTCTGGGGGAGGTAGGCAGGCAGACTGGCTGACTTTGGGGGAGACAGGCAGGCTGGCTTTGGGGGAGGCTGGCAGGCAGGCTCTGGGGGGGAGGAAGGCAGGCAGACTGGCTGACTTTGGGGGAGACAGACAGGCTGGCTTTGGGGAAGCAGGCAGGCAGGCTCTGGGGGAGGTAGGCAGGTAGGCTGGCTGACTTTGGGGGAGACAGGCAGGCAGGCTCTGGGGGAGGTAGGCAGGCAGACTGGCTGACTTTGGGGGAGGCAGGCAGGCTCTGGGGGAGGTAGGCAGGCAGGCAGGCAGGCTGGCTGTGGGGGAGGTAGACAGACAGACTGGCTGACTTTGGGGGAGACAGGCAGACTGGCTTTGGGGGAGGCTGGCTTTGGGGGAGGTAGGCCGGCAGGCTTTTTGGGAGTGGGTGGGACAAAGGCTAGAAGGCAGTGAGGGGACATAGGAAGGAGGGATGAGGGATGAAGGAAGGAGAGAAAACGGCAGAGAAGGGGGGGTTGTAAGTAGAAGAAAGACTATAGAGATAAGGCCTGGACCAAAGGGGAAAGACAGGAGGCAGAAACAGGACTTTGGGAGGTGCAGACAGAGGGGGAGAGCCCCTGAGGAAGAGCAGAGAGAGGCAAGATCATAACAGAGGAGGGAGAGAGGGAGACCTGGAACAAAGGTACAAAGGAGAACTTACACTGGATCTGGGGGCACTAAGGACATAGGAAGGAGGCACTGGGGGCACTAAGGACATAGGAAGGAGGCGCTAGGGATACTAAGGACATAGGAAGGCACTGGGGGCACTAAGGACATAAGGAAGGAAGGAGGGAATAGAAAAGGACAATTGTTGGGCCTGAGTGCAGAAAGAAATGAAAGATAGGATGCACAGTCAGAAGGAAACACAACCAGAGACTCATGAAATCACCAGACAGCAAAGGTAGGAAAAATGATTTTATTTTCAATTTAGTGATCAAAATGTGTCAGTTTTGAGAATTTATATCTGCTGTCTATATTTTGCACTATATTTGTCTATTTTTCTATAGTTACTGAGGTGACATCGTTGAAAACCCCCCAAATATAAATGATAATTAACATTTCTCTGCGTATAGGGTGCTTTGTGGTTTTTTTTTAATTTTATGGTTATCATTATGAAATAATAAGATATTCTGTGTACATGAAAAATGAATGGAAGAAATGGGGGCGAGGCTAGGGTGGGATTGGGGGTGGGGCTAGGGCAGGATTAGGGTGGAGCTAGGGTGGGATTGGGGGCAGGTCTGAATATTAATAGATGTCCCATTTTGATGATAAAAATAAATGATCACGTTAGATATGGTCTATCTTATTAGAACGATTCAGTGGACAGTCTGATGCTAGCTTGTTCAACCCCTCAGCAATAGAGTTGGGCCTGGCCCTGGTCCTGACAAAATTCTTTATATGACCTTCTTGCCATCATCCAGGCAGGGTCTAGACAACCGCCTAGCATCCTATATATATCAAGGGGGCCTACATTTAGAAGGGACTTTATTCATGTGAGTTACTATTAAATCAAGTCATTTTATCACAGATCATGTTATTTCAGTACATTCATAGCTGTTTCAATTATTTGACCCCTTGATGTAGGCTTGTTGGAGCCGAAACATGAACTGTGTTGCATTCATTTTACATATAACAATAAAAACTCTTGTTGCTAACATATCATGTACAATTCCTATTAGTTCCCTGGTTGAAAATTTGGTGTAACTCCACTTTTTGTGTTTCCTTTGGTTATTTTTGTGGATATTTGGTCACCCTTTCTGGGCTATTTCAGTACAGGGTCCCATGAGACCCTATGCTAAAATAATCTCACTTGTGGTAAAATAACCCAACTTAACAGTAATCCATGTTGATAATGTCCCTCATTAGTCTGTATATTTTTTATTTTCATTTAATAGTAATATTGCTTGTGTATGTTTGTTCTATTTAGAACTTGAATATATAGAATAGAATATACAGTATATTCAATAAATAGAATGGAAGACAATAAATTGAAATTCAGTGTGGTGCATGAGGTGCAGAAGGTCTACGATTCAATATGTAGGGAGGAAAGGTTTATGAGAATAATATTCTGAAAAGAAAAAAAAAAAATCTAACAAGACCAATATGATGGCAAGAATGCAAGTAGAAGGAAAGCTCGGAAGTAAGAGATTGGTTTGTAGCAGCATGAGAAACTAGGAATAAAAAAAACCTATATGTTAAAAATTTTGATAAAGAAATAGGTTTCAGAAGAAATGTAAAGTAGGAAGGTTTTGAGGTCTGGTAATTCAAAACGCATGGAGTAAAGAAGGTTTAAAATATGAGCTGCATATTGGTGTGACAAATTACTATGCAGGAGGAGAATACAGAAAAAGGAGTAACATTGTGCACTGATGTAGTACTTTGACATTCAAATGGATTGAATGCTGATTAGATGCTGATGGAAAAACTGAAAATAGGAATGTGAGGCATTTTAAAATGCAATGAAATCATTGTTTCTTATTCTATGTTATTTTCAGTCTGAAACAACACAAAATCAATGTTTGATTTTAAAAAATGTAGGTGGTGCATATGTTTGTTTATTCAATTTTTTATACTGCTCTCTAAGGTACTCAAGGATTTTTCCCTGTCTGTCCCAGTGGGCTCACAATATAATGTACCTGGGACAATGGGGGGATTAAGTGACTTGCCCAGGGTTACAAGGAGCAGCGTGAATTTTAACCAACCTCAGAGTGCTATGACTGTAGCTTTAACCACTTCACCATACTCTCCCCTGCATAGGCCTTTTTAAAAATTTACCACAGCTATGTGCATAATTTTATTCATAGCTCATGTCATTGTAGGTGCTGTGTGTAGACCAGGACAAGGTCTAGATGGGGTATGGATTGATTTTAAAGTTATATATAAGTCAGCAAATTTCAGCTGCTCTACATATGGATCACGGGTAATGTGACCATTTATTTTTTCTTCAAAATGGGACAGGACACCCCCCCCCCCCACCGGTACTTTTTTTTAAGCCCGGCGGCTGCCTCCTTTCCTGATGTATTCTGGCGGTGTCTGAGTGACACAGAAGGCAGGCACGAGCTTGCCTGGTCCCACATTGCTCACTGAATGGCTGCAGTCAGTTCTCAGAAATGGTAGTCATCACGGGAGGCAGGGTGGAGTTGAGCTATGTGTCCAGATTTTACAATCATAAAATCTGGTAACCGTAATTAAGAGGGGCCTCTGAAATGTTCTCAGCCCAATCAATAATGTTGGGGCAGTCTCCATCAAAGTCTATACACTTAGAAGCTGATTCTATAAAGGGCATCTTAGATGCCTAATTTAATTGGCAAAATACCATGGGTAGGAGGGAGCAAAGGGTGGGTAAGAGATGCAGTACTGGGAAGGGGATAAAGGATGAGTTAGAAATGTTGTACTGGTAGGGAAAGGGCAAAGGGTAAAACAGAGATGCAGTATTGGGAGGGGGACAAAGGGTAAGTGAGAGATGCAGTTTTGGGTTGGTAGGAGGGAATGGGAAAAAAAGGTGAGCATGCAATGCAGTTTGGGGAGGGGGAGGGGAAGAGACTGGGAGATGTCAAGCTTCAAGATGGAGCAGGGAATAAGAAGGGGAAATGCCAAGAGTGGTGGAACCATGTGAGAAAAGTCATGGAAGGGCTGTCAAAGAAATGAGTGAGAGGAGGGTAGTGAGTGCAGATGGTAGAAATGTAGTAATATAGATTTACTTATATTTAGACATTTAATCTACGACTTAGCATAATGATAGCATTACCACCTGTTTAGTGCAAAATTATCAGCCAATTTTAAGAGAAGAAACTGATTTTAGTGGTGCTTATATTCACTGGCTTTGATCAACCCCAGGATGGGCTTAAAAAATTGTACACAAAATATTTTGTGATCAAGCACATGCAAATTCATAGGAAAAACTTTGGTTAGTAGTTTTTACAACTTTACATTTTTCTGAACAATCCTAACACACACATGCTTGGAGCCTTGACCATGCACAGATACTCAAGGCCTCGCATCAGCCCGGCACTATAACCTCAAGATGAGGTTAGAAGAGAAATACAATAGTTAGGAGGAGGGAAATGGAGGGTGAAGGGTGGAATGCAAGGCCAGTTATTGCAAGAGGCAGGATGGAAGACAGAAATGGTAGTCATCACGGGAGGCAGGGTGGAGTTGAGAAATGGTCATCACAGGGAGGAAAGCCAAAGCAAGGAAATAATACCTCCATTTGTTGCCCACCCTAGACTTCAGAAGACCTGGCGTTTCTGATAATTACCTGGGCAATTATTTGAGAGAGTACAGTACATTTCTATTTAACATAATCAACAGAGGGAATATTATATATACTGTCCAACCATTAGTTCCGGGCGGTTAACAATGAAGCAGAACTGCACAATCAGTGAAGCATACAGTACATGTAAACAGGTTAAGAAAATAATCATGATACAAACTTATCAAACAAATAGGTTTTCAACAACTTTCTGAAGGCATGATACGATTCAGTTTGAGGAATCAAAGAACTTAACTTTATCTTTCCTAACTGGAAAGCGAAGGTCTTATCTAAAAATCTTTTGTAACGACAAGCTTTTACAGATGGAAATATAAACATACAGACAATACTAACATTAGTGGAAAGGATGGCAAACCATCTAACACATATAATTTAAACAATTCTCATACTTCTATTGGCAATCAAAGTTGTTACTTTAACTAAGGGGTAATGCATGCCCATTTGTTAGCTTGGTAAATCAGTTTTGCTGAGGTCTTTTGTATAATTTTAAATTGCGCCTGCAACTAAGGAGTGACTCTCACTCATTTGTTAGCTTGGTAAATCAGTCTAGAAACTTTCAGAGCAGCTCACTTAAACCAGGTTGCAGTAATCTAATTGTCTGATGAAAAGAGAACATGTACAATTAGGCTGAATTAAGGGTCAAATATTTTTGTATCCATCAAAGTTGTTTCATCTTCCAAAACATATTTGTACTTAGTACATTAACATGACTGAAAAGTTAGCATGGGGTCAAGTAGCACTCCAAACATTTTCACTGTAATTTCATTTGTCAAATGAACATTCTTTAGACTAGAGAGGATATTATTTGTGAGTGATGGTATCACAGTGCCTAATCAAATCATTTTGGTCTTATCTGCATTTAATTTGAGACAGTATTTTTGGCACACATCTCAATTGCACCCATACAAGTGTGATAGTACATGATGGCAATGAGCTTTTGCATTTGATATGAATAATATCATCTGCATAAGTGTAGTAACATACCTCCAATTTAGCCAAAAAATTGCCTAAAGAGATCATGGGAACCAGCATTGAATATCCAAATTAAATCCAGCACATGGAGTCAGTGGCTTTAAAACTATAGACTATCATGGATGTGAAAGTATGTGATGATGTTAATGTGGCCAAAGAGGCTGAAAAAGCAATAGTGAAAGCTATGAGGATGTTTGGGTTCATAAGGAGAGTAATGATCAGTAGGAAAAAGGGGTTATTGATACCCCTGTATAAGACTCTGGCGAGACCTCATTTAGAATATTGTATACAATTCTGGAAACCACACCTTCAACAAAGGAGTTGATCCAGAAGAAGACTACTAAAATGGTCAGTGGTCTTTGTCATAAGGTATATGAGGACAGACTTAACAATCTCATTATGTATACTTTGGAGGAAAGGTGAGAGAGAAGAGATATGATAGAAACTTTTAAATACCTATGTGGCATAAATGCACATGAGGGAATCTAATTTGAAAGGAAACTGGAATGAGGGGGCATAGGATGAAGGTGAAAGGGGATAGATTCATAAGTAACCTCAGAAAATACCTATTCACACAAAGGGTGTTGAATGCTTGGAACGGTTTCCTGGTTGAGGTTGTGAAGACAAAAAGTATATCTGAATTCAAGAAAGCTTGGGACACTGGATCTGTAAGGGAGTAGAGGGGATAGTAGATGGCATAGTTAGGCAAACTAGGTAGGCAGTTTTCTATGTTTCTATGAATATTGGGAAGTAAATTTTTTAAGGCACATTATTCAATGCACATCTCTACCTGAGTGTCACATAATGCTGAACTAGTAGAAAGCAAGTGGAAACAGTATTCATCATTGCTAATTATTTCTTTCATGGAAGAATTTCCCTCATGTCTACAAAAACTAATTTCCTCACACAAGATATAAAGTTTAGGTAGCTGATCCTACTTCTATAATGTTCAACATTTTCCAGTCCATTTATCCATACATGGAGACAGGAAATTTAATTTACTTGAATTTCTGCTCAGCTAGTTTCTAGTAACTATAGTAGCCTGAGAGGAAACTGTAATCATGGTAAGGTGTAGTGCCTTTTATTGGAACAACATATAAAGATGTATTACATAAGTTGTGGTGTGCTACAATTTTTTTAATTCTATTGCTATAATAAAAGGTATTACACATTACTAAAATGTAATCTTTCTCTAGGGGGTGGAGGTATAGTCTGGCTTTTAGAAAATTAGACAAGAAATTCCTCTTCTCCCACTTGCATTCCATGTTACCTTGGGCAAATCATTAACTTTCCATTATCTCAGATACAGTATAAGACTAATCTCATGAAATACCTACTATGAGTGTAACGTGCCTTGAGCTCAAATTTATAAAAGCGAAATGTTAAATCTGAAAATTGGCAAAACTATCACAACTTTAAGATCTGGTAGTACTGCCTGGGTCTATTAGTTGTTTGGTGGATAAATATTTCCACAGGTCCCAATTACTGATAGAAGCTACTAGGAAAGAGAAGGATTTTGTAAAACCATCTTATTTTTTAAGCTACAGACAGAAGATAAGGTCCTAGCCCTGGAGCAGGTGTACACTTAGAGGAAAAAAAAAATATCTGTTTTCATTCCTAAGTTTACTTTTTTTGTGTTAGCAGAAAATATTGACCCATTCAATCTGTGATTTGCAAGCACTACCATCTACTTTTAAAATAATCTGGTCATTCATTTATGATCTTTCAGGTTATACAGTATACTAGTAAAACTTTGGGGCCCAAAATAAAAAAACGTAGACGTCCAAAAGACATCCTAAATCAGCACTTGGATGTCCTAATCACCAGGACGTCCAACTGCCAAAAATCAAAACCGTCTTTTGTATGTCTAGCATGGTGTTCTAGCCTCTGTATGTTCAGAGCATGAGATGGGAGTGGTGGAGGCATGTTATGGGCGGGCTTTGGTCATTCTCAAGGGCGGATTAGAAATGGACATCTTGTAGCTGGAACTAGACCTGTTTTAGAAGGATCTAATTACCACAAGGGTGTCCAAATTGACCATATGACCACTGCATGCATCAAGGTAAGACACTACCACATTCCCCCAGTGCTCATGGACCCCCCTCACACCCACAAAGTTAAGAATACAAACATACATACCTATCTCCAGAACATCAGCACCTGGTATAGAAAGGCCTTGTAGAGCTGCACACAAGGTGTTTTAAGAAGCCTGGTGGGGGGCTGGTGAACCATAGAGAGGAGTAGCAAGTCCCATAAGCCACTCTAACCACTACATTTATGGTAGAAACTGTGAGCACACCAAACAAAAACAAACAAACCCTACTCTATTGCCAAATTGGTGTCACCTGCAGTCATAAGGGCTATTGGTTTATAGACAAATGGGTATTTGGGGGCTCACCATAACCTGTATGGAACTTGGTTGAAATTTTGTTCAAAAATGTGGTATAAAGATAGATGTCCTGGTGATCTGGGTGTCTCAATAGCCTGAACATCCAAATAGAGGATTAAAAAAAAAATACTAGACATAACATAAAACTCAATTTCTAGACCACATAACTGTGACGTTCTATGTGGTTAACATAAGATTAAATAATAAACTACAACTGAATACAGAAATAAGAACAACAAATATAGAATGTTAATTACCTTTCGAAAATCGGTATTTTCTTACTTCCGACTTTGGACATCTAGTGCCATACATCCAAATCAGACTTAGACAAATGTTTTGAAAATGTCTCTCTATGTGCCTACAATGATATTTTGAACTACTCCTACCCTTCATTGTTATCAAGAAGGTAAAGGCAGAAAAAAATCCCAATTTACCCATCCAGTCTGCCCAGCTATTTTGCTGGAGTGTGTGGCACAGTGGTTGGATCTACAGCCTCAGCACCCTGGGGTTCTGGGTTCAAACCCCGCGCTGCTCCTTGTGACCCTGGGCAAGTCACTTAATCCTCCATAGCCCCAGGTACGTTAGATAGATTATGAGCCCACCGGGACAGAGAGGGAAAATGCTTGAGTACCTGATTGTAAAAACCGCTTAGATAATCTTGATAGGCGGTATATAAAAAAATCCTAATAATAATATTTAGTTGTCATTGCTAAATATGCTTAGTAAATAGTACCGTATTTTCTCGCATATAACGTGCGTGTTATACGTGGTTTTTACATACTGCACACACCCTTGCGCGTTATACGCGTGAGCGCGTAGTACAAATTTTTTTTTACATAGTTCCCCCCCCTGACGTCCGATTCACCCCCCCCCGCAGGACTGCTCGCATGCACCCACACCCGCATCCCCACCCCGAAGGACCGCTCGCACGCACTCCCACCCGCACCCACACCCCCACCCTGAAGGACCGCTCGCACCCCCACAGCCTCCCGACCCCCCCCATCATGTAGAAGCTCCTACCGGTGTCCTGCTGCTTCCTCTTGGCGGTCCCGACACCCGACACGATCGGGGCAAGAGGGAGCTCAAGCCCTCTTGCCCCAGCCAACCGCGGCACCCCTGACACGATCGGGGCAAGAGGGAGCTCAAGCCCTCTTGCCCCCCCCCGACTCCCCGACACGATCGGGGCAAAAGGGAGCCCAAGCCCTCTTGCCCCGCTGACTCCCCAACTCCCCGACAATATCGGGCCAGGAGGGAGCCCAAGTCCTCCTGGCCCTGGCGACCCCCCCCCCCCCGCTAGTTGTTCGGGCCAGGAGGGAGCCCAAACCCTCCTGGCCACGGCGACCCCCTATCCCCATCCCACACTGCATTACGGGCAGGAGGGATCCCAGGCCCTCCTGCCTTCGACGCAAACCCCCCTCCCCCCCCAACGACCGCCCTCCCAAGAACCTCCGACCGCTCCACCAGCCGACCCGCGACCCCCCTGGCCGACCCCCACGACACCCCCACCCCCTTCCCCGTACCTTTGTGTAGTTGGCTGGACAGACGGGAGTCAAACTCGCCTGTCCGGCAGGCAGCCAACGACGGAATGAGGTCGGATTGGCCCATCCGTCCCAAAGCTCCGCCTACTGGTGAATCAGAATAGGCCCGGGAGCCTTAGGTCCCACCTGGGGGCGGGGCCTGAGGCACATGGGCCCAACCCGACCATGTGCCCAAGGCCCCGCCCCCAGGAGAGACCTAAGGCTCCCGGGCCTATTCTGATTGGCCCAGGTGCCTTAGGCCCCACCAGTAGGCGGAGCTTTGGGACGGATGGGCCAATCCGGCCTCATTCCGTCGTTGGCTGCCTGCCGGACAGGCGGGTTTGGCTCCCGTCTGTCCGGCCAACTACACAAAGGTACAGGGAAGGGGGGTGGGGTGTCGTGGGAGTCGGCCAGGGGGGTCGCAGGTCGGCTGAGGGGGCGGTTGGAGTTTCTTGGGGGGCGGTCGTTGGGGGGGAGGGGGGTTTGCATCGTGGGCAGGAGGGTCTGGGATCCCTCCTGCCCGTAATGTAGTGCGGGGTGGGGGTAGGGGGTCGCCATGGCCAGGAGGGTTTGGGCTCCCTCCTGGCCCAAACAACTAGAAGAAGGGGGGGGTCGCCAGGGCCAGGAGGACTTGGGCTCTATCCTGGCCCGATATTGTTGGGGAGTTGAAGAGTCAGCGGGGCAAGAGGGCTTGGGCTCCCTTTTGCCCCGATCGTGTCGGGGAGTCAGGGGGGCAAGAGGGCTTGAGCTCCCTCTTGCCCCAATCGTGTCGGGGGTGCCGCGGTTGGCTGGGGCAAGAGGGCTTGAGCTCCCTCTTGCCCCGATCGTGTCGGGGAGTCGGGACCGCCAAGAGGAAGCAGCAGGACACCGGTAGGAGCTTCTACATGATGGGTGGGGGGGGTTGGGAGGCTGTGGGGGTGCGAGCGGTCCTTCAGGGTTGGGGGTGCGGGTGCGGGTGGGAGTGCGTGCGAGCCGTCCTTCGGGGTGGGGGTGCGGGTGCGTGCGAGCGGTCCTTCGGGGTGGTGGGGCGAGCGGTCCTGCGGGGGGGGGTGAATCGGACGTCGGGGGGGCATCAGGCTTTCAGGGTGGGGACAGGACTTCAAGGGGGAGAGGAGAGTCGGGGCGGGCGAAAGGAGAGTCGGGCGGCGACGGGAGAGTCGAGCAGCATGCACGGTATACGGGTGTGCGCGGTATATAAAAATTTCTCTACATAAATTTGTGTTTTTCGTGCGCTATACCCGTGTGCGCGTTTTACACGGGTGCGCGTTATCTATGTGAAAATACGGTAGTCATAGTGTGACAACTTGCAAGATTTTATTATATCTTGGATAGAAAAAAATATAGGAGCCCTACTTCGTTGCCATCACAACCCAAATACCCCATACTTTACCACAGTTTTGTAATAATCTGAGTAGTTAGTTATATCAATGTAGATATTTCCCAGATATTTGGACTCAAAGGACCTCTGTCTATACTGCCAGATGGACCCTGATTTGTAAGAGCTTGTGTTTCTTCAAAAGCTACTATGAGGGTCCGCTGAAAAGATCTCAGCCCAACCAAGAAAGTTGAGGCAGTCTCCATTAAGGACTATATACTTGGGGCTCCTTTTACTAAGGTGTGCTAGCGTTTTTAGCGCACGCTAAAGATTAGCGCGTGCTAACCACACACTAACCGAAAAATACTAACGCAAGCTCTATGGAGGTGTTAGCATTTAGCGCATGCGGTATTTTAGCGCATGCTAAAACTGCTAGCGCACCTTAGTAAAAGGAGCCCTTAGTCCAGTGATTTTCCACTTGTTTTCATTCCATTGGAAAAATATGGAATGAAAAAAGTGGAAAATCACTGGATTAAGCGTATCCCTCTTGAGACTGCCCCAATTTTGTTGATTGGGCTGAAAACTTTTCAATGGCCCCTTGTAGGTATCACTTCTAGCTATTACAGAAGAGGCAGCCTGGACATATATACATACAGTAGCTGCTACTTTTATTCTGTCATCATAGTCTTGTATAAATCCCTACCATTACTGGCAAGGCAGCTAGCATACAAGATAAACCCAGCTTTATGAATGCCTATATTTTCATTATAACTTCTAATTCATTCAGTCCATGCAACCTGTCAGTAAAACCCAGTTTCAAGCTAATTTTGCTCCTTTGTCACCCAGGTTAACCACTGAACTTCCACTTCACATTAGGAACCAGCCCACTCTGGATTCAAGAAACTACTGAAATCACATCTGCTTCCAATGTTTTGTTCCAGCTGATAATGATTCTTTCCCCACAACTTCTGTATCCTAGGTAGTCATCTTTCATTGTTGAAATATAATAATAAGGGCAATCAATTACTTATATGGTACTGAATTAGCTGACCTCCCCTTCACAAACACTGAAAAAATGTAAATGGTAAACATCAAAATGGTAGGATTTGCAGTACCACAGAACCCAGCCTTATTCCCAAGGGATCCTGATATTCTTATACATGACCCTATCCATTCACTTTCCCTTTAATTTATTTCAATTAAATATTAACTCATATATCTATTCATCAGGGAATGACATTTGCATCTCCAATATGACATAAACCTCCCTGATCACCCCCAAATCAAGGCACTAAAGAACATCTGCACAGGAGGGAGGGCAGGTTCCAACATAATCCCTCCAGGTTCACCAACAAAACTTCAGAGCTTGCCAAACCAACAAGGCTCCATATCTAGCCTCCATTCCCATTGGCTCCAATGCTCTTCCCAGCTAGCCAATCAGATGAAACCTTTCTGCTTCCATATATAATCCTCTCCATTATCTGCTGCAAATCCATTTGCTCCAGATAACATTTGATAATACTATTTTGACATGGTAAGTATTCATAAATAGGGGGATTTATAAGTTAGGTGCTACTGGGGCTTGCATGCATCTGAGAAGCTGAAAGCTATGCCATCAGTAGTTTCACTACCAGAAGGGAATAATAATAACAATTTTTTATATACTGCAGGACCGTGAAGTTCTATGTGGTTTACAATGATTAAAGATGTTACAGATAGAGTGGAATCAACAAAGTATAGACTTGGTGATTGACAATTCTAGAGATCATTTCTTGAGGGCTAGGATTGTATAGGTTGGTTTCCTAAATATTTCAGGAACAGATGTGTTTTTAGACGTTTCCTGAATTCCCTATAGGTAATAGGCACGAGTAATTGTTCTAGGTCTTTACCCCACAGAGCTGCTTGATGTGAGAAAAGATGTTGGTGATGACTTTTAAATTTACAGCCTCTGACCGGTGGAGAAACAAAGTTAGGGTATGAACTTCACCTGTCTGAGAAAAGGTCTGTTATATATTTAGGGGCTAAGCCATAAAGTACCTTGAAGCAAAAACAACCAAACTTGAATTTCACATGTGCCTCCATTGGCAGCCAGTGTAGAAGTCGATAGGAAGGTGTTACATGGTCAAATTTCTTCAGTCCACAAAGTAGTCTGACTGCTGCATTTTGTACCAGTTGCAATCGCCGCATATTCTTCTGAGGGAGTGCCAAGTAGGCGATGTTACAATAATCGAGTTGACTCAGTATAAGGGATTGCACCAGAATTCGAAATGATGAGACATCGAAGTAAGCTCTGATGGACCGAAGCTTCCAGAGGGTGAGAAAGATTTTTCTAATCAAGGAGTCTACCTGGTCTTTTATGGTCAGGCTTTGGTCCAGTGTTACTCCCAATACCTTCATAGTGGTTTGAATGGGATAACTAAGGTTATTGATACACAATGGTGTTTTAGTGTCAAGTGGGTGTGGCGATGCTATGAAAAATTTTGTTTTCTCTGAGTTTAGTTTTAGTCTGAATTCAGTCATCCATTGCTCCATCCGATTTAGTACTTCTGTTGCTTTGGGGGTGACTTCTGAGGCAGAGTTAGTGAATGGGATAATTATTGTGAAGTCGTCAGCGTAGCTATATAGTTTGATCCCCAGCTTGGACAATTGCGCACCCAGTGAGGACATGTAAACATTGAAGAGCAAAGGGGATAGTGGTGATCCCTATGGCACGCCAGATGGATTGCTCCAGGTGTCAGAGAGATCGTGATTAAAATGGACTTGGTCGGTGCATGATATAAGGAAACCTCGAAACCAGTTCAGTATATCTCCTCTGATTCTGATGGCGTCTAGGCATTGTAACAGTTTTCCATGGTCCACCAGGTTAAAGGCAGAGTGCATGTCAAATTGCATGATTAGGGCGTTGAGGCCCTTACTAAATAGGTAGCGCAAATTGTCCAGGATAGCCGTAATTACTGTCTCAGTGCTAAACATAGGCCTAAAACCAGATTGAGTTTTGTGCAGAAGAGAGAATTGGTCGAGATATTCCATTAGCTGGGTGTGTACCAATCCTTCCATGATTTTTACCATAAATGGAATAGATGCTACTGGTCTATAGTTGGTTACTGTTGTTGATGATTCTTTACGATTTTGGTGGGATTGGGGTTATTATAATATGACCATTGTTAGTGAGGAATTTTCCATTGTTTAGGTTATTGGTTAGATAATTCAGTAGAGATAATTTAAAGTCTAATGGAGCTGCTTTCATAATTTCTGGGGGTCATGAGTCCAGGACACAGTATGATTTTGAGTATTTGTTATATAACTTGATTTAGTTATTCCATTCTAATTTATGGAAGGAGCTCCAGATCATATCCGCTGGTATTTCATTTCTGTGCATGTAAATTGACTGATGTTCGTATGCAACAATTGTTGAGTAGTTATTTCTTAGGTTTTTTATTTTTGAATCAAAATGTTGTGCTAGATCATTTGCTGAGGGTAGCTTGATATTATGCATGGGTTGAGTGTAGCGTGTGGTGTCTAATAAATTTGTAACTATGTTGAACAGTTCTTTTGTATTGGCTCCTTTTGAATTAGTATTAGATGAGTTAATTTTGGACAGATTTCAGCAGAGACTCAAGACTAACAATGTACCACTCATCTGGTCAGCCGCAGATGGACAGTATTAGAGGGGAGGATTATGTTTGATGCGACAAAAGCAACAACATCAAATTTATACTGCGCAGAAGAAAGGCCTTACAATCTACTTCTGTATTCTGCCAAGAAAACGTGATGATAATGATGATACATAAAGAATCAATATATAGTGCTGGAAGATTGTCCCCTAGATTGGAAGGTACACATCATGCTGCTAGGAAAAACTTTTGTCGCCCAGTATTTGTGAAGCTAACTGATCAAAGCCACAAGGATATCCTGATGTTGATGTTACTGGACAGAAAAGAGAGATCAGAAGCTGTAAAGATATTCTCAATATAGGAACATGGAACATAAGAAGGATGAATTGAGGAAAATTGGAAATTGTTAAAAATCAAGAGGAACCCCCCCTCCAAAAAAAACAAAAACAAATTGTTTTGATAGGAATCAGTGAACTCAGATGGACAATTTCAATTAAACAAACATTGGACCTGCTATTCTGGTCATGAAACATACAGGAAAAATAATGTGGTGTTCATCTTCAACAATATGCTTTCAAAGATGGTACTAAAGTATAATGCTATCAGTGATAGAGTAATGTCAATCCATCTACAGGGAAAGCCAATCAATGTCATCTTGATCTGAGTACATGCTCAAACAACAGATGTGGAAGATGAGGATGCATGATTGTTCTAAGAACAACTTCAAAATGAAATAGGTCAAATACCAAAAAAAGATCTGCTGATCATTATGGGGGACTTGAATGTGAAAGTAGTAAGTACACCTGAAGATTCAGTGGTTGGAAATCACATCATAGGAGGAAGAAATGACGCCGTTGATAACTTAGTACAGCTTGCAAAATGAGCCATCAATAACAAATATACATTCCCAAAACCACAAACATCACCAGTACACATGGACCTCTCTAAATGGCATGTATCAAAATCAAATTGACTAAAACTGCATAGGACAGAGATGGAAATCTGCAGTTTTGACTGAAAGATTGTGGAAGTGACCACGAGGCTTTGACATGCAAGATCAAAGTAAAGCTTTCCAAGAAGATCATTAAAGACCTCCCAAAATATGGCATTCAACATATTCCATCAGACTATTAGATAAAACTAGACAATAGATTTGCCTGGAGATAGAAACCCAAAGAGTTATAAAATGATATCAAAACCATAATTAGTGATGAAACTAAACAACAACAAAAAAACTACATAAGAGAAAGAAAGCCAAGAAATTGTCTTGAATCTCAGAAGAAACCAGAAAAGTAGCAGAACAAAGAAGACAAGCAAAACTTTCTGGTGACAGAGAAAAAATATTACAAATGAACTGAGTGTTTCAATGTCATGTCTAGCATGACAAAGAACAATATCTAAAATATATTTGCCAGAAAATTGAATTGGAATATGTAAATCAGGAGGTCATGTGTATCAGGAGGTTAAGAGATTACAGCAGAAATTCCATTCTCAATTGGGGATGCTTAAAGATGCCAATGGGATGATATTGAATGATCCAGAAAGCAATACATGGAGATGGAAAGACAATACAGAGAATCTATACAAAAAGAGGCAATGATGATAACATTGGGGAAATTGAACTGGAAACTGATACCAGACATTTTAAAAGAAGTCATATCATCAATTAAAGCTTTATTGAAAAACAAGTCACCTTGTATTAACGGTATTCCAATTGAATTATTCAAAGGCTCAGAAGGTGCTATCATGGCCCTCACTCAACTGTGTCAACAGATTTGGAAGGAAAAAACATGGCCAACCGATTAGAGAAGATTACTCTTCATATCTATACTGAAGAAAGGTGATGCCAAGGACTGTAACAACTACTGAACGATTGTGTTAATTCTACATGCTAGCAAAATATTGCTGAAAATAAAACAGTGTTAAATAATTTATCTACATGCTTATGAAAGAAAGTAGTAAGCATGCTGAAACAAGTCTGTGCATGTTGCGACATATCTCAAGGTTACTCATGCACAGTTACTGCTCATTCTAAGAGACAGGATGTCAGGAGAGCCCTCATGCAATTCAAGTAAGAAACTTCTAGATTTTGAGCACCATTCTGTAATAAAATTTCTCACAAAATAAGGGAAAAGCCAAAGGAGATCCATGAATGCATGACTGCAGTTTATGGAAAGTCTGCTCCATCATCTTACAAAGTAAAATTTTGAAGAAAGCAGTTTGAGTGGTACAGAGTCCATTGAAGATGAATCTCACACTGGATGGCCTGTGTAAGCAACTTACACAGAAATGTGCAAGAAAGTTGAGAATTTTGTCAGACAGATGAATTAAGGTTTCCCGAATACCTGAAGAAATGGGCATCTTGGCAGGTACAGTTAGGAAAATAGTTCATGAAAAGTTGGACATGTCCACAGTTAGTGCAAGATGGGTTACAAGAATGCTGACATCATGTCAGAAGGCCATGAGACTCCAGTGCTGTCGGGAGAACTTGGAAATGCTCCGTGAAGATCAACTGAATTTTTTACAAAACAATTTAGGGGTCCTTTTTACTAAGGCTTGCGAGCTGTTTTAGTGCACGCTAAATATTAGCACGTGCTAAATGCTAACACGTCCATAGGATATAATGGATGCATTAGCGTTTAGCGCACACTAATATTTATCACATGCTAAAATGGCTAGCACGCCTTAGTAGAAGGACCCCTTAGAGACTTGCTTCTATCACAGATATCCTGAGTTCAAAATGGAGTCAATGCAATGGAAGCACAAGTCATCCCCCACCCCAAAAAAGTTCAAGACAGAAAAATCTGAAGGCTACTGTCATCTGGGATGATGGAGCTATGCTTCTGGAGTTCATGCCACACAAGGCAACCATAACCAGGGAGAGTTATGCCAACACAATGATCACTTTGTGGGAGTCAATCAAGGAAAAAAGACGAGGAAAATTCACAACAGGTGTGCTGCTTCTTCACAATAATGTGCAGGTGCACATGTCATGTCAATCACAGGCTACCATGAAGGTTTCAGCAGCTGAACCATCCACCCTAAAGTCCTGACCTGACTCCCACAGATTATTTCCTGTTCTGAGTTTTAAAGAAATCTCTCCATAGATAGTGGTTTTCAAGTGATGAAGACATCAACAAAGCTGTGATGTCCTGGTTTAAAGGTCAACTAGAAGAATTCAGGAGACTATATTGAAAAATAAAACAACATTTTTTGGAAAATATTTTCTTTCCTACTTAGGTAGATAAATAATTGAACACCCCTTGTACAACAAAGGCTATAATCAAACACTGAGCAAAAACTAACCAAAGTTCAGGCTGGTTTCAGAAAATATTGAAGAACAAGAGACATTATTACCAATATTAGATGGATATTGGAGAAGAGCAAATAATACCAAGAGCCCCCATACTTTTGCTTCATCAACTACAGCAAAGCTTTTGACTGTGTAGATCACAATAAACTATAGAGAACTCTAGCACAAATAGGAATACCCAAACACATAACTCGTCTGATAAAGAGCCTTTACAAAAATCAAGACGCTGCAGTGAGAACTGAATATGGCAACATTGATTGGTTTCCAATAAAATGTAGGATGCATCTTGTCACCTTACCTGCTAAACTTTTATGCTGAAGCTATCTTCAGAAAAGCAAATTTGGAAGAAAGCATTGGTTTTAAAGTTGGTGGCCAAAATATAAACAATCTGTGCTATGTAGATGAAGCAAAGAAGACGTGCATTATGTACTTAGAAAAGTCAAAGACAAAAATCATAACATGAGATTAGAACTGAACATAAACAAGGTAAAGATCATGAACATGGAAAATGATGAAGATTTTGAGCTTGAAGGTGATAGAATAGAAGTTGTAAAGGATTTAAATCTGCTGAGCTCTTTTGTAAACAAAGAAGCAACTAGCAAGGAAAAAAATACTTCACAGAATAGTACTTGTTCACTCTTCAATGAAGGCTCTTGACAAAGTATTCAAAGGCAAGGAAATTTGTATCACTCCAAACAAAGATTAGACTTGTCCATGCACTCATTTTCTCATGGTCATTTATGGATGCAAAAGCTAGACACTACGGAAACAAAATAGAAAGAAGATTGATTCATTTGAGCTTTGGTGCTGGAGAAGAATCAAACTGGCTATGTCACTCAAAGCTCAAATAATGAAGTTACAAATGTCTTTTTTGGTCACACCATCAGAAGAGAAAGACATCATGTTTGTAAAAAACGAAGGAATCACCATGCAAAGAAGGCAACCTGCAACCAGGTGGCCAGAACATGTTGAAACCAACCATGGGGGATGATGCTGGCACAAATCTGATTTCTTCTTAGATCTATAATTTATCAATTCACTAGAACTCAACAATGAGTCAATGACATCTAACTACTACTACTGCATTTACAAGTAACTTATATGTTTATAGTGTTCAAGCAACTTAACATTTAGTTGAAAGACTTTAGGCTTCCATACACATTTCACTAGTAGAGTGATTATATAAAATGTCTGTGATGTTTCACCTCAGTGGTCATCATGATGTGATACTCTTGTGCAGTGTCTGTGAAATATTCTGGGCCTTATTTATCAAAACAAAAATATTATCAGCAAACCTGATGCAGCATGGACTCCCTCAAGTTTTGAGGAGAAATTAGTTTCATTGGTGTACTTGCAAAATGTATCTCAATCCTGTCACATCATCAGATTTAGACCTGTGACTGTGCTGTTGGTGTATGCTCTATGACTGATTGCGATAATACAATGATAGCTGCTGGGGGTCTGGGAGACAATAGAGATAGAAGCAGTGGGGGTTCATTTGATTGGCTCGCCAATGGGAATGGAACCTGTGTATGTAAACTGGTCGATTCTTCATATCCATAGCATTATGTGTGGACATGTCACTTGGGAGCCCTTTAACTAAGCTGTGCTAAAAGTGGACTGTGCTATTTTTAGTGCAATGGCCATTTGTTAATATTGAAATTAGAACATGGCCATTAGCTCATGAGTCCATACCATCACCTATTTTGTAGGTGGTAAGGGCCCTCACACTAATCCTACACTAATTGATCAGCATGCTCCAATGCCCACATGCAGGGCATGCTTGCCTTCTCTCTACCCCCAAACACTCCCCCCACACTAAAAAATAAATTGTATCTTTTTAGTGTGTGGGTGGAGTGCGCCGAGCCCACAGTTATCTCAGCACCTGAGTGTAGCCACTAGTGTCATTTTTAAGTGACATTTAGTGATTACTGCCTCTTAGTGAAAGGGCCCCTTGATCTTAGTTGATGGATTAAAACATATTGTCATATAATAATAATTATAGCATATGAGCTGTCTCCTTAAACTGTTGGGATAATGTAGTCTTTAAACTCGGAAATCACAATAAAAATGTGTACCTATGTAGAGATCTTTCTTTTCACTGAACAGTTTACATAATACTAATTATAACAGTAATGGGCTAAAGCAATATGTAAAAGTGGAAAGGAAAAAGGATGGACAGAAAATAGTAATGCACTTCATGTAATAGACATGGTCATACGTACAACACTTTTGTTGCATTTTAGTGATGGAAAGTCCCATGTTTGATAAATGTGATTTGTAGATCTTAGATCTAGTTTTCCTATAGATTCTTTCAGAAGATTAAAAACAATATTTCTCTTATTTCTATCTGTCCTCACTATTCTGGATCCCTGCATACACTGAGAATAAAAGATGACCTTACCAATGGATGTACCTATAATTGTCACATTATTTGAACATGAATTATCTATTTTTGGATGTTTGCATTGCAGAGGTTTTATTTGTGTTGTGATGCATTTTTCAAACGTAAAGTTTAATGTGCGTCACAGTGGTTATTCTGACATGGATTTCAAGAAATCTGATCTAATAAAGGGGTCTTTTGACAAAGGCGCGCTAACAGATTTAGTGCGCGCCAAATGCTAAGGCGCCCATTATATTCTATGGGCGCCATAGCATTTAGCGCATGCTAATCTTTAGCGTGCACTAAATCAATTAGCACACACTAAATCGGTTAGCGTGCCTTAGTAAAAGGACCCCAAAATGAACTTATAATGACAGCACAATGCAAAAGAAAAAAGTTAGCATCCAGTGCTACTATGTGTCCCACAGGTTCTTCCACATTGACCAAAACTACTTCCAGTGGTGAGTTAAAGGAACACATTGCGGCTACTGCTGGTGCTAATTCACTTGCCAGCACATCTACGGATGTTACTGTGTCCAGTGTTCCTGCGGCCACCACGCAAGGAATTTCAGAAGAACACCAACCACAAGCCGCAGCTCTCAGAGAAGCAGTTCTGGAATTCAACACCTCCATGGACCTGCTCTCCCTTCATCAAATAGAAAGGCAAAGCACAAGAAGGCGACCACGCAATGCGGTACAGATAGAAAGACTTGCAGGTGTTACTCATAGAGGTATTGAATGTTATTTTACTTGTGACCATGAAGTGCTAGCCACAGCTATTTCACAATATAGAGATTTATAGCTAGTCACCAACAATGCTCTTCCTAGCCAGTTCTAATGCTAGAATTAAACCCTTTGAGGTTTGTCATCAAATTTTTAGGACTAACAATGTTCTTCACTGTTTCTTTTTCTTATTCAGTTTGAAAAATTTTTTGCATAACCATAATCTATAAATTATTTTCTCAAGTTTTTCTGTACTTAAATAGAGAAAAAAAATAAAATAGAGGAATAATTGTGGTTAGTTATATGTGTTTGTGATTTAAATAACCATTTGCAATACAGTGTATTATTTTCCTATGTTTTTTTTTTCTGTGATTAATCATTGCAATATGATGAACCTATGCTGGCTGATAGGATGAAAAATGTTCAAAACCATTCCCATGGAGAAAATAGCATTTTCATTCCAGAATTGGGCTATTTGAAAATTGCCACCTTGCTCATAGGGAGAAGTAAATGTTGCTTCATAACATACCTTTACTCACATAAACTTGATGGGTTCCCATGACAGGGATTGCAACAATATATACCTTTTTTATTGTAGTTTTAAGATGAGAGTGTTATTTAGATTAAAAAAAAAAAAAATAGCCACAGAAAAAGGAGGTGCAGGATTCTAAGGGTACTTTTTTCCATAAGTAGTTTTCAAAGTGCATACAATTCCACTTTCAAAACCAGTACAAAGTATGCAGTTTAAAAGTATCCATAAAAGGGAATTTTTGAAAGAATGTCCAAAATGGATGTCCATGTGGCAGAGTCCAGTCCAGACTCACCCAGAGCACTGCCCATATGCACTCAAGACAGCACAAACAACCACTGTAATAGGAATAACACCAAAAAATTGCTTAATTTTCATAGCCTTAAGTCACTTCCACATTTATTTTCCTTGTGGGCTTGGTTTACCCTGCTTTAGTAGAGACCAGTTATCCCTGGAGGTTCTTGAACATGTCCCAAACATTTCCAAGGCTCCTTCAGCCTACAGCTAGGAAAGGGGAAATCTCTCTGTCCCCGGGACTCCTTCCTTCCTCAGAGACCTTTCTCTCTCATGAGGACCTCCCCCCCCCCCCCCCCCCCCCGATTCACCTCTGTGGCAGATAAACACCTCCCTGCTGAACCCTGCCCCCTGACTCAGCAGGGTTACCTTGTTAAGGTAGCTCAGCATTGAGTGGTAAAATTCAGTGTGGTCTGGAAAATGTAGTCCCCTCAGTTTTGGGCTGGCAGCCCCTGCTGTATGGAGGTGGAATGGTAGATTAGACAAGTTAGACAAGTTCTTGCTGAACCAGAACGTACGCAGGTTAGGCTAGACTCAAATAGGGCACTGGTCTTTGACCTAAGGGCCGCCGTGTGAGCGGACTGCTGGGCATGATGAACCACTGGTTTGACCCAGCAGCGGCAGTTCTTATGTTCAATTTAATAATAGTCCCTTTTTTTCCAGAGTGGCATTTTACTTCCAACAAATTATCCCCTTCCGTTGCCCTTTAGTTTGTTAGTGCCAACCTAGCTGCTATGCATCACCAGTAGACGTTACAAGCAAAGTTTACAGTGATTCCAAGTCCTTGCCTCCACTTGTGGTTGTGTCACACATGAGCAAATCATAACTCAATGTCCTTTTAACTTTATCTCCCCCCACAAAAAAAATAATTGTGCCACTTAGAATCAAGCCTTTCTTGACCTCTTTGTTATTCCCAAGCAGAAACCCCAGTCCCTAATAAGCTTAATCTAAACAACTCAATGGCCCCCCAAACAAATCAGGAAAGAAGGGAGGGAAGGATGGGGAAACCAATTTCCCACATCATTCCTTCCCAATCTTCCTCACCCTACTGCTCCCAGCACCCATACCACCCAGGGATGATTACATCAACACAGGTATTGAGCAGGTAGCTATAAATAGGGTTACCATATGGCTCTAGATAAAAGAAGAACGGATTGAGACATCTGGGTTTTACTTCCATTGCTTTCAATGGAAGTAAAACATAGATGTCTCAATCCATCCTCCTTTTTCTGGAGCCATATGGTAACTCTAGTTATAAACTAGGGATCAATTAGGCCTCATTATTACATATTCAGTGTAAGCATTCTGTTATAAATTTACCCCTATTTGGGGTAATTTTGTAAAAAAGTTCTAATATATAAGCTTTGTTGTATGCCTTACATGGCCTCCCATAAAATGCATCTTATTCCAAGTGATAAATATCTGTTGTGATATAAGATTAAACCACTCTTAGTAGCTATAATTTCATAACTTTACTGAAGCTTCAGACCTCAGAAACACCACTCATCGCTCAAACGTTTGTCATAGCGATAAGCTTGACGTGTTGTCTCTCACTGGCCCACTTTTTTATCCTAATTGGATTTCAATATTTAAAGTGAAGTTTTTAAAGTGTAATAGTTTCAAAGTGCTTAAAAAGTGCCTTAAAGTACTACTAGTCAAATGCTTTTACATATGTACTAAAGGTTTATGACATCTCAGTTTTTATGATTGGGGAAACTCAGATCTGACATGTTTCGCATATTCAACGCTTTATCAAGGATCGTTTCCCTAGAGAAGTAAAAAATGCATATTATATATATATACTAGTGTTTAAGCTAGAATAGATTAAAGAGTGCTAGAATAGATGTGTAAACGTTTAGCACAATGAGGCGCTGAAATCTTTCTTTCTTTATCTTTTTCCTAGCTTCCTGTCCAGCAGTAGCCCTTCTCCCTTCCTTTTACCTCCCCCTTGTCCAGCAACACGCCTTTCCTGCTCCCCCTGTCCATAAGTAGCCCTTCTCCCTTCCTTTTATCTCCCTGTGTCCAGCAGAACCCCTTCCCTGTTCACCCTGTCCAGCAGTAGCCCTTCTCCCTTACTTTTACCTCCGCCCTGTCCAGTATTACCCCTACTCCCTTCCCTGCCTCCCCTGTCCAGCATCCGCTAGCCCGAGCAGCCTCAGGGATTTTGCTATGCCGGCCCGCTTCACATTATCAAAGTGGGCCGGCCTAGCAAATGCCCCGCAGCTGCTTGATGAAACCGAGGCTGCTGCCCTGCTGGTCCAGGGGTGAGAAGAAGAGGCATCCCGGCAGCAGCGGAAGTCAGCTGGCATCAGAGTGATTGTGGTAAGTGCTAGAATAGTATAATAACATATAATATATATACATATATTTAAATATTTAATCTAATATGATTTTTACTTCTTTAGGGAAACAATCCTTGATAAAGCGTTAAATACGTGAAACATGTCAGATCCGAATTTCCCCGATCGTAAAAACTTAGATAAGTTATAAACATTTAGTACATATGTATTTGACTAGTAGTACTGTAAGGCACTTTGAAACTATTGTACTTTAAAAACTGCACTTTAAATATTGAAATCCAATTAGGATAAAACAGTGGGCCAGTGAGGAGACAACACGTCAAGCTTATCGCTATGATAAACATTTGAGTGATGAGTGGTGTTTCTGAGGTCGGAAGCATCAGTAAAGTTATGAAATTTATAGCTACTAAGAGTGGTTGAATCATATATCAGAATGGTATTTATCACTTGGAATAAGAGGTATTTATGAGCTACATGCGATTCCAAGTTAGAGTACTATTGAAGAAATAACCATCTTAATGGGACTCCCATAAAATGTATACATATGTGAAACTATTTATGGTGAAAAAGAAGGCATGTGCTTTTATGTGATACAACAGTAGGCGTGTTCAGGGGAAAAGTTTGGGCAGAACACAGGCAGTCATGAAGTACATGTGTAGGTTATAAAACACAGGTACATCAGCCACATACATTTCTACCTGCTCCCAAGCTGGAATAAGCATACACAGATACACTTTTACATGATTCTGACTTATTTTATGATACTACTGTATTTTATAAAGACACGTAGATGAATACCATGTACTATATACTTGAATATAAGTTGATCCAAATATGTTGAGACCCCCATTTTTCCCCTAAAAAAGGAGGCAAAATGGTTGACTTAATACTGAAGTGCCCTACTCTGCCAGGCTCTGCACCCATCACCCCATTCCTCCCTCCCTCCCGGGCTCTGCATCCAGCCCCCTCACTCTCTGCCCTGTACTATTTCCCTCCCTCCCGATGCCTTGCAGGCCTCCACCGGGCCTTCTGCGGGACCCGGTGATCCAGGATATGAGGGATCTCCCATCTCCTGTCCCAGCCAAATCCCACATAAACCCCACATACCCCCGGCCCCCGTCTTCCCCACACATCCCCTGATTTCTTGGTGGCCTCACGGTGGGTGGGACATGAGGAATCCCTTTTGCCTCCTGTACCCGTCAAAATTGTCAACCACACCTCCCTCCCACCTCCTCCTACGTACCTTTTGAGACGCTGGTAGCCAGCTGGTGCATGGCACATGAGCGATCTTCCTGCCCTCCTGCTCTGTTTGAGGCCGCTGGCTGATTGGCAGCTGCAAGTTCTCAGGGAAAGCGGGGGGTGGGTGGGTTTGGAATTTTCCAAGATGGGAGATGGGGGGGGGAATCACTCATGTCCCAGCCCACCACTAGACCACAGGGTCTTACAGCAGGCCCTTTGGAGGCCTGCAATAGGTCCAGGAGGGGGGTGGATAGGTGATGGCCTGAATATAAGCCGAGATCCCCACGAGTATACAGGGATAATGCCAGCAGTAGTCCAAAAAATGATGCCACCTGCTGAATATTTCCCCTATTTTAGACCTCTATCAGTAGAAGTATATGTTGCTGCTTAAGAAACCAGATATAGCAGTTTGAAAATAAAAAAAAACTTACAGGGACAAGAGACTTTTATTATGATGACTCAACAAGGCCCATAGCCTATGTCAGGGGTCTATAAAATTGTGTGTTCTCTCTTAATATTCAGTATTCACATGGAGAAGTGAAACACGTTTAGTGCTTAACTTTATGCGAATATAAACATAAAAGTGAGCGGATATTCATTTTATGAGACTTTGCTGACCTTGATAAACCAGAATTCAGAAGGGATGTACAATTTATAGACCCCTGACAAAGGCTAGGGGTTGAAACAGAGGCCTTGTCAGGTCATCATAATGAAAGTCTTGTTCTTCAGGCTGGTTGTGCTGTTTTTCGTGTATCCTGTGTAGTAATGCACTTTTGTTCTCTTTTTTTGGTTGTCTTATACATTTTTTTTTTAATGCCATAATCACTAAGATTGTCTACGAATGGGTTCCTCGGAGCACACGAAGGATGATTTTTTAATTGATTTTACCAGGTAGCTATGCAGTTAGGTGCAATCATTGGGGCCGATATTCAAAATTATTTAAAGAGCTAAGGGCTCCTTTTACAAAGCTACGATAGCCATTCTCTGCCAGCAGATTCACTGAAGCCCATTTGATTCCTATGGACTTTGGTGCATTTGTCTCACCTTTATATAAGAGGCCTTAAGAGAGGTTTCTGGCTGCTTAAATTGCTTGTCCAAGGTTAATAGGCCTATTCCCTTAACCCACAGGTGTCAAACTCAAGGCCCATGGGCCGAATCCAGCCTGTGGTCTAATGCACCCGGTGTTATCTTGTAACTGGCTCCCTCATCCTCACAGCCACAGTGTGCATGAAGCCACATGCAGCGGCTCCTCGCGCATCCTGTGCCTCATCCAGAAGCATTCCCTCTGTCGTTGTGACATCAAAGAGAAGGCTTCTTATTCAGGCACAGGACGCACGATGAGCTGCTGCACGCAGCTTCGTGCACACTGCAGCTGTGAGGAGGAGGGAGCCAGCAACAATATAACACTGGGTGCATCGGACTGTGGGCCGCATAATACGGCCAAGTGGGAGACAGCCAGAAGGTAAGACACCTGCCGGAGGGAGGCACAGTATGGATGGAGGGATGGAATAAAGGTAGAGGGAATGATTTTATTTTCAATTTAGTGTTTGAATTGTATCAATTATGATAATTTTAATCTGCTGTCTATATTTTGCACTGCTCAGGAAGAAATATATTTGTTTCTTTTTCTCTGGGTGTTGTACTGCATGCAGAGTCTTGAATCTTAGGGTTTCGTTTGTATATATTAGTACTTTTAGTTTGTGGTCCCGTAGGGGTTATCTGTGCTCTGGTAGGAATGATTGATGAGAAGCATACAGTGTGCTTTGTGTAGTTTAATTTTGTGGTTAGCCATTATGTGTTGTTAATAAGATTATATTAATGTAGAACAAAATATTTTCCAGAGAAAGGAAAATGGTAAAACCAGAGGACATAATTTGAGGTTGAGTGTTGGTAGATTCAAGAGCAATGTTAGCAAATTCTAATTTATGGAGAGGGTGGTGGATGCCTGGAATGCGCTCCCGAGAGAGTTGGTGGAGAGGAAAATGGTGACTGAGTTAAAAGAAGCGTGGGATTAACACAGAGGATCTAGAATCAGAAAATAATATTAAATATTGAACTAAGGCCAGTACTGGGCAGATTTACATGGTCTGTGTCTGTATATGGCCTTTTGGGGGAAGATGGGCTGGAAAGGGCTTCAGTGGCTGGGAGGGTATAGATAGGCTGGAGTAGGTTTTAACGGAGATTTCGGCAGTTGGAACCCAAGCACAGTACCGGATAGAGCTTTGGATTCTTGCCCAGAAATAGCTAAGATTAAATAATTTAAAAAATTTAAATTGAATCAGGTTGGGCAGACTGGATGGACCATTTGGGTCTTTATCTGCCGTCATCTACTATGTTACTATATGTGTGTGTGTGTGTGTGTATATATGAAAAATGAATGGAAAAAATGGTGTTACAAATAGTACTATTATGGGGGCTGGGTCTGGCCCATGACTTACCCTGTGTTTTGGATTTTGGCCCCTTAATGTGATTGAGTTTGATACCCCTCCCTTATCCGAATAGTGCTGTTGAATATGTCCAGGGAAATTCTATAAACAGTGCTTAAAATTGCATGCATAAATTTGGATGTGCACCCAATTTGTGTGCTTAATTTAATTGAGTAATGAGCTTATTAGCACAAATAATTGAGCTCTAACAATCACTTATTGATACTAATTGTGATTGATTTGGTTTTATGCAAACACTTCACGCGTGTAAAAATGTATGTGTGGAACTGAAAAGGGAGCATGTCCATGGGAGGGGCAAGACAAAAGTAATCCTTCAATGGACCCTAGGTACACAAATACACTGGGCCCCCTGGCCCAACCTCACCCTGCCTTGCCCCTTGTCCTCCCCCACACCACACCCCACACCCTGTCCTACCCTGCACCGAAAAGGGGAGAGGGAATGAATATGAGAAGATAGCCTAAAATACAGGAGGGTGCAGGGGAAGAACACCCATTCAGGGAGGGAAAATCAAGGGAGGATGGGGAAGGAGCCTTACACAAAGGGAGATGAACCCATACTACTGAGGTGGGTGGGAGGAGGAGGAACTCAAGCTCTGGGATAGAAAGGCATATTAAGAGGAGATGAAGGAAGAGCTCTCACACACAGGGAAGGAGTTTCATGAGAAGATGAGGAACGAGCTCACAAGGCGGGAGGTGGACTCAAGGGAAAATGGGGGAAAATCTCACACATGTGATGAGAGGGCCTCAAGGGAAGAGGGAGTAAGAGCTCACAAGGAAGAAAGACTGATAGGGAAGAGCTCACATACAGGGAGGTAGATCATTAGAAGATGGGAGAAGTGCTCACACACAGAGAGGGAAGTCCTATGGAGGGATGGGGATCTGCTGCAAAAAGAATAGAGGGCATCTTCTAGATGCCAGAGACAATAATCCTTATGCAGAAAGAGCAGGAAGAGGTGTGGCAGTCAGACCTGCAGCATTTAATCAAGTTATTTGATAGTTGAATATACACATTCTAGCAGCATTATTCTTTACACACAGTATGTCACTTTATAAGTCCCTCTTCTGAACTCTACAAGTCTCTAGGCCTGCCTACACCTGCACAAATTGTTGTTCCCATTAGGTCACTGGTCTTCACTAATTTTTAAGCTCGGGCCACTTTGGATCCAAATGAGCAGAAGCAGAGCCGCCAAATATTTTTCCATACAGGGGGGAGGAGGGGCACAACATTGCTGACCAGCATGTGCCAATGACATCCATCCTCACTAGTCTGCTTCTCTCTCAAAAGCTCATTTTTACCCAGGGCCACCATCAGGGCAGTACTACCAGTCCTGCATTCAGGGGCCCGGAGCTGACAGGGGGCCCGGGCTCCCCCAGGGTCCTAGGCAGTGTTCTAAGGCAGGGGCGCCAGTAGTTCGCCAAGGCAAAGTGAGTCGATCACCCAGGACTCACTTTGTCATGGCGATCTAATCTATCGGGCCGATCAGTCTTCCTCTCCCCGACATCAATTCTGCTGTCGGAGAGGAAGTTCGGGCCAGCCAATCGCTGCCTGGCTGGGCGGAACTTCCTCTCCGACGGCAGAATTGACGTCGGGGAGAGGAAGACTGATCGGCCCGAAGCAGGGAAAGCATGCGTCGGCATCGGCTTTGGGGCCTGTTATCCATTGGTGGGTCCTGTTCCCCGAAGGCAGTGGCAGTGGCTTGGGGAACGGCAGGGAGAAAGAAAGAAAGGGGGCAGGCAGGGAAACAGAAGGAAAGAAGAGAAACAGAAAAAAAGAAAGAAAGGTCAGGGAGAGAGGAAGAAAAAGTTGGGGGAGGTAATGAGGTGTGGAGGAGAGAAAGCATACAGGCTGATAGAAGGGAAGAAAGATTGGATGCACAGTCAGAAGAAGAAAGTGCAACCAGAGACTCATGAAATCACCAGACAAGGTAGGAAAAATGATTTTATTTTAAATTTAGCAAAGTGGAGGCAGTATTACCACAGTTTTCAAAGGAATTTGCCCAAATAACTTTATAGTTAACTGGGTAAATTCCCAGAGATGAAAACTTCCCTTCACTTACTATGCACAGTTCTGAATTTATATCTGCTGTCTATATTTTACAATATGGTCCCCTTTTACTAAACCGCAATAGTGGTTTTTAGCGCAGGGAGCCTATGAGCGTCAAGAGCAGCGCTGGGCATTCAGCGCAGCTCCCTGCACTAAAAACTGCTATTGTGGTTTAATAAAAAGGATGGAGGGTATATTTGTCTATTTTTGTATGGTTGTTACTGAGGTGACAATGCATAGTCATCTGCCTTGACCTCTGAAAAAAACCCAGAATAGGAATGATAATTAACATTTTCTCAGCGTATAGTGTGCTTTGTGTTTTTTAATTTTATTGTTGGTAGATCATTTTGACTTGGCCATTTTAAAGTAGCTCACAAGCTCAAAAAGTTTGGGCACCTCTGAGCTAGAGTGTTGAAACTGTGTATTTCTATTTTATCCCCCCTTTTACAAAACTGTGGAGCGTTTTTTTAGCGCCAGCCGTGGTGGTAGCAGCTCTGATGCTCAGAATTCTATGAGCGTCAGGGCTGTTACCACTGTGGCTAAAATCCACACTACAGTTTTGTAAAAGAATGAGGGGTTAGTTTGTGATGACATATTCCAAACTAGGCGAAGGTGTTTTGTGTGTTCGAAAGACATGGTTTTCTGTTAGGATTGACAGTGTAGGATTGATCTGTGCTGGTCTGGCTTGTTTAGTTTTACAATGGGTGTATAGATGTACTGCTCACTGCAATATGTAAGATGCTGCCTTTTCCTAGGTACTCATGTGTGACGTGTGGTTTGTTACTAAAAATCATGTTTTTCTTACAGATGGGGGGGGGGGGTTTGCCAAAAAATTATGGGCCCCGGGTGTTACATATGCTACATACGCCACTGTATGCAAAGATACCAGAAAGCTGGCGTAGCAAAAACTTTAAGTAAATTGTTATTCTTCTAAGTTTTGAGTATTTAACCCTCCCTCAATCTCACGGGCACTCGTTTCAAGTTTCAAGTTTATTGAGATTTTGATTTAAACGCAATATCAAATATTTTCAATGCGTATAACAAAAATAAATTTGGGGAAATAAATAAAACCATTTGAAACATATCCATAGATGATTAAAATTACATAAGGAGTACAAGGATAAACTACATTTGTTTAAAAATGCGTTCTCCGCGCCTGCTCATAAATTTGTTGACTGGAAGGATCCAGCAATGTGGCCAGATGCCATTCAGGACAAAGACAGAGAAATAATTGTGCAATTTGGATTAATGATGGAAGATGATTTAAAGCAAATGGCACAGTCTATGAGTAAAGATCTTGACGGACGTTCTTTTTATGAATATCTCCTCTATGCCAAATCACCCAATGGACGTGAGAAGATTTTAAGGGACTGGCTTAGGTGGAGCATTAGCAGAAAAGTATGTGTGTATTCGGCCCATGGAAGAAGGGGGAGGGATGTCGGGGGGGGGGGAAGGGGTGCGTGGGGGGGCCCAATAGGATTGCTCAGTAAGGGCCCAGAAATTTCTGATGGCGGCCCTGTTTTTACCTATGTAATATTAAAAACAATTTTCAAATTAATTTGCCCCAGTAACCAAATAGTATGTGCACAGATTTTTTTTTTGTTACCTCTGCACTAATTGGGACAACAGATAAAAATAGAGCAACACTTGAGATATACAAAGAGAAATATATTTCCTCTTGCACTGACTCATTTCCCAAAGCTGCTTTCTCCATCAGTTTTCTAATCCTAATTTATCTCCCTTACCCAGTCTCTAAAATTCATGCTCTTTTCTTAAGTCCCTAGTCCAAGTCCTGCTCTCCTTTCTATATCTGCCTACATATATGTGCTCACTTCAGCACATCTCTCGGAGTTTATAACTCCAGTGCTACAAGGAAGAGACTTCATGAATGAGCTAAGGGTGAGCCAGGATAAAACCTACCTTTCTTGAAAAATTCCAGGCCTAGTGCAGTGGGGTCTATGTAAAAAAAACCAAAAAAACACCAAACCAAAAAACCTCAGCTCACTCCAGGGATCTCTTTCTTGCTATATAATCATGACAGAGACAACAGACTGCAGAAAGACAGAGACATTATTAGTTATAGGCCAGGAGGACTAGAGAAGGGCGAATGTGGTCCCTCTTCACAAAAGTGAAAGTAAGGAAGAAGTAGGGCATTTCAGGCCAGTAAATCTGACTTCTGTAGTAAGCAAATTAATGGAAACAAAAACTGTGGATACAGCTGTTCCGGAGATAATTTATTAAACACTGACATATAAAACCATGAAAATTCAATTTAAAAAGTACAATGCTAAAAAATATTGTGATAAAAATCCAACTGGACCCTACACGGTCCGTGTTTCGACGAACACGCCTTCCTCAGGGGTGCATATAAAGAATTGGACTGAAAAGTCTATTGTCTTTAAACATGTGAGCAAAGAACACCGCAGACAAGCTGAAGTAGCAAAAAAATGCAAATTAATGGAACCAATTTTAAAACAGAGAATGGCGAAGTTTTGGAATCCGGTGGATTACAATACCGGAGGTAACATGGATTCACTAGAGGTAAGTCTTGTCAAACAAATCTGATCAATTTATTTGACTGGGTGACCAGAGAATTGGATAGAGGGAATGCGCTACATGTGGTGTATTTAGATTTTAGCAAAGCTTTTAACAGTGTTTCACACAGGAGTCTAATCAATAAACTAAGTTCCCTTGGGATAGTCCCCAAAATGATGGGCTGGTTCAGGAACTGGTCGAGTGGAAGGTGACACAGGGTAGTGGTCAATGGAGATCGCTCTGAGGAAAGAGATGTTACCAGTGGTGTGCCTCAAGGTTCTGTTGTTGAGCCTGTTGTTTTTAACATTGTTATAAGCAGGGCTGTCAGGTGAGATTTGCTTCTTTACAAATGATGCCAAAATCTGCAATAGAGAAGACACCACGATGGTGTGAATAACATGAAGAACTAACTAAACTAAACCTTAGGTTTGTATACCGCACCATCTCCATAGTCATAGAGTTCGGCATGGTTTACAGGAATTGAGATGAAAAAAGGAACTCCAAGGAAAGGATGAAGATAGGAGGTAAGAAGAGAGTTTAGAGGACTAAGATATCAAAGGAGTAGGATATCAAAGGAGGAGAGAGTGTTACATTTTTGAGAAAAGCCAGGTTTTCAGATGTTTACGGAAAAGTTGGAGAGAGCTCAGGTTCTGAAGAGGGGAGGTAAGGTTGTTCCAGAGCTCGGTGAATCTGAAGGGGAGGGAAGTCCCCAGCTTTCCTGGGTGGGAAATGCCTTTTAATGAGGGAAAGGATAGTTTCAATTTTTGGGTAGTTCTGGTGATATTAAGATTTGAGGAGTTCCAGGAAAGTGGAATAAATGGAGGAATGATGCTTTGGAGGATCTTGAAAGTTAGGCAGATGCATTTGAAGTTAGGCAGATGCATCTGGAAATTATCGGAAGCCAATAAAGCTTGGACAGGAGCGGTGAGACGTGATCAAATTTGCTTTTTGCAAAGATAAGCTTAGCTGCAACATTCTGAATCCGTTGGAGTCTGTGAAGGTTTTTCTTTGTTAGGCTTATGAAGATAGAATTGCAATAATCCAGTCTGGAGAGGATGATGGATTGGACGAGAATGGCAAAATTTTTTTGCTGGAAACAGGATCTTACTTTCCTCAGCATGTGTAGGCTGAAAAAGCATTTTTTTACCAGGGAGTTGAGGTGGTCATTGAAGGACAATGTAGAATCAATGATGATGCCCAGGACCTCGCTGGAGAATATGAGCTACAGAGTAGAGCCGGAGGACAGCGGGATTGAGGTGGGTAGCTGAGCTAATTTTGGGCCGAGCCAAAGTAGTTTTGTCTTGGATTCATTCAATTTCATTTGGACGGTGTGGGCCCAAAATTGGAGGTTCGAAATACAAGAGGATATGTTCTCCGAGAGATTAGTTAGGTTCGAGTCGGTCTCGAGGAGGAGAAGGATGTCATCAGCTAAGTATAAATTGTTTCAAGTGGGGATAGATGGAGGAGTTTTAGAGAGGACATATAGATGTTGAAAAGGATAGGAGATAGAGGTGAACCTTGCGGGACTCCACAGATTGGTTTCCAGGGGGAGGATGAGGTGCCATTCATGTTGACAATGTAGGATCGGGAACGAAGGAATTTTGAGAACCATTCAAGGACAGTAGAGGAGATGCCAATCTCGGAGAGTTGGTAAATTAGAATATCGTGGTGGACAACGTCGAAAGCAGCAGAGAGGTCGAATAGCAGGAGGACGGCAAACTTGTTGCAAGAGTGAAGATGTTGAACTTTAGAAATTAGGGAGGTCAGTAGGGATTCGGTGCTGAAGTTGGGACGAAAACCATATTGGTAAGGTAGGAGAATGGAGAATCTCTCAAGATAAGATGAGAGTTGGGTCGATATAATGGATTCGAGCATCTTGGTTAGGAGAGGGATATTTGCTATTGGGCGATAGCTGGATGGAGTGGAAGGGTCGAGGTCAGGTTTTTTCAGTAGAGGGGTTAAGGCGATATGGCCCATTTCTAGGGAGAAAAGGCCCAAATATAGGGCAAAGTTTAAGAGTTTGGTAATGGAAGAGATGGCCTGAGTGGGTATTTCCTCGTAGAGGTAGGAGGGGAAAGGGTCTAAAGAGCAATTGCAAGATTTCAGTTTGAGGCAGAGTTTAAGGATGAGGGATTCGGATACGTGCTCAAAGACAGTCCAGGATCTGTCGGCTGGGATAGGGCTAGAGACCATTAGAGTAGGTTTGGAGTCAGTGAGCACCAGGGAGTTGTAGGAGACTGCAGGTGGGAAGGAGCATCGTAAGGTAGTGACTTTTTCATTGAAGTCTTTTGCTAGGACTTCGGCTGAGGGAGAGGAGGGGAGAGAGGTGGAGTCTTTTTTGGAAGTTAGGGAGCGCCAGATGTTGAAAAGTGTACTACTCTGGTTGTTGGATCTGGAGATTTTTTCGCTGTAGAAGTTCTTCCTTGCTTTTTTTAGTGCTGAATTGTAGAACTTAATATTGGCTCTCCAGGACTGTCTATTTATAGGGGAGTTAGATTTTTTCCATTTGCACTCCAGGGCTCGACATTTCTGCTTTAGTTTTCTTGATATGTGAGGTACCACGGGGCTTTGCGAAGGTTGGAGATAGATTTGGTGGAACGGGAGGCGAGGGAGTGGTAGGTGGACTCGGAGAGGGCAATCCAGTTATGCCAGTCGGTTTCTGAATCTGCAGGCTTAGGGGCAGAGGAGAATTGTTTGAGAAATTTAGTCCAGAACAGAACAGGTCGCTTGAAATTTTTTTGCGAAAGGTAGTGGAATTAGAGGGGCGGGGTGGAGCCCCAAGATGCGACATGAAAATGGAGAGACAGAAGGTCCCAAGGAAGTGGTCGGACCAGGGGACATGTTCCCAGCGAGTGTCATCGGCTGAAGTTTTGTAGGCGGTGAGATCCAGGAAACTAATGAGGTTTAGAGTGTGTCCCTTTTCATGGATTGGGGATGGTGTAGGGGGGGGGGGAAACCAAGAGAGGTGAGGAAGCTTTTCAGTTCAATCGTATCCTTGCTGGTGTTGTCGTCGAGGTGGAGATTGATGTTCCCAATGATCAATAATCTTTGGAATTTGAGGAAGGCGTTTGAGATGGTTTCGAGAACGAGATCAGAGGATTTGTACCAAGGGGTAGGTGGGCAATATAGAAGTAGGATACCCAGTGGGTGAGGTTGTAGTTCGTCATTGACCGAAGCAAGCATGTATTCTAGAGAGGTGTGGCTGCTCTTTTCGATGAACTTGACATCGAAGAATGATTTGTAAAGTAGTGCCAGGCCGCCTTCTTTTCGGTTAGTTATGGGCGAGAAGAGACCTTGGTAACCGTGGGAGCAGAGTTCATTTTGTGTAAATATGTCATCTTTTGTGATCCATGATTCCATAATGCATAGGAATCTCGGGTCAGAATCCTCGAGTAGATCCTTCAGGATTTGTATCTTGTTGCAAGCGGATCTGGCGTTGCAATAGAGTGTTGGGACTCGGGTGAGCGAGTCAGAGGCAAGGTTGGGGAGATTGGCAGGGGAAACAGGCTTTAAAGATGTGTGGTTGACTCTTCAAGGGTTTTTTTTGGAGGGATGGTTTCTAGTACGTAATAATGTAGGGATTCTGAGGCCAGGGCAGATGTTAGAGTCAATTGAGGGGTCTGGAAGGTTGGGAGAAGGAGGTTTCAAGGAGAGGGTGGTGTAGGGAGAAGATCAGAGTAGGAGGAGAAAGAGCCATGAAGGCGGATTCATGATGAGAGATGGGAGTCTTTGGGGGGCTGGGAGGTAGGGCTGGTTTGGGTTCACGTGTGGGAGTTTCAGTGCTGGGGAGAGTTTGGGGCTAATTTAATCTTCGAGAAGGTTTAAGGCGGGAGAGTAAGTTGGTATCTAGTAGAGGAAGGTGATACAAGAAGGGAGGTGAACCTTAAGCATCCTAACGAAGCTTGAAGAAAGGTCTGAATTTGGGCAGCTAAAATTTAATGCTAAGAAATGCAAGATCATGCATTTGGGCTGCAAAAATCTGAGGAAACGATACAGTTTAGGGGGTGAAGAACTTGTGTGCACGACAGAAGAGAGGGACTTGGGTATTGTATGTAATGATCTTAAGGTGGCCAAACAGATTGAAAAGGTGATGGCGAAAGCTAGAAGGATGCTAGGTTGCATAGGGAGAGGTATGGCTAGTAGGAAAAGGAGGTATTGATGCCCCTGTATAAGACTCTGGTGAGACCTCATTTAGAATATTGTACAATTCTGGAGACTGCACCTTTATAAAGATATAAAAAGGATGGGGTCAGTCCAAAGGAAGGATAATAAAATGGTGCATGGTCTTCATCATAAGGTGTATGGGGATAGACTTAAAGATCTCAATCTGTATACTTTGGAGCAGGGGTGTCCACACTTTTTGGGCTTGCAAACTACTTTTAAAATGACCAAGTCAAAATGATCTACCAACAATAAAATTTTTAAAAAAAACCATAAAGCACACTGTACACAGAGAACATGTTAATTATCATTTATGTTCAAATCTGTTTTATTAAGCAATAACAATAGGAAGTACAACAGCAGTAGAAAACATGGTATACAATGTCACCCAACAACAACCGCGGAGGACTGGACTCTGATGTCCCCCACGATCGAACACCACCCCCACCCCACCCCACCCCCCCAATGAACAAACAACTCTCAAGCAGGGAACATCAATGGTAAGGAGAGGCACGGACTCACAGGTGGAGTCTGTTCAATATTCGGCTACGACTTTCAGGTGTCAAAATGTTCAAATACGGAGTCCAAGTGTGAACAAAGTCTCTGCTCTGGCGACGAGAAGAATAAGCTAAACGGGCCTCCCAGCCCATAAGTTCGTGAAGTCGATTCCTCCAATGCCAAAAGGAGGGGGGCTCAGGAGAAAGCCAACAACATAAAATACATTTCTTCCCCAAAATAAAACATTTACTTAGAAATTATTTTTCAGAAGAAGTATACATGGACAGGAAAGAGAATTGAGCAAACAACATAGAAAGCACTGAGACTGGCACAGGTGTCTGCAACAAGCCCTGTAAAAAAGAGGCCAGCGCCTTCCAAAAGGCCTGAATCCCCTTGCAGCTCCAAATACCATGAAAGTAAGAATTAACCTCCACCGAACAGCGGATGCATAACTGAGTGCCAATACAACCCATATAGTAAGCCTGACTTTGAGATGCATAGGCCCGCAGGACAGCGTGAAAGTGACATTCACGTAATTCAGCACTATGTACCAAACCCGCAGTACGTTTCAGGATTTTTAACAACAAATTATCCCCCAAGTCCCTGCCCAAGTCCCGCTGCCAAGCCTCCAAAATACCAGGAAAAACCCTAGGTGGGCGAAGAGCCATGATCTGGCAATGAAAAAAAGAAATAGAGACCCTAGTATCAGGATCAGCTGTCAAAAAAGTACAGAGCCGGGTCCCAAAATCCCCCAGCAAGGAACTCCCCAGGAGGGAAGCCACATAATGGCTAAGTTGACAATAGGCAAAAGGAAGGCCAATCTCAGGAACCCCCCCTCCCCGCTAACTCAGCACAAGAAAGGAGACCCATCATCATGCAGAACATGCCTCAACTGCTCCACCCCCCGAGCCCTCCAGCGACCAAAAACGGAAGGTCCAACCCCCGGAGGGAAAGCTAAGTTCCCCACCAATGGCAAAAGGGCACTAGTATGGGAGCCACACTGTCCACAAAGACCAAAACAGAAGGCTACGCTTATAGGGTCTCGGCAATTTAGATAAAGGGGCATGAAGGAGATACAAAAGATGAAGAGGATAGAAATGATCCCGCTCCATAGAAAGATCCGTATAGAAAGAGGTGCCCAACACCCAATCACTAACATGACGCAGCAAGCAAGCCTGGTTATAAACCCTGATGTCGGGCACCCCCAAACCTCCCCCGGAGGCAGGCCCCACCAACAATGACCATTTCAGTTTAGGTCTCCGCCCTCCCCAACAGAACCGGGACAACATGGAGGTGAGAGATCGAATATCCCTCTGCAACAAAGAAAGGGGAAGAGTCTGGAGAACGTAAAGCCACCTCGGGAACACAACCATACTGAATAAATGAATTCTACCTAACAGAGACAGCGGCAGCGCCTGCCATTTGGTCAGTAACAGTTTAGTGTCGGCAAGAAGTTTATCGATGTTAAGGCGATACAGTTGGGCTACATCCATAGTCAGCCGGATCCCCAAGTATCGAAAAGAGGAATCAGCCCAGCGCAACGGAAAACGATCCCCCCAAAACTGCTGAAGGTGAGCCGAGGAAGCCAAAGCCTCAGATTTCGCGAAGTTCAAGGCAAAGCCAGAGAAATCCCCATATTCCCGAAGGCTCTCCAGCAACACGGGCAAGGAACGCTGCGGGTCTGTTAAAAAGACCAAGAGATCATCCGCAAACGCCGCAAGTTTAAAATGTGAATCTCCCAATGCCAATCCCCGAATATCCGCATTAGCCTGAAGCTCTCGAAGTAGAGGATCTAAAGAAAGCACGAACAAAAGCGGCGACAGGGGGCAGCCCTGGCGAGTCCCTCGGTGAATATTAAAAAAGCCCAAAAAAGTCCCATTAACCAAAATCCGCACAGCGGGATCACTATACAACTCCTGGATTGCACCAAAAAAGAAAGGGCCCAAACCGTACGTCCTAAGCACCGCAAAGAGGTAATCCCACCACACTTTATCAAAAGCCTTCTCGGCGTCAAAACTAATAAGCATGGAGGGGCTACCTTCCTGTCCCACCCGTTCCAGAGCCAACAAGATACGCCGGATATTCTTAGCTACAGGGCGATCCCGCACAAACCCCACCTGAGAGTCCGAGATCACCGAGGGCAAGACGCGCGCCAGGCGGGTAGCCAGAATTTTTGCCAAAAGCTTCGCCTCATAATTCAACAATGAAATAGGACGGTACGATTCAGGTAAAAGAGGGTCCTTACCGGGCTTCGGGAGAACTATAATAGACACCAAATTCACGTAACGATGAAGAAAGCCCTTAGCAACACTCAGATTATAAACTTCAGCCAGCACCGGCGCTATCTCCGTCACCAACAATTTATAGAACTCACTCCGATACCCATCCAGGCCCGGCGCCTTTCCTAACGGACTGACCCCTATCGCCCACTTTACCTCCTCTGCGGTAAAGGGAAGATCCAAAGCGGCAGCATCCCGCTGAGAGAAACAGGGCAAATCGAGGCTGTCAAGATAGAGTTGCCCATCCAAAATCTCAGAACCGGAATCTGTATACACCTCAGCAAAAAACGCCCGCAACAGCTCACAGATCTCCTCCGGCCGATGATGCAGCACCCCAGAAGAGTCCCGAAGAGCAGAGACGCTCTCAGGTCCGCCCCGTGGATGCGCCATGCGGGCCAACAATCTGCTGCTCTTATTCGCAAACCGAAATAAATGAAAATTAAAGTACGCCCGCGTCCGCATAGCCCGGAGATGCAATAATTCATTCAGTTCCTGCTGGACCTCCAAAAGCTGCGTGCGAAGCAGGAAGGAGGGTGCCCTGCTATATTGACGTCGCAACACAGTCGCCCTCCGCTCCAAAGCCAGAACCGTCCTATACTTAAGCTTCGACTCCCGGGCCACAAAAGCAATGACATCCCCCCGTAAAACAGCCTTAGCCGTCTCCCAATAGAGAATGGGATCATCGCGATGCTGCTGATTATTATGTTGAAAATCATGCCAGCGCTGTACCAAAAACTCTTGAAAACGAGTATCCCTATACAGATAACATGGAAACCGCCAGGGCCCTCTAGGGAGCGGAGAATCGCCCCAGGTCCACCGAAATCCCACCCAAGCGTGGTCAGATATTTCAATGGGGCCCATAGCAACTCCCAATACCCGGGGAAGCAGTTCGCGGGAAATGAGGATAAAATCAATTCGGGAAAGCGTCCCATGCGCCCTGGATAAGTGGGAGTAATCCCTCTCCAAAGGGTGCAGCACCCGCCACACATCAAGCAACCCCAGGGTAGATTCCAGGAGCTGGGCACCCGTATAAAGTTTGGAGGTCTCTCTGCCCGAAGAAGCAGAGCGATCTAACTTAGGATCCGGTACCTCATTGAAGTCCCCGCCCACCAGCATCGGAACGTCACCAAACTGCAAGAGTTGATTGCGAAGCCCCCGAAAAAACCTGGCCGAAGGATTGTTAGGAGCATAGACATTGCAGAGCAAAAGGGGCCGATTATCGAGCAACACTAAGGCAACGATGAAACGCCCACTAGGGTCGCGGAGCACTCTCTGGGTTTGAAGACGAAGACCCTTACGGATCAAAATAATAACACCTCCCTTTCCCCCAACTGCGGGCGCCTCCAAATAGGAACCCACCCACCAGGTACAGAGCTTAGCATGTTCCGCTGAGGATAAACGGGTCTCCTGTAAAAAAGCAATGGAGGTTTTAGAACGATTCAAACGCTGCAAAATTTTTGAGCGCTTAATAGGGGAGTGGATCCCCCCAACATTCCAAGAAGTTAAAGTGTATTCCAGAGTAGTCCACTTAGTAGAAAAATAGAACAAAGAGAAGAAACCAGTAAAGTACCAGAGAAGCGTCCCAGCCACCACTTCTCCAGTATCAAGCATCCACCTGCCCCAAGAAGCGAGCCATACCCCTGCCACCAATCCAATCCCAGACCACACAACCCCCCCACCCCACCCCCACAAGATTCCACAAGTAACCCAACCGCAGAATCCCTGAGACCCTGCTCGACCTCCCCCCCAACCACTCCCCTCCCCTCCCCTTTATCCCCCCTCCACAACCAACCCTCACCCAACCCACACCCAAGACACCCCAAAAAGGGCATCACTTCCAGGAAACCATGAACACCCTCCCACGGGATCACTGACCAATAACCCCTGGGCCTCAGTCCCCAAACGCAGAAAATACCAAAGAACAAACCCAGCATCCAAAGCCCCCCAGAGCACTCAAACCACCCATCCCCTCCCTAATCCCCACAGCCACATCACCTACATTCAGCCACACGCACCCAGCTAAGTCCCCAAGGGATACAGAACAGGAGTGGCCAGGAACAGGCCAAACACCACAGGGAAGACCCCATGGAAAAGAGAAAGAAAGGAACCAAGAAGAACACAAACCAAGAGACTCCTTTGCCTTTCACCTGCAGGACAAGCATGCCAATCCCCACTCCAGCCACACACGCACCAGCCTTGCCCACTCTTAGGGGGACCCAGAGTCCCAAATCAGATGGAGTGGGAAAAAAAAAATAAAAATACCACCAGTCCAAAAACGAACTACAGTTCAGTCCTCAGAAATTGGGTCGCCTCAGTCCCCGACAGCTCCCTGCGCCGGATCTTCAGGCAGCATCTCCGTCACAAACCGCTGCGCTGCCTCCAAGGTGTCAAAGTGATGAGCTCTTCCCAGATGGGTCAACCGCAAGCGAGCCGGATACTGCAAAGAAAAGGCAATGTGGCGCTGGATGAGACGGGTGCACAAAGGTGAAAAACGGCACCGTGCCTGAGAGACCTCCGCAGAGTAGTCCTGAAAGCAAAGAATGGGCCGGTTGTCATACAAGAGCTTCTTGCCTTGCCGCAATGCACGCAGGACCTCCAGCTTATGGTGATAGTTCAAAATACGGCATATGACCACTCTGGGCCGGTCAGCATTCTCTCTCCATTGCCCCAAGCGATGCGCCCGCTCCACCCGCAAGGGGCCCGAGGAAGAAGATAAGGATAAGGACTCAGGCAGCCAGCGTTCCAACAGCGCCCCCAGCTCCACATCCCGCACTGACTCTGGCAGACCCACAAAGTGGAGGTTATTACGGCGGGACCGGTTCTCCAGGTCATCCACCTTGGCTCTCAATGCAGCCATAGCGGTAGCGTGGGCGGACTGCTCCTGGGTAAGCCTCTGGATGGTATCCTCAGTAGCACTCACTCTCTGCTGTGTCTCCTTAACCTCCGATGTAAGAGAGGCAAAACGCTGGTCCAAGGTGTCCAATTTGTCTAGGATGCGCTGCAATTTGTCCCCAAGGGAACTTTCAAGTGCTCCCTGGACCTCCGATGTCACTGCCGACACACAGGAGGAGTGAGGAGCCTCCGGCGACGGGGGAGCCACGTGGTCCGCCATCTTAGGCTCTGGCGGCTTGCTCTTCTCCCGTTCCTTTCGGACCGTCTTCGTGGCCATCGCGGCATGCTTTACAGTGCAAAAAGCCCGCACACCTATAGGAAACACTCCGCAGCCGTGGGGGGACCGAACCCGGGGTTTAAAATGCAGCAAAAATGCCGAGCCGCGATCGGGCATTACGGAGCTGTAGCAGCAAGCTGTCTACAGCGCCATGTTTCCACCGGAAGTCTGTTAATTATCATTTATATCCGGGGAGTTTTCAAAGATGTCAAGGCAGATGACTTTTTACAATGTCACCTCAGTAACAACTATACAAAAATAGACAAATATACCCCCTCCCTTGTTACTAAACCATGATAGGGTATTTTTTTTTTTTTAGCAGGGAGCTGCGCTGAATGCACTGCGCTGCTCTCAACGCTCATAGGCTCCCTGCGCTAAAAACTGCTATTGCAGTTTAATAAAAGGGGGCCATAGTGCAAAATATAAACAGCAGATATAAATTATCAAAACGTTCACATTTTGATCACTAAATTGAAAATAAAATCATTTTTCCTACCTTTGTTGTCTAGTGATTTCATGAGTCTCTGGTTGCACTTTCTTCTTCTGACTGTGCATCCAAAATTTCTTCCCTTCTTTCAGCCTCCTGTATGCTACCTCTCCTCCAGACCTCATTCCCCCACCACACACTTTTTCTTCCTCTCTCCCTACCCTTTCCCCTCCCCTTTCTTTCTTTCTTTCTGCTCCCTTCTTTCGTTCTGTCTCCCTGCCCTCCTTCTTTCTGTCTGTCTTTCTCTCTCCAAGCCCCCTTTCTTTCTTTTTTTAAGTTCAAACATTCTTTATTAAATAATTTTATGTGAAAAACAAACAAACAAAAAAGAAAACAGAACAATACAATATTGATACAATAACAACATCACAATACCTGGAATCTAGGAATAACTAAATAATGGAGAAATGGAATAACATAACAATACAATATTGGTACAACAACAATATCGCAACACTTAACATCTAGGAATAATAAAGGATGACCCCCCTTTATTTCTTTCTGTCCACCCTTTCTTTCTGTTTCCCTGTCCCCCCTTTCTGTCTCCCTGCTCCCTTTCTTTCTGTCTCTCTGCCCCCCTTTCTTTCTTTGTCTTTCTCTCTTCCTGCCCTCCCCCAAGCCATCACCGCCACTATCGGGGAACAGGCCCCCAAGCCAACACCGCCGAGTTCTGAGCTCTCCCTGCTTCGCAACACCGTAAATAGGACGCAGAAGCGCCGGGCCCAACAGCCTTCCCCCCCAAATGTCAGAGAGGAAGTTCTGGGCCAGCCAGGCAGTGATTGGCTGGGCTGGAACTTCCTCTCGAATGTCAGAATTGACGTTGGTGGGGAAGGCTATGGGTCCGGCGCTTGTACATGCCTGGCCTGGCTTTGAGGAAGCAGGGAGAACAGAACACAAAGGCAGAGCCCAGGATGGGCGTTACCTTCGCGATCTACTGGTCAATCGCGATCAAACTTTTGGGCACCCCTGCTTTAGAGGAAAGGTAGGAGAGGGGAGATATGATAGAGATGTTTAAATACCTACGTGGCGTAAATGCACATGAGTTGATTCTCTTTCCTTTGATAGGAAGCTCTGAAATGAGAGGGCATAGGCTCAGGAGTAATCTATGGAAATACTTTTTTACAGAAAGGGTTGTAGTTACATGGAGCAATCTCCTAGCAGAAGTAATGAAAATAAAGACTGTCTGAATTGAAGAAAGCATGGGACAGGCAAGTGGGATCTCTTAGGGAAAGTAGGAAATGGTGAATGCTGCTGATGGGCCATTTGGCCTTTATCTGCCATCATGTTTCTAACAAAATAAAAGGGGAAAAACACAAAGCACAAGATAGGCCTACATAACCATAAAATCCATTGATATTTTTATATTAATAGAGACCAAATTCATTACCTCCACCAGTTCGCAGATATGTCAAGTGTGATATATCTCAAAGAGTGAGATATCTATGCCAATCAATGATATATTTTTTTTCTCACAAAAAGGGCAGAGAAGGTATTCAGGCTATAAATTTGATATGGTAGTTGAGGATCTGAGGAGGGGCATGGGGTCATCTGGGGCACGGGGGGAGTTGTCGGCCGGGTAGGCAAAGGCAGGAGAGAGTGGTCATCTCTCTCACTGCGGTGTGTGTGTGTAGAGTCCGGGGCAGTAGAAGTTGTCGGTAGGGTTGGGCAACGGCAGCAGAGAGTGGGCATCTCTCCCACTGCATGAATGTGTGTGTGTATGAAGTCAGAGGCATGAGGGGAGTTGACAGAGGGGTTGGGCAACGGTGGAAGAGAGTGGGTATCTTTCCCGCTGCCAGGGGGTGTTGGGAGGTTGTGCGATGCGGCAGGAGAGTGGGCATCTCTCCTGCCAGTCTTTGATTTTTTTTTTTTTTAATGCGAGTGTATTCTGCTTATGTGCTGATCGCTACCACCAGTGACTCATCTCAAGTAATTTTAGTGAGCCTATGCTCTGCGAACCTCATTTGCATGCACTGTTTTTGGAGAATGACTCACTTTTTTAAAATTATTACAAAAACAGCTTGGATAGTTGCCTGTTGGTTTTTACTGTTAAGCTCACCTAAGTGACTTACCCAGGACTCAAGCATTTTTCCCTGCCTGTCCTACAATCTATCTAATGTACCTGGAGGGATTAAGTGACTTACCCAGGATCACAAGGATCACCATGAGTTTGAAATCACAACCTCAGGGTACTGTAGCTCTAACCACTGCACCACCTGTATGAACAGTACAATGGATTAAGTAAGAATTGTTTTGCAAGATTGCAACTAGTGCAAAATACTGTGGCTAAATTGATAACTGGAAACAAGAAATAAGATAATCTTACACCTATAGTAGTTAAATTGCATTGATTGCCTTTTACAGGTTGAATTACTTTTAAAATTCTATGTTTAATGTTTAAAGCAGGGGTGTCCAACCTTCGGCCCGAGGGCCACATGCGGCCCTGTGAAGTATTTTGTGCGGCCTCGGTCGAGGGTGATGCAGTGTTTTCCTCTGCTGCCCCCGGATGTTTACCGTCTTGCCGGCTCCCTCCTCTGTCTTGCTGTAGCGTTTGTGCAGCCCCAGAAATATTTTTTTCAGCCAATGCGGCCCAGGGAAACCAAAAGGTTGGACACCCCTGGTTTAAAGCTTTGAAGTGGAATGTCTCAGAGTATTTGTCAGATAAATTGAGTAAATATGATCCCAACATGTGTTCTGCATTCATCTCAGAAGAATTTGCTTCAGTTATCATCAGTGGATAAAGTAAGATTGACTGAAACATGGAAAATATCATTCTGTTATCCTGGATCTAACTGATGGAATAAGCTGCCAATTGAATTGCAATCGATGGAAAGTTACCTGTGTTTTCATAAATTATTAGAAACAGGGCTTTTTACTGATAACTTTTGTAATGTGGGGGGGGGGAGGGGGGGAGAGTGTGGCACAGTGGTTAAAGCTACAGCCTCAGCACCTTGAGGTTGTAGGTTCAAATCTACACTGCTCCTTGTGACCCTGAGCAAGTCACTTAGTCCCCCCTTTGCCCCAGGTACATTAGAAAGATTGTGAGCCCATCAGGACAGACAGGGAAAAATGCTTGAGTTCCTGAATGAATTAATGTAAAACATTCTGAGCTTCCCTAGGACAGGGGTAGGCAATTCCGGTCCTTGAGAGGTCAGGTTTTCAGGATATCCACAATGAATATGTATGAGATGGATTTGCATGCACTGCCTCCTTGAGATGCAAATTTATCTCATGCATATTTATTGTGGATATCCTGAAAACCTGACCTGGCTCCGGCTCTTGAGGACTGGAATTGCCTACCACTGCCCTAGGAGACCTAGGCTCATTCCAATTATTCCGATAGCATATGAAAACCTGGCTTTTCTCAAAAACGTAAAGATATCTATTTAAAATGTAAAGCTAGCTATCCTCTTCATAACCTCTAATTTCTTATTATGTCCTTCCCTCATTTATTGAATTTACCTGTAAACCGTGCCTAGCTCTATCTTTAGGAAGATGATGCGGTATACAAACTTAAGGTTTAGTTTAAATAAATAAATAAATAAATAACATGGATAATAGAGTCAGAATGCTAAATAACAGCTATTTATTGAGGCCTTTTACATAGTTAATGAGTGGATTTGATAATGAGGGTCGCAATTAGTTGTTATATTTGGGGTAGGTTCTATGGATGTTGTGTAATTAATATAATTGTTGTCACACGAGATGTTTTTAAGTTTGTAATTTGTTATAATGAGCTGTTTTCTAGAATTTCAAACCAATATAGCACTTCAGTTTTTAGCAGTATAATAATATTAAAATCAAATCAAATCAGGTACTATTCTATAAGTTAGCACCCAAGTGGTATAATGTGAAACTGCAAGGGGTGGGCATATACTTGGGCAGGCCACGGGCAAGTGATGCACATAACTTAGAAAATACTATCAGTTGCATACATCACTTGGTACATGCAGGTATGCCCGTTTGTCATATTTTTATGCATATATCCCCAGATTCTTTAAATAGTGTGCAGAATTTGCATGCACAAAATTGCACTCTGTTCTTGGATGCATGCCCAATTAAGTCAGCTAACGGGCCAATTAGTGCCTTAACCGCACAAGCCTCGAACACTTATGATTTTAAAGTGTTTGAGGCTTGTGGAGATGAGGACAGAGCTCGCAGGAATAGGGCGGGGACAGGAAAAGAACTTGCCTAGATGGGGCAGGAAAATGAGTTCTTGTGGGGACTGGGAAAAATTTGTCCCCTTGTCATTCTCTAATATACATTTAACAAGTTTTTAAATTGGCTTAATCAATGCCACTAATTGAAAGTTGAGTAGTATTCACAAGCTAAGTACTACTATTACAAAGATATTAGAAGACTTGCAATAAACAGCTATAGTTAATAGCTTGAATGCAGACAAAAATAAAAATATAATTTTTAGATAAATTAATAATAAAAGAATAAACGGACCGATGATAGCTCACATTAAGGATGCATGCCGAAAAGCATACTAATGTCATGGCAGCCGTGAGCACTTGAGTTCCATTACGATATTCTTTTATCATATTAGTTTATAAATAATTTTGGTCAAAAGAAAAGTGAATAAGTGTGGCTCGAGCAGCAGCCTATATATTTGGTATAATTTAGTGCAGTGCACAAGATTTTTCTGAAGGATTTGTCTTCATTAATTGAAAGTGTCATTAAAAAATAAAATAAAAAGTAATTAATTAGCTGGTAGGTGCTTAACTCAATAGGCACATACCATTTCAAGTAAGGTATAGTTAGGGGCAGATTCTGGACAGATTTGGGGTGAATTATGGGCATGATTTGACTTAGGTGCCGATTAGCACTTAACTTAAGTACACTCTTTTAGGCCAAGAAAACCCTGGCATGGATGGTATTGCGCTTAACGATTTAATGCCTAACAGCACCTAAGACTGCTTATGCATTGCTAGTCGTGATTCTATAAACAGTGCCTAGCAGATGATTGACAGTTGTCCTCAATGACACCTACCAGTAAGGCAATGTATCACACAATACAAAGGAAAAAACCCATGTGTAGGATATGACAACAAAAAAGGAGTGGGGAAGGGACACAGAGTGAAACCGCTGTGAGGACAATCAATTTATTAAAACATCATATATTCATATCATATATATATAATGTACATATAATAAGGCACAGTCAAGTAAACATAAGGGAGAGTGCCAAAAATGCAGTGTAATGAAGATAGAGATCAAAGTACTTAAAAATAATAAACATCTCTAAAGCAAAATCTAAAGTAGCCTTAAACCTTAGCAATCACATTATGTGAAAGTTAACATACACTCAGAATTGTGTAATTAAGCCAAGGACCCAAGTCCCTATAGCGAGACCCACCATCCGATCATTGTACATGAAAACATTTTTTAATTTAAGGAATTTTAAGTCATATAAATTTTAAACTTAACTCAGAGGGATGAGAGTCCCGACGCGGACTACGTTTCGTAACCTTTTTCAAGGAACCCACAGAGAAATGTTACTGAAACCATTTAAATTGGAGATGGAAGTCCGTTTCCAATGAATTTATAATCTTGTCATATGAGCAGTCTCAAAAGTGAAGGTGATGCAAACTTATCCTTTCTCTGCACAGAGGTTCACCTAGGATTGTTTTTAGTCTTTGATCCACAAGTTTTCGTATCAGGACCTTCAGGGACCTCTGAAGAAGACAGTTTTGTCGAAACACGGACCGTGTCGGGTCCATAGTCCCCAGTGCTTTGGGTCCTAGATATTTCTTCATGTGGATTATTGTACTGCACTTTTAATAAAGCCTGCATCTTGAACATCATCTCTTCCATAGTGTTTTTGTTCTTGTCAGACTCTCAGGTTTGTGGAGTATCAAGGTCAACTTTTTGTTTGTCCATAAATGTAGGCCAACATTTTAAAGGCCTACATTTAAGGCACTGGTATCGCACCTACGAAGGCGCATAGGGATGCCTACGGATGCTTAAGGCCACTTCTGGTGCATCTCTGTGGGAGCAAGACCGGCACCTTAGAATGGTGCCTTCAAATTTTCTTTTTAATATGCCCCCTGATTGATCTGTTAGGCGGCAGTAACTTCAGCTAGGCAAATGGCAGTCCTAAATCTACCTCTTCAAATTTTGAGCTGAAAGATTTAGTAATTTATTCATGCAACTAGCAAGTTAAGTGTGACTGCATTTTTTTGTGTAAAGATAAGCCCATTAAATCTACCCAGTTTTTCTGAGGACACCACTTAATAAATTACGCCCAGCATTCTCTTTGGAATTTAGCATTAGAAAGCTTTTATTCAGTGCTATTTAATTTTCTTCTCTTTCCTATAGCCATGATATGACACCAGGATATTGGGGCAGTTTGACCTATATGCCTTTAGGCAGCTGCTATAATTTTATGAAGTAAATAAAACTATTAAATCATGCAAACACACAAAAGGAATAATGAAGATCACTCAGTCAATTCCTTCTTAGTCATCCATATAACCAGATATAGTTTGTGCTTAGGGGCGAAGGAGGAAAAGACCGATAGCTTCAAACAATTGGTGATTTGCAAAATGACTCATGATGGACAGCTGGTTCAAATTCTGTTTGAATCAACTCATATAAGCAACAACAATTAATAATTTGCTGCCTATGTAGGGGAGAAAAAGTTGTGATACCTAATTAACCTGGTTTTATTAGATTATTTCATCTTCAAACACATATATCAGGAACCTCAGCTTTTTTATTCTACTGTAGTTGAAGGATTTCTTGTTAAATCATTTGGGCAGGCCAGGGTTTCTGGACTTAGGGATGTAATACTTCACTGGGAGAGTTCATAAACCTTCTGTGAATGAAGTTCTGAATTACCCATGAATTATAAAAGTTTAAATTTATCTTGAGGTATAAAAGTCACTTTAAAAAGAGAGAGGTTTTAGAGTCCCCAGTGGATTGCTGTGCTCCAACCTTCAGTGTCGAGTTTCCAAGTCAGAGTTGCTGTTTAAGATCCAAATCCACTATACTGAAAGAATGGAATATGACTATAAAGACAGATATTCAGAAGCATCTATGTGTTCAGAAGTGGTGCCAGCTGACCTTTCCGGGGTAGATTCTATAAAGGGCGCTTAAAGTTAGGTGCCTCATATGCGCCTAACTTAATTGGCAAAATATCCTTGACAACCTCAATAATTTTTTTTTTTAATTCTTTATTTAAATTTTTTAAATAAACAACAATTGTGCTTAACAGGCAACATACAATATTAATACATCCAATATTTCTATTAGTAATCTTAATAAGTCAAAAAGGTAATACAGAGATATGTCCATTTTCCTATTGGATCAATAATACAACAAAAAAGAAGAAACCCATACTTTTTTTTTAAACATAGTCCTCAATATAGGAGGAGACAAAGAAAGAAATTCTTCCAGGACAGATCACATATTGGAAATTTAAAAGGAAATTAAGTGAGAACCAATGGCTATAATAATAGACTTGAGTTATACCGAAAATCACTATGGTGCAAAAGAAACTCCTTTTCTTCTAAAAAAAAAACATAATTGATGCGAATCATAAAAAATATATCTATTGTTTTGAAATACAACAAAACATTTACAAGGAAATCTTAACTGAAAAGAGGCTCCTAATGATACAACTTTTTCCCTATATGTAAGAAATTATTTCCTTCTGGTCTGAGTCCATTTTGAAACATCCGGGTATATATATATTCTTTCTCCCAAAAAAGAAACCTGTTTTAGACCATAATACAGTTTCAAAATCATTTCTTTATCCTGATGAAATACCAGGGATACTATCAAGGTAGCTCGTCTGGACAATTCAAGATTAGACGATTCCAAAAAGGTTGTTAAGTCTTGTTCAGTAGTTGTCTCAGTCTCTTTTATTGTCCTTTTTAGATAATAAATCTTCTGCAAAGGTGGTATATTTATTTCTGACAGCCTCAATAATTGGTTGAAAAAAATTAATTGGGCGATAGGCACTTCTCCGATTCTATAAAATATAGGTGCCTATCATAAGGTGCTTAGTGGCGCCTAATGCCTAAGTCGGTGTTTCTATGAGCGGAGCGAGAGTTAGGCGCTGCTAAGCGCGATTCTCCAAAAACTTAGGTGCCTGAAATGTACGCATTTTTACATAGGTGCTGCTAGCCGTCACACACGGCTGGCACTTTTTTTAGGTGCTTGCCAATTTAGGCGCCCTTTGTAGACTCAGCCCCTCTATGTATAATTTTGAGCAATGTATTTAAACAATGGCCAAATTATGCATTTTAAGGCAGAGAGGCCCTGGATCTATAAAAGACGCATACACTTAGGGCTAGATTCACTAACCTGCCCGAATTGGAACAATCCGTTTCCGATTCGGGCAGGTCTGACTGATTCACAAATCAGTCATATTCAAATGGGGGCAATCGGAGGAACACCCCCACTTGCGAGCAGGGATCCAAATGTGCGATCCCCGCTCATGTGCAGACCCTGACAGTAGTGACAGGAGAAGCAGCCTCCTGTCACTGCTGTCAGGGCTCTGCCCCAATCTCTCCTGCCTGTTCGCCCTAACTCTCTGGCTCCCTCGACTCTCACTTTCTGGCCCCCTTCCCCGCAGTGCGAGCTTGTGGTTTAAAAGCGGGACTGCACTGTGGGAAATGGCGGCAGAGAGTAGGAGAGTCGGGGGAGCCAGAGAGAATAGCCCACCCACTGGCCCGACACCCCGGTCCGGCCTGCCCTCCCATCCCCCGTCCGTACATACAATTTGGGAGCAAGAGGAGTACTCAGTCCCTCCTTCTCCATTGGCCTCACCCTCGACTGGCCCCAAAGTTGTATGACCGGCCCACCCCAGGTCGGTACCGGCCCACCCACCCCTGCGAGGAGCCCTAGGCGCCTCAGCCAATCAAGGCCTTAGGCCCCTCCCCGTGCATCAGATGATGTGCTGCGGCATGGCCTAAGGCCGCTATTGCGCAGCGGCCAGCAGGGGTGCAGGAGCAGGAGGACTTTGCCCTTCCTCCTGCTCCCGAAGATTGAGGCCTAGGAGCAGAAGGGACCAGACATCCCTCCTGCTCCCAAAGAGGAGCCTTGCCGTAAGGAGCAGGAAAGACCGGGCACCCCTCCTGCTCCCGAAGAGGAGCATTAGCCTAAGGAGCAGGAGGGACCGGGCACCCCTCCTGCTCCCATCTATTTTAAAGATACGGGGAGGGAGGTGGGTGCAGGCAGGCCGGCCCGACCAGGGGTAGGCCGGTCAGGGGTGGGCCGGGGTGGGAGGCCTACGGAACAGGAGGGACTGAGCACCTCTCCTACTCCCAGCTTTTTGGAGCCGGGGGTGGGTGGGCTGTGCTGGTTGGGGGGGAAGGGCAAGGTCCATGCCGGGGGGGGTGTGAAGTGCCTTGCTGCAACATCGGCAATGTGTTTTTTTTTTGTTGTTTTTTTTTAAGCACTTATGGCAGGAGGGAGTTGGCATCCCTCCTGCTTGGGGGGCGTGTTTGTGGGGGGGGGGGGCACATTTTTTTGACAGGCCTGCCTGTCTTTTATTAGTAACATAGTAGATGACGGCGGATAAAGACCCGAATGGTCCATCCAGTCTGCCCAACCTGATTCAATTTAAATTTTTTTCTTCTTAGCTATTTCTGGGCAAGAATCCAAAGCTCTTACCCAATACTGTGCTTGGGTTCCAACTGCCGAAATCTCCATCAAAACCTACTCCAGCCCATCCTCCCCCAAACGGCCATATACAGACACAGGCCATGTAAATCAGCCCAGTACTGGCCTTAGTTCAATATTTAATATTATTTTCTGATTCTAGATCCTCTGTGTTCATCTCACGCTTCTTTAAACTCAGTCACCGTTTTCCTCTTCACCACCTCTCTCGGGAGCACATTCCAGGCATCCACCACCCTCTCCGTAAAGTAGAATTTCCTAATATTGCTCTTGAATCTACCCACCCCTGAACCTCAAATTATGTCCTCTGGTTTTACCATTTTCCTTTCTCTGGAAAATATTTTGTTCTACGTTAATACCCTTCAAGTATTTGAACGTCTGAATCATATCTCCCCTGTCCCTCCTTTCCTCTAGGGTATACATATTCAGGGCTTCCAGTCTCTCCTCATATGTCTTCTGGCGCAAGCTTCCTATCATTTTTGTCACTCTCCTCTGGACCGCTTCAAGTCTTCTTACGTCCTTCGCCAGATACGGTCTCCAAAACTGAACACAATACTCCAAGTGGGGCCTTACCAATGACCTGTACAGGGGCATCAACACCTTCTTCCTTCTACTGGCTATGCCTCTCTTTATACAGCCCAGAATCCTTCTGGCAGCAGCCACTGCCTTGTCACACTGTTTTTTCGCCTTTAGATTTTCGGACACTATCACCCCAGGGTCCCTCTCCCCATCCGTGCTTATCAGCTTCTCACCTCCCAGCATATACGGTTCCTTCCAATTATTAATCCCCAAATGCATTACTCTGCATTTCTTTGCATTGAATTTCAGTTGCCAGCCATTAGACCATTCCTCTAACTTTTGCAGACCCTTTTTCATATTTTCCACTCCCTCTTCGGTGTCTACTCTGTTACAAATCTTGGTATCATCTGCAAAAAGGCACAATTTTCCTTCTAATCCTTCAGCAATGCCACTCACAAATATATTGAACAGGATTGTCCCCAGCACCTAACCCTGAGGGACTCCACTACTCACCTTTCCTTCCTCCGAGCGACTTCCATTAACCACCACCCTCTGATGTCTGTCTGACAGCCAGTTTCTAACCCTGTTCACCACTTTGGGTCCTAACTTCATCCCTTCAAGTTTGTTCAATAGCCTCCTATGAGGAACCGTATCAAAGGCTTTGCTGAAATCTAAGTAAATTACATCTACCATATGTCCTCGATCCAGCTCTCTGGTCACCCAATCAAAAAATTCAATCAGGTTCGTTTGGCACGATTTACCTTTTGTAAAGCCATGTTGTCTCGGATCCTGTAACCCATTAGAGTCAAGGAAGTACACTATCCTTTCTTTCAGCAACACTTCCATTATTTTTCCAACAACCGAACTGAGGCTCACCAGCCTGTAGTTTCCCGCTTCATCCCTGTGACCACTTTTATGAATAGGGACCACATTAGCTCTCCTCCAATTCCCGAGAACCACTCCCGTCTCCAGAGATTTGTTGAACAAGTCTATAATAGGACCCACCAGAACCTCTCTGAGCTCCCTCAGTATCCTGGGATAGATCCCGTCTAGTCCCATCGTTTTGTCCAGTTTTTCAAGTTGCTCATAAACACTCTCCTCCGTGAACAGCACAGAATCTACTCCATTTTCTCGTGTTACTTTGCCAGACAATCTCGGTCCTTCTCCAGGATTTTCTTCTGTGAACACTGAACAGAAGTATTTGTTTAGCACATTTGCTTTTTCCTCATCACTCTCCACATATCGGTTCCCAGCATCTTTTAGTTTAGCAATTCCATTTTTCATCTTCCTCCTTTCACTAATATATCTGAAAAAGTTTTTGTCTCCCTTTTTTAGATTTTTAGCTATTTGTTCTTCTGCCTACGCTTTTGCCAGACGTATCTCTCTCTTGGCTTCGTTCAGTTTCACCCTGTAGTCCTTTCTGCACTCCTTTTGGGTTTTTTTTATATTTCATGAATGCCAACTCTTTTACCTTTATTCATTTTTTTCCATGGCACAGATATTTTGCACGTGTTACACACACAAAATATCTGCCCCATAAAAAATGAATAAAAAAGACAGGCAGGCCTGTCAAAAAGATATTTACCCCCTCACTAAAACACACACCCCAAACACAGGCGTCCCCCACCCCCAACTGGCATGGCCCTCACACCATTCCCGGCATGGCCCGCACCCCCCCCTCCAGGGATAAAAGCAGGAGGGATGCCAATTCCCTCCTGCCATCAACATTTTTTTTATTAAAAAAAAGCTTTATGCGTGCAGCACGGCCCACGCCATCCTCCCCGCCGACTGGTACGGCCCACCCCTGGCAGTAAAAAGTTGTGAGCAGGAGGGGTGCTCAGTCCCTCCTGCTCCTATGTCTCCCACCCCCAGCCCACCCTTGTTGAGCTTAGGCGGTCAGGCCCGGACCACCAACCCACCCCAGTACCTTTAAAATAGTTGGGAGCAGGAGGGATGCCCGGTCCCTCCTGCTCCTTGGAGGTTCTGAATATCTTCGAGAGCAGGAGGGGTGTCCGGACCCTCCTCCTGCTCCTACGCTGCTCTAAAATCTTCGGGACTCTCAGGCCGGCCACCACCCAATAGCGGCCTTAGGCCCCGCCCTGCTGCATCATTTGATTCACGGGGAGAGGCCTAAGGCCCTGATTGGCTGAGGCACCTCAGGATCCTCCCTTTGTAGGGGCCTGGGGCACCTCAGCCAATTAGGGATTTCCTTAGGGAGGAGTCTAGGGATGTCCCTGATTGGCTGGCCTGAGAGTAGGAGCAGGAGGACTTTCTCCTGCTCCCGAAGATTTTGGAGTGGCGTAGGAGCAGGAGGGGGGTCCTGGCACCCCTCCTGCTCCCGAAGATGTTCGGAGCCTCCAAGGAGCAGGAGGGACCGGGAATCCTTCCTGCTGCCATCAATTTTAAAGGTATCTCCGGGCCCAACTGCCTGGGATGACCAGGAGTGGGCCAAGGGTTGGAAGGCCTAGGAGCAGGAGGGACTAAGCACCCCTCCTGCTCCCAACTTTTTGTTGACGCGGGTGGGCCGTGCCAGTCGGGAAGGTGGAGGGCGAGGGAGAGGAGGGGAGGGGTGTGTGTGTGAGTGCCATGCTGCATGCATGTGCTTTTTTTTATGGTGATGGCAGGAGGGAGTTGGTATCCCTCCTGCTTTTTTCTCCGGGGGAGGGAGGGGGGGGACACGACAGAGCAGATCAGGGCAGGCAGGAGAGATCGGGGCCGGGGGAGGGGTGGTGTCGGCCAGGGCCGGTGTGTCGGGCCGGTGCCCGATCTCTCTTCCCTGCTCGCCGGACTCTCCTGCTCTCTGCCGCCGTTCCCCGCAGTGCAGGCCCACTTTAAAACCATGGGCTTGCACTGCAGGGAACGGCGGCAGAGAGCAGGAGAGTCCGGGAGCAGGCAAGAGAGATCTGGGCTGGGCTGAGCCCTGACAGCAGTGACAGGAGGCTGCTTCTCCTGTCACTATTGTCAGGGTGTGCGCATGAGCGGGGATCGCTCTGGCCGTGGGTAGGGAGGCGTGTTAACAATCATCCCATTTGCATGCAGGTCTTTACTGAATTGGTCGGCTGGCATGCAAATGGAAACGGATCTCACACGGTTTGCAGGTTTAGTGAATTCTGCCCTAGGTGCCTAACTTAGGGGTCTTTTTACAAAGGTGCGCTAATCAATTTAGCGTGCACTAAAGATTAGCTCATTCTAAATGCGAACATGCCCATAGACTATAGTGGATGCCTTAGCATTTAGCACACGCTAAATTAATTATTGCACGCTAAATCGGTTAGTAAAATAACCCCTTAATTTTTTTTTTTTAATTGGCTTAATTGGTACTGATAATTGAAAGAGCCATTTAAAAAAAACAATTAAAAAAATTAATTTACCAGTATGTGCCTACCACTTTGAGATAGGCTTCTACACCAAGGCACCTACTGGCACCTACACAGCAAGTAGATGAGGTCAGGTTAGGGGCTGATTCAGGGACGAGTTTGGGCATGGAGTGTCCTGGCCTAAAGTGCACCTAAGAATTTTAACATCTAGACTGAGGCACCTATGGACACTCAATCACTGCTCGATGTGATCCTATATATGGTTCCTAGCAGTTGCTAGTAGTTAGACATTGTTTATAGAATCAGGGCCAGAGGGTGTGACAGAAACCAAGATATTAAACAGTGAAATTCAATCATGAGCATTTAAGTTAAAATTTTAAGTGCTAATGGGTTAATAGTAGGTATAACTTTAAGGGTGTAATTATATACAGTATTTTCCATTTGTAAAACATGTTTGGCGCTTTACATGCATTAAAAAAAAATGTACACTGCAAGGTTAGATGTTCTATGGAGAGAGCTGGTATAGAGTTTGATTTATATGTACACTTTATGATCTATTCATGTAAGAGAAGGGTTTTTTTTTAATTTAGCTCATACCTTTTCCATTTATAGGCCAAAGTAACTTCAGTTCAGATCCATTATATATTCCTTTTGTCCCCAGAGGGCTTGCAATCTGAATTTGTTCTTGATGCAGTGGAGGATTAAGTGACTTGCCCCAAATGAAGAACTCTGTGGAATTTAAACTTCTATTTGATTCTCATTTTGTTGCTTTAACCATTAAACTACATTAAGCTACCATCCTCTTAATTCCCAGTGTTTATGCTCCCCCCCAAAAAAAAAAATGCATGTGTGTTTATAAAATGAATGACATAAATGTTTATATTCGGGAACATTTACATGCATGTTCTGAAATATGTTTATGTTGCTGTATTGACCCTGTTGATATCCTAGAAGTTGAGGCTAATAAAATGGATGCTCTCTCCACAAATAACCAGCACATCGACATCCATCCCTACGTATATTGTCAAACAGGCTCTATGTCAGCAGGTTTTGCTCTAAAATAGTTGCACAATTTGGCATGTTGCAACCTGGATTTGTACATCCTTTCTAAAATCTTCCACATAAAAAAGAACCCAAGAGCTAGTCTCGACGGGTGACTCTAACAGTGGGCTGGATGGCCCAAATTGGTCGCCCGTAGTGAGACTGCTTGAAAGGCTTGGAGGGAGGTAGTAGGGTAAAAATGGGGGGGGGGGGGCAGAGGTAGATGTGGAGGGATCAGATTTCCCACCGGATGGCCAGAGAGTGATTGGCTGTGAGAGGGGAAGCAGAGCCTGATGACTGGGAGTATATAGTCTTCATGCCTCCGAGGAACAGTGTGCTTCCCTGTCCCTCGGAGGCAACATTCCCTCCCTCCCACCCTTTTCATTATTGGGTTCGCTTGGGAGATTTTGGGTTTTAGGGTTGTTGCAGCGGCGGTAATCCCAAGCTACAAGGTTTTGTTTCATTGAAAGATGAACGGGTATTTGGTAGTCAACTCAGTTGAGTGGCGATGCTGAGGGTCAAGTGACCCTGAAAGGGGGGCATGGAAGTCCATGCCTACCCCCTAGGCTCATCAGGGGATGAGTAGTTAAGGGGAAATGAGCTCAGGTGAGCGAATCTGCCTTGATGCAGGTGGCACGGAATGGGGCATGGAGGGTCATGCCACCCCCTAGGCTCTTGCTGATATGGATGAGTCAGGGGTATACAGTTTTGATGGCACGGAATGGGGCATGGAGGTCCATGCCACCTCCTAGGCTCTTGATGACATGGTGGAGTCAGTTGTATACAATTTTTAGGTCTTGTCAAATTGCAATGTTTTGTAGCTTGGGAGGTGAAGCAATTGTTGATTGCTTATTGGTTGTCCCCAATAAACAAAGCTGTGGCCTGATTTTTACCATCAATAAAGTGTCTGTCATTTATTTATTGTCCACATTATTGCTGTGGATATATGAATTTTGGTAAGCAAGTACAATGAAGGGCTTTGTGATACGGGGTGTGAGGTGGTGCCAACTTGGCCATTCCAGATCCATTTGTTATATAAGCAATACATTTTTGTTTGTATTTTGTAATAAATAAAGTTATACATGAATTTTCAATTCCATCATTTATGTAGGTAAGAACATTAAAAATACTTATAATTTGTTTCTCAAGTCTATGGGTTCCTTTTACGAAGCCGCATTAGCAGCTTTAGCACATGCGACTTTTCATCACGCGCTAACCCCCGCCCTAGCCGAAAAACTACTGCAAGAGCAGGCGGGTAGCGGCTAGCGCAGCCGGTGGTTTAGCGTGTGCAATTACGTGCGTTAAACCGCTAACACACCTTCGTAAAAGGAGCCCTATGTTTCTCAATAATGTGACATACACTGATGTTAGGATTCTGTCTGGAATTCACCACATTGCATCTGTGCATTCATAGATGCATGCCAAACTCAGCCCCGATTTTACCAGCTTTTCAAATCCCGGACAAAGTGGCAGATTTTGAAAAGCCTACCAGACATCCAGACAGTCCTCTGAAAAAAGGACATGTCCAGGTAAATCCGGATTTCTGGTAACCCTAACTGGTGTGCCTTTATACCTCATTTGGAGAGGAGGCATTTTTGTTATAATGTATAAATTTGAGTTTGGAAATTTTGCAAAATATGTACAATATTCCAGTAATGAACATGACCATTTTAAAAATATTAAAACATCTATCTTGTTGTTTTGAAAATGGCCATTTCTCAGATGTGTTTGTCCTCAGTGCATCTATGATTGTGAATCATTTTTGGGAGAAAAAAAAAAGTCCTAGAGGAAAGGGGTAGAGGAGGAGGAGTAGGTAAAGGAGAAAGGAAGTGGGATTAGCACACCAGAGTCTGTGGTTAGGGCTGGTGGAGAAGTTGGGCTGCTGTTGGTCCATGAGTCTCTTCCTGGGAGACCACTAAGCAGCGGGTAGGCTCTCTGTATATGTAGTGGCAGCACATATTATCTCCAATGCTTATTTATTTATTGTGGACTCTGGGTCTCCTGAAGAAGGCAATTTGCTGAAAAATGGATCATGTTGGGTTCTGGTTTTTATACCACATGAATGTTTCTTGCATTGGATGTTGATTTTGACTTAATAGTGTCAATAAACTTTCTTGTGTTCATCCGGACACTGGATTTTTTTCCCTTCCTTGTTTTTTTCTGGGAATTTTAAGGCAGGAAAGCAAGTGTATGTGCCTTCACAAGGACTTTGGTCAGCAGTAAAATAGCAGCTGTGAGTTCCTACTGTTAACGTGCTCAGTTGTGGATTAGGAATTGGTTTTCGGATAGAAAACAGAGGGTAGGGTTAAATGGTCATTTTTCTCAATAGAAGAGCATAAACAGTGGAGTGCCGCAGGGGTCTGTACTTGGACTGGTGCTATTTAACTTATTTATAACTGATTTGGAAATTGGACTGACGAGTGAGGTGATTAAATTTGCAGATGACACTAAACTGTTCAAAGTTGTTAAAACACATGCAGATTGTGAAAAATTGCAGGCGGACCTTAGGAAATTGGAAGACTGGGCGTCCAAGTGGCAGTTGAAATTTAATGTGGACAAATGCAAAGTGATGCACATTGGGAAGAATAACCTGAATCACTGTTACCGGTTGCTAGGGTCCATCTTAAAGGTTAGCACCAAAGAAAAGGATCTGGGTATCATTATAGACAGTACGATGAAACCTTCCATCCAATGTGCGGTGGCGGCCAAAAAAGCAAACAGGATGCTTGGAATTATTAAAAAAGGGATGGATAACAAGACTAAGAATGTCATAATGCCCCTGTATCGCTCCATGGTGTGACCTCATTTAGAGTATTGTATTCAATTCTGGTCTCCTTATCTCAAGAAAGATATAATGGCGCTAAAAAAGGTTCAAAGGAGAGTGACCAAGATGGTAAAGGGGATGGAACTCCTCTCGTATGAGGAAAGACTAAAACAGTTGCGGCTCTTCAGCTTGGAAAAGAGATGGATGAGGGGAGATATGATTGAAGTCTACAAAATCCTGAGTGGAGTAGAACAGGTACAATTGAATTGATTTTTCGCTCCGTCAAAAATTACTAAGACTAGGGGACACTCAAATAAGTTACAGGGAAATACTCTTAAAACCAATAGGAGGAATTCATTTTTTTTCACTCGGAAAATAGTTAAGCTCTGGAATGCGCTGCCAGAGGATGTGGTAAGAGCGGATAGCGTAGTTGGTTTTAAGAAAGGTTTGAACAAGTTCCTGGAGGAAAAGTCCATAGGCTGTTATTGAGAAAGACATGGGGGAAGCCACTGCTTGCCCTGTATTGGTAGCATGGAATATTGCTACACCTTGGGTTTTGGCCAGGTACTAGTGACCTGGATTGGCCACCGTGAGAATGGGCTACTGGGCTTGATGGACCATTGGTCTGATCCAGTAAGGCTATTCTTATGTTCTTATGCTCAATGTATCTGAAACCTAAATTGGATATTGTTCTGTTCCAGAGAAACATGTCTGGAATGCTCTCCTTGAAGGCCCAATATTCAAAGTCGCTTAAGCAACTAGATGTTTAGGCAGTGTATAATTTTTTTAAATAAATAGCAGTGACACATAAAGTAAATTGATTGAATTTGTAGTTATAACCCAATTAAAAGAATACATCAAACATCGGAACCCAACATGCGTTCAGGAACTCACACAGCACAGAGACTTATCTAATTGATCTGGTGTCCAGAGCGAGAACAGAACTAAGTAAAGGAAAGCAAATGAAACTAGCACAATTTGACATTTTAGCAGCTTTTCACATGGCAAACCACACCCTTCAACTAAACAGGCTATCCACACTAGGAATCATTGGTCATTTCTTGAAATGGTTTCAAAGGTTCCTAACTAACAGAAGATATAGAGTTCTGAAAGAGGGAATCTACTCAAACTACTGAGCTCAACCATGCAGCATGCCACACGGATCCCTTATCTCACCCCTACTGTATAACATCTTCATGACCACCCTGGAGAATAGATATTATCATATGCCCACACCATCCTTATACTAATCCCCATAAATCTGAATCCCACCAATCTCATCACCAAGTTATCACTAGCCATAAATAGAGTACAAGGATGGACGACAAAACAATACCTTAAATTAAATGTAAAAAAATACAATACTAGTCTACTATGGTTCAGGCAAAAGGCACACCAAATCACACTGACAGAGTTAATCTTAACATAGAGAAATCTACCAAAGTTCTGGGAGTCACCCTAGACAACTCAATGACTTTCGAAATCCACATCAACAAAATAGTCCAGAAGTTATATGCCACTGTTCAAAATCTGAAAAGGATTAGACCCTATTTCTTCTGCCAGTACTACAGGCTACTTTCCAATCAATAATACTGTCAATACTAGACTACAGTAATGTGTTTCTCATAGAATTATTGAAGAAGCATAAGAAATGACTGGAGAGTGTGACATAGTGATTAGAACTACACCCTCAGAACCCTGAGGTTATAGGTTCATACCCTCTGACTCTAGGCAAGCCACTTAATCCTCCACTGCTCCAGGTACGTGAGCCCACAGAGACAGATAGGACAAATTCTTGAAGTACCTGTTTGTAAACCGCTTTGAGTGTTGAGCAAGGGTCATTGACGCCATTTGTGAAAGCTTCAGGTTTGAAAATAATTCTACATGCAAAATGACACCAGCGCAAGGTTTTAAAATTATAACCAAGATTTATTGAATTATTGGTTCTATTTTTCCTTTATTAGATCAAAAGAACAGCATAATTGCTTACGTTGCGCTCATGGAAGATCATCATCGTGGCCAAAGGCTGGCCTTCTCACAATGGTCTCGTTTTTCTATCTCATTACATTCTATTATATAACTTTTGGTTTAGTGACATCATCAAGTTTGACGACCAATAACATTTCTATGGGTGGTCTCAAAGTTTAGACAAAGAAACATTCCTCCATGTTTAAAAGTTATACAAAGTTTTCAGAAAATTACTTTTGATTTCTGAATTAACATTATAACATTCAAGAGAATCTATAATTATTAACATGGTGCTGAGAAATTCTCAGCCGTAAAGGAAAAAACTCTTCCTAAGCTGACAGATTCAAATTGCATGGCCTTACACAGAAACCTTACTCTGGAGGAAGGGGGGGGGTAAATCCCCCTCTCCTCTTCCTGAAGCGTGGGCTTCCAATGCCCCCCTTCTTCCTATTCTTGAGACTGACTCTAATTACTTCCAGATGTTGTGCTCAGGATTTTTCCTTAGTGTTTCTTCAGATTTAAAATATATAAAATATGTTTTTCAAAGCAACACAGTCCTACACTTCAATCCAATCATATTTGTTTCATTCACTCTTTGCTTGGCCAAGCTTTCATTCATTCAATAAATCATAATTTTCATTCAAAACTACATCCAATTCAGTTTGAGACACGTTATATCTCAGTTTGGAATATGGAGTCTAATATGCTCTTCCTAACTGGCCTAAGCACATCTGTAATCAATTAGAACCACGAGGCTAAAGGCGGGAAGCTGAACAAAGAACCAGAGAGGACAAAGAACAGCAGGGAACCAAGATGGAGTTCTTAATATCTCTATGCATGTATGTTACGCTTTACCTAATTTCCTCTATGATCTGGCTTAATAGCAAAGTACATAAAGATATTATTATGCTTTCCCTTATATTAATCCTTAGTGTGTTTTTCTCTGGCCTTAGCTACATTATATTTAAATTTTTATTCACCTGTTTTTCCGTACGCTTCTATTTGGGCGCGGTCCTTAACTAACACAGATGTTTGTCTAACTAGAATTACCCAGAATCATACGAAAAACTGGCCTTTTGTAGAAAAACGTCCACAAAAATACTGCACTATCATGCTCCTGACATCCATTCCAATATCGTCCCATAAACAGCACGCTGGCCACGAGCCACGAGCCACGACTCAGTGTATAACTACAAAAAGGCAGTATATAAGTCCCAATCCATTTTCCCCAATTAATACAGAACACAGCAGCAAGATTCTTATTCTAGAAACCAAGGCTTGATCACATCACACCACTACTGATTTGGCTCCCTGTTGACAAGCAAATCAAATTTAAGATATGCTGCCTAGCATTCAATACCCTACATGGAGAGACCCCAGATACACAGAATTGCTCGGAAGACCAACTAAACAACGCAACAAAAAACACCTGGCTTTATCCTTCCCACCTCTTTAAGGAATAAAGTATATGAGCCAAAATATCAAATATAAGTGCTCATTCAATATAGGATACCTTAACCCAATATTTGTTATACTTAGCTTGGGGTTGTTTAATGTCCAGCTTGATAGGTGCTTCCAAAAAGCTTCTTCAGGAGATTGGTATTCTATCCTATCAAAACTGCAGAACTTTTTTTGACGTTTTCCTGCAGAATAGCAAAGTTAGTATGTTTTGTTGTGCACCTTTATTCACTATCAAGAGCAAGGTCCAGGGATGTTGCACAATTGTTACTCTTCTGGGTTCTCTTTGTGGCAGCGTGCCTAGGAGCTGGTGTCCCCAGGCTGCTGTGTTAACTGAGGACGTGCCCTTCACATTTAATAATTTAATTGCATTATTATTAGATATCATTTGCATGTTTCTTCAGTCTGCTGTCCCTTCTCTTCCTCCTCTTCAGCGCTATGAGTGGGAAGATTTTTTTGTCTAACATTACTATTTCATCTTCCCCTAATTTGGGCTTTTCTAAGTGTATTAAATGGAAGCCCCGGCAGCAGGGAAGTGAAGACGATGACAGATGGACTTCTACGGTCTGTGTACCAGATATGGCGAAACAGATCGGGACAGGGTGAACATAAGAACATAAGAACATAAGCAGTGCCTCCGCCGGGTCAGACCACAGGTCCATCCCGCCCAGCAGTCCGCTCCCGCGGCGGCCCAAAACAGGTCAAGACCTGTCTGAATTATCACAAGGGGCTCCCTTGCCACCTTGGTTTCCCATTTAAGTCCTGCCTTCCTATCGAAGTCCTAGCCCTCCGGTCTTGCACATGCACGACCAGGTTAGTTTATACTCATTACCTGATTTACTTCCTATACTTGTGTTACATCCCAGCTCCTCCCTCAGTATCCCACGATCCCTTTATCCCTCAGGAATCCATCCAATCCCTGTTTGAATCCTTGTACCGTATTCTGCCTGATCACTTCCTCCGGTAGCGCATTCCAAGTGTCCACGACCCTTTGGGTGAAAAAAAACTTCCTTGCATTTGTTTTGAACCTGTCTCCCTTCAGTTTCTCAGAATGCCCCCTCGTATTTGCTGTCCCCTTCAGTCTAAAGAATCTGTCCCTATCCACCTTCTCTATGCCCCTCATGATCTTGAAGGTCTCTATCATATCTCCCCTGAGCCTCCTTTTCTCCAGAGACAAGAGCCCCAGCCTATCCAGCCTCTCGGCGTATGAGCAGTGTTCCAGTAGTGTTAGCTTTGACTGTAATTCTAGCAGTGAGGCAGTGTGGGGCAGTGTAGCTGAGGCTGGACAGACTTCTGCAGTCTAAGTCCCATATGTGGCAAGAAGAATCAGTTGTGATTATGCACATTGTGTACCACAGATTTTCTAAGTACAAGTCTTACCTATCTCGTCCCTTCTTTCTTGCGGCACCGTATGCCTGGGACAGGCTGCCTGAATCAATACATCGTGCTTCATCCCGGGCAGTGTTCAAATCCAAGCTAAAGGCCCACTTTTTTGAAACTGCTTTCAACTCTTAACTCCCACTCACTGCTGTCAGATAGCTATACCCACTGTATCATTTCCTCTACCATAATCTCCCTAACCCTGTAATGTCCTGTCTAAATTAGATTGTAAGCTCTTCTGAGAAGGGACTGTCTATTGTATGTTAAAATGTACAGTGCTGCATATGCCTTATCAGCACTATATAAATAATAAATAGTAGTAGGATGGGGAGTGGAAGACATGAATTAATGTGACTGTTGGACAGACTGAATGGACCACACGGGTCTTTTTATATGCTATAATTTACTATATTTCTAAGTTATTATTCAAAGAACCACTCTGGTATTCATATTTGCCCTGGAACAGAATTGGAACACTGTTCTGAGATTATGGGCTCCTTTTACGAAGGTGCATTAGGAACTTAACGCGCGGAATAGCGCACGCTAAAATGCCGCGTGTGCTAGCTACTACCGCCTCCTCTTGAGCAGGCGGTAGTTTTTCGGCTATAGCGCGTGCTAATCCGGTGTGTGCGCTAAAAACGCTAGTGCTCCTTTGTAAAAGGAGCCCCATATTTCCACTACTGTATGTGAATAAAATGTTTCTGGGGTCAAAAATTAGGACTTCTCCTGACATCTAAGATACCACAAAAATGATTCCAAGGATTCTTGAGGTTGAAGGCCCGGATATTAGCTTAAAGTGATAACGTTGTGTTACAATTACAGTGTATTTGTTAAATTCTATATGAAAGCAAACTGTTGTTTTTTTGTTTGTTTGTTTTTTTTTTACCCTAAACAATTGACTGACTTTTTAGTTGTAGACTGACCCTGCATTAGTGCATCTCACCACACACTAGAGAATTCAGCCTGCACCACACAGTAGAGAATGACATGATGACAAAATTCATCACCGCTCCAGTCATAAGAACATAAGCAGTGCCTCTGCTGGGTCAAACCAGGAGTCCATCATGCCCAGCGGTCTGCTCACGCGGCGGCCCATCAGGTCCAGGACCTGTTAGTAACCCTCTGTCTATACCCTTCTATCCCCTGTTCCTTCAGGAAATTGTCCACTCTCTTCTTGAACTCCATTACCGTACCCTGTCCTGCCACACCATCTGGAAGCATATTCCAAGTGTCCACCACCCGTTGGGTGAAGAAGAACTTCCACGGATAACCATGGGAAACCATCTATGTGTCATTGTTTAAGGAGAGAGGGAAGAATCAGAGTATGAATGGGCACAGTCACTGACCCTGAAGCCTTGCATTGAAGAATGCTGGTGTAGAAAGACTGAGGTTGAGATAGACACTAAAGATTGACACGGGATGTTTAGAACATAAAACCATAAGCGTTTCCATACTGGGTCCATCAAGCCCAGTTTCCAACAGTGGCTAATCTATGTCACAAGTCCCTGGCAGAAACCCCAAAATTAGCATCATTCCAGAGCTGAGCTTGTGATGTCATAATACTTCATTCTACCAATGCCTAAGAGCAACCTCATCAGTGTGTCACAATGGCTTCATTATCCTGTACTTGGCTCACATAAGAATCAGAGTATGGATGTGCACAGCCACTAACCCTCAACCCTTGCATTGAAGAATTCTGATATAGAAGGACTGAGGTTGTGATAGACACTAAAGAATGACACAGGATTGTTTCCCGTAGTTATCCGCGGGGACGGGAACAGTGATGAATTTTGTCATTGTTGTCATTCTCTATCGTACACTGTGAGGTGCCTCAATTTTTCAAGACGGGATGTATTGTGTAGAGTTATTCTGATAAATAAGAGAATGATTGCTTTATTTTGACAGCTCAATAATCCCCTTATTTGGCATATTTGATTCAGCGTTAGAAAAAAAAACAACATACACACCTCCATTAAAAAGTGCTTTAGATTTTAGCACAGTATTTTACATCAGAGATCAACTCTTAATATTGTGAATTTCATGCATTTTGCTTGCCTACTCTGTTACTTACCCTTTACCATGGTGGTTTTACACTGAGGGTTGTTGTTTTCTTTTTTTTATGCTAATCTTTCTTCCTATATTTAGGAACAGATTAGGGTAAGAAAATCAAGCATAGCCACTGCAATAGTGCTGCTCTAGATCTTTTGTCTCCTGAGAACTGGAAACATAGAAACATAGAAGATGACGGCAGAAAAGGGCTACAGCCCATCAAGTCTGCCCTAATGACCCAATTTCCTTATATTGACCCTCGTAGGGATCCCACAGATCTAAATAAATCCCATTTATTCTTAAAGTCTGGCACGCTGTCTGCCTCGATCACCTGCACTGGAAGCTTGTTCCAGTGATCAACCACTCTCTCTGTGGACTGTTCTTAGCTTGTATCAGTTTCCAAAGTAGTTCTTAGTATGTACAATATGATGCCCTCGTATTATCTTTCAACAGTTCTAAAAAATATATAGGCTGAGCAGAGCTCTAAGGTCCAAGGGGACACAGCACTTAACCATTCTAACCTTCCATAAAATGTATTTTGCTGAAACAAGATCTTTCATCTATTCTATTGCTGGTCCTTGAGAATGGAACAGGTTTCCAATTGATCTCAGGCTTCTATCTGGCATTATTCAGTTCACACAAAGCTTAAAGCAGGGGTGTCCAACCTTTTGGCTTCCCTGGGTTGCATTGGCCGAAAAAAAAAAAGTTTCTGGGGCCGCACAAACGCTGCAGCAAGACAGAGGAGGGAGCCGGCAAGACAGTAAACACCCAGGGGCAGCAGAGGAAAACACTAGATCGCCCTCGACCGGGGCCGCACAAAATACTTCACGGGACCCCTGGCTTAAAGCTTTCCTTTTTATTTAGTTCTTTGATGTTAGGATTTACTAATGATTTTTGATAAGTTGTCATTTCCTGAAATCAGCGGTGATCATATATTGTAGTGTGGCATAAAGCATTTGACACAAGTAAAAAAAAAACAAACTATTTTTTAAACCAGTTATCTGCTTCATCTGCATCATGGCCAGAATTGTATCTTTTATTTGTATTTATGCTTATTTTTGTTTGCTTGTTTTTCCTGTATTAGTTTATCTATTGCTAATATTTGGATGTAATTTGTTTAATATTGTTAGGTATAAATGCACAAATAACCTGAATAAGTGCAGTTTTTGGTTCAGAAACTCCTCCTCCGAGTCTGTAGCTTTCTCTAGCTCTTGAACTGTTGCCAGAGTAACATCAATCTGACCTAATCCTGATTTTTGAAGGTCAGAACTGGATGTGCGGAAGTGACTATGATGCAACTTGAAAATCTGTTTACTGTGAAGTAGGAAATGAATCAGCACTTTGTAATCGCTGCTTGAAAGATGCTGAGGGTAGAGAGCAATGCACATTAATGCCTTAACTATATGTATGATGCTCAAAATTCTGCACGCAAATTTAGGCGTGCAATTTAATTGATGAGACCTTTAGCTCCAATAAATGGCAACTAATAATCAATTATCAGCACCAATTGGCATTGATTAAAATGTATGTGCACCTCTTTAGGCGCCATGATCCGCATGTATATTTTATGGACAGATATGAAAAGGGGGCACAGCTATTCGGGGGGGGGGGACATGGGCAGACCAAAGGCATTTTTAGAATTTGCATGCAGAAATGGCTCTGGTCTGCCCATGCTCCTGGTTCCAATAAAGAAGCAGAGAGCACTACGTCTTCAATCCAAATGCAACTTTAATAGCAACCATATAATTTATTCATATGATGCAACACGGGCCGTGTTTCAGCTGAAGAGCCTGCCTCAGGAATCCTTATGAATGAATCACCAGGACGCTTGTAATGCAAAAAAAAGGCTACAAAGGAGAATACAACGTTTTGACATTTTGTCTCTTTCCAACCATAGTTAGTACAATTGTTCTCTAAGAGGGAGCCACAGAGTGCTTAAGTTGGTGACAAAAAGGAATTTCCTCACAGGTGTGTGACGGTCAGGAAGTCAGGAAGCCTCGGGGTGGATTCTGGGGAATGACAGTTACTGGGAGAGAGAAACTTTGCACTTACGGTTATATTATTTACATATATTCAACTATAGCCAACAAAGATTGTGTAGCAGATAAGAGTGTGGCGTAGTGATTAGAGCTATAGCCTCTACATCCTGAGGTTGTGGGTTCAAATCCTGTGCTGCTCCTTGTGATCCTGGGCAAGTCACGTAATCCTCCAATGCCCCAGGTACATTAAATAGATGGTGAGCCCCTGTGGACAGATAGGGAAAATGCATGTGTACCTGATTTGTAACCCTTTCTGAGCTCCTTTGGGAAGACAGGCTAAAAAAATCAAATACATAAATAAATAAAGATAACAGGACAAAGAAATTAGATCAACAAATCTTGGATATAACAAAGTACAGTATAATGACCAATATATTTAGACAATCTTCATGATGCTCATCTAGCAAGAATATATTTTTGAACCACAAATTGTTTTTAATGCTCTTTTAAATCCACTCAAGCTTGATAAGAATTTTACTTAATTTGGGGAAAGTAGACCAAACACTTGCTCTTTGGAAGGAAAATAAAGACATAAACATTTTTTTTCCAGTATTATCAGTGGAAGTAAGGGCCTAGTAGTTAGAGCAGCTGCCTCAGCACGCTAAGGTTGTGAGTTTGATTCCTACTGCAGCTCCTTGGGACTCTGGGCAAGTCACTTCATTGCCCCATGTAAACTACTTTGTGTAAACCACACAGGAAAAAGCAGTATATCAAGTCTCATACACTTCGGGCTTGTAAACAGTACACTTCTCCCTCCGTATTCACAGGGGGTTAGGTGCAGAGCCGGTCCACAAATATGGAAAATTTGCAAATAACTTTTAGCCAACTGTGACCCAGCCCCACCTCCCGGACCTTACCTGGTGGTCTAGCCATGAAGTGGTGCTGGTGCGACCTTCCTACACTCCTGCCCCATGCAGAGCCATCATCGAAAATGGCTGCAGTGAGTTCCCATTGTAGTCTCGTGACATCACGGGAACTCACAGCAGCCATTTTTTATGTGACGGATCTGCACAGAGCAGGAGTGTACGAAGATCACTCCTGCCCCGCATCACCACTAGACCACCAAGTAAGGGGGGGGGGGGGATGGGGTGGTCCCAGCACCAAAAACCGTGAATAGTCAAAACAGCAGGTGCTGAAACCGCAAATAAGGAGGGAGGAGTGTAAACATAATGAGTTTTGGATGTCATAATATTGACTAGCAAAAAACCTATATATAAGATGATTCATGTATTGCAATATCAAACCATTCAATATTTTGAATATCAAACAGCACAATTTAAACATTATTCTAGCTTCACATTATACATCAACCATACCACTGCATTTTGAAAAGTTTGCATTCTCTTCAGTAGTTTTCTGGAGACCCCTAAATAAATGATATTACAATAGTCCAGCGTACTCAAGATCAGTGACTGGACCACTAACCTAAATTGATTTTCCCTTACTTTCTTATAGTTCTCAGTCTTCTCAAGAGGTTGAAGCTCTGTGTTATGGTTTGCTTGCTACAGTGTGGATCCATTGACTTTGGAGCCAGGCAGAAAGGGCTAAAAGGGGGTAACTTTGTTGCTCTATTATGTGTTTAACTTAGGAATAAATGTTTATTGTTTGCCAGAGATATTAAGGGAGGAATTCATTAAAGGGCATTAAGTGTGTTAGCATGCACTAATGCATTAGAGCGTGCAATCACATTAGTGCTCGCTAACCACTAAAGACCCCCTTCATGAGTTCCCCCGCAAGGGAGCTATTTGCTGCTATGTGAGAGAAAAGCAGCACTTGTAGCTCTGACTTTAACTTGGAAATCAACAGCTTGAAGAGGGGAAGTAGTTTATCTGGCTTGCAGCCCACATATGGGGAAGGTAGGATTCCAATATCGACCTTTTTAAGTAATATATAAAGCTATGAAGCAGTAAACCTAAGATGAGTAGAAGTTCTTTTTGATTAAATGGTATGGAAATCTTGGCAGCTAAGAGTGGAAAACTTGTCTCTTTCAGTTATATGTGAAGTTGTTGCAATGATTGGACAATGTATGCTGCATGGGCAAGAGGAAACAAAAGCTCCCTCATTTCTTTGTTTGCTTCTTTTTGTTTTGTTGCTTTGGTTTGTTCCTGCCTTGATGATAAATAAGGACTTTCTGAATTTTATGTACCGTGTTTCCCCGAAAATAAGCCCTAGCATGATTTTCGGGGTAGGTCTTAATATAAGCCCTACCCCCAAAATAAGCCCTAGTACCTGGATTCTCCCACCACCCTGCCTCTGCCCCCACCGTGCAGCCAAACCCCCGCTGACTCTCCCATCTTTCCATCTCTCCCTCCTGTCCGAACCCTGCTGACCATCCGACTGCGAGACCTACTACCTCCCTCCACAGAGCAGCATCGGCAGCATTCTAAACAGGCTGCTTCGTGGCCTTCTCCCGCCGGGGCATTCCCTCTGCCGCAACACTGATGATGTCATCAGCAACATGGCGCACGGAAGGCCCCAGCGGGAGAAGGCTGCAAAGCAGCCTGTTTAGAATGCTGTCGACGCTGTTCTGTGGAGGGGGAGGTATGTAGGTCCCACGGTCGACGGGGTTTGGATGGGAGGGAAAGATGGAAGGATGGGAGGGTCAGCGGGAGTTTGGCTGCATGGCGGGGCGGGGGGACTGCTCAAGGGTTCTGCAGCTGCATGGAAGGGAGGGATAGAAGCTGGGCAAGGGTTCTGCTGCACGAGAGATGGGAGGGAGGGATAAAAAGATGCTGTGCACAGTGTAGGGTTCTGCTGCACAGGGGGATGGGATGGAGGGATAGAAAGATGCTGCATAGAGAAGGCACAAGGGGATGGGTGAAAGGGGAGGAAAGATGCTGCACATGTGGGGGAAAGAAAGGAAAGAGGAAGAATTGGGGTAGAGGAGAGGAAGGGAGAGATGATCATTGTACATGAAAATAATAAGACCTACCCTGAAAATAAGACCTAGTGTGTTTTTGGGGTCCAAAATTAATATAAGACACTGTCTTATTTTCGGGGAAACACGGTAGTGACTGTGGTCCTACCCAGATTACTAATAAAGGACTGCTGGAGGTAGAAGATAGACAGTCAAAACCTATTATAACTGCCCTATGGGAGGCATTTTATCACAGTATGGGCAGTTCCCGGATTAAGAACAAGTTATGTTTTTAAAGCTGCTCTTAAGTCAGATTTGTAGGTAACTCAGAACTTGTAGATTTTAAGCTTCTTGCTGCTTACCTCTGCTCCCAGCTGACAAAAGGGCCAACTGTCCCGGTACAGCCAGGGCAGGATTAATTTGTCAAGGGCCCCTAGGCACACAAGTACACTGGGCCCTGTCCCGCCCCACCCCACCATGCGCCCAGGCAGAAACAGGAAGCTGTATCAGAGGGAAGCTTTGGGCAAGCAGCACTGTTACAGTTCCCGTTGCCTTTCTTACCTGCATTGCTCCTTGTCTTACTTTCCATCGATGGGGGAGGGGGGGCCTGCGTTGCCGATCGATGCTGGAGGGGCCCATCGCCGTTTGAAGAAAACAATGTTGATGCCCTCCTTCATTGGGCTCCCCTGACCATTTCGGGCCCTAGGCACATGCCTACTTGGCCTATTGGTTAATCCTGCCATGGGTACAGCATGCATAACACACACTGTTCTTAATGTGGCCATGCATCATTCCTGAATCTGCTACTGGAGAAGTGTAGGAGTCTATGCCACTGGAAATACTGCTCAGTGAAATCAAATGAAGCCACACAGAGTTTGATTTTTTTTAAACTAATCTGTCCTGTTCCTAATGATATCAATGTTATTTTCCCCAGTGGTAAGCTCTTCTATCACCTAGGTTGAGGTGAAGGGACATTTTCAATATGACATCTAAATCCTATTTTGGATGTTTTGGGAAAAAGGTTCAAAAATGCAGTAGAGAAAATGACCATTTTCAAATCAGAATGTGTTTTTAAAAAATTATAAATAATCACACACAAATCTCAAGCCTATGTTGATATATCCATTTCTGGATTTCATTGGTAAAGTTAATGCATTCCTTGATTTCTATTGTTATTGTCCATTATTTATTATATTACTAGTGTTTTAGCCCGTTACATTCGTTACAGTAACGGGTGCTAGAATAGCCCCACCTATACTCTGACCCTGACTCTGACCCCACCCATGCCCCGCCTCTATCATTCCCAGATCCTGCCTCCCACTGATCCCAGTCCCACCACCTCACCTTTCACCATTTCCTTTGTACCCTTTTGGCCCTCATAGATCCTCCATTGCATTTATCACCTTACAGGGTCTTTACTTACCCGAGGCGGCAGCAGCAGTCCTGACGTACCAACCTTTCCTCCCTCAGTGCCCTAAAGCAGCAGTGGTCCTACCATTTCCATCTCTCCCTTTCCCCCTTTCACACCCTCTACCATCTCTCTCTGACCCTGTTTCACCCCTTTTGCCATCTTTCCCTTTCCTGTCCCCCTTTATCATTCCCCAAGACCATCTCTCTCTCCTGCTCCCTCCACACTCTCTGAAGTCTATCTCTCCCTATCCCCTACCATCTCTCCTGGTCCCCCTAGTAGCCCCTCTGTCCTTCTCATCCATCTGTCTCTGTCTCTCTCTCCTTTCCTCATTTGAGTCCAACATCTCTCCCTTCTCCCACTCCCTCCCCCGAATCCATCACCTCCTGCCTCTGCGGAGCTCTCGCAGCTCCTCCTCGTCCTCCTCCAGCCAGGCTTCAGCCATCTACACTGGCTCCGGGCTCGGCCGCTGCGGCCTGCAGCCGCTGACAGCCGCCGCGGCCGACATCCGCCTCGGGGGAGAGAGAGATTCTCGTGTGCACTGGGAAGGGGGGGGGCACAACAGCGGCAAAGTTACAGGGAGGGAGTAGAAGCGTGCATGCGTATTCTTGCCCGCGGGGCCCTACAGCTCACGGAAAACGGAACACGCAGGTGGGAGTGCGCATGCGCACTTAGGGTTTTATTATCTTAGATTATCTTCCAGTTGTCTCTTCCATAAGATGCTATTTTAAAACATTAGATCTTTTACAATACTATACAGAGATTACCCACTGTTGTAGGCATCACATTATTGTGCTCTCCTTATTCAAAATACAGTTTAGTGAAATTAGATTAGACTTAATATCTATTATAATGAGGCTTTATGGTGGAATCAACAGGTCACAATCTAAGTTTAAATCTTATATTGGGATTTTTGTGAGGTAGCCAGCCAGTTCAGCCATTCATCTACTTTTGGTTGGTAAATGGTGCTTGGCTTTAGTACTTGATTGGGGAAGCCAATGCCAATCTCCCCCCAACAACAACATTGCTCAAACGTTGTACCCATCCTTGTCCCTGGGGTTAACCGCGGGAAACCATCTTTGTGTCATTCTTTAAGGAGAGAGGGAAAAATTAGAGTATGAATGGGCACAGTCACTGACCCTCAAGCTTTGCATTGAAGAATGCTAGTGTAGAAGGCTGAGGTTGAGATAGACACTAAAGAATGTGATTCTCTAGGTTAGCCCCCTTAAGTCATTCACAACTGGGTGCCTGAGTATAGGAGCCTACCTTTACCTTTTACGTGGATTATATTTAGTTCTCTGTGTTAAATGGTCTTTTTTTTACTAATAACACTCCCCCTAAAAGTACCCCATGAATTGTAAATATTCCATATACAAATCAAATCAGATCTTGATTTCACTTGTATCATACTCTTCATCTAGGTTAATAGCACAACTGTCAAAGCCAGTTAGTTAGATTTATTTTTATTCCTCCTTTTTAGCTTTTCTACTGATATATAAACTTCCTGTTGCTAACCATGGACACAAATGTTAATGAATTAATTTGATTTAATTTTCTGCCTGTCTATATTTCACCCTTTTGCATCCCTTCCCTTTCTCAGAGTACACAAAGTAGGAAAATGGGGACATCATAATCCTAGATAATCCAGTGAAATACCTTTCTACTCAGGGTTAGCCTTATGAAGGGGTGACAGAGGCAGCTGCTCAGGGCCCCGTCCTGGCTTGATACCCTGTCTTCAACCTTCCTCCTACCTTAAAACAATGTTTCTCCATAGAGAGCTCAGGGCAGTGCCAGCAATTCAAATTGACCATATTCCGCCGACCCCAGAACTTCCTGCTTCCAGAAGGGCAAGATGCAGCAGAGAACAGGCGCCAACTTTGGTGGCATATGGCCTATGTAAATTGCTGCCCTGCCCTGAGATCTTTATGGAAAAACACTGTTTTAAGGTGTGAGGGGAGAGTTCAGAGATTGGGGATATACCAGACTATTGGTAGTGGTGGCGGTGGTTGGGGAAGGGACAAACTGGTCCACACATGGCCCCTAGAAAAAACAGTTTTGAAAATTGGCACTTGGACGTTTCGGCTATTAGGACGTCCAAGTGCAGACTTATCCTTTTTTTTTAGTTAAATATTTTTTATTGAATGATTTCCATGAACAACATTACAGACCTCTATAAAATACAAGTTATAGCCAGATCCCCATATGAACACATTTTGCTGGTTTCAAGTTATATTTGCAATAATAACTGGATAAATTCCTAAGTTTCTGGGTGAAGATCGGATAGGAAACAGAGAATGGGAGTGAATGGACAATATTCTGACTGGAAAAGTGTCATGAGTGGAGTGCCACAGGGTTCAGTGCTTGGACCCATACTCTTCAACATATTTATAAAGGAAGTTCTTCTTCACCCAGAAAGTGGTGGAAAACTGGAACACTCTTTCGGAGGCTGTTATAGGGGAAAACACCCTCCAGGGATTCAAGATAAAGTTAGACAAGTTCCGGCTGAACCAGAACGTACGCAGGTAAGGCTTGACTCAGGGCTTTGACCTAAGGTCCGCCGCGGGAGCAGACTGCTGGACACAATGGACCACTGGTCTGACCCAGCAGCAGCAATTCTTATGTTCTTATATGCCATGTATAATAATAATCTAATATAATAAAACGCTAGGCCACGCATGCACACTTGCCTCGCGTGTTCCCTGATCCCTTTTCTGTCGGGATGTGGCAAGACAAGTGCGCATGCGCGCTTATTACCTCACTGACGGAGAGCAGCGAATGCAGGAAGAAGTGGCCAGGTAAACAAAAAAAAGAAAAATAACCGAGCGAGCCAGGCCGCTGAGAAAGCGCGGGAGGCCTGGCCCGGGCTGCGGACGGGTAAGGAGCTGGGGCAGTGAGCCTTCCCTGCGGCTGAAATGGAGTCGGGCCACCCTCCGCGACAGACCACAGGAGTCCGAGTCCTTTTCCGCTCACCACCCTTCCTGCGGACCCGACTACCTTGGCGATTCAAGCAGCGTGTGCACCAGTCTTCACACGCTGCTTCGGGCCCTTCTACTTCCCTGATTTGCTCTGCCGCGTCTCTTATGATGTCATCAGGGACGTGCCAGAGTAAATCAGGGCAGTAGAAGGACCCGAAGCTGCGTGTGAAGACTGCTGCACATGCTGCTTGAATCGCCGGGTAAGTAGTCAGGTCCGTGGGAAGGGAAGGGGGTGGGCACAAGTACTCTGGGGAGAATGGCAGACACCGGCCCTGTACTAACTCCCGTGGACAGGGGGAGCAGGAAGGGGTGCTGATGGACAGGGGGGGAGAAATGAAGGGAGGCCTATTGCTGGACAGAGGGACCAGGAAGAGGTGATGATGGACAGGGGGGGAAAATTAAGGGAGGCCTACTGCTGGACAGAGGGAGCAGGAAGAGGTGATGATGGATGGGGGGAAAGGAATGGAGGCCTATTGTTGGACAGGGGGGGCAGGAAGAGGTGCTGATGGACATGGGGGGGAAATGAAGGGAGGCCTACTGCTGGACATGGGGAGCAGGAAGAGGTGCTGATGGACAGGGGGGGAATGGAGGGAGGCCTACTGCTGGACAGAGGGAGCAGGAAGAGGTGATGATGGACATGGGGGAAAAATGAAGGGAGGCTTACTGCTGGACAGGGGGAGCAGGAAGAGGTGCTGATGGACGGGGGGAGGTAAAACAAAGGGAGAAGGGCTGCTGCTGGATAAGGGGAGCAGTGAAGGGGTGGTGGTGGACACAGGGGAGGTAAAAATAAGGGAGAATGGACAGGAAAAAGCGGCTAAGGAGACAGAGAGAGAAAGAAATAAAAACAGACACACATATATTCTAGCACCCGTTAATGTAACGGGCTATAAAGCTAGTAATAATAATATAATGCAAGTAATTTCCCACTTGTGCCCAAGTCAAGATTTCTGTAAAATTTGTGCCAAATCTCATTTAGATGCCAGAAATCATTCTAGCTTATACTAAAAAAAAAAAAAAAAAAGGAAAGGACCAGTACAGACTTATCCTGTCTTTTGGACATCTTTGTTTTGTGGGTTGTTTTTTTTAAAATTCCCATAATAGACAATAGATAAACTGTCCATGCACTGCAGGCTAGTACTTCATAAAATGGTTCTGTTTTCTCTGTTTTTTGTCTTGATAACTAAAATAGCAAAGAAACTCTCTTTATATGTAGTAGATTGTTCCTGTTATTCATTATAAATATTTTGTACCAAATATCAGCCTTTTCAAAGGATAACTGAGTATGCATTCCTATCTTAAAATGTATTGAAATATATGTTATTTTGTGAATTTTATTTATATTAGTTTTACTTTTATATTTCCCCAGTGATGACTATAGTCAATATTTTATCTTGCAATTTTGTACATTTTATTGGTCACATTTATGCCCTTATCACTTGTTCAAATTTATTTAGATTTCATTTCATCTATGGTATATTTAATTTAATTGTGGATAATTGATCCAAGAACTGAAAGTCTTAAGAAAATAAGATGTAATTTGCTAAGTGCAAATATCATTTTACTGCCAACTAAGGGCACTAGATCATTAAACTGTCTAAACACATACAGTAGATGAAATGTGTAACAGTAGTACTGGTATCTTAACATAGCAACACAGTAAATGATGGCAAATGAATATCCGTATAGCCACATCATAGCTTAATTGAATGTTATATGAAATGAACATCCAAAACAATGTGTCATTATGTTCATCCCTATATTATTCCTAATTACAGAGTGGGTTAGCCTCAGAATCACACACAATAACTGAAAGCTGCTTTTAGATTATTTTCCAGTATTAAGTTATATATAGTATGCAATACTTCCAAACAATATGTCCTAAACACTTCTCTAGGTGAACAATTTTGTTCCCATGGAAAGTTCTAGATTCTCTCTGGTAGAATTAGTGGTGGCCATGTAGGAGTAAACCAGTGATTTATCACCTATATAGAGATATGCAATCCTATACTATAAAGTGAGCAAGCTATCACTGTGATCTTGAAAATGGCTCTAAGGATTTTGATGAAATGGGATCAATATGCAGTTTTTGGTGTGAGAAGGTGATTTAGCTAGGTCTGGAGTTTGGCAAAATTAATTTGGGGGGGGAGGTAAATGGGGGGATTTTCCGATGTTCTTGTCTTCCCCTCCAGCCCATTGGTCAGATAAGGAAGCTTAACCAGCCAATAGGCTGCAAGGAAAAAGAGAACAATAAGAACATAAGAATTGCCGCTGCTGGGTCAGACCAGTGGTCCATCATGCCCAGCAGTCCGCTCACACGGCGGCCCTCTGGTCAAAGACCAGCACCCTAACTTAGACTAACCCTATCAGCGTAAGTCCTTGTTCAGCAGGAACTTGTCTAACTTTGTCTTGAATCCCTGGAGGGTGTTTTCCCCTATGACAGACTCTGGAAGAGCGTTCCAGTTTTCTACCACACTCTGGATGAAGAAGAACTTCCTTACGTTTGTGCAGAATCTATCCCCTTTCAACTTTAAAGAGTGCCTTCTCGTACTCCCTACCTTGGAGAGGGTGAACAACCTGTCCTTATATGCTGTCTATCCCCTTCAGTACCTTGAATATTTTGATCATGTCCCCTCTCAATCTCCTCTGTTCGAGGGAGAAGAGGCCCAGTTTCTCTAATCTTTCGCTGTACGGCAGCTCCTCCAACTCCTTAACCATATTAGTCGCTCTTCTCTGGACCCTTTCGAGTAGTACCGTATCCTTCTTCATGTACAGCGACCAGTACTGTACGCAGTACTCCAGGTAAGAGCGCACCATGGCCCGGTACAGCAGCATGATAACCTTCTCCGATCTGTTCGTGATCCCCTTCTTTATCATTCCTAGCATTCTGTTTGCCCTTTTCGCCGCTGCCGCACATTGTGTGGACGGATTCATTGACTTGTCGGTCAGAACTCCTAAGTCCCTTTCCTGGGAGGTCTCTCCAAGTACCACCCCGAACATCCTGTATTAGTGCATGAGATTTTTGTTACTTTACACTTTACACTTGTCCACATTGAACTTCATCTGCCATGTTGATGCCCATTCCTCGAACCTTATTATGTCACGTTACAGATCTTCACAATCTCCCTGCATCTTCACTACTCTGAATAACATTGTATCGTCCGCAAATTTAATTATCTCGCTCGTTGTACCTATGTCCAGATCATTTATAAAGATGTTGAAGAGCACGGGTCCAAGCACCAAGCCCTTCGGCACCCCACTGGTGACGCTCTTCGAGTCCGAGTATTGTCCATTTACCCCCCACTCTCTGTTTCCTTTGCTCCAGCCAGTTTTTAATCCACGTGAGTATTTCACCCTCGATTCCATGGCTCGTAATTTTCCGAAGTAGTCATTCATGCAGAACCTTGTCAAATGCCTTCTGAAAGTCCAGATATACAATGTCGACCGGGTCACCCTTGTCTATCTGCCTGTTCACTGCCTTGAAGAAGTGCAGCAAGTTTGTCAAAAAAGATCTGCCTTTGCTGAAACCATGCTGGCTGGTCCTCATCAGACCATATCCGTCAAGGTGATCAATGATGCCGTCCTTTATTAGCGTCTCTACCATCTTTCTCGGTACCGAAGTCAGACTCACTGGTCTGTAGTTTCCTGGGTCTCCCCTCAAATCTTTTTTGAAGATCGGCGTAACATTCGCCACTTTCTAGTCCTCCAGAATCTTTCTCATTTTGATCGACAGATTGGCTATTAGTTGAAGCAATTCAGCTATGGCCCCTTTCAGTTTCTTGATAACCCTAGGATGGATGCCATCTGGTTCTGGGGATTTATTGCTCTTGAGCCTATCAATCTGCCTGCATATCTCTTCTAAACTGACCGTTAACCCTGTCAGTTTCCCGTTTTCACTTCCAGCATATAGCCTGATGGGTTCCGGTATGCTGTGTATATCCTCTTCGGTAAATACAGACAAAAAAAATGTATTCAGTCTGTCGGCAATTGCTTTGTCCTCCTTTAGCGCTCCCTTTATTAATTGGTCATCCAACGGTCCCACCGCTTCCTTCGCAGGTCGTTTCCCTTTAATATATTGAAAGAACGGCTTTAAGTTTTTCGCTTCCTTGGCTATTTTTTCCTTGTAGTTTCTTTTGGTCCCTTTTACTGAAGAGTGATCAATGCAGCTGGTTTTAAGAAAGGTTTGGACAATTTCCTGAAGGAAAGATCCATAACCTGTTATTGAGAAGGATTTGGGGAATACATTACTTGCCCTGGATTGATAACACTGAATGTTGCTACTGCGTTTCCCCAAAAATAAGACCTATCCTGAAAATAAGCCCTGGCATGATTTTTAAAGGTGTTCCTAATATAAGCCCTACCCCAAAAACAAACCCTAGTTAAAATCGACATGGGAGAGGGAAGGCTTCAGTAGCGAAGGCCATGAAGCAGCCCATTCAGAGCGGAGGTATGCCAGTCTCACAGTGGGAGGGTCGGCAGGATTCTGCAGCATAGGTGGATGGGAGGGAGGGATAGAAAGATGCTGTACAAGAGGATGGGTGAGAGGGGAGGAAAGATGCTGCACATGGGGGGTGGTGGAGGAATAAAGGAAAGAGGAAGAATTGGAGGTGGAGGAGAAGAAGGGAGAGATAAAAATAATAATAATAACAACTTTATTTTTGTATACCGCCATAGATACTACATCTATTAACCATGTATTCCCCCTGGAAATGCCCAGACCAACTCTTGTTGTAAACCGTCTAGAACTGAAAGGTATTGGCGGTATAGAAGACACTAATGTAATGTAATGATTGTTATATACATGAAAAAATAAGACATACCCCCAAATAAGCCTTAGTGCATGTTTTTGGACCCAAAATTAATAGACTGTCATATTTTGGGGAAAACACGGTACTATTTGGGGTTTTGCCAGGTACTAATGACCCCACTGTGAAGATGGACTACTTGGCTAGATGGACCATTGGTCTGACCCAGTAAGGCTATTCTTATGCTAAGCAGGTTGCTTAGGCACTGTCTCTGTAGATACTGCTCTTGCCTTCTCCTGCAGCCCATTGGTCAGACATTCCTAAGGAAACTTAGCCAGCCAATAGACTGCAGGGGAAAAAAAGAACAGCAGGTTGCTAAGACATTGTCTCTCTAGCTACTGCTCACACCTCTTCCTACTGCCCACTGGTCAGACATAACTAAGGAAGCTTACTCAGTCAATACAGTAGGCTGCAGGGAAAAACACAACTGAAGATTGCTAAGGCATAGAAGCCAGAACAGCTGCAGTATAATAGGTAAGGGATTGTCAGGGGAAGAGAAGTTGAGGGAAAAAATATGAAATGTAAAAAGGAGTACAAAGATAACTGAAGCTCATTGGTCAGACATTTCTAAGGAAGCTTAGCCAACCAATAGACTTCAAGGAAGACCAGGACTTAAGGTTGAAATCTCATAACTTATTGGTCCTCTCTCCTATGCAGTTTATTTATAAATCATTCACCCCACTTTCCCAAGCGAAGCTCAGTCTTCCAGGTACTGTCATATTATGGTAGAATTCTGGAAATTATATAATAATAATCATGCCTCGTATATGCAATCCTGACTTCACACTCCTTTTACTGATAAATAACTATCGCAAAATAACCATTTACAAGCATAAAGCATAAACAATGTAGAAAATGGAAATTATATAATGTAAGGTAACAAAAAAGATTAGAAAAATAAGTTCAAGTTTTACTAGACATTAGAACAAACACCCCCTCCCTGACACAATTATGTCCACCTGTTCTAATACCCATTACTGATTACAGAGCTTGACTCAATCAACCTGAATCAGGTATCATGTGGCTTTTTTTCTGTGAATGTCTGCAGGTGGTCAGTGGTCACAGGTAATGCTTGTTCTGAAGGTTAATGAGACAAATTGATGGTAGATGAGATAAGAAGCAGAGTGTGTCTGATTCTGACACAGCAGGCGCTTTTGTATGATTTGGGGATCAGAGCTCTCTCTGATGCTTTTATAACACTGCAGCAAAGGATTTTGGGATTTATTACTGCCTTTTCATGAAGAGATTTCCCCAAAGCGGTATACATTGAATAGTAATCAGATACTCTTAAGTATTTTCCCTATATGTCCCGGCAGGCTCACACCTGGGGCAATGGAGGGTTAAGTGAGTTGCCCAGAGTCTCAGACTAGGATTGAACTCACAACCTCAGGGTGCCGAGGCACTAGGCCACTCCTCCCCTGATGTTTTAATGTGAAAAACCACAAGAATATCTTTTGGCATCACTTTGAATTATTTATACAGTCCATATTTCTTTGTCTTACATCTTCTCCAGCAGGTTTGCCTGGACATGTTTAAACATAGCTAAAGTCTATGCTTTCTTAGTGCCAGTTGCGTACAAAGAGGGGGGAGGCGGTCTACCCCGGGAGCACGACTTGGGAGGGTGCACAGCTGGCCAGGTCTGGTTCCTCCTGCCCTTCCTATCCCCCGGCCCGCGCAGCTGCAATCTTACCTTCCCCCGCTGATAAGAAATCTTTCCGACATCAATTCTGACGTCAGAATTGACGTCGGAAAGATTTCTTGTTGGCGTGGGGAGGTAAGATTGCAGGCACAGACCGGGGAAAGGAAGGGGAGAGGCGCTTTTTTTTTTTCTTTTTTACGTGGCAGGGAGGGCAAGATGTAGGCAGGCAAGCTGGCTGGCTTTTGGGGTGTACAAAATCTGGAAGGCAGTGGGGGGACATAAGAAGGCACTGGGGGCACTAAGGACACGGGAAGGAGGCACTGGGGACACTATGGACACAGGAAGGAGGCACTGGGGGCACCATGGACACAGGAAGGAGGCACTGAGGGCACTAAGGACATAGGAAGGAGGCACTGTGGGCACCAAGGACACAGGAAGGAGGCACTGGGGGCACCATGGACATGGGAAGGAGGCACTGGGGGCACTAAGGACATGGGAAGGAAGGAGGGAGGGAATAGAAAGGGACAATTGTTGGGCCTGTGTGCAGAAAGAAAGAAATGAAGGAAAGGATACACAGTCAATTAATAGATGTCCCCTTTTGATGAAAAAAATAAATGGTCACGTTACCTCTGACTTACTTTCTCTGCAGCAAAGTCGGCAGCCGCGCTGAGGTGCAGGAAGGTCCCGCGATGACTCGTCTGCCAGCTCTGCTCTGGAAGAAGTAAGTTACGTCGGAGGGGGTGGACCGGGCAGACTTAGTCATTGCGAGACTTTGCCACAACTCCCTGCGTCTGCCGGAGCAGAACCAGCAGACGAGTCATCGCGGGACCTTCCAGCATGCGGCTGCTGAGTCCACTCCAGAGCAAGTACGCCGGAGTGGGGTGGACTGGCAGCCGGCAGATACAATCATCGTGGGACCTTGTTGCATGAAGGTAGAGAAAGGAGCAGGATTGCTGGAATGGAAGAGTGGTGGAGGGAAAGAAAGGGGGCAGGGTGGTATGGAAGGGTGGTTCTGATAGAATTGATGAAAGGGGAGAGACATAAGGAGAGAAGGATATTGGAGGGAGAGAAAGGGGGCTGATGCTGATTGAAGAGGGGTGGATGGCAATAGAAAGGGCAGACATTGGATGATAGTGGGGAGCCTATGCTGGATGGAAGTGCAGATAGGAGAGATAAGGGAGCAAATGCAGGAAGGAAATGGGAGGAGAGAAAGAGGAACTTGGACTCACAGTTTCTAGGATCTAAAATAAGAGTGTTTCCTGATTTAGTACATGACACACATAAATGGCATAAAGCTTTCCTGGCCCTTCGGGTTTGGGTTCAGGCTATAATCTGCAAATTCTGTGTTGAGATTTCCCTGTAAATGTTACATAGTTCTGGAGGGTAAACAGTATCAATTCTTTGAATCTAGGCAACTTGAGGAATTTTTATTTGCTAGGGATGGAATTAATGTTAAAGTGTAAATCCTATACGTTCGCTGTTTGACTGGTTGAGAGAGAGGTCTCAGTGCGTCCTTTCAAAGTTGAGTTATTTAAGTATTATTGTGATTTTTTTTTCTTTTCTTTTTCCTAAATCTTGGATCATAATTACTTAGTTGATTGTGGACATAAGTATTATAAATGCATTTTGGGTTGTAAACTAATGTTTAAAATATTTATTTAATTTCTGTTAAATCTCCAATTTCTTTTATTGGTGATGTAAATTTGAAAATCAATAAAGAAGATTTAAAAAACAAAAACAAAAACATAAGAGTTGCCATACCGGGACAAACTGAAGGCCCATCAAGACTAGTATCCAGTTCACATCAGTGGACAATCCAGGTCACAAGAATCTGGCAAGATCCCGAAGAGTAAAAAAAAATTAGGCTGCTTATCCTAAGGAATTTATGCTGCATATCCCAAGTCCATCTTAACAATGGCTTATGGACTTTTGTCTTAGGAAAATATCCAAACATTTTTTTAAACCCTGCTTAGCTAACTGTTTACACTGCATTCTCTGCCAACAAATCCCAAACTTTAATTATATGCTGAGTGAAAAAAATATATTTTATCTGGTTTCTTTTAAATCTACTCATAGTTTCTTCGTATGGCTTTTAGTTGTAGTAGTTTGGGAAAGACAAACAATTCACATCTAGCCATTCCACTCCATTCAGTATTTTATAAACCTCTATCATATTTCCCCTGAGCCTTCTCCTCTCCAGGCTGAAGAACCCCAACCACTATAGTCTATCCTCGGTTATAGGAAGTTTTGCCCCCCACATTTTGCCTGATCTTACAGGCTCCTCCTTGTGAACGGGGTCATCTTCTGCTCTCTCCTCTCATCCTTCATCTGACAATGATCTAATGGGTTCCTCCTCTGCTAATCTAAAGTTCTGGGAGGTGTGGGCTGAAAAGTATCCAGTGGCAAAATATGGAGGGGTGAAACATCTTGGGGGCAAATGGTGTGGGGTGAAAAGTGTGGACACCAAAAATGCCCAGAGGCAAAATGTGGAGGGGCAAAACAGCCTGGGGGTGAAAAGTATGGGGTAAAATGTACCTGGAGTGAAATGTGGGGGGCAAAACTTCTTGATGCCTCATTCCTCACAGGGAAGTCATCCCATCCCTTTTATCATTTTTATTGCACTTTCTTTGAACCTTTTCTAATTCTGCTATATCTTTTTTTGGAGATGTGGTGACTAGATTTGCACACAGTATTTGTCTGCTCCATGGAGTTATATAAGGACATTATTACATTCTCATTTTTTTTTTTCCATTCCTTTCTTAATAACTAGTCTTTAAGCCCATTACATTAACGGATGCTAGAATAGATGTGTGTATCTGTCTTTCTTTCTTTATTTTTCTCTCTCTCCTTGGCCGCTGTCTGTCTCTGTCTTTTTTTTCTTTGTCTCTTTATTCTTGGATGCTGTCTGTCTGTCTTCCTTTCTGTCTGTCTCTCTGGCCTCCTGTATGTCTGTCATTCTTTCTGTCTGTGTCTCTCCCTAGCCCCCTGTCTGTCTGTCTGTCATTCCCCTTTCCCTCTCCCCCTGGCCCCCTGCCTGCCTGTATTGTTCCCATTCTTACCCTCACTCCCATCCCGCCTTCCTGGTGTCTTCTGGCCTGCTCCTCTTCAAAGCAGCCCGAGTATCTTGGCTGGCTGTAGCAAACCTCGCAGGCCACTCTCCACCTCGGTAGCATGTTCCCTCTGACGTGATCCTGTGCATCAGAGGCAACGTGCTACCGAGGTGGAGAGCGGCCTGCGAGGTTCGCTACAGCCGGCCGTTATTACTCAGCAGGCTACTTTGAAGAGGAGGAGGAGCAGCGGCGGCAGTGGTTGGTGAGTGAGGGTGGGAGGGGGGCGTCGCCGGCGTTTTCCCTGCCTCTGAGTTCGAAAATCAAATTCAGCACGGAAACGGAGACCATGGTGGCAGGGAACATGAAACCCTAAGTGCGCATGCACATTCCATTTACTTTTATAGCTACTGCTGCCCACTGAGCTGAGGTTTTCAATGTGTCCTCAACAATGACACTTAGATCCTTTTCCTGGGTGGTGAATCTTAATATGGAGCTTTGCATTATGTTGCTATAGTCTGGGCTCCTCTTTCCCACTGTGCATTTGCTCACATTAAACACCATCTGCCATTTTGATGCCCAGTCTCCCAGTCTTTCAAGATCCTTTCAGACGATACAAAGTTATTCAGAGTAGTGAAGACACAGAAGGATTGCGAAGACCTGCAACGTGACATAAACACGCTCGAGAAATGGGCCGCGACATGGCAAATGAGGTTTTAATGTGGATAAGTGTAAGGTGATGCATGTCGGTATAAAAAATCTTATACACGAAGACATGATGTCCGGTGCAATACCCCAGGAAAGAGACTCGGGAGTACTGGTCGACAAGTCAATGAATCCGTCCGCGCAATGTGCGGCGGCGGCGACGATTAGGGCAAACAGAATGCTAGAAATGATTAAGAAGGGGATCACAAACTGATCGGAGAAGGTTATCATGCCACTGTACTGGGCCATGGTACGTCCCCACCTGGAGGGCTGCCGCGGGAGGGGACTGCTAGCCACGATGGACCACTAGTCTGACCCAGCAGTGGCAATTCTTATGTTCTTATGTCCTCTTGCATTCCCCATTTCACAAAGACTACACATCTATGAAGAAAAATATCTTCAGCTCAAAGCCATGCACAGATTTTTTAAGATGTTCTCTTTTTAGCTGGATGTCCACAACTTCACAAAGAACTAAAATCATTTTCCTTAATAACCTATTGTTTATTTCCACCTGCAGATTTAAATCAAAACTGTGGACCTACTATTTAATTTGGGTTTATAAAATGGGACAAGCTACATGTGGAAGTGGTGCTAATTACACTTGGAAGTTGATAAATTACTACATTTATGTGAAAGCTGCTGATGTGTACTATTCAGTTTAATCACATTTATAATTCTACAATACCCCTAGAATTAAGACCATCTTGACTGGATGTTTCAATTGTAGTACAATGGAACCTTTTAACATGTCTTATACGCTGTAGCTGACACAAATACATTTTCTTATAGTAAGTGAAACTGTGTTGGCACAGGAACATTTCTACTGCATCAACTTTCAAAGCAATAGAAAATCAATTCAAAACATTTAAAAATGCTTATGCAGCCAGCAGAAGGTGCCAACTGCACAAGTGCTTTTTAACAAAAGTTTTACATCCAATTAACAGACATATTTTGGCTCAAATGTCTCCATTTAGGTGAAGATGTATCGGGGGGGGGGGGGGGGGGGGGGTGGGGGAGAAAGGGAGGAGGTGAGGGGAATGGAGTTTGGAGATATATGGAAAGTATCAAAATTCAGCCACACTTCATATACCTGTTACATTTAAGTGTTTGTAGTCAATAAGAACAAGAACAACAAAAAAGACAACAGATACTATCTTCCAAATGCTATTAAAAAATGCTAAAAATTGTGCATTCAAATTTGGGTGTGTGCCTAATTGCATGTGGAATTTAATTGAATAATGAGCCAATTAGTGACAATAATTTGGATCCTAATGAGCAATCATTGGCATTAATTAGTTTTTTTAAAAAAAAGGTGATATACAAGTCCCAATCCTTTAATCTCCCTTAATTAAAAAATAAGCATATAAATTTAGATGTGAGATCAAAAAAGGGGATACAGAAATGGGAGGGTCATGGGTGGTTTGGGAGCGTTCCTGCAAGTTACATGCATAATTATAGAATAAGAGGGGATCCATGCCTAACTGTAGATACAAGGTTTTATACCAAGTTTCAGTTTAGTGCAAATGGATATGCCTAAAGTTAGGCGTGATTCCAGAGCAAAAGCGCTATTCTATAAACTGCACCTAATTTTGAGCACTATTTATAAAATAGCATCCAGTGTTTTTTTTGTGGCAATTTTTTAGCAATCATATGTAGAATCTAGTTCTCTAATAGATCAAAAACAACAACAAAAATTTCTATAATCTAAAACATTGAAGTACACATGCCATCATAAATTTCAACCAGTTTAATAAATGGAAATGTCAAAACTAGGATTGTTATAATATCCAAAATGTGGTGTTGATTTTCTAAAATTGTGGTGCACAAAAATTTTTTGGGTATAATTTTGGGGAGGGTTTTTTTTTTTTTGGGGGGATGGGGGCAGCTGGCTATTCTCCATTGGTTTTTGTAATAAGATTTTTTTTTCCACAGTTCTTTTTTTCTCTCCATTTAAAATTAGGTAATTTATGATAATGTGGATGCTTTTATAGGATTATGGGCTCCTTTTACGAAGATGCGCTAGCATTTTTAGGGCACGCACCGGATTAGTGCAAGCTATAGCAATTGCTAGCCGAAAAACTACTGCCTGCTCAAGAGGAGCGGCTAGCGCGTGTGGCATTTTAGCGTGCGCTATTCCACACGTTAAGGCCCTAACGCACCTTCGTAAAAGGAGCCCTATATTTTGGATGATAGGATAATCCTGGAGTTTTGATGCCTCATTTAACTTGGTAGAATTTATGAGAATGATTGTATGTGCACTTCAGTTTAGATTATAGCAAACATTTTTGTCTTTTCATCTATTAGTGTTGATGGTCAAACATCAGGAACCACATTAGATGGATAGTTTATCTATATAAAATTATACATGCAGTTGGTGTTCAGTTGAGAGAAGGTTTCTTCACAAAAAGGGGGATTGCTTTTTTCCATTGAGAGAAAAAAAAAGCCTTATAGGTTTGTATATTGTTGATAAGCACTGGACAGGAAGAGGTTTTTCTCTGTTTTCATGTGATGTTGATCTATGTTTCTTGGCCTTTTACTGTGTGTTGTACATTTGATTGCCTAATAAAGGAAGCTTCCTCAATTAAAACAAATATATTAGAGTGGTTTGAAGTTTCTTTTCAGTATGATAGGAAAAGTAGCTTATGAAAAAAATGGAAACTTGCTGGACTAGGGGGTCCTTTTACTAAGATGTGCTAGTGCATCTTAGTGCGTGCGTTAAATGCTAACACGTCCATTATATCCTATGGACGCATTGCCACGCATTAGCATTTAGTGCACTCTAATATTTAGTGTGCGCAAAGACGCATTAGCACACCTTAGTAAAAGGACCCCTAAGTGTATAGCCCTCGATGGTTGTTTAACGTGGGTTTTTTTTAACCAAACTTTTCAAACCACTTTCTCTTAGGCTTCTGCAGCTGGTGTCATGATTGCTGCTGTGTTCTGGGTCTCGTCGTGTCTGGGTAGATAGAACCAATGTTTCAGCCATCATGCTGTGGCTTTCTTCAGGGTATGCCTGAAGTTTGTCTTTATATATAGTAGGCACACTGACCTAATTGAGAACAGGGAGGACTGTTGGTCATGAATTTGAATTTTGGCATGAAAGTTCGTTGGTCACAAATTTGAAATGTAGCCGGAAAACTGTTGGTGTCAGATTTTGAATTTTTGGTGGGTCTTAGTGTCAGTGTCATCCAGAGGTGGACCAGGTGAAATAGTGCTGAATATTATCAACCACATTTGTAGAAAATTTAATTTTCCCTGGTAGATGTGTGAAGGTTTGCCTATAAAATGGTTTTATCTTTGCTGGTTAAATTAGAGATGTCCAGTTCTCTGAAATTCATACTCATAAAAAAGGTAACATTTTGGATTTATTTTTTATTTTTTGTAGCAAAGAAGAGTAGGCATTTCTGTGGTAATCAGCATATCTACATTACCACATACTGATTAGTGCAGGAGTCCATATCACCTAAAACATGGGTAGCAGCAAGTGCTCACATGATAATTTTTGTTCCAATGTAATAGGTGAGACATTCTAGACAGTAGGGTTATTTCCATATACTCCAGATTTTTCACTCTGCCTCTGTTGTACTTCACTGGGCTCTCAAGCTCCACCTTCAGTTCTTTCCTTCTGCACGCGTGCCTACAGGAGTGCTTGTTCTGCTCTCCCCATTTTATTATTTTAATTTGATGTAATTCCGCCCCCTTTTTGGATAATTTAGTGCTTAGAGCGAATTTGAAGCTTTGCCTGCTTGAGCATTCACAGACTTAGGTCTGTAGCTGACAGATTGATCCTACTGAGTATTTGTTAGCCAGCCTGCATAGTTTCTCTGGAGCTCAGGGCCGTCCCTGAGGTGGTCCCACCTCCTGTTAATCAGGGGTTGAGTGCAGGCTGTTAGGCACCCTTAGGATGCTTGGCGGGGTTTCACAGAGTGCTGGCTGCGTCATCCCGCCTCTGCCCATCCCAGAGTGCATCTGGTGGTCTGAAAGGGTGGAGGATTAGACATAGGAGTTTGACTGGCAGCCTGAAGATCAGCTTTCTAGAAATATTCCCAGCATTGTGGCAGTGAAATTTCTCATCCAGCTACTGTGAAAGAGAGCTGAAAGCAGATTGCAACACAGCTTCTTTCAGGTCATAGTGAGTACACAGGCTAACAGCCTGTGAGAGACATTGGGGGAGGTTTGAAAAGTGGGGGTTTTAAGGTTTCTGGATGTTCCTCTGCATTATCCTTCCTGAAAAATCCTAAAATCACTGTTTTATAGTTTGGAACATTTGAAAAATATCATGATTTTGGTGTGAATGTCTTGATGGAAGCCATCTTGGATTTTTAGTGATTTGGGTTTTGTTTTGTTTTTTTCTAACGCTCCCTGCTTCTTCAAAACTGCAAATTTTGACTGGAAACTTGCTGGGATGGAGTCCTTGGGCTCTCCTCATGTGGATTATTGCTGGGATGATGCAAATTTACTGTGTTTAGAGCGTTATTGTGTCACTTGCTGTGTTGTGCAGCCAGGGGGCCCCAGCATCCAGCTTAGCCTCTCCCCTGCTGAAGCAGGTGACCAAATGCTCAGCTAGCCCAGCAGGACAGTCTTTGTGACTTTTGGGGTTTGGCACATCTGGTAATTCCATCTGCCAGGCTGTGGATTCTTCACAGCATAAGAAACAAAAATTTTAATCAATTGAGGTGACTCTGTGCCCTGGGAGCCAGACACTTTCTTCTGACTTTTGAAATTTTTGTGGTCTGAATCTCAGAACCAATGTTCTTCCCCTGTGCAGTCCCAATCTGCCTTCATGGCGTCTCTCAATGGCATTGCTCCTTTGGACACGTCCTCGCTTCACCCTATCACTGTGCTTGCACTGCCTGACCCTGGTCTGGGGGATTTCTGTTGTGGATGACTTGCTTGCTGACCTTTTATTTGCAGGTGCAGTGCTTCACAGGGTGGAAGATCAGGGATTGTGTGCTGGATCTGTGGATCCCTCTGGATTTTTTGGCACCTGGAAATGCTCTCATAATCATGCGCTTATTTGAGTTTGTGGCTTTGCTGGATCTTATTTTTACATCTTTTCAGGTGTTCATTTTGGTCACTCAGCCGGCTCTGTCCACTTTTTACTTTGTAGTGTGTGCTTGCAATCTGCTACCTTATTCTGGCACCCTGATATGTACATTCTGGTATCGGAGCAGTTTGACTCTCCAGAGGGTGCTCTGAAAATTGGTAGAGCTATGTTATGCTGGTATTCTCTGGCACAGGAGTGTCAGTGACTTTTGGATCAGTCCAGGATGGTTTCTTTGTTGGTGCAGGTGGCTAAATGCACCTCCCTCCCCAGTGTGGGTGGTGTAGTGTTAGAGGATATGCAGGACTGCTGTGTGGATATGGTCCTCAGGAAACTCTTTGACGTAACTGCTTTAGGATTTAAAGCTGCTTAGGTGATGTCTTTTGTCACACACGCCGGTTTCTCTCAAATGCACACACTGGAGAGTGAGGCAGTGGTTCCTCATCCTCAACTTTTTGGTTATATGGTGGAGGCATTGTATGACCTTATGCGGGTTTGGCAAAGGTATCAGTGTACTCCATCTCTGCCCACAGACTGCTTTGGTTCAGACAGCGGACTGGTGATTCCACTTCCAAGGCTACTTTGTCTGGACAGTTTTTGTAGGAGCAGTTATTCTTTGGCTATGGTCTGGGTGATATCATGGATTCTGGAATGAACTGTCGTCCTAAGGCTCTGCTGGATAGCAGACCCAGACTCTCCTGGGGTTCTGGTCATTCTAATTTTGTGGCTCACAGCGATCCTTACCATATGCAAGTGCCATATTTCAGAGTTCTTCTCAGGGTTACCGATGGCAGTATAATAGCTAAAAGTATTCCCTGCCTTCCTCCTCCAGTTCTGCACCCTCTGCTGAAGAGGCAAAATGGTGCCAGGCCGAGGGATTTCTTCCAAAGCTATAAAACTAATGCTTAAAGGGACACAGAATGGGAGCAGAAGAAACTCAAATATGTAAAGCAAAATGAATATTATTTAAATTTTAATACAGGGTCCTCAGTGTGAGGTAGTAAGCTTCAAAGAACAGATTACAAGACATCTGCTTGGCTGCTTATAGCCAAAGGCAGATAACCTCTGGGTTCCAGCTGCACACCATCATAAGCACCCCTGGAATACCTGGGAATTCTCTTTGACTTGGCTGCAGGCTACTTCTATTTACCATTAGCCTGCTGGCAGAACCTGTGAGCCCAGGTTTCTCCCTTTCTAAAGTGGCCGACTCCATCGGCATGGTTTTATCTTCAATTTCTGGGATCCATGGTTCCTTGTGCGAGGACACACAAGCGTCCTTTTCTGCATGCTTTGCTCTCTTGCTGGACTTGGCACAGGGATGCCTTGCAAGCCTATCTACCTTGGATTCTGGAAGCCGAGCAAACATGGGCTGGTGGCTTCACTCGCAATCGTTCCACAGGGGCGTACTGCTATATATTGCCTTATGGATCATGGTACTGTCTGATGTCAGCCTTTGGGACTGGGGAGCCCATTGCAATTGCTCTCCTGTTCAGGGGAATTAGACGCCCTCTCAGCGAAAGTGGTCCCTCCACCTGTTAGAGCTCAAAACTATCTGGCTAGCTCTGATAAGATTGCAGAAGACTCTGGAGGGCCAAGCGGTCAGGGTCTTTTCTGGTAATGTGACAGCAGTAGCATACATCAATCACCAGGGAGAGTCTAAGAGCACTCCTCTAGCCAGGAAGTCTGCTTTCTTTTTCTTTGGGTGGAACATCATCTCCTAGTGCTTCTGACAGCTCATGTGGCAGAAGTAGACAACATTCAGGCTGACTTACTCAGCAGACATACTCTGGATTTAGGTGAGTGGGTCCTGTCCCCAGAGGCATTCCCAGTGGGTCCTGTCCCCAGAGGCATGGTGGGGTGCTGGGGATGGCCTCACTTTAATCTCATGGCCATGATAAAAAACAAGAAAGTGGATCACTTCTTCAGTCAAAGATCTGAGCCCAGCAGTGTGGGACTTGATGCTATGGTGTAGCCTTGGCCTCGGGAGATTCTCCTATATGTTTTTCCTCCTTGGCTGATGATTGGCCGGGTCATTCGGAGGTTCGCAGCTCATCCAGGCCACATCATTCTGTTGGCTCCAGATTAGCCTTGTAGACCCTGGTATGCAGATCTGATGCATCTACACAGAGGTCACAGCCTTCAGCTGAGCACCTCTCTGTACCTTCTCTCGCAGGGTCCGGGCTCCATTGAAGATCTGAGTCACTTTGCTCTTACGACATGGCTATTGAGTGTGCAGTCTTAGAGCATAAAATATATTCTGCCTTGGTTGTTGATACTCTTTTAAAGTGTAAGAAGTCATCAATGGTGTCAGCTTATGCTAAGGTGTGCTCAGGACCAGGTGGACCCTTATTCAGCTCCATTCTCATTAATTCTTGCCTTTCTTCAGGCTGGGTTGGATAAAGGCCTCACTGTGGATTCTCTTGGGGTCCAAGTGGCCGGGCTCTCCTGTTTTAGATCCCAGGAGTATCGGTCTCCCTTGGCATCTTATTCTGATTTTGCTGGATTATTGAAGGGGGCTATTTGTGTCCAACTGCCAGTTAAACATCCTTTCCCTTCCTGGGACCTTAACTCGGTGTGGTCTACCCTTCTCAAGGCTCTTTTTGAGCTTCTTTGAGATGTTTTCTTTTTGACTAGATGCACAAGATCATTTTTCTGGTCACCATTACTTTGGAGTGTCATCTGTCGACATTGCAGACTTTGTCTTGTAGGGACCCTTTCCTCCATATTTTGGAGGCTTTGAACTAGATGCTCAAGACCGTTTTTCTGGTCACCATTACTTTGGCACGTCGTGTGTTGGCATTGCAGGCTTTGTCTTGTAGGGACCCTTTCCTCCATATTTTTGAGGCAGGGGTTTGCCCTTCTGACAGTTCCTTCTTTCCTGCTGAATGCAGCTTTGGTTTTCCATGTCAATCAGGATACATGTTTGCCTGCCTTTCAACTGACAGGTACCAATACACAGGACTGCCTACTGAAGAAATTGGATGTGCGCAGAGTTCTTCTGCATTCTCAGGAGGTCACCCACGAGTTTTTGTCTCTCTGACCATTTGTTTGTTCTGACTCATTCAGTTAAGCAGGGCGCTCCCACACCCAAGGCCACGATTTCCAGATGGATCCATAGGGCCATTTCTTCAGCCTACATTCTTTCACAGAAGCGGTCTCCTGTTTCCTTCAAGGCACATTCTACCAGGATGGTGGTGTCTTCATGGGCCGAAGCTAGATTTGTAGCTTGGCAATGTGGTCTTCTCTTCACACATTTGCCAAGTTCTACAGAGTGGAATTGGCAGCAAAACAGAACTCCACCTTGGGTCCTCAGTCTTAAGGGTTGGTGAAGTAAGCCCGCCCTAGATTTTTGGAGACTGCTTTTGTACATCCCTACTGTCCAGAATGTCTCACCTATTGCATTGGAAAAGAGATTATGTACTTTCCCTGGTAAGCTCTTTTCCAGTAGATAGGGAGACTCCCACCCAGTCCTTTCTGCGCCTGTCTATTGTTTCAGTCTGTTTTATGCTTCTCCAATTTGACTTTTGATGCCTTTCAGTCTTTGTGGGCTGGGAAGAATTTGTATATATATTTTAATTTGTTAGTGAGTAGTTTCTGAGCTTCTTTAAAGCCAGTGTTGGCGGTTAAATAATAATAATAATAACTTTATTTTTGTATACCGCCATACCCCGAAGAGTTCTAGGCGGTTCACATGGGTTAGAACAAATTACAAGAGGTTATATGCCAAATTGATCATAGAGTTGCGAACAGCAAGGAGAAAGAAGTTACAAATGGGTACATACCAAATTGATCTTAGAGTTGCGAGTAGCAAGGAGAAAGTAGTTACAAGTGGTTACATTCCAAATTGATCATAAAATTACGAACTACAAGGAGGAAGAAGGGGGGAGAGGAGGGAGACGGGGGGGAGAAGTTTCGGTAGGAGGGAGGAGGAGGATGAAGGAAGGGGCATTAGGGACTTTAAGGGTCTTGCTCTCGGAATAGGTGGGTTTTAAGTGTTTTTCTGAAGTCGAGGTAGTTGTGGGCTTTGAGGACCATTTGGGCCAGCCAAGGGTTTAGTTTGGCAGCTTGGAAGGCATAGGTTTTGTCGAGGAATTTTTTTGAGTGGCATAGTTTTAGGGAGGGGTAGGCGAAGAGTTGAATTTTACGGGAGGTCTTATAGTTGTGGTTTAGGGTAAAGTGAGGGGTGCTGTAGGTACTGTCTAGTTACTTTTGAGCAAAACAATTTGTTTAAGCCTGTTGCTACAGGTGCCTCTACTTCACATGTATTGGGTGACTCTATGTGCTTGGGTAATAACTGAAGGTGGAGCTAGAGAGCCCAGTGAAGTACAACAGAGGCAGAGTAAAAAATCCAGAGTGGATTCCTTCTGCAACAACACGTAGCTATAGGGAAATAACCCTACTGTCAAGAATGTCTCACCTATCTACTGGGAAAAAAGCTTACCAGGGTAAGTACATAATCTCTTTTTAATAGCTATGTGTTAATGGTAACATTAGTGCATGAACATTAATTCAGAAAATAGAAAATTGGCTAATTTTCAGCAGCAGGAAAAATGGCCTTAGCGAACAGGAAGAACCCACGTAACGGCATGCTAAGGCTAACATTTCCCACAGCTTGGTAAAAGAACCCCTAAGCAATTTAGGAAATGGCCAAAATCTGACATTCAGTGGCACCCTACCTGGTTAAATGCTGCTAAATATTGGTGACTGACTAGCTCAGTGGGGTTTAGCTGTTCTATGCCTAGCTCACTAATCTTCTTCTAAAACTATTTCAACACAGTAATCTTTGTCTTATTTCTTCTTCTTATAAAACCATGTATAAGGTTAGAAGTAGATTTCATGTCTACAATATACTGTTTTTTTTGTTTTTTTTTTTACACTATTGCTTGGCTGAAGAACAAGTTTGCAAGGCAAAGTGCCCTCTCAACTCCACTATTATATTTGTTCAATTCAGTTGTTAAAGTCTGAGTTATCAGAAGAGTGCAAACCAACACTTTTCATTTTGTTTAGTTTCTCATGTTGTTTAAATTATTTTTTTTATTTGTGTGGTGTTTTTTTTTTTTTTTTCATTTTAGGGCAATGTTATCAATAGTGCCCACTACTGCATAATAATGTACTCTATTGCTCAAAATCATATTGTATACCTAGATGTATTATTGAGAATAGTACACACGTGCAATTAAACTTCTTCGCTCAATGTGTAATTAAACTTTGGGATTTGTTACCAAAGAATGTGGTGAAAGCAGTTAGCTTAGTAAGGTTTAAAAGGTTTGGATAATTTCCTAAAACAAAAGCCCATAAGCCATTTTTAAGATAGACTTGTGGACATCCAATGCTTATTCCTAGGTTAAGCAGCATAAAATCTGTTTTACTCCTTGGGATCTTGCCAGGTTGGGTTGGGCACTGTTGGAAACAGGAGGCTCTTTGGTCTATCCCAGTATGGCATCTCCTGTGATGTTATTACACACAGATTTAAAACACAAAACAAAAAACACAATTCTGTAAACTGGTGCCAAAGTTTAAGTCAAACATCAAAAAGGATAAAAGTCCCCTATGAAAAAATACAGGAGAAACGGAAGTAGGGGAGGTTCAAAATATACCAAAATTTAAGTGCTAACAGTGGACTTTGGTTTATAGCAGGGATCTCAAAGTCTTTCCTTGAGGGCCGCAATCCAGTCAGGTTTTCAGGATTTCCCCAATGAATATGCATTAAAAGCAGTGCATGCACATAGATCTCATGCATATTCATTGGGGAAATCCTGAAAATCCTACTGGATTGCGGCCCTCAAGGAGAGATTTTGAGACCGCTGGTTTATAGCATACTAATACTTACATGTGTAAATGACACCAATTGGCAATTACTATGTGCTATTCTATTAAGTTTTCCTAACTCGCATAGGGGCAATTTCTATAAATCTTGCTCCAAAATGGGCACCGGAAAAGATCAGCATTAAGGCCCGGATTATCTAAATGGTGCCAGTTTTTTATGTGTTGTAGGAGTCCAAACTCAGTAAAAAATGCCTTTGAAACGTTGTTTTAAACTGAGTTTTAAGACGCCTACCAGTGCCCAAAAAAATCAGCTCCAGAAATGCGCTTCTGTAGGTGCTTTAGGCTGCCTAATGCCACTGTGGGCATGGATAACGCTGGAAGTGGCATTAGGCAGTTTAAAGTACCTAAGGTGGTGCGATTCAAATCATAGGTAGGTACGAGAAATGTAGGCCATTAAAACCCTGGCCTACATTTCCGGTATCTACCTTTGCTAGAGGCTCGATGCTGTACCCGTTATCGTCATGTGATTGACACATGATTGGTGGCTGCTTTTAAGGCAGCCGCCAATAACGGTGCCAGTTACAGAATCTGGGCCTAAATGCTATTCTATAAAGAATAATAATAATAATAATAACTTTATTCTTGTATACCGCAATACCATGGAAGTTCAATGCGGTTAACAAAAGAAGAGACTGTACATTTACAGCGATGTTACATATATGGCAATGATAAGGCATATAATATGGAGGCCTGACATAGACAGGACAATTAGCTAAAACAGAGATTGAGAGGCCATATAGTGGCTTAGCAAGGAGGGCGAAGTCAGAGAGTTTGGAGGCATATCGAGGTCGGGGAGGGGGGCAGGGAAGGAGGGAAGGGAGAGTTAGCGGAATTTGTCGAAGAGGTAGGTTTTTAGTGACTTCCTGAACAGGTGGTAGGGCGGAGAGTTGGAGATGAGGGCAATTGTTCCATTTGTCCGCTTGGAATGCTAGGGTTCTATCAATGAATCTCTTGTAGAGGCAGCCTTTTAGGGAGGGAAAGGTGAACAGGTAGGCGTTTCGTGTGCGAGAGGGGCCTGCTATTTCAAGGTGCTCAGACAGATAAATTGGGGAAGAGCCTGTTAAAGTTTTGAAGCAGAGGCAGGCGAATAAAGAACATGCATTCTTTGTAGAATAGTACTTAGCACTGCTTCCTGCACCCAACTCTGGGTACCAGAGGTATAAATCTCGACACTCAAGTTGGGCATAGAAATCCAATATTCTATAACTTGTAGAATGTCCATGACATACCGATGGCCGTGACTCCTTTTGAATTGTGCACCGTGGGATTTAGGTGTACAGTGTTATAAGTGTACAGTCAGATGCAATTAATGGCAATAATTAATTGCTGAAATCCAGTTATTGATGGTAACAGCTCATAAGCCAATTAAGTCACAAGCACATCTCAGAAGTTCACCCAAATCTGGGTGCCACAAATAGAAGTTGAGGGATAGCGTACAACTTTTAAGGGGATGTACACATGGGCATCTTGTCAAATGACACATGCAAATTATAGAATACTATTAGTTGCATGAATTTCACGGTACACTTTGGTGTGCCCACTTATGTCAAAATGAATGCTAGGAAGTTCTTCTTTACCCAACATGTGGTGGACACCTGGAATGCGCTTCCAGAGAGCGTAATAGGACAGAGCACGGTACTGGGGTTCAAGAAAGGATTGGATAATTTCCTTCTGGAAAAGGGGATAGAGGGGTATAGATAGAGGATTACTGCACAGGTCCTGGACCTGTTGGGCCGCCGAGTGAGCAGACTGCTGGGCATGATGGACCTTAAGTCTGACCCAGCAGAGGCATTGTTTATGTTCTTATGTCAGTGACTAACCTGTTGTTAGTACGAGGGGCTGCTGAAAAGTTCTCAGCCCAACCAACAAAGTTGGGGCCGTCTCCTTCAAGGACTATATTAAGTCCTGTGATTTTCCACATTTTCATTCCACATTTTTCTGATGGAATGAAAGTAGTGGAAAATCACTTGACTAAGTGTATAGCTCTTGATGGAACAAAAGAAGATTGGCAGACAGTAAGGAGATTCAAATCAGGTTTATTCAAAATGCTTCCAGGTAGAGTGCTTGACACGATTTGCCCAAAAGGGCTGCCTTAAGGGCATGAAACAATCTGGAGTAAGGGACATTTATCACCCAAAATTAATATCAGCTGGTGTGAATGAAGCAGTTTACTCTAACAAGTATCCTGAGTCTGTTCTTGTACAATCCCACTTTATTCTGGGACCAGTGGGTTATTTCCATCTACCCGCCAAGACTTTGTAGGAAGCCTCAGAATTTCAGATACTTAAACCCCTTCCCCTCATACTTTGTCACTTTTCCAGTATCCAGCTCCTTAGTCTTCCTTCCTACAAGCCAGGCTGTAGGAGTCTATCTTTTCTGCTCGTGTTTTATTTCACATAATTTCAGTGTTTTGTGTTCACAGTTTTCACCCTTATTCTGTGGAGGTTCGTTGCTGGGACATCTTTGACTGCAGGAGATCACAAAGCTTTAAACTGCATACATAATCATCCAATCTGAGATAGTTTGTTTTAGTGTTTTCTTGATGTGACTTGTATGATAAATGTTATGTTTTATTTTGTATGTTAACATGTAACTCGCCCTGTATAAGGGCAGGCGATAAATAAACAAACAACAAAGAAGCTGTTCTGACACCAGGCTGGTGTCTCCTCTTCCGCGGATAGGGGGGAGATTGTCAGCATTTCTGACAGAATGGCAGGCAATTACCTCTGACCACTGGGTCTTGGAGGATCTCAGGGATGGCTGCAAGCTAGAATTTCTCTGTCCTTTGCCAAAGTATTTTCTGGATTCTCCTGTGGGCCACCCCTAGAAGATGCTTTGGGTGCAGGCAGCAGTCCACAAGCTTCTGGATATTGTGGCCATAGAACCCATTCCAGAGAGAGACTTGGGCTCTGGGAGTTACTCAATATACTTCATTGTTCCAAAGAAAAGATCCAGTGATTGGAGACCAATTTTGGACCTCAAGGTAGTCAATATGGCACTGAAAGTACCTCACTTCCACATGAAAAATGTTCACAAACTGGTAGCATCAGTGGCATCAGGAGTGTTTCTAGCTTCCCTAGATCTGACTGAGGCACATTTCCACATTCCCATTTTCCCAGACTACTGGAAGTATCTCTGGTTCCACGTCTTGTGGCAACACTTCCAGTTTGCGGCAATGCCCTGTGGATTGGCGATGGCACCCAGAAACTTCACCAAAGTTATGGTGGTGGTAGAAGCCTATCTTCACCCCCAGGGTGTCCTGGTTTACCCATATTTGGACGACTGGTTGATCAGAGCTCCCTCGATGTCCAAGGGGTGTTGGGCAGCTCAACAGGTGGTGCAGTTGCTGCAGTGCCTGGGCTGGGTGATCAACTTCAGGAAGAGTCACCTTGAACTGACACAGGATCTGAAATACTTGGGGTTTGGTTTCACATGGAACAGAACAAAGTGTTCCTGCCTGTTTCCCATCAGAAGAAGCTTTGACAGGTTGTCAGGGACCTTCTGGTCATTCCAGTTCTGACGACATGGCAGTACCTTCAGGTTCTGGGGACCATGGTGGCAATGATCGATGCAGTCCCTTGGAACAGAGCCTGTCTGCACTCGCTGCAGGATGTTCTGCTTTCATGCTGGAATCCCCAGTGGGACCCATTACATGCACCCCTGCTCTGGTCAACTGTGGCACGGAACAGTCTTGCATGATGGTTGTGACCCCTCTCACTTTCCAGGGTCCTTCTCCTCTAGATCTCAGATTGGGTGATTCTGTCTACAGATGCAAGTTTAAAAGGCTTGAGAGCAGTATATATGACCATCCCTGTTCAGGGCCAGTGAACGCCCTCAGAGTGCAAGTGGTTGATAAATTTCCTGGAGCTTCAGGCGATTTGGCTGGCTCTTCTCCACTTTGAGAGTCATCTCAGTTATCGAGCTGTACATGTCTTGGACAATGCCATGGCAGTGATTTACATCAACCGGCAGAGGGGGCATGACGAGCCCCTCTCTGAGCATGGGGGCTCAACTTCTTTTCTGGTGGGCAGGGAGACATCTCATGGCACTGTCAGTAGTACACGTGACAGGAGTGGACAATGTTCAAGCAGACTTTCTCAGTCATCAGATGCTGGACCCTGGAAAGTGGTTCCTGTCCAAAAGAGCATTAGAGTGCATAGTAGATCAGTGGGGGTGCCCTACGTTCGACCTCATGGTGAATGCAGCCATCATTTAATCCAATTTATTTTTCAGTCGCAAGGCCGGCAGCGAAGGCCTGGATACCCTGGTTCAGCCCTTGCCTGTAGTCAATGATAGGGCATCTGTTAAGATGGATAGCGGCCCACAAAGTTCCAGTGATTCTAGTTGTACCCAAATGGACAGGAAGCCATGGTATGCTGAGTTGGTCAAGCTCCAGCAGGATCGGGGGCTCCGGCTACCTTGGCATTCTCACCTTCTCACACGTGGTCCGATTGCAATGTAGTATCTGGACTGGTTTGGTCTTACAGCATGGTTCTTAAGAGCATGGTCTTAACTAGTCGGGACTATTATTCAGCTGCGATTACCAAGTTGCTTCACAGCAAAAGGAAGTCCACAGTGGAAGCCTATGCAAAGGCTTGGAGGTGTTACCAGGCCTGGTGCATTCTGAGACAGGTGGATCCATCTCTCTTGGAGTTTCTGCAGGATAGCCTAGTGGTAGCTTTGTTATATGTATAGATTGCCAGTCTGTCGTGTATGGACCCTTCATCTCTGAGAGGCTCATTGGCAGCTCATCTGGATGTTGTTCATATTCTATAGCGCGCTCTACGGCTCTTCACTCTCTGGCTTGTCTGCTGTATAAGCCTCTGGAGCAGGCATCTTTGATGGAGCTCATGATCAAGACGGTCTTCCTGGTGGCTATTAACTCAGCCCACAAGGACTCGGAACTCCAGGCCCTATCCTGCAGAGATCCCTTTTTGTATATTACAGATTCTACTGTGATGCTGCGTAATGCCCTTCTTTTCACCCGAAAGTAGTTTCTGTTTTTCATGTGAATCAGTAAGTTTGGCTTCCTGCTTTTGCTTCCTCTAGGTGTTACGGTCCTTGGACATGCACAGACTTTTAATGCAGTATTTGGAGGTCATCAACGAGTTTTGCCTCTCTGACCACCTGTTTGAAGGCTACCATTTCCAGGTGGGTTTGTTTTGCCAGTTCTGCGGCTTACGTAGTGGCCAGAAAGAAGCCCCTCCTCGTGGTGCAGGCTGGTAAGCTGGATTTCTGTTTTCTGACTATCCTTAATAAGAGAGTCATCTGAATGGGTTTAACACTTAGTTTTGGAGGGGAGGAGTCCCTGGTTCAGGCGCCCCCTTCTGACTGTGCAGGCTCCTATAGCACTGTTTTGTCATTCAGGTTTATACTATTTAATGACCTGTTCTCTTGTTTTTCATTGTTGCTGTTTTGCATTTGTTGATATGAGCAGAATTGATTTACTTGTTGGGGAGTTCTCCCCATTCCCCTATCTCTTGTCCTCTACAGATATTCCTGGCTGCTTTTATACTGAATGAGGATCTGGATACTGGCACAGTGATGAGGTATGAGGGGGAGGGGTTTAAGTCTCTGAAATTCTGAGGCTTCCTTCAAAGTCCTAGCGGGTGGAGGGAAATAACCCCTCTGGTCCCAGAATAAAGTGTGGATTTACAAGAAGATTAGCAAAGGTAAGAACCTAATCTTTTGTAATGACTGGCAAGTGTCCTAGTTCTGTAATGACTGGCAAACAGACCCAGGATACTTGTTGGAGTAAATTACTTCATTCACACCAGCTGATATTAATTGTTAGTTATAACTGTTCCCTTACTCTAGAAAGTTTCACATCCTTGAGGCAGCCCTTTTGGGCAAAACACATTGGGAGAGTATTTAGGATATTGGAGGGACCTTAGGCATTTGGGTCAATCAGGGACATTCTGAAGAGGTGGGCCTGCTGGCCGGAGGGTGTAGACATCCCTCCAGCCGGCCTTCCTGTTAAAGGTACAGGGGGAGGTCCAGGTGGGCTTTGGAGGGTGGGGAGTTGGGGGGTGCCGGCAGGAGGAAGTGGGCATCCCTCCTTCCGGGGATGTTGGGGGGTGCCGGCAGGAGGAAATTGGCATCCATTCTGTCATGGATAGTGTGTGTATAAGTGTGTGTGGGGGTTCGGGGGTGGGTGGGTGGGAGGGAGGGAGTGGACATCCCTTCTGCCAACTGACTTGCAGTGGAATTTGGGGGTTCTCTGCCGCTGCCACTCAGCTGGTCATTGCAGGGAGATTCCCTTTCCGCGATCAGCTCAGCAGCAACACGATTCTCTAAACAGTGTCTGTGACATTGATGCTGGTTAGAGAATCAGGGTAGTTAGGACAAATGCAATTTTATATAGGACATCCGTGTGTGATTCTTAAAAGCTGCTTAGGCGGCTGCTGAACTGTACCCCTTTGTGGTGCCTAAAATGAGATACTAATTTAGGAATTTGGAGGCGCTGTTGTTTCAGGCTAAAAACCACATGAAACAACTTTTTTATTTTTAAGTCACAGTTTCAATTATAGTGGGTGTTTTGAAACTTTTTTAAGTATAGGAAATACAAATAAGAATCTATGCCAGCTATTGAAAGTACTGTCTAAAAATGAAATTTTCTCTCAACAAAACTTTATACTCTATACAGTATGTTCTCTCAGGGTTTCCACAGCTGCCATTTGTTTCCGTGTCTCACTGCGTGTTTGTCAGGTAAAACCAATGTTTCAACCACCATGCTGTGGCTTTATTCAGGTTATGCTGTGAGGTCTGAGTTTGTCTTTATAAATAGTTAGTCCACTGACTTGATTGGAAACAGGGCAGTCCGTTGGTCACCAATTTGAATTTTAGTGGGGAAAATCATTTTGTCTCTTTCTTAAACTCACCAGAGACTTTCCCATTTTATGAGAAAAAAAGACACCACCTGATTTTCCCACCAAAATTCAAAGATGTTCTCCCCATGAAGCTGTTTGAATTTTGGTAGGAAAATCAGTTGCCCTGTTCCCAATGAAGTCAGTGGACCCATTATTTACAAAGACAAACTGTAGACCTCACAGTATACCCTGAAGAAAGCCACAGCATGGTGGCTGAAACCATCGGTTTCTACCTGACAAGACGCATTGAGACCCAGAGACGTTTAAATACCTACGTAATATAAAATGCACATGAGTCAAATCTCTTTCATTTGAAAGGAAACTCTGCAATGAGAGGGCATAGGATGAAGTTAAGAAGTGATAGGCTCCGGAGTAATCTAAATAAATACTTTTTTACAGAAAGGGTGGTAAATACATGGAACAGTCTCCCAGAAGAGGTGCTGGAGACAGAGAGACTATGTCTGAATTCAAGAGGGCCTGGGATAGGCATGTGAGATCTCTCAGAGAGAGAAAGAGATAATGGTTACTGCAGATAGGAAGACTAGATGGGCCATTGGCCTTTAGCTGCATGTTTCTATGTTTCTGTGTAACAAGCATACTCCAGTACTGTTTATACGAGGGGCTGCTGAATAGTTCTCAGCCCAACCAAGAAGAGAATGATGTGGATCCATGAAATTTACACACTTTTCTTGACACTTTTCATTTCATTTCATATCATTGAAATAAAAAGTGTCAAGAAAAGTATGGATTAACTTGTAAGTTTCATGGTTCCACGTTATTCTCTTCTTGCCTGGACTGAGAACATTTCAGCGACCCCTCATATTTCCTGTTCAATTTAATATGGAAGAAGCAACGGTGGCTCATCTAGGGCTCCTTTTACAAAGCCATGGTAGGGGTTGCTGCTGTGGTAATCGCTTTGACCCCTATAGGGATTTAATGGGCATCAGAGTGTTTGCCATGCGTCAGCCACTACCATGGCTTTGTTAAAAAAAAAAAAAAAAGGGGGGGGGAGGTTAAGAGTACTGAATTGGTCTTGAGGAAAGAGAAGTACCATCACAGGAAAACGTCTCAGTATAAGCCCCCCCCAAAAAAAAAAAAAAAAGTCAAATTATTTTTGTGAATGAACCTGTGACTCTGTAGTGATTCAGAACTATCTAGAATGCAATGACTTTTAATCTTCACTAAGCGTACTTCTTTTTAAAACATCTTTTCATGCAGTATTTTTACTGTTTTAATGCTATCATTTTTTATCTGCTGGAAAACAAATTGTTCAACATGCATACTTCATACTAACCAAAGTATAATTTTGAATGGAAATCTCTTGGACTGTTTGACCTGATACATGTTTTATTTGTTTGTTTTTTTTTAAATAGTGAAAAAGGCCATAGATTTTAAATCTAGAGGATTTAAATTGTTTCCAGGGAAAGACATCAGCAGCAAGCTTTCTATCTGTGAGTGTACCCCTTTTGTTACTTTTTGAGTGCAATAGTGAACTTTGTGCTGTCTGTGTTTGTATATGTTTTTTTTTAGAAATTCTGTATTTTTAATCACCATGGTATCAATTAATTTCTGTATAGCCTTCATGGTGAGCTTTAAACTAACTAAATAAACACATTGGGAATAATTACACAGCACATGCTAAAACAATCTTGTTGATGTTATCTAGAATATGCAAATTGGAATTTTTTAAATGTATCCCTGGTGTACCTATCATTACCCCTCCTTTACTAACGCGTAGCATGGGTTTTAGCGCCGGCAGGGGCGGTAACTGCTCTGATGGTCATAGAATTCTTATGAGCAACTGAGCAGTTACCACCACTGTCAGCGCTAAAACCCACGCTACGCATTAGTAAAGGAGGTGCATTGTATTTTTTTCATAAAGCTTCAATCATGTACCGTATTTTCACGTAGATAACGCGCACCCATGTAAAACGCGCACACGGGTATAGTGCGCGGGAAACACAAATTTATGTAAAAAAATTTTAATATAGCGCGCACACGCGTATATCGTGCATGCTAAAACCTCCTCCCGCCTACTCCGAACCGGCATCCTCCCCCCCTCGCTCGCTTACCCGCGTTTTACAACTTTTTTTTTTCAATCTGATCCAGCATCCCCCCTGTGAACGGGCATCCCCCTCCCCCGCGATCCTACATCCCCCCAGCACCAAACATCTCTTACCCGATTGGGCACCGGCACCAGCTCCAATGCACAGGATGTGCCAGTGCCAGTGCCCGAAGATCCTCCCTCGTTGGTTTGGGCTGGGCTGGGCGGTGCAGATGAGATCCTCCTTCTTCCTGCGCCGGGCTGGACTAGGCTTTGAGCATTTGCGCATGCTCAAAGCCTTCTGGTCTCGCTCTCTCCAAGATAGAGAGCGAGACCAGAAGGCTTTGAGCATGCGCAAATGCTCAAAGCCTAGTCCAGCCCGGCGCAGGAAGAAGGAGGATCTCTCCTGCACCGCCCAGCCCAAACCAACGAGGGAGGATCTTCGTGCACTGGCACTGGCACTTCCTGTGCATTGGTGCTGGTGCCGCTGCCCAATCGGGTAAGAGATGTTTGGTGCTGGGGGGATGTAGGATCGCGGGGGAGAGGGGGGTGACGCGAGCAGGGGGGGAGGATGCCGGTTCGCAGGGGGGATGCCGATCAGATTGAAAAAAAAAAGTTGTAAAACGCGCTCACGCGTATAACGTGCAAGGTTATGCACGGTTTGTAAAATCGTGTATAACGCGCGCGTTATATGCGTGAAAATACGGTAGTTGGATTTAAGGGTTTATTATGGCAAGTCTTACTTAAAATTACTAAATGCAAATAGAATATATGGATGTATTAAAAAAAAATAAAGGTTAGTAAGTGGCCATATGTAGCTGGTCAAGAATCTCTCAAAATTCTGTTCAGATCTCAACTATACCTACCATAAGTGCTGCCCAAATAAATATGAGAATATGACAAACTCAGTTTAGTAACTTATTTAGTTCTATGAAATGTCACATGTCCTTCAACAATTTGTAAAATTTTGTTAAAGTTGGAGATATGCCTAGACTCAATTGTTTTAAATACAAACATGTTGTAGAAAAAAATAGTTTTCTCTATTAAATACATTTATTTTTCAACTATATTCATACATTTTAAAAACTAGCACACTGTATGACCTTAAGAACAGTCTTACTGGGTCAGACCAAAGGTCCATCAAGCCCAGTAGCTCGTTCTCATGGTGGCCAATCCAGGTCACTAGTACAAGGAGTAGCAATATTCCGTGCTACCAATCCAGGGCAAGCAGTGGCTTCCCCCATGTCTTCTTCAATAACAGACTATGGACTTTTCATCCAGGAACTTGTCTAAACCTTTCTCAAAACCAGCTACGCTATCCGCTATTACCACATCCTCTGGCAATGCGTTCCAGTGCTTAACCATTCTTTAAAGAAACAGGTAAATATTTTGTAAACATAGAAACTTAGACAATGACAGCTGGTAAATATAATATGGCTAGGTCATATGATCTTTATTTGCCTTCATTTTTCTCTTTCTATGTTTCTACATGGCCAATATAATTTTCCCATCCATAACATCCTTCCTCTCCCTTAGAAACCCTATATACACTTTTCCAATCTTTCTTGAATTAAAATATCATCTTCATCTCCACCACCTCCACTGGGAAACCATTCCAGGTGATCACCACCCTTTCCATCAAGAAGTACTTATTTAGGTTACTCTTAAGTCTGTCCCCTTTTACCTTCATCCCATGCCCCCTAATTCCAGAGCTTTCAGTTGAAAGAGACTCACTTTCTATGCATTTATATCATGAGTTATTTAAATGTTTTTCTCATACCTCCTTTATCCTACCTTTCTTCTAAAGTATATAGAAACATAGAAACATAGAACATGACGGTAGAAAAGGGCCACGGCCCATCTAGTCTGCCCACACTAAAGGCCCACCCCCTAACTACCTCCATGAAGAGATCCCACATGCCAATCCCATCTTTTCTTAAAATCTGGCATGCTGCTGGCCTCAATTACCTGTTGTGGAAGATTATTCCAGCGATCAACCACCCTTTCGGTGAAGAAATATTTTCTGGTGTCGCCATGAAATTTCCCACCCCTGATTCCCACCCACCCCGGATGCCCTCTTGTTGTCGTGGGTCCTTTAAGGAAAAAGAGATCCTCTTCCACCTCGATACGGCCTGTAACATATTTGAACGTCTCGATCATGTCTCCCCTCTCTCTGCATTCCTCGAGTGAGTACAGCTGCAACTTACCCAGTCGTTCCTCATACGGGAGATCCTTGAGACCTGAGACCATCCTGGTGGCCATTCGCTGAACTGACTCAACTCTCCGCACATCTTTTTGATAATGCGGCCTCCAGAATTGTACACAGATGGGGGTCTCACCATGGATCTGTACAACGGCATTATGACCCCGAGCTTACGGCTGACGAAACTTCTACAGATACAGCCCATGATTTGTCTAGCCCTGGATGAAGCTTTCTCCACTTGATTGGCAGTCTTCATGTCTTCACTAATGATCACCCCCAAGTCACGTTCTGCTACAGTCCTTGCTAGGATCTCACCATTTAGGGTGTAAGTCCTGCATGGATTTTTGCCACCAAGGTGCATGACCTTGCATTTTTTGGCATTGAAACTTAGTTGCCAAGTCTTTGACCAATGCTCCAGCAGGAGTAGGTCCTGCGTCATACTGTCGGGCATTGAGCTTTTGTCGGGCACTGTGCTTTCATCTGTTGTGCGGTTGCCTACTATGTTGCATAGTTTGGCGTCATCGGCGAATAATGTAATTTTACCTCGAAGCCCCTCAGCCAAGTCTCTTACGAAGATGTTAAATAGGTTTGGACCCAAGACCGAGCTCTGCGGTACTCCGCTGATCACCTCCGTCGTATCGGAGAGGGTACTGTTTACCACTACCCTCTGAAGTCTACCTCTAAGCCAGTCCCTAACCCATGCGGTTAATGTTTCACCCAGTCCCATTGAACCCATCTTGCTCAATAACCTGTGGTGTGGGACGCTATCAAACGCTTTGCTGAAGTCCAAGTATACGACGTCCAGGGACTCCCCTATATCCAGCTTCCTTGTTACCCAGTCAAAGAAGCTGATCAGATTTGATTGGCAGGACCTTCCCTTTGTAAAACCATGTTGATGGGGATCTCGTAGATTCTCCTCGTTCAGGATCGTATCCAATTGGCGTTTGATTAGTGTTTCCATAAGTTTACTCACTATCGATGTGAGACTCACCGGTCTATAATTCTCAGCCTCCGTCCTGCATCCCTTTTTGTGGAGTGGAATGACGTTAGCCATTTTCCAATCCAACAGGACTCTTCCTGTACTTAGGGAAAGATTGAAGAGCGCGGATAACGGTTCTGCCAGGACGTCACTCAACTCCCTGGGCACCCTGGGGTGTAGTTTATCCGGTCCCATAGCTTTGTTCACCTTGAATCTTGATAGCTCCTCGTAAACACTGCTGGGCGTAAACTCGAAATTTCGAAACTGGTCTTCCGAGTTTTCCCTCGTCGGCAGCTGAGGGCCAGATCCCGGCGCCTCGCAAGTGAAGACCGAGCAGAAGTATTCATTTAAAAGTTTGGCTTTGTCGGAGTCCGATTCTACATAGTTCCCGTCAGGTTTCCTAAGGCGTACTATCCCATCTGTGTTTCTTTTTCTGTCACTAATATACCGGAAGAAGGATTTATCGCCCTTCTTGATGTTCTTCGCAAGGTTCTCCTCCTTTCGGAGTTTGGCCTCCCTGACTGCCGTTTTGACCGCTTTTGACTTTGCCAGATAGTCTTCCTTGGATTCTCGCTTCCCTGATTGTTTGTAGAGGATGAACGCTCTTTTCTTCTTTTTTATGAGGTCTGAGATCTCCGCAGAAAACCACTGTGGTCTATTGTCTCTTCGCCGTTTACTTATTGATTTGACGTAGCGGTTGGTTGCTTCGTGTAAGGTTGATTTCAGAGTTGACCACATTACCTCTACATTATCTGTTTCGGCTTGGTTATATGTCCCCATACACCCTATGCTAAAATTCACTGACCATTTTATGAAATGCCCTCTGGACCAACTTTATCCAGTTTATATCTTTTTGAAGATGTGGTCTCCAGAATTGTATAGAAGAGTGTAGAAGAGGGTCAAAGTACATTACAAAAAGTGGACACAAAAGAAAAATGCAACAAAAGTCACCCAGATGTGAGAAAATCAGGGAACTTGAAACATTAATTTGCATAAAAATTGTAGAACTACAGCTTGAAACTGCCTAGTCTGTAGAACAGCAGATCCAAAAGATTGGAGGCAAATTAATGTTTCAAGTTTCCTGATTTTAGAAGTGTTCCAGAATTGACTTCAACTGACCTCTGAGGCAGGCGTTTCATGCCGAAACACGTCCTGTGTCGGATCCAACAGCAATAAATTCTACTTGATTTTCCCACATCTGAATGGTCTTTGTTGCATTTTTCAGGGGGGGGGTGTTTTCTTTTTTTCCTCTGGACAGAATTATAGTATACTCCAAATAAGGTCTCACCAGAGACTTAAACAAAACCATTATCAGCAACTTTTTCCTGTTAGACATTCCTCTCCCTGTGTACCCAAGCATTCTCCTAGCTTTCTCTGTCATCTTTTCTACTTGTTTGACCACCTTAAAATCATCACATATGATCACCTCCAAGTCTTGTTCTACTTTCTTACATAGAAGTTTGTCTCCTCCTAAACTGTACCACTCCCTCAAGTTTTTGTAGCCCAAATACATGACCCTGAATGTTTTAGCATTAAATCTTAGCTGCCAAAATTTGGACTATTCAACTTTGCTGGATTTACCATTATATTATCTACAGTACACCATCAAAGGTATCTACCCTATTGCAGATTTTGGTGTCATCTACAAAGAGTCAAACCTTATTAAAGTAGGCTGCTCAAAATATCACTTAACAAAAATATTCAAAATAATAGGACCAACAACTGATTCTTATGGCACACCACTTATAATGCTTCTTTCCTCAAAGTGATTTCCATTTACCACTACTCTTTGTCACCTTCCACACAGCTAGTTCCTAAACCAATCAGTCACTTCAAGGCTCATACCGAGGATACTTAGTTTATTTATAAGTCATCTATACAAAACTATGTCAAAAGCTTTGCTATAATCTAAGTACTCTACATGTGGTGCTGGAGTAACCTAATGGTTAGTGCAGTGACCTGAGAATCAGGGGAACTAACTTTAATTCCCACTACAGTACAGTTTCTTGTGTCTCTGGGCAAGTCACTTAACCTTCCACTGTATCAGGTACAAAATAAGTACCTCTATATGTAAACCACTTTGATTGTAACCACAGAAAGGTGGTATATCAAGTCTCATTTCCTTTCCTCAATCCAATTCTGTAGTCACTCAGTTAAAGAAATTGATCAGATTAGTCTGGCAAGACCTATAGCTAGAGAGGTCATGATGCCTTAGGTTATACAGTAGAGAAACCTCATTATTCTTTGTTTTGTAAGTGTTCTCATTAATTTACATATCACAGAGGTCAGACCCTCTAGTTCCCAACCTTCTTATTTCTACTATAGTGGAGAAGGACTACATCTACTCTTTTCCAGTCCTCCAGGACTATTCCCAACCCTAAAGAAGTATTAAAAAGGTCAGCAGCACCACCATCAGAACTTCCTTAAATTTCTTTAGTATCCTCAGTTTATTGGAGAATTCAATTCAAATGTGCTAGCATAATATTTAAAATTCCATATGGGATTTTTTTCTCCATTGGTCTTTCTTTGTTTAATTCTCAGCAACCTCTATATTCCAGGGGAATTCATAAATATAAACTTCTATTAAGGGAATTAAAGCTTTAGGTAAGATCTGTTGATCTGTTGCTTTTTCTTTTGCAAAAATCTGGAATAATCTTCCTGATGAAGCTAGACTTCTTCTTTACCAACTTTTTGGAAAACTTTAAAAACTTTTCCATTTCAGAAATTCTTAACAGACTTTGATATAAATAAGGATAACAAATAATGATTCCTGTGCTTTAGTTTCTTGCTTTTCCTTGTCCTATATAATCTTTTGTATCGAGCCCCATTGTTGGAAAGAATTGGTATATAAGATCAAGGGTTGGATTGGCTCCATTGCTTTGTACACCTTTAGTTTAGCTAGCTCCTCACAAACGCTATCCTCTGAAAATTGTTCAGGGTCTACAACACTTCCATTCCTATTTGTGTTTCTTTTCTGTCACCTTATTCCTGACCCTACATCTGTGAACACATAACATAAATATTTGTTAAGCAATTCTGCCTTATCTTTATCAGCTTCTACACATTCATTCCCTTCACCATCGAGTCTCACATTGCCAGTTTTACACTTTCTTCTATCATCAATACATTCAATAATGTCTTGCCCCCCATTTTACCATGTTGACTATTTTTTTCTTAGATTTGTATTTTTACTTTCCTGACTACTTTACTAGTTTCTCTTAGCTTTTCAAGATATTGCTGCCTGTCTACCTCTTTCTACACTCTCTTAGAGTTTATGAAGGCTAACCTCTTTTTTACTTTTCTTTTAAGCTACTACTATGGAGAACCAAAGCAGTCTTCTTCTTCCTTTCTTTTATTTATTTATTTTCTTTACAATAAGATGTGTTGCTCTTAAAATCGTTCATTTAAGTTTTGCCCATTGTTTTTGTACTTCCCCCAGGTGGTCCCATTCGGCTAACACTCCTTGAGGTATTCCCCTCATCTCAACAAAAGTAGTGTTTTGAAGTCTAGAACTTTTGTTTTTGACTGAACCCTCCTTTAGTCTGTTTTAAGATTAAACCACACCATCTAGTGACACTTGAATGCCAGATGATCTCCCAGTGTAATATCATAAATCCTCTCCCACTCATAAACACTAAAGGCTAGATTTTATAAATAGCACCTAAGTTAGTCACTGTTAGTTGCTCTAATCATGGACACTTAATACGTAGCTAAATTTCACTCACAATCCGAGTTGATTTAACAAGATTAATTGGTGTGAGAATTGGTCACACCATTGATCTTTAATTTGAAAAAAAAATTAAAAATCAATTTAAAGATGTGCGTGGAATTCCATGCAGATTTTACGACATGGTTAGGGGTGGAGAATAGGTGTGGTAGACTTAGACATCACTACGGACTCCTTTTACTAAGGTGCGCTAGCATTTTTAGTGTGCGCAAAAGACTAGCGTGCAAACCACGGGCTAAATGAAAAATACTAATGCAAGCTCTATGGAGGCATTAGCGTTTAGTGCGTATGGCATTGCAGCATGCACTAAAACCGCTAGCACATCTTAGTAAATGGAGCCCTAGATCAGGTAAAACCTGGCCTAATATACTGGCACCTACTTCTAGGATGCCTAGTGATGCCTAAATTCACTTAGGTACTGCTAAGCATGATTTTATAAAGGTTACCTAGGGGTTGACTGTCAACCACGCAGACCGGCACCTAAAAGTTAGGTATGGCTAGGTGCTGTTTATAAAACCAGTCCCTAATTCCAGGATGACTCCATGCTGTTACCAGTTTCTAGAAGAATTCTCGCCTGTAGAGAATCCAGGTTCTCCCCACTTATAGATGACCCCATAAAAAGAATGTCCCCATCAACATCTGACATACTAAATTTACCTATTAGTAGTGCTTCCCCTTTTAATAGCTACCATGTCTAGCTTCCTTTAGAAAATGCTAGTAGAGCAGGGTCATAGACATGCTATAAATGCTTGCATCTTGATTGCTACCCTCCCCACACACACATACACATATATCAGTGGCTCAAACTTGCGGCTCCCCGGCTGCTATTTTGTGGCCCGCAGTCTAGTAGCCAAATTTGCAACTGCCTGCTGCCATCTCGTATGCCGGGACTCCTACCTTTGCGTATCTGCCGGATATGTGAAGGCAGGAGTCCTGGCATACGCAACAGCAGCAGGCAATTGCAGTACTTTTTACCTCCCCTTTGTCCAGCAGTATCCCTTCTCCCTTCCTTCTTCCCCTCCTCCCCTTGTTCAGCAGTACCCCTTCTCCCTTCCTTCTTCCCCTCCTCCCCTTGTCCAGCAGTACCTGGTGAACACTGGACAGGAAGAGAAGCTCTGGCGTCCGCATCAGCTGACTTGCAGCTTCCTGCAGCCGCATCGTATGATGGGACTCCTGCCTTCCGGCAGATACGCAAAGGTAGGAGTCCTGGCATACGTGACAGCTGCAGGAAGCTGCAAGTCAGCTGACGCTGGAGTTTCTTTTCCAGCCCTGTATGTACCAGGTACTGCTAGATAAGGGGAGGAGGGGAAGAAAAAAGGGAGAAAGGGTACTGCTGGACAAGGGGAGGAGGGGAAGAAGGAAGGGAGAAGGGGTACTGCTGGACAAAGGAAGGTAAAATGAAGGGAGAATAGGTGCTGCTGGAGGGGAGGGTGTGATGGTGCATGGGGAGAGAGAATGTTGGGTTGGGGGTGTGAAGGAGGGATGCCACTGAGGGAAGAGGCAAGGATAGAGAGAGAAAGCATGCAGGAGGCAAAAAGTGTTGGACTCATAGAGAGGGCAAGATGTATAGGGAGGACAGAAAGGAAGGAAGGAAAAATGCTACACTGGGGAAGGGGGATAAAGCAGAGAGTGAAAAGTTGGACTCATGGAGGGAGAGAGAGAGATGTTGTTTGGTTGATGGAAGGAGGATCAGAGGAGAAGCATGCAGGAAGAAGAGAGAAAAAATGGACTGGTAGAAAGGAGGGAGAAATGTTGGGCTGGGAGGGGGCAAGAAATGAGGAAGGGAAGGAAGATAGACTGCAGGGGGCAGAAAGGAGGAAGGGAAAGAGAAATGTTACACTGGGGGGAAAGGAGGGAAGGAGAGAGATGTCAGACCATGGAAATAGGGAGGGAAGGAGAGAGAGATAGGAAGGGAAGACATGGAAACATATATTTTAACAGCAGAAAAAAGCAGAAAAAAGGGAAAAATTGAATGTTAAGTTAATGCCAAAGATGGATGCAAGGCAGAACGTGAAGACGGAGAGAAAAACAGTCAAAGGACAAGAAGGCCCTGGAAACATAGTTAAAAGCACAGAAAAATGAAGTCACCAGACAACAAAGGTAGGGGAAATTATTTTATTTTCAATATAGTGATTGAAATGTGTCAGTTCTGAGAAAGGAAAGATGTTAAACTTTAACTGTGAGGGCTGCAGAAAAAATAGGGTATTTTGAGAGCTTCAGAAAAAATAGTTAATGTCGTATTAAACTCTTTATAATTTATAGTTTAATGAAAAGATTTATAAACTGTAAAGAGTTTTACCTCATTGTCATTTCTTTAATAAGACATTAACTATTTTTTCTGCGGCTCTCCAAGTACCTGCAAATCCAAAATATGGCCCTGGAAAGGGTTTGAGTTTGAGACCACTGACATATATGCCCAAGCATAAAACATGCATAAGAATTCTACCCATGTGTATGTGTACCTTCAAGTGGTGCACCATTACATTTAGGGTCTGTTTTCTAGAATAACACATTGCCAGAAAATTGTAATGCACACAAATGCATTATATTTATGTGTGTTCTTCGTGACTAATTATTGGGACCGTCTTTATAGAATTGCCACCTAAAAGGGTGATTCTATAAAGGGATGTCTGATTTTAGTTGCCAATAAGAAAAATATTTAGATCCTATTATGTAAAGGAAAACAGTTATATAACTGGTAGTAGTAGCAGTAGTGCTATTACTAGTAGTAGCAAAGTGGCTGCCTACAAATATTCATCTTTATTTTATATTTATACCAGCCACAGCCCTATTATAAATGCTCATATCTAGATTGCTAAAAAAATGTACATAATTTATCATATTCTATCATTTATCCATGTAACTGTGCACCCGCCGATGTATACACTCACCTTCAAAGTATGCATCATTGAATTTGGCTTCATGTTGTAGAATGGCATGCACGAGGGGCTGCTGGAAAGTTAGCCCAACCAGGAAGAGAATGATGTGGAGCCATGAAACTTAAAAGCTGTTCCACACTTTTCTTGACGCTTTTATGTTTTATTTACTATCATTGACATGAAAAGCATCAAGAAAAGTGTGGAATAGCTTTTAAGTTTCATGGCTCCCCATCATTCTTTTTTCGGTTGGGCTGAGAACTTTTCAGTACCCACAATCCATTTAATGCAGTGTCTCTAACATGCCCCGACGGGACCCGTTTCACCGAAAAGGGCTTTTTCAAGGGTTCATAGAGGAAATCTTTTCTCAGCGTCCTCTCAACTTTGGAGCTAGGACTACTACTGGATAATTAAAAAATGAAATGTTTGCTGTTTTTACTCTTTATTTATATTTTTTGAAAAAAAGATAAAAATTAAACAGCAGTTAGCTAATTAACTATATTCATTCAGAAGGCCAGGATATGAGCCTAAGCAGAACAACTACATATGTTGATGTATTGAGAGCTCGTATACCATTCTGCAATTGAACCCTAACTAGTGAGGTCTATATTCATTGTGGGAATCTCCAATTAGCCTCACTTTTTCATCTTCATTATTTGTGTTGTGTTAACTTTTCTGTACCTCTCATGTACACACAGATGCATACACGTATGTGCTGGGGTTCTAACCATTTATGCTTGTTCTTGTTGCTTAAATGTTGCTGTTCTCTTTAGAATTGCCTTCCATGAAAGCCATTTTATTAGTTTCACCTACTAAAAGCATAGTTTATGGCACCTATTTTAAGTATATTTTATAAAGAAACATAGGTGCATAATTTTCTTTATAAAATGCAAGCATAACTGGCCAAAACCATGCCTTGCTTTAAAGTGTTATATTGACCCTAGGGTGGATGTAAAGAACCATGCCTAGATATATTTGATAATTTACACATATACTTATATGATAATAATAATAATATAACAGTTTATATACCGCAGGACCGTGAAGTTCTATACAGTTTACAAAAATTAAAAGATGTTACAGATTGATTGGATTTAACAATGTTCTGCCGGTTAACATTGATTAAAAGATGCTACAAATTGAGTGGATTTAACAAAGTTAAAAGCTAGTGATTAACAGCTCTAGGGATCAGTTATTGTGGAATGAGATTGTACAGGTTAGTTGCTGAACTGCCCAAACTCTGCTTTTTACTTGCCCATTGTCACAGTATGGTCCTGGTTATATAAAAAAAAGTGCCTGCCGTTAAGTACCTAGATCGGCACCATTAAAAAAAAATTTACAAGTTCAATAGTGAGGGGGAGGGGGGGTTATTTTACTATTACATATTCTATAAGATATTTGATTATATGGTAGGAAAGGGTGGGAAGGGGGGGGTGATAAGAGTTTATGTTTTGTACCAATGATGATTATTAAGTGATGTATTTATTGTTAATTTGTTTGAACATTTGTCACACTTATTGTAAGTTTGAAAATGAATAAAGAATTAAAAAAAAATAAAAATGATTTGAAAAATTTAAGTTTCAGGTAGATGTCTAACTCATTTGGTGCCATGTAGTTGTCTATACCGAGGCACCTACCGTGCCTACCATCACCTACCCAAAATGTAGACATGGTTTAAGGTGGAGTTTGGGTTTGGAAAAAATTAAACACTGCTAGTTGCCTGCCTTAGGTACTGTTATTTTAGGCCAACAAAACCCTGGCCTAATATACCAGCACCTAAGTTAGAGACGCCTAGCAGCGCCTAACTCGAGTTAGACACTGCTAGATATGATTCTGTAAATAACGCCTAACTTTGAAAGATATGCCGTTTTCAACAGCACCTAGGCAACGTTTATAGAATGTGTCAGCTTTTACAGTAGTCAGTATTTGATAAGGTCTTTTGTGCATATAACTGACTATCTATGTGCATAACCAACTGCAGTACTAACATTTACATTCATTGTTAATACCTAAAACTAGGCACCACTTTATAGATTTCTCCTTAAGTGCAGTGTAGATAACATAGATGCATTTCATGTAACCTTGTATGGTAATAGTTAATGTGCAGTACTGTATTGTATATTAAGACAATCATTTTATAAGTCACATGGGATGGGAGGTTAAGCCTATTTTATAAAGTTTCAAGTTTATTAGGTTTTTATATGCTGCCTATTAAGATTATCTAAGCGGTTTTACAATCAGGTATTCAAGCATTTTTCCCTATCTGTCCTGGTGGGCTCACAATCTATCTAACGTACCTGGGGTTATGGAGGATTAAGTGATTTTCCCAGGGTCACAAGGAGCAGCGCGGGGCTTGAACCTACAACCTCAGTATGCTGAGGCTGTAGCTTCAACCACTGCACCACACACACTTGTGAAGGCCCATTGTACACCTTACATTGTACACCCTACGTCCCCCTCCAACTACCGCCCTATCTCCCTCCTCCCCTTCTATCCAAACTACTCGAACGCACTGTTCACCGCCGTTGCCTTCTCATAATATTCTTGACCCACTTCAATTGGACTTTCGCCCTTTCCACTCTACAGAACTGCCCTTGCTAAAGTCTCTAACAACCTGTTCCAGGCCGAATCCAAGGGACTGAGGAGGGGGAGGGGAAAGTCCTGTAAGCTCAGTTGAAGACCCCCGAAAATCTCCCTGTCACAGCAGTAGCAGGCCAAAGTAAGGCCAGTACAGCTAAGACCTAAAATGGCTGCTGAAAAAGCAAATGGACTCTCTGACTCTCTGACTCGAAATTGTCAGCTCTGAAAGGGGCCGTGAACTCTGGAACTAACTTCTGCTTTTTCCTAGAAACAGAGAGTGTGGTTATAGAGAAAAACAGTTCTGATGAAAAATATAAGCAGCATGATAACTTTATGAAAGTTTTACCAGAAGAAAGATGGACCACCGATAGAAGTGTACAAAAAGGCCAACCACAGAGCCGGAAAACCGTTAGGCCCAGGTGCTCAAAAGAGGAACTTGGTATATTAACGGGACATTTACGGGGAAATGAGGGAGAAGAATATGGAAAAAGGCGTGACACAGAATCACTCAATTTATGTTAACCAATCCATAGCTTAATATATGCATTGATGAATATAATTAACCAATGAAAGTGTGAAATGTAATATGCACCAACGTGGGCCAGAGCTGCCAGAATCATATAAAAGAAAGCTCCCTGGACCATAGTTTCAGAACTCATTGGAAGTTCTCCATCAGTCTGGCAAGCCTGATGTATGCTCTGTCACTCTGTATGCTGTGTGATTTGTTCCTGTATGCTATTACTATTTGAATATTAAACCTCATATTATTTGTATCAGCATAAAGAGAGTTGAGTGGTCTATCTATGAAGGCCTAGGGTCTTCAGGACTCTACTCTATCCTCATTCTTCTCGATCTGTCTACTGCCTTCAACACTGTGGATCACCGCCTCTTTCCGGGGTTCTGCTCTCTCCTGGTTTTCTTCTTATCTCTCTCGTTGTACCTTCAGCGTATGTTACGGTGGATCCTCCTCCACCACCATCCCACTGTCTATTGACGTACCCCAAGGCTCTGTCCTGAGCCTTCTCTTCTTTTCCCTATATACCCGCTCTTTGGGTACGCTGATCTCCTCTCATGGTTTTCAATATCACCTCTATGCTGACGACTTCCAGATCTATCTCTCTACGCCAGATATCTCTGTGGGAGTTCAGGCCCGAATTTCAGCCTTCCTGTCCGACATTTCCACTTGGATGTCTCGCTGCCATCTCAAACTGAATATGGATAAAACTGGACTCCTTATCTTTCTGCCTAAACTCGCCTCCCCCCTCTCGCCATTCTCTATTTCTATGGATAACGCTATGCTCCTCGCAACCTTGGAGTGATATTTGACTCCTCTCTCGCCTTCTCTGCTCAGATCCAATAGATCACCAAATCCTGTTGCTTCCTCCTCTATAATATTACCAAAATCCATCCTCTTCTTTCTGAATACATGACCAAAACCCGTGTCCACGATCTCATCACCTTGCACTTAGACTACTGTAACGTACGTCTCTCAGGCCTCCCGCGCACCCGTATCTCACCTCTTCAATCCGTTCAAAATACTGTTGTGTGACTCATATTCCGTGAGAGCCGCTATTCTCACATTACCCCTCTCCTCAAGTTGCTTCATTGGCTCCTCGTCCATTTCTGAATACAGTTTAAACTCCTCTTCCTGACTTACAAGTGCATTCGCTCTGAAGCCCCCCGATATCTCTTCCCCTCCCCCCCCATGATCATCGCTTGTCGGGAAAGCCACTCTTATCTGTACCCTTCTCTTCCAATGCAAACTCCAGACTCCATACCTTCTTTTTGTGGCGCTGTATGCCTGGAACAGGCTGCCTGAATCAATATGTCATGCTCCATCCCTGGCAGTGTTCAAATCCAAGCTAAAGGCCCACTTTTTTGAAACTGCTTTCAACGCTTAACTCCCACTCACTGCTGTCAAATACCTTACCTACTATAATCTTCCCAACCCTGAAATGTTCTGTCTAAATTAGATTGTAAGCTCTTCAGAGCAGGGACTGTCTATTGTGTGTTAGAATGTACAGTGCTGCATATGCTTTTCAACGCTATAGAAATAATAAATAGTAGTAGTAATATAAAGTTAAGACTGAAATTAAGAGATCCAAATCAGAACATATTTAATTACGATATATTGATAACAGATATGACGGGTAGACTGGATGGGCCATTCAGGTTTAGAACAAACTCCAGAAAGTTCTTTTTCACACAGAGGGTGGTGGATACATGGAACGCGCTACCAGAGGATGTGATAAACAGGAGCACACTACAGGGGTTCAAAGAAGCTTTGGATAGGTACTTGGAAGACAAAGGGATTGAGGGGTACAGATAAGAGTAGAGGTAGATTATAGGGATGGAATTAGAGGTAAGTTACAAAATTAATCAGGGACCACTGTTCAGGCACTAGGCCTGATGGGCCGCCGCGGGAGCGGACCGCTGAGCAAGATGGACCTCTGGTCTGACTCAGCGGGGGCAACTTCTTATGTTCTTATCATCTACTACATTTGCTGGCAGGCACAGGGGGAGCAGCCATTTTACAAATACATGGATGGAATATAGGCAGCATTAACTCACAATTTCCATGTAAAAGTGGCACAGCTTCTGAATTTAGCCAATACATTTTTCAAATCTATGGTTTTTATTTTAGAAGCTATAGTCAAGATCTGGATGTGCATAAGCTGGCCTGTAAATTTGTATATCAAATATACGTCTAAATTCCTATTTTAGAAAGTCAATGTTATACACATCCAAATCACAGAAATGTATATATAGTAAGGGAGAAATGTGTATATAGTAAGGGAACATGGTCTGGATATGTTTGGGTGGGACTTAGACAGGCTAAAACATTTCAGAACATTTCAGAAGGGAAATGTATGCTTATGTCAGTAGAGAACAACATCATAGAAACATTATTACATTACATTAGTGATTTCTATTCCGCTTGTGCCTTGCGGTTCTAAGCGGATTACAAATTAGAAGATATCTGGACATTACCGAGAGAATTATATAACAGTGATTCTTGTACATTACATAATATAGTTGAGAAGTTACATATAAAGATTCAAGTAGTTATAGGATACAGTAGAGAAAAACAATATGTTCGAGTAATAGAAGGAGATTACCTAGCATTGATTTTTTTTTTTTTTTTTTTTTTTGGAAGGTGAGGTTCGAGGGAATGACTGATGTGCTATTCGCAGGGGAGAAAGCATGTACGAGTGGGAGGAGATTAGTGAGTGAGGACGTGTTTTTTGAATAGGACTGTTTTGATTTCTTTTCGAAACACTTTGATGTCTGTTGTTTTGATCATCAGTTTGGTGATGGTGGGGTCAATTTTCGCTGTCGTAAAGTTTCTTACGTCTGGTACCATTATGAGGGGGGAAGGTGAATAGGTTCTGAGTTCTCCTTGATCTGGGTGAGTGGTAGCGGTGAAGGCGGTTGCTTAAGTAGCTGGGGGCAGTGCCATGGGTTACTTTAAATAGTAGACAATAGAATTTGAATTGAGTTTGTGCTTTTATTGGAAGCCAGTGAGAGTCTACATAGGCGGGAGTGATGTGGTCAAATTATGGCAGATAAAGACCAAATGGCCCATCTAGTCTGCCCATCTTCAGTAACCATTGTCTCTTTCTCTCTCTGAGAGCTCCCACGTGCCTATCTTGAATTCAGACACAATCTCTGTCTCCACCACTTCTTCCGGAAGACTGTTCCATGCATCTATCATCTTTTCTGTAAAAAAAAGTATTTCCTTTGATTACTCTGGAACCTATCACCTCTTAACTTCATCCTATGCCCTCTCATTCCGGAGCTTCCTTTCAAATGAAAGAGACTCAACTCATGCGTATTTATGCCACGTAGGTATTTACATGTCTTGATCATATCTCCTTTCTCCTGCCTTTCCTTTAAAGTATACAAACTGAGATCTATAAGTCTGTCCCTATACGCCTTATGATGAAGACCACACACCATTTTAGTAGCCTTCCTCTGGACCGACTCTATCCTTTTTATATCTTTTTGAAGATGTGGTCTCCAGAATTGTACACAATGTTCTAAATGAGGTCTCACCAGAGTCTTATTATACAGGGGCATCAATACCTCCTTTTTCCTACTGGCTATACCTCTTCCTATCATCCTAGCATCCTTCTAGCTTTCACCATCACCTTTTCAGTCTGTTTGGCCACCTTAAGATCATCGTGTACAAAAGTTCTTCACCCCCTAAACTGTACCATTCCTTCCAGTTTTTGCAGCCCAAATGCATGACCTTGCATTTCTTAGCATTAAATTTTAGCTGCCATATTTCAGACCATTCTTCAAGTACAGATGTTTTCAGAGAACGATACTGTATTTGGGTTGTGCAAGGCTTTACTGGAGGGATTAGGGGAGGTCAACTGTTTGCATTCTTCACCGGAATGCTACTGAAAACTGGTATCAGGCTCTGTGACAGCTTGAAAAAACAGACATAAGAATATAAGAAAAGCCTTCACCGGATCAGACCGAGGTCCATCCAGTCCGGTGATCTGCACACGCGGCGGCCCATTTAGGTACTCCTGATTGGAGACACAGATATACCATATAGTTTCTGAAATGACAGACATTGTTTGAAGAGCTGGTATGAGCTGATTAGCCTAATGGTTAGTTCAATAAAGAGTTAGTATGCACTGATTAACCAAACAGTTAGTGCAGTGGCCTAAGAAGAGGAAGTGGGTTCAATTCCCACTGCAGCTCACTGTGATTCTAGGCAAGTCACTTAACCCTCCATTGACCAGTTACAAAATAAATACTTTTATATAATATGTAAACCACTTTATTTTTATCCTGATTTAACTAAAGCAGGTTGAAAGTTTACACACATAATTACGGTAATATCAACATTCAGTACTTGTACTATCTTTCAAACTTAACATACTCAGTCAATTGGAATTTTATCTCCCCTAAAAACCTTCACAAAACAATGTGCCTTTAGCATTTGCAAAAAGTCTTAAATTCAACATTTTGGATCCAGTATATACCAGTATATCTGCATATACCTGCTGGTGAATTTACATTAACATTTTATAGATCACCTATATACCACTAGCAGCCAATACATCTTCCTCAAAACAGGTTTAATATGGGCAGATCTAGGTACCACATACTCAGATCTAGGTTCTCCCATAATCAGGCATGCTGCTGCATTTTGAATCATCTGCAAAACCTACTGGATGACATTCCCAAATAACAATGAATTGCAAAAATCAATTTTTACCAAGTCAAGACTTTGGACAACTGTCCTTAAGTCTGATGTAGCTATCGTACCTTTGAGTTTACTCAGTACACATAGTTGAAAAAAACCCTGATGAGATCACTCAATCAATCTGTTTCTGCATAGATAAATTAGAATTAAGAAATGAGGAATGAGGAATGCATAATGATATTACCCAACCATTCATTTAATTTACCTGCCTGGAAAGCAAGAGTTCTATCCAAGAATCTTTTATATCGACAGGCCTTTATTATAGCATAAGTGAACATATGAATTCTACGAATAGGCCTGTTAGAACAGTTCATTTTAAAATAAGAGACCAGATACGTAGGGGCCAACACAAATATTGATTTAAAACAAAGACAAGATAATTTGAACAGAATTCTTGCTTCCAGGGCAACCAGTGTAATTTTTGATAATAGTGATTTATATAGTCCCCTTTTTTAAAACCAAAGATCAATCTAAAAGCCGAGTTTTGAATAACTCGAAGTCGTTGAAAGGTTTTTTTAAAAGTTCCCAAGTAAATGATATTACAGTAGTTAAGCATACTTAGAATGGAAGATTGAACCAATAAACGGAATGATACAGCATCAAAATATTTTCTGATAGATCGTAGTTTCCACAATACCGAGATGCATTTTCTAACCAATGCATCCGTATGTTCATCTAAAGTCAGGGATCAATCCAATGTCACTCCCAAAATTTTTATGGAATAGTCAACTGGGAAGACCTGATCATTCAAAGAAATCGATAAATTTTTAATTTTGTCATTCGAACTTGCTAGAAAGAATTTGGTTTTGTCAGAATTGAGTTTCAATTTAAATGCGGTCAGCCACAATTCAATTTGCTTTAAAATAAAAGACAGATGATTCTTTATCTCAGAAGTCAGGTTAGTAAAAAGGAATAACTATCCGCATAGATATAAAATTTTACTTTTATACTTTGCAATAAGTTTCCTAAAGAGGCAATGTAAATGTTAAACAAAGTAGGGGATAAAGGGGAACTCTCTACAAATCCATAATAGCTCAGTTTTGAACAGATTTATTTGGAGTTTGTTAGATATTATCCATGATTTGATCTCATTTAGGCATGTGTTTAGCTTTTTGAGTTGGAAATTACGCATTGATCCCTGTGGTATGTAAAGTTGGATATTGTCGGTGAATGAATGAATGTGGATTCCATGCCATGAGACGATTTCAATGACTAGTTTGATGTAGAGGTTGAAGAGCCAAGGAGGATAGTAGTGCTCCCTGGGGTACACCATATTTTAGTGATTTTGGTGAGCTGGGAGTTGGTGAGGACTCTCTGTTGTATAGTGATTTTGGTGAGCTGGGAGTTGGTGAGGACTCTGTTGTATTATTGTCAAGAAGGATTTGAACCAGGATAGTATTGTGTTGTTGATCCTGATGTCCATAAGTCTGGATAGTAGGATATAGTATTTCAAAGGCTGTACTCAGGTCTAACAAGACTAGCAGCACATCTGTGCCTTTAGCCAAGTAGTTCCAACAGTCATCTACGATATCAAGTGAGACTGTTTCAGTGCTATGATGTTTCCTGAAGCCAGATTGTTTTTTTTGGCCAGGATGTCTTGGTTTTCTGTGAATGTGGTTAGTTGGCTTAGAACTGTCTTTTCCAAAAGTTTTGATATGAATGGAAGCCTGGTCTATAGCTGCCAGGGTCTGCTGGATACAAGGTTGGTTTCTTCAGTAGCTGTTTTATTATTGATAATTTCCAGATAGCTGGTAAATAGAAAGGAAAAAAGTGCCATAAATACAGTCAGAATACATTTGCTGTTGTCACTTTTTTGAGGGGAAACTTTTACTGTCAGCATTTGGAAATAGTAGCAACATTTTCTCCTGCTAGTGCACTGACAGAGGAAAAAGTTACTATTATCTCTGAATGCCAAAAGTATGAAGAGCCAAAGAAAAGTGAGAACTGAATATGTATCATTTTTATATCTTCTAAGTACTTTGGAATATAGTTTGTATTGGATATTGGTTATCATTCCGTAGGGCACATCTTGTCATATATATATATATAATCAGAATCAACCACTCAAGAATAATAGGAACTGAAAATACCAAAAAACACTCTCCTAATCTGCAAAAAACATATATAAATGTAAATCTAAACTGCTCCACTTGTGTAACAAAGTACATCAGATTAATCAAGTTAGAGGTGTGTGTTCAATATAGTCAGAAGAGAGGCCACAATTTTTATTGTTTTTCATTGTAGAATTAAAAATACACAATGAGAGATTTAGGAGAATTAACATAACATAAAACTTTATTTATTAATTACAGATACCTCACAGTCCTATGTGATTTACAAAAGATAAAACCAGCACATTTAATTGTTGAATTTACAGTCAATTAAAACCACACAATAATCATTTTCTGAAATTACTCAACAAATAAGTTTTCATTAATCTTCTAAAATGTATGTAAGAGAATGATAGTGAAATGAATGGTAGAATTATAGACTCCAATTTGGCCACTTGGTAGGAAAGTAGATTGATTACATGTCTTTTATATTTGCATTCAGTAATATATATATCTTTTATACTTGCAAGATTGTTTTGGTGAATAAAATGAAAGATGAGCATAAAAGTAAGAAGGAACTAAACCAAATATGATCTTACAACAAACCTGTCAAATGCATGGCTCACGGGCCGCATGTGGCCCACAACAAACATCTTTGTGGCCCAGCCAATGTAATCCAATAAGTCATAACTAGAGTTGTGAAATTTTTCCCGCAATCCATCGGCACTGAGCAGTCATCTATCTAAGCCAGTCGAAAACAATGATACAACATACGAGTATAACTAGTTGCTTATTCTTATTAAGTACTACAATGCAGACGCCTTTGGTACCCAAGACAAGTTTGTGCCTCTAATCATAACACACCATTTTCCCCCACTAATGCTAGCACCGAATCAGACGATAATAATGCCTGCCATGCCATTGGTCTTGTATTGACTTGCTTGGTGTGACTAACAGGAAATATTTCGCCTTTGGAGTACAATATAAATACGAGTACAGGTTTATTTACATTACACTTATTAATTTGTGCAATTATTCTTTGTCTGGTAAGTTAATATTTAAGAAAAGATAATTATTTTTATTGAAATGTTTTATTTTTTTTTGTATGTTAACTCATTTATTTAAGCTCTTTGTATTCAGTATGGGGCTTATAATCAAAAGAGAAAAATGTCCAAAAACCGGCCTAAGTCGGCACTTGGACGAACATTGTCCAAATACGTCCAAGTGCCAATAATAAAAATGGGTTTTGGATGTATTTCTAAACGACCTAGGCCTTCATAGTGCCGCTGAACGACCAAAGCTAAATGGGGCGTTTCAGGAGGAGTGTCAAGGGTGGGAGTTGGGCGGAACATGGACCAGCTTAGACTTAGTCATACAGCATGTATAACCGAAAGTTATACAGCCCAGGATCGACGGAACTTGGACATTGTGACTTAGACCATGTAAAACATGGTCTAAGTCACAAAAACTCACCTAAAGTCACCAGATAAGTATTGCAAACACATAAAACAGACCCCACACACACTACCCCAGTGATCACCCCCATAAAAATATTAATCACACCTTTAGAATTCAGCCTCCAGACCCTCATCACCTGGCAGCCTGGCATAGGAAAGCCCAGTCGTCTAGCACAGAGGCGGCTTAAGCCATCTTGAGGGTGGATTAGGGACTCATGGAGAGGAGGACCCATGCCCATAAGCCCCTGTAATCACTGCATTGATACTTAAACATATGCATTGCCCTATACACCCCCAAAACCCTTTTTTACTGCCATATAAGTGGCTCCTACAGCCATAATGGATATTAGGGTAGTAGATAAGTGGGTCTAGGGGATTCTGGAGGTGATTTGGGGGGCTCACCATGACCTATAAGGGAGCTGTAGTGAGATGAAGACATGGCACCCTTTTTGTGAAGTTCGTAGCAGTATCCTGTAAGGTACCCCACTATTTGGGTGCCCTGTCTGGGTGTTCAGTCCATCACTTTGCAGACCCCTCTAGGCGTTTTTGACTTGGACAAAAAGTTGGATGAAAATGTGGTATAAAGATGGACGATTTAGCGACTTGGATGATCAGATCGGCAGGACGTATAGTTCGACGATTTTCGAAACAAAAAAAAAATTTGGATGTATTTTTCAAAAATGTGTCCTAGGCTGTTTTTTACTTTGGATGACTTGCGACTTAGACAAAAACAGACTTAGACGTTCCTTTTGATTATGCGCCTCCACGTCTTTATCAAAACCAAGTGGTAGTAAAACTAAACAAAATATTTCTGATGAACAACAAAATTTCCAAGAAAAGTGAGAATTAGAGTATTTTTGCTGTGATTGGAGTATTTTTGCTTGATATGTTCTAATGCTATTAGTGTGCCAAAGTTATATAACATTAAACAGCACTATGAACAACATAAATCAAAATATGACCATTACGAAGGATTAATGAGACAAGAAAAGTTGAAAGAGCTCAAGTTGAGACTGAAAGAAACAACAGTTCATGTTTACTAAAGTATCAAAAGAAAGTGAAGCGGCGGTGCACACAAACTATGCCTTGATGGAGTCGATAGCTAAATACTTTAAACCTTTTACTGAATGTGATTTCATCAAGGAATGTCTAATTGAAGCTGCAGAAATTGTTTGTCCTGGAAGTGTGAAGGCTTTAACAACAATCTCTTTGTCTCAAAATACAGCTGCAGAAAGAATTACTGATTTGGCCGGAAATTTAAGTGATCAGATCAAAGCAAAATCATCTAGTTTGAAATATTTTTCCATTGCCTGTGACAAGAGTATGGACACTGGGACATAGCTCAATTACCTGTGTTTCTTTGTGCTTGCAACATGAATTTCAACATTCTTGAGGAATTATTGGAACTAGTAGTGATGAGTGGCACTACAATGAGGCAAAATATATCTCTGTTTATGAATGTCTGTAAAATTACAATTTACCTTTGTCAAAACAAAGGTGCGTTAGGGCCTTAACGCACGGAACAGCGCATGCTAAATTGCTTCGTGCGTTAGCCGCTACCGCCTCCTTTTAAGCAGGGAGTAATTTCTTGGCTAGCACACGCTAATCCGGTGCATGCGCTAAAAACGCTAGCGCACCTTTGTAAAAGGAACCCTAACTTCTGTAGCTACAGATGGAGCTCCTTCAGTGGCCAGAAAAAAACAACAGTTATGTGGCGATACTGCGAAAAAAAATCCCACAAAGTGAAACTAGTGACGGATCCAAGATTCATCATATGCATTGCATTATACATCAAGAAGTATTGTGCACAAAGGTAATAAACATGGAAAACGTGTTGATATTTGTGAAAAATATTATCAGTTTCATAAGATCTTGAGGCTTAAATCAGCGGCAATTCTCTGCTTTCTTAAATGAATTAGAAAGTCAATATTCCGGTTTGTCCTTCTTTACTGAGATATGTTGGCTATCCTGCCCCAAGGTCCTTAAACAGTTCTGGGACTTGAAAGAAAAAAAAATGTCAGTTTTTAATAACAAAAATCAAGATACAAGGTTGTTTTCTGATCCAGTATGGTTACAAGATTTATCCTTCATAATAATAATAATAATTTTATTTTTCTATACCACCACGATCTTGCGACTTCTAGGTGGTTTACAATCAAGATAGCTGGACATTCAGCGGAATACAATAAGCAGATATTCAGAGGAAATACAATACAATAATCATGAGAGCTGTACATTCAATGAAATACAGTAAGCAGATATTCAGAGGAGATACAGTGAGCAGAGATTTTAAGAAAGCAAGAAAATAGAAATACAAATTGCTGAGAAAGAGATTAAGATGTACATTTTGGTAGGTGATGTCCAAGAGGCCCTGTTAGGAATGGGCCGCATGTATTAGAAAATAACAACGAATAATTACAATAAGATAACAGTTTATAAGTATCACAGTGTCGTGAAATTCAAGTGGACTGAGGAGGGGGGGAAGGTTTGGGAGAGAGGGTCAATTGTTTAGGTATTCCAATTGACCCACTCTCCCAAACCTTCCCCCCCTCCTCAGTCCACTTGAATTTCACGACACTGTGATACTTCATGGTTGATATAACAAAATACTTAAACGATTTAAATGTTAAACTGCAAGAAAAAGATCAGATCATTATGAACATGTGTGATTAAGCTAAATTATTCCAATGTAAGCTAGTTCTTTGGGAAAAACAGTTGAAAAATGAAGATTTAACACACTTTCTGATATGTAACATAAATCAAGTTTAGGTGAAATTGCATTGTATCAAAAATACGCAGAAACAAATTTAAACCTTAGAACTGAGTTTGAAACAAGATTTGTAGATTTTAAATCTTTGGAAGACAAGTTTTCTTTGATTTTCTCAATAAATATAGAATTGGTACCTAATCATATGCAAATGGAAGTAATTGAGATCCAGTGTGATTCAGATTTGAAGAGAAAATACAGTGAAGTTGGCTTGCTTGAATTTTACAAATATTTGCCAGCCAGGTTTGAAAATACTAAAAATTTTGCATATGAAATTGTTTCCGTGTTTGGAAGTACTTATCGGTCTATGAAAGGAAATAAGTCTTCTATCAGATCCAGAATTACCGACATTCACCTTGGGTCATTTTTAAAAGTAATCACTCTGAACAAGATTTTCCCCGAAATAGGAAAAATAGTAGCAAAGAAAAGATGGCAAGTGTCAGAAAGAAAACATTAGAACATAACATAATACATGTCTATGAGGAAAAAAGTCAAATATCAGCACATAATAACAAACTATTATTAATCTTGACTGGGGTTGCTATTCAGCAGACCACCAATAACTGGAAAAATTATACTAATCTTAATTATACATTTTGGTGGAATTCGGTATGCCATATTTTTAAGATGGAAAGAGCAATTGCAATACAGAAAGGGAACTATAATAATTTATAAAGATCTGGGGGCCATTGGAACAATATTGTAAGGAGTAAACATCATTTTCCTTGGATGAATATATGTACACATTGGGGGGTGGGAGGGAGTTTTTCTAGAAATTTCACTATATTATGTGTTTATATTATATTTATGATATAATTGATTATAATATTTGAAAGAAGGTGGGAGGGACGGGATATAATTTTTATGTTTGTAGAATTATATGAGAATTACAAGTGTTATTGTTGTTACTAATGATATATTCCTGTAAGCTTGCTGTAAGTTTTCAAAATGAATAAAGAATATTAAAAAAAAAAAAAGAACATAACATAATAATAGCAGTCATACTGGGTCAGACCAATGGGTCCATCAAGCCCAGAAGCCCGTTCTCACGGTGGCCAATTCAGGTCCCAAGTACCTGGCCAAAACCCAAGGAGTAGCAACATTCCAGAAGAGTAGCAAAAGATTCTGGAATCCCAAAGGGTAACAAGATTCTACAGTAGAATCCCAAAGAGTTGCTCTTGTTCTTTGTTTTATAGAGGGGGGAGAGGGGGGACATGATTGAGACATTTAAATACATCACGGGACGTGTCGAGGTGGAAGAAGACATCTTCTTTCTCAAGGGACCCTCGGTCACAAGGGGGCATCCGTTCAAACTCAGAGGAGGGAAATTCGATAGTGACATAAGGAAGTATTTCTTCACAGAAAGGGTTGTAGATCACTGGAACAAGCTTCCAGAGCAGGTGATCAAGGCCACCAGCGTTATTGACTTTAAGAATAAATGGGATGCCCTAGTAGGATCCTTACGAGGGTCGAGTTAAGGAACTAGGTCATTAGTACTCAGACTTAATGGGGTGGGTCAGTAGAGTGGGCAGACTTGATGGGCTATGGCCCTTTTCTGCCGTCATGTTTCTATATATGTTTCTATATACTGTACTTTTTGAAATAAACCTAAGGGCTCCTTTTACGAAGGTGCGCTAGCAGTTTTAGCACGTGCTTAGTGCGTGCTACATTGCCCTGCGTGCTACACGCTAATGCCTCCATAAAGCTTGCGTTAGTATTTTTCGTGTAGCGTGGGGTTAGCGTGCGCTAATCTTTAGTGCGCGCTAAAAATGCTAGCGCACCTTAGTAAAAGGAGCCCTAAGTTTCTATGAAAAATGACATTTTTGCTTTTTTGTGGCCCACATAAACTTAAACCTTGTTTATTTGGCCCATGTCAGCCTTTGAGTTTGATATGCTTGTCTTGCAACAAACATCCCAGTTTGAATAATAACCTGAACTGTATTGGGAGTCAATGTAATTTCTGGTAAAAAAAAAAAAGAAAGAAAAGATGATCACATTTCTTCAGATTAAATATCAAACGCACTGCAGAATTTAGGATCATGTATTTAGGTTATAAACGACCCGGAAACGGGGACGAAGTGTGAAGTTATAAAATTTGCGGATGACACCAAACTCTGCAGTAGGGTTAGAACTGCTGAGGAATGCGAAGATCTACAAAGGGACCTAAACAAACTGGAAGAGTGGGCAAATAAATGGCAAATGAGATTTAATATAGAGAAATGCAAGGTCATGCATATAGGGAAAAAGAACCCGATGTTCAGCTACAAAATGGGGGCATCGGTGCTAGGGGAAAGCGACCTTGAAAAGGACTTGGGTGTGCTAGTGGATACAACAATGAAATCAACGGCACAATGTGCAGCAGCCTCAAAGAAAGCAAATAGAATATTGGGTATTATTAAGAAGGGTATCACGACCAGGACGAAGGAAGTCATCATGCCGCTGTATCGGGCGATGGTGCGCCCGCACCTGGAGTACTGTATCCAGTATTGGTCACCGTACCTCAAGAAGGACATGGCGATGCTTGAGAGGGTCCAGAGAAGAGCGACAAAAATGATAAAAGGTATGGAGAACTTTCCATACGAAGACAGGTTAGAAAGGCTGGGGCTCTTCTCCCTGGAAAAGCGGAGACTCAGAGGAGACATGATAGTGACTTTCAAGATCATGAAAGGCATTGAGAGGGTAGACAGGGACTGATTCTTCAGACTATTGGGGACCACAAGTACAAGGGGGCACTCGGAGAAGCTGAAAGGGGACAGGTTTAGAACCAATGCTAGGAAATTCTTTTTCACTCAGAGGGTGGTGGACACCTGGAACGCGCTGCCGGAGGTTGTGATAGGACAGAGTACACTACGGGGTTTTAAAGAAAAATTGGATAAATTCCTGAAAGATAGGGGGATTGAGGGATATAGATAGAGGTAGAGATGGGATATAGAGAGAGTATAGATAGAGACCAAGGGGGATATAAGGGTTCAGACAAAGATCACCGTACAGGTCATAGGCCTGATGGGCCGCCGCGGGTGCGGACTGCTGGGCGTGATAGACCTTTGGTCTGACCCAGCAGAGGCAACTTCTTATGTTCTTATTTGTAAATTTTGCACGTTTTTATGGGAAATTGCTACAAATATTATATTCTGTGTCCCTTAACTGGCAGTCGATACATCAGTCCTGTCCCTGGCAGTATTCCAGTTCAGACTAAAAGCCCACTTTTTTGAGATTGCTATTAATTCTTAACCCCCTCGTCCTAAAGCACCCGCTGTAGCCTTCCTGTGACCCCGGGCAGGTCACTTGGCCCTTCATTGCCCCAGGTACAAAATTTAGGGACAGAGATATTACTCGTACATAATGTTTACAGTGTTGTGTATACCTAATATCATTATAGAAATTATTAATAGCACTAGTAGTAGACTGAAAGAAGCACTTTTAAAAAATCTGAGTGTGTCCCTGACCTAGTACTAAACCCTGGTAGATGCATTATTTCCTATAAATGTGTGTTCCCCTTGTAAAATGAAGAATATGCATCTAAATGATTGGTTTGCCCAAGTCAAACCCAAAACATGCCCCAGCTTTCTGTGATTGTAATTGAAATGTGCATGTGATATACACTTGGAAATGCAGCCATTTATAGATAGAGATGTTTTTTAGAAAATAAAAATCCCCAGAAAACCATAAAATTGCCCCAGAAAAAACTACAGAAACTGAGCTGGTGTACATATGAACATAGGAATTGCCGAACTGGGACAGACCAAAGGTCCATCAAGCCCAGTAACCTATTTCCAACAGTGGCCAGCCCCGGTTCCAAGTGTCTAGCTTGAACTCAAGTAATAAAACACATTTTATGCTGCTTATCCTAAGAATAAGCAGTGGATTTCTCCAAGCCATCTCCAAGCCTATAAACTTCCCTTTTAGGAATTTATCTAAACCTTTTATAAACCCTGCTGAGCTAACTGATTTTACCACATTGTCTGGCACTGAATTCCAGAGTTAAATTAAAGATTGTGTGAAGAAATATTTGTGCCAGTTTGTTTTAAATCTACTACTTAGTAGCTCCATCACATGCCCCTAGTCCTAGTATTTTTGGAAAAAGTAAACAAGAGATTTGCATCTACCTTTTCCCCTCCACTCAGTATTTTATAGACCTCTATCATATCACCCCGAGCCATCTTTTCTCGAAACTGAAGATCCCTAGCTGCTTTAGCCTTTCCTCATAGTGAAGTCATCCCATTCCTTTTATCATTTTTTGTTGCCCTTCTCTGTACCTTTTCTATATTATTTTTGAGAAACAACAACCAGAATTATACACAGTATTTGAGGTGCAGTCGTACCATAGACCGGGCATTATAACATTTTCATTTTTGTTTTACATTTCTTTCCTGATAATTCCTAACATTCTATTTGCTTTCTTGGCCGCCGCCATACATTGAGCTGAGGACAATCACAATGCACAAATGTATATATTTTATTAGAGTACATTTAAACTGTGACTGCTCCCACTTTCCACGTTACATCTATTCTCACAAGTTTTCAAGTTTTTCAAGTTTCAAGTTTAATTTTATTTGATGTATCGCTTATTACAAACTAAGCGATTAACTCACCAAGCTTAAGCCCAAGTTGCACACAAATATACTTGTTCTGATCACCGCACAAATAAGCATGTGGGAGTAGTTTATAAATGGAATTTTATAAACATTTATACACAGGATGACTCTAGCCAACATCTGTTTCTACTAATCTCTCTTGCTTCATTCACAATCCCTACTGTTAAACGCTGTGCAGTCTTTTGTTATCTCCGTTGAATCCTTGTTGGGATATAAGTCCTGTGTAACATAGTAGAGTATTTAAGAGGGAGTTCATGATAGGGTGTTAAGCTCATTAGAAGGCACAATCACGTCAACATGCGCTAATGCACTTAACACCTTTTCATGTTCATGAATTCCCCCTCTAAGGGGGGTAATTCTCTATAGATCGCCTATCGTTATGTGCTGGGTTGATGTACTCTGAGCACAAATTTTATAAAAGCAGTTGTACGTACACTCAACTGGCTTTGTAGAACACTAGCATGTGTCTGTGCTTAGGCACCTGACTTTATTCACAAACACTTCTTCTAGCTCAATGGCTGGTATAAATGTTCCCGTCTAATTTTAGGCAGTTAAGGATATAAATGTTAGTATAAATGCTAGAAAACAAAACAAACCCTTGAAGAGGGAGAGAGAACAAAGGCAAAAAAAAGAAAAATCTCCCTACGCCCCAACAAAAACAAAAGGGCGAGGGGGAGAGACAGCCCAAACCGTTCATTATCAAATTAAATTGATAATAGTGAAAGGGAGCCCTCAGTCACACAGCCTGCAATGGGGACAAAGCCCCTAAAGCTCCAGCTTTCACAAATATACACCCAAGCAGGGTGTTAACCCTTTGTGTGGATTTAGTGAAAAACCAATACACAACTAAGTGTTAACAGTGAAAAACAATAAAGAATATAACTCACTCATAGAGCCATTTAAGGCTGTCTCTACCCATCGTCCAGGGGGCAAAAAAACAGCGTCCAAAATGAGCGATGTAATCAAATGAAGGTAGCCATCTCTCTGGAGGTACTTAGCTTCTCCATAAGAAAACCAGCCAGCAAGGAACAAAGTTTGTCCAACGGGACTCTGTTTCGGGAGTGAAAACCCCCTTCCTCAGGAACTAGCTGAGCTGTTTTATTGCGGGCTCTCAATCACCAGCCACAGATTGTGAAGCAAAGTTGAAAATGGCGCTGAACCAGAGGGACGCCTCCGATGTTTTAACCGCAGTGAATGTATGACATTGTTTGTAAGTCAATATCAAAGGACTAATGTCTCTACTGTCTCATCAACCTTTTTGCAACTGGTTAGGGCTTCAGACATGCCATTTTTCTTCGCCCTTTTTTTTCGGCGATACAAAATAATCTTGGTGGCTATGGCTGTGGCTTCTTCATTCGCCCATTCAAAATTTTTTTCTTTTAAAACGTTTTATATTTTTTATTTTAATTTTTATATAAAGTGCATAGTGCTCTCATAAATATTTGCAATAAAAATTTGCAATAAAAGTTTTGACTTATCTTAAGCATATGTTGTTTCCTTGATAGGATCGGGTAGGGGCTTGTCACATCGACATGTTTCACCGTAAGGCTTTATCAAGATATTGTCCCCTGTAGGAATGAAAGAAGACATTATATTCCCATCCCCCTATTTCTTATAAACATATCTTTACTTAACTTTAAGGGAACCACATAGTAAATAACTATAAACTATATGCTCACCCTTTTTCAGTTCAAACAGACCATCCCGATATCACAATTTACTGATCTAACAAAGATGGCCACAGCGTCTTTTTTCTCCAATATAAGTACCTCCCCTACTTTATGACATCACTCCTTCAAAATAGCGAATCAGGAGCATGCATTACAGTAAAGTGTTCCATTCCACTTCCTGGTTTAAACCTCCTGGCACCACCGTATTTAACCTATAGATCCATTTCTGTTCTAACCAGTTTAACCTATGTTTGTAGTTTCCACCCTCCCACCTTTCCTTAATGTGTGCTATAATACGCCATCTTATGTCAGTACTATCATGCCCGTGAGTTTCCCAATGCTCGACTAAAGGAGCTTCCATTACTTTATTAATTATCCTGGATTTGTGCTCGTTTAGTCTGATGTTCATCTGACGGCTTGTTCTGCCCACATATATTAAATCACAAGGGCATAATATAATGTATACAACATTATAGGTTTTGCATGTGGTGGTCGTATTGGCCACAATATTAATTTCCCTATACGGGGGCTGCCACTCCAGGCCTTCTATTGTGCATTTACACCATTGACATTTTTGGCATTTTTGATGACCCAAAATGGTTTGTACTCCACTCCCTTCCATAAAATACCTATGGCATGCTAGACTTTCACCTATGTTTTTTCCCCGGTGGTAAGTAATTATAGGAAACTCCTCAAAAACATTAGGGACAGTTTGCAAAATATGCCAATATTTCTTCATACTGTTGACTACGTAATTCGATCCCATGTGGAAGGGCAGCACACACACCATTCTAGAGCTTTTCCCCTCCTGATATTCTTTATTTTCTTCCCCTTCTTCTTCCTGGGCTGTAGATGATGACTGCAATAATAACTCCCGTTAGCATATTTTGCTCTGAGAAAAGCTTTTCGTATGGCTCTATTAGGGTACCCCCTTGCTCTAATTCTGTGCTCAAGTTGTCTAGATTGATAAATAAAATCCTGGTCTTCTGAGCACAGACGACGCAATCTCAGAAACTGCCCAACCGGTAAGTTATACTTCAGTTTGTATGGATGGTGACTGTGGAACTTTAAAAGCGTGTTCCTGGACACTGGTTCCGATATAATGACGTGATGAATCTCCCCTGTTCAAAAATTACTGTAAGATCCAGGAAATCTACCTATCCAACATTATAGTCAGTCACATGATTGAAAACCCAGAGGATTCAAAGATCCTTCAGCAAAACCTCCAGGTGATACAAAGTTGCAACAATGTTCCAAGAGTGTAAAACACGCCCGAAGAACCCTGCAGTTCCTAAAATGCAGTTACTGTTATGGCACTGAAAAGTATAGTTATAATTCTAAAGTCTAAATGGCGTACTGTCATTCAATATATTCATTGAGTCCCAGCGGATGCAAAGACTGGAGCTCAAAAATCCAATATTGTTCCCTCTGTTGTAGGAGAGATAATCTGTCACCTTCGTATTCTTCATAGATCTGTTCAATGACCATCCAGCATAAATCATCAAAAGAATGGCCCAATTGTGTATAATGAGGAACCATGGGGGAACTCATACATCTCGTATTAATCCTGCTTCTGTGTTTTAATGACCCTTTGTGTGCGCCCCACATATAACATCTGACAAGGACATATTATGATGTAAATAACCCACATTGATTTACAGTGAGTAATGGACTTAAAAGAATACTTCTTATGAGCGGTGAGGGTGAGTCCACCCTTCACACTCAATGGTGGTCCTACATATGTCACATGTGTCACCGCATTTTGAATGTTTCCCATCACGGTTCCAAATGATAGAATCTGAAATGTATCTTGAATGTACTACATAATCTGCCACATTTTTGGTGCGTGAGTATGCTATACATAGTAAGTCCTGGAACAGGGGATGTAGTTGAAGGATGTGCCAATGTTGTCTAATACTGTGAGCCACCATGGCAGCTTGATCCGAGAAAGTTAGTACACAAATGATTTTTTTATCCTCGGAAGACAGTGTATTAGATAATAGTAAACTACTGTTGGCATTTAAGGCTCTGGTATATGCGTGTTGAAGAGCCTAGTGAGGATAACCCCGTTCCTTAAACCGTTTATATTTCCTTGCTTGAATACGGTATTCGCTGACATCAGAACATAATCTGCGGATACGAAGGAACTGACTGATGGGTAAAGATCGTTTCAGCTGGGTGGGGTGACAACTGTCATAACTCAGATAGTTGTTCACCTCGACCGGTTTCCTAAACACTGTAGTAGTAAGAACCTGAGTAGATTTTTGTACTAATACATCCAAAAAGGATACTCAGCTAGCACTAGATGTCATAGTAAATCTCAAGTTCATATCCTGAGAATTGAGCCACTCCAGAAAAAAGGACAGCAGTTCATAGGGTCCAGTCCAAATACAAAACACATCGTCAATGAATCTTAACCAAATCTTGATGTAACTATACCATGGGGATGTATACAAGTGCTGTTCGTCAAAAGAAGAAACATATAAATTTGCAATACTAGGGGCCGTAGCCGTGCCCATGGCGATGCCATGCGTCTGAAGAAAAAATTGTTGGTCAGATTCAAAGTAGTTATGATTTAACACTAGCTGTGCCAACTGAATGAGAAGGTCTGCTCTAACTCGTTCATTATGAACCTCATAGAAACATAGAAAAAGCGGCAGAAAAGGGCTATAGCCCACCAAGTCTGCCCATTCCAAGTATCCCCCCCCTGAATTTACTCCCTTAAAGATCCCACATGAGTATCCCATTTTTTCTTAAAATCCGTTACGCTACTGGCCTTTATCACCTGGGGTGGGAGTCTGTTCCAATGATCCACCACTCTTTCGGTGAAGAAGTACTTCCTGGGATCGCCATGAAACTTCCCTCCCCTGATTTTCAGCTGATGCCCTCTGGTGGTTGAGGGTCCCATGAGCCAGAAGATATCATCTTCTGACTCGATGCGTCCCGTGATGTACTTATACGTTTCAATCATATCGCCCCGTTCTCTTCTTTCCTCAAGTGAGTACAGCCGCAACTTCTTTAGTCTTTCTTCATACGTGAGATCCTTGAGCCCCATGACCATCCTGGTGGCCGTTCGCTGAACCGACTCGATCCTCAGCACGTCCTTTCGGTAGTGTGGGCTCCAAAACTGAACACAGTACTCTAAGTGAGGCCTCACCATGGCTCTGTACAACGGCATCATAACCTCAGGTCTCCTGCTGACGAAACCTCTACGGATACACCCCATCATTTGTCTTGCCCTGGAGGAAGCCTTCTCCACTTGATTGGCAACCTTCATATCCTCGCTAATGATCACTCCTAGATCTCGTTCCGCCGTAGTTCTAACCAAGGTCTCACCATTTAGTACATAAGTTCTACGGGGGTTTCTCCTGCCCAAGTGCATTATCTTGCATTTTTTAGCATTGAAGCCTAGCTGCCAAGTTTTTGACCATTGTTCCAGTAGCAGTAGGTCGTGTGTCATATTATCAGGTAATAAGCATCTGCCTACTATGTTACAAAGTTTGGCATCGTCGGCGAACAGTGATACCCTTCCTCTAAGTCCTTTCGTCATATCTCTTATGAATAAATTGAATAGGATCGGACCCAGGACCGATCCCTGCGGCACTCCACTGATCACGTCCGATGCTTTGGATGTGGTACCGTTTACCACCACCTTCTGAAGTCTACCGCTCAGCCAATCCCCAACCCATGTAGTTAGAATGTCGCCTAATCCCATCAATTTCAGCTTGTTCAGTAATCTTCGATGAGGGACGCTATCAAATGCTTTACTGAAGTCCAAGTATACCACGTCCAGTGACTCTCCAGCGTCCAGTTGTCTGGTAACCCAATCAAAAAAGCTAATCAGATTAGATTGGCAGGATCTACCCCGGGTGAACCCGTGTTGGTGTGGATCACGCAGTTTTTCTTCATCTAGGATTGTGTCAATATTCTGTTTGATCAGTGTTTCCATGAGTTTACACACTATAGACGTGAGACTCACTGGTCTGTAGTTTGCTGTCTCTGTCCTGCAGCCCTTTTTGTGGAGTGGGATTACGTTGGCTCCTGCATGAAAATCCTGGAGATCAGTTCCAAGGCTGTAGCTTGCGGTATATTAGAATACAGGGATTCTAAATCCATTGTGACTAATATATGAGTATCTTGTATATCAGAAATGTGTTTAATAATAGATAAGAAGTGTGTAGTGTCCTTTATATAGGATTTGGCTCTGCTAACAAGAGGTTTCAAAACCAATCTATAAATTTGGACATAGGCTCCAGAACAGTACCCCTCAGAGACACAATAGGTCTCCCAGGCGTAGGACGTACGTTTTTATGAACTTTGGGGACAACGTAAAAAATTGGACGGCGAGGAGAAAGAACTTTTAAATATTTGGTCTCGGTTTTAGTAAGTTGGTCTTCATTGTATGCTGTATCCACTATACCTGCTATACTGCTCCTTAGAGCATCAGTGGGATCCCCGGTTAAAATGGAATAAAACCGGGGGTCAGAAAGTTGTTTTTTGACCTCAATTAAATATTGATCCCGATTTAGAACTACAATAGAGCCCCCCTTGTCCGTAGGTTTAATAATATGTTGGTTGTCTCTGCTTAGTTCAAATAAAGCAGTACGTTCTCGCTTGAATGTGAAGCTGCCTGCATGACCTACCCATGTCCCTCCCACATCCATGTCCCCCAGTTTCATGCTCTAGAATTTTAGTTTACAACTTATGAAATGCTGTCTAAGGGTCAATTAGGGCCAATAATTGATTGTTAAAGCCAATTAGCAGCTAATTAATTGATTAAGTTATGCATGCAACTACCCTTTTTCTATAAGTTGCTTGCACAAATTTGTATGGTAGTTGGAAAGTTGGATGTCCATCTTTCTAGAACTAGTAGGTTACTGACTTAAACACAATAGACTTTTAGGCCCTGATTCTGCAAAGCGTTCTTGATTGTAGGCAGCTGTAGGCATCCTACAGCTGTCTAATCAGCCAATCGGGAGGCACTTTTTCTAAAAAAAAATAAAATAAAATAATAAAAGAAATGCTCCCCAGGCAGGCCGCCTATATTGAAGGCACCTCCAGGGAGCCTAGAGAGGCCCGCAAGCTGCCTAAGCTCACCTAAGACTAGGCGGTAGCCTTTAAGTGAACCTAGGCGGCCCTACACATCTCCTTAGCAGAACGGGAGATGTTTACAATGTAGGCTATCAAAATGCTGGCCTATATGGTAAGTAGATGCGGCCGCTGTACCTAATCGCGGCAAGGATCTCCTTGACGTGATTAGTATAATGGCCACGGCTAAGGCTGCAACAGTCTACACTCCCCACAGCGATCACGGCAGGAGGGTGCACAACCCCTCCTGCCGACTCCCCAATGGCTCCCCCCTAAGATCACCGGCAGGAGGGTGCTATAGGAGGGACCTTAGGCACTTGGGCCAATCAGGCTCTAGGATCCTGTGGGTTGGGCAGGGTAGGGGCGGGCTTGCCTCATTTGGACAGAGGCGGGCCTGCTGGCCAGACGTGTGAGGAGCCGTCCAGTCCAACTTGCTGGTAAGGTCATGGGGGGTTTCCGGGGTGATAGTGTTCGCTGGGGGGGGGGTCCGGCAGGAGGGGTTGGGCACCCTCCTGCCGGCGATCTTATAGGGGGCCATTAGGGGGGTCGGCAGGAGGGGTTGGGCACCCTCCTGCCAGTGATCTTAGGGGGAGCCATTGGGGGGGTCGGCAGGAGGGGTTGGGTACCCTCCTGCTGCGATCGTCGGGAGGTCCTTTGGGGGGTCGGCAGGAGTGATTGGGTATCATCCTGCAATCGTCGGGAGGGCCATTGGGGGGTCGGCAGGAGGTGTTGGGCACCCTCCTGCCAGCGATCTTTGGGGGGGCCGTAGGGGAGGATCCGTGGAGGGATGTTGAGCGTGTTAAACCAGATTCTGTAACCAGCGTCTGCAACATGGATGTCGGTTACAGAATCGGGTTAACTTTGGGCTGGTGTAGGCCCGATTCTATATAGGATGCCCAGGATTGACGTCCTATACAGAATCCGGGTCTTACTGTATATAAATACTGGGAGAGACTGCTCTTAAGTATATGGAGTGGTCTCTCCCAGTGCTTACCAGTTCCCTGCTCATGCTGCTGTCAGTTACCTAAGGAATTAGCAGATGCTAAATATCAAGTGCAGATCGGATCGGGAGGAAGGTTAGTGAATCAGGTTGGGGTCACATAGTAATCCAGTTGTGTTCTTATACACAATCCAACAAGACCCATTATATAATAAGAAAGTAATTATATTATATTTATTTAAAAATTTATATACCGCATACAACTATGCGGTTTCAATATCACATACATAAAATCTTATTTCCCTCCGATTTCCACATATAACATAGACATGTCTGGACAACATCAAAATCGTCCACCCAAATAAAATATCAATAAACCAAATCAAGACAAAATTTATTGATTAAAAAACAAAAGACATCAGATCAAATGATTGATTCCAAAGCAGGTAAACAAATCAATTCACATTTGTATGCAAAGCAAATCAAATTCAAGCAATTCAGAAATACAAACAGGCTTTAAATCATACACTACTGTCAGAAAAATTTAGAGGAGATTATCAGCTGGAATAAGCATTAGCATAGGAAGGCATTGGCAAATAATTGAGTCTTCAACATTTTCTTGAAATTCATCCTCCCTTCAGGATCGCAAGATATCAGGCAAGGCATTCCACAATTCTACACTTGTAGCCCACATATCAACCATCTATGCAGATAACAACAATATATACATAATTAAAACAAAACATTACATACATAATAAAACAGAACATAGCAGATTAATAAAATAACAGCATACAATAAACAACTTACACTTATGCCTTAAAATAAAAAGTAATTACAAGATTACTAAGTAACCACATTTGAAAAGGCAAGTAAAAAAAAAAGGTTTCCAAATATTTCCAAAATGCCAAAAAAACAGAGGTCAGACGGATATAATTTGGAACCAAGTTCCATAGTAAAGGTCTAGCTATTTGGAACACTAGCTTATGTGGATGCTTTCTTTGAGAATAAATAACCAAAAATATGTGCATAAGTACAAACCATTCCTCCGCTTCAACCATAGAAATGCTTTTTCCAAACTTCTAGTAAACAGTGACCCCCCAAATTCTATGATGAGGCCAACATTTAGGTGCAGTGTCAAGATATGCATTTGAGCTTTGATGCTGGAGAAAGATTTTATGCATTCCATGGACCACAAGAAGAACTAACAAATCAATTCTGGATGAGATCAAACCTGATAGGTCACTCGAAGCCCAAATGATGAAGCTGTGACTGTCTTATTTTGGTCACACCATCAGAAGAGAAAGATCATTGAAGAAGAACATCATGTTTGAGGGAACCAGGCGAAGAGGGTGACCTGCAATCAGATGGCTGAACACGTTGGAAAACAACCATGGGGATAATACTGGAGGACCTTACCAGACTAGCACAAAACTGATTTATTTTTAGATCTGTAACTCATCAAGTTGCTAGGACTCGAACATGAGTCAATGGCACCTAACAGACAGTCAAGAGCTGCACACAACTAAATTGGTAAATCAGCTATCAAGTATGAATTAATGAGCCATAATAATCAATAACTGTACTTGCATTGGAATTTGCACATGCATCTTCTTATTCTATTCTATACTACCCCATGTCTAAATCCTCTAGTGCAGTGGTAGGCAATTCCGGTCCTCGAGAGCCAGAGCCAGGTCAGGTTTTCAGGATATCCACCATGAATATGTATGAGATTAATTTGCAGGCACTGCCTCCTTGAGATGAAAATCTATTTCATGTGTATTTATTGTGGATATTCTGAAAACCTGACTTGTCTCCGGCTCCCGAGGACCGGAATTGCCTACCCCTGCTCTAGTGCAAAGCTCAGGAGGGGACGTGGCCAGGGGAAGGGCATGAACATTGCAAAGTGTTGTGTGCACTGTTATAGAATAGTGCCATATTTGCACTAAAGTACCATAAGTTGTACAATGGCACTTACAGTAGTTTTTAGCTGGCATAAATTCCAATGATCATCATTAGGCACAAGAATTGGTTCTAAGATCCATTCTGTAAAGCAGTGGTTCCCAACCCTGTCCTGGAGGAACACCAGGCCAATTGGGTTTTCAGGCTAGCCCTAATGAATATGCATGAAACAAATGTGCATGCCTATCACTTCCATCATATGCAAATCTCTCTCATGCATATTCATTAGGGCTAGCCTGAAAACCCGATTGGCCTGGTGTTCCTCCAGGACAGGGTTGGGAATCACTGCTGTAAAGCATACTCATCTCATTGTTCCCTTTATAGAATAGCTCTTAGCTCTAGTTTTTGGTGCTGATTTTTGAGTTCCATATATAGAATTCCTCCCATGTGCATATGCAGACAGTACTCATGCACATTTATCTTCACAATATGATGGTTAATTATATATATAAAACAGAAAATCATTTCCTCAGATAGAACAATTTTTCACTCACTAAAATAGATTTTAAAATTACAATACTACTTGTCCAAGTTGCATTTTTATTGCCACAATTTTGTTGATGATCTGCCAAATAAATCTAGCGCACTTAATCAAATCATAGGTACCCATGCCATAAAGGAAAGGGATCTGAACCTTCCACCCCATTTGAGAAATTAATGCTAAGGTCATACCAGTAACAGCTATGACCTGCATGCAAATAGGAAAACACCAGATTTGCTAGTCTGCCTCATGCAGGCAAGGTCATTCCTCCAGCGTAAAAACTTGAGTTGAGAACAGATTACTCACCCCTATGTAAGCAGGATTGCTAGTTCTCTGAGCCATAGCACAAAAGGCCTGTAAATGGCATCTAACTCCTAGACGCCGTTCAACATGGTTGTCAATCATTTGCTAGATGTAATTTATGGAATTATGCCTAGCGGTGTCTAAACATTCTTAGGCACTAGGTGTGGAATCCCTTGGTGCAGTGCTATTTAGGCCAGCATTTTCTTGCCCATTAATTAAACTAATTTAAAAAAAAAATTAACCCCCTTCATTTTACAAAACCGCAGAAGAGGTTTTTAGCTCCGGCCGGCGCACTGAATGCTGTGAGCGTCGGAGCAGCGCAGAGCATTCTGCGTGCCGTCAGTGCTAAAAACCTCTTCTGAGCTTTTGTAAAAGAAGGGGCTAAATTTGGCACCTAGATCGTCTAGGTATGCCCATGTAAGTGCCTGGCTTTAGAATCGGGCCAAAATATACCAGCAGTAACCTGTCTAGGAACAAAAACCAACCCAGGCATCAAATGACACTGGCTTTGCATATAGGGGCAATTTTATAACAGGGTACCTAGAATTAGATATCCATGTATACTGTAGGAGCCTTTTATATATATAAAAAATAGTAGGAATCCACTTTCCTTTATAGAATACTAGCATAAATGGGCATTAACACACCTAACTTTTAGGTGTATGCATTTATGCCAGCTGTTAGAACTGGTGTAAGGGTGCAAACCTAAGTGCAGCTGAATCCTCCTAACTTACAGTAGTCTACAAGTTACACGTGTAAGTGGGAACACCTGTCCTTCCAATGCTTCATCTCAGTGTATGCCCCTTTGCAAATATGGACTATGTAAGTTAAGCAAGAAATTGCAGAATAGAGCTTAGGCAGCATGCTGGCATATGTGTGCCTAAGTGTGCACATGCTGTATGGTCCTATTTATATTTATTCAGTCTTAACATACTGCCTTTCTCAATTAGCAAGCAGAATAGTATACAGTACAGAGAAAAGGAGCTAGAAAGCATGATAGACAAGAAAAGGAAGGAAAGAAGGAGGAGGGCCCTGCCACTTGGGCAAAAGGAAAGGGCTTGAGACCTCATTGAAATTTAAGGTAGGAGGATTCTACACAGAAGTATGGGGAGAGCAAAGTACAGAGAGATGGTCTGAGAAAATAGAATCTTTGTCCTATTGATTGGTGAAATAAACCTTCAGAAGGTAACGCAAACACTGCAGACATTGCATTGACTTATAACAGTGAAGATACCTTTAATTCATCATATATCCACATTATCTTCTTCCATATGCTATTTTTCAAATAATTTTCATTGATCATTTGTGCAAATTTTCAACCTTCTCAATCTTTTTAATATGAGGAGAACTTATCTTGGTGTTATCCATCTTCATAAGTGTGCTTCAGGAACCAGCTACCAACATGAATATATATATCACATTTCAATATCCTGTATCTGGGTAGTCAGATACTAAAATAAATTTTCATTATAACTAATATTGATGTTATGTAAAACATGCTTGCCATTCACCAAAAAAAGCTTATATCTTGCAGCTTGCTTCATGTATGGCTCTCTAGCAGCTTTTAAAATGATGACTGCTGGTTCCTGAAGCACACTTATAAAGATGGATAATACTAAGTGTGAGCTCCCTAAAAAAATGCCTCCGCTTCAGAATGGAGGTCATGGGATTTTTCAGGGAGTCATTGAGTTGAGTGAGTATGTGGATAGTAAAGAGCAGTGGGTGGGGTTGGAGGTCACTATGTCTGAGTGGGAGGGGTAAGGTATAAAACGGGAGGAAAGAGTTAATTCAGACAGAGCCTGAAGTACAGAGTAGAGAGTTCTACGGGGACAGAAATCCCACCCATCCCCTCCCGTCCCCGTCAGGATTCTCTCCATCCCCACCCGTCCCCGCAAGGATCCTCTACGTCCCCCACCCATCCCCACAAGGAATTACCTCCATCCCCATAAAAAGCAACAATTACTTCTGACAGGATCATCAATTCCACAGTTTCTTTTGTGTTTGCGTTGCTGTTTTCCTTGTGGAATCTCTTTGGTGGAACCCTTTTTTTGTTTTCTGTTCAAGTAATTAACTGATAAACCCCCTCTTTTACTAAGGCTGACGTTTCCATTATATTATATGGATGAACCCTGCTTCCAAAGCCTTCCATCCCCGTGGGAGTCCCGTTGGCTAGAGTGGGGTCCCTGTGGGAGTCCCGTGGGGCAGAGGGGGGTCCCCGTGGGAGTCCCATGGGTTAGAGGGGATTCCCACAGGACCGCGGGATTCCCGCGATCCCCGTTCCTGTGCAGACCTCTAGTACAGAGGGAGACTCCTGTGGGCTAAAGCCATGAAATTTGAACCTGTCAGTTTAGGGAGAGTTTTTTTCCTCTAAGGCTGACAACTTTTCAGCATGGAAGGGCTTAGAACATTTCAGCATCTTTTTAACGAATGATGTTCTTAATATACTTTTGTGAAAATTATGATTTATATTCAGAAATGAATATAAGCAAACAAATGAACTTTTCTGAAACTTTTTTCTTTGTCTAATTTTAAACACCTCCTTTGTTGATTTTTATTGGTTGAGAAACCGATGATGTCATAATGAGCCAAAGGTATATAATAGAGTGTCGTAAGATATTAAGCTGAGCTCGTTATCAGAAAGCCAGCACTTTGGCAACTATAACGATCTCCCGCTAATGTAACAGCTAATTAATGCAATTATACTGTATTCTTTTGGTGCCATGATTGAATATAAAAACAATAAAATTACTGGTAACTTTACATTAGTGAAATTTTGTATTTTTTATTATTTTTCCACCGTGAGCTTCAAGAAGGCGTCAAATTCCTATGCTCAGAAGGTCCTGAGGTGCAGCGGGCAGGAGCGAGCTTTCCGCACTCCTGCCCCGCTGCTAACCTGGTCAGTGGTGGCTGCCACGAGATTGGGTTTCTTCAACCGCAAAAATGAGCAGGAGCAAGAATCAGGCAAAATCAGATCTTCCTCTGTCATGCCAGCGTCGGCTCTTCCTCTGACATCACTTCCAAGGCATGGGCCCAGGAAGTGACATCAGAGGGAGAGACAGTACTAGCGCAACAGCAGGTTGGGGGTTGCTGCTCATGCCAGGAACATTGCCTGCGCCTTCACCAACATGGTGCCCGGGAAGGACTGTCCCCTGCCCCCCTCCTTACTATGCCACTGATGGGAGACTGAGGGTAGTGATAGGCAATGGTCAAGAGAGGAATGAAGGGGCCTAAATGAGGTGTGAAGGGAGATCTGAAAAGCTAAATAAGAATGAGTTGCTGATTAAAGGGCTTTGAGTAAGAATAAAGACCTTATGTTGAATTTTGTAGACAACTGTGAGCCAGTGGTAACAAATCAATAATGGGACTATGTGATCATAGCAGCGGGCATGAGCAAGAATCCTGACAGATGCATGCTGGACATACAAACTAACATTTCAGACTTGGGTTCTAGAATTGCTCCTATAATAGTCATAAAGAGGTGTAAGGCTAGAACTTTTCTTTCCCACTCCCTCATTAAGTGGCGTACAAAGGGCGGGGAGGGGGATGCGGACCACCCCGGGTGCCAGCCCTAGGGGGGTGCACAACCGCCGGGTCTGTAACCTCCCGCACTGCTCTAAACGGCACCTGCACCTTATTCCTGCACCTGCCGTACTTATGCCAAAGCAGAGTCGGCAGCCGCGCAGAAGTGCAGGAAGGTTCTGCGATGACTGCCGTCGTCCTTCTCTGCTCCAGAAGATGTAAGTGATGTAGGAGGAGGTGGACTGGCAGCCACAGTCATTGCAGGACCTTGCTGCAACTCCCTGTGTCTGCAGCCCACCCCCTCCGACGTCACTTACCTCTTCCGGAGCAGAGGCATCAGAAGCAGTCATGGCGGGACCTTGCTGATTTGGAGGGAGAGAGGAGCATAGAAGGTTGGTGAAGGGAGAAAAAGGGGCAGGGTGGTATGGAAGGTTGGTGGAAGGAGAGAAATGGGGAAGATGCTGAAAAAATTGGTGTGCAGGGAAAGGAGAGAGAGACATAAGGGGAAGGATACTGGATGGAATTGGGTTAGAGGGAAAGAAAGGGGGCAGCTGCTGTTGGAAGTGGGGGAGGTAAGGGGAAAAGAGGTGTTGAGAGATGCCAGACAATTGGAAGAGGGAAGGGAAGAAAATGGATGCCAGGCCAATGGGGGTGAAGGGAGAAATAGAAGGGGGAGGCATAAAGTTTCTGGAAGGGGAATAGAAGGAGAGAAGATGCTATATATAAGGGGCAGAGAGAGGGTAGACAGTGGATGAAAGGAAGAGAGTGACAAGAAGACGAGGAAAGCAGAAACCAGAGAAGACAAGGTAGAAAAAAAATATATATTTATTTTTTTTGCTTTATGGGAGATGCATCACTGTTTCTGTGGTGTTGCATTGTATGCAGAGTCCAGTTTCTCGGTGGTTCAATTTAACTTTTGTCTACGTAATTTCTATTTTATCCCCCCTTTTACAAAACTGTAGAGCATTTTTTAGCGCCGACTGTGGTGGTAACAGCTCTGATGCTCAGAATTCTATGAGAGTCTGAGCTGTTACCACCATGGCTAAAAACTACACTACAGTTTTGTAAAAGGGGGAGGGGTTAGTTTGTGATTACATATTCCTGTGTTCTGTGATTACATTTTCTGTGTTCTGTGGTTTTCTGTTAGAATTGACTGTGCAGGATTGATCTGTACTAGTCTGGCTTGTTTAGTTTTACAATGGTTGTATTGATGTTGTACTGCTCACTGCAGTATGTAAGATGCTGCCTTTTCCTAGATACACTCTTGTGTGACGTGTGGATTGTTACTAAAAATCATGTTTTTCAATCATGTTTTGCACACCAGTGATGTAGCTAGACCTAGTATTTTGAGTCCTTTTTCAATAAATATAGGTTTTTTGAGGGGTTTTTCACCTTACTCTCTCTTTCTATCCACAGTTCTCTTTCCTTGGACTGGCAACTCCTCCCTCTCTTTATGAGCCCTCTTCACTATCTCTCCCTGGTATACATTAGAGGTGTCCTCAGTGACCAGTGATTCATGTTTCCTGCCTGCACCAGCCCCACAAGCATCTTTTTGCTGTCTTGCCCTTGCTGACATCACTTCCTGTTTCTTCACTGGTAGGATGTGGCAGAGGAAAGTCTGTTACATAGAAACATAGAAGATGACGGCAGAAAAGGGCTGCAGCCCATCAAGTCTGCCCACTCTGCTTACCCACCCCCTGTCTATGCCCTAATGACCCAATTTCCATATCTTGACCCTCATAGGGATCCCACATGGGTATCCCATTTATTCTTAAAGTCTGGCACGCTGTCTGCCTCGATCACTTGCACTGTTGGGCGGGCAGGAAACATGAAGCACTGTGTCTGCCAGGGACTCTTCTTAAGGTACATCAGGGAGGGAGCTCAGAGACAGGGGCAGATATCGGGAGAGAGTAGTGTGGTGCTGCCACTGGGTGGGCCTTAGTCAAGAATGGGTGGTCTTGTAGCCATCCAGACTCTCTCAAAGCCATACCATTGTTGCTTGCACACCTGGAATGTACTCCCAAATTTGGCCACAAAACTTTGGATTATCTATATAGAATCTATAGGTTTATGTTTTGTACTTAATACATGGTACATGCATAAACTTACCATACTTTAGTAAATATGTCCCTTATTTATTCATTAATTCGTTCAATTTATGTCCACCTATATAGACTCTAGTTGCTCAAAACACTATAAGAGTCCAAGCAGAATTTAGTAGCATTTTGAGAACAGGATCAGATTCTTCCATTGTCAGTATTCACTCACTTGTTGTATCAGGACTTTAAGTGACTGATGTTTCATTACTACTTAGGGCTCCTTTTACTAAGCTGCGTTAGGGCTTTAACGCATGGAATAGTGCGCGCTAGACCTTAACGCCAGCATTGAGCTGGCATTAGTTCTAGAAGCGTAGCATGTGGTAATTTCCTGCATGTGCTAAAAACGCTAGCACACCCTAATAAAAGGAGCCCTTAGTTGTCAGGTAGTTACTGGTTCAAATCTATAAACATTTTTGTTCTTTATTTATTCATTTTTTTTAGAAAACTGCAATCCAAGTGAACATGCAACTGTGATTACTTCAGCTCATCATTTTGATTGCATTTGATTTACTGTATTTCACTTTATATTCCACCGTTAACAATACACCTTAATTAGCCCACAGCTAATCTCTTTTTTTCCTTACATTCCGATGTTGTCTATTTAGATTCATAGGGCTTTTCACTAATTAATGTTTAAAAATAAACATTTCTCCTTCATTACCGACAATGTTATCTCAAGCACCAGCCTTAGTTTATTGTGGTCTAAAATATGTTGAGATACTGAATGAATTATATTAATGTGAAAAATGAAATAAATTTATATATGAACAGTGGTGTAGTAAGTAGGGGGATGGGGGTCAGTCTGCCCTGGGCGTTGACACCCATCCTCCTCTCTGCCCCCCACCCCTGCCGCTCCTTCCCGACCACCGCACACGTGTGTCCTTTCCTTTCCTCGTACCTCTTTAATTTTCCCGGTGGGAAGATAATCACAAATTTACTGCCCCTCATAGGTGTCAGCCCTCTCTTGACATCACTTCCAGGTCCTGTGCCCAGGAAGTGATGTCAGAAGGAGAGCCAACACAATGCGGGCAGCAAGTTTGTGATGCTTCTTGCATCAGGAAAATTAAAGAGGTATGGGGGAGGGAAGGGAGCACGTGATGGGGGTGAGGGTAGGGGTCAGGAAGGAGGGGGACGCCACTACCCGGGTGCCATTCACCATTGCTACGCTACTGCATATGAGTGTACATCACAGGGGTAATTCTAAAAAGTATGTTCTAAGAGATGCATGCCAATTATGCTGCATTTCTTTGAAAGTGTGAATAAACATGGATAAAGGAGAGCTGGTTTACATTGAGGGCCATTTTTGATAGGACATTTAAGTCCAACCTTGGACTTGAAAGGGCAATTTTCAAAATCAGCAAAACTACTTTATGTCCAAATTTTATTTTATTTTTTTAAATCATCTATTTAGACATCTCGGCCACCAGGACGTCCAACCTTATGATGCCTAATTTTGTTTGCCATTTTCAACCACCGAAACAGCTAAGTTCAAAACATCCAAATCCAAACCATTTGGATGTTGGGAGAGGCCAGCATTGTAATGGATTGGCCACACAGACATGCCAACAGAGCAGTGGGGCATCCTAGAGGGCATTGCTGTGAACTTCATATAAATGCAGCCAAAACTCCCCCCAAATCTCCTATACTCGCCTGTCTCCCAGCCCCAACAGCCATTATGGCTGAAGGTAGCACCTAAATGGCAGTATAGTGGGAATTTCATGGGCCCACACTTTCCACCATTAATGTAGTATTTACAGTGGCTTATGGGTCTGGGTCCTCCTCTCTATGGTTCACTAGTCCACCCACCAGGCTACATAAGAAAC